>NC_138769.1:100074409-101569409 GCF_965119305.1 Pelophylax lessonae
CGAGGCAGCTTCTGCCTACCGTTAGTTGGAAGCCACTGTGGCCATGCCCCCGACCCGACTTCCTTCCTCCCCAGCAAAAAAAAAAAACAATTGTCAGGGGGCAGTGGGCCGCATTGCCTGGGGTTCCGGGCCACAGGTTGGACATGCCTGGATTAGACCAACTGGAGAAACCATTGCTGCAGGAGTAGAGTGAACATTGTTGTGTTCAGGACTGACAGACTGCGTTCTATTAGTTTGACAGCCAGTTTAGATTGAGGTGGGCTGCTTTATATTGTTGTTTGTGGCAAGGAATTTCCCAGTTTTTGATGAGTTGCTTACCATCGAGATTTCGTTGAATGTTTACAGAACCAAACCGCTTGTCTCCTTGAGGTGTTTCAACTCTCACATGCAGTGTATAATTTTTATGAAAATCCAGTAATTCAGAAGGAATATTGCACACATGTTCATCAATGTGAACACATCCAGGGATTTCACTGGCTGCCATCCCCAACCTTTAAACCAATATGAAATGTGATTATTCATTGGGTTAATCAGAACAGTCTAACATACATAAAGTTTTAGCGCTCAGCCCCAATCCCCCATCCACCTCTTTATATTGAAGGACCAATAAGTAGGCTTGAAAGATGGAAGGGGTGGGGCTTTACTTGTATATGAGAAGTTGAGATTTACATATATTAGGTTGCCTATATATCTGGGTCTACTCATGTCGTTTCAGCTCTGTTCACACCCATGTAGGTCAAAGTGACCGCATTGCGTTGTGTTTTCGAGCAGCTCATTAATTGCAAACATTAAGAATGGAACCAGACCAGTGGATGCCCTCACGACCGAGTGGATTTCCGAGCTCACTTGTATACAGCTTTGGAAGAACTTGTAGCAATTCATCGTGACAAATTCTACGTCCACATGGTCTACTCTATCTGGATACTCTTTTCGGACTCCCCAAGCTTTCAAACTGTCTTTTCTTGATTAAGGACCTTCCAAATACTCGCTTCAGGCAGTATACTCTCTACCCACGCCGGTTCTTCTCTAGGTTTCTGCCCAACTTGTCTTACTTTTCTTTTTCTCCCTTTCCTTCTTCCTCTCTCTTCTATAGCTTCATGTGGATAGATGGAAACTCTAAAATTTCACACCCGTGGATGTTTACCCTCCAAGACCTTCATAGAGACCTCTGCAACACACCTGCTGACAGATGCTTTTAACCTCTCCTGTTTTTACGTTCCCCTATTTGGGGTGTACTATACTGTACCCCCTTTCTTTTACTTTCCAACATGTTGTTTCTCTTCATACGCTTCTTTGGTAAAAGGGTCTTGGGTTGCTATGGATTAAATCGGACTATTGATCTTTGTACTTATGTTTTCCCTGGAACCATTTTGGGGAGGCCTTTTCTTCTGTACCATTTGTACTTGGATTTGAAAACGAAAAAAAAAAAAAAATTTATATATATATATATATATATATATATATATATATATATATATATATATATATATATATAAATAGAACTTGACAAAACAGGATTGCTACTGTTCCCCATTGGCCCATGGAGTTGCCTAATTTCTTCCTCAGTTTACGTGTATGTGTACCGTCATTAGAGACATGTGAATGACCTGATTTTTGTTGATACTCATGCTCTACGCTACAGTGTGGACATGCTGCAGTATAAAAGATAATAACAGCGCTTGCCCTTACAAAAAATACAAATAACAAATCCTAAAAATTATTCAATAAAGTGCCCATGTGCAAAAAAAAAAAATATCATATCATCAAAGTGCTTAAGTGTTCCAAAATATCTCATAAAATTGCCGATCCAAGTGCTGAAAGTGCTCCAAAATATCCACAAAATGTGCTAAAGTGCTTCAAGACAGAAAAAGTGCTGGAGTGCTTCAAGACAAATCATGCGGTGCCGGGTGCTTCACTCCCCTCCTGTATCCCCACTCACCAGAAACAATGGACCCTCAGCTATTTCAGTCTGGAGGTCAGTAAGGCTTATGGCTGGTGAGATGGATGCCAATACACTTGCTGGATACCACCACACCACTGCTGTATACCGGCTTTCAATGGATCTTTGGTACTCAAATGAAATGGACAGGTACCATAGTCAAGTCAGGTTTTTTAAAAGTTTAATGCACATATAAAATGTTACTCACAAGAAGCATGTGCAATAACGGCTTGTAGCAAAACATACAGGCTCTTGTCCTTTGACAACGCTCTGGAAGGTGTGTGAAATGGGTTGAGGTATTTCCGGTTAAGCAGAACCATGGACGTCACTTTGTCCTCCGTGGATTGCATGACAGACGGCGTTCCCGGAAGAGCCTGTATGCTCTGCTACAAGCCATTATTGCACATACTTCTTGTAAGTAACATTTTAGGTGCGCATTCAACTTTTGAAAAACAGACTTCACTATGGTACCTGTCCATTGAATTTGAGTCCCAAAGATCCTTTGCAAGCCGGTATGCAGCAGTGGTGTGGTGGTATCCAGCGAGTGTATTGGCGTCCATCTCACCAGCCATAAGCCTTACTGACTCCCAGACTGAAATAGATGAGGGTCCATTGTTTCTGGTGGATGGGGATACAGGAGGGGAGTGAAGCACCCCGCACTGCATGATTTGTCTTGAAGAACTTCCGGCACATTTTTTATCTTGAAGCACTTTAGCACATTTTGTGGATATTTTGGAGCACTTTCAGCACTTGGATCAGCAATTTTATGAGATTTTTTGGAACACAAGCACTTTTTTGATGTTATGAATTTTTTTTTGCACATGAACACTTAATTGAATATTTTTTATGATTGTTATTTGTATTTTTTTGTAAGGGCAAGCGCTGTTATTATCTTTTATATCTCTGAGTTTTTACTTAAACAGCAGCTGCACATGTATTTATATATTTTGGTGTATATGCCTAGCGTGGGTTTCTATTTGAATATATTTTGCATTATACAGATTTCCTGTTCTGTAATGGTTTTTGTACTGTACGTGCACCCTAAAGAATTAAAAAAGAAACAAAAAAGTACGAAACTGATTGCACCTGCAAAAAAGGAAGCTTGTGTTCCTACATTATACAAGTGTGAACAGAGCCATGATAACCTCTGCTTATGACAGAATTCTGTTACCGACGTCAGTTGGTCAAGCTGATGGCATAAAACCAGCCTAGCCTCTTCTCTCTACTTTCAGGGTAGTAACTTCGGCAACTAATGATCTCCTTAGCTATCTGTTAAGCTGCATACTAGAGCCCTGCGCGGGACTGTTTTATTAAACCCGCACCCGCTGAATGTATGACCAGGACCGCCCACACCCGCAATGTTTGTGTCCACTCCCGCCCGCACCCGCAATGTTTGTGTCCACTCCCGCAATGTTTGTGTCCACTCCCGCTCGCCCCCGCAATGTTTGTGTCCACGCCTACGGTTTTGCCCTATACTCGCTGTATAAGACTACCCCCTCTTCTGAGGCAATACCATTTCATAACATCAGTGGAGCCATCACGTCCCTATTAAATATTTTAGCCCGCTGGATGTGCCCTAATATGTACTGTAGCTTCTGCTACATACAGAACATCTCTATTATTAAAAGTTTAGCCCGCTGGATGTGTATACAGTAAGCTTTGGCTACTTACAGAACGTCCCTGTGCTGTAATACTCTATGTACCACGCTGAGCCAATCACGGCAAACTGTGTATTCTATTATTGCATACAAAGCCTGCTCAGATTGGCAAAGGTTGTATATGCCCGCCTCTCTGACTCAGCCAATCCGAGCAGGCTTTGTATGCATAATAGAATACACCGCTTGCCAGTGATTGGCTCAGCACGGTACATAGAGTATTACAGCACAGGGACGTTCTGTATATGTCTTATACACCGGAAAATACGTTACACCAAATTGCACCATTCCCCCGCGGGTCTCCACAAAATATTTTGACCGCCCACAGCAGAGATAAAACCGCCCACTCCCACCAGATTTGCATTGGGTCCCGCGGGAGCCTAAACCCAATGCAGCCCTCTACTGCATACACACCTGAGCAGAAACCCGCAAAATTTTTCCTAATAACCACCAATGTAAGGAGGCATGCCTCCCCCTGACCCATTAATGTAATGGGACGTTTCGCCACGGAGCACCAAAGTAAGGAGGCCTTTCTTCACTGACTAATTTAAGGGAACTATCCTCCTCGCACCATTAATATGCAATGCTGTGAAAAAGTAATTGCCTCCCCCCTTGCTAAATCATAAGTGAACTGTGATTAAGCACATTTTTTTGAAAAGCTGAGTTACATTTCACTTGCCACACCCAGGCCTAATTACTGCCAGACCTGCAGGCCTCACTTGCCCCTCAGGTAAGTGTTCATGATTTAACACCAATGCCTCGTTCACATGATCAGATAATCGTATGAAAAATATCGCTTTCGACTTGATCGCACGATAATCTGATAGTTAGTACACAGCTTTCGACAGCCGATCATGACATTTTGTCCAACAAAATCCGAAGGGACAAATACGAAAACTTTTGTCATACGATAGCCTAGCGAACGACAAACATTTAATCAGTACAGTATGCATCCGCTAAAAATCATTAGACAAAGACCACGCATGATCAGAAACACGAAAATAACCCGGAAGGAGATGGGCGTGTGCAAACAATGTTGGAATCGCGAAACATACGACCAGAAAATCATTTGCAGGCTATCACAAGGTTTCTCGAACGTTCAGTCAGTAATTTTAAAATACAGCAATCATGATAAAGCCTGGCTATCATTGTTTTTTTTTTGGTGTGTCCTTTTTGCAGATGAATGGTGTGACAGCTTTAAGCAAATTTTGGAAACAGTCATCCTTAAATTCCGATATTCATCTGGATTGTTCTCTTGCAAGTGTTTTAGAAGAGACATATGGGATTACTTCTGTCGGTGGCGCAGCCATTGCTTGGACCATGTCCTCCTTTTTTGTTTCTTCTTATTAAGGACATTCTGGATAGCCAGTAACCCCAAGATGGCAGTTGGAAGTGCTGGGTCCTGCATTTCTTCAGTACAGTTCTCCATTTGTACTATGAGAACGAGCGAATAAAAGCAAGCAAACGATTAAACGTGCGGAGAGCAATTCACGGATATGCCTCTACAATATGAACGGAAGAGCAAAAAGGTGTGACAGACACAGGGGTCACACATATAGGACATGACTTCCGATACGTAGCTACGCAATCAGGAAGCTTTTGCAGAATCGTACGGCAAAAAGCATACGTTTAGTACGGATTGTTGAATTCGATATTAGTATCATACAACAAAATCCGAACGATAAGTCGTACGATTATCTTATCGTGTGTATGAGGCATAAGAAAGAGACTGGGCAAAAATAGCATCCATGGAAGAGTTCCAAGGCGAAAGCCACTGTTGACCAAAAAACAAAGGCTCATGCCACATTTGCCAAAAAAACATATTGATTATCCACAAGACTTTTGGGCAAATATTCTGTGGACTGATGAGACAAAAGTTGAACTTTTTAGAAGGTGTGCGTCCCTTTACAGCTGGCGTAAAACGAACACAAAATTTCAAAAAAAGAACATCATACGAACAGTCGAGTGTTGTGATGGTCTGGGCTGCTTTGCAACTTCAGGACCTGGACAACTTGCCGTAATTAAATGGAACCATGAACTCTGCGCTCTACCAGAAAATCCTGAAGGAGAATGTCTGCCAATAGGTTTTTGATCTCAAGCTCAAGCGTACTTGGATTATGCAGCACGACAATGATCCGAAACACACCAGCAAGTCCACATCTGAATGGCTCAAAAAAAAAAAAAAAAATTAAGGTTTTGGAGTGGCCTAGTCAAAATCCGGGCTTAAAGCAGAGTTCCAGCCATTTCACTCACCTGTCCAACGGTCCAGCAATGCGGCCGCCCGAAGCCTCGATCCTCTTCCCTCTGGTCTCGGCAGCGCCGGCATCACTGCTGTGGGCACCCGGCTGTGACAGTTTGCGGCTTCACAGCCGGGTGCCCACTGCACATGCGCGAGTCGCGCTGCGCGTCTTGATTGGCCGGCAATCTTCTGGGACCTCTGACATGTCCCAGAAGATTGCAGGGAGGGAGGGGGAGAGGAGAACTTCCGTTCAGGGCGCCCGCTCCCCCCCCCCCAAAAAATGACATGCCAAATGTGACATGTCAGGGGGTTAGAATACCTAAAGCGGAAGTTCCACTTTTGGGTGGAACTCCGCTTTAATTCTGATTAAGATGCTGTGGCATGACCTAAAAACCGGTCATTCATGGTCGAAAACCCTCCAATGTGGATAAAATAAAAACAATTCAGAGTGGGCCAAAATTCCTCCACAGCGATGTAAAAGACTCATTGCCCATTATCGCAAACCACTGATTGCAGTTGTTGCCGCCAAGGGTGGCACAATCAGGTATTGGGTTTAGGGGGCAATTACTTTTTCACATAGGGCCAGGCAGGTTTGGACAGCTTTTTTTCCCTTAATAAAAGGAAATCCTCATTTAAAAATGCATTTTGTATTAACATTTTTTTGATGATCTGAATAATTTAAGTGTGACAAATATGCAAAAGAATAAAAACAACCCAAGAAGGGGGCAAATACTTTTTCACAGCACTGTAAGTTTGTTAGTAAAATGGCAGAAATTGCTAAAAAAATGACATCTGAGCAAACAGGCCGCTACATTTACTGCCGCACTATTTTAAATATGACTAATAGGTTCACTTTTATAAATCTGAGAGTCATCCTTCCAAAACTTCATTAAAAAAAAACGTTATTAATGGAAAAATAAATGGCGATGCCTAATTCTCCTTAACCCCTTTGTCTCATGTCATTTTCTTAGGCACTACAGGCACTTTTTAAGTCTAAACATGACTGTTACAATTATGCTGAACATACTCTTGATAAAACACAGTATAATTCACTTCCATGTTGTCATCGCCCACAGGTATCCAGTTCCAGGTTACTGAAAGATTTCCTTTCTGGTTTAGAATCCAAATGTTACTTGGTGGTTCCAAATCTGAAAAATGACGAGACATCTTCTATTGAAGGAGAAGACCTTCACACGAGGTACAGAGAGCAGAAGCACACCGCTGCAGGATGCCACACACAAAATGAGAGGAGCACGAGAAGCTACTAGGCATAGAGCCAGCGAGGATCACAAGAAAGCACCATGGGGTCTATATCACAAGCATTCGCCTGGCTCTTATGAATTCGGACCATATTTTGCTTAATATGTTAATTTGCTATGATAGTCCGCTCCATCTAGTGGCAATAATGTGGTATTTTCCTGATTGACATATTACAGGAAAAATACTGCATTAGGGCCACTAGATGGAGCTGATGATTATATGAAATTAAAGTATTACATAAATATAGTCAGAATTTATGAGGTCTAGGTGAATGCTTGAACGTTTCATCCAGCAATTTGTTTATAAATGGTCCCCTAGATGTGTGCAGAAGACTTTCACAAACCTTCCTCTACTGAGCAACTGCAAGTCCAAAAGCTACAGCATTAAAGCAGATGTAAATGAAAACAAAATGACACTTTTGCTAAAGCACTATTTTCCATAAACTGCAATTTTTTTTTTTTTTTTTATAAAATACTTGTTTTTTTCCGAGTTTTTTTTTTTTTTGGTTTAAATCTTTTTTTTATCTATCTATCTTAGCGCTGCTGATCTCCTGAAGCCGCTTTATCTCCACCCCCTTCAGTGGTCACTCTATTTCTCAAAGTGGGTTTCCTGATGGTGACAACAAAAAGCCAGGTAATGGGTGTTAAAACTGCCCCTAGTAGTCTCCAGTGGAAGCCTATGTAACAGAGTGACAACACCGGAGCACAATTGGGAGACATGATCAGAGTGTTGTCACAATGCAACAGGAAGTGCTGGGAAATTTTTGTCTGAAGTGCATTGCCCTTCTATGTGCACCTTACTGCAAAGGCTAGTGAAAAATTGGGGAGGTTGCTAGTTTTTTGTATAGCTTGTTCGCTGGAAGTGCCTGAACAAGGACCTTAATGGCAGGATCACCAGCTATTCTTATTCTTTTAAAGAAAGCTGCAGACTTAAAAATATTGAAAATAACATTTAAAATTGTATTAAAACTTATAAGAGATTTTAGTGGCTTGACTCACATATACTTGAACCACCTAACCACCCTATAACAGATTTACTTCTACAGGGCAGCCGTTGTGCAGAATTATATATTACATACATATATATATATACACACACACACACACACATACACACACATATAATATATATATATATATATATATATGATTCTGCACTTTTGCCTACAGGGGCGCACCACTTCTGCTGGGATTAATCACAGCAGATGCTGATTAGAGGATATCAGGCAATTGATCAGCTGATCAGCGAGGAGGGACACAAGACAGAGCTCTTCCTTTGTAAACAATGCAGAGCTCCGTCCTTTCATCAGGGATGAGCTGGATTTTGTTTCCCAACCCACCACATCCCTGAAGAAAAGCAGCACACAGTACACTTGTTAGGCACACATTTAACCCTTTGATTGCTCTAGATGTTTAACCCCTTCCCAGCCAGTGTCATTATTACAGCGACAGTGGATATTTTAAGCACTGATCACTTTATTATGGTCCTTTTACACGGTCCGCCTCCGTCGGCGGACTCCGTGCTGCTCAGCGAGGGATCGATACACCAATCCCCTCTGAGCAGACAGGTGACAGTTCCCTTTCTGCTCTGTGTGCTTTTCAGTGGCCCCTGTTCCCATCTGAACATTTTGTCACCGGAGGCAAAACGCCTGAAGCTCAAAAAAGTACAAGCTTCTTTTTTTGGCAGATTACAGGCGTTTGTTAGATGTCAATGCCTGTCTCCAAACACCTGCCAAAAAACGCCTGAAAAAAGCCAAGAAACGCCTGAAAAAAGCCCAAAGAAACACCTGAAAAAGATACGCTCAGGTGTGAATGGAGCCTTAGGGTCACTGGTTCCCACAAAGTGTCAAAAGTGTCAGTTAGTGTAAGATTGCTCGCCGCAACATCGCATCTCCACTATAAGTTGCTGATTACTAGTATAAAAAAAAAAAAAAACTCCAGTTTATACACCATAGTTTCTAGACGCTATAACATTTGTGCAAACCAATCAATATACACTTATTGGGATATTTTACCCCAAAAAATATGTAGCAGAATACACACTAGCCTAAATGTATGAAGAAGTTAGATGTTTTTTTATTGATATGTTTAAAAACAGAAAAGTAAATATTTTTGTCATATATCCCTCCTGGGCTGCCGGCTTCTCATGGGGAATCACAGAATATCCCCCCTGGCAGGCCGATCTCCTCCCACTGTTCCGGCCACTGCACCACTCATCCATCCATCCCCCTGGTGGCATCCCTCTCTTTCCCTGCTGCAGGTGCTGACCGACACTGTGTCCGGACAGCTGTCCTGCTGGGGGGTGGTGCTGGTGAAGCTGGGGCTTGGGGGGGCTTGGTAAACGTGTTTTCCAGGCCCCCTCCCTGAAGTGCAGTTGACCGAGGCAGCCATTGCTACCGACGGCTCCTATGTCCACTGACAGCTCGGATAATCAGCTGATCACATAGTAAACCCAGAGTATACCATGTGTCACACTGACAGTTTATGAATGGATAAGGAGTCTCTATGGACTCCTTATTCATTCATGTAAAGTGCTGCAGAGAAAGGGATTTTAAGTCCCTTTCTCTGTCTCAAAAAAAAGAGATATGGGGGTCTGCTTAGACCTCTGATAGCTCACCAAAGACCCCCGCCCCCCAAAAAATAAAAATCTATAAAATTGTAACAAAAAATAAAAAAAAAAAACACATGGACTCGTCAAGCAGATCCGCCTTCTCAGCGAGAGATCTCTCTGCTGATCTGCTAAGAGGGCGGATGACAGGTCCACGTCCGCTCCACTGATGCAGAACCGTCACAGACACAGCCTGCTGTTCTCTATGGGGCGGTCAGATGGAAATCGGCCACTATCTGATCTGCTAGATGGATGGGGAATGGGATCCTCAATCGTCTGTTTTTAGGGGATCAGATCGGATGCAGGCAGGTGTAAACACATGCCCATTTACATCAGCCTCTCCATAGAAAACAATGGGTGGTCAGATTGGGCCCCCTTGAAAAATGGACAGGCAGACCCAATCCGTCTGCTTGTGTGAAAGGGGCCTAAGGCTTTATTCACACCGGGCATACACAGCATACCTTTACAGGGATGCACAGGTGTTTGGGATGTAGCAACTGCACGAACAGAGCCGTCGCTCCCAATTTGACATCCATGTAGGTCCGCGTGCGTGTCCCTGAGCTCACCAGAGATGTATAGTAACTAAGTAGAACTACTTCACTACTGTACTTAAGTACCGAAAGGCGGTATCTGTACTTTCCTAGAGTAGAATTTTTTTCTCCTACTTCCACTTTTACTTCACTACATTTTTTCAATGATTTCAATACTTCTACTCCAATATTTTTTTTTTGTGTTGCATAGTTACTCGTTACTATTATAAAAATTACCACTGGCAGAACAGTAGATGGCAGGTTTCATGAAGCTCAAAACATGTGTATTATCAGCGCATAGGAAAATAAATGCTACTGTATGTATAAATAAAAGCTGCATTTGAAATAAAAAACAATATGATGTTCAAACTTTTGACTTCTTTCTTTAATAACTACATAACACAGTACTTGTACTTTTACTTTCAGTACTTAAGTAGCAAAATTTTTAAAAAAAACTACTTGCAATACTTAAGTACAAAAAATGTTGAATACTTTAGTACTTCTATTCAAGTCACTTTTTGATCGAGCACTTCCACTTCTACTCAAGTCACTTTTTGATCGAGCACTTGTACTTTTACTCAAGTATGGGTTTTGAGTACTTTATACAACTCTGGAGCTCACACGGTGTGCATTCGGGGTCCTACACCCACACGGATGTCAGATTGGGAACAGCAGCTATGTCTGTGCAGCCGTTGCATCCCAACTGACATAAATGGGACTGCCTGTACAGGGATGCACGGAACACCTGTACATTCCTGTGCGGGTAAACATGGCCCTCCATGGGCGTACACTGTAGTATGCCACATGTGAACGATGCTTTAGTAGTAATTTAGCACTAATTTTGCAAGATATATTGTGTTTATGTGCACTATTAATGATTTTAGTGTATCTTTAGTGAAAATAGCGATATGATGAACATTACTTTGCTGTGCAGATCACATTCAATCAAAACTGTATAGCTGAATTTGCATCGCATTTGGACCAAACTCATGCAGAACCCTTTTTTTTTTAGTCTGCAACAGAATCAGATCGCATGGGTGTTCGCATCCATGCAATTCGATTCCTGTCTGAAATCACAGTTCACACTGCAATCTGCAAACCAATTTGGGGGTGCTATCAACTTTGTATTGACACCGGCGTTTTGTATTGGCGTTAATGCACATTTTAGCCACGTTTAGCAGTGTTAGCATTTAGCAGCCTTTCTCTGCCCTCTTCTATTTTCCAACCTCAAATCCAACTACTACAGCTTACAAACATCTGATGTGGTCTAATGCTGTATGCGGCCTTTAGCAACGTCAGGCGTTTTTACAGCTTAATGCTGCTGCTCCAGAAAGCGCTGTCCCTGCGCTTTTTTTACAGCTTAAAATTGCCTATGCCACTTACAGCTCCTAAAAGCCAGTGTGTGCACTAGGCCACAGAACAACATGGAGGGGCCTTTTTAACCTCTTCCGGTCCACGCTATAGCCGAAAGACGGCTACATCGCGGACCTTAATTGCCGGGAGGGCATCCATGTACACCCTCCTCTGCATGAGCTGTCTGCGGAGCGAGTGCGGCTCACACTGCGGAGCGCGTGCGGCTCACACTGCGGAGCGCGTGCGGCTCACACTATGATCAGTGAGTCCATGAGACTTGGCTGATCACAGATCAGAGTAATGGGCCGATCCCGCCCCCTTACCATGTGATCAGCTGTCAGCCAATGACAGCTGATCACATGATGTAAACAGCAGCTGGCGATCAGCTGTTTTTTTTCTCCTCACACTGTCAGTGTAAGGAGAAAATATAAGCCGATCGCCACTGCTGTCAGAGGAACATCGGTCCCAAAGAGGAGATGGGCATCTGTGCCCACCAGCCCCATCTACCAGTACCCACTAGCACCATCTACCAGTGCCCACCAGAGCCACCTACCAGTGCCCCATCATGAGTGCTGCCCATAAGGGTCATCTACCAGTGCCTATCATTTCCCATCAGTGCCACCCATCAATGCCACCTATCAGTGCCATCTATTAGTGCCCATGAGTATTGCCTATTATTGCCCTTCAGTGCCACCTACCAGTGCCCTTAAGTGCCGCCCATCAGTGTCCATCGGTGCCACTCATCAGTGCCACCTATTAGTGCCCACCAGTTCCCCCTTATCAGTGCTGCCTTATCAGTGCAGTCTATCAGTGCCCACCAGTGCCACCTTATCTGTGCAGCCTATCAGTGCCCATCATGGCCCATCAGTGCCGCCTCATCAACGAAGGAGAAAAAAAATATGTTTGACAAATTTTACAACAAACTATAAAAACTGTTTTGTTTTTTCAAAATTTTTGGTCTTTTTTTGTTTGTTCAGCAAAAAATAAAAACTCCATTAGTGAAAAAATACCACCAAAACAAAGCTCTATCTGTTTGAAAAAAAAATGCTAAAAAATTAATTTGGGTACAGTGTTGCATGACCGCGCAATTTACATTCACATAAGTGCGACAGCGCTGAAAGCTGAATATTGACCTGGGCAGGAGGGGGGTTCAAGTGCCCGGTAGGCAAGTGGTTAAGCTGCAAAAAAAAAAAAAAATGTCTGACGCTCCTAAAAGCAGCTGTAAAAACGCCCTGTGTGCATGAGGCCTTGAAATGTTAAAATCCATTTTTTATTAGTCATCACGAAACAGCGAATAGACATTGCCACAATGTGAAGCAAATTGCTTCTACAAAGACACCGATCGTTATGCAAGTCATTCTTGGCCAGGAATGCCATCAAGAGTTACTTTCCACATATCAGAGAACGGCAAACCAAGAGAGGGAAAGTGAAAGCGTCTTCCGGGGATTTCCACAGAAAGAAAAAGTACAAATTGCACAATGTGTGATAAGTGGTGCAGAAAGAACACCGTGAGAGCCGACCCAAATATTCAGATGTCTAACTAGAAGAAACTTGTCCACCTCTTCACTACCAATCCATCAGAAATCAATCCAATTCCTGAGATCCTGAACGGCTGTCAGTGATTGTTCTACATAAAGAAAATATAGCAAAGTGCACATTTGTACTTCTCCTACCAAACATCAAAGAGGACCTGTCTAATCTAGATAGAATTTACAGCTTAAAGAGACCCTGTCATACTCCAAAATAATCAAGCTCTGCAAGGAAAACAAACCCATTAAAACCTCCTCTGATGGTCCATCTCCTACTTTCCCTTTTTGTTCCCGCCTCTGTAAACTATTTGGCATTGGCCTCTTCTTGGAGATTCGGAAGGTTGTGTCCCCTGCCACGTGCCATAGTTCCATCCTCCTACCCCTATGTCCTGTAGTCATGTATTGGATGGAAGATAGAACTTCAACATGCAGAGGGGGGACACAGGCATCCAACAGTCCCGGAAGTGTCAAACGTGGAGGACCCTTAAGCCCCGTACACACGTACCGATCGGCCGTCTTTTGTCCAGGGCTGTCGTGTCTGTTGAAAACTGCAAAAGACTGCACACAAATTTTGTCGGCCAACAACAGCCGACTGCAGAAGTGATGTCATGTGATGGTTAACTTTCCTTGTCTTTTTTTCTTTTCTGAGCATGCCCAGTCTTGCTAATCGGCTGTCTGTCGGCCGAATTCTGTACTGACTGGCGAACAATCGGCCGTTCTGGTGTTGGCCAACAAAAATTTTAATGCCTGCACGACAGATTCTGTTCGGCCGAAAATGCGCTGTCGGCTGTCAGAAGCATCATACTAACAAGCCTACAATCGGCCGATCGGTGTCGGCCGACAATCGGTACGTGTGTACGGGGCTTTACCCCACCTGAGCATTTGTGCCCTAAGCCTGCATTTACCGCGTTCCAGTACAGTCCAATGCGGGAAAAATGCGGCATGTTTTTACTTTGTTTTTTCTGGAACTGGAACCATTGAAAAACCATATAACCCACTATACCTGCATAGTTGATGCAAAAAAAAAAAAAGCACTGGACTGCATGTGGTGTGAAGTGGCCCTTAGTGCTCCTAATTGAAACAAGAACACACGATAGAGGGATAAGCTTTTTTCATATTTCATGTCTGGTGTTTAACCACTTGCCGAATGCCCACTGTAATATTACTGCGGCAGTGCGGCTCCCCTGGGTCCAGCGACGTAGACCTACGAGAAGTGGTTTCGGCGGTTCATGCGCACCGCCAGAGGCGCGCTTACGCTGTGTTTAGACACAGCGGGAGTCGGGCCAGGGGAGGAGAGGCAGCGATTGCCGCCTTCTTCCCCTGATCGTCCTGGAAACTGTAAGAAGACCCGCCTGCTTATGTAAACAAAGCAGGCGGATCTTCTCAGTGACAGACAGGAAGAGATCAGCAGATTGAACATAGCTGAAACTGCGATCTCTGTGTCTGTCACAAACCCCCCCCCCCCCACACACACACACACACACACACGTCAGTAAGCATGAGGCATACATTTAACCCCTTGATCACCAACAGTGTTAACCCCTTCCCTGCCAGTGTCATTATTACAGTAACATTTTTTAGCGCTGATTACTGTAGTAATGTCTCTGGTCACCCCAAAAGTGTCAAAAATGTCAGTTAGGGGTCCGATCTGTCCGCTGCAATGTCGCAGTCCCGCAAAAAAAAAAAAAAAACGCAGATCGCCACCATTACTAGTAAAAAAAAAAAAAAACAATAAAAATGACAAATCTTTCCCGTAGTTTGTAGACGCGATAACTTTTGCGCAAACCAATCAAAATATGCTTATTGCGATTTTTTTTTACCAAAAATATGTAGCAGAAAACAAATTGGCCTAAAATGTTAGAAAATTTTGATTTTTAATTTTTTTTTGAAAAGGTCATATAGCAGAATGTGAAAAATATTTGTTTTTTTTTTCAAAAATGTCGCTCTTTTTTTGTTTATAGCACATAAAAAAAAAAAAAAAAATCGCACAGGTGATCAAATACCACCAAAAGAAAGCTCTATTTGTGGGAAGAAAAGGAACGCAAATTTCGTTTGGGTACAGTGTCGCACGACCGCGCAATTGTCCATTAAAATAACCCAGTGCCGAATCGCAAAATAGGGCCCGGTCAGGAAGGGGGTAAATTTTCCGGTGCTGAAGTGGTTAAATATTATAGCTTGGTCACTTCCCAGACATCACTCTGCTCTCTCCTTCTCCCAGTTATTTTTCTTATCAGTACAAGCCTGATGGGGTCCTGGTGCGGACCCTCCTTATCCCAGTGCTGCTTGTAGAAGCCAGCGATCAATAGAAATTATGGTCCGTAAAACAGTAACTTCAAAAACAATACCAATACTGATGTTTAATACATTTATGATTGAATTAAAATGGAAGTTCATCTTTGCCGAAAAAAAAAAAAAAAAAAATGAAAAGATGAACTAAGCTGGATACACACTATACAACTTTTGTTGTTAGATTTCCTTTATATTTACCATCAACTATGTAGTGCAAGGGCCTGCCTTGATTGCATACAAATTGAAAGTGTTTAGGTTTGACCTCATATTATACGGTTTTTGTAAATCTAAAGGAAAAATCTAAAGAAGATTGTATAGTGTGTATCCAGCTTAAAGCGGTAGTATACTCCGCCATTAAACTTTTACCTACAGATAAGCCTATAATAAGGCATACCAGTAGGTAAAATTAATATCTCCTAAACCAGCACCTTTTAGGAGATATTCGCCCTGCATGCAGCCGCTGACACCGGCGGCGCATGCGCTCTGAAGATCCGTCGGACCTTCAGAGCCCTTTGCCGGCTCCTTGACGGAAAGTAAACTCCCGCGCGCATGACACATGCGAGGCTCCGGCCACTCACAGCGCTGGAGCCGCCGAACCCGGAAGAGACGCCGAGGGAACATGACAGCTCCCTCAGCGCTGTCCAGGCGACTGTGTCAGGGCTTAGTTTAAGAGTCGGTTCACACTGGGGTGACACGACTCCTTACTACTTCGGGGGCGACTTGTGCATTTCCATGCACCACGACTTCGGCGCGACTTGCAGGGACTTCACATAATGGAAGTCTATGCAAGTCGCTCCGAGGTCGCCCAGAAGTAGTACAGAACCCTTTTTCTAAGTCGGAGCGACTTGTGTCGCTCCTATTAGAACGGCTCCTGTAGCGGTCAATGGACCGCGAGGGAGCGCGACCTGTCAGGTAATTATTTCAGGTAATTATGTGCTAGTATGCAAAGCATACTAGCACATTATGCCATTGTCCTGCAGGTTTTTTTTTTTTTGTTGTTGTAAGGATACTAACCGCTTTAACACTATACACTCTCCCCACCCACGGTCCCTGCTGTACTTTCTTCTGTGGGTGATGGGCTGTCAGTGTAGCTGTCCAAGGATCTGAAATTCTATTCTTCTATTCTTTCTGCAGGGCTTCTGGGACAGATCAGAGCGATTCTGATTGGCCAGCGCCAGAACAGAGAATCACTGATCTGTCCTGGAAGCCCTGCAGAAAGAAGAAGAAGAGCGGGTATTTCAGATCCTGGACTGCAGCACGGGCACTGACAGCTCATCACCCATGGAGGTAAGTACAGTGGGGACAAGGGGTGTGGTTGGTGGGGGGGGGGGGTGTAGGGTGTTAGTTCACCTTTCCATTTTTTCTGAAATGATGAAATACTCCTTTATGTTGTGTCTATTTCTAATCAGATCAGATGTAAATAGCGCAGCTCCTTTGACTAAGCATTAGATACTTCGAGCACCCATGATTCAGCCCCTGATCTACCATAGACATCACCAGGGATACATTTTCCTGCACTGAAGAACAGGGAGCTGAAAAAGGAAATAAAAACAATTTTTTAAGGCCCCTTTCACACTTAGTCGCACCATTTTACTGCGATTTTGACGCGACTTTGTTGCCGCAATTTTGACACAAGCTTGATTGGGCTTATAATCAGGGCTGGGACAAGGTCATTTGGTGCCCAGGGCGAAGATGGCAAACTGCGCCCCCCCCCCCCCAGTCCCCAATCCCGTCCCTGTCGTGGGTGTAATATAAGAATCAAAGTAGTTTCAAAACAAGAAAATACTTAAAACAATACAAATTAAATACAATTTGTTAACCTCCTCCTCTCAGCTAGACCCCCCCCCCCAATCTAAATAATAGTTGACCTGCTCTCAGCCCGACAGAGCCCCCCCCCCCCCTTCCAACCCTAATCAAATAGCTGACTTAATCTCAGACAGAATAAAAACCCCAAAAAATCCACGCTTAGGATAAAACTAAGAGACAGACTTGGCTGCAGCCCACTTCAAAAAATACTGCCCTAAAAAAGGATGTATCAGATGTATATGTAAAAAATGGGAAGTGATTGGCGCTGCCAGATATAGAAGGTGGAGCAAATAAATAAGATGAGTTCTCTAGTGGTGATGAGTCTCTGTTGTAATATGTAAAATCAACCTATATGGAGCAGGTGGTGGTGGTAAATTTCAAGATAAAGAGATATAAAGATAAAAATAGTAAATGTAAAATCTTATATGTGGCATATATACTACCAATATAAATGTAATGTACCTATGTACATATGCCACTGTGAAGCAGATGTGACCTAAGTGCAAAAAGTGCTAAGTGCAGCAGGTGTGGTCACCCAAAATAAATCTGTAAAGTAAAAAATGTATATATGCGTCCGTAGTTGTATATAAATTTAGTGCCAGCCTCAAAAATAGTCTAAAATTATAAAATACATATATTAATGTAATAATTAGTGCCTAGTGCGATATTGTGCAATGCGTAGTAATAAATGGTTTATAAAGTGTACGGATGCACATATGAGTCCAGAATGTCAGTACCACCTATAGAGTGTCAAATTGTGTATGGGGTTATAAAAATATATATGCCCCGCATATAAGGGAGTATAAATAAATATATGCAAATCCAACCATAAATATATGTAAATCCAGCGGTATAAAAAAATATAAGCAAATACAGCAATATAAAATAAATATAACTAAATATATGTAGATCCGACCATAAATATATGCCAATCTAACAATTGGTGAAACGTGCAATCATAAATTAGTGCAGAAAGTGTTCAAAAACTCTTAGAGTGGTGCAAAGTCCATAAGGAAATATTAAGGTGCTCTTTTTTGCAAAAAATATTTTGGGTGACCACACCTGCTGCACTTAGCACTTTTTGCACTTAGGTCACATCTGCTTCACAGCAGCATAGGTACATTACATTTATATTGGTAGTATATATGCCACATATAAGATTTTACAATTACTCTTTTTATCTTTATATCCCTTTATCTTGAAATTTACCACCACCACCTGCTCCATATAGGTTGATTTTACATATTAGAACAGAAACTCATCACCCCTAGACAACTCATCTCAGCCAGAACCCCCCCCCCCCCACACTAATCAAAATAGTTGACCTGCTCTCAGCCAGGCAGACCCCCCCCCTTCAGCCAAACACCCCCCCCCCCCCCCACTAATCTAAATTGTTCACCTATTCACCTCCTCAACTCAGCCAGACAGACCCCCCCCCCAGCCAGAACTCCCCCCTCCCCACTAATCTAAATAGTTTACCTGTTCTCAGCCAGACAGACCCCCCCCCCACTAATCTAAAGAGTTTACCTGCTCTGAGCCAGAGAGACAGCCCCCCCCCCCCCCCCCACTTACCTGCTCTCAGCCAGACAGACAGACCCCCCTCCCTCCATCTGAATAGTTCACTTCTTCACCAGGGCAGGCAGGCTTCACTCACGCTGCTGCAGACAGGCAGAGACACAGTGTCAGGCTCTGGATGTGCTTTTCTGCTTTCACTTTCACTTTCTCCTCTCTTCCACGGCTCCTCGAGGTAGTGGCTGAAGCAGGAGGAGAGCGCTCTGTGCTCATTGACGTCACAGCCGGGACAGACTACTGAGCGCCTGTCAGGGGGGGGGGTGTTTTCTCCGCTCCCCTGACAGAAGAAGAAGTAGAACAGAAGGATTCAGGCTGTGCTGAGTGCAGGAGGAGCGCACTCGGCACATTGCAGGCAGATAGCTGCTGGCGGCCAGCAATAATTTACACTCACACAGTCAGCAGTGTGTGAAAGAAGTTGTCCAGCAGTGGCGCCCCCCCTCTCTCCAATAAATGTTAGCGCCCAGGGCACCCGACCCTTCTGCCCCGCCCTTGTACCGGCTCTGCTTATAATGTCTTTTCCTCAAAACGCATCAAAACCATGCCAAAAGTAGTACAGGGACTACTTTGAAGTTGGTGCAACTTCAAGTCGCACAGATATGAATGTGGCTCATTGGAAATAATGGAGAACGATGTTGCAGTCCCAAATCGCATGACAAGTCGCACAAGTGTGAACAGGATCCTTAAATAGACAGGCGGCCGACCACGCGTCAAAACATGTGCACCGAGGATGATAAATAACGGACGATTTATTTATTACACTTCAAGTGTAAGGTATAGACCTTTAACTGTGTATGTGAAAAATCAGCTTAATATACACTATATTACCAAAAGTATTGGGACACCTGGCTTTACACGCACATGAACTTTAGTGGCATCCCAGTCTTAGTCTGGAGGTTTCAATATTGAGTTGGCCCACCCTTTGCAGCTATAACAGCTTCAACTCTTCTGGGAAGGCTGTCCACAAGGTTTAGGAGTGTGTCTATGGGAATGTTTGACCATTCTTCCAGAAGCGCATTTGTGAGGTCAGACACTGATGTTGGAGAGAAGGCCGGGCTCACAGTCTCCACTCTAATTCATCCCAGGTGTTCTATCGGGTTGAGGTCAGGACTCTACAGGACAGAGATGACAGTTGCTCTTTAATAATTAGGATTTAAATTGAGTTGATTTAAATCAAGCCTTTTTACCAGTGGTTTAAATCAGGATTTAAGGAAATGAGCAAACTGAGTACATTCTGTACTATCATATAGGGTGTCCCTTAGTAATAGTAATAAAGTCAAACAAATGAAAAAAGTGTTTAAAATAATAAAATCTAATACAATGCTCCGTGTGTCCGCAAATCATCCTATTTTTTTGCGGATGATTTGCGGACATCAATGTAAGTGAATGGCACTGCGGATGTCAGCGGAATACCATCCTCTGACATCCCATTTTCCTCCTTTCAGTTCTGTTCCGTTTTTACAAACGGAACAGAACCCTATTTTTCCATCCGTGTAAAAAACGGAAAGGAAGGAAAATCGGATGTCAACGGTGTCATCCGCTGACATCCGCAATGCCATATACTTACATTATGTCCGCATATCATCCGCAAACGGATAGGATGATATGCGGGCACACGGAGCGGATGACAGAAATGTCATCCGCTCCGTGGAAAAAAAAAAGTCCCGCAGCGGACTTAAGCAGCGGAGCGGGCGTCTGAAAGGAGCCTAAGAAATTTAAAAAAAAAAAAAAAAAAAGGACCACACAAAACGCACTTAGAACCGATCATTCTTTGATGGACCCTATAGATCTTTAAAACCATAAACTGATAAAATAGGATATCATTAACCACTTGTCAACCAAGGTACTTTTATAAACGGCATGGTGGAGAAGCGGTTAAATCTTTAAGAGCTAGAAAAAGGCTTTTTGATAAAAGTGATCCGGGTATCCCTAGTGCCGCTAGATCTCTTTTATGGGGCATAAATATTTAAAGCATCCCCCATCACTCCTGTACACATACTATATAAAAGTGTAGTGTAAGAGTGCCTGCTCCCTTTTATGAGGCTATCAAAGGGCTTGTTAGCCCCCCCTTGTAAAATAAATAAGGTTAAAACAAATATAAAAAAAAAAAAAATGTAAAATGAATTTAAATAATTAAAATAATTTTGAAAGCACCCCCATCCCCCCTGTACACACCCCATATAAAAAGCGCAGCATAGAGCATGCACGTGTATGTGAACATTAATATGGGACAGTTCCTCCAAAGCCTCTTCTCTTTGGCACACTAGATAGAGGTCACACTCTGACATCATCAAGTACTATGCAGGACCAAAAGTCCTGCATTGGACGCAAGGGAGAGGGATTGCCAAAACCCAGAGCATTGCTAAGAGGAGAGCGCCAGAGCAAGGAATAAAGGAAGCAGAACACCAATATACGTCTACTGGATTTAACCCTTACAATGCAGGGGTGGCCCCTGGCCAGTACTTGTTTTTGCAAATTCCATAGTTCAGCTTTCAGTGAAAAATGATAAAATATGACTAATGGTTTCCAAAAAAGCTAGCCTTGGCGATGTGGTTTTTAAAAGTAAAAGCAGAATACATGTAGGGTAGAAAAAGGCCACCATAGGGGAAGACCTAACACCTACCCTGTGGTCTATGTGGAAACTGTCTGCCGGCTATGCAATGGTTTAAAATCTTAAACTCACACGCAAGATTCAAACGAGAGACTAAAAATGCCAACGAGAAAATTGCCAACGGAAATGGAAAAAAAAAAAAAAAATGAAAAAGTATTCCGAGTGGTACGGGGATTATTTATTTAGAAAGTTCACTGCCCCTTTATTTCCATTTAATATTTTGGCCGATTTCCAAAAATACACTTAATGGTCGAGTTTTCCATTCCCATTCATACAACCCGAAACCTTTTATTTCATCTCATGAGATTTTGTAGCGGTGATGTAAAGATTGCGTGACATCGCCTGCCTATGGCGTGCCAAGTGATCTCACTCTAAATAACAGAAGTCTTTCCATCCATCTTCCTCATTATGAGATTTGGTTTATAGGTTTTCCGAAAATTCTTCTATCTAGTTCTCAATTTTATTGAACAGGCAGTTCATTGTTTTTCCTCTTATTAAAGACCCGGAGACCGCCTCAAATATATTCTCCCATCAAATGTGAAAACTCGCCCATCAAACGTGAAAACTCGCTCAAGGGAGGCAGACGGCCAATAATACTAGATTTGAACTTCTCACAAACAAACATTTTTTTAATATTTATTTTTAATTCAGTGATTTTTTTTTATTTTTTAGAGCCCATTCATATGTGTACATGCCTGTTGTAGCAATCGCTCACAGTGGGTGCCAAGTGTGGTGTATAGTATACACTATGTGTTGCAAGTCAAAAACTTTTTTTCTCTATCATAAAACATCCTAAATTTTTGATACGTACCATAATACAGTATACCCCCGCTCCATCGCGGTTCAGTTTTTGCCGTCCCGGTATATTGCGGTTTTTTTTGTAATGTTATTTTACTATATAAATCATTAAAAATTAAATATTTTTGTGTTTTCCAAAGCTCTTGCTCTGTCTCTCAGTATCTTTTACGTGTTTAAATGAGTTTCTATTGTTTTAAAAGTGTTTAAAGACCTTAAAATGCTTTTACACGTACAGTGACAGTAAAAAAAAAAAACTTGTCTACAATGCATTTTAATTGGGTTTTTCTATTTCGCGGATTTTCACTTTTCACGGCTGGGTCCGGAACGTAACCCCCGCAATGGAGGGGGGGTTTACTGTACTTCCTATTTGAAACATAAAATAATCAGCGCACGTTTGTATTTCTCTCCAGTTGACCAAACACTTGTAATCAACACACGAAAATGTATACAAAAAATACTATTAGATTACAAAATTGCTAATTAGATTGGTGTAAAAGATTGTTTTGTAGAAAAATTCTAAAGTGCAATGTACGCTGTGCCAAAGGAGAGAAAAAAAAAAAAAGGAAAAAAGTGCAAGTGCAAAATAAATGAGCAAAAAATTCTTAAAATGTAACAAAAACTGTTTTAATAGTTAATAAATTTGTTAATATTAAAAAACTGCAAGGTATCAATAAAAAAAAAAAAAACTTTTCAATTAATAGAAAATTTACTATTTGATGTATAATTTTTGTTATTTATATTAAAAAAGAATAGCGCACACATGCAAAAGAAATGACTATCAAATATGGAGACAATCCATAAATAAAAATGGGGATTTATGGATTGTCTCCATATTTGATAGTCATTTCTTTTGCATGTGTGCGCTATTCTTTTTCAATATACATGTCGCTTGGTTCATAGCTGCACCGGCTTTAGATATACATGTTCAGGGTTTGCTCCCCCAATTTTTTGCTTGTTTATTTTTGTTATTTACAGAATAGGATATAATGATAATAATAATTTAAGTTCCTTGTTCTTGTTAATAACATAGGGACCTTGTAATCTCCATCTCTTATACGCCTGAAGAAAGGTGGTGGTCACCTGAAACGCGTAGGTTCCTAGGAGCATATACCTTCAAGAATGAGGCTGTAACAATTTTTGATAAGACAATTTTCATAGCCGTGATTTTTTATGATTGTTACTGTGTTTGTATACAACTATTATGCGATATGCAATTTTTATATGGCACTAATAGAATTTATACTTTTATATATTTTGGTTAGCGGTTGCCTTTACAATCCCACATATCAAGGGGGTAATCTTGTTTACTATTAATTTTAATGGCACCTTAGCCCAGAAACTGAAATACACTAAAAACAAAAAAAACACAGGATCCTTGTCACAAGGCCCATGCCGAACGCAGGACCCGGTACCCAAAGCAATTACAGGCCAACCCTGCAGGGTCCAGATACAGTTCCCAAGACAGACATCAAGGGCAACCAATCCGGCTAATAAGGTATTAATATTAACCCCTTCCCATTCGTCCTACAGCAGTTTTTCTGTTACAGGGTGACACCTGTGCGCCAGATCACATACACATATATATATATTACACACACACACACGTGTGATCCGACACCTCGGGTAGGTGTCACAAATCAGAAGCTGATCAGCGGGTGTCGGATACTTAATGTTGACTGAAGGCGAAGGTCATTTTGCCCCTGCGCTGCCACCTTCAACATTGATCAGGTTTACATCTCGCCCTCATTTACTGGGCACCCGCAGTACATGGCCAGGTACATTTACTTGTTACACATCTGAAAGGTTGGCACAAGCGCTGACATGCCTACTACATGAAATACGGTCAGACCATGGCACTGTTGCTGAGGAAGGTAGAGGAGTTCAACCTGATGGAGGGATTTGGTTTTTACCACCCAGCAATAGCGGGAGACCTACAGTCAAACCTGGGCATTATGGAACATGCTCATCTATTCTGAGGAAGGGAAGGCTCTCTCTTCGAGGTGAAACTTAAAGAGTGATGGTGGCCTTACATCATGTAGCAGACTGACCGACTCGCAAACTACTGCCCCCTCCCCCTTCTCCCCCCCTCCACCCTGACTCTAGGGCAGGGGTGTCAAACTGCATTGCGGGCCACATCAGCAGTTTGGTTGCCTTCTAAGGGCCAGTTGTATATGTGGTGCATTACGTACAGAAGTGCAGGGTTGGGGGGTGCGCTACGCACAGAGTGCAGGGTTGGGGAGTGCGCTACGTACAGAGTGCAGGCTTGGGGAGTGCGCTACGTACAGAGTGCAGGCTTGGGGAGTGCGCTACGCACAGAGTGCAGGGTTTGGGGGGTGCGCTACGCACAGAGTGCAGGGTTGGGGGGGTGCGCTACGCACAGAGTGCAGGGTTGGGGGGGTGCGCTACGCACAGAGTGCAGGGTTGGGGAGTGCGCTACGCACAGAGTGCAGGGTTGGGGAGTGCGCTACGCACAGA
The DNA here is from genome assembly GCF_965119305.1 of Pelophylax lessonae. NCBI lineage: Eukaryota > Metazoa > Chordata > Amphibia > Anura > Ranidae > Pelophylax > Pelophylax lessonae. Next base: position 100,099,070 of record NC_138769.1, read on the forward strand.
GTGCAGGGTTGGGGAGTGCGCTACGCACAGAGTGCAGGGTTGGGGGGAGTGCGCTACGCACAGAGTGCAGGGTTGGGGGGAGTGCGCTACGCACAGAGTGCAGGGTTGGGGGGAGTGCTACGCACAGAGTGCAGGGTGCGCTACGCAGAGTGCAGGGTTGGGGAGTGCACTACGCACACAGAGTGCAGGGTTGGGGGAGTGCGCTACGCACAGAGTGCAGGGTTGGGGGAGTGCGCTACGCACAGAGTGCAGGGTTGGGGGAGTGCGCTACGCACAGAGTGCAGGGTTGGGGGAGTGCGCTACGCACAGAGTGCAGGGTTGGGGGAGTGCGCTACGCACAGAGTGCAGGGTTGGGGGAGTGCGCTACGCACAGAGTGCAGGGTTGGGGGAGTGCGCTACGCACAGAGTGCAGGGTGCGCTACGCAGAGTGCAGGGTTGGGGAGTGCGCTACGCACACAGAGTGCAGGGTCCGGGAGGTTGCAAGCGCCACATGAAAAGACTTTGAGGGCCAGATTTGGCCCGCAGGCCTTGTGTTTGACATATGTGCTCTAGGGGATGATTCCCCATGTTCACCTTGTTGACTCAGTCACGTTCTGTATACTTATGTCCCCTTGCAATTTACCGGCCAGCGTTGGCCCTCTTCTTGACTTCCCTGGCATTCATTGGTTGTATTTCTACTTTACAGCTATTGGATCCTTTGTATATTCCTTTTATGTACTGTATATGTAGGTCTGTTTGGAAGCTGCCTAAAAAATTATGGTCAGAATCGGACCGCAGATTTTTCTTGTTTTTTGGTTGACCAAAACACAGCTGGGCGACTGGGCAGATTTTTGTATTTTCTTTTTAAGTATTAATCTGAACACAGCCCCAGTTTACTGATATTTACACGCCAATGTTGAAAACAATGTAAAAAAATAAATAAAAACGCCTGTAAAAAATAAATAAATAAATAAAATGCCTGTAAAAATAAAAAAAACACATGTGCCAGAGCCCTAAGCAGAAGAGAATGCCTGGCTCAGTAAAACGCTACATGAAGGGTACCAAGTAAAAGCAGAACTCCGCACTACGAGCAGCACAATGAGCGAAGCACAGTGACCATGATAATGACAGCAGAGGGAACTCCGTACAGAGGACGGTGAGCAGTCCACACACACTACAATTCCTGTACAATCTCATTTAAGCTCTTGCCTACCAGGGAAATGTTTTAATTTTTCATATACGTTATTATTCATTTTACTTTCTGTTACTTAGAACCCCCAAACATTATATATTTTCTGAAAGCAGAGGCCCTGGAGAATAAATCTGTGACTGCTGCAATTTTTTAGGTCACCCAATATTTGCCAAACAGTTTATCAAATGCAAATTTTCCAGAACAATATACACTTATTGCGATTTACCAAAAATATGTAGCAGAATACAAATTGGCGTAAACGAATGAAAAAAATAATTTGATTTTTTTTTTTTTATTGGGAATGTTATAAAGCAGAAAGTAAACAAATATTGGTTTAATTTTCAGAATTGTCGCAAAAAATAAAAATTGCAAATACCACCAAAAGAAAGCTCTATTTGTGAGGAAAAAAAATCATCAAATTTATGTGTACATTGTCGCATGACCGCGCAGTTGTCAATAAAAATAACGCAGCGCCGAATCGCAAAAAGTGGCCTGATCATTAGGGGGTAAATCTTCTGGTCCAGAAGTGGTTAATCAGCCACAGAACATGTGTAAATAATGGGTGTCCTGGTAAAGGGACGAGGGGGCAGTCCTAGGTACAGGCCTATGTAGAACAGTTGTTGGCAGATCTAGAAGAGATTGTACAATCAGATTGTATAGTGTGTATAGACAGAGTTAGACACTATTCCCCTGTACACTGACACCCTGCCTGCCCCCTCCCCCCGTGTCAGTATAGGGCCCCCCCCCCTGTATGTCAGTGCCATGGGTGACAGTGACCACAGGACAAGAGGTTGCGTTACACACACTGACCTGACACTGCAGATCCCAGCCCGGCCAGCAGAGGGAGTAGTAGGATCCCGGGGACCCCGATCATAATGCTACCTCTTCTCCCCTCTTGTCACATCTCCAGCTCCGATCACATCTCTCCAGCCAGCAGTCCCACCATCATCGCTGATCGCCCCGCCCACCCCAGCTTCCCCTCTGTCGCTGTCCGCATCCATGGGCGGCGGCCATTTTTCCTGCGCCCAACTCCCTTCCAATGCGTGGAGCTGGGGCTTCAGGAAAATGGCTCCGGCTGTGAAGACAGATATATATGTAACAAAGCAGTGGAGTGAAATCAATTTGTTTATTGCTTCATTGGGGAAGTTTTGAAATAAAAGGGTGTTGTCTGAGCTGAGTGACCACACAATGGTTACACTTGTAATTATTGTGTTATACATACTTATGTATAATACTTCCAAATAAACTCTGGCAATGAGCTGCACTGAGTCTCCCCTTTTCTTCTGTCAAATAAAACCACTGAAAGCTTTTTGTTATATCTATATCTATCTATATATATATATATATCTATATATATATATATATATCTATATATATATCTATATATATATATATAGATATATATATAGATATATATATATGGATATATATATATATCTATATATATATATATATCTATATATCTATATATATATATATATAGATATATATATGTAGATAGATATAGATAGATATAGATATATATACTTCTTTATATCTATATACACATTATAGATAGTAGATAGATAGATAGATAGTAGATAGATAGATAGATAGATAGATAGATAGATAGATAGATAGATAGATAGATAGATAGATAGATAGATAGATAGATAGATAGATAGATAGATAGATAGATAGATAGATAGATAGATAGATAGATAGATAGATAGATAGATAGATAGATAGATAGATAGATAGATAGATAGATAGATAGATAGATAGATAGATAGATAGATAGATAGATAGATAGATAGATAGATAGATAGATAGATAGATAGATAGATAGATAGATAGATAGATAGATAGATAGATAGATAGATAGATAGATAGATAGATAGATAGATAGATAGATAGATAGATAGATAGATAGATAGATAGATAGATAGATAGATAGATAGATAGATAGATAGATCTTTCAGTGGTTTTATATATATATATATATATATTATAAGCGCAAAAGATACCTGTTGATCCTTCCAGAAGTTCCTGTGCTCCATGCCTTTGTTGCAGGGTTATCAGATCTCTGCAGACTACATAACGTCTCCCCTCCCTGTTATTGTTATGGAGAGGGGGAGGTGTTCTGTAGTTCTAACACACATCCTGTCCAAGGGCGATAGCACTGCTGCTCTATACATGCAGCACAGTCAATGAGCGTTGTCAGCCAAGACTGGGAAATGCATTACTGGCAGAATCACCAGAGAAAATAAAAGGAAACACCCTATAAAAATCTGAATGTATAAACCACATCTGAAGACTGGAAAGCTGCAATATACACCGATCTGCTACAACACTATGACCACCCACATAACACTACTGAGTAGATCCCCCTTTTGCTGCCAAAACCACCCTGACCCATTGAGGCATGGACTCCACTAGCTCTCTGAAGGTATGCTGTGGCATCTGGCACCAAGTTGTCAGTAGCAGACCCTTTAAGTCCTGTAAGCTGTGAGATGGGGCCCCCTATATATCGGATTTGTTTTTCCAGTACATCTCACAGATGCTTAATCTGACTAAGATCTGGAGAATATGGAGGCCAAGTCAATATCTTTAAAGGGATTGTAAAGGCATTTTATGCATTAAGATAAACAAAACCATCTGTGTGCAGCAGCCACCCTAATACTTACCTGATCCTATCTTTATCCAGCAATGTTGAAGGGGAATCTCATCTGCACGGGACTCCCTTCCTCATTAGCTAAGATGGCAGCGCAGTGTGATTGGCTCCCGCTGTTGTAAATCAAAGTCAGTCAGCTAATCAGGAGAGAGAGGGGGCGGGGCTGGGTCGCGGCTCCATATCTGAATGGACACAGGGAGCTGTGACTTGGCTTGGGTATAGCTTCCAACTGTCCCTGATTTCGAGGGACTTTCCCTGACTTGGAATAAAGTCCCTCTATCCCTCGTTCCCCTTTATTTGTCCCTCATTTCGGTCTGATCTATATACAGTCAAACTTTGGATGGCGAGCATAATTTGTTCCGGAAACATGCTTGTAATCCAAAGCACTCGTATATAAAAGCGAATTTCCCCATTAAAAAAATAATGGAAACTCACAACTATTTATTCATAAACCCTTCAGTTTATAGTCCATATAAAAAGAATATAGCAATGTGGTTGTGTAACCATAAAATGTCCCTTCAAAAATGGCGCCACAAGGGGATTAGAAGCAAAATCCAACAGGAGCTACAGAGTATAAAAGAGAAGAGAGGCGCCTCTAAAGGTCCTTTCACATGATGCGCCGTCCGGCGCGGTCCGTTCTCTGCTCAGTGGGGATCGATCCACCGATCCCTGCTGAGCAGGCAGATGACAGCTCTGTCTCTGCTCTGTGTGCGGAGACGGAGCTGTCAGATCCCCGCTCTCCTCTATGGGGGAATCCAGGGCCGGCCCTACCATAGGTCCCGGTGGGACCATGGGACCCAGGCGGCACTTAGAGAAGGGGGGCCCCCGGCCGCATCTTCTCTTCTTAGGCTATTGCTAAAATAAAAAAAAAAAAAGTCCGCGGCCGGCCTGACATGCACACTGCGCATGCGCCGCCACCGCTCGGAAAAACCCGTAAACGTTTGGCTATTTCCGGGAATAGCCGAACATGTATGGACTTTACCGAGCGGCGGCAGCGCATGCGCAGTGTGCATGTCAGGCCGGCCGCGGACCTTTTTTTTTGGCGCCGGGCGGCGCCATTTTTAAATCCTAAGGCGCCCTTTAGGAACAGTTAAGTGAGACTGCTCCACACACAGCCACATTACCTGCCATTATGCGGGGCTGCAGGCATACTACAGAAGATGCAGTGCTGCGGGCATGGTACATGCCTACAGCACTGCATCTCCTGTAGTATGCCCGCAGACCCGCATTCTCCTCTACCATGCCCGCAGCACTGCATTCTCCTGCACCATGCCCACAGCCCCCGCATTCTCATGCACCATGCCCACAGCCCCCGCATTCTCATGCACCATGCCCACACCCTGCATTCTCCTGTACCATGCCCGCAGCCCCGCATTCTCATGCACCATGCCCGCAGCCCCGCATTCTCCTGTACCATGCCCGCAGCCCCGCATTCTCCTGTACCATGCCCGCAGACCCGCATTCTCATGTACCATGCCCGCAGCCCCGCATTCTCCTGTACAATGCCCGCAGACCCGCATTCTCCTGTACCATGCCCGCAGACCCGCATTCTCCTGTACTATGCCCGCAGACCTGCATTCTCCTGTACCATGCCCGCAGCACTGCATTCTCTTGCACCATGCCCGCAGCCCCGCATTCTCCTGCACCATGCCCACATCCCTACATTCTCATGCACCATGCCCGCACCCTGCATTCTCCTGTACCATGCCCACAGCCCCGCATTCTCTTGCACCATGCCCGCAGCCCCGCATTCTCATGCACCATGCCCGCAGCCCGCATTCTCCTGTACCATGCCCGCAGCCCCGCATTCTCCTGTACCATGCCCGCAGACCTGCATTTTCCTGTACCATGCCCGCAGACCCGAATTCTCCTCTACCATGCCCGCAGCACTGCATTCTCTTGCACCATGCCCGCAGCCCCGCATTCTCCTGTATCATGTCCGCAGCCCTGCATTCTCCTGTAACATGCCCACAGCCCTGTTTTCTCCTGTACCATGCCTACAGCCCTGCATTCTTCTGTATTATGCCCGCAGCACTGCATTCTCCTGTATTATGCCCGCAGCACTGCATTCTCCTGTACCATGTCCACAGCCCTGCATTCTCCTGTACCATGTCCGCAGCCCTGCATTCTTCTGTATTATGCCCGCAGCACTGCATTCTCCTGTACCATGTCCACAGCCCTGCATTCTCCTGTACCATGTCCACAGCCCTGCATTCTCCTGTACCATGCCCGCAGCCCTACATTCTCCTGTACCATGTCCGCAGCACTGCATTCTCCTGTACCATGCCTGCAGCCCTACATTCTCCTGTACCATGCCTGCAGCCCTGCATTCTCCTGTACCATGCCCGCAGACCCGCATTCTCCTGTACTATGCCCGCAGACCTGCATTCTCTTGCACCATGCCCGCAGCCCCGCATTCTCCTGCACCATGCCCACATCCCTACATTCTCATGCACCATGCCCGCACCCTGCATTCTCCTGTACCATGCCCACAGCCCCGCATTCTCTTGCACCATGCCCGCAGCCCCGCATTCTCATGCACCATGCCCGCAGCCCGCATTCCCCAGTACCATGCCCGCAGCCCCGCATTCTCCTGTACCATGCCCGCAGACCTGCATTCTCCTGTACCATGCCCGCAGACCCGAATTCTCCTCTACCATGCCCGCAGCACTGTATTCTCTTGCACCATGCCCGCAGCCCCGCATTCTCCTGTATCATGTCCGCAGCCCTGCATTCTCCTGTAACATGCCCACAGCCCTGTTTTCTCCTGTACCATGCCTACAGCCCTGCATTCTTCTGTATTATGCCCGCAGCACTGCATTCTCCTGTATTATGCCCGCAGCACTGCATTCTCCTGTACCATGTCCACAGCCCTGCATTCTCCTGTACCATGCCCGCAGCCCTACATTCTCCTGTACCATGTCCGCAGCACTGCATTCTCCTGTACCATGCCTGCAGCCCTACATTCTCCTGTACCATGCCCGCAGCTCTGCATTCTCCTGTACCATGCTCGCAGCCCTGCAGGGCACTGTGGCACTATAGACAGTAGAAAGCCTGGTGCGCTCATCTGCCCAGTGTCTACTGCTCTGTCCTGTTCTTGCTGTCACTCTGTACACACTCACACTCCTCTGACTGCTTTCATAGTCCTATAGAATGTGGGGGCCTCTTGGAGGGCGTGAATTTTTTTTTTTTTGGGGGGGGGGGGGGCAGCATTTCATTCTCGGACCCAGGCAGCACAATGTCTTGGGCCAGCCCTGGGGGAATCAGATGTGAACGGACCGCTTGTCCTTTCTCATCCGATCCGATCCACTCCGCTGGATGGATGGAAAATAGGGTTTCCGTCTGTCCGGATTTCACGGGCAGGATCGGAATCGGATAGCAGCGGGTGTCAGTGGAGATGTCTCCGCTGACATCCACTGCCCCATAGAGATGCATGGAGGATCCAATCAGGTCCGCCTAAAAAACTGACAGGCGGATCTGATCACATTGTTCGTGTGAAAGGACCCTAAGTGTAGCAATATGGTTACATTTAATGAAGGTTCAACATTTAGTAACTTACCTGGTTGAGTTGAGTTGAGTTGCTAAATGTGAACCTTCATTAAATGTAACCATATTGCTACACTTAGAGGCGCCTCTCTTCTCTCTTATACTCAGTTGTTACATGACACTACTTGTATATCAAGACATCGCTCATTTATCAAATCAATATTTATAAAAAGTTTTGCTTGTCTTGTAAAACGCTCTCAAACCAAGTTACTCTCAATCCAATACCCATATTTTGGTCATCGGATATCGGTATCGGCCGATATTGGCTGATATTTTCAGACATGTAAAAACATTTTTATTTATTTTTTCAGAGGAACTCCTTGTGGAGGGATCTGGGGGTCTAAAATACCCCAAACCCCTCCTCGGCGCTGAAAAGCATTCAAAACGCCAAGTTTGGCTGTTTTGAATGCTGTCAGTTTTTTGAATTTGGCGCCGAGTACCCAGAAGTGATGTCATGACATCACTTCCGGGTTTCTTACATGGAGACCCGATCAGAGCCAAATGTGGCTCTGATCGGGTCTTGGGCGGGTGTGCAGGTAGGATGCCCAGGTCTCCCAGTGGGATGGGAGACCCGGGCGAGCTGCAGAAGGAGGCGGGAGGGGTCCCCTCCCGATCCCTGTAATAACAGCCGAGCGGCTTCACAGCCACATCGGTTGTCATTACAAGTAGGGCGACCGTCGGCTATGGACGCCGGTACCGGGGTGATGCCTCTAGCTGCAGGCATCACTCCGGTACAGCACTTTCCCAAAATATCGGTAATATCGGTGATCTCAGGGGCCGATTCCGATATATCGGGGAAAGTGCATATCGACCCTTGATATATCGGTGGTGCCGATAATCGGTCGATCCCTAGTATATACTGTATATAAAATGCACTTTTTATCTTTCAAAAAGTGTTTCTCAGTGCTAAACCTTTCATCCAGTTTCTAAATTGCTGCATTTGTAAATTTTAAAAGCCAGTATAAAGGAATAAAGGTAAAAAAAAAAATGCACTTGTGGGTTGGTTCAACTAATCATCTCTTTGCATAATTCAATTTTAGGGTGTGTGTCCTATGCCTACATACATTTGCTAATAGATGTCCCTTGTTCCCATCTCAAAAAGTTGTATGGTATGCTTGGGTGCCCTCATAGCAAGCTGCTTGCTGTGGGGGCAAAGTTTCCAGCTGTCCAGTGGCGGCTGGTGCATGATAATTTGGGGGGGGGGGGGGTGGCAAATCCATAGCCCCCCCCCCCTAGCAGCCAGCATTCTTACCTCCTCAGGCCGTGCGTCTCCTCCCTCTTCCTGGCCTGGAAAATCCCTTCTCTTTTCAGCCAATCAGGAAAGGGGTCTCACGACCCGCTTCCTGATTGGCTTGGAGGAGAATCAGTGTGATAATAGTGAATATTCATTTGCTATTTTCATACAACTGGGTGGGCTTGGGGCGCAGTGCTCTGCATGGTTTACCCAAGTTTACCCAAAGAAGCGGCATATATCCCAGCACAACAATTCATGTCGACGGGCCACTTCCCAGGACAGAAAAAAGCCAGAATTTCTTGTAGGCCCCCGATCGGCCCTTAATTCATATTGCACAATCTTTATGAAGCGGCATGCTTCCTGCACCCTCTCCACGTCACAACAGTTCCTCTTTTATTCAAAATATGTCAAGTTTACAAAAATCGCACACAATTCCACAGCTGCCAATAGCATTGTTTTTTAACTCATGCAAAAACGTGGCCACTATACTTCCTTCTTCATACCAGGCTAGAGAAATCTGCTCACCACTTCCCTTCTAATACCAAGAATCCTCGAGGTGGCAAACACTGAATTAAATAAGGTATGTTCAGATATGACACATAGTCTATGATCAATGTTTATCAGTACACCCACCCAAAATCACCAGAAGGCAAGGATCTTAAAGTGGTTGTTAACCCACTATACCAGGGCTTTATTTCTCAGGGAATAGGTGCAGGAACTCCCCACCTTTTGAGTCACCCCTTGTCTCTGCCCCCTGCCCACCTCCAAGAACTATCCCTTGGTTCCACCCCCTACCCACCTTCCGGTACCACACCTTTTAGAGAATATAAAACCAAGTATCATTTTGTGGTAATTTGTATGGAATGTGTTAATGGTAACAAGAAAAGCAGTAAAATAGATACCCTACAGCCAGCAACTGTAGATCCCCGACACAAAAATAGACCCCCCCCCAGCAACAATGGATGCACACCAGCAACCATAGATCCCCAGCAGCAGCATAAGATCTCCCAGCAACCAGTATCAATAGCCCCCCCCCTCCCAGCAGCCAGCAACAGTAGACTCCTCCCTCAACAGTAGATCCCTCGCAGCAACAAGAGATCCCCCACCATCAACAATTGACCTCCCCAGAAACAACAGATTCACCCTGCAAAAATTGATCCCTTCCAGTGACAATAGATCCCCCAGCAGTGAGCATCAACAGACCCTGCAGCACCCCTTGCCATTACATACATTCAGTGCTGGAGGTGCCGGAACTGCGTTCCCGCTGAAAATGCCATCCCCTCTGTTATATAGCGCTATGTGTCCCTGTGCCTGTGCTTAATCCTAACCGATTAACGAACACCCGCCGCAATTATGCTGCAGCAGGCAGCCGCTCCCAGGCAAATCACTTTACCTGTACGGCGCTCGCTCTCGGGAGGCTAGGTGGCGAGCACGCCCCGCCACCGGCGCGCTCCCGTCCCCGCTAGTCAGCGGGGTAGCCAGTGCAGCGGGCAGGCGGCTCTGATTGCCAACTGACACCCGCGATCCTTCCCCGCTGAGAGAGAAGAACGGTCAGATGTTGTAAACACAGCTGACTGTTCTTCTCCCTGGAATGATCACAGAGCGCCTGTGATCCTTCTATATAGGATCATATATCTCTGTGATCATTTCACAAGCCACGCCCCCCCCCCACAGTTAGAATCACTCCCCTAGGCTCACATTTAACCCCTTGATCACCCAAAATGTTAACCCCTTCCCAGCCAGTGTCATTATTACAGTAACAGTGAATATTTTTAGCACTGATTACTGTAGTAATGTCACTGGTCCCCCCAAAATTTTCAAAAAGGTCAGTTAGGGGTCTGATCTGTCCACCGCAATGTCGCAGTCCCGCAAAAAAATCGCAGATTGCCGCCATTACTAGTAAAAAAAAAACAATAAAAATGACATAAATGTTTACCGTAGTTAGTAGACGCAATAACTTTTACGTAAACCAATCAAAATACGCTTATTGCGATTTTATTTTCCAAAAATATGTAGCAGTAAACAAATAGAGATGTCATCAGGGACGCCCCCTGATGACATCAAGCGTATGACGAAACCGGTCAGGTGAGTCAGACGTGACGTAACCACGCTCCAATAGCCGGCTTCCAAGATACACTATACCGTTGGAGATGTTCGTTCGCTTCTGATGCCGTTTCTTCCAGCGTTACATGCCTTACACATTCATCATAAATGTGAGTGTGACACCTGTTTTTAATACAATAAACGTTTTTATGCGGAGTTACGCTATGTCCCTGTCTACACTTTCTTCCCTGTTTTCTACCATGTGGATATCGTGTTTAAGTCAGTAAGGTGACACCCTGTGGCCATTCCTGGCATTACAAACAAGCTCATACAGGTTTACTCATACAGGTTTACTCATTAGCTTGAGTGGCTGATCCTCTTAAATTTCTACACCCTATCACTATGGACTTTATTTGGACTTAAATATCCTCTGTTTTCACTTTCTATTGCACGGATTGTTTAATTCATGTGATTTTATTTAAGAATTATTTGTTTGAACACATATGGCATATTTTTGGTGATATCACAATCACTGATGGTCTTGATTTGATTTTGAGTTTTATATGACCTTAATGATTTGATTCTAATGGTATAATTTGGTGACATCACAATCACTATTTTTAGCGCAGCACATTCTCGATCTCAATTTTACTTAGGTTTTTCTATGATTCCTTATGTGCAGCAGCTTATTTTTTCTTTCCCTTAATATTCAATAATTAATCCCTATCAGCGAGAAATTCCACCACCACACCAAATATATGTATGACTCTGACCATCTTCCCTGTCCTTGCTGATAAATAGCATCCCCACAACATGATGCTGCCACCACCATGTTTCACAGTGGGGATGGTGTGTTCAGGGTGATGTGCAGTGTTAGTTTTCTGCCACACAAAGCATTTTACTTTTAGGCCAAAAAGTTCAATTTTGGTCTCATCTCACCAGTGCACCTTCGTCCACGTTTATTGTGTCCCCCACATGGCTTCTAGCAAACTTCAAACAGGACTTCTTATGGCTTTCTTCTTGCCACTCTTCCATAAAAGTCAGATTTGTGACTTATGAAAGGCAGATGATAGTTCTTAATTTCCGCACATCGGGCACTTCTTCTCCAGGAACACTTGCTGCTTCTCTCCAGGAGAATCCCCTCCCATACAAGAACCGCCTCTAGTTCATCACACTCATCGGTGAACTGGAGGTGAGTGAGAGGGGAGGAGGAGCTGATTGAGACCAGGGGGAGGGGCCAGCAGGCACAGTGCAGGACTGCAGGAATTGCATGGATCTTCAGTGGAAGCATGACTGACTATGCTTGTTACACAGCCTGCTGCATGTACAGCTACATCATGGGGACCATCTAGAGATAGAGGGGAAATAGATGAGGACAGAGAGGGGGGACATAAAGACAGATTAATGGAATAAGAGAGATAGGGGTAGTTAGAATGCATGGGGACAGACAGAGCAGAGGGGATGTGACAAAAAGACATCAACAATAAGGCCCCTTTCACAAGGGACAGACTTTACTTTGCTCAGAAGGGAATCTGTCTGCTGATCCCCCCCTGAGCAGAGCAGGAGGTTAAGAGATCCGCGTCCGCTCCATTTATGCCAAGCAGACAAAGCCCACTTTCCTCTATTGCCAGTCAAATGTAAACGTACTGCCCAAAAAAAAGAGGGTAACGGATCCCCCTTCTATTTGTTTTTGTCAGACCGGATTGGAGGTAGGTGGGTGCAAATGGACATAAGTCCATTTACATCCGCCGCTCTATAGTGGAGAATGGAGGGTCCAATAGAAGGGGGATCCATTACCCTCTTTTTGGGCAGATCAGGGCAAATTGGACCATTTGTGTGAAAGTGCCTAAAAGACAATGCAATATCAAGAATAATATCTATACAGTATACAATGCCTTGCGAAAGTATTCGGCCCCCTTGAACTTTTCAACCTTTTGCCACATTTCAGGCTTCAAACATAAAGATATAAAACTGTAATTTTTTGTGAAGAATCAACAACAAGTGGGACACAATCATGAAGTGGAATGAAATGTATTGGATATTTCAAACTTTTTTAACAAATAAAAAACTGAAAAATTGGGCGTGCAAAATTATTCAGCCCCCTTAAGTTAATACTTTGTAGCGCCACCTTTTGCTGCGATTACAGCTGTAAGTCGCTTGGAGTATGTCTCTATCAGTTTTGCACATCGAGAGACTAAAATTTTTGCCCATTCCTCCTTACAAAACATCTCGAGCTCAGTGAGGTTGGATGGAGAGCGTTTGTGAACAGCAGTTTTCAGTTCTTTCCACAGATTCTCGATTGGATTCAGGTCTGGACTTTGACTTGGCCATTCTAACACCTGGATATGTTTATTTGTTAACCATTCCATTGTAGATTTTGCTTTATGTTTTGGATCATTGTCTTGTTGGAAGACAAATCTCCATCCCAGTCTCAGGTCTTTTGCAGACTCCATCAGGTTTTCTTCCAGAATGGTCCTGTATTTGGCTCCATCCATCTTCCCATCAATTTTAACCATCTTCCCTGTCCCTGCTGAAGAAAAGCAGGCCCAAACCATGATGCTGCCACCACCATGTTTTACAGTGGGGATGGTGTGTTCAGGGTGATGAGCTGTGTTGCTTTTACGCCAAACATAATGTTTTGCATTGTTGCCAAAAAGTTTGATTTTGGTTTCATCTGACCAGAGCACCTTCTTCCACATGTTTGGTGTGTCTCCCAGGTGGCTTGTGGCAAACTTTAAACAACACTTTTTATGGATATCTTTAAGAAATGGCTTTCTTCTTGCCACTCTTCCATAAAGGCCAGATTTGTGCAATATACGACTGATTGTTGTCCTATGGACAGAGTCTCCCACCTCAGCTGTAGATCTCTGCATTTTATCCAGAGTGATCATGGGCCTCTTGGCTGCATCTCTGGTCAGTCTTCTCCTTGTATGAGCTGAAAGTTTAGAGGGACGGCCAGGTCTTCATAGATTTGCATTGGTCTGATACTCCTTCCATTTCAATATTATCGCTTGCGCAGTGCTCCTTGGGATGTTTAAAGCTTTGGAAATCTTTTTGTATCCAAATCCGGCTTTAAACTTCTCCACAACAGTATCTCGGACCTGCCTGGTGTGTTCCTTGTTCTTCATGATGCTCTCTGCGCTTTAAACGGACCTCTGAGACTATCACAGTGCAGGTGCATTTATACGGTAACTTGATTACACACAGATGGATTCTATTTATCATCATTAGTCATTTAGGTCAACATTGGACCATTCAGAGATCCTCACTGAACTTCTGGAGAGAGTTTGCTGCACTGAAAGTAAAGGGGCTGAATAATTTTGCACGCCCAATTTTTCCGTTTTTTATTTGTTAACAAAGTTTGAAATATCCAATAAATTTCGTTCCACTTCATGATTGTGTCCCACTTGTTGTTGATTCTTCACAAAAAAATTACAGTTTTATATCTTTATGTTTGAAGCCTGAAATGTGGAAAAAGGTCAAAAAGTTCAAGGGGGGCGAAAACTTTCGCAAGGCACTGTATATACATTCCAACTGTGCTCTGATAAACTATTGCAAACCCACTGCAAGCTGTTTGCACCAACTTCAGTGTACCATGACCAAAACAAAGCACACACCATCTGCTTACCAAAAAAATGTGACTCCTTAAACTTATGACGTGACATGCACTTGTCATCTGCCAGATATTTACAGCCACTTCACTCAAAAATGACAATAATAAATAGTAGCTTTCTCCCAAGAGAAGCCTTTCACCAATCCACCTGGTCAGGTACTAACCCCGTATAAAGCATACTACTATAGTGCATTATCAGGACATACTGCGCTGCTTTATTAAAGTGATGTACTTGCAGCAAACTTTACGAGGATAAAGCAACAAATTGTTTACTTGCCCTGGTATTGCACTAACGCGTGCTTTGTTTTTACATTCCCTTTGGTTGGTACCGGACCAAGCTACTATACCTGCAGTGTTGCTTTTTGAGCGAAATGGTTGTAAATATTCAGAAGATGAAAAGTTCATGTGGCCTCAAAAGTTTAAGGAGTTAGTTTTTTTGGTAAAAAAAGGTATGTGGTTTGTTTTGTTGATGGTACACCGAAGTTGGTGCAAACCGCTTGCAGTGGATCTGCACATGTTTATCACAGCACATTTTTAATAGATCTTTTGTGTGAAATGTATGTTTTATGCATATTATTTATTGTACTAGCACTTTGGAATGTACATATATTAATGATTCTCTAGCTATCACACTTTAGCACTTTATTGCAGGACACAAATATAATGGATGTTTTTTCTTTGTTTATGGTTGCTTACGTAAGATATTTTGTTTTATTGCAATTTTGCACACCTGAAAGCACCTTGATAGCGTTGATAATTATTTCAAGAGACAGTGCACCTAATTTTGTTATAGCAAAAGTTTTGGTTGTTCATGTATTTGGACGCCTTTTAAAGTGCTGCTTTTCCATATGTGATATTGATTTCTATTTCCACTCATATTTTTATTTTTCATTTGTAGTTTTCACATGCACAAAGCACAGAGGTACATACATATATAAAAACAGGGCACATCTGATGTAAGGGTCTCAGAGCCCTCTTTTATCATAGTTCCCCCTTACAGTGTAAAACTCTGCGGATTCTGATAAAAAGGGTTATTCAGACAGCACTGAGTCCTGTCCTACATGCAGAGCTGCTGTGTGTCCATCCATTTTGAAGCTGTGTGCAAACAGCCTAAAGAAGTGGATGGAAATGCAGCAGCTGCCTTCAGATGTGTGCATCTGCTCCTGCCTCCATGTCAAATTTTGAAATGCAATTTTCTCTGTGCAGCCACTGTGTCTGCATCCATTTCTATAGGCTGCCTTCACACAGCTTTAACCACTTAAGCCCCGGAAGATTTTACCCCCTTCCTGACCAGGGCCTATTTTGCGATTCGGCACTGCGTGACTTTAACGGACAATTGCGCGGTCATGCGACGCTGTACCTAAACAAAATTGACGTCCTTTTTTCCCCACAACCAGAGCTTTCTTTTGGTGGTATTTGATCACCTGTGCGATTTTTTTTGATCATGCGCTATAAACAAAAATAGAGCGACAATTTTGCAAAAATAACAATATTTTTCACATTTTTTTATATGAAATCCCCCCCCAAAAAAAATGTAAAAATCAAAATTTTTTAACATTTTTGGCCAATTTGTTTTCTGCTACATATGTCTGGTAAAAAAAAAAATCACAATAAGCGTATTTTGATTGGTTTGCGTAAAAGTTATTGCATTTACTAACTAAGGGAAAGATTTTTGTCATTTTTGTTGTTTTTTTTTTTTTTTAACGAGTAATGGCGGCGATCTGCGATTTTTTTTTGCGGGACTGCGACATTGCAGCGGACAGATCGGACCCTTGACTGACATTTTTGACACTTGTGGGGGTACCAGTGACATTACTACAGTAATCAGTGCTATACATATGCACTGTTACTGCAAAAATGACACTGGCAGGGAAGGGGTTAACTTTATTGGGGAAGGAGGGGTTAAGTGTGTCCCTAGGAGCGTGTTTCTAACTGTGCAGGGATTTGGCTTTACATGTAACAGCACAGATCAACGGTCCTACATAGCAGGACCGTATGATCTGTGCTTTTACACAGGGGAGAATGACAGGAGGCTTTGTTTACATCAGCCGCCTGCCTTTCTCCCTTCACAGTCGACAATCGCGAGTGCCCGGTGGACATCGGGTCCGCCGGTCACACTCACGGAGGTATCCGTGAACGAGCCAGGGCGGGAGCGTGCCTCCGGGGGCACGCGCTTGCCCCCTATTGGCTTACAGGCTAGTGACGTACCCATACGTCACTCTGCCTGGCCAGGGCTGACCGCTGCAGTATATGTACTTGCGGCGGTCGGCAACCGGTTAAGGTGGATGTATACACATCAGACAGCGGCTCAGTATAGAGGACTGGTCTGAATGAGCTCTAAGGGGGAACTCCAGGGACTCTGATGTAAGGGGGAACTCTATGGACTCTGATGTAAGTCAGGCTCTGGGAAACGTAATTGTAGGACCGAAATGTTGGGGACATTCATGTAAAGGGGACTCGGATGTAAGGGGGGCTCTGGGAGCCTTGATTGTAAGGAAGGAATGCAGGATAACTATTTTGTGAGGATGGACTTCTGGGGACTTTGATTTGAGAAAAGAATCTGTGCACAGGGGAACGCTGATTTAAGGGGGGGGGGCACTAATGTACAGAGGGAATGCTGGGGGCTTTGATTTAGGGGGAACTCTGTGGACTCTGATGTGAAAAGGGACCCTGGTATAAAGGGAGAAAACTGAAGACTCTGAGGTAAGGTGGGACTCTAGGGACACTAAAGTAATGGCGGGACTGCGACATTGTGGCGGACAGATCGGACCCTTGACTGACATTTTTGACACTTTTGGGGGTACCAGTGACATTACTACAGTAATCAGTGCTATACATATGCACCGTTCCTGTAAAAATGACACTGGCAGGGAAGGGGTTAACTTTATTGGAGAGGGAGGGGTTAAGTGTGTCCCTAGGGGAGTGCTTCTAACTGTATAGGGATGTGGCTGTGTGTGTAACAGCACAGATCAACGGTCCTACATAGCAGGACCGTTAGATCAGTGCTTTTACACAGGGAAGAATGACAGGTAGCTTTGTTTACATTAGCCGCCTGCCTTTCTCCCTTCACAGCGGACGATCACGAGTGACCGGCAGACATTGGGTCCGCCGGTCACACGCACGGAGGTGTCCGTGAACGAGCCGAGGCGGGAGCGCGCCTCCGGCGGCGCTCGCCCACTATTGGCTCCCAGGCTAGTGACGTACCCATACGTCACTTTGCCTGGCCGGGGCTGACCGCCGCAGTATATGTACTTGCGGCGGTTGGCAACCGGTTAAGGGGACTGTCTCACATTTACCACCAATGTGGTGCGGCTAATCTACCACAATGTGCAAACAACATTTTTCTGGAGTTCTCTGAGACCTGAACATTATTTCAAGGGTTTCTCCATGGTAAAAAAAAGGCTGCTAGGTTTTTAGAAAGATTTCTTTCAGCCTGTATAGACAGATGGATTTCTGAAAATGTAAGTTGTATCTGTATTGAAACTTTGGTGTTTTCAATGTTCTTTAGATATACTTTAAAGCTGGTCTCTTTCAAGTATATATCTAAAGAACAAACTTTTTTTTTTAAATTGATGCATGTAGTTGTCAAAAGGTGTCTCATTGGGGAGGTCTCTTTATGACCAATTTGTGCAGAAATCCATATCATTCCAAAGGGTTCACATACTTTTTCTTGCAGCTGTACGTAATGTTCGGAACGTTATTGATGGAACAGTCCAATACAAATACCAATGCTCAGAAGGTTCCAAAACTGAGTCTTGTTATTAATTCCTTAAGTCACAATAAAGTCAATGATGTCAATCAGCACCCCTGGCTGGTTTGGTGACTAGGGATCTGTCATTAGGGATGGGAGTAGTGGTGGGTGAATAGCGCTGAGCGGCAGGTGATTGACATGGATCTACAAGACTCGATGATGTGACTGACATTGGATTTACATCAGGGGACATTGATTTTGTGTCAGGAACACAACTTATGCAAAAATGTGGTCACTATACTTCCTTCTTCATGCAGGTTCAACAAAATATGCTCACCATTTCCTTTTCGAATACCAAGAATCCTCCATGAGGCATACACTAAATTAAATAATGTATGTTCCGATATGACACAATCTACGACCAATATTTATCAGTACACCCAACCAAATCTCCAGAAGGCAAGGTTCTCAATGTTCTAGGACATGTTTTCAGTCCTTTTTTGTGTTGGGATGGATTAATTTAAATAAGTCCATCCAGTACTGAAAATTCATATCAAAATAGAACTCCAGCCTTACCTTTTGCTCGCACACTTGAAGTCCGTCCACTCCTTTGTTGCAACTGATCATTTTTAATTCCTTGAAATTGCATCTCCACATTATGACCCTTTAAAGCCGTTGCAGCCTGGGCCTACCTTCTTTTCCGGTCTAACAAATTAATTCATCATGATCTATACTGTTGTTGCCCACATCTTGCAGCAATTGGCTTTTCAATCATTTTGTTTCTGAGCATTACATTAAAAGAACACATACCTGGCATCCCTACAGACAGGCATGCTCAAGCAGTTAATTATCAGATTGCATAGCTAAATTCTGCAGCAGGGAGGAACATACATGTCTAAAGGAATGCTAGTGATGTTTTTTCATGATTATGATGAATACTGCATGTCTAAAGGAATGCTGGTGATGGTCTATCTGCCAGCCCTCCAGAATCATCTGGCGGATCACCTGTCCAGGGAATTCATCAGCAACAACAAATGGTCCCTGGACAATTCTGTGTTTCGGTGGATCTGTCAACACTGGGGCAATCCTCAGTGGGACCTTTTTGCATCCCCACAGAATGCCAAAACACCTCATTTCTTCACAAGATGCCCTGCCCAGAAGTCAGCGGGAGTAGATGCCTTGGTGCAGCCATGGTCCTTCCAAGTCAGGTATGCGTTCCCTCCTACCCCACCGATTCTCAGATTCCTTCAGCGCCTAACAGGGGAGGAAGTGACCATCCTGGCAGTGATTCCCTATTGGCCGAAGAGGCCTTGGTTCACGCTGCTGACCCAGCTGTCTCTTTGCAACCCTCTAGTCCCTCCGAAGTTCCCCTGTCTCCTTTCTCAGGGGGACTACACCCATCCGCATCCAGAAATCCTGGATCTGAGGGCTTGGAAGTTGAGCAGAAGAGGTTGGAGGAATTAGGATGCTCTCCTGATGTAATCAAAACGTTGCTCCAGGCCAGGAAATCGACCACTAATTGCTCCTACTACAGAATATGGCAGAAGTTTTCGGAATTTGCCAAATCCAACAAATTTAACCCAATGAAGCCAGGTGTGCAGGACATTCTACTGTTTCTACAGAAAGGTCTGGATTTAGGTTTAGGGCTCAATTCCCTTAAAGGGCAATTTTCAGCCTTATCAGCCCTGACGGACATCAGATGGGCCTTAAATCCTCTGATAGAGCGGTTTCTGAAGGCAGTATTGAGGTTGAGACCACCTAGAAAAACATTGTACCCGAAGTGGGATTTGCCTTTGGTGCTGGATACTCTAGCAGCACCTCCATATGCTCCTACTGAGGACTGTAATCTGGAAGATATTACTCCTAAAACGTTTTCTCTCATAGCCTTCACTTCAGGCTGTAGGGTTTCGGAAATCCAAGCCTTGGGGGCTCACGACCAATCCATCAATTCATACCTAAGGTGCCAACCGCTTTCCACTGTATTTAGGAATGGGTTCTCCCAGCCTTTGAAGAAGATCCAGCTACATCAAAATTGCATGAACTGGATGTTGCAAGAAATCTACGTCAGCACATCGATTTAACGCAGCCTTTCCGTAAGGACCAACGCCTATTTATCATTCCAAACGGAGGTAGGAAAGGCTTGGCAGCTTCAAAAAGAACTATCGCAAGCATGATTGTACGTCTAATTCAAAGGGCTTATCAGGCTAGCGGTCTTCCAGTGCCTAAAGCAATCAATGCTCACTCGACATGGGGGGAAAGCCTCTTCTTGGGCAGCTCTAGCACAGGTCTCTCCGGAAACAATTTTTCATGCAGCCAGTTGGTCCTCATTTAATACCTTCATGATCCATTATAGCCTGGACCCAGCTGCTCTAACTTCCCGGGATTTTGGGAAGAAAGCGTTGCAATTGGCGGTCTTGTGAATCCTAATAAACTGTATTTCTATGCAGTATCCCTCCCTATGAGCGAGTTATTTACCATATGTATGCTGCCATGGAGGCACCAGGAAAAAGGAAAATTGAATACTCACCTTTCCGTAATTTTCCTTTCCTGGTGCCTATCCATGGCAGCATACGCCCTCCCTTTACGTAATCTGAATTTTTGAGTCTAGTTACAAGAATGGCGTGAGGGGGGGCAGTTCTGACTTTTATAGAGTTAAAGAGGTCCTGTGGGTTGGTTGAGGGCGGAGCAACCAACCATATGTATGCTGCCATGGATAGGCACCAGGAAAGGAAAATTACGGAAAGGTGAGTATTCAATTTTCCATTATTCCTGTCTGCGGTCCTATCTAGGACCAATTCCAAGTCTGGCCTGAACAATAAATTGCCCATGAAGGGAATCTTGCGCAATCTATTTTTTGAGGTGATGCCCCCTGACTTCAGCCATAAGGCTCTCCTGGCTGAGTTGATTAGGGCCGTGGTTCTCGATATCTTCACCGTTCTGCTAAGGCGTCCCCTAGAAAGGCTGCTGCTCTGATTAGCGTGGGGATGGTTTTGATTCCCCCCCCCCTCCCCCCAGGCGTATCCCCTTACAGCAGCTCTTGAAGTTGCGTCAGCCTGACTAATAGAGTACGAGCAGTGCAGGTAGATGCGATTGAGGAATTCAGATTCGTCGCTCTTGCTTCCCACACTCTTTTTATCTGTGCTTCTATTTTCTTATCCATTAGGAGTCCCTGAGTCGTCGAAGGCTAGGTCAGAATTGTTTGCAACCCTGGAGAGGAAGGCATTCACTTTGGGACACTTCGCCCAGGCTTGTTTGTCTTCCTCTGAGAAGGACTGTGTTTGACTGCGGCTGGTGTGAAGAGCTTCTTTTCAGGCTCTTCCCATTCTTATTTGACATTTTTTTCTGGGTCTGGTGTAGCTGAAATGTTCTTTTTTTTGTGTTGCAGACCCTTGTACATTTTGTCATGCCGGGAAAGTTCAGTTTTTTTTGTTCTTTGATGCCCAGGGTGTCTGCAACGGCCCGCAGTAATTCTACCGTGTCCTCTGAGGGAAAGAGGGTACCTTCTGACCTTATGTCTTTGTCTGAATCTGAACATAAACCACCTTCTGATTCTGACTCTAGGTCTTCTGAACCTGCTTCCTGCTCTGCTTGGCCCGCATCTTCTACACTGCAAGAGGGGAGGGATGTCTGACTCGTGGATGGGGCGATGGCCTGACTGGTAACTGGAACGTCCAGTTTTTCTACGGTCTATGGTTTTTCTTGAAGGAATCAAGCATATCTTTGAAGTTACCTTGTGATTCCTTGGCAGCATTTTTATTGATACATTTCTGGCAAAGTGGTTTTGCCCAGTCTGCTAGAAATCTGTGACTGCAAGAGACGCATGCCTTGCTACTGGTCTTTGCCCTTTTCTCTTCTGGTGCCTTTGAACAACGGAACCCACCTGAGAGAGGTGGTTAGATGCTACAAAACTGCTGTGTTTGTGGTAAGACAAAGGTAACCCTGGAGTACTCTGGCTTACTGTTGAGCTTTCCTGACTCAAAAGATCTGCAGGACAGGGTGGTGTAGAGTCCGACATGGTCAGCCACAAGGAGACACTTAAAAGTGGGCGCTGGTTGGTGATGTGTGTGCTTGAAATAAATTATCCCAATCCCTCAGGATTATCAATTGATATGTGCAATTTTTTATCTAGAATATAAAGTGCATAAATTGGTATAACCATGGAAATATAAAATCAATGTGATAGGTCCCATCTAATACAAAGTGCTGAGTGCCTCCATTAGCATATATTTGATATCTTTTGGCTCCAAAACATCTTATTGGAAAGTGCTCCAGTGCATAAATAGGTGAAATCAATAATGATATAACCAACAAATTCATATGCGATTTAAATAAAAAGTCCAAAATAATCCTTAAACCATGAAGTTGACCCAACACCGTGCTTGAAGAAAAAACGTTGAATCCACCTCGTGAGCTAGTCCACACCTAAATTGATTATACCAATTTATGCACTTTATATTCTAGATAGAAATTGTACATATCACTTGATAATCCTGAGGGATTGGGATAATTTATTTCAAGCACACACATCACCAACCAGCGCCCACTTTTAATAGTTTTTTTTTCCTGTTTTATGTGTTTTTCACATTTAAAAGGGGCAGCAGGTTGATTTATCTACTTTTTAGGATTGGGCACTAGGGGCCCTCACACAGTTTTATACAAGGAGACATTGCCTAGTGCCCTTTTAACTGCTTCCTGCCCCAGCTCCAGCCCCGCCCCCAGCTGACCCCCATGCAGGTTGGTGGACACATACAGTATCTGCACCCTTGCGCAGCTCCCCCAGTGTCTTTAGAGCCTGGGTATTCTCTTTTCCTCTTCTTGCTGCTCTTTCTTTTCCCCCTTTTTTTTTTAATTCATCGCATGGTGAACCTAAAAGTAATATCACCCGCTAGGGCCCAATTGGGAGCCATGGCAGAAGAGGTCTATATGAAGTGTCCCCCGGAGGGCATCCTTGCCTCCACCAAGATGGCCACCAGACGGAAATTGCATTGGCGGAAGTGATGCGGCCCCGCCGCCATCTTGCTTCTCTCATCCTCGCCAGTAGACCTGTCGGGAGCCCTGTTTGGACAACCAGGATGAAAAAGAAGAGGGAGATGGCGCAGCGCCATCCGCGTCAGCTGGGAGGATGGTTGCAGACCCCCCAGTGGGAATGAAACCTTGTCTTGTCCTTGCGAATGAGCCAGACTAACCTGGCCTTGGTTGCTGCCCCTGACCTGACATTACCCAAGCCCCACTGGACCAGAAAGTATGCAAGCCAGGGAGTCCCTGCAACCAGCACAGGGACTGAAGAAAATAAACTGATGCAGCTCCTGTGGGTTTGGAGGAAACACAAAATAACTGAGTCACGCAGGTATAGCTGACAAATTTAAAATGGTGGACAATTGTGTTTCCAGTTACAGGTGGGAAAAGCCTATATCTCAGATGCTGCTCTGGAAAACGAAAAAACTTTAGTGTTCAGCAAAGAGGTTCACCCTGCTAGCAAGTGGATACAAAATGGAATACCCAGAGCAGCCATCGATATTCCAGAGCACCCAGGAATACCCAGAGCAGCCATCGATATTCCATCTTGTACTGGTCTGATCTCAGTAACAGGAATTGTGATTGGCTGCTATTGGTTACGTTTTTTTGCACTACATTTTAAATAAGCCTATTAGTGTTTATGTACTGTATCAGAAAACAGTCAATGGAAGCTGAAGAGTCTTCTAACAAGATAGAGTTGGCTTTATTAAAGGTTAAGTTACAGGCAGCAAGTCGAAAACACATTAGTGTAACACAGTGGGTAATTTACATTCATATTTCAACATACAGCCATTACTGACAGCACAAACTATTTGTTCAAGAGCTTTCAAGACCACAGGAATCTGCTGCGGGCTTCATATCCCATGATCCTCCGGACTCTGTCATAAACAGACTGCTCAGAGGCCTTGTATGCTATAACAAAGGACCTAGCTCCAGCCAATGATATACACATTGATATGAAAACGGGCTAAAGGAGGATATTTATTACAGATAATATACAGCTGATTAAATAAGGTTGTCTTAGTTGCTAAAACATTTGATGTACACTGAAAGTGTCTGTAATGGTTGCAGTGCCTTGACCCACTATCAGTTAATGTTCTAATATATTCCATTAAAATCATATGCAGCTGAGAAAAGCCTCGGACAAACCAGTCCAGCACCTCGGCAAAGCAATTACTGCAAAGTCAAGTTTAGAACTAAACACCACAACATAATATTCAAGTCCATATACACACTTATTCCAGTGACAAATTATTTTCAAAGCCAACACATTTCAGGGGCTATATCTCTTTCATCAAGGCTTGGAAATCACCAAACACTGAAACAATGTATGTGGACTCAATCATCAATCTCTAGTTGCATTATATTAAGAGGAGTTTGCACAGTAATCAATCAGGAGCTGGTTTAAGCAGCCATCTTTAGTTGGTTCAAGGGCTGCTGGAACCAGCTGCTGGTGGATTGTTGCACAAACTCATCTCTGTGTAATCTAACTATAGATTTGTTGTTGAGTCAACATACATTGTTTTATTGCTTCACGTTTTCCAAACCCCGATGAAGGGAGGTACAGCTTCTGAAACGCACTGACTTTGCAAACAGATTGTCACTGGGTTTACCTGTCTACGGTTTATGTCTGGGTAAACCTGGCCTCTAGGACACTTGCCAATCCAGATGGAGATAAGGTAGCTGCTTTTGCTAAATCGTTTTTGAAGGGGTATCCTCCATTGTTCTGATTCTTCCTTCAAGTCAGTGAGTTGCATACATTCCTGTTGCAGATCAGATTCTGAAAAAATGTTTGCGGCTACATTCAAGCTGGCACTGGGGGCAGAAAAGGTCTACCATGGTAGATAAAAACACTAAAATGAGGTACTGAGGTAACCCTTACTGCCTTATAAACAAACAAGTTTACTGCAACTCAGTGAAGGATCACAGATCTCTGGAATTCTGGAGGCCCATGGCAGGGGTCAGAACCATATCCCATGAACTCCACCTGTTTAAACCTGATCTATTAATACTTTTAAAATCTATTTAACAGGTTACTAATAAAAATCCATGTTTGTATTGCTTGAGCAAGCTTTTTATAGAACAGGTGTACTTATTTTAGTACAGTTATCCCTATACATGTCCCACTACCCAAGATCAATATTCTGTCTGTTTCCCATGAGAATTTTTGGGTTGTGGCCTGCTAGGAGCCACACAGCTGTGAGGCTCTTCTTCTTTTGCCACAAATCTCTATTATGTTGGAAAAAAAGTCTATTATTAATCCTAATGGTGGACAGTGTTTCCATAGGTATAAAATGGTAATTTTTCTGCCTATGCACAGAAGACGCAGAGCTAGGACAGAACACACACACACAAGGACTTTTTCCCATTACAGCACTGTAATAACACACACGTTACCGCACATCCAATTACAAAGCGCATTAAATGTGTTGCTGCATTGCAGTGTCATTCATTCTCAAAAGATACCCCAACCCACCTTCCAGGGGCCCTGCTTTGCAAAGCAACGCACTAATGAGCACTGTACTGCTACACACATCTGTCAGAAGGGGCATTGGGGTGCCATTCAAAATAAATGACATCACATTACACCAAGACATTTAACATGTATTGCCAGGGGAGGACTGGGCCAGGTGGCAAATGCCTCCTGGGCCGCTCTGATGTCCTGTAAAAAGGCAGCCCCACTTCTGCCACAGACACGCCTAAGGAATTCCTGGTTAAGAGAAATAAAAAGACTCTGCCACTGACCTATTGAGTTCAGGATGAAGACAAGGACAGAGCGCACGCCTCCTTTCCCCAGCATGGATGGTTTAAACTGTGTCTGAGCAGAGGCTGGTTCCATGTCCCACTTGAGACTCTCCTCCCCTGGCCAGCCCCAACCGAGCTGTCCCAGCTCCCCCCAACCATCCCCTGCTGGCCAGGTTGGGAACCCGGATTCAGCTGGTGAGTAGAGAGTACCTGGAGCAGGGCTTCAGCTTGGAATGGGGGACAGGAGGAGGATGGGAAGAGGGAGAGTGGGGCTGAGTCGCTGCACCATGGGCCTCTGGTTTCTACTTGCCCCCTGGGCTGAAAGTTGCCAGTCTGCCCCTGTGTATTGCCGTGCGCTGTGGTAAAGGGTGCATTACTATAACATCATAGTGTGAATGGGCCCTTAGTGAAGGGGCTATACAACTCCCAGCAGGCTGCACAGGGACCATCTTACAGGAGTGAGGACAGGTAAAAATAAGACTTGGGGGCATACAGTTAAAGAACAATGGCACTGAAGTGTCTTTGAAGCAGGTGCAACAGCTATGCATCTCCACCGCAGAGGACAAACAGTATGGCCCAGCCAACTGTCAATTCCACAAAGCATAGTTTTCTGCATAGACAAAATGATCATTGGCTAAATCCAGTGTAAATCATCCCATTTTTATGGACCCCATAAAAGGAAAACTATGGCATTTCCCATTGATATTTAGCTTAATGTAAATGTGATCAATGAGTATGAATGTTAAAAACCTCGTTTCTCTGTATAGTTTTGTTAATACATACGTGTACATGGGGTTGGCCATGTTTGCTCATTACATGTGCAGGCCCTGTTCCTGTTTAATAGTGCCACAAAGTGCTTCACTACTCTCTTTCAGTGCAAGTCAATTGATCAGGTCAGACCTGATTGAAAACTATCGACTACCTGAGCTTATCTGAGCTAACTATAGCTACCCCAACAGTCATTAAGCAAGTGATGCTGACCACATTCCCTGATATACAGATGACCTCTAAAGGGAGCATTTACACTTCTCTATAAGAATTACAATTACCAAAATATACAACAGATAGCACGTAACAATGTGTCAAAAAATGTTTTTAGATAAATGTATATATGAAATAAAGTGTACTTACTGAAAATACACTTCACCATTTAAAAGGGTCAGGTCACCTTTATTTTTGATAAATGCTGAACAATGAGACACTGTCACCCATGGACGGTCTGCAGTGATGAACTATGAAATGTGGCTATTTCCATTGCTATAAAAGACAGGTGCACTTTACCGTTACCTCTTCTTCATACCCATTTAAGCATCATGCATTATTTAAAATAGCAATCCAATACTCATTGAAAATCTTGTGCTGGAAATCAGGGCATTAACATTTTTGAAGTGCATGCATAATAAATGGTGTTTAGCCACAATAAAAGCCCATTACAGACGATGTTCGGTGTTGGTGAATCAAGGTTTAAAGACACGAGACAATTTTCTACAGAGATTTGCATGCTCGTGTCAGCTACGTAGGGGGTGTTCTATTAGTTCCTACGGAGAGCTAGTGCAGCTATTGTAACATTTGTACTTTGCGTTCACAGTTCAGGTGACGTCAGTGTGGCTGAGATAGACATTGGGGCTTATTTATGAAGACTGATTCCTTTGCATAAGCGTTTGGGGGGCATTTTTAACGTCCCTCAAACACCTGCTTTTAATGTCAGTGTGAACTTAGCTTTAGGGTAAAAAGAGAATGGTAAAAATGTGTCATCCACAGAGATATGTGCACAGGTTGGGGGATGGATTAAGGGGGTGCGGGGGAGATTGTAGGGTGTTAAAAAGTGAACTATCACGTGCCGGTTCACATTTGTGCGATACGGGAATGCTGCGAATATACAGCGCGTTCCCGCATCGCATCCGCACCCCTGGCAGTTCACACTGCCATATGCGATATGCTGGGGGGTCAATTAATAGTTAACAACACCCCCAGATCAGATCGCATATCGCAGTGCGATCTGACAGTTCGCACAGAATCGGATAGCACTAGTGTGAACCACCATGCTATCAGATTCTGCTGCGGACCAAAAAAAAAAGGGTCCTGTGCGTCTTTTAGTGCGATTGCGGTGCGAATTCAGCAATACAAACTGTATGGCTGAATTTGTACCGCACAGAGATCGCATGTAATTTTAGGAGCAGTGCGCACCGAATTACATGCGATCTCTGTGATCACACAAATGTGAACCGGCACTAAAGGTATGACTGAAGGCAAAACATTTTTTTGCAGATTTGGTTGGAGTGGAGAAGGGTTCGATCAACTGTCAGGTTTTATTGCGGTTTGTGTCCCCATTAGGAAGATTCCCCATCTCTAAATTTCCTGATCATCAAAGTCAGTGTAAATAACTGAGGGGGAATCCAAAATTTTGAGCTGCCATCTGAATAGGAATAGAGCAGAACTCTATCTTCTTGTGACAACTGTCTGAGCCTACGTTGAAACCTTTGCATGTTAGAAACATGCGCAAAATCGCTCGCTTTCCCGTCACACAATTATTAATGGCAACCACACGCATCTGCAAATGTTTTCGCACGCGCCAAATTGCCTAGCGCCGCAGTACCATGTGGTT
Source organism: Pelophylax lessonae (assembly GCF_965119305.1). Lineage (NCBI taxonomy): Eukaryota > Metazoa > Chordata > Amphibia > Anura > Ranidae > Pelophylax > Pelophylax lessonae. Next base: position 100,127,387 of record NC_138769.1, read on the forward strand.
CAGTGCAATTCATTTTTGTAAACGAGTCTGGGGCGTCTTTTCCACATTTTCTGCGTGTGGTGCAGCCCACTGAGATGAAAGGGCCGCCCTACTCATCACCCGCAAGAACGTGCCTGCGCTTGGTGGCGCCTGTAGGTGTGAACCAAGCCTAAGGTAGGATATCCCTAACATTCGAAAGATAACCTTTCACTTTTATTCTCTCACTTTGGAGTTGATTCACTAAAGCTGGAGCACTCAGAATCTGGTGCAGCTGTGCATGGTAGCCAATTAGCTTCTAACTTCAGCTTGTTCAATGAAGCTTTGGCAATAAAACCTGGAAGCTGATTGGTTTCTTTGCAGAGCTGCACCAGATTTTGCACTCTGCAGTTTTAGTAAATCACCCTACTTAGGTCTAAAGGAGAGGAAATGAAGTGAAATCTCCCTAAGGAGACACAGGTGGCAAACAGCCAGAGGTGTTAAATCTCCCCCTACTGTATCAATTTTTTTTTTTTTTTGAAACTAGATATACTTTAAATATACAGTTGAAAATGTTTTATTATATCTGTTCAATAATAAATATTATATATTATATTAAATTGTATTATATCTGTTCAAATAATAAAAAAAAACTACTTGTTGATCCTGCCAGAAACCTTGTGAGCTCATAACTTTTGTGCTCCCTCCCTGTGCGGATAACTGTTCTCAGATATGTCTGAAGACTATGGAACCCTTCCCCTCTATGTAAAGTGACAGGGTTCCATGGTCCTATTTTGTATCGGTTATCCTGATACAGTAAAGTCAATTTAGTTTTTCATGCTAGATGTTTTAGCATTGCTCTCAGGTCTCTCTCTTGACTACAGAACACCTCTCCTTGTACAGAACACCTCTCCTTGTGGTATGACAATGAGGGGGTGGGGAGGTGTTCTGTAGGGTATCAGGACAATATTCCCCTGGAAAACATCCCCCCGGGACAACATCCCCCCGGACATAGGGTTAGAGGGTTAGGGTTAGAGGGGGGATATTGTCCGGGGGGGTGTTGTCCGGGGGGGATATTGTCCTAGTATCATTCTGTAGCACTAGCATACTCCTTGTCCTAAAGTGATAATGCTGCTTCATAGGTACAGTTAGGTGTATCAGCACTGTCAGTCCAGGACAGGAAGCGTGTTATTGGTAGGATCACCAAGTGAAAATAAAGTGGGGGAAGCCTGGAAAATTAAAACAAATGCAGCCACCACATCTAAGAACTGCTAAGCTGCAACATATTATATTTTTGTTCTGGAGTTTAGATAGGATTTAAATGATCAGTCCTTTATAAATAGGCCCAACGGTGTTGATTTTCTAAAACTGGAGAGTGCAAAATCTGGTGCAGCTGTGCATGGTAACCAATCAGCTTCTGACTTCAGCTTGTTCAATTAAGCTTTGACAATAAAACCTGGAAGCCGATTGGTTTCTATGCAGAGCTGCACCAGATTTTACACTCTCCAGTTTTAGTAAATCAGCCCCAATGTGTCTAGTACACGCATAGGAGAGATACATTTTACAGCAATGATGTCTCAGCACACATCAGTACACCAATCAATTGTAATGCTATGGATAAAAGTAATTGTACATAAAAAAAAAGGAATACAGCAGATGAGAACAGGACAATTCAAAATTTGGCAGTAAGTGCATGAATGAAAAATACTGTTCTAGATAAAAATTTCATACTGCAGTCATTTTGTGGTTAAAACAAATCTACAGCTGATGAGGCATAACCATTTAATTTGGGGTCCTAGGAGTCTGCAAGACCCCTGCATCCAGGTTCCTGACTCCACCATTCCATAGCAGATATAATTTTCGATGATGCGAAGGTGGAACACAGACTTTAGTTTGAGATTTGAGAGCATCAAAAGCCAACGGATGAATTATACCAGCAGCATCCAAAAACTGTTTCAGCTTTGGGTGGATCCTTTAAAACTTAACCCCAGACACACATTAATGCAGTTATGTATCCATGGGTTATCATTAAATGGATCTTTTTTTAAATGAAACTAATACAAGTACCGAACCTTGACTTGATATTGATCTCTTGCAATCTCCTATACAGCAACACTAAGGCCCCTTTGACACAAGCGGACCGTTCAGATCCGCCTGTCTGTTTTTCAGGCGGATCTGAACAGATGCCCCATGCATCTCTATGGGGCATCGGATGATCAGTGGAGACATGTCTGCTGACATCCCATCCGATCCGATCCATCAAATCGGATGAGAACGGACAGACGGTCCGTATATAAAGTGGTATTTTACACTCCCCTCCCTCCTCCCCCGTGTCCTCTAAACAGCTCTACACCATGGGGGCAGGGTATTACATGTAGATTAATAGAGGCTTCACCTCCCTGTTATTCTAAGACACAGGCTGAAGGGACATGACACACCCTGTGACTGGCAGAAATCCACCTACACCACGTTATTGCAAAAAATAAGAATTAATAAAGATTTAATTTCAAATACATTCATACTTAGATGATTTTTTTTAAATTAAAAAAAATACAGTACCATCATCCACAAGGTAAATTTAACAGTGTGTGTTTAGTATCAATTTAACCCCCCAGAACAACATATATTTAGAGTGCAAAATCTGGTGCAGCTCTGTATAGAAACCAATCACCTTTCAGCTTTATTGTCAAAGATTAACTGAACAAACTGAAGGTAGAAGGTCATTGGCTACCATGCACAGCTGCACCAGATTTTGCACTCTCCAGCTGTAGTAAATCAACCCCATATTACCCAAATTTTTTGGTAGGATATAAAAACATGGGGTTGCGTAGAGTAAATAGATACCAAACTTGTGAAACGCTATGGTACCCAAAAATCTCCATAGGAGACATTTTAAAAGCCTACCCATCAGTTAACTGCGAGCTTTGGTGCTAGAATTAATGCTCTCACTCCCAACATTCGTGGTGATACCTCAGTGTACATACACGGGTGCACCCTGGGCATGCTTGCATTTGCAGGTGTGTGCAGGGCAATGTGGTTTATGTTTAATTTTTTTTTATTAGATTTTTTAATAAAAATCCTCCTCACCACCTGCACCGTGAAAGAGATTGCAATTAAAATTTACAGCCAGGAGCCAGCTGAAGAAAACACTCACAAGCTGATGTGGCTGTTATAGCCATGAGCTTGTACTGAACCATGCAAAGAGCTGAAATAGTTTAAAAAAAATGCTACTTGCTGCGATTCTGATGCTCCGTCATCAAAACACACGTTATAAAGAGTTCAATGGGAACGCATAGAAAATGCACCTAAATGCACCACACACACACGTGTGAAGTGGACCATATACAAAGCCAGGACCTGACCCAGAACTGAATATTAATATTTTTTGCATGAATTGATCCTTTAAAGGACTCCTCTGCTGGAAAATGAATAACCACAACATGGACTGCAGGACATTTTATCCTCTGAACACAGGTCTTCATAAAAAAATAAATTACAGGATCCAGCTTATCAGAGATACAGCAGGCAATTCTAATGTGTTGTAAAATGGCACTCTGCCTTGCTGGAGATTGTGCTAAAACGGTGGTTATAAGGTTTTAAATAAACGGATATGTATAAACAATAACCAGCTAAAAAACAAAAAAAAACAGTCAAACCAGGAAAAACAGATGCAATTCTATGTTTCAGGACCATAATTCTTCTGTTCTTCCAAACTTGTAGATGAGAGTGCTGTGAGAGAAAGTAAAAAAAGAAGGTGGTCAATAAATGTTCACTAAACATAGAAGACCAGATAGGGGTGATGTCAGATGGGTGCTTTTAGTGGCACATCAACATTGAAGCCCAGCTAAATATACACTGCTCAAAAAAATGAAAGGAACACTTTTTAAATCAGCATCAAGTCAAGTAAACTCCTGGTAATTGATCTGGTCAGCTGAGTAGCAGAGGGGGTTGTTATTCAGTTTTAACTGCTTCGTTGTTCATGAAATTAACAACAGGGGCACTGGATGGGCAACAATGAGATAACCTCCAAAACAGGAATGGTTTTACAGGTGGAGGCTACTGACATTTTTTTCCCTACTCCTCTTTTCTGAATATTTTTCACTAGTTTTGCTTTTGGCTAGGGTCAGCGTCACTACTGGTAGCATGAGACGATATCTGGACCCTATAGAGGTTGCACAGGCAGTCCAACTCCTCCAGGATGGCACATAAATCATCCATCATCAGCTGTGATTGGACATTGCTGATCACGTGGTAAAGAGCCGCTGATTGGCTCTTTACCTCAATCTGTGATCAGCAGTATCTGTGATTACAGAGCGCGCTGCCCGCGCTGCCCACGCCCCCCCCGGCGGGCAGGATCACAGGATCCAAGAACTAGCTGCCTGCGCTGTAGCCGTTAATAAAGCAGCCACAGCCTGAAGAAAAGCCTATCTCCCTGCCAGCATGCTGCAGAGAAAAAAAACTCCAGTGTGAAAGCAGCAGTCTTTCTGCAGAGGTCCAACACCCCCCCCCCCCCCCCCCCGCTGAGTCAAACCTATAGCTCTGTAATCAGTAAACCTCATGCTCCCTGTTGATTGGTAGGTAGTGTGTCTGATCTCTACAGAGTGCAAACTACTTCCACACAGAGAGCATGGGTTCATTTCTGCAGCATGCTGGCAGAGGACAGGGTTTTCTACTTAGGATGTGGCTGCTTTCTTAAAGAATATGTAAATCCAACATTTTATATTCCGGATATGTGTCTGCTGTACCATGTACTTGTATGAAAAAGTATCCTGTTCTATTTGTATTGCTTCCTTTGTGTGAAATCCCTGGTGTTCCTGCCAGGCCCCCTGCTTTCCTATTAAAACAGACCACACTAAGCAGGAGAGCACACCATGGTCAGTTCTCTAGCTATGCTGGGAACTCAGCCTGCTCTCTTCCAATGATCAGACCTGTCCTGACACACACATCACTGTACAGCCTTTCACTGGGAAGACCAGTGTTCTGTTGCTTCTCCTCCCCCAGCTCGTATGCAGCTGGGAACAGAGGGAATGTGATCACTTAAGAAAAAAGGGAAAAAGGTAAATAAAGGGGTTTGTAATTTTTTTTTCCATATGTATACACAATTGATTTGCCTTTCATTTCTATTTTAAACCGAATGGGTTGTTTTATGAGGTGATCTTTTACAATCCCTTTAACCACTTCAGCTCTAGGCCTTTTCTGGCACTTTTTGTTTAAAAGTAAAAAAAATCTGTATTTTTTTTTGCTAGAAAATTACCTAGAACTCCCAAACATTATATACATTTTTTTTTTAGCAGAGACCCCAGAAAATAAAATGGCGATCGTTGCAATTTTGTATGTCACACGTTTTTTGGGCAGTGGGTTTTTAAGTGCAATTTTTTGGAAAAAAATACACTTTAATGAATTTTAATGCAGAAAAACATACTATGGTAAAAAATAAAAGATGATGTTATGCTGAGTAAATAGATACACATGTCACACTTTAAAATTGCATACGCTTGTGGAATGGCGTCAAACTACGATACTTAAAAAATCTCTATAGGTGACGCATTAAACATTTTTACAGGTTACCAGTTTAGAGTTACAGATGAGGTCTAGCACCAGAATTATTGCTCTTGTTCTAATGTTTGCGGCAATACCTCAAATGTGTGATGCGAATACCATCCCGCTGCTTAATGCTTCCCCTCTTACTTTTCTGGGGACAACTCAAAAATTTGGGATTTTCCTTTACTTTTACTTTCAATGCTAATGGTAAACAGGACAAATAGAGAGGGTGAATTTCCCAAACGGGGGTACAGACAGCAATAAAAACTGACAGGTGTTCTAATCCCTCTGCACTCTATCCAAAACGAAAGAAAAGGTTTTGCCTTTAGTTATACTTTAAGAACATTATAAAAATGAGTTAATTGACAGACACAGCTCTTCATATTCTCAACCATAGCACATAAGAAGTTTTTTCGCTCCTCCGGGGCCGCAGACAAGGGCAATAAATCTTTTAAGCCCTCCCTGGGAGGCTCCAAGCGACCGACTTCCTTGCCTTCAGCATAGTAAGGATCACTGACCCAGAGAAACCTCTGTTCCTCAACACCTAGCCTTCAACAGCCAGGCTGGTAAAGTCAGTGACTGTAAAGCAGAATGGAAGATCAGCCCTTGGGACAGCAGGTCCTCCCTGAGAGGCAGTCTCCAAAGTAAAATCCGCGACCAGCCGCACTAAGTCGGAGTACCAGGAACATCAAGGCCAGTCCGGGGCCACCAGAATGACCAGAAGTCCTTCGACCTCGATCCTGCACAGGAGTAGCAGAAAAATATTGAGAGGTGGGAAAGCATAAAGAAGAAGATACTGGCGCCACCAGGACATCTGCCAGAGGATCCCATGAACTTGCCACCAACCTCGGTACCTTCCTGTTGAGCCAAGATGCCAACAGATCCACGTCGAGAGTACCCCACTGCAGACACAGCAGATGAAACACGTCCGGATGTAGAGACCACTCCCCTTGGTCCAGCTCCTGCTGACTGTGGTAATCCGCCTGCCAATTGTCCACGCCTGGGATGTACAAGGCGGAGAGAGCCAGCTCATAGCGTTCTGCCCACCGCAGGATGCCGGAGACCTCTAGCGCCGCCATCACACTCTTCGTTCCAACATGGTGATTGACATAAGCCACCGCTGCGGCCTTGTCCAATTGCGGCGTTGTCCGATTGGATCCATACTGGGCACCCCCAGAGAGGCTCCACCAAGTGATCTAGGCACAGCCTGATCGCCCGAAGTTCCAAGACATTGATCGATAGTCTGGAATCTTCCAGCGTCCAACAACCCTGAGCTGACCTCTCTAGCCAAACAGACTGGCATCCATCGTGACCACTGTCCAATGCAAGGGGAGAAATGATTTGCCCTGCCGAAGGGCCGGAGAACAAAGCTACCAGACCAGGGAAACCCTGGCCTCCTGGCTCAGATGAATCTGAGCGTCCAGACAACTGGGACACCTGTCCAACTTCAACAAGATCTCCTTCTGAAGGAGCCTCGTATGGCACTGCGTAAACGGAACTGCCTTGAAGGTAGCCACCATCAGGCCCAGAACCTGCATGCAAGTCTGGAGGGAAAACCGCCTGTGGGACAGTTGATGAACTGCGCAATGCAGCTTCAGTTTGTCCAGAGGGAGGAACACTCTGGCCAGCGTTGAATCCAAAGTCAAACAAAGGGAATACAATTTCCTGGATGGGGTAAGGGCGGACTTCTGGTAGTTCAGAAGCCAACCGAACTCTTGCAGGGTCTGGATCATGATCGCAACGTCGTCTCTCAACCAGGGCCAACATCTTCGTGAAGACTCGAGGAGCGGAGGAGAGACCAAAGGGTAGCGCCACAAATTGATAGTGCTCCTCTCCAATAGTGAAGCGGAGGAAACGCTGGTGCCGGGCACAAATTAGAATGTGCAAGTAGGCATCTTTGATGTTGATAGAGGCAAAAAAATCCCCCTGATGTAAGGAGGCCACCAACGACTCCATCCTGAACCTCTGCACCCGCACAAAACAATTCAAGGCCTTGAGATCCAGTATCAGACAAACCTTGCCCTCTTTCTTTGGAACTGTAAACAGGTTTGAATAATACCCTCAAAACCGCACGGAGACCGAAACTGGGACGATCACCCCCTGAAGCAGCAGATCAAGCATCGCCCCGAGAAAAGCTTGCAGACGACCTGGGGATAGACACACATTGGAAGGAAAGAACCTCTCCAGGGGCAGGAGAGAAACTATATCTTGCATCAAGACAGGATCACTTCGTGGACGCATTTATCTGTCACTAAGGAGGTCCACTAGGCCCCCCACCCCAGTCATGCTTGTCTGCGGGTCTGGAGAAACCTGCTCTAGTCTTTCCAGACCAGGGTCGCTTGTAGCCTCCCAGAGGAGCGAAAAAACTCCTTATGGGCTATGGTTGAGAATATGAAGAGCTGTTTCCGTCAATGAACGTAAGAGAAAACAAAAAAACTTTGTAAACAATATTCACATTTAATCCAAAGATGTCTGGATGGGGCTGCTGCACACAGAAGACTTTTTATCCTAATGTATAGAATGCATTAGGATAAAAAAAACCTTCTGCCTTCACAACCCCTTTAAGCTAGCCATACACTTATAGATTTCTCCATCCACACTAAACAGCATGAAGAAAGGAATTTCCCGTTATTGTATTCTGACAGCCAGCACCCAGGGCTGTCTTAATGCATGTACAGTGATTGCATCTGATTGAATGCAGTAGCTGTTTGGCCAATAATTTTCCACCTGGGACCTTCATCAAAAGTCAATTGAAAAATTGACTTCTGTCAAGCCAAGTGGTGCCCACAGGGTCATCCATGACTCAAACTTTGGGCACTTTCACGTGGAATCCATTGAAATTCGAGCTGCCTACAGTAGCCCTTAAGCGATATTAAAAGGCAATTTTTATTTCAGAGCAATAAGCTTGCAATGGGGGCATCCAAGCAGGCGTGCTCCCGAGCTGCTGCTTTGAATTTCCATTTACACACAGAGCTGCGGCTTGGCCCCACCCCCTTTCGAGCAGCGGCTTGGCCCCACCCCCTTTCTCCGACAGCAGCAGGAGCCAATGGCTGTTTTAGTCAATGAGGAGGGAGAGTCCCAGCCAAGGCTGTGCACAGCGCTTGAGAAAGATCAGGCTCAGGTAAGTATTAAGGGCAGAGGGCTGGGGGCTGCTGCACAGAGAAGATTTTTTACCTTTATGCATAGAGTGCATGAAGGTAAAAAACTTTGAGCCTTTAGAACCCCATATTGAATGCATGAAAAGCTAGTTCACACTAAACAACCCAAAGCTCATGTTGCTATGGCGACTATGTGCAAAAACTCCAGATCTTGCAAACAGGCCTCAGGAGATCTGAAAGCAGACAAAAATGGAGGCTCAAACGCCTAGTGCATTACCTTTGACACCTTTAAAAAGTTTATTAAAAAGCCAAAAACACACTCACAAACAAAGAATAAAATCACATATCCATGTCAACCACTATGTGGATGACACGTCCCTGCACTTGGACCGCTAATGTGTTTCGGGAGACATGCTCTCTTCCTCAGAGCTAGTCCATTGTGCTTAGGGCTCTACATTTATACTGACTAAGCAGGTGTTGGTCCCTCCGCCTTCACCATGTGCACTGGGCGGAGCCAAGTGGTGGTAAACAGCGCCCCGTCTGTGTGGATCATAGTCCAAGCCTTTCCACACAAACGGGGCGCTGTTTCCACTTTACCACCACTTAGCTCTGCCCAGTGCACATGGTGGAGGGGGAGGTACCAACACCTGCTTAGTCAGTATAAATGTAGAGCCCTAAGAATAATGGACTAGCTCTGAGAAAGGGAGCATGTCTCCCGAAACACGTTAGCGGTCCAAGTATAGGGACGTGTCCTCCTCCACATAGTGGTTGACATGGATATGTGGTTTTATTATTTAGGTTTGTGAGAATGTTTTTGGCTTTTTGATAAACTTTTTGAAATGTGTAGAAAGTTAACACACTAGGCGTTTGCGCCTCCATTTTTGTCAGCTTTCAGTGTTTTGGAGTTTCCCCACTCAAGGAGAGCAGCATGCCTAAAATTCCTAACAGAGTGAGCGCTTGGGTGATATAGACCTTAGGAGATCTGGTTCGGATGTCATTAATGGTCTGGCTCCAAGAATCAGGGACACAAAGCCGTCCACTGATGATGTAGAAAACAATATGGTGTGTGTTTTTGTGTGTATATGTGTGTGTAGAGGGGGTTAACTTTAACTTACCTAAAAAATATTAAAGCGTTCTGGAAAAACACAGCCAGACCAGGGTAGACATTAACATCTGTAGAATAAACCAGAGAACAAAGATTATGTTTACCGTTCACAGGGAAAAATGGAAGGTGTCATAAATATGAATTAATGACCATATATGGAAAACAGAGTACAGTAAAGCAGCTGTATATTCCTACAGAATATAAGCCATCAGTAAATATTCTCTATGGATACAGCTGACTGTTACGGGCAAAGTCCACGATGAACTCAACCTCGCCCAGATGCATACATTAATTTTAAAATTCCTTCTCTCAGATGAAAATAAACCTGGCCCAAGATTCACAGATGATTCACAGAATATGGTTGAAATATTAATCTATCCTGTAATTCTGCAGACAACTGATTACTAAACAGAGTAGATAAATACAATGAACGAAATGTGTTTGGAAAAACAAGTGGACAAGGAAAATTAATTGGTGGGACTGGCTCCATTTTAAGAACTCTAACAGGTATAATTTCCCAAAAGAGTTATACAAATTGGAAAATGTGGGTGTTGGAGATTTTTTAGCTGCAAAAAGGGGGGGAAGGGCAGGACTTTAAATTAGGCACCCGGTGGGATTTGCCGTGTGCCTCCATCCCTAATTTCAAATAGAAAATAAAAAGGGTTTGGGACTTTGAATGAGAGACATGACAAGGCTGGTACGATAGAAACGCGTAAGTCTATGGATGTTATGATGTCATTCAATTACCTTGTTACTATTGTGCTATTGCTATGCTGGTTCTTTTGAATCTGGCCTAGGGGTCATAGGTTTGTTTTTACCATTCCAATTTTACATCATCTACTCAATATGTTTGTATTTTACATCATGTTTACTCCTTTTTTGCATGTAATAATAAATGTGATATTTCTATCGTACCAGCCTTGTGATGTCATGTCTCTCATTCAAAGTCCCAACCCCTTTTTATTTTCTATTGGAGATTTTTTAGGGTATATATAAAAAAAAAAAAAAAAGGGAAAAGGTTAAAAATCCATACAAACTACTGTTTACGGGTAAAAATCCATAATATTGGCCAATGTTTTAGAAATCTATTGCACGGAATACACAGGGTTACCAAATACTGTACCATATATGCTAAACACAGTATATGTTCTTATCTTATAATCTCCCCAATAAGGATTGATATTGTAACATAAATGTGTATCATAAAAAGTGTTCTGTCCAAATGCTAGACGCGTTTCGATACTTGCTCTTCTTCAGGGAAAATCGGATGGACCTTACTATTCAAAGTAAAGCAAAATAGTAAGGTCCACCTGATTATCCCTGAAGAAGAACAAGGGTTGAAACGCATCGGTTATTTGGCAGAAGTCTTTTCATGTTACAACATCAATCCCGATTGGGGAGATTAAAAGATCAGAAAATGTAGCGCGTTTTGCATTTATGGTATCTGCTAATCCTGTGAATGTTCCGCGGGATACATTTCCAAAGGTACGACTGATATTGTGGATTTTTAGCTGTAAACAACAAGGTTTGCATGGATTTTAACCTTTTCCTTTTTTTTTTTTGTTTATTTGTGTGCTCCAAAAAATTCCCACCACCCACATTTTCCAATTTGTATTACAGCCTTTTTAGGAATGGGCACAGAGAGTCTCCAAACACACCCTTTCCTTTTACATTATATTTCCTGAGAGAGATACTTTGGATGTAAAGCCCAACTCTACCCACCTGCCCAGTCCTTCCCCTCCCCCCTCAGAAGTTCCCCCTGCATGCATTTTGTATACTTGCCTTGCCAGGGGTGGGTTGAATATGGAAGAAGTGAAGCTGGAACTGACAGCAGTGAGCCATGTGCAGCCCCTGCTGTGTAAAATGGAGCTTTTGAATAATGTTCAACAGCTTTATTGAGCAATACAATGTAAAAATATTACTGTTACACTGTATTTACTCTGTTTTATTCATGTGCAAATCAAAGCTGCAACCTTTGATCTGTATATTGGGGTTAGTTCTTATCTAACCCTATTTTACATAGTTACATAATTGGTAAAGTTGAATAAAGACACCAGTCCATTCAGTTCAACCTGTGGTGTGTGTTTATGTTAATAGCAAACCACACATCCCTGTATGTTGTGATCATTAACCACTTGCCGACTGCCTAACGCCAATCTACGTCGGCAGTCAGCCCCTCACAGGCAAAGTGACGTAGGGCTACGTCACTAGCTTGTGAGGGTCTAGGGAGCGAGCGCGCGCCCCCGGAGGCGCGCTCCCGCTCCCGAGTGGTCACGGACCCCCCCGCGTGTGTGACCGGCGGACCCGATGTCCGCCGGTCACTCGGCGATCGGCGGGGGAGAGGGAGAATGTCAGGCAGCCTGTGTAAACAAGCTGCCTGTCATTCTCCTTGCTGTTAGGATACTGATCACTCGGATCTAGTATGTAGATCCGTTGATCAGTGTCCATACAGCTCAAGCCCCAGCCAATCACAGTAGAAAGCACGCCCCTAGGGATACACACAGCCCCTCCCTCCCAAATAAAGTTAACCCCTTCACTACCAGTGTATTTTTACAGTAACAGTGCATATATATAGCACTGATTACTGTAGAAATGTCACTGGTAACCCCAAAAGTGTCAAAAATGTCAGTCAAGGGTCCGATCTGTCCACCCCAATGTCGCAGTACCGCAAAAAAAAAAAAATCGCAGATCGCCGCCATTACACGTTAAAAAAAAAAACAACAAAAATGACAGAAATCTTTCCCTTTGTTAGTAAACGCGATAACTTTTGCACAAACCAATCAAAATACGCTTTTTGCGATTTTTTTTACCAAACATATGTAGCATAAAACAAATTGGCCGAAAAAGTAAAAAAATTTTGATTTTTAAATTTTTTTTTTGGGGAATTTCATATAAAAAAATGTGAAAAATATTGCTATTTTTGCAAAATTGACGCTCTTTTTTTGTTTATAGCGCGTGATCAAAAAATCGCAGAGGTGATCAAATACCACCAAAAGAAAGCTCTGTTTGTGGTAAAAAAAGGACGCCAAATTTGTTTAGGTACAGCGTCGCACGACCGCGCAATTGTCCGTTAAAGTCACGCAGTGCCGAATCGCAAAATACCCCCTGGTCGGAATGGGGGTAAAATCTTCCGGGGCTTAAGTGGTTAAGATGCCCATCTAATAGTTTTTAGTTAGTTAAACTATCGATGCTCCCTGCTGATACCACTGCTTGTGGAAGAGAATTCCACATCCTTACTGCTCTGACAGTAAAGAACTCTCAATGCAGTTTAAAAATAAATTGCTTCTCTTTAAATTTCAATGATGGTTGCATGTCTTTTTTAAACTCCCTCCCACTGAAAAGTTTTTTCCCTATGCAAGGGTCACTAGTAAGGTATTTGAATATCGCGATCATATCTCCTCTCAAGAGTCTTTTTTCCAGAGAGAATTGGTTTAATGTTTGTAGTCTTCCTCATAACGAAGGTCCTCCAGTCCCTTTATTAGCTTTGTTGCCCTTCTCTGAACTCTTTCCAGTTACAGCACATCCTTCTTGAGGACTGATGCCCAGAACTGGACGGCATACTCGAGATGTGGCCAGACTAGAGTCTTGTAGAGTGGGAGAATCATAATTTTATCTCTGGAGTATATTATCTTTTTGATGCATGGTAATATTCTGTTGGCTTTGCTTGCAGCAGCTTGGCATTGCATGCAATTGCTGAGATTGTCATCTACTAGGACCCTAGGTCCTAGATCTTTTTCCATCCTGGATTCCCCCAGAGGTTCTCCCCCTAGCGAGTAACTTGCATTCGTATTTTTAGCACCCAAAAGCATTACTTTGCATTTTTCAACATTAAAAACTTAATTCGCCATGTAGTTGCCCCACCCCATTATTTTATTTAGGTCTACTTGCAAGGTTTCCACATCTTGCTGGATAGTTATTGCCCTGCTAAGCTTTGTATCATCAGCAAACATTGAGATGGGGCTGTTTATCCCATCTTCTATATAGTTTATGAATAAATTAAACAGAATTGGTCCCAGGACAGATCCTTGGGGGACCCCCACTTACCACACTAGATCATTCTGAGTACTCGCTATTTATCATCACCCTTTGAATCCACCTCTGTAGCCAGTTCTCTATCCAGGTACTCACCCTTTGGTCCATGCCGACAGACCTCAGTTTGCAAAGTAAACGTTTGTAGGGAACTGTATCAAATGTCTTTAAAAAAATCCAGATACACCACATCAGTCCTTCCTTCATCTAGATGGCAGCTCACTTCCTCATAGACTGATAATAGATTGGTCTGGCAAGAACGCTCCTTCATGAATCAATGCTGATTACTACTACGGATACTGTTTTCATCACCAAATTCTTGGATATAATCCCTTATCATCCCCTCCATTAGTTTACAGACTATTGATGTTAGACTGACTGGCCTGTAGTTTCCAGGGATATATCTCGGCCCTTTTTTAAATATTGGCTTTTCTCCAATCAGCTGGTACCATTCCAGTCAGTAAATTGTCCATAAAAATTAGGAACAATGGTCTAGCCATTACATGACAGTTCCTTAAGGACCCTTGGGTGTAAGGCATCTGGTCCTAGTGATTTATTTGGGTTATAAGTTTTTCAAGTCTCTTTCTGATACTGGCTTCTGTAAGCCACAAGGGTACATTCTGTGACATGTTATTAACATTACAGTTTTCTTTGCTATATCCCCTTTTTCCTTTGTGAAAACTGAGAAGAATGAATTTAAAACCGTTGCCTTCTCTGTCTTTTGAAACCAAATTCCCTTCATCATCCTTTATGGGGGCAATATGCTCTGGCCTCACTTTCCTCGCTTACCCCACAAGGGTTTGCCTTAAAAGTAGTAGTAAACTCATTTTTTTACCTTGTACCTACAGGTAAGCCTACAATAATGTACCTGTAGGTACAGTGAATATCTCCTAAACTTGCACTGTTTAGCAGATATTCACACTGCATGCAACCAGTGACAACATCCGCACATGCGCTCTGAACGTCCAGGCATACCGTGCCAGACCTTCAGAGCTCTGTTCTGTAGCAAAGGGTGCCTGCGCGCACGCATGGGAGTGACATCATTGCGGGCCCAGACACTCATGTAGCTGGAGGCCGTGAACCCGGAAGGAAGACCGAGGGAAGATGGAAGCCCTGTCAGTGGTGACAGCCCGCCGCTGGAGGACTTTGTTTATAGGTAAGTCTCACATAATGTGCTAGTAAGCGATGCATATTACATTGCTTTGGAGGAGATTTTCTTTTTTTTTGGAAGATGCAGCATACTACTGTTTTTACTGGATTTTACAACGTGTGATGTGTGTATTTGTATGGCTGTGTTAAGGACATTTGAAGGCAATCTTTTTTGGGTGCCAAGGCTGATGGTAAGCGGTTCAATGTAATCTAAAATGTATAATATTTTGGCACTGTATAAATGCAGTAAATAAATTAAAACAAAAACTGACCCAATGAAGTTACATATAGCTTCCATAAAGTCGTGATTATCTCTTTTTATTATGAAAGAAAACTGAAGACTAACTGTTCACAAAGCAACAAGCATTTACAGGTTACATGTCCAGTATGAATATAGTACACCCAGTAGAATAAAGTATAACTAAAGGCCAAACTATTTTTTTTTGTTTTGGATACAGTGGAGAGTGATTACAACACCTGTTAGTTATCATGGCTATCTGTACCCCCATTAGGGAGATTCACTTTCTCAATTTGTCCTGGTTACTGCTGTCATTGAAAGTAAATAAAAAACCCCAAAAATTTGGGTCGTCCCCAAAAAAGTCGTAAGGGGGGGGGGGGGGATCTTCCAATGGGGACACTAGTTCTGGTAATCTGGGGGTCCCCAAAGAATTCCCTTAATTTGCAGGGATTTTGTCTCACTTCTTGTTTGGCTATGGGACAGGAAGTGAAATCTCTGCAATGGTGAAAAAACAATCTGACAGGTGTTCTAACCCTCCCTGCTTTAACCAAATTAAAAAATAAAAAAAAGGTTTTGCCTTGAGTTCTACCTTATTTTTTTTTTTTAAATACAGACACTCATGAAATATGGTTTTATAATTTATATATATATATATATATATATATATATATATATATATATATATATATATACACACACACACACATACAGTGCCTTTGCGAAAGTATTCGGCCCCCATGAACTTTGCGACCTCTTGCCACATTTCCGGCTTCAAACATAAAGATATAAAATTGTAATTTTTTGTGAAGAGTCAACAACAAGTGGGACACAACCATGAAGTGGAACAAAATTTATTGGATATTTCAAACTTTGTTAAATAAAAAACTGAAAAATTGGGCGTGCAAAATGATTCAGCCCCTTTACTTTCAGTGCAGCAAACTCTCTCCAGAAGTTCAGTGAGGATCTCTGAATGATCCAATGTTGACCTAAATGACTAATGATGATAAATAGAATCCACCTGTGTGTAATCAAGTCTCCGTATAAATGCACCTGCACTGTGATAGACTCAGAGGTCCGTTTAAAACGCAGAGAGCATCATGAAGAACAAGGAACACACCAGGCAGGTCAGAGATACTGTTGTGGAGAAGTTTAAAGCCAGATTTGGATACAAAAAAGATTTCCCAAGCTTTAAACATCCCAAGGAGCACTGTGCAAGCGATAATATGCAAATGGAAGGAGTATCAGACCACTGCAAATCTACGAAGACCTGGCCGTCCCTCTAAACTTTCAGCTCATACAAGGAGAAGACTGATCAGTGATGCAGCCAAGAGGCCCATGATCACTCTGGATGAACTGCAGAGATCTACAGCTGAGGTGGGAGACTCTGTCCATAGGACAACAATCAGTCGTATACTGCACAAATCTGGCCTTTATGGAAGAGTGGCAAGAAGAAAGACATTTCTTAAAGATATCCATAAAAAGTGTCGTTTAAAGTTTGCCACAAGCCACCTGGGAGACACACCAAACATGTGGAAGAAGGTGCTCTGGTCAGATGAAACCAAAATCAAACTTTTTGGCAACAATGCAAAACGTTATGTTTGGCGTAAAAGCAACACAGCTCATCACCCTGAACACACCATCCCCACTGTCAAACATGGTGGTGGCAGCATCATGGTTTGGGCCTGCTTTTCTTCACCAGGGACAGGGAAGATGGTTAAAATTGATGGGAAGATGGAAGGAGCCAAATACAGGACCATTCTGGAAGAAAACCTGATGGAGTCTGCAAAAGACCTGAGACTGAGACGGAGATTTGTCTTCCAACAAGACAATGATCCAATACATAAAGCAAAATCTACAATGGAATGGTTCACAAATAAACATATCCAGGTGTTAGAATGGCCAAGTCAAAGTCCAGACCTGAATCCAATCGAGAATCTTTGGAAAGAACTGAAAACTGCTGTTCACAAACGCTCTCCATCCAACCTCACTGAGTTCGAGCTGTTTTGCAATGAGGAATGGGCAAAAATTTCAGTCTCTCGATGTGCAAAACTGATAGAGACATACCCCAAGCAACCTACAGCTGTAATTGCAGCAAAAGGTGGCGTTACAAAGTATTAACTTAAGGGGGCTGAATAATTTTGCACGCCCAATTTTTCAGTTTTTTATTTGTTAAAAAAGTTTGAAATATCCAATAAATTTCTTTCATGATTGTGTCCCACTTGTTGTTGATTCTTCAAAAAAAATTACAGTTTTACATCTTTAGGTTTGAAGCCTGAAATGTGGCAAAAGGTCGCAAAGTTCAAGAGGGCCGAATACTTTCACAAGGCACTGTATATATATATATATATATATATATTTACATACATACAGTATATCTATACTGTTTACTGTATGCAAATATATTTTAAGACAACTAAAACTTTGAAAAATCACTAAAAGCCCTGGATCACACCACTGCGATTTTTCAGACTAGTCGCAACCCATTGCCGGCATGGGACTGTTCAAACCATTGTGACTCAAGTCACAGCAACTTTGAAAAATGTTACCTGCACTATTGGTTTGCGATTTCATTGCTACTTACATTGACTTCTGTTAAACGAAGTTGCAAGCTGCAATGAAATCAAAGATCCAAATCGCACTGATCTGTGGCTTTGAAATCGCACTGAAGTAGTGCCATTTCAAAACCGCACTGGTGTGAGCCAGGGCTAAGAGAAATAGCTTGGAGTGCTTTTTACTAAAAAAAAAAAAAAAAAAAAAAAAAAAAAGACACAGAAGTTCACTTTGGTATAAGACAGACAACCTTCTTTTGCATCTTTTGTTGAAGAAGAATTTTCAGATGATATCAAAATATATGAAGTGGCTTATTTACATCTATCTTATACAAAAGTAAAGTTCTATGTCTTTGTATTGGCAGAAGGACTATTTCTTTTATGTGACGTTTAAAGTCTTGTATGTTTTTATATATTTACACAGGGCTTTTTTTCAGCAGGAATGCGGGGGAACGCAGTTCCGGCACCTCCAGTGGGTGCTGGAGGGTCTACTGATGCTGGCTGCTGGGAGATCTGTTGTTGCTGGAGGGGATCTATTTTTGCATGGCAATCTATTGTTGCAGGTGGGTTAATTGTTGCTAGAAGGGATCTACTGTTTAGGGAGGGGTCTACTGTTGCTGGCTGCTAGAGAGTCTATTGATGCTGGCTGCTGGGAGACATTTGGCTGCTTCTGGGGGAGTTCTATTCTATTGCTTTTCTTGTTATCATAACCTAATTGCATATATTCCAATACAAAATTATACTTGGTTCTATATTCTCTAAAAGAGGCTGTACTGGAAGCTGGGTAGGGGGTGGAACCAAGTTTCAGTGCTCCGAGGTTGGAAGGGGTGGAACCAAGGGTTAGTGCTCGGAGGTGGGTAGGGGGAGGAGACACAAAGTAACTTAGAAGAGGGGAGTTCCTGCACCTATTCTCTGAGAAAAAAAGCTCTGTATTTACACATAGTAAAAAAAAAAAAATTATATATAGATATATATATATATATATATATATATATATATATTTCATGGATGTTTATATTTTTTCAACATAATCTACTGGTTATACTACATTTCTATGTCATGAATGTAAAGGTCCACAATTCCCCAGCAAAAAAGGATTGTGGGTTTCGTTATGTGGCCAGCTCTAACAGATGCAGTCTTACTGGTTGCTATACCCAACTATGGAAAAGGGGGACTCACTTTGTGTAACATAGGCACCAAAAAGGATCCACATGGAGGCGATAAGTGATCCAAACATCATCATGAAGCCGATGAAGAGCCAGATCCGAGCTCCTGTGAGACAGAGATCACAGCATTACACACAGTTTTAGAATACATATGTTACCCCAACATTTCAAATTCCTGATATGTGCCTGGAATACCATGTACTTGTGTTAAAAAGTATCTGGTTCTGTTCTGTAGGAGATTTGATGGAGGTTTTCGGGGTCCCCCCTCCTCCGATGCAGACCAGCAGGGCTATCCTGTAGTCAACCTAGCATTTTAGTTATACCTGCCTGTCTAGGTTTGCTTTTGCTTTAAGAAAAAAAGAGGGTAAAGAAAAGCAGTTGCAAAATATGGCTACAACAAAGGTGAGGTAAATTATCACATAAAGCTTTATTGAATGAAAAAATATATGGAATAAAATTGTAAACAACAGCATCAGCATTGCACAGAATGTAATAGGAAAATTACCTATCAGCATAAAGATGAACACTGCAAAAGGTCCTGTCTAGTGAAAAAATGGCACCACTACGCTACAGGCTCCACCCACCACCCCAATTGAACATTGAAAAAATCCAGCGATCACTTGAAAATTCAAAAAATATTCAAAAAAATGTTCATAATAAAAATGAAATTAATTGTAGCGCTCTTGGAGTGTGAACATAACATGTATGGAGAGAGCCACCCCCAGTAGAGACATCCAGTTGGGAATATCTGTAAAAATCTTGATATAAGAGTTCTTGTTGGTGGTAATCAAAAGTCTCCGTGTATGACCGTTCGGTGCAGGATCCTCACACCCACATGGTATGCAAGGGTAATTGATGGCTCTACCACATCCCCTTCTGGCAAATGGACATGTATTAAATTGCTGCACTTTCCAGGTGAATCTTTAAACACATAACACAGCAGTAGACACCGTATAGAGCGGCACGGACATATGACTTAAACGGACAGATAAGCAAGCGAAGCAGGCAGACAAACATATGACTTTAGACATTGATTTGCATACCCGGTCTAATGTTCAACCAGTGTATGTGTCTGAGCAGTCAGAGCGCTCTGTAGCTGAATGTCCTCTGGTCTGTAGATATTGCAGTCCGGTATATAGAGTATGCTTGCTACTAAACACACTTGGTATGTCTCCGACCGTTCAGTCAGCCTTCCATCTCTATAGATATCAGCAGGACAGGCATATAAGCAAATAAGTAGTCACAGGAACAGAGCCGTTTACTGACCGTATGGATGGTCTGAGTCCGTGTCATGTCCGCTTAGTGCTGTCCGTCAGAAATCAGTCCGATTGTATGTCCGGCCATGGTGAGTCCGTTGGGGAGGGCAAGCCTTAGTGTCCGCCAGAGAGCGTAGGAGCTTATCCGTCTACCAATCAGGGCCTGGGCATCGAGCACACGGTCAAAGTTTTCGATAGGGTGGAGGGTGGAGTCCGCGGGCGTAGTGGTGTGTGACGTCGACGCGTTTCGCGTGACGCAGCACGCTTCTTCAGGACGTCTTGCTTTTGCTTTACCTGACTGGGCCCCTATTCACAATGATCAATAAGTTTGCCCATTGCGCTGCCTTTATTTCCTGAACGGGATTGTTTTATAGCCAAGCTGTCTTATATCCTGTACTCTTGCATTTTGTATAAGTCTACCTGTATATGTTTCTACACATTTGCATCCATGGATATGTTCATGATGACATATTATTTTGTCTTAAATAAAAGTTATTTATAAAAAAAATTTAAAAAAAAAAGTAAACTCTTTCTATTGCTCTGTTTGTGTGAAATACCTGGTGATCCTGCCAGTCCCTCTGCTTTCCTATTTCAAACTGACAACAAAGAAAGAAAAGAAACACAACCTTACAGTATATAATTGGTGGATCCATGATGTAGATGTGGGTGGACCACATATCCATGTAAGTTCTGCATCCATCTGCATTGGTATTACAGATACATTGTTTGTATGATATAGATTACTCATTTGTTCTATGTACTGTATATACAGATATGTGCTGAGGGAGCTGCGGACCAATACACCCCCTGGGGGAGACTTTAGTAAAGTTGAAACGCGTTGGGGTTCGGGGGTCCGACACCTTGTCACTGCATGCTATCACCCATATGTTTTGTGATATCCACCTTTTCATGTCCATGTTTGACTATGTACTGAAGGTTTTTTTTAGAAATTGATGTGACTTTTTATAATAATTGTACATGCAAGTGCCTTTTTGTAATTATGCAATAGTTTTTGTTTTTTTACATATATCTTTTGCTACATACATCTTTGTAAATTTTCTATGAAAACCTATTAACAAGGCATCTTAAACATCCCCTCTCGCCCGTTTTTCTAGGAAAATCTTTTTCTAGGATTTTTTCCAGGTTTTTTGCAATCAATTTGGGATGGATGCCAAAAATAAATTACCCTACATATAAGTGTAACTGAGCAGTTATATATTTGAGTTTCCAGTAGTCCTGCCCTGTTTATGCTCTCCTGATACAGTACAGTTAAAAAGCATTGTATTCCTAGGACAGGGAGTGTGTTAGGCTCCATGTACACGGGACGTTGTTAAAAGTCCCTTTGAATGCTGGAATTTTTAGGACGTTTGAAACGTTTGAAACGTCCGTTCGGTCGCGTTTGTACCCGTGTTTAGCGGGTGTTTGCGGGCGTTTGCGTTTAGAACCGTTCCTAGAGGTCAAAAAAATTATTCCCCTTTAAAATGGAAAAACACGAACGGTCATCGCGTTCGTGCGTTTGAAACGCCGGGAAACACACGTTCGAACGCAAATAATTGCGTTCTAAAAACAGTCCCTGAACGCAACTGCCTGCAAATGACTGTAAACGACCTGGTGTACATGGACAGATAAGATAAAATGTAGATGGGTTCAGGGGCTTCTGAAAAAAACGCCCAACTGCTCCTAAACGGCCATTTCCAGCGTCCCGTGTACATGGAGCCTTATTGTCAGGATCACCAGGTGAAAAAAAAGAAAGAAAGCTTGAAAAAAAATAAAGAAACCAAATGCAGCCACCACCTCTGAGGACTGGTAAACTGGAATATATGACAATTTTGGGTTTAGATGCAAATTATTCTACAAACAACACAAACATAAAAATACTGACCAGCCCTTCCCAAGCAGCCATCACTGTAGCTGTCTCCTCGTACCTGTGCATTAGACACTGCGTTTATCCTGCAGGGATAGAATGTCAAACATGATATTAAAATGATGGCATACATTGCTGTTGCCTTGGGCATCAACATATTTCTTCTATGAATCAGATAGTTACATCTGCAGTAACCAGAACAAACAAACATAAAGGGAGATGTTCCGATGGTAGAGATCTGAGAAAAAAAATGTATCTGGCTAGTGGCTTTGAGCAACATTGGAGATTCCTAAAGCCGAACTCTGACCTTACTTTCAGTCTTGCACATTTGCACAGGCTCCTCTCCTGTACTAAAATTGCTTACTCTGATTCCACTGCAGACTGTCAGCTTCTCGCAGTGTGTAATAAAAGCTGCAGCAAGTCAGATACAGGCAGCCTCATTTCCTGGCTGGAGAACATCCGAGATCATCCTTTTCTCCCCAGCCTTACTTTCTTTGCCCGCCCCTTTCTCTCATTGGATTTCGATTTCACAGAAGAGAAGATGTGGACAGCGCCAGTGGGGGACACCCATTGTACGCCTCCATCCCTAAACACTTACCCGAGTCCAGCGGTGTCCCATCTGCAGCGCCACTTCTCTCACTTCCTGGCCTTACAGGTGACAAAGGCAGCAGCGGAAGCCATAGGATCCTTGCTCTGGTCATTAAAGCTCCTGTGAGGGGGGAGTGGAGGTGTGGCTTAATGGTGCTGTGTGTATCAATGGACAAACACAGCCCAACTTTGGAGTGTGCCAATATGGGTGCCCCTATAGCACATTGCTTGCTATGGAAGAAGGCGCAAACAGTGCTGACAGGGGACTCTTTGGTACATAGTTACATCGTTAGTGAGGCTGCAAAAAGACACCAGTCCATCCAGTTCAACCTATGATGAGTGTGTGCGATAAGTGTTTATGTCAATAGTACCTTGAATACACCTGTATGTTGTGGTTGTTAAGGTGCCCATCTAATAGTTTTTTGAAACTATCTATGCTCCTCGATGATACCACTGCTTGTGGAAGAGAATTCCACATCCTTACCGCTCTGACGGTAGAGAACCATTTATGCAGTTTAAGGTTAAACCGCTTTTCTTCTAATTTTAGCGAATGGCCGCGTGTCCTTTTTGTATTCCCTTTCACTGAGCATTGTTCCCTATGCTAGGGTCACCAGTACAATATTTGTACATTGATATCATATCCCCTCTCAAGCGTCTCTTCTCCAGAGTGAGAAAGTTTAATGCTTGTAGTCTTTCCTCATAGCTGAGATCCTCCATTCCCTTTATTAGATTTGATACCCTTCTTTGGACTCTCTCCAGTTCCAGCAAAGAACTGGACAGCATACTCCAGATGTGGCCGGACCAGAGTCTTGTAGAGTGGGAGAATTATCGTTTTCTCTCTGGAGTGAATCCTCTTTTTAATACATGCCAGTATTCTGTTGGCTTTGCTTGCAGCAGCTTGGTAGGGGAAACACTCTGCAATATTGTTGCACAGAGCAGGTTAAAGTATAACTAAAAGCAAAACTTTTTTTTAGCTTTGGATATAGTGGAGAGGGGTTAGAACATCTGTCAGATTTTATTGCTGTCTGTGCCCCCGTTAAGGCGATTCATCCTCTCTGATGGTCCTATTTACTATTATAATTTAAAGTAAAAGAAAAATCACAACTTTGTCCCCCAAAAAAGTAATAGCATGGAAATCTTCCAATGGGGACCGTAGTTCTGGTGACCTAGGGGTCCCCAAGGAATTCCCTTCATTTGCGGGGATTTCCTCTCACTTCCTGTTTGGCTATGGAACAGGGAGTGAAATCTCCGTAATGGGGCAAAGATGGCGAAAAAAAAAAAATCTTACAGGCGTAATAACCCTCCCTTACGCTATCCAAAAATGAAAAAAAAAAAGGCTTTGTCTATAGTTCTACTTTAATTATAACATCTGTCATATTTGAAAAAATGCCTTTCATATCACTTTAAAGCTCGATTCCAAGCTAAAGAAATATTGTGTAAATACAATAGGAATGAGCATTCTTAGTTCACGTTTCCTGACTTTTGCCACAAACCTTCCTATGGATTACGGTGTCCTCAGTACATTAGCATGCAGTGCTCCTTTTTGTAAAAGTCGTCTTACTTTATTAGGGCTGCTGTTAGAAATGACGGAGCCCGTACCTGGCAGCTCCCCCCCCCTTCAATTTATCAAGACAATATTTTCACTAAAAATACACTAACATCAGTATTAGCGGACACATCCATAACAGGGAACTTGTGTGAATTAGCCCTTTTTTAATTGTTTTTTACATTTAAAAAAAAAACTTCTTTTTTTTTTTATGTTAAAAACTTTTACAATTATTTTACAATTTTTTTCAATTAATTATTATTATTTTTTTTTTTTTTTACAATTTGTTATTTTTTTACAGGGCAGGGAAGCCAGCGCTCGAACTACCGCATCATCCGAAAATTGAGGCCCCGGCTTTTGGGCCTTTTTCACTGAGATGCTGCCAATGGGGAACTGGCGGCCTCTTGTGGTGGCCGGGAGTATGACAACAAGCAGTAACTAGGAATGCAAGGAATTTCCACTGCTTGTTCTCAATACCCGCCCTTCTCCTTCCCAAGAGGTGGAGAGACGGAAGTTTTTGCAGTCTTCATCTGGCGCCCTTTGCTTAAATGGTAAGTGTGCAGGGAGTGTGGTTATTATTTGATTTTATTTTTATTTTTAAAGCGGAGTTCCAGCCATTTACTCACCTGTCCAACGGTCCAGCGATGCGGCCGCCGGAAGCCTCGATCCTCTCCCTCGGCGCCGGCATCACTGCTGTGGGCACCCGGCTGTTACAGTTTGCGGCTTCACAGCCGGGTACCCACTGCGCATGCGCGAGTTGCGCTGCGCGCCGTGATTGGCCGGCAATCTTCTGGGACCTCTGACGTGTTCCAGAAGATTGCAGGGAGGGAGGGGGAGAGGAGAACTTCCGCTCAGGGCGCTGCGGCGCTCCGAGCGGAAGTGGGAGCGGGTACCTGTCAAAACTAGGTACCCGCTCCCCCCCCAAAAAAATGACATGCCAAATGTGGCATGTCGGGGGGTCAGGACTCCCTAAAGCGGAAGTTCCACTTTTGGGTGGAACTCCGCTTTAAATTCCATTTTACACTGCTCTCTCCTGGAAGTTCAAGGATAATGTGTTCTACATATTTATGCACTTCTGCATAAGAGTGTTAGGGCTCTTTCACACGGGCGTTCTGATCAGATCCGCCTGTCAGTTTTTTAGGCGGATCTGATCGGATGCCCCATTCAGCCCTATGGAGCAGCTGATGTCAGCGGTGACATGTCCGCTGACACCCGCTGCCATCCGCATCCGATCCTGTCCGTGAAATCCTGACAGATGGAAACCCTATTTTCCATCCGTCCTGGGGATCGGATCAGATGGGATCGGATGAGAGCGGACAGGCGGTCCGCTCTCATCCGATTCCCCATAGAGAGCAGAGGGGCTCTGACACCTCCCTCTCCGCACACAGTGCAGAGACAGAGCTGTCATGTTTTGCATTATAATACCTTATTCACAATAAGAATCTTTTATGGAAAAATAAAAATTGGATTATTTTTCATCATCTTTCTGCCCTGCCATGCCACACAGCCGATGGCCCCTTTCACACTGGCTTTCTGATCAGTTCCGCCTGTCAGTTTTTCAGGCGGACCTGATCGGACCCTATAGTCTCTATGGAGTGGCAAGCCGCTGCCATCCGATCCTGTCCGCCAAAAACAGACGGATGGTGGTTCTTTTTACCATCCGTCCAGTGAATCGGATTGGATGGCATCGGATGGAAACAGACGGTCCGTTTCCATCTGAGTGCCCCATAGAGGAGAATGGGCTGTGTCTGCATAGCAGAGTGGACAGGACCTGTCATCCGCCTGCTCAGCGGGGATCAGCAGAGAGATCCCCACTGAGCATGTGGATTCTGTATAGCGTAGGCGCCCGTGTGAAAGGGGCCTAAGGTGGCATATGTTACTCTTGGTCACTGGATCTCCTATCGCCCCAACCTTACTGCACTGTTTAAAATTTAAGATCGGTTATTTTCGTTTTTGAAAATAAAGCTTTGTTGTTAAAAAAAAAAAAAACTGGCTCCTAACTTTTTTAGCTGGCTCCTAGATTCCAAACAAATTTGTCAAGCCCTGTTTTAATCTGTGTTAACAGCTCCTGCTGGGATCATTTTGTTTCCCCAATGACCTTGAATTTCCTGTACAAAACATGTGACACTGTGGACTTTAACAATTCAGCTGTGATATCTTGCAATTGACAGGTCGGTCTGTTCTGCAAACAATTCTTGGAATGTAGCAGAGTTGCTAATAGTCCCTCCCTAATCATTCTAGCTTCTTAAAGGAGCTTTCAGTTTTCTTTTAAATACACAGTTTATTAGTGCACATGTAGCACTCCTCTTCACAGAAAACAGCACTGGTGAGTGCAACAGGTGACACAGCATTCCACGCAACTTAAAGTGGACCTGCTACTAAATGTAAGGATCGCTTATACCAGTGCTTCTCAACCTATTTTTAGTCAAGGCACACTTTAAAATTCTGCATAATCTTGAGGCATCCCATTCTAGAATGTAAAAAAACTAAACGAATAGTTTTACATATCGCAGCAGCATCTACACATATGGCCCACCCAACATTAGAGGGGATTTATGCCTCCACCTTTGCACACTGGCACTGGCTAGTATTCTAGCATTTATGTTCTCAATCACTTTCTCTCCTTCTTGCTAACATGACCCCAGTACTGACAGAGAGGGGCAAACAAGGATGCTCTACAGGTTCCTGATGTCCATCCTTATAGAATGCCAGTGGATGGTCCACATGGTGACCAAAGTTATAATGCTGCACAGTAAAACCTGTGACTTTGAGTAACAAAAAGGCTGTCTTGCTGGCAATTTGTGGCAATCTATAGGTATTTTCACATGGCGCCCCTGAAGAACTCAAAAGGCACCCTGGTTGAAAAAGGCTGGCTTATATTGTCAGCCCCCCCTCCCTCTGCAAAAATCACTGTGTCAAATGTCAAAACTCTTCAAAACCTGAACTTCTTTCCAATCTATGAACTTGAAAACAGGCTCTAGAGGGGATCGGACCTATCAATCCCCCATTTATAGATCACTTTGCATTTACAGAAGCTGTAGTATGGCTTCTATGAATGGAGAGGATAGATGGAAAGGGTGGATATAGTTGGGCTATCTTGATGAGAGCCTCTGACAGCCCCTTAGATATAGTAATCGTCTAAAACTTAACTGAACTAAAAAGGTCATTTTTAAATTTTTGTCAACAGGCAGGCTTTTTATTGCAGAAGAGAAATGCAAAGTCTCTTCCGCAATAAAATACACTTACCTGCTTGTTTGCAATCCACTTACATTTCTGGCACAGTGCCAGAATGAATGATTCCCACACATGCAGTTAAGTGACTTCATCCCGCACTGGCCAATCAAGACAGCCAAAGATCAGCACCTGGAAGAGGCTGGGTAGAGGATGGAGGTGAGGGAACTCACCAGCATTAAACCGCAGTAAGTAGGGTAAGTATGGCTGCCTTTATTTCCAGTTTTAGCTTTAAAAGTGGTTGTAAAGCTCAGTCACGAAATCTGAACTAAGCACATATCTGTAGTGTACACTTGTCTATCTCCAAAGCCCTAGGTGTCGTTTCTCTCTAGGGCTTCATTCCTCTGTTTTTTTTTTTTTATTATTATAATTGACGACTTTTATTACATTTTTATTTTTCGAAAAAAAAAAAGACGACAAATACCAAAGCAGATAATTGCGGAGATAATACACAAGTCTACATAAGCACCAAAGTAGGTCCAGGAAAACTGCAGCAGATGATTTCTACGCTGCATTACACAAACTAAATAGAATAGAAGAGCAGCAAGCTGCTTGCTGTGGGGGCACCCGGCAGAAAGGAGGAGCCAGGAGCACCGGCAAGGGACTCAAGAAGAGAAGGATCCAGGCTGCTCTGTGCAAAACCACTGCACAGAGCAGGTAAGTATAACATATTTGTTATTTTTAAAAAAGAAAAACAAGGCTTTGGTATCACTTTAGGTTTGCCATTTTTCACCATGATACATATAGCAAAAATCTATTCCAGACACTATTGGGGGAGATTTACTAAAACTGGAGCACACAGAATCCGGTGCAGCTGTGCGGAGTAACCAATCAGCTTCTAACTTCAACTTGTTCAATTAAGCTTTGACAACAAAACTTAGAATCTGATTGGTTTCTATGCAGAACTGCGCCAGATTCTGTGCACCAGTTTTAGTAAATCTCCCCCTATATATCACAGTAAAGAATTCAATATATCTCCACATATAAAGGTGTATATTTTATGATGATCGCTGCAGTATGTCAGTGGAGCCAGAATACATCTACATGTTTCACAGGTAAAATATAGTCTGCTTCATCAGGAGAGTGTCAAAAACATCAAAGACATACTCAGTCTTGGGGTGGGTTCAGGGGAACCAGAAGGTGAAAGGCAAGCCCTTCCAAACTGTTCTACTATGTACAAACATACAATAATGATGATGAAATGATCACCACCCTGTGATTCCTATTGACCATATAATTACTGCTCATTGGTCCTGTGCCAGGCATGGATATTCATAAAGTTTCCATTAGACAACTACCACATTGTCCTGTCCTTGCCAAAAGGATAAAAGGTTTCTAAGTAGGAATGAGATCAGGCGTGTTCAGATCATAGACAGAACCCACCTGAGCTATCCCGCTAGAAACAACATTTCCCGCTTGTGCGATTGGCTCACTGATTTTCCCAGAAGTCTGCACTAAGATACAAGTCAGATTTTTGGCATCCCCTGCAACAAAAATGCTATTTTGGGTGAGATACTACCAATAGGAAATCGCATCTAAAGAGGTGCAGACCCTACAATTTTCCTCATTGGAGCCCTGCAGGTGCAGCAGCTAGTTGATAATTATGAAACCACTGCCATTAGATTCACTCTGAACATAGACACGCAAACAATCAGGGATTTTTTTCAGAATAACAAAAGGTAGGAATCTGCAACAAAGTGTGCAATGTACAGTGATCACCCAGAGGGGAATGTTTTTTTCTCAACAAAAGTGGAGTTACTTTTTAAGCACAGCTTATAAAGGGCAGGGTTTTTTTTTCAGCCTGTAAAAGCACCTGTATGTAAGCCTACATGTCCATGCACACATAGGTGTTTACAGGTGTATTAGAAGAGGAGAGTTTACAGGCTGGAAAAAAAAAATACATTACAAGTACATTCGGGAGAAGAGCTTAGAAACAAAAAAACGCTAAACATGTCTAAACGCATGCTAAATGTGTAAAGTGTATGTCCATTAATGCATTCCAATGGCTAGAATAGACTAATATACTGGCCATAAGAATGCATTAATGCTCAAAAGCTAGACGTGCCTAAATGTGTGTGCAATAGGCAGATTTTACCGCATTTTTTAGGCAGCAAGAGTTCTGTTTTCTTAGAGAGGCTTAAACAGAATCCCTGTATGCATGTGAGGCCTTATAACAGGGGTCTCCAAACTTTCTAACCAAAAGAGTCAGTTTATTGTCCTTCAGACTTCATAGGGGATGGACTGTGGCCATCAGGAGTAAAAATATTCCAGGCATCAGTGAGAGTAAACAATGCCACATTTGGTATTAGGGGGGAGAAATAGTGCCCCATCGTTGATATCATAGGGAGGAATAGTGGTGTTTGTGTCCCACTGATATCAGCTGGCAGAATAGATTCTCAGATCACAGGAAGGAATAGTGCCCCAAGGGCTGGATAAAGGCAAGCAAAGGACTGCAGTTTGGAGACCACTGCCTTATACAGCTTCCTGGCAGAGTCGATCAGGTAGGTTTAGACTAGGATCCGAACATGCCTGAGCTCACCCCTAGGAACATTACTTGATCAGACTGTGGAATAATTCAGGGAGCATCCTGACCTTGCATGGCTCCATCTGTCAGTACAACCAGAATGAATGCCTGTTTTGGGTTTCTTAGACTTTACCGTATGAAATACAGGCCAATATGGTGTACAGCATTCTGCAGAAACTCAACTTACATAAAAAATGCCACTGTAGAGAATACACCACAGGTGTGAAAAGCATGGTTCAGGACATCCTGTGTAGGGTACACCACTGCTGCATCTATCATAATCCACCAGCCTGAAAAAAACTGAAACAAAACGTATTTAGGTAACATCCAAGATAGGGGAGGGGAATAATAAAAAAATATATATCACAGCTGACATAGCATGCCGGTGTTCAAATAGAGCAAGTGCAGTAAGGATGGAGCTCATCCACACTCCCCATAGAAGGCCCAATCACAAAGACCGACAGCACACTAGGGATCTCAGCATTTTAATAAAGAAGAAAGCTTATGTGCACACTGGAAGCACCATCTGGGACCGCCTGACTCTGATGCGTTTCAGGTGTCAGCTGTATCGATGACACATCAGAGGCGGGAGGTCCAAGGCAGTACTTTCCGTGTGCACATTCAGAATAATGTATTATTTCCTAATCCTTCTGTATTGAACTGTATCGTATCTGTACTTTATATTGTAAAGCGCTGCGCAGACTGTTGGCGCTATATAAATCCTGTATAATAATATTTTTTTATTGCACGGATATAACAAAAACATTTCAATGGTAAATTGAACAAAAGGAAGCAAATAATAAATAGCTGTTTCCTTTAGATACTTTATTCCCTTTACGACTGACCCACATGTGTGCGGCAGCAAAAGGGTGGGTTTTAATGGTCACACGCTGCACATCAACATCGACCGTTCAGCGATGCATGTGCCCTGAGAGTACGCTCACTATGCACTCTAAGCACAAAGATCAAGGTGCTGCATACCACTCTTGGTCCAGGTTACAGATTAGTACTAAGCAGGACCAGTTTCTGATCATGGGACTACTATGACAGCGGTCACATGATCGCCAGTCCAATTCTACCTCCTGGGTGTTCCAAGAACGCTGAGGAAGGCGGGAAGGGGTTAAAAGGACAGCTGTGCCTTTAAAACATTTATTGCTAAATCCATTCTCCCATCCCTCTAAGTCAGGGGTTTACAAACCTTCCAAAGAAAGGGCTAGACTATGGCTAGTGGGATTGGAAAATGAGATCAGAGAAAAGAATAGTGCCCCATTGATGGTGTCAGTGGGAGGAATAGTTCCTCATCACTGGTGTCAGTCAGATGAATATTACCACATCTTTGATGTCAGTGGGAGGAATAGTGCCTCATATCAGTGGGAGAAAGTGTCCCAAGGACCAGATAAAAGCAAGCAAAGGGCCAGATCTTGCCCGCAGTTTGGAGACCACTGCTCTAAGCTTACCTACACTAACGACCCCTTGTCTTGGGTAAGCACATGGAGCTGGAGACAAGCGCTGCTATTCAAGACTATTAGGTTATTTGTCTCCTTGCTTACTGCATTGTTGGACAGTGGTGGGAGTAGAGGGGCGAGCTGATGACCACACTAGCTCAACTTGGAGACCCTATAGAAAGACATGCATACTGCACTTTGTCCCCAGGGGGTTAGGGGAAAGCAAAATAAAAGCAAGACCTCCTACAGTAAATAGCTCTGCATACTTGGCCTAAGTCTAACTTTCTAGGAAGGGATTCCAGGATCAGGGTGGCATCCCTGGTACCTTGACTGGGCCCACCCCTCTCCCAAGTACAGTACAAGAACAGAGAGGCCCCCCCCCCCCCTTATGTACAGTAGGTGCTCTCAGCGCTCAGGCAGGAGGGGGTAAAAGGACAGCTGTGCCTTTAGAACATATATTGCCAAATCCACTCTCCCATTCCTCTAAGCTAGGGGTATCTAAACTTTCCAAAGAAAGGGCCTGTTTAATGCCGTTTAAACTTTAGGGGGGGCCAGACTCTGGCTCGTGGGAGTGGAAAATGGGATCAGTTAAAAGAATAGTGCCCCATCGATTGTATCAGTGAGAACAATAGTTCCTCACCATTGGTGTCAGTGGGTGGAATATTACCAGATCTTTGGTGTCAGTGGGTGGAATATTACCAGATCTTTGGTGTCAGTGGGAGGAATATTACCAGATCTTTGGTGTCAGTGGGAGGAATATTACCAGATCTTTGGTGTCAGTGGGAGGAATAGTGCCTCATATTAGTGTGAGAAATATTGTCCCAAGGGCTGGATAAAGGCAAGCAAAAAGCCTTATCTGCCTAATGCTCTAGGAAGGGATTCCAAGATCATGATGGCATCCATGGTGCCTTTACTGGGCCCTCCCCATTCCTAAGTACAGTACAAGAACAGAGAGCGCCCCCTTATGTACAGTAACAGCTCTGAGACATGTAAAATAAAGACATCACTTACCAAAACACCGGCTACAACAGAGGCTATAGTGTTCCTCTTCTCCCCCCAGTCGATGCATTCGCATTGCGGCCAACGGAAATTATCCAGGAAGCCAGCCATTTTCACCAGAGGCTTATCAGCGGCTCCTTCTTCAACTGTGTAAGTAAAATAATTGTCAGCCAAGAGGGATACACCAGAATAAAGCAGGACAAAGTGTGTCAAACAGATCCAACATATAAACGTTTCCCTTTACAATCACTTAAACAATCCCCCTAAATGATAGTTATGGGCAGGTGACAGGACCTGTCTATTAGATCCCTAATGTCTCCTCCCCCACCACGGTGCGTCTTCCAGCTTGCCTGTGCGATCAGGGAGCCAGGGAAAAACATTGGCTGGCGGCAGGTGTTTACCGTAGAGCTGACTGTGGACTAGATGGTCGCTGGCCCTCTCTATGATCCTCAGAGACCACAAATGATGTCATGTGCCGGCAGATGTACACAGAGTCGTTTTTTTAGCCGGAAAGCCTGAGATAGAAAAAAAAAAAAAAAACAAAAACTTTTTGATCCCAGGCTTTCCAGCTGAGAGATGTGGGGACTTATAGACCCCAGATCTCTCCAAAAAACAGGAGCGATCATGTCCTATTCCTAATACAGGGGATGTTTACATTCCTTGTAATAGGAAAAAAAGTGATCAAAAAAAAAAAAGAAAGAGTATAAATAAAAAAAAAAAAAAAAAAATTTTTTTAATGCGCCCACTGCATGCTCACACACAGAAGTGAACGCATACGTAGGTCGCACCCGCATATGTAAACAGCATTCAAATCACACATGTGAGGTATGGCTGCGAACGTTAGAGCGAGAGCAATAATTCTAGTGCAAGACCTCCTCTGTAATTTTAGGCAATGGTTTCTGATACACACAGTTTTCCCAAATGAAGCCTCGCTTCACATTTGTGTGATTTCCAGTGCAACTTCGATGCGACTTTACACTATCTGGCACCCAAGTTGCATCAAAGTAGTGCAGGAACCTTTTCAAAGTCACATAGATCCGAACGAGTGCCATTGAAAACAATGGGGCTACGACTTGTCATGTGACATTAGGTGTCCAAAGTCACATGAAAAGTCGCACAACTCTGAACAAAGTAATTTGGTTAATGTTTACATCTACTTTGAAAGCCTTGCAAAAACTTTTCTATAATTATACACCTAAAAGGACAAGAAAAAGCAAAAACGCCTTTCAGACAAATGTAGAAAACATTGATTTTTCATAATAGGCCTTGTTCACACAGGGCATACTATACTCTATGTCTGTGGAGGGCCGCGTTTACCCCCCCGAAGATGCACAGATGTTCCGTGCATTCCTACTGATGCCTACTGGGACACACCTGCTGTTTTCCAATATGGCATCCATGATGGGTGCGGGGCTGTGTATGCAGCTTCCATTTCAGAGGTTTTCGTACTATTCTGGCATTTTATTTTAGAAAGTAAGGGAACCAGATTATTATTATTTTATTTATTTTTTTACTTTTTTGGTCTTTTTTACCTTTTTATAGTAACCCAGTGGTTAGTAAATGCCACCAAACGAAAGCTCTATCTGTCTGAAAAAAAAAAAAAAATCTGCTTCCCGACCGCCCGCCGCAGGTATACTCCTCATGCGCGAACCAACGTAGGTATACGTCAGTCACGCGCCTTCAGCTAGGGGGCGAGCACACTCCCACCCCCACTCGTCAGCGGGGACTCTGATGCACGGGGCAGGTGGCTCCGATTGCCGCCTGACACCCGCAATCATTCCCCGCTGAGAGAGAAGAACGGTCAGCTGTTGTAAACACAGCCGACCGTTCTTCTCTCTGCCATGATCACAGAGTGCCTGTGAGCCTTCTATATAGGATCACATGTCTCCATGGTCATTTCACAAACCCCGCCCCCATACAGTTAAAAACACGCCCCTAGGTACACATTTAACCCCTTGATCCCTTTTTGTGTTAACCCCTTCCCTGCCAGTGTCATTATTACAGTAACAGTGCATATTTTTAGCATGGATTACTGTAGCAATGTCACTGGTCCCCCCAAAAGTGTCAAAAATGTCAGTTAGGGGTCCGATCTGTCTGCCGCAATGTCGCAGTCCCACAAAAAAAAAAAAAAAAAAAAAATTACAGATTGCCGCCATTACTAGTAAATAATAAAAAATGACATAAATCTTTCCCGTAGTTAGTAAACGCAATAACTTTTGCGCAAACCAATCAAAATAGGCTTATTATGATTTTTTTTACCAAAAATATGTAGCAGAAAACAAATTGGCGTAAAATGTTAAATTTTGATTTTTACATTTTTTTTTTTTGGGAATGTTATAAAGCAGAATGTGAAAAATATATTTTTTTTTTTCAGAATTGTCGCTCTTTTTTTTGTTTATAGCACAAAAAAGAAAAAAAAAAAGAAAAAAAAAAAAAAAAAATCGCACAGGTGATCAAATACCACCAAAAGAAAGCTCTATTTGTGGGAAAAAAAGGACATCAATTTTATTTAGGTACAGCGTCGCACGACTGCGCAATTGTCCGCTAAAGTAACGCAGTGCCGAATCGCAAAATATGGCCTGGTCATTAAGGGGACAAATCCTTCCCGGTCTTAAAGCGGATAAAATTCATTTGGGTACAGTGCTGCAATCACAACACTGAAAACTGACACATGGCCTGGGAATAAAGGGGTATTACAGACTGGTACTCAAGCGGTTAAAGAGAACAGACAGCCTGGTCACAAAAAAAAGTAATAATATCACATAGGGGAATTTTTAAATGCGGCTTTAAAAAAAAAAAAAAGTTACCAAGCGTCTTTGAACCACTTCAATCCAGGATGTTTTTATAAGTTTGACGAACATTAAGTGGTGAATACATAAAACAAAGGCTATTGTTACAATCTCAACCTGGATATGAAAATAACTATTGTCTGCATTTCCTCCATTTGTAACATTCAAATAGATAAAAGCCCATTTCCTAAAATCTCATATAAAGCAGAACTAAATCGTTTAAAATAAAAAAAAAAAAACATAATTGCTAGGAGATGGAGTAGATTGGCAGAAGAGACATGCAAAATCTCCCGAAAAAAAAAAAGAAATTCTCCCTCTCTCCTCTAGTATGTTTTTATTATGTGTACATTGCCCGTGGAGGATGTGCTGTGCGGTAAACATCTCAGCACATGCACAGGAATTGCATCATTAGTGGTCATCCAATGGCCCAACAGGAACGATGCCAAACCTGGAGGCAGCAGCAGAGGTGTCAGCATCAACCACAGCGCATGGAAACCTTCCATTACTGGAGGAGCTCAGAATATACATATATACACAGAGCTTACACTCTAATGACCCACCCCCACACTCTATTATTATTTATATAGCTCTGACATATACCGCAGTGCTGTACAGAGAATGCTGGACCAGTCACATCTCTCTCTGCAACAGAGGAGCTTATATTCTAACAAGCCTCCACAGCCTCACACTATTATTATTATACATTTATATAGCTCTGATACCACAGTGCTGTACAGAGAAGACCAAGCCAGTCACATCAGTCTCTGCACCAGAAGAGCTTGCACTCTAATGTCCTATCACAGTCACACACATGGTTAGGGCCTTTCACACGGGCAATCCGATCCGCCTGTCAGTTTTTCAGGTGGACCGGATCGGATGCTCCATGCATCTCTATGGGGCAGCTGGTGTCAGCGGAGACATGTCCTCTGACACCCGCTGCTGTCCGATTCCGATCCTGTCCGTGAAACCTGGACGGATGAATCCCTATTTTCCATCCATCTGGTGGATTGGATCGGATGAGAATGGATAGGCGGTCCGCTCTCATTCCATCTCCCCATAGAAGACAGCGGGAATCTGACAGCTCTGTCTCTGCACACAGAGCGGAGACGGAGCTGTCATCCGCCTTCTCTGCGGGAATCCACGGATTGACCCCCTGCTGAGCAGAGAACGGACCGCACCGCGTGAAAGGACCCTTATTAATATACATTTATTTGGGTCTGATGTATTCTGTAGTGTTGTGAGAACGCAAGTCATATCAGCACCAGAGGAGCTTACACTCTAATGTCCCCTCCCACAGCCACACACTATTATTATACATGTACATACTGTAACTCTGACATATACCATAGTGCTGTACAGAGGACTCTGAGCCATTCACATCAGTCTCACCACCATAGGAGCTTACACGCTAATGTCCCCCATCACCCACACTTTATTATTACCATAACACATTTAAATAGCACTGACATACACTCACCGTCCACTTTATTAGGTAAACCTGTTCAATTGCTTGGCAACACAAATTGCTAATCAGCCAATCACATGGCAGCAACTCAATGCATTTAGGCATCTAGATGTGGTAAAGACGACTTGTTGAAGTTCAAACCGAGCATCAGAATGGGGAAGAAAGGGGATTTAAGTGACTTTGAATGTGGCATGGATTTTGGTGACAGACGGGCTGGTCTGAGTATTTCAAAAACTGAACTTTCATGCACAACCATCTCTCGGGTTTACAGAGAATGGTCCAAAAAAGAGAAAATATCCAGTGAGTGGAAGTTGTGTGGAGGAAAATGCCTTGTTGATGTCAGATGAGAATGGGCAGACTGGTTAGAGATGAGAGAAAGGCAACACTTATGGCACTTTTCCACTGCAAGTACCAGCTCGGCTCTACTCGGACCTGCTTGGCCCGGTTTGCTTTTCCACTGCTGGTACCGCATGGTACGGTGTTGGAACGGTTCGGTACGGTATGGTTTGCTTTTCCACTAAAGTAGTACTAAAGTTAAGTGGGTGATATTCTCTGACCAATCAGTGGCTAGTAGTGACTGCATGCAAAGGATTGTGGGATATGGTACCGGGTATGGTACCTCTTGGAACCACAATCGAGTAGGTACTGTTTTTGAGAGCCGTACCGTTCGGTTCCATGCAGTGGAAAAGCGCCGCCGTACCGTACTGAACAGTTCCTACACCATACCATGCGGTACCAGCAGTGTAAAAGCACAAAAGCGAGCCGAACCGTTCAGTTCCATGCAGTGGAAAAGCGCCATAACTAAAATAACCTCTCGTTACAACCAAGGTGTGCAGAATACTATCTCTGAACGCACAACACATGGAACCTTGAAGCTGATGGGATACAGCAGCAGAAGACCACACCGGGTGTCACTTCTTTCAGCTAAGAACAGGAAACTGAGGCTACAATTCGCACAGGCTCACCAAAATTGGACAAAAGAAGATTGGAAAGACGTTGCCTGGTCTGATGAGTCTCAATTTCAGCTGCGACATTCAGATGGTAGGGTCAGAATTTGGTGTAAACAACATAAAAGCATGGATCCATCCTGCCTTGTATCAATGTTTCAGGCTACTGGTGGTGGTGGTGTAATGGTGTGGGGGATATTTTCTTGGCACACTTTGGGCCCCTTAGCACCAATTGAGCATCGTTTAACCACTTTAGCCCCGCTCACTTTGCTGCTACTGCAGCAAAGTGGCTCGTTCCCGTCCAGCGACGTAGACCTACGTCGCTGGACTCCGCCCCTTGTGGGCGGCGCGCGCGCGCTGCCGGAGGCTCGCTCCCGCTGTTTTCAGTCACAGCGGGAGTCGGGCCGGGGGAGGAGCAGCCTTGATCGTCGGGGATCGAGTCTGGAGATCCGCCCGCTGTGTGTAAACACAGTGGGTGGATCTCTGAAGTGACAGGCAGGGTCAGATTGCAGGGTTCAGCATAGCTGAACCCTGGATCTGTCCTTGTGTCACTCAGTCACCTCCCCCCCCACACGTCAGTAAGCACCAGGCATACATTAACCCCTCCCTCTCCAATAAAATTAACCCCTTCCCTGCCAGTGTAATTTTTACAGTAACAGTGCATATATATAGCACTGATTACTGCAGTAATGTCACTGGTACCCCCAAAAGTGTCAAAAATGTCAGTCAAGGGTCTGATCTGTCCGCCGCAATGTCACAGTCCCGCAAAAGAAATTGCAGATCGCCGCCATTACGCGTTAAAAAAAAAAAACACCAAAAATGACAAAAATCTTTCCCTTAGTTAGTAAACGCAATAACTTTTGCGCAAACCAATAAAAATACGCTTATTGTGATTTTTTTTACCAAAAATATGTAGCAAAAAACAAATTGGCCAAAAATTATAAAAAATTTTGATTTTTACATTTTTTTGGGGGGGAATTTCATATAAAAAAAAAATGTGAAAAATATTGTTATTTTTTCAAAATAAACGCTCTTTTTTTGTTTATAGCGCAAAAAGTAAAAATCGCACAGGTGATCAAATACCACCAAAAGAAAGCTCTATTTGTGGGAAAAAAAGGACGTAAATTTCGTTTGGGTATGGCTTAGCACGACCGCGCAATTGTCAGTTAAATTTGCACAGCGCCGAATCGCAAAAAGTGGCCTGGACGGAAGACAGCAAAATCCTCCGGTGGTAAAGTGGTTAAATGCCACGCCCCACCTGAGTATTGTTGCTGACCATGTCCATCCCTTTATGACTACAGTGTACCCATCTTCTGATGGCTCCTTCCAGCAGGGTCATGCACCATGTCACAAAGCTCCAATCATCTCACCACTGGTTTCTTGAATATGACAATGAGTTCACTGTACTCCAATGGCCTCCACACTCACCAGATCTCATCCAATAGAGAAACCTTTGTGGTGGAACGGGAGATTCGAATCTTGGATGTGCAGCCGGCAAATCTGCAGCAACTGTGTGATGCTATCATGTCACTATGGACCAAAATCTCTGAGGAATGTTTCCAACAC
Organism: Pelophylax lessonae; assembly: GCF_965119305.1. Lineage (NCBI taxonomy): Eukaryota > Metazoa > Chordata > Amphibia > Anura > Ranidae > Pelophylax > Pelophylax lessonae. The sequence continues at coordinate 100,166,437 of NC_138769.1, forward strand.
CTTGTTGAATCTATGCCACGAAGAATGAAGGCAGTTCTGAAGGCAAAAGGGGTCCAACCCGGTACTAGCAAGGTGTGCCTAATAAAGTGGCCGGTGAGTGGATACCACAGTGCTGTACAAAGGACACTGAGCTTCTCACAATAGCACCAGAAGAGCTCACATTCTAATGTTCCACCACAGTCACACACAATTATTTTACATTTATATAGCTCTGACATATACAACAGTACTGCACAGAGAACAAAGAGCCAAGTCACATCAGTCTCTGCACCAGAAGAGCTTACACTCATATCTAAATCTGGATTTCAATCGGCAGCTTTAATTATCCACTAGCCAACCGGAATACGTACATTTATGTTGTGGTTTGCAAGTGGTTTACCGGGATTATGGCTAAAGGTATCATCCATAACCCGGTATCGTATTTAGTAGCCGGCGGCTGGCTTTCTCACGAAACAGTTTTAAGTGGCACAGGAGCCGCTGAAACGGTTTTCAAAGCGACATAAGGGGACGTCTCCCCTCCCGCTGCTCGCCGGTATTTCTCTGGGCTTACAGTTTCTGCCGGTTCACCTGAGAAACTATCCGACGGTGTGGGCGGCTCTCCCATTGGCAACCAAAGAGTAGATACTCTGACCACCTCTATGGCCTTGGACGACCAGAGCAACGTGTCACTTTCTGTCCAGGCTGGAAGTAACTCATTTTTTTTTTTAAAGTAAAAGATCAAAAAAATGTTTTTTGATTTTTTTTGCTTTTAAAAAGGTAAAGGAGACATCTGGGGTCTTTCTGACCCCAGATCTCTCCATAAGTGCCGGTTCACACTTCCGCGTTTGCGGAGATCGCATGTAATTCGGAGCGCACTGCTCCTAATTACATGCGATCTGATGTGCGGATGCGAGCTCAGCCATTACACTTTGTATGGCTGAATTCGCACTGTATCCGCACCAAACATGCACAGGAGGCTTTTTTTGAGCCGCAGTAGAATCGAATCGCACAGTGGTTCACACTTGTGCGATCGGATTCTGTGCGTACTTGCAGATCGCACTGCGATATGCGATCGCAACTGGGGGGTGTCGTTAACTTTTAATTGACACCCCCTGCGTATCGCATATGGCAGTGTGAACTGCCAGATTTGCGGATGCGATGCGGGAACACGCTGCATATTTGCAGCGTTCCCGCATCGCACAAATGTGAACCGGCACTTAAAGCGGAGTTCCACCCTGGATTTTTTTTTTTTTTTTTTTTTAAATACCCCCGGGACAGTCAGGGCTAGTACATTCGACAATGGCTAGCCTCTGATCTGTCCCGGGTTGCACTTACCTGGTAGGACAAATACTTACCTTGCAAACGTCTTGTCCAGCGCTGCCATCTCAGATGTGGGCAGCTTGAAGCCAGCGAGATCCCTTTCGGAGTCTTCTTCCGCCTTCTTTGGTCCCACGATGCTCTGCGCCGACCCCGACGTCACTTCCGGGTCGCGCGCGTCATCCCTCTACAGCTTCTGGGCATGCCCAGAAGCTGTTTAGAAGGGGATGACGCGCGCGACCCGGAACTGACGTCGGGGCCGGTGCAGGCGCAATGATTCCTGGGAGCTATGACGTCCAGCTCCCAGGAATCATTGCAGAGCCAGGAAGTGACGACGGGCCGCGGCCGAGGAAGGAAGTAAGGTAAGTATATTTTCTTCGCTACGAGGTAAGTAAAAAAAAAAAAAAAAAATATGCGATTATCCATTTCTTTTTCAGGTGACCCGGAGCGAGAAGATGGAGGTAAGTATTAAATTAGGGTGGAACTCCACTTTAAGAGGACTTGTCATCCTTAATTCTATTACAAGTGATGTTTACATTTCTTGCAATCGGAATAAAAGTGGTTAAAAAAAATAAATAAATTAAAGATAAAAGAAAGAAATTTAAAGTGCCCCATACCTCCTTGCTTACAGTAGCAAACACATATGTAAGTCGCACACACATATGTAAACGGCATTCGCAACACACATGTGAGATATCACCGAGAATGTTAGAGCGAGAGCAAAAATTCTAGCACTAGCCCTTCTCTTTAACTCTAAACAGGTAACCTGTAAAGGCATTTAAAGCGTTGCCTATGGAGATTTTTAAGAGTTTAAGGTTTCCACTATTGCAAGATCAGGTGCCGATTGCCAACATCCCAATTATACGTAGAGAAAAAAAGCCAAAACCCCCATTAGAAATTGGGACTTTGAGGGGCAACCAGTACACCGCAATCATATATTAAAAAATATCAATTTATTGTTACATATTAAAGCGGTTGTATCCTGTGTACAAAAAAAAAAAAAAAAAAACCCTGCAGGACAATGGCATAATGTGCTGGTATGCATCGCATACTAGTACATTATGAACTACTTACCTTAGAACGAAGCCCCCACACGGTCGCCTGGACACCGCTGAGGGAGCTGACATCTTCCCTTGGCGTCTCTTCCGGGTTCGGCGGCTCCGGCGCTGTGATTGGCCGGAGCCGCGATGACGTACCTCCCATGCATGCGCGGGAGTTCACTTTCTGGCAAGGAGCTCTGAAGGTCCGGCAAGATACGCCAGACCTTTAGAGCACATGCGACACTGGTGTCAGCAGCTGCATGCTGGGTGAATGTCTCCTAAACCGTGCCGGTATAGAAGATATTAATTGTACCTACAGGTAAGACCTTATTATAGACCTTATTATAGGCTTACCTGTAGGTAAAAATGAAAAAGCGGAGTATACTATGGCTTTAAAAAGATTCCAATGCTAAAAAAGGACAAAACGACATAAGGGATAAAATACACCGCCTATTATACAAACATCATGTTCATAGATGCATATATCTGGAGTTTTGCTGTCTCCATTCTACCCGATGCCTTTCAGGTCAACAACCTTTCTTCAGGTGTATATTTTACAAGAGATGCATCTGTTCAACAGTTTCTATCAATAGAAAAACAACATTGTAACAGTAGTATAAGTAAATGCCCAGAGCCTCATTGCTGCTTATTTTCCTAAGGTGCCTACCACCACAAAAAATTAATAGGGTATTGTATGGCCGTGTTGGTATTTAAAAAAAAAAAAAGGAATACTGCCTCTGCTTGGATAAGGGAACCAATGAGGCGTTCCTGCCGCTGGGCCGCTGATGTCGGGACGCCAAAGGGTAAGTGGATACTACAAGAGATAGTAAGGTGCTATTTAAAAGTTCCAGTCACCTGTGGACTCACCTGTCCCATGGTCCAGAGGTGTGCTCAACCCAGTCGGTCTCACCAGCTGTCTTCGGTCCCCGGTGCCAGCATACTATATATACTATCTTTACAGCCGGGTGCCCACTGCGCATGTGCGAGTCACACTGTGCATCGTGAATGGTGGATGTAGTCTTCTGGGACCGGTCACTGTCCCAGAAGACCGCGGGGGGGGGGGGGGGGCTGGAGAACTTCTGCTGAGGTGCTTGAAGGGAGATTGGGAAGCAGGTACCAAAATGGAATACTTGGTGTCCCCCCCCCCCCCGATTCGTCAAAAGTGCCAATTGTTCAGGAGGAGCGGGGAAGGAGTCCTTATAGCGGGGAACGAGTCCTTAAAGCAGGGAACGAGTCCTTAAAGCAGGGGAACGAGTCCTTAAAGTGGGAAAACGAGTCCTTAAAGCGGGAAAACGAGTCCTTAAAGCGGGAAAACGAGTCCTTAAAGCAGGGAACGGGTCCTTAAAGCAGGGAACGAGTCCTCAAAGCGGGGAACGAGTCCTCAAAGCGGGGAACGAGTCCTCAAAGCGGGGAACGAGTCCTTAAAGCAGGGAACGAGTCCTTAAAGCAGGGAACGAGTCCTCAAAGCAGGGAACGAGTCCTCAAAGCGGGGAACGAGTCCTCAAAGCGGGGAACGAGTCCTTAAAGCGGGGAACGAGTCCTTAAAGCGGGGAACGAGTCCTTAAAGCGGGGAACGAGTCCTTAAAGCAGGGAACGAGTCCTTAAAGCAGGGAACGAGTCCTTAAAGCGGGGAACGAGTCCTTAAAGCGGGGAACGAGTCCTTAAAGCAGGGAACGAGTCCTCAAAGCGGGGAACGAGTCCTTAAAGCGGGGAACGAGTCCTTAAAGCAGGGAACGAGTCCTTAAAGCAGGGAACGAGTCCTTAAAGCGGGGAACGAGTCCTTAAAGCGGGGAACGAGTCCTTAAAGCAGGGAACGAGTCCTTAAAGCAGGGAACGAGTCCTTAAAGCGGGCAACGAGCCCTTAAAGCGGAACTTCCCCTTTTGGGTAGAGCTCCCCTTTACCAGTAGGAAACATGTGGTGCGAATATATTACTAATCCTAAAGGGCTTTAAACTTTTTTTTGCTCAATCACCCATCCATAGTGTGGTCTTAATATCAACAACTTGCAAGTTACCTGTGGGGTCATATCATGTGGAAGGGCAGTCAATGGTTGCCCTCGCGGGGTGATGTTTTTATAGACTTCCTTTAGATCCCAGAGTGGGATATGTCCCTGTAATGAATAAGTATGGTGGGAATACATAATGTCTATGGGGCACATATGACCTCTATACAATATATCAAAGCTGTTATTGTAGCATAAAGCACACCAGTAGGTTTTCCTCTCTGCCTCAGGGAGGGGGGGGGCCCAGAATACTGAAAGTTACCTTCTATGGTGCATGAAGGTGTTCGTGTGTTCTCCTCCCAGGGATAGCACTGATTGCAAACCATCCCTGGGTCTAAATATGGCAGCCCGAACGCCGGCGTATGCACATAGCGAGGTTTTTTTTAAGTACTGTAGTTTGTCGCCATTCCACGAGCGCGCCCAATTTTAAAATGTAACATGTTAGGTATCTATTTACTCGGTGTAATGTCATCTTTCACATTATAGAAAAAAATTGGGGTAAATATTGTTTTTTTTTTTTTTTTTAATTCATTAACACCTAAAGACCCAGCCTATTTCTGAAATTTGTTGTTTACAAGTTAATCAGTATTTTTTGCTGGAAATTACTTAGAACCCCCAAACACACAATATATTATATATATATATATATAACACATATACAGTGCTTTGCGAAAGTATTCGGCCCCCTTGAACTTTTTGACCTTTTGCCACATTTCAGACTTCAAACATAAAGATATAAAACTGTATTTTTTTTTGTGAAGAATCAACAACAAGTGGGACACAATCATGAAGTGGAAAGGAATTTATTGGATATTTCAAACTTTTTTAACAAATAAAAAACTGAAAAATTGGGCATGCAAAATTATTCAGCCCCCTTAAGTTAATACTTTGTAGCGCCACCTTTTGCTGCGATTACAGCTGTAAGTCGCTTGGGGTATGTCTCTATCAGTTTTGCACATCGAGAGACTGAAATTTTTGCCCATTCCTCCTGGCAAAACAGCTCGAGCTCAGTGAGGTTGGATGGAGAGCGTTTGTGAACAGCAGTTTTCAGTTCTTTCCACAGATTCTCGATTGGATTCAGGTCTGGACTTTGACTTGGCCATTCTAACAACTGGATATGTTTATTTGTGAACCATTCCATTGTAGATTTTGCTTTATGTTTTGGATCATTGTCTTGTTGGAAGACAAATCTCCGTCCCAGTCTCAGGTCTTTTGCAGACTCCATCAGGTTTTCTTCCAGAATGGTCCTGTATTTGGCTCCATCCATCTTCCCATCAATTTCAACCATCTTCCCTGTCCCTGCTGAAGAAAAGCAGGCCCAAACCATGATGCTGCCACCACCATGTTTGACAGTGGGGATGGTGTGTTCAGGGTGATGAGCTGTGTTGCTTTTACGCCAAACATAACGTTTTGCATTGTTGCCAAAAAGTTTGATTTTGGTTTCATCTGACCAGAGCACCTTCTTCCACATGTTTGGTGTGTCTCCCAGGTGGCTTGTGGCAAACTTTAAATTACACTTTTTATGAATATCTTTAAGAAATGGCTTTCTTCTTGCCACTCTTCCATAAAGGCCAGATTTGTGCAGTATACGACTGTTTGTTGTCCTATGGACAGAGTCTCCCACCTCAGCTGTAGATCTCTGCAGTTCATCCAGAGTGATCATGGGCCTCCTGGCTGCATCCCTGATCAGTCTTCTCCTTGTATGAGCTGAAAGTTTAGAGGGACGGCCAGGTCTTTGTAGATTTGCAGTGGTCTGATACTCCTTCCATTTCAATATTATCGCTTGCACAGTGCTCCTTGGGATGTTTAAAGCTTGGGAAATCTTTTTGTATCCAAATCCGGCTTTAAACTTCTCCACAACAGTATCTCGGACCTGCCTGGTGTGTTCCTTGTTCTTCATGATGCTCTCTGCGCTTTAAATGGACCTCTGAGACTATCACAGTGCAGGTGCATTTATACGGAGACTTGATTACACACAGGTGGATTCTATTTATCATCATTAGTCATTTAGGTCAACATTGGAACATTCAGAGATCCTCACTGAACTTCTGGAGAGAGTTTGCTGCATGAAAGTAAAGGGGCTGAATAATTTTGCACGCCCAATTTTTCAGTTTTTTTTTGTTAACAAAGTTTGAAATATCCAATAAATTTCATTCCACTTCATGATTGTGTCCCACTTGTTGTTGATTCTTCACAAAAAATTACAGTTTTATATCTTTATGTTTGAAGCCTGAAATGTGGCAAAAGGTTGCAAAGTTCAAGGGGGCCGAATACTTTTTCGCAAGGCACTGTGCATATATCACATACACACACACACACACACACACACATATATATATATATTTAGCAGAGACTCTGGAAAATAAATTAAAATGGCGGTCATTTGCACCATTTTATGTCACATGGTATTTGTACAGCGGTCTTCCAAATGCAATTTTTTGGGAAAAAATACACTTTACTGAATTTAGAAAAAACGAAACAGTAAAGCTAGCCCAGTTTTTTTTTTTGTATATTGTGAAAGATGATGTTACGCCAAGAAAATAGATACCTAACATGTCATGCTTTAAAATTGAACGAACTCGTAAAATGGTGACAAACTGCGGTAGTAAAAATCTTCATAGAAATTTTTTTTAATGGCTACCTGTTTAGCTAGAATTATTGCTCTCGCTCTAATGATTGCGGCGATACCTTACGTGTGATTTAAACACGGTTTACATTTGCAGGCAAACGAGCACCTGGAAACGGGGACACTTTCAACATTTTTTTTTTCAACTGTCCCTTTAAAAAAAAAAAAAATAAATCTGATCACTTTTATTGCGGTCATAAGGAATGTAAACATCCCTTGTGACAGTAATAGGCAGTGACAGGTACTCTTTATGGAGGGATCGTGGGTCTAAAAGACCCCAAACCCCTCCTCTGCACTTCAAAGTATTCAAGACATTAAAATCCGTGTTTTTCAATACTTTAGACTTTTTTAAATCGGCGCCGTCGGCTGCTGAGTAAACCAGAAGTGACATCAGGAAGGCGTTTCCGGGTTACTACATCGGAGACCCAATCAAAGCCAATTCTGGCTTCATTTGGGACTCCGGCCAGCCAGTGAACGTGCCGGCTGGTCACTGGGGTCTCCCCCGGTGGGATGGGAGACCCGGGGAGGATCGGTGGGATGGGAGACCCGGGGAGGATCGGTGGGAGGGGAGACCCCGGGAGGATCCGTGGGAGGGGAGACCCCGGGAGGATCCGTGGGAGGGGAGACCCCGGGAGGATCCGTGGGAGGGGAGACCCCGGGAGGATCCGTGGGAGGGGAGACCCCGGGAGGATCCGTGGGAGGGGAGACCCCGGGAGGATCGGTGGGAGGGGAGACCCCGGGAGGATCGGTGGGAGGGGAGACCCCGGGAGGATCGGTGGGATGGGAGACCCCGGGAGAATCGGTGGGAGGGGCGACCCCGGGAGGATCGTGGGAGGGGCGACCCCGGGAGGATCGGTGGGAGGGGCGACCCTCCCACTGCTTGTGATAACAGTCGAGTGGCTGCTTAGCCGCATTGGTTGATATCACTTGAAAGCCGACCATTTGCTCTAAAAAAAAACAGGACCGGGGTGATGCCTCTAGGCATCACCTCGGTACAACCAATTACTCAAAATGAGGTAGAGGTATGTGATTTTGCAGGAAGTGGTTAAAGTGGATCTTTTTCCCCAAAAAAAAAATTGTGTTTGCAAATTTGCTGTGCAAATACCGTGTGACATAAAAAATTGCCACGGAAAAAAGTATAATGTTTGGTGGTTATAAGTAATTTCCTAGCAAAAAAAAAAAAAAATACAGATTTATACTTGTAAACAAAAAGTGTCAGAGAAAGTCTGGTCAGCAAGTAGCTAATAAAAAGAAATCTGGTGATCCTGCCATAAAAGGTCTTCTTCAGGCACTTCCTGTTCTGAGGTGACAACCATCTCCCAATTGTTCTTCTGAGTTGTCACCCTGGTCTCCAAGTGATGTGCTGTACAACCAGTGATGACACCAGTGATTGCACAGCACATTTCCCAGGAATGTCACCGTCAGAAAGCCAAGCCAGAGCACAAAGGTGGGCAGGGAGTGGTGTAAAGAAGCTGGAGGCGATCAGCAGTGAAATTATAAAGGATAAATCAGCATTTAATTGTAGAGAAGTCCCCTGATTAGAACACACACAGCTGCCCCATACTCAGAGCCATTCACAGCTACTTCCCCTGAACAGATACAATGTTATTGTTTGGAATAGAAGGAGGTGAGGGATACCTATATCACATCATGAGCCATCCCACCCCCCTACTCTGCACTGCACCCAGCCAGGCATGCTGCCACTTCTAGTCCCCCTGCAGGTCACATGACCCTGGCCTGGCAGGGAACACACAGGACATGGGGTATCAGGGTGACCAGCAACACTCAGGCCACGCCCAGAACTAAACGAGTCCCTCACTTACCCTCTGCAGTTCTCTCTGGCAGAATTTCTCCAATACAATCCTATACGTCACGGCGTCTGAGGGCGTGTTCCTCAACTTCCAATCGCACGCTCCGCACCACCCAATCAGGGGAAAGGGGGTCGGGCTGCAGACTGAAGCTCCACTTTTGACAGGAAACATGTGACCTCCATTCCATCTTTTCTTTTTTTTAATGAACTTTAATGTAACAAGTATTCAAGCAGTTGTAACGTGAGATTTACCAGTCACTAAAAAAAGGAAGTGGAGGTCACATCTTTCCTGTCACAACGAGGACTGTAGACTGGAGCTCCACTTTTGATAGGAAACATGTGACCTCCACTCCACTTTTTTTTTTTTTTGTTTTTTTTTATGAACTTTAATGTAACAAACATTCAATAGAAACAGTGTAAAGCTGGCCATACACTAGCCGAAATAACGGGCGAACTCATTTTCGAAAAACGAAAAATCGACCGTGAGAAAAGACGATCGTGCCATTATGTGATGACCGAACTTCGAACGATAAATCGTTCAATGCACATAAATGAATGCGTGTTTCGTTCAGTTTGTCACATATGCCTAGTGCAAACAGGTCGGCCGAGAAACACATTAACCACTTTAGCCCCGGAGGATTTGGCTGCTCGATGCCCAGGCCCTATTTTGCGATTCGGCACTGCGTGATTTTAACGGACAATTGTGTGGTCATGCGACACTGTACATAAACTAAATTGACGTCCTTTTTTTCCCACAAATAGAGCTTTCTTTTGGTGGTATTTGATCACCTCTGCAATTTTAATTTTTTGCGCTATAAACAAAAATAGAGCGACAACTTTGAAAAAATAACAATATTTTTCACATTTTTTATATGAAATTCTCAAAAAAAATGTAAAAATCAAAATGTTTTAACTTTTTAGGCCAATGTGTTTTCTGCAACATATTTTTGGTAAAAAAAAAAAAAAAAAAAAATCGCAATAAGCGTATTTTGATTGGTTTGCGCAAAAGTTATTGCGTTTAGTAACTACGGGAAAGATTTATGTCATTTTTATTGTGTTTTTTTTTTATACTAGTAATGGTGGTGATCTGGAATTTTTATTTGCGGGACTGCGACATTTTTGACACTTTTGGGGGTACCAGTGACATTACTAAAGTAATCAGTTCTATAAATATGCACTGTTACTGTAATTATGACACTGGCAGGGAAGGGGTTAACTGTACTGGTGATCAAGGGGTTAACTGTCAGGGGGCGTGGCTTGTGAAGTAATCACAGAGACATGCGATCCTACATAGCAGGATCACATAGCCTCTGTGATTACTTCAGGGAGAATGACAGACGGATGTGTGTACATCAGCCGTCTGTCCTTCTTTCTCTGCTGCGGGAGATTGCGAGTGGCCAGCTAAAAATATGCACTGTTACTGTAATAATGACACTGGCAGGGAAGGGGTTAACACCGTTGGTGATCAAGGGGTTAAATGTGTGCCTCACGCTTACTAACGTGTGTGGGGGTTGTGTGACACAGACACAGATCGCAGGTTCAGCTATGCTAAATCCTGTGATCTGTCCCTGCCTGTCACAGAGAAGATCCGCCTGCTTTGTTTACATAAGCGTGCAGATTCTCTCACTCTTTCCCCTACGATTGGGGAAGAGAGACGGTGATCACCGCATCTCCTCCCCTGGCCCAACTCCTGTCTAAACACAGCGGGAGCATTTTGGCCTAAATATATGACAAAAATTGAATATATTGGATATTTTTTAACTGTCAAAGTAGAAAATGTCAATTTTTCGCAAAAGTTTAGCTTTTTTTATTAATATCGCAAAAAATAAAAAGCGCAGAGGTGATGAATTACTACCAAAAGAAAGCTCTGTTTGTGGGAAAAAAAGGACGTAGCTTGCAGCATTGCATGACCGCGCAATTGTCAGTTAAATTTGTGCAGCGCCAAGTTGAAAAAAAGTGGCCTGGTCATTAAGCAGGTCTGGTCTTAAAGTGGTTAAAAGATCCATTATTTATTTTCCACATATCTTACTTTTGTTGCTGTTTTAAGCTGAAGCACCCAGTTGGCCCTAGTATCTCCCCACACACTGTAGGTGGCTCTGCCTCTCTCACCTGCTTGGAGCTTGGAGCTCATCCAGTGGGGGTTACATAGTTACATAGTAGTTGAGGTTCAATAAAGACAATAGTCCATCCAGTTCAACCTGTGTAGGTGTGTGTGGCCATGTAGGCCATGTAGGCGTCGGCATCCACACTGCACCCTGGTCATCTGCATCCCCCTTGTCCCCATCCTGCACCCAGTAGAGCCCCTCAGGAGATCAGATTTGTGGGTGCCATTGGGATACAAGCTGTCACTTGTAAACATAGAAGCCGGACTTTTGTGTTTACAAGTGATAGCGATGAGCAGGGAGCAGAGGGCCTGAGCCAGAGGTGGTGGAACTGAGTTCCACCAAGTTCCAGCTGAAAAAAAGCCCTGGATATCCAACATATCAAACCTTAAATTTGTGTGCGCTGGATATAGTGAAAAATTTCAGTACCCTAAATTTTCTATAGGTGAAGCTTCGAAAGCCCCCTATAGGTCATCAGTTAAGTGTTATGGGGGAGGTCTGGTGCTGCAATTATTGCTCTCACTCCAGCGTGCGCACCGATATGTAACGTGTATTGCAATTGACGTTTTCAAGCTAGGCGCCGCCGACGCGTGTTTATGTTCGTATGTGCGTATATGTGGGGGGGGGGGGCACATACATTTTTTGTGGGGGATTTTATGTGCTTGGGTGTAACTTTATTTTTTTTGTTTGAAGTTTTTTTTTTTTTTAACTTAGTTGCATAGGCAGTTTTTGGTAAAGGTGAACTAACCTTTTATATCAGGCCACCGTGTTGCAGCTCAGTTTCAGGGTCTTGGCAATCTGCTTATAGCCTAGACCATCTTTATGTAGAGCAATAATTTATTTTTTTCAGATAGATTCACAGAGAGTTCTTTGCCATGAGGTGCCATGTTGAACTTCCAGTGACCAGTATGAGAGAGTGAGAGCGATAACACCAAATTTAACACACCTGCTCTCCATTCACAGTGTTGTTACATGAAAAGATATAATAAATTTGCATCATTGGCGCATGCACTCTGAAGGAATGGCCACCCGGGTCATTTGTTCAGAGCCCCTTGCCGTGACGGGAGGCTCCTGCGCACATGTGCTGGAGTAACGGCGAGTCACACAGCCGGAGTCCACGAACCCAGAAGGAAGACGGGCGAAGATGGATGTGGCCTCCAGCGGTGACAACGAGGGCTTCGTTTGCAGGCAAGTTTCACATAATGTGCTAGTATGTGATGCATACTAGCACATTATGCCTTTACTTTGCAGGTCAGGGGAAAAAAAGTACGGCACTTTACTTCCTCTTCAAGGAGTCTGAACACTGGATGGAAGAGCAACAGAGACACTTTTGGACATCAAAGTTGCACTAACAGTGACTAACAAGTTAAAGCTGAACTCCAGATAACACTTTTGAAGCAGTTACAGCAATATTTTTTTACTTATGAGATAATAATTTTACATAAATAAATAAAAGCTGACCATTGCACTCACCCCTGTCAGTGTTAATTAGTTTAAAAACTAACGCATTTCGGCTATACAGCCTTCCTTATAGCATACTATAATCTAAAAAAGACATTGCTTATTTTTCAGATTATAGTATGTTATCAGCAAGACTGTATAGCCCAAACGTGTTAGCTTTTTACACTGTATCCATATCATGTAGCCAATAAAAAGTAAACAGAAGAGTATAAGTGTGAGCAGCTCTTTTTTTCCTTTGGACTATTATATGAGGAATTGTACATCCCAGCTTGTGCACCAGTCTCCAGCAGGTTTGCCTAATGTCCAGCGGTTGAGCTTGGATAGGATTCTTGTTTTCGTTTGTTAATTTGTTTGTCTCATCCCTCTAACTGCCACTTTTGTTGAAAGATAACAGACTTAGGCTTCATTCACACTTGTACAACTCCAAAGTTGCGCCGACTTTGGAGTGAAACTTTGATGCAACTTTGGATGGGTGCGACTTGGATATGACTTTGGCTTTAAACATTCAGATATGAATTTCATGCAACTTTTGAGGGTTAACATTGAAGTCTATGGCCCTCAAGTTGCATGAAAGTCGAACCAAAATAGTCCATAAACTACTTTGAAGTCGCTGCAACGTTACGTCGCACATACTGTATATGAATGGTTATCACTGGAAAACAACTTGTCATGCGACTTTGATGTCCAAACAGGAAAAAAGACTAAAAAAGAAAATGAATGCAGCCACCACATCTAGGAATTGATAAGCTGCAATTTATTACATTTTTGTTATTGGGTTTATTATTGCTTTAAGTACATGGATTCCTTTAACAGTGGCTGGACTCTAGAGGCTAGCCTTTTAAATTACTAAAACTGGGAGCTAAAAACTAGTGATCGACCGATATCGGTTTTCTGTTGCCGATACCGATATTTTGGTCAATGCATATCGGTATCAGCCCAAATGGGCCGATATTTTCGTACATTTATAAAAAAAAAGTTTTTCTTTTTTTTCTTTGACAGGTACTCTTGTGGAGATATATGGGGGTCTAAAAGACCCCAAACCCCTCCTCTGCACTTAAAAGCATTCAACGGCAAGTTTTGCTGTTTTGAATGCTCACATTTTTTTAATCTGACGCCAGTACCCGGAAGTGATGTCATGACATCACTTCCGGGTTTTTGCATGGAGACCCGATCAGAGTTGAATGCGGCTTTGATCGGGTCTTTGGCGGCCATGCAGGCTGGTTGCCCGGGTCTCCTGGTGGGCGAGCCGTGGAAGGCGGCGGGGGAAGGCGGCGGGGGAGGGCGTCCCCTCCCACTCCTTGTAATGACAGCTGAGTGGCTTCTCAGCCGCATCGGTTTTCATTACAAGACAGCTGACCATCGGCTATGGACGCCGGTACCGGGATGATGCCTCTAGCTGCAGGTATCACTCTGGTACAAGCACTTTCTCGAAATATCGGCAATTTCGGTAACCTCAGGGGCCGATTACGATATATCGAGGAAAGTGCAGAACGGCCCTCAATATATTGGCTTTGCCGATAATCAGTCGATCCCTACTAAGAATGTTTTAACCTGAAGAGAATATTAGACACTTTTTATAACTATTTACTTTCTTTATTAAATTGATTTATCCAATTTAATATGATTTCCATAGGACTGGTTTGCTTTAGGTCCATGTTTTTCTTTGCTTCCATCTTAATTGCTGCTTCCATTTCCTCCTTTAGCACACAGTAGGCCTGCTCAGCTCGAGAAATTTCTTTATTGACGTTAAAATGCACCATCTGTCGGCTCATCAGGGGCACAACCAGGTTAAAGTCATTCACTTTCTTGTTTAGCTTTGTTATATTTTCTCTGAAAATCTTACAGATTTCCATCCATTCCTTTTCCTTTGAATAAGTCATGGGCTCTCCTATTTTCTTACGAGAGGCTACCAAATCATTTCGAAGCTTATCAATCGTATCTCGTATCTCCTTTTGCAGAACGATCCATTCAGGCTGATAACCATTATCTATTAGAATTCGGTTGAGATTGTGAGTCATCGGGTCGATATGTGGACACGTGGAAAACTTGGTAATGGGCTTTCCTTTGCCACTGAGGTTGTCAAAGTCTCCCTTTGCTATGGACTCTTGGATCAGGTCTTCTACCAAACGTTCTATGGCTTGAGTTATTTTCGCCTTTTTACTGTGCCTGATGTCCTTTGCAACCATTGAGTTCTCAGCGTACTCCTGTTCAAATTTTTTCTTTCGAAAATCCAGAACTTGGTCTGCTGCTCGGTCTACACGAAACTGGATGTACTGTCTCTGCCGCTGGCTAGGGGTGCCATAACCAACTCCTTCATAGCTCAAGTAATGCCTATGCTGTGGTGTCTTGTACTCCGAGGTCTTCTCCTCATCATCTTCAAGGGCTTTTGCGGTCTTTGCCTCTTGAGCCAAGTGTGTCAGGAGGTTTCTGTAGGCTTCATCGATCTGAATGAACATGTTGGCGTTGGCAGTGATGGCACCACTATCTGGATGATATTTCTTTGCCAAAAGCCTATAGGAGTGTCTAACTTCATCTGCAGAGGACCCTTCCGGAACATTTAGAAGTTGATAACAGTCCTTAATGTTCCTTTTGGGCTTGTAGGTTGAATACATATAGACAGATGGGTTCCATGAACATACAGAAAGTGAGTACTTTATATTTTGAGGCAAAAAGACCCGTACAAGTTTCATGATGGTAATTCTGTTCTTAAATAAACCTAAAATAATAATAAAAATAAAATTAGGAAAAAATAGCTTTGGGATGAAAAAAAAACCCCATAAAAGTTGCTAATTGGTTGACATAGGTCCTTGTCCTTTATACAAGACTTAAGCCCCGTACACACGTACCGATTGTTGGCTGTAAATATTCGACCGCCGAACGATCGGTCGATTGTCGGCTTGTTAGTATGATGCTTCCGACAACAAACAGCGACTTTTCGGCCGAACAGAATCGGGTGTGCAGGCTATAAAATTTTTGTTGGCCGTCACCAGAACGGCCGATTGTTCGCCAGTCAGTACAGAATTCGGCCGACAAACAGCAGATTAGCAAGACTGGGCATGCTCAAAAAAGAAAAAACACGCGGAAAGTTGACCATCACATGACATCACTTCTGCAGTCGGCTGTTGTTGGCCGACAAAATTCGTGTGCAGTCTTTTGCACTTTTCAGCCGACAAGACAGCACCGAACAAAAGACAGCCGATCGTTCGGCCGACATTCGGTACGTGTGTACGGGGCTTTAGTAGAAAAGAGAAAAGTCCTCCAATAAGATAAATGCCATTTTTTTGTTATAGAACAGAACTGATTTGCTTTAGTGCCTAAAAATTCTCCCTAAGGTAGCCCATGGTATCATTTTACATAGGAGATGCTTTAATTAAATATATATATAGCCCCATTCACACCTAAGCAATTTATAGATTTCTTGGTGCCAACATGGCAGCCTACTACCACATGTATGCTGCCATGGATTGGTGCCAGGAAAGGAAAATAATGATAAGTATTTTATAAATTTTTCCGTTTGTTTCAGGTATTCCCATTGAAGTCTGTAGAGCCAAAAATACTCAATTCTACCTGAAAAGTAGTTCATGTACTTTGTGGAGTGACAGGCATCCAGCTACAGGAGACAGAATGCTCATATGTGAACAGGGGCTATTGCAAACAATTGAATGTGGCTGGTTTAGAGTTTTGGAGCTTTGAGCATCAAGCTACAAAATGCTTAGGTGTGAATGGGGCCTTATATATATTTAAATAAAGCATCTTCTTTGTAAAAAGATACCATGGGCTACCTTAGGGAGAACTATTAGGCACTAGGAAAGGGCTTGGGCAAGTTCAGATTGTCCCCGCCAGGAAGCTGTCACTGCACACCACCAATCATAGGCAGTGAGGCATTTTTCCGGCCCGCAGCTGCACATACACACGCTGCCTATGATTGGCGGTGTGCCCTGATGGCTTCCAGGCGGGTATGTTTCGAACACGCCTGAGCCCAACATTATTAGGCACGTCTGATTGACAGAAACACTCGCCACCCAGATAAATTGTCAAACTTGCTAGAAAATCTTTGTGTGATCTGGCTGATGCTTCAAGGTGTAAGGTTCCCAAACTAAGGAAGATATCTCTCTAGCGCTCCTTCTTGATAAGGCGCCTACCATTTCATGACCAAGCTTATGCTGGCCATACACGTATCGAATTTCAGCCGTACAGACTGAATGATTATTCCTCGGTCCAAAGCGAATTGTCCACTAACTGACAGAATAAACTCGTTTACATGATCATTTCCATGATCGTAGTGATCACTCGATAACAAAAAAAGTATAAATTATACAAGACAGAATGTTTTTTTTCCATTTTGATTATAACATACACGTATACACTTTAGTTGAAACTGTAAAAGTTTTCACTTCTGATCCATCGACATTAGCCGGACCCGCGATCAAAATCGTCGGTAAAGTTGGGTCCATTAACGCCACGAATGTCGAATGATATTTCAGAAAACGACCAGCTTCGGCAGAAATGTTATACGTGTATGGCCAGCACTAGCAATTGCTTTTGAACCGATAGAGAGTGAAAAGTTGCTATCTGGTTGATCATAGTCATCGCACTTTGCAGAGTGCCCTGTACACCATTATCACATGCATTTGCTGGTCAGCGACTGTTGATCATTTAAGATTACCAGCATGAAGCGTTGTGTAAATTGACGGTGCTACAGTATATAAGTACCTGTAATAAATAAATAAAATGTCAGGCACATTTCATAAGTGGGGTCATGCAATCAAAAGGTACATCCAACAACAGGTCAGATCCAGGTCTGCACAGAGATCTATATAATATCTGCAATTTTAGAGTTACAGTTTTTTACATTGTAAACTTACCGTGGGAAAGCAGAAACCATCTGTGTGCCCCTTCCTTCCCTCTAGCAAGCTGACATGTTTGTTGTGCAGCAAGAGCTTCTGGGAAATGTGGTCCTGTATTGTAATGTCATAGCGCCCTCTGCTGATCTTTTATAAAACAAAACGCATCTCGTGCCTATTGATGTTACGTGATCCGATCACGATGAACATGAAAAATCGATCAATAAATAAAATAAAATCACACTTATTATTTCAAGTTTTGAAAATGAATTGTATTGGTGGCTGTGGGCAATACAGATAGTTAAAGTATAACTAAAGGCAAAACCGTTTCTACTATAGTTTTGGATACAGTGGAGAGAGATTGGAATTTAGGATTTTATTGCTGCCTGTGTCCCCGTTAAAGTGATTGTAAAGTCTCTTTTTTTTTTTTTTTTGCTTTTTTTTTTTTTAATACCAGACATGTTATACTTCCTCCTCTGTGCAGTGGATTTGCACAGAGTGGCCTGGATCCTCCTCTTCTCGGGTCCCTCTTCTGTGCTCCTGGCCCCTCCCTCCTGTTCAGTACCCCCAGAGCAAGCAGTTTGCTGTGGGGGCACCCGAGTCGAGTCACAGCTCTCTGTGTCCATTCAGACATGAAGCCCCGACTCAGCCCTGCCCCTCTCTCCCCTTATTGGCTAGCTGACTTTGCTGTCTCAGCCAAATAAGAAGGGGGTCCCGGGCAGCTAAGACTCCTGCAACATCGCTGGATAAAGATAAGCTCAGGTAAGTATTAGGGGGGGCTGAGGTGGGCTGCTGCACACAGAAGAATTTCTTTATTTGTACAGTTTGCAATTATTATTGAAAGTGAAAGTTAACCACTTTACCACCGGAGGATTTTCCTGCTTTACTTTGCAACTTGGCACTGCGCGAATTTAACTGACAATTGCGCGGTCATGCAACCCTGTACCCAAACAAAATTTACGTCCTTTTTTTCCCACAAACAGAGCTTACTTTTGGTGGTATTTGATTACCTCTGCGCTTTTATTTTTTTGCGATATTAATAAAAAAAGTGCGAAAATTTTGCAAAAAAATTGACATTTTCTACTTTGACAGTTAAAAAATATCCAATATATTAAATGTTTGTCATATATTTAGGCCAAAATGTATTTAGCTACATGTCTTTGACAAAAAAAAATCCTCAATGAGCGTATTTTTAACCGCTTTAAGACCAGAAGATTTTACCCCATTCCTGACCAGGCCATATTTTGCGATTCGGCACTGCGTTACTTTAACGGACAATTGCGCAGTCATGCGACACTGTACCCAAATTAAATGTTTGTCCTTTTTTTCCCCACAAATAGAGCTTTCTTTTGGGGGGTATTTGATCACCTGTGCGATTTTAAATTTTTGAAAAAAAGAGCGACAATTTTGAAAAAAAAAACAATTTTTTTTACATTCTGATATATAACATTCCCCAAAAAAAATTTTAAAATCTAAATTTTTTAACATTTTAGGGCAATTTGTTTTCTGCTATAAATTTTTGGTAAAGAAAATCATAATAAGCGTATTTTGATTGGTTTGCACAAAAGTTATCGTGTATACTAACTACGGGAAAGATTTGTCATTTTTATTGTTTATTTTTTTTTACTAGTAATGGCGGCGATCTGCGATTTTTTTTGCGGGACTGCGGTGGACAGATCGGACCCCTAACTGACATTTTTGACACTTTTAGGGGTACCAGTGACATTACTACAGTAATCAGTGCTATAAATATGCACTGTTACTGTAATAATGACACTGGCAGGGAAGGGGTTAACTTTATTGGTGATCAAGGGGTTAAATGTATGCCTCATGCTTACTGACGTGTGTGGGGGGAGGGGATTGTGTGACACAGACACAGATCGCAGGTTCAGCTATGCTGAATCCTGTAATCTTTGACTGTCTGTCACAGAGGAGATCCGCCCGCTTTGTTTACACAAGTGGGCGGATTTCCACACTCGATCCCCGACGATTGGGGAAGAGCGGCGGTGATCACCGCCTCTCCTCCCCTGGCCCGACTCCCGCTGTGTCTGAATACAGTGGGAGCAAGCCTCCCGCTGCGCGCATGCGCCACCGAGAGGGGGCGTTGTCCAGCGACGTAGGTCTATGACGCTGGACGATAACGAGCCACTTTGCCGCAGTACCAGCTCAGTGAGTGGTCGGCAAGTGGTTAACAAAGTCCGAAATGTTAGGTTGTCCCCAGAAAAAAAAGAATGGGGAAATCTTCCAGTGGGGACATTAGTTCATCCCCTCACTATGGAGGGATTTTGTTTCTCACTTCCTGTTTTAGCTATGAGACAGGAAGTGAAGGGAAATCTCCTCATCGGGAAACAAATGGCAAAAAACTGACATGGGATATAACCCTCCCTTACTGTATCCAAAATTAAAAAAAAAAAGTTTGGGTTTTAGTTCTACATTACCCACTTCTGGACCGAAGGATTTGCCCCCTTAATGACCAGGCCATTTTTTGCGATTCAGCACTGCGTTACTTTAACTAACAATTGCCCGGTATTACGACGCTGTACCTAAATACAATTGATGTCCTTTTTTTCCCATAAATAGAGCTTTATTTTAGTGGTATCTGATCACCTCTGAGATCTTTATTTCTTGCGCTATAAACAAAAAAAGAGCGACAATTCTGAAATAAAAACAATATTTTTCACATTCTGCTATATAACATTCCCAAAAAAAAAAATTTAACAATCAAAATTTTTTAACATTTTAGGTCAATTTGTTTTCTGCTACATATTTTTGTTAAAAAAAAATTAGCAATAAGTGTATTTTGATTGGTTTGCGCAAAAGTTATTTTTATTGGTTTTTAATTTTTTACTAGTAATGGCGGCGATCTGCAATTTTTAGCGGGACTGTGACATTGCGGCAGACAGATCAGACCCCTAACTGACATTTTTGACACTTTTGGGGGACCAGTGACATTACTACAGTAATCAGTGCTAAAAATATGCACTGTTACTGTCATAATGACACTGGCAGGGAAGGGGCTAACCCTGTGGGTGATCAAGGGGTTAAATGTGAGCCTAGGGGAGTGATTCTATCTGTGGGGGGGCGTGGCTTGTGAAATGATCATAGAGACCTGTGATCCTCTATAGAAGGATCACAGGAACTCTATGATCATTCCATGAAGAAGAATGGTCAGCTGTGTTTACAACAGCTGACCGTCCTTCTCTCTCAGCGGGGAATGATCGCGGGTGTCAGGCGGCCACCGGAGCCACCTGCCCCTTGCATCAGAGTCCCCGCTGCCGAGGACCAATGCTTAATTGTTACAGGGACCTGCATAGGGGTCGATTTGGCTAACCACTATGGAATACAGGAACTGCAGAGCAGCGCTATACAGATACTGCTGAATAGCTAAGAGTCCAGCTAAGAGTCCAGGGATTCCTGCGATATCCAGCACTCCCCGCTGCATGGTACGGGCCAAGGGCCGCAAACTCTCAAGTGGCCCTGGAAATAGCTCGGGCCCCAAATTAGTCTGGGGGGTCATATTTTGCACGGAGGTAGGGGAGGGCTCCCTTTACCAAGCATTTTGGAGTCGCTAGCCCAAAATGTAATGGTCAACTTTTTCCAGAGAAAAGGCTCTGCAAATATTGTTAAATAGATAAGAGTCCAGAGATTCCTGCAGTACTCACCAATCCCCACTCCGCATTAGTGCCCAAGGGCCACACACTCCCAAGGGGCCCCCTAAAAAGCTGACCATAAAACTTCAGGCTAGCGACCTCAAAAATGTAGAGGAGGTAAAGGAAGACCTTCCCTACCTCTGGGCCTCTGGACTAATTTGGGGCCCGATCTGTGGCCCCTCAAATTCCCGATCGCGGCTGCACCATAGATTAACATAATGGGCCAGGCTAGCTTAAATGTAGGGCCCTGTGGTAGCCGAACCACGGTGCTCAGGGGCACCGAATTTGGCACATACATTTGTTAGGGGCCAATGCTTTATTTTCACAGGGACCTGCATTGCCGGTAGACTTTAGCTGACCACCGCAGAATAGTCCTATGGTATCCAGCACTCCCTGCTGTGCCGTATGGCCCGGGGGCCACATACTCTTAAGGGGCCCTAGAAAAAGTTGATCAGGAAATTTTGAGCTAACAAACCCCAAAATGTTTGGGGTGGTAAAGGAAGGACCCCCCTACCTCTGTGCCAAATATGCCCCCCGGACTCATTTGGGGTCCTAGCTGTAGCCCCTCAAATTTCCAGACTAGATTAACATAGCAGGCCAAGCTACTATAAATGTAGAGCCCAAACCACGGGGGTATTTCAGAGTGCCCCTTTAATGTGTCCCATATGAGTACTGATCGTAGTATTTCAGAGTGCCCCTTTAATGTGTCCCATATGAGTACTGATCGTAGTATTTCAGAGTGCCCCTTTAATGTGTGCCATATGAGTACTGATCATAGTATTTCAGAGTGCCCCTTTAATGTATGCCATATGAGTTATATATAGCTATATATATATATAGTAACTATATATATATAGTATATATATATATATATATATACTATATATATAGTATAGTATATATATATATATATATATATATATATACATACTATATATAGTATATATATATATATATATATATATATATATATATATATATATATATATATATATATATACTATATATATATAAATATACTATACTATATATATATATACTATAATATACTATATAATATACTATACTACTATAATATATATAATATAATATACTATATATAGTATATATAGTATAGTATATATAGTATAGTATATATATAGTATAGTGTATATATATATATATACTATAATATACTATATAATATACTATACGACTATAATATATATAATATAATATACTATATATATATATATATATATACTATATATAGTATATATATATATATATATATATATATATATACAGTGGGTACGGAAAGTATTCAGACCCCCTTAAATTTTTCACTCTTTGTTATATTGCAGCCATTTGCTAAAATCATTTAAGTTCATTCTTCTTCCTCATGAATGTACACATAGCACCCCATACTGACAGAAAAACACAGAATTGTTGACATTGTTGCAGATTTATTAAAAAAGAAAAACTGAAATATCACATGGTCCTAAGTATTCAGACCCTTTGCTGTGACACTCATATATTTAACTCAGGTGCTTTCCATTTCTTCTGATCATCCTTGAGATGGTTCTACACCTTCATTTGAGTCCAGCTGTGTCTGATTATACTGATTGGACTTGATTAGGAAAGCCACACACCTGTCTATATAAGCCCTTCCAGATCACAATGCATGTCAGAGCAAATGAGAATCATGAGGTCAAAGGAACTGCCTGAAGAGCTCAGAGACAGAATTGTGGCAAGGCACAGATCTGGCCAAGGTTACAAAAAGATTTATGCTGCACTTAAGGTTTCTAAGAGCACAGTGGCCTCCATAATCCTCAAATGGAAGACGTTTGGGACGACCAGAACCCTTCCTAGAGCTGGCCGTCCAGCCAAACTGAGCTATCGGGGGAGAAGAGCCTTGGTGAGAGAGGTAAAGAAGAACCCAAAGATCACTGTGGCTGAGCTCCAGAGATGCAGTCAGGAGATGGGAGAACGTTGTAGAAAGTCAACCATCACTGCAGCCCTCCACCAGTCGGGGCTTTATGGCAGAGTGGCCCGACGGAAGCCTCTCCTCAGTGTAAGACACATGAAAGCCCGCATGGAGTTTGCTAAAAAACACCTGAAGGA
This sequence comes from Pelophylax lessonae, assembly GCF_965119305.1. Taxonomy (NCBI): domain Eukaryota; kingdom Metazoa; phylum Chordata; class Amphibia; order Anura; family Ranidae; genus Pelophylax; species Pelophylax lessonae. The sequence continues at coordinate 100,189,371 of NC_138769.1, forward strand.
CTCCAAGATGGTGAGAAATAAGATTCTCTGGTCTGATGAGACCAAAATAGAACTTTTTGGCCTTAATTCTAAGCGGAATGTGTGGAGAAAACCAGGCACTGCTCATCACCTATCCAATACAGTCCCAACAGTGAAGCATGGTGGTGGCAGCATCATGCTGTGGGGGTGTTTTTCAGCTGCAGGGACAGGACGACTGGTTGCAATCGAGGGAAAGATGAATGCGGCCAAGTACAGGGATATCCTGGACAAAAACCTTCTCCAGAGTGCTCTGGACCTCAGACTGGGCCGAAGGTTTACCTTCCAACAAGACAATGACCCTAAGCACACAGCTAAAATAATGAAGGAGTGGCTTCACAACAACTCCGTGACTGTTCTTGAATGGCCCAGCCAGAGCCCTGACTTAAACCCAATTGAGCATCTCTGGAGAGACCTAAAAATGGCCGTCCACCAACGTTTACCATCCAACCTGACAGAACTGGAGAGGATCTGCAAGGAGGAATGGCAGAGGATCCCCAAATCCAGGTGTGAAAGACTTGTTGCATCTTTCCCAAAAAGACTCCTGGCTGTATTAGATCAAAAGGAGGCTTCTACTAAATACTGAGCAAAGGGTCTGAATACTTAGGACCATGTGATATTTCAGTTTTTCTTTTTTAATAAATCTGCAACAATGTCAGCAATTCTGTGTTTTTCTGTCAGTATGGGGTGCTATGTGTACATTCATGAGGAAGAAGAATGAACCTAAATGATTTTAGCAAATGGCTGCAATATAACAAAGAGTGAAAAATTTAAGGGGGTCTGAATACTTTCCGTACCCACTGTATATAACTATATATAACTATATATATAGTATATATATATATATTTATATATATATATATAGTTACATATAGCGAGTTAGAATCTTCATATGTGTAATCATCGTACAGAGCGAGTTAGAATCTGACATTAGATTCTTCCCCGCTCTGTCTCTCGTCGAGAAATGCCCCCAACGGACTGCGCACGCGCTACAGAGCGAGTCAGAATCTGAAATTAGATTCTTCCCCGCTCTGTCTCTCGTCGGATTGTGCCCCCGACGGATTGCGCACGCGCCAACCCCAGCCGATCAGCTGTTCTGACAGGGTGACGTCACTTACGGAGCATGCGCAGTCCGACCCGGGCATTATCCGACGGAGGGCATTCCTCGACACGACACCGGCAGTGTGCCCATGGTGCAACAGTCAAATGGAACAGCAGTCGGATGATGTAGCAGTCAAAAATTACCTCAGAACAAGGGGGACCCAGGAGCGGGAGGATAACGACTATCCAACTGTGGAGCCTGGATGGTGTGGCGCTTGGGAGTGGGATGTCAGCCTCGATCACCCAGGGGAGCCTTGCTAGTGATGTGCCTCCAAACCAAGTGAGGTCCAAGATGTTGGGAGGAGGGGGGGGGGGGGAGTGAATCCATATTTATTAAATACTAGCATAAGTAATAACAGTTACCAGTGGCGGCTGGTGCTCAAAATTTCTGGGGGGCACAAAAAGAAAAATGTAATAGGTATTGCTTTGCGGCAAAAAATGCAGTAAAAAAATTGCGTGACTTTGAGGTCATGGTACAGGCATGGCACAGGTGATGGTATAGGCATGGCACAGGTGATGGTACAGGAGATGGTATAGGCATGGCACGGGTCATGGTATAGGCATGGCACAGGTGATGGTACAGGCATGGCACAGGCATGGCACAGATGATGATATAGGCATGGCACAGGTGATGGTACAGGCATGTCACAGGTCATGGTGCAGGTGATGGTATAGGCATGGCACAGGTCTTGGCACAGGTGATGGTACAGGCATGGCACAGATGATGTATAGGCATGGCACAGGTCATGGTACAGGCAGGTCATAGTAAGGGAATGGCACAGGTCATGGTACAGGCATGTCACAGATGATGGTATAGGCATGTCACAGGTCATGGTAAGGGCATGTCACAGGTCATGGCACAGGTCATGACACAGGCATGGCACAGGTCATGGTACAGGCATGTCACAGGTCATGGTAAGTGCATGGCACAGGTCATGGTAAGGGCATGGCACAGGTCATGGTAAGGGCATGGCACAGGCATGTCACAGGTCATGGCACAGGCATGTCACAGGTCATGGTACAGGCATGTCACAGGTCATGGCAAAGGCATGTCACAGGTCATGGCACAGGTCATGGTACAGGCATGTCACAGGTCATGGCACAGGTATGTCACAGGTCATGGCACAGGTGATGGTAAGGGCATGGCACAGGTCATGGTAAGGGCATGGCACAGGCATGTCACAGGTCATGTTACAGGTGATGGCATTGGCATGTCATAGGTCATGTCACAGGTCATGGCACAGGCATGTCACAGGTCATGTCACAGGCATGTCACAGGTCATGGCACAGGCATGTCACAGGCATGGCACAGGTCATGGCACAGGTCATGGTACAGGCATGACACAGGTCATGGCACAGGTCATGGCACAGGCATGTCACAGGTCATGTCACAGGTCATGGCACAGGCATGTCACAGGTCATGTCACAGGCATGTCACAGGTCATGTCACAGGTCATGGCACAGGTCATGGTACAGGCATGTCACAGGTCATGTCACAGGTCATGGCACAGGCATGTCACAGGTTATGTCACAGGTCATGGCACAGGTCATGGTACAGGCATGTCACAGGTATGTCACAGGTCATGTCACAGGTCATGGTACAGGTCATGTCACAGGTCATGGCACATGTATGTCACAGGTCATGTCACAGGTCATGTCACGGGTCATGGTACAGGCATGTCACAGGTCATGTCACAGGTCATGGTACAGGTCATGGTACAGGTCATGGCACAGGCATGTCACAGTTTATGTCACAGGTCATGGCACAGGCATGTCACAGGTCATGGTACAGGCATGTCACAGGTCATGTCACAGGTCATGTCACAGGTCATGGTACAGGTCATAAAATATGGGTATAGCTGCGCTAAAAAACTTAAAAGGTAGGCGATTGAACGCACAATAAAATAATTAACAAAGCAGCTACACTCAAATCATACACTGAGCATATGTATATAACAAAAAAGAAATAAAATATGTAGCGCTAAAATATTATGAACAAAGTCCATAAATAAAGTCCATTTCCACCAGTGATATTGCATGGCACCAATTTGCAGTAAAGTGAAAGGAATCCACCACCAAAAGGAGTGTTCAAAACACGCTTACCAGATAGTTATATGCATTGGGCCTTGAACTATCATAGAACTGCAACACACTCGGTGACAAATTGGACCGGACCTCTTCACAAAGATGAATCCCAGAATTGATACCTTGACAGTATACCTTAAGGGAGCCACTCAAAAGAAGGAAATAAAACCCCTCATAGTGCAGTAATTTCCATAAACTTTATTGGATGTAAAGCAAAGATATATAGCACTCACATTTGAGAAGGGTATAGTGTGCGAATCACACGCCGACCTGCGTGGGGCCCCTGAAGACGTCAGTCATATGTGACGAAACGCCGCGTCGGGCCGCCCTTGCTGGACGCCTACATGCAATAGAGGACATTGGCTGCTACCTTGCTAACCGATTTGGAACCACGCAGGTCGGCGTGTGATTCGCACACTATACCCTTCTCAAATGTGAGTGCTATATATCTTTGCTTTACATCCAATAAAGTTTATGGAAATTACTGCACTATGAGGGGTTTTATTTCCTTCTTTTGAGTGGCTCCCTTAAGGTATACTGTCAAGGTATCAATTCTGGGATTCATCTTTGTGAAGAGGTCCGGTCCAATTCGTCACCGAGTGTGTTGCAGTTCTATGATAGTTCAAGGCCCAATGCATATAACTATCTGGTAAGCGTGTTTTGAACACTCCTTTTGGTGGTGGATTCCTTTCACTTTACTGCAAATTGGTGCCGTGCAATATCACTGGTGGAAATGGACTTTATTTATGGACTTTGTTCATAATATTTTAGCGCTACATATTTTATTTCTTTTATGGTACAGGTCATGTCACAGGTCATGGCACAGGTCATGGTACAGGCATGTCACAGGTCATGGCACAGGCATGTCACAGGTCATGTCACAGGTCATGGTACAGGCATGTCACAGGTCATGTCACAGGTCATGTCACAGGTCATGGTACAGGTCATGGCATAGGTCATGGTACAGGTCATGGTACAGGCATGTCACAGGTCATGTCACAGGTCATGGTACAGGCATGTCACAGGTCATGGCACAGGTATGTCACAGGTCATGGTACAGGCACGGCACAGGTCATGTCACAGGCCATGTCACAGGTAATGGCACAGGCATGTCACAGGTCATGGTAAGGGCATGGCACAGGTCATGGTAAGGGCATGTCACAGGTCATGGCACAGGCATGTCACAGGTCATGTCACAGGTCATGGCACAGGCATGTCACAGGTCATGTCACAGGTCATGTCACAGGTCATGGCACAGGTCATGTCACAGATCATGTCACACGTCATGGCATTGCTGCAGCGGCTTCAATCACTTATCTGCTCTCCTGGGCTGGCTCGCTGACTCGACCGTGAAAGTCACTCCATACTCACACTGCCTGCGAGACATCCACGGCGCGCTGCTCCTCTCCTCGAGTCCTTTTCATTCTGACGGCTGATGGCGGTGGGAATCAGCGGGAAGGTGAGCGCTGCTCCTCTACTCGTCGTCGAGTCCTCTTCGTTCTTCTGAAGGCGGCGGGAACCGGCGGGAAGGTGAGCGGCTGCTCCTCTCCTGGAGACTCCTCTTCGTTCTGCGGCGGCGGGAACCAGCGGAGCGGTGACGGTGAGTGACTGACGCACGCACCGGCACCGCCCCAACGACGTCAGCAGGGATGTCCTGAATCATGATTGGTCCAGGCTGGAGTCTGGACCAATCATAAGCCAGAACAGGACTAGTGGGGAGTGTTGGGGCGTATTGCTTGCGCCCCGGTGACACCCAGAATGGCTGTCAATCGACACCTCTGCCTGGGTCCACGTGGGATGCCAAACCCCCCCCCCCCATAGCCAGCAATAAGTCCGGCGCCCCATAGTGGACTAAATAGTAATTTTTTTTTTTTTTTTTTTCTTTGAAGATTATTATTTTTTTTTTTATGATTGGGGGGGGGGGGGTGGCGCCCCTGCGCCCCCTATCGACCGGCCGCCACTGACAGTTACATACACATGCATAAACATAATAATTCATATATGTACATGGATAAAGGACATTTCATATATATACATAAAATACAGCCATACATATTCATAATACATATAATACAGTAATTCATGATGACAAAAGATAATAAAATATAAAACATTGTAAAAGGAAGAACAGCTGCGTCTTAGAAATCTCTACGCATTTCATGGTACAAGACCACTTCCTCAGGAGCAGAGGTAGCATTGTATCTATAAATAGATGTAGGTACAAATGTAAACAATAACTTTGACATCAAAAGAAAATTAAACCAACATAAGAAGGACAAAAATAATCCATTCTATCTACTTACATAAAATTGCAATATCATGCGATAATGCCAGAACCGGTCCACTGGAATAGTCTAAACCGGGCACTGCGGTGGAGGGATCCGTGCAAAACCCCGGCACCTACCAGGATATGTACACGTGCAATCTCCATGGGAAACTAGATAAATAGGGGCGTGGCCTGGAGCGGCATGTGGTAGGACGCGAGTGAGAGGAGATCTGCCGGCCGTTTATCCTGTACCCTATAATCCTGCATCTTACTATCCTGCACTGCCTCCCCTGTGCCTTCGGACAGTCCCTGGACACCCCGCAGCATGTCGCCGCCCAAGAAATCGGCAGATACGACCCCCAAATTGGATAAATTCCGCCGTCTGGAGAAGGAGCCTCAGGCCCAGGAAGGCGCAGCGGCGGGAGTGGAGGTAAGCTCGGGGGGAGCCGAGACAGCACGGGTCCTTGAGGCCATTTCACAGTGCCAGGCTACCCTTACCACCAAGATAGAGGAGGTGAAGATTGATATATTCTTGGTCCGCCATGACCTCCAGAAGCTGAGGGAGAGGGTCACAGAGGCAGAGCATAGGATAAGTGGTGTTGAAGACTCCCTGCCCCCCTACAGCATATATCAGACAATCTCCAGCTACAAGTCACGCAGTTCCTATTGAAGCAAGATGATATGGAGAATAGGCTGAGGAGATGCAATATCAGACTGATAGGCCTGCCTGAGGGTGCTGAGGGTTCTCATCCATCAGACTTTCTGGAACAACTGCTAATTGATACATATGGCCGTGAGGCTTTCTCCCCCACTTTTGTGGTGGAGAGGGCAAACTGCCTTTCTGGCAGACCACCGCCTCAAGGAGCACCCCCCTGCACTTTTATTGCCAAGCTCCTTAACCTCAGGGACAGGGACACCGTCCTCAGGCTCACTAGAGAAAAAGGCAACATCCCCTTTGGCAATGGGAGACTTGCAATCTTCCCTGATTTTTTGGCAGAAGTCCAGAAGAAGCGCAAAACCTTCCTCGAGGCTAAACGCAGACTCCGTGTTAAACATATTGAGTACACCATGCTGTATCCTGCCCGCCTTCATGTGGAAGGTGAAGATAGAGTGCACTTTTTTGATGACCCCGAGGCTGCCATTACCTGGCTGGAAAACCTTGAGGCACGGGGTTGAGCGTGCCTCATGCCCCCCCCCCCTGGAAACTACCTACTTGCACCCTGTAGGATCCGACCTCTACCTCTCTGGAATGTTGCGCCCGAGAGACTACTCTTACTTTGCCTTTCCGCTCATGATGACATTCCTTCCCTATGGATTGCCTCTGCAGACATCCATCATGCTGGTTGTTGTTCATGGTTGCTGTCCTGGCTCCCCCCGCAGGGAGGCCTGCTTCCTCTAATGTCCACCTTGCCGGTAGTATTTGCATTTCTCTACTACCCCTTGCAGGCCGACGGGGCGCCCAGTTTACTTTGCCCCCTTTTTACTTGGTTTACTTCCCCCCCTTCCCCCTTTGTTCCCTTCCCTTCTCCCCTTTTTACTCATGCTGTGTCCTACTCGCATTCCATGCTACCCAGCAAAGTTTTGCTCTCCAAGATTGCCTATGTTAGGCGCACCTGCCAACCACCCTTCTGCCACCGCGTCAGGTGGTAGGACCTGTTTTTTTCTGAGGCCCCTGAACTCTCCTGTTTTTTTCTATTCCATTGCAATTTTCCTGCTGTACTGGACCTTTTTTCCTTTTTTTCCCCCTCAGGGGGATTTCTCATCCCTCCTGGATGAGTGGTTGGGTTGGGAATTTTCGAGCCCGCACAAGTTGGGGTGTGTGCAGGGCGGGTGGGTTGGTGAGCTGTCTTTATTGTTGCAATACATATGTTATATTTTTTTCATGCCTTGGATATGTGAAACTAGATAAATAGAAGTGACACCACCAGGTGTCAAAAATACTATTGTAAAAACTCCTATATAATGTAAGGATGAAGAGCACTGCGCCCTGAGCCCACCCAGTTGTATGGCAATAGCAAATAAATATTTGCTATTGTCACACTGACTCTCCTCCCAGCCAATCAGGAAGAGGGTTGTGAGACCCCTTTCCCAATTGGCCAGGAAGAGGCAGAAGACACACAGCTGGAGAAGCACAGCGGCTCAGCCATCCCCAGCTTGGACAGGAGGTAGGCCGCTCGGGGGGGGTTGGGGGGAATGTGTTGCCTGCCTGCCGACCGACGGACTGACGGTCAGTCCGTCGGGGTGGGGTGGTGCATTGGTCTGGTGCCGCCCCCCCCAAATTACCGAGCACCAGCCGCCACTGGTTCCCTATATGTGCTTTCTAACTGTTTTGGGGGTGGATTGAACAGAGGCAGAGAGAGATCAGTGATTCAACTTAGCTGAATCACACGATTGTCAGAATATTTATACTGCTATGAATATAACAGTGTCTATTTATGTCAATAAGCAAAGATCTGTGAGGTAGGAGAATCTTAACTTATTTCCACAAATTAATATGTAACAAGTTCTTTTTAATTGATTAATTTATTTTTAAAAGCATATACCAATCTTAGTGAAAACAGTCTACAGTATGGAATATATATAAAATATTTATTCACAAGACATGTATTCACAATAAATGATCAAACAGGAAGTGACACAAAAAGATAACTCTACATAAAATACTAACTTCAAACAATATATGCAATGTGATATTTAGCTCAATAATGAAAGCAAAAATAAAACAAAATGAAAGCAAGATTACTTTTTCTCCAGGTATAGCATAAACCATAGGTAAGTATTCTATATAAACAGACCACAATTGTCTGCGAATCGCACAACCGACAGTCACTCCACTGCAGATGGAGCGAGAATAAGCTCTACAAAACGAGAGACTAAAATCGCAATAATGCACTAAATCTGATATTAATAAAAATGTATAAAAACAAAAATTTGCTTTTTAGAGAAAAATCTTAGAAATTGGATGACAGGTTTCTGCAAATGCAGAAATTTTGAAATTGGATGACAGGTTTATTTTAATGATAAACAGTGCATTTTATATACAACTATATAGATCAGAACCAAATGAGGGACAAATGACGAGGAAAGAGGGACAGAGGGACTTTGTTCCAAATCAAAGAATTCCCTCAAAATCAAGGACAGCTGGGAGCTATGCATTTTTTTTTTCTGAGAGCATAGGTGCAGGAATGATACTGTAAAATAGAAAAGGAAATTATTACACCCAACTAGAATGTATTGTAGAAGGTTCCATAAAGAGCCATAAATATCATATATTTACATATTTATGGCATGCAAAGCATATGAGACAACTGGAGGAGCTGACCTATTCTATGAGCCAATACCAGAGCAGCAGATAAAGGACAATTCTTCCAAATCATTTACACTGACATACAGGGGACTTACTCAGAGACCTAGACTGGTAAATCCAAACTGAACGTAAGTAATTCTATCTATCTATCTATCTATCTATCTATCTATCTATCTATCTATCTATCTATCTATCTATCTATCTATCTATCTATCTATCTATCTATCTATCTATCTTTTTATTTTATTTTATTTAACAAAAAAAATTGTATGGTGAAACGCCTTAAAATGTGACATCAGGAATCACAGCACATATGACATAAGATGTGATTTCTCCTATCCAGCAATATGACTGACCGAGTCCTGGTGATTGGAAGCAGTCCCTGTGAGGAGAGCCTATGCTGGAGTCTTGCACAGTCCCCCCATATAAAACAGGTTCTCTTTGCTCCTGGAAAAGATAGTACACCAGACAAGGGTAAAGTATGTAAGACAGGTAAGAGAGAATTCTGATTTGGATGCAAATCTGGCAATATTATTACAGAATGCTTGCTTAAAGGATTTCCAACCACTGAGGATAATTTATATACTTAAATTGGCCCATAATATTTGACCCTTAGCCTTCTTTTTTCCATATTCCCTTTTTTTTCTCCTTCTTTGTGTTTTCGTTCACCTTTGCCTTTTGTTTTTGCTTTGGCTTTCTTTTCACCTCCCCTTTGCTTTTATTTTTCTTTTCCTTATTTCCTTTAACCACTTTACCACCGGAGGATTTTGCTGTCTTACGTCCAGGCAACTTTTTGCGATTCGGCACTGTGCGACTTTAACTGACAATTACGCGGTCGTGCGACGCCGTACCCAAACGAAATTTACGTCCTTTTTTTCCCACAAATAGAGCTTTCTTTTAGTGGTATTTCATCACCTGTGCGATTTTTACTTTTTGTGCTATAAACAAAAAAAGAGTGTAAATTTTGAAAAAATAATAATTTTCACATTATTTATATGAAATTCCCCCCCAAAAAATGTAAAAATCAAAATTTTTTTAAATTTTTGGCCAATTTGTTTTCTGCTACCTATGCTTGGTAAAAAAAATCACAAAAAGCGTATTTTGATTGGTTTGCGCAAAAGTTATTGCGTTTACTAACTAAGGGAAAGATTTCTGTCATTTTTGGTGGTTTTTTTTTTAACGAGTAATGGCGGCAATCTGCGATTTTTTTTTTTTTTTTTGCGGGACTGCGACATTGCGGTGGACAGATCGGACCCTTGACTGACATTTTTGACACTTTTGGGGGTACCAGTGACATTTCTACAGTAATCAGTGCTATAAATATGCACTGTTACTGTAATAATGACACTGGCAGGAAAGGGGTTAATTTTATTGGAGAGGGAGGGGTTTATGTATGCCTGGTGCTTACTAACTTGTGTGGGGGGAGGTGACTGAGTGACACAGGGACAGATCGCATGTTCAGCTATGCTGAACCCTGCAATCTGTCACTGTTTGTCACTTAGGAGATCCGCCCGCTCTGTTTTTACAAGCGGGCGGATCTCCAGACTCGATTCCCCGACGATCGGGGAAGAGCGGCGGCGATCGCCGCCGCTCCTCCCCTGGCCCGACTCCCGCTGTGACTGAAAACAGCGGGAACGAGCCTCCGGCGGCGCGCGAATGCCGCCCACAAGGGGAGGAGTCCAGCGACGTAGGTCTATGTCGCTGGACGGAATCGAGCCACTTTGCCGCAGTACAGTCCCAGTGACTGGTCGGCAAGTGGTTAAAAGTTCCCTTTCTCCTTTGTTTTTTTCTTATAATTTCCTTTCTTGCTTTCCTTCCCCTATTTTCTATGCCTTTTGTTTGGATTTCCTCCTGACTTCCTTTTCTCATTTTTGGGGGGCTCTACTCTCCCCTCTCCTTTCCCTTTCCTTTCCTCTCGTGTCCTGTCCTCTCCTTTGCTCTTCTCTCCTCCCCTCTTCTCTGCTCTCCTCATCTATCCTCTTCTCTGTGCGCCTCTCCTCCCCTCATCTCTGTTCCCCTCTCTCCCCTGTTCTTCTTACCTACCATTTTCGTTTTAGTTTTTATTCCCTGTTCCTTTTTTTTATTTCCTTTAGGTTTGGTTCTCCTCTTCTCTGTTCTCCTCACCTATCTTTTTTTTATTTACCTTTTCCTAGTTCCTTTTTTTATTTCCTTTTCCTTTTGTTTTAATTTCCCTTATTTCCTTTAAATTTATTTCTTTCCCTCTCATTGCTGCTATACTGAATACAGTGATCTGGATTATTTATAATATTATCATAATAATTTATGTTTTCTGCACATTGTTCTGTCCACTCTCCGAAGAGGTGCTAACAAGTAACGGGCCACTGTTGAAGCAATTCTGCAAGGACCACAATATTAGCCTCGTAGTGATCAGCCCCATTCCCCTTCTCACTGCCGGTAAGAGCTATGTTTTCCATTTTTTCTGATAACGGTTTTATCAATCTTTTATGATACTGTACATTTAATTTATGGTGAACCTTTACATTCCCCATACATTACACCTATTTACAGTGCCTTGCGAAAGTATTCGGCCCCCTTGAACTTTGCGACCTTTTGCCACATTGCAGGCTTCAAACATAAAGATATAAAACTGTAATTTTTTGTGAAGAATCAACAACAAGTGGGACACAATCATGAAGTGGAACAAAATTTATTGGATATTTCAAACTATTTTAACAAATAAAAAACTGAAAAATTGGGCGTGCAAAATTATTCAGCCCCCTTAAGTTAATACTTTGTAGCGCCACCTTTTGCTGCGATTACAGCTGTAAGTCGCTTGGGGTATGTCTCTATCAGTTTTGCACATCGAGAGACTGAAATTTTTGCCCATTCCTCCTTGCAAAACAGCTCGAGCTCAGTGAGGTTGGATGGAGAGCGTTTGTGAACAGCAGTTTTCAGTTCTTTCCACAGATTCTCGATTGGATTCAGGTCTGGACTTTGACTTGGCCATTCTAACACCTGGATATGTTTATTTGTGAACCATTCCATTGTAGATTTTGCTTTATGTTTCGGATCATTGTTTTGTTGGAAGACAAATCTCCGTCCAAGTCTCAGGTCTTTTGCAGACTCCATCAGGTTTTCTTCCAGAATGGTCCTGTATTTGGCTCCATCCATCTTCCCATCAATTTTAACCATCTTCCCTGTCCCTGCTGAAGAAAAGCAGGCCCAAACCATGATGCTGCCACCACCATGTTTGACAGTGGGGATGGTGTGTTCAGGGTGATGAGCTGTGTTGCTTTTACCCCAAACATAACGTTTTGCATTGTTGCCAAAAAGTTCGATTTTGGTTTCATCTGACCAGAGCACCTTCTTCCTCATGTTTGGTGTGTCTCCCAGGTGGCTTGTGGCAAACTTTAAACGACACTTTTTATGGATATCTTTAAGAAATGGCTTTCTTCTTGCCACTCTTCCATAAAGGCCAGATTTGTGCAGTATACGACTGATTGTTGTCCTATGGACAGAGTCTCCCACCTCAGCTGTAGATCTCTGCAGTTCACTCAGAGTGATCATGGGCCTCTTGGCTGCATCTCTGATCAGTCTTCTCCTTGTATGAGCTGAAAGTTTAGAGGGACGGCCAGGTCTACGTAGATTTGCAGTGGTCTGATACTCCTTCCATTTCAATATTTTCGCTTGCACAGTGCTCCTTGGGATGTTTAAAGCTTGGGAAATCTTTTTGTATCCAAATCCAGCTTTAAACTTCTCCACAACAGTATCTCGGACCTGTCTGGTGTGTTCCTTGTTCTTCATGATGCTCTCTGCACTTTAAACGGACCTCTGAGACTATCACAGTGCAGGTGCATTTATACGGAGACTTGATTACACACAGGTGGATTCTATTTATCATCATTAGTCATTTAGGTCAACATAGGATCATTCAGAGATCCTCACTGAACTTCTGGAGAGAGTTTGCTGCACTGAAAGTAAAGGGGCTGAATAATTTTGCACGCCCAATTTTTCAGTTTTTTATTTGTTAACAAAGTTTGAAATATCCAATAAATTTCGTTCCACTTCATGATTGCGTCCCACTTGTTGTTGATTCTTCACAAAAAAATACAGTTTTATATCTTTAAGTTTGAAGCCTGAAATGTGGCAAAAGGTCGCAAAGTTCAAGGGGGCCGAATACTTTCGCAAGGCACTGTACATTCAAACATTGATATATCACCATAAGTTTCTTTCTTAGCGGTTTCAAATCCTCTATTTCCCCCAAAACATCCAGCATATGCAACCCAAACAGGGCTGTTACTAATATGCAAATTTCAAAAGTTAACAGCTCAGAGGAAAAGCAGAGGTGTCTTTCAAAGTCTGGCTTCACTTTTTCTAGGGTGTGCAACAAGCAATATAGTAGCACCCACCCTTACACTCCTCCACAGCTCCATTAAGCCACAGGGTGCTAAGATACAGTCCTTTGTTACCTCGTGTCAGAGTTTAAATGGCAGGGTTTCTCAGCCAGCAATCCATGGAACCCTTGGGTTCCTCCAGAGGTTTCTAGGGGTTCCTTGAGTACGTGTTAGGAACATTCTTCCCACTGACCATCACACTAATGTATCATGAGTTGTAGATATAGGAGAGGTTCCCTAAGACCAGAAAGTTATTTTATGGGTCTCTGTGTTGAAAAGGTTGAAAAAATGTTGTTATACAGGGTTGAGACTCTCTTTATCCCCATGTGACAACACTGGAAAATATTTTTGGCAGCATAAGAAGGGCAAGAGTTTAACACTTTTGTTTTCTCTTTGTAAGATCCTGGTACCTTCGGTACCCTTCCAGCCTCTTATTTCCGCATTGCGTTCCACCATTCAGGTAGGTGGAACGCATATAGCTACCTGTCCCTTTAACTCTCATGACGTCATCACTAGGCGCGGCTCTGAGCGGCTATTTCAATCGCCGGCTTTCACTCACAAGGCGTTCGTGCAAACCGCCTGTTATACAGCCTTGTCTGACGCTGCCGAAGCCTCCAGCTATTTCCCCAATATCTGGATAGACCGGAGTCTCGCTACTTGATCCTGTATCTCGCTACTTGATCCTGTATCTCGCTACTGATCCTGTATCTCGCTACCTGATCCTTAGTTCACTACCGGACCCCTCACCTCTCTAAACCAACTAGTGATAAGTACCCCGCAGGGGATTCCTTCCTATCAACTTACACTATCTACTCTTGCATACTAAAGACTGTTGCTATCTATGCATTACTATTTCTATCATCTGCACTGTTACATAGATTGCTAGCTCTTGAGTCTACTACCAACTATATCCTAGTCTCGCTACTTGATCCCGTATCTCGCTACTTGATCCTGTATCTCGCTACTGATCCTGTATCTCGCTACTTGATCCTATATCTCGCTACTGATCCTGTATCTCGCTACCGGATCCTTATCTCATTACTGGACCCCTCACCTCTCTAAACCAACTAGTGATAAGTACCCCGCAGGGGATTCCTTCCTATCAACTTATACTATCTACTCTTGCATACTAAAGACTGTTGCTATCTATGCATTACTATTTCTATCATCTGCACTGTTACATAGATTGCTAGCTCTTGAGTCTACTACCATCTATACCCTTGCACTAAGTTAGCATCTCCTGTACATTCATCTGCTGTCCCCTACCACCTGTTACTTGTACATGATTGCTAACCTACCTGCATACTATCTATCACCATCTGCTAACACTCCTGAACATTACTACTTGAGTGCCTATCATTGCTATCACTACTCACGCCTGTCCTTTCAGCACATCACCTCTATACTATCGCATACAAACTATCACTCCAGGAACATCTTATCTGAGTGTCTGTATATGTGCATGCTGAGACAGGCTGGGCCACAATGATGAGTCTGGAGAGTTGGATATGGTGATTCAACACATCTCTACAGGACTACTGAGTGGAAATTCTGCAGCTGCAAATCCAGTTCACTAAAACAAACGCCAGAGCGTTACACTCTTGCTCCCCTCCCGTCATAGCTCTTGGGTAGAGATCCAATTTATAATATTGTAATATTTGGATGTGTTGGGTGTAAGATGACTCTTTCAGAACCTTTGTTCCTTGCTTTCATTCTGAAGGACTTGTGGATGATTTATCAGCCTCTGGAGTGAAGTGTTTTGGTCCCACTGCAAAGGCAGCTCTGCTACAGGCCAACAAGAGTAACGCCAAGTGCTTCATGCAACAATATGGAATCCCAACAGCTAGATGGAAGTCTTTCACCAACCCTCATGAAGCTTGTCATTTCATCACCTAGTAAGTCCATTAAAACTGGTTGCATTCTCCATATTTCTTTTTAAGAGTAATAGTTTTAAAAGTCAAAAATCCAGCTTAAAACCCAAACATTTTTGCTTTTAGTTTTCATACTGTAAGAAATAATCTGGTAGGGACCCTGCCATACGCAATCGAGTCTCTATTTTAAATTTAGTACTGCTAGGCCTTGGCCTGATCTGACAATTCTGCTTTCTGTTGGTCTTTCCCCAAGCTCTGGTTCTTGTTTTCTTCTGCATGCTTGGGGATTGTCCCTGGCAGAAGTGTAAAAGGATCCGAAAAAAACAGAGTTATGCATATTTATATCCCCCTAGCTAACTATGAGGAGGTTTATTGCCAGTAGTGCGTGCTGTGAGAGGGTTCTCAAAGCTCTCTTGCCTCCCAGGCTCTGCCTTGTGAGTGTGTATGCTAGTTCCTAAACTCCCAGGCTCGCTGATTGGGGAGGACACGTGATTGAAAAAGGTAGGCCCAAGG
The DNA here is from genome assembly GCF_965119305.1 of Pelophylax lessonae. NCBI lineage: Eukaryota > Metazoa > Chordata > Amphibia > Anura > Ranidae > Pelophylax > Pelophylax lessonae. The sequence goes on from NC_138769.1 coordinate 100,204,884, forward strand.
CTGGGGCCTGAGGCTTGCATTACCTTGCAAGAGGTGTTGCCCAAGAGGAGTGAAGCTGGGCTCTAGATGCCCACAGTTGAAGTCGGAAGTGGCCAGACGACGTACCCTGCAACTGCAATTGCGGTGATGGAGACTTCTGGAGTTCCCTGCCTTGGCGTGGAGTCAAGACTTGGCGGCAACGGCTGTCTACCTCACCGATGTGTTTGTGATGTGTTTTTCTTTCATCTATACCAAGTGAGTGCAAATATTTATGGTTTTTATGAATAAAACGGTCTTTACAATATTGCACTAGTGGAGGCTTTATTTGTTCTCCCACATGTATTGGAGTATCGGTGGATGAATGGTGAACCAGGAAGTGGATCCTATACTGGACCATATATATGTTAACGTGATCCCTGCTTATTCACGAGAGTGGGTAAGCATGGCCTTCTGGTGAGTTGCCATTTCTACACTATCCCCGGAACTTGGTGGTGGAGATTGAGGTGATCCCTTCTACATTTCACTGATATTGGGATTCCTGCTGGAGTACACATCATTTATCCTGCACTTTTGGCTGAAGGACTGTGGGACTTTCAGTGGATTTTTAATATATTTTTTATAATTTTTAATATTTCCACTGGGGTTGTTTGATCCTTTATGCCTGATTTATGATAATTCAAGATTGGCAATTTTTTGCACTACTAATATTTGTATATGGTTTGTCCATTTCCACGATCAAGTATTATTTTAATGTTACCTGTCTTTCAAGTAGCTGCAGTCAATATTGTTTAAGCTGACATCTACTTGAGCGCAGAAGTCTCCCTATTGGGTATCACACACATTGTGAGATTGGCATTTTAGAAGTGTAAAAGGATCCGAAAAAAACAGACTTATGCATATTTATATCCCCCTAGCTAACTATGAGGAGGTTTATTGCCAGTAGTGCATGCTGTGAGAGGGTTCTCAAAGCTCTCTTGCCTCCCAGGCTCTGCCTTGTGAGTGTGTATGCTAGTTCCTAACCTCACAGGCTTGCTGATTGGGGAGGACACGTGATTGAAAAAGGTAGCCCCAAGGCTGGGGCCTGAGGCTTGCATTACCTTGCAAGAGGTGTTGCCCAAGAGGAGTGAAGCTGAGCTCTAGGCACAGGCCCGTCGCAACAAGGCAGGCAAACCAAGCAATTGCTTGGGGCCCCAAGCCCGCCGCCCAGTACAACTCACCCGGCCGGCGATAAGTAGTGGATGGAGGGGAGGGGCTCGGCGCTGATTCAGTGTGAGGAGTGAAGCTGGGCTCTAGGCAGGAGAACCAGGGTGAATTTTTGCTGCAGACGGAGAGTCCAGTTTAAGCTGCATACACTGGCTTCTCAAGTGAGTGTAGCATGACAAGTCAGGATAAATCTTTCTTAAATGAAATAAAATCTTTCATTTGGGGATTTCTCCCTACCTCCTTTTCTGGTGACAGCTAAAAAGAATTGATTGTCCCATTGATTTCTCGTTTTGGTGATGATAATCATCAGGGAAAATAGAGAAATAATAATCTCACCAGTGGTTACACAGACTTAAAAAAAAAAAAAACTTGACAAATGGTCCAATCCTTCTATACTCTATTCAAAATGTAGAAATTATGTTTTGGCTTTAGATACATTTTATTTGCTGTGACAGGTGGGAAAAATTGAGAATACTGATGTAGAGAACTTGCCATCAGAGCTAAAAGAAGCAGATAGGTACAGTACGTCAGCTTCTTGACATCTACTATAATATAATATATATACAGTATATTATATCTTTAATAGGCTCATGGTATATAATTCACCTGTAGCAGTGGTCCGCAAACAGTGGCCCAGGGACCAGATGCCGCCCTTTGCTTGGTTTAATCTGTCCCTTGGGGCATTATTTAATTCATAGACACCAACAATGGGGCATCATTTCCCCCACCAACACCAACGAAGGGACGCAATTCCTCCCAATGACACCTAGATAGGGCACAATTCCTCCCACTGACACCAACAATGGGGCACAATTCTTCCGACTGACACCAACAATGGGGCAAAATTCCTCCCATTGACACCAATAGTGGGGCACAATTCCTCCCACTGACACCAACAATGGGGCACAATTCTTCTGACTGACACCAACAATGGGGCAAAATTCCTCCCACTGACACCAACAATGGGGCAAAATTCCTCCCATTGACACCAACAATGGGGCATAATTCCTCCCACTGACACCAACAATGGGGCAAAATTTCTCCCACTGACACCAACAATGGGGCACAATTCTTCTGACTGACACCAACAATGGGGCAAAATTCCTCCCACTGACACCAACAGTGGGGCACAATTCCTCCCACTGACACCAACAATGGGGCTCAATTCATCCCAGTGACACCAACAATGGGGTAAAATTCCTCCGATAGACACCAACAATGTGACGCTAAACCCTTCCACTGACCCCAAAGATGGGACATTGTTTACTCCCACTGATGCCAGGAAATGTTTTACTCGCAATAGCCACAGTCGGGCCCCTCTAAAGTGTGAAGGACAGTAAACTGGCCCTTTGGTTAGAACGTTTGGAGATCCCTTCCTTATAGCAATTAGGCAAGTTACGTCATTTGAGAGCAGGCAGAACTGTGTTAGAAAGCCACTGATTTGTTGTCTTGGGTTTCTGTTCTTTGCCCATGGTTCTTTATCCTCTAACATAAAGGTCAGTAGTGCATTATGTTGGCCAGAGATTTCCCAGGTGATTTTGGACTCTCACTTACCGTATGGACATATCTTTGACTTAGATGATATGTACTGTACATTAGTAAATGAGTACTTATAATTTGTTCTTATAATCAAGCACAGATTTTCCAGCGCTGGTGGTAAAGACCTGTGTTTCCACATCAGGCGAACACTTGTATGTCACCCGGGATAAAGATGAAGCATGTAGAGCTGTCCAGCACCTCACAAAAGTAAGGTTCATTTTCAACAAAAAAAACTAATGCACCCATCACATCGAAAAATTGGTAAGCTGCAATATAAAAAAAAATGTATGCTTTTGGGTTTTAATACAGTTTTCATCAATACATCATAATCATAGGCGGCACAGTGGTGTAGTGGTTAGCACTTTCACCTAGCAGCAAGAGGGTTGTTGGTTCAAATCCCAACCACGACGCTACCTGCCTGGAGTTTGCATGTTCTCCCTGTGCCTGCGTGGTTTTCCTCTAGGTACTCTGGTTTCCTCCCACACTCCAAAGACATGCTGGTAGGTTAATTGGATCCTGTATAAAAAAAAAAAAAAATTGGCCCTACTGTGTATGTATGTGAGTTAGGGACCTTAGATTGCAAGCTCCTTGAGGGCAGGGACTGATGTGAATGTACAATGTATATGTAAAAGCGCTGCGTAAATTGACATCGCTATATAAGTACCTGAAATAATAATCATAGGAATTCTCTTAGCACCATCTAATGGCCAAATGTGGTATTATTTGTTTTAAATTAATTAAAAACATTCAAATGGCACTGGAAATAGCCTAATAACATTTGTTTGTTTGTTTGTTTTGCACCATTTGAATTAAACAAAAGCACATTTACTTTCAGTGGGTGAATTGCTATGCAAATCTTTATACATCCACCGCTAGGTGTCCTCACATTTTATTAAAGTGGAAGTACAGTCTAATACCTTAAATTCTCCCCTGCAATCATTAATGTGAGCGGAGTTCCGCCTTATGTGCCAAAATGAAAAAATCCCAGTTTTTCTACCTTTATCTTGCAGTTTTCAGCGCTGTCACATCACTTCAATTCCTCTTCCGAGTCCAAGATCAGCAAGTGGGTTACTAAAAGCTAGTGACATCATTTCCAGGGAGGGGCACTGTTCCTACGTAGCCAGTGGGTGTATACAGAATGGGAGGAGCTTATCATAGGTTCCTGCCTAGTGTTCTCTCATCAGTAAGGATGCATTGTACATCTCCTAAGGCCTTTTTCACATGGCCGCTCCGTATGTCCGTATATCACCCCATCCGTTTGCGGGTGATATACGGACATAATGCATGTCAATGGGATTGCGGATGTCAGCGGATGCCCATCCGCTGACATCCGATTTTCGTCCTTTCAGTTCTGTTCCGTTTTTTGGAACAGAACCCTATTTTTCTTCCGTTTAAAAAACGGAAAGGAAGCAAAATTGGATGTCAGCGATGTCATCCGCTGACATCCGCAATCCCATAGACATACATTATGTTTGTATATCATCCGCAAACGGATGGGATGATATGCGGACATACAGAGCGGATGACACAAGTGTCATCCATGTCCGTGAAAAAAAAAAAAAGTGCCGGAGCGCAAGAAAAATTCGGAGCGGCCATGTGAAAGAGGCCTAATTCATGAGACAATGAAGAAATAGAGCTTAAATGGCAAGAGCCATCCACACAGGACACGGGGGGGGGGGGGGGGGGCACATATACAGTATAGCTGTTCTGGGCTCTGAATAATGACTACCATAGGAGGAGGAAGCAAGTCTACGTTTCCACTAGAGTGACCTGCCATGCGACTTTGGACACACAAAGTCGCATGACAAGTCACAGCCCATTGATTTCAATGCCACCCATTCCCATCTATGTGACTTTGAAAATCAGCGATTTTTAAAAGGTACCTCCACTACTTTGATGCAACTTTTGATGTGACTTTGATCCAGAGAGTGTAAAGTTGGATTAAAGTCGCATCAAAGCCCCACTCTAAATTGCAATAGTGGAAACGTAGACTAAAGCTCTGTTTCCACTAGTGTGACTTGTCATGCGACTTTGGACACAGAAAGTCAAATGACAAGTCACAGCCCATTGATTTCAATGGCACCCGTTCCCATCTATGTGACTTTGAAAATCAGCGACTTTGAAAAGGTACCTGCACTACTTTGATGCAACTTTTTGATGCAACTTTAATCCAGAGAGTGTAAAGTTGGATCAAAGCTGCACTCAAAGTGGCACTCCAAAGTTGCACTCTAACCTAGTGACTATGTTTCCACTAGTGCGACTCTTAAGTTGTGCGACTTTGAGTGCAGCTTTGATCCAACTTTACACAAAGTAGGCAAAGTAGTGCAAAGTAGTGCAGGCACCTTTTCAAGTTTACACTAGTGGAAATGGAAGCCTGAAACTCATTACTCACATGTAATGAGCAATAGGCATCGATCTGTATCCTTCTAAACTTTCATAAGTGTTCCTTTGTACCTTGTTTCTTTCATATATTGCGCCGGTCATGTGAACCACTCTCTCTCTCTCAGGAGAAGCTCCTAGCCTAAATTATGCTATGAAGACAGTCGATCATGTTCTGTGAAGGATAGGAGGGATGGGGGCTGGGATAGGCAGGTCTAGGAATGGCTGTCTAAGAAAGTCTGACAACCTTTTCAGGAAGTGAAAGATGGATTAGCAAATTCAGATAAAGGAAGATAATGTTATCAGTGAAGAACAGGAAGAAGCTGTTTGTCTAGTTTAGATAAGAAGTTCTAAGCTACACAAGCAGCTAGCCAGAAAATGAATAATATCAAATATTAAGATATTTAACATACTATTAATAGGAAAAATTTCATTTTTGACTGACATTTCCCTTTAAGTTAAAAAGTTTTATGGATCTGATGCATAAGAGGGCCTTAGAGGAAAGCCATATACAGTATCTTGCCTCTAGCTACTAATTTGTTTCCAGCTGACCTTTTTTAGCTCGTAAAATAGGAAATTAATCTGACTAGATAACAGGGCAGAATAGACAGTGCTCTTTCAGACCAATTTAATGTGTAATTTAATTATGATTTTCTGTTATTTTCCCAGGATTGGATACCTGGAGACTCTGCAGTGCCATTAATTGTTGAAGAATTTTTGCAAGGTGAAGAATTCTATGTAAGTCTCTAGAGAATATTTATATTACCTGTCTAAAGTTACTCTATGTTTTTAGGTGTGTGTGCTACAGGTTCAGTTCATCTATGAGCTGCTACTTCAGGATTTGGATGTAACACGGTTATTTGCAATCACTGAATTCTTTTTTTCTCCACAATAAATATTTCTAAAGCTGGCCATACATGGATCAAAATTTGGTCGGGTCAGTAGGTTCTGGCCAAATTTTGATCCATGTATGGCCATTCTTGTTCATTAGAAGTTAATCATTTCATTGACTTCTCACAAACCAACTTTTTGGAGAAATTTTGCTTTGATCAGCGCATGCAGCCAATCAGATGTAGCCCTGATCAGTGTATTCTGACACTTTCAGAATACAATGACACAACAAGGAGGATTCCTGCATTCACCTTAAATGTGTGGATGGAAGAAACGGTTACGTTTTTTCGTTCATCCGTCTGGCTGAATGAAAAAACTGACCCATTTTTGACCAGCTTAACATGTGAAGTTGGGCAGCATTTTACAAAGGTCATATCCTTACTAGCCCTGGCTAGGACACTATTGGCATGGAGTTTACATGTTTTCCCTTTGTCTACTTGGGTTTCCCCTGAGTACTCTGGTTTCCTCCCAAACTCTAAACATATGATTGTAGGTTAATTGCCTAATTGTCCCTAGTATGTGTGTGTATGTGAGATGGGGACCTTAGATTGTAAGCTCCGTGAGGGCAGGGACTGTTGTGAATGTACAGTATGTAAAGCGCTGTGTGAATGGTCAGCACTATATACTGTAAATACCTGTAACAAATACATATTCATTATGACTTTATAAAAATAATTTAGTTGAAAAATAACAGGATAATTATTGTACTGTTTTTGGGGTTAGGTACCTCCGGCCTAAGGATTGGTGGGACTTTATGGGCAAGGTATAAATAGTGACGATGAATACAATACTAGTAAAATAAATTTTGTTTACTGTATGGAAAATCTTATATATACAGTGTACAATGGTAATGGTGAGGGGTTGTAGGCCCCTGAGTGAGAAGGGTGAGAAAGATAATGAAATGGTGACAATGTGTAAATAGTGACTTGGTAAGATAGGAAGCTTCTCTATTTCGTTTAAGAGAGTTTTCCTCTTTTTGCGTCCCGACGCGTTTCGGCTCGATCCTGGAGCCTTTTTCAAGGGTGTAAGTCACATTATATTCCTGAAATAATCATATAGATAATCTAAGTTACATATTGGTGATACCTATTGATTGGTATATCAAACAATGGTATCTCCAAACAATATATTGGTACATACATTTGTTTTGCCGCAAGTGGAGATGGAGTTCCCTCAAGAAACAGCGAGAGCGTGAGCCTTGTGAGCCTGCAAGGTATTGAGTGAGTTTAGGAGAATCGTATTTGTCTCAAAGATACTGAGTGTTATTTGGGGTGTACAACTTACTGGCTGTGTAGTAGGTCTCGGGGCCCCTGGATTGCCAAATGGGACATACAGAAAGGTCCCATTCAGGTGATGTTCTTGAATTATTGTACATTATTAGTTTGACATGTTATATTGCTTCACTAGCTATGAGATATCATCTACTTTCCCTCAATAGTACTTAGCTGCCCCTACAGATTGTGTTTCTCTGCCTTTTCTCACAGAACTATAATTTACTTTACTCATTTATATACCCTGACATATTACAGTTAACACCAAATAATCACAGTGGCTTAGTGGTTAGCAGTTCTTCCTTGCTTCACTAGGGACCTTGGTTTAAATCCCAGCCAAGACACTTGTAAGCAGGTGCCTACTTTGGATAATATTTGATTATGTTCTACATCATTTTGTCATCTACTGTATGGCCGTGTGCTGGTTATGACAAATTAATGGTCTTAGAAAAGGCCAAATACAGCGCTTGCTAATGTGAATATCTAATATATAGCACTATCCATGCCAATCTCTGTGATAAAATATAAATAATCAAGAAAATTAGGGTTTAAAATATAAACAATCAAGTGAATGTCAAAAATGAATAAATAAACATAAGAATTTTCAAGGATTCCCAATAAATAATTAAGCATGTGCCATAAAGTACATAACAGGGGCGGACTGACAACTCATGGGGCCCCCGGGCAATAGGAGATCATGGGGCCCCCTGTGTCCTCACCCACACCCAAGCCACACCCACACAAAGCCCCACCTACATATTACACTGCCTACGCTACATGCGTTTGTCACAGAATTTCTCTACACTATGTTTAAAATAAATGTTTATTATAGAAAATAAAGAAAAATAAACTTACATTAAAGAAAGTACAACAATGGTACATTTCCAAACTTAAAGTGAAGTTCCACTCAAAAGTGGAAGCTATGCTTATCTGATTCCCCCCTCCCCTTCCGGTGCCACATTTGGCACCATCGGGGGCGGGTACCTGTTTTTGACAGGTACCCTGCCCCCACTTCAGTCAGACCTTGCCGTAGTGAGATACATCAGCATTTGCATCCCCTCCTCCTTCCCCTGCTGCCGGGCCAGTAAGAGCGCAGCGCACTTCACGCATGCACAGTTGGGAACCGGCTGTGAAGCCCCTTACAGTCAATGGTGGCGGCAGCACCTGACAGCCAATGGAAACACGGCTGGATTCCAGGACAGGTAAGTGTCCTAGTATTAAAAGTCAGCAGCTACAGTATGTGTAGCTGCTGACCTTTAATTTTTTGAGTTAGGGGTGGAACTCCACTTTAAGGTTTTCATAAATTAACACAATATAACAGGTGCAACAAATGTCTACTTAGCTGAACAGTTTAATAAAAAAATATACAAAAAATTAAAAATACAAAGCTCTGACCAGCATGTTACAAAATTTTGGACCTAGAATTACTTTCACTCTGACGTTCCCGACAATACCATACATAAATGGCGCTACTATTGTTTACATATGTGTGCTCGTCCTACATAATGCTTTTTATATAGAGGGTGTGCTTTACACTTTTAATAACATATATATATATATAGTATGTAAATCATTTTTATATAATTTTCACTAACCACCAATGTAAGGGGCATTCCTCCCATCGACCACCATTGTAAGGGGAAGTGTTTCTACAGGCCACCAATGTAAGGAGCATTCTTATTGCTAACCACCATGTAAGGAGCATTCTTCCCACTCCCACTGACCACCAATGTAATCAACATTCTTCCCACTGACCACCAATGTAAGGGACATTCTTCCCACTGACCACCAATGTAAGGGACATTCTTCCCACTGACCACCAATGTAAGGCGCATTCTTCCCACTGACCACCAATGTAAGGGACATTCTTCCCACTGACCACCAATGTAAGGGTCATTCTTTCCACTGACCACCAATGTAAGGGACATTCTTCCCACTGACCACCAATGTAAGGGACATTCTTCCCACTGACCACCAATGTAAGGGACATTCTTCCCACTGACCACCAATGTAAGGAACATTCTTCCCACTGACCACCAATGTAAGGAACATTCTTCCCACTGACCACCAATGTAAGGAGCATTCTTCCCACTGACCACCAATGTAAGGAACATTCTTCCCACTGACCACCAATGTAAGGAACATTCTTCCCACTGACCACCAATGTAAGGCGCATTCTTCCCACTGACCACCAATGTAAGGGACATTCTTCCCACTGACCACCAATGTAAGGGTCATTCTTTCCACTGACCACCAATGTAAGGGACATTCTTCCCACTGACCACCAATGTAAGGGACATTCTTCCCACTGACCACCAATGTAAGGGACATTCTTCCCACTGACCACCAATGTAAGGAACATTCTTCCCACTGACCACCAATGTAAGGAACATTCTTCCCACTGACCACCAATGTAAGGAGCATTCTTCCCACTGACCACCAATGTAAGGAACATTCTTCCCACTGACCACCAATGTAAGGAACATTCTTCCCACTGACCACCAATGTAAGGGACATTCTTCCCAATTTTTGTTTATTAAAAGTCTTGCAATCAATAATCATAAAATCAATATACATAAATAAATATATACATATTTACATGAAAAGGGAAAAAAATACATAGCAAGTTCTGCTCTCAAATAAAGAATGGCTTTACAGCAAAAACAAAACTCACATCATGAAACACATCATTACCGGGAAAAATAATCTTAATTAGACTCACACCACCACACCAGACATCAAACCTGCGAGGTCAAGAAACAAAAACCACTCCCATTATGCATGCAGCCCTTCTTCAAAAATGAAGATATTAACTAACAAAAGCTAAGGGTGTGAAAGAAATAGCATAGGAAAAAAGCTTTTCACCCAGAGATGGACAGTTCACCAAAAGCAGGTCTGATATTCCTCCACGCCCTTATCCAGACCGCTCGAGGCTCCCTGCCCTTCTCAAGACCCCGAATCTTCCCAACCTCACCCAGAATATCGTACACCACCACCTCGACAGGGAGGACTTTCTTCCGCAGGGTAATCTGGCACCGTGCATTCCACGTGAAGTAACGGACAACTATACTAACTAGAAAAAGTGTATCCAAATCAAAATCCCAGCAAGTCGGGAATGCCCCGTACACCCACTCCGCATAACTCATGCGATAGAGAAAGGGGATGCCTAGAGCCCTCCCCACCCTTTTATACACCTCTATGTTAAAGGGACACTGGAGCAAAAAGTGGTCCATAGACTCCACTTTACCAACACACTCCGCTCTAGGACAATCCCGATCATCCACAGGGCGATGCTTCAGGTTCCCTCTCACATAGAGCCTTCCATGGAAAGCGAGCCAGGCTTGATCCCTAAACTTCAAAGGGATTCTTCCTAAGTTAATTAAACGCAACCCCTCCCTCATTACGGGGCCTGGGCAATCCCTTAAGGTCAGCGACACACTGAAAGCAGAGCCCAAAATCCTCTTCTCCAGAAGCTTTCTGGGGAGGGACTTGATATCCCCCACTGTCACCTGCCACTGCCTAAGTATTTTCAGACACGGGGCAACATAAGCCGGAAGCTTGCCATGTCGGACTCTCAGACTTTTCACTGGCCCGCCATCTTCCCAGCATCGCAGAAAAGGCCTAAACCAAGATTGAAAAATACCCACCCATCCCGGCGGGGTCTCTGCTAACATATTACCAAGATTATACTTTAAAAAAAGCAGAGAAAAGAAAACTATAGGGTTGACCATTCCTAGACCACCCTCCCGCCTGGACAGGTAAGTTACATTGCGTTTGATCAGGTTCAGCCTATTTCCCCATAACAGTTGGAAAAAGCAGCTGTACACCCTTGCATAGAGAGATTCCGGCAAGATACAGACAAAGCTGACATATAAAAAGATTGGGATCAGGTAAGTTTTAATCAAGTCAACCCTTTCCCTCAAGGAAATTTTCCATTTCTTCCAGCTTGCCACCTTGGCATTGGCATTCAACAACCTGCTTTCCCAATTTCGATGACCATAGTCACCAGGACCAAATTTGATGCCCAACACTTTAATTTCCTGCTGGGGCTCTGGGAAGGCATCCGGAAGTTCGAAGCTTTCACCCTCCTCACCCATCCAGAAAACTTCACTCTTTTCATGATTGATTTTAGAGCCAGAAGCCTCAGTGTACTGCTCTATCACAGAGACCACCTCCTGCGCCTCCTCCATCCCAGAGATAATAACAGACACATCATCGGCATAGGCCACGACCTTCAAAGGCGGCACACCAGCAATGCCCAAAGGCACCCCACACAACGATCCACTCTCTAACCTTCTTATGAAGGGGTCGATTGCGAATACATATAGCAGGGGGCTCAAAGGACATCCCTGGCGCACCCCAGAGCCAACCTCAAAAGGCCGTCCAACCCAACCATTAACAAGTGGGAAGCTCTCAGCCCCTTTATATAATGTTTTCAGCCAATCAATAAACCTCCCCTGCAGGCCGTATCTACCAAGTAGCAAATACAGGTACTCATGATTGACTCGATCAAAAGCCTTCGCCTGATCCAATGCCAGCAAGTACTTTCTCCATCCAGCAGCCCTGCATCGCTCCAAAGCCTCCCGGACAGCTAAAATTGCTGAAAAGGTACTTCTGCCCTGGACCGAGCAGTGCTGATGATTGGACAACAAATCGCCTGCTACTGACGACAAGCGCCAAAAAAGAATCTTCGCCAAGATCTTTCTATCAACATTGAGAAGACTGATGGGGCGCCAGTTCTCAATTATTGAGGGGTCTTTACCTTTTGACAGAAGAATCACAGCGGATTGCCTCATGGAGGGAGGGAGAGAACCCTCTTCTAAACAGCTGTTATAAACCTCCGCTAAAAAGGGAGCCAGAATGGACTTAAAACACTTGTAAAATTCAGCTGTCAACCCATCTGGCCCAGGCGACTTTTTGGTAGCCAGCTTCTCTATAGCACGAACTACCTCATCCGCTGAAATTGGTTCTGTCAAATCCATCAAAGGCAATGTATCGTTTCCCAATCCTGGAGTAGAATCCAGAAAGCTTTCCATCCTGTCCCGACTAAGGTCCTTTCTTCCCAGAAGGTCTGCGTAATATGACCTGAAGATCTCCAGGATCCCTGATCTGGACTTCACCAGGGAACCCGTACTATCCCTCAGACCTATGACCGTCTTAACTGCTATGCCTTGCTTACAGTTCTGGTAAGGATCAGGCGAGTGATATTTCCCATAATCTCTCTCCAGAACCAAGGAGGCATGCCGGTCGTATTGACACTTCCTAAGAAGAAGCTTTACCTCCGAGATCTCCCCTGGATCTCCTCCATACGAGACAAGACGATCAAGCTTCCTCCGCAAATGCTGGTAGGCAATATACATACCAAGCTGCTTCTTCTTACTTATGGCCTTGAAAAGTCCAATCGCCCTTTGTTTCACAAGCTCCCACCACTCTGACTTACTGCTGCAAAAGTCCAGAATAGAAACCTGTGCCTGAAAAAAATCCTCAAAGGATTGTCTTACCTCTACATCTTCCAGGAGAGCCGAATTCAGTTTCCAGGTACCCCTTCCCCTGGGTGGAGTGTCCGAGGCATTCAGAGTCACAGACAGCATACAGTGGTCAGAGAACTCCACCGCCCTCAACTCAGGAGCCGAGAAAGCAGAGTTCTCCTTTAAAAAAAACCTGTCTATCCTACTCTGACTATTCCCTCTCTGAAACGTGAATCCCGTGCTGCCAGGGCAGTGCTTAATGTGCACATCTACCAGGCCTGCTTGTCTAACCATATCTCTAAGAAAAACGCTATCATAACCCAGCCTGTCTATGGAGACCCTCCTGTCTTCAGGCCTAATTATGGTGTTAAAGTCACCTCCAAAGACAACCTGCTGGGATGTAAAAAGGAAGGGCTTGATCTTTGTGAAGAGGCATTTCCTGTCCCATTTTGACTGCGGTCCATAGATATTGATCAGGCGCAGGTCCTGCCCCCTAACAGAGACGTCTAAGACCATGCATCTCCCCATTTCTACCTCAATTATCCGCCGGCACGTTACCATATCGGTTTTAAAAAGAACCGCAACTCCGCTGCAAGGCTCAGCCGCAAGAGACCAAAAGGAGGGACCGCATCTCCACTCCCTTTTTGCTAGATGGACATCGGCCAAAGTATTGAGCCAGGTCTCTTGCAAAAATAAAATCTCAGCATCAAACTCACTGAGCAAAAATAAGGCAATATCACGAGCTCTTGCAGATTTCACGCTGGCGACATTAATGGTCGCCACCTTTATCAGAGCGGGCACTGCCATCAGGATGATTGGGGTAGTCGTTTCTTAACCTCCACCACACTCTCATCACCCGAAACAGCTCTCTTTACACTATGTGACTCCCCCTCATCCATAGATGATAAACAAATAGATAAATCCGACACCAACTCCTCCCCTGATAAAACCGAAAATGTGTTGCCAAGAGGAACCCCTCCTGGCTCTAACTGTAAGGAAGAAACGACCGCTTTACTGGTCTTCCTCTTCTTCTTTTTCTTCCTCTTTGTCCTCTCCCACCCCTCCTCATCCGAATCCTCCACAACAGAGGGTGAGACATGGGACATGGACACCCCTCCCTCAACCCCATCGACCCCACCACCATCCAGCACCCCTGCACCCTCTTGGCCACGTTTGCGGTGTCGAGAGACAGGGACTGGAGGTGGAGTAGGCCGAGGGGGAAGATCCACTATACCCGCCCCCCCAGCAGCTTCCGCTAGTCTGGAGGATCTACGCACAGTAGATGTAGGAACAACAGGAGGGACAGACTCAGGGACCACATCACCAGGGGAAACAAAATCTGACACAACAGACACAGGAAGGACAGACTCAGGGACCACATCACCAGGGGAAACAGAATCTGACACAACAGACACAGGAGGGGCAGCAACAATTTCCTCTCTAACTTCAGCTGCTTCATCTTCTTTATCAAGCCTCTGCAGCTCAGTCTCCAATCCTGGCAAGTTATGCAGTGCCTTTGGGCACTGGCTATATGGATGACCCAGCTGCTGGCACAAATTGCACCGAATCTGGGTGCATTCTCTGGCCAAATGGCCTAAATCCTGGCACAGTGAGCACTTCTTGTGGGTGCAGGACGATGCAAAGTGGCCTTTATCACCACATTTATTGCACACCTTAGGCTGACCTTGGTAGAAAATGGTCAGCCTATCCCTACCCAGAAAGGCTGAGCAGGGAAGGTGCTGAACTACATCGCCCAGCACCCCCAATTTTAGTGACACTGTCCAGGCCCCTGTCCATATCCCATGCTCATCAAGGACCTTCCGCAGTGGAGTGAGGACCTCGCCATATCGGCGTAGCCATACTAATAAATCAGCCTCTGGTATGGATTCGTTACGCACCAAAATGGTCACTGATTTTATCAGAGGCTGTCTTGAGATAACCTTTGGCACCAAACCACTCCACTGCTGAAGGCCCTTGCACCTCCTAAATCTCTCCCAGAAGAGATCCAAACTTTCAGGTTTTACAAACGACAAATCAAATTCATAACTCCCCACCGGGCAAATTAAAGCAAAAATATCACAGGCTTTAAACCCCATTTCCAAAATCAACTCAGCCACCCTCCCCCTTACTGGTGGAGTTCCATCCCCCACCCACCTCAACTGTACCACATTCCTCCTCCTATACCCACCAAACCTCCCTGAATTTTGACTAATAACAGAATTCCCACCACCCACCCTGGTGTGACTCCCCAAAGCTGAAGCATAGCTTCCAACATTCCTCCCAGCAGAAAATCCATCAGTTTTTTTTAAATTATCTGACACACACTTAGCAGATAACGATTGCACAGATTCGGGATTGATCTGTGCAATCAAATCTTTCCTCTGCTGAGCAGGAGGAGAAATGTCATTTTTATTTTTCCCAGCATTACTAACCCCTTCACCACCACCCACCACATTCATTGCTTTAACATTAATGTCATTTTTTATACTTGCTGGGATATTTATTATTGCTGTTGTCTTCACAGCAGAATCCATAGTTGCTGCTGCACTGGTAAGAACTCCAGCTGTCATCTTCTCTTCCACTAGGACAGGGTTTTCAGCTGTGGAAATAGCATTCTGTTTTAACACAGCAACAGGTGAAACATTGCAGGAGACTTCCATAGCTGCTTCACTTCCAGCACTATGTTGATCCCCTCCCCCACCAGAAGTCAGCTGGTCAATCAGCACTGGAAGACTGGGAGGCTCAGGTGAACATGAAGCATGCTCTTTGGAGCTGGCAGCCATTTTGCTTGCTGTGGGACTACTGGTCTCAGCCAGACCAGCAAAATCCATGCCTGGGTTGTTAGATGCAGGTCCATCCACATTCATCTGATTGTCCGGGAATTCATTGGTCAGGGATTTTCCTTGCATGTCTGCACTCGGTTTCTCCACAGCAGAATCTCCAATAGGTAGCTGTATGCAGAGCTCCTTCTCACCTGGGACACCATCCACTACAGCAAGTGGGGCAGACATGCTGGAAGGCAGCATGATGTACTGGGATTTCTCCACCATTACTGGCTTTGCTGACTTGAATCTCCTCTGCCCATCCTCAGGGATTTCTGATGGATCATCAGAAAAGACAAACTTGTCTGCTTTCAGGGGTGACTCCATCTCCTGGATAAATGTCAGGGATCCATGTCCACTCTCAACCCCCTGGCTGGTTGCCGCTGGTGATTCCCAGTTCTGGCATGGGGGGAGAGGTGCAGAGGCAGATGGAGCCTGGTCATCCATTAACTGAGCCTGCTGATCCACAGAACTTGCTGATGCTTGGCTGGTAAAACGCCTCTCATTGTCAAACTTTTCTTTAAATGCTCCACTTCGGTCTTTCAGCCTTTCCAATAATAAAGATTGTTCCTTTACCTTTTCTTCCAATTCCTGTAACTCAGGCTTCATGGCTGTGCGATTTTTACTCCAGGCCTGGAAATACTTAGTTTTGAAGGATTTGTGTTCAGCCTTCAAAACTTTAAGTTTTTCTTCCGCTCTCCCAATCGCCCTAAAACGATTGATAACCTTCTGGCTGAAGACATCCGCATTCTCACCAGGGCCTGGACCCACAGACAGGTCCTCCACCTCCTCCTCACTAGGCCCCGTGTCATCAGGGGGATCCCTCCCAGGGCCTCCCCCAGGATCAGGCATTGTTCCTGGGCCAAGCTAGCAAGCAAGGCCCAGGCTTGAAAAGGGCTGGTTCTCACAGAGAGCTCTTTGGGTGTGTCCTCCTCCTTCTTCCCACTGACCACCAATGTAAGGAACATTCTTCCCACTGACCACCAATGTAAGGAACATTCTTCCCACTGACCACCAATGTAAGGAACATTCTTCCCACTGACCACCAATGTAAGGAACATTCTTCCCACTGACCACCAATGTAAGGAACATTCTTCCCACTGACCACCAATGTAAGGAGCATTCTTCCCACTGACCACCAATGTAAGGAACATTCTTCCCACTGACCACCAATGTAAGGAACATTCTTCCCACTGACCACCAATGTAAGGGACATTCTTCCCACTGACCACCAATGTAAGGGACATTCTTCCCACTGACCACCAATGTAAGGAGCATTCTTCCCACTGACCACCAATGTAAGGAGCATTCTTCTCACTGACCACCAATGTAAGGAGCATTCTTCCCACTGACCACCAATGTAAGGAGCATTCTTCTCACTGACCACCAATGTAAGGAACATTCTTCTCACTGATCACCAATGTAAGGAACATTCTTCTCACTGACCACCAATGTAAGGAGCATTCTCCCTGCTGAAGTCTATGGATGTCAGTGTTATGTATATAGGGAACAACACTCAGTATACAGATATCAGTGTAACATATAGGGAATATAACTCACTAAGTGCCGGTTCACATTAGTGCGATGCGGGAACGCTGCGAATATACAGCGTGTTCCTGCATCGCATCCGCACATCTGGCAGTTCACACTGCCATATGCGATACGCAGGGGGTGTCAATTAAAAGTTAACGACAACCCCAGTTGCGATCGCATATCCCAGTGCGATCTGCAAGTTCGCACAGGATCGGATCGCACAAGTGTGAACCACTGTGCGATCCGATTCTGATGCGGCTCAAAAAATGCCTCTTGTGCGAGTTTGCTGTGAATGCACTGCGAATTCAGCCATACAAAGTGTATGGCTGAACTCGCATCCGCACAGGAGATCGCATGTAATGAAGGAGCAGTGCGCTCCGAATTACATGCGATCTCGCAAACTGCACAAGTGTGAACCGGCACTAAGTGCTATTCCCTATTTATAACACTGATATCTATACACTGAGCAGCACTCAGTCTCAGTGTACAGATATGAGTGTGCACTCAGTGTACTAGGAAATAGCACCTGTAGATGGGCATTGGGCAAGAAGAAACACTTAGCCTGGCTTGTGATTTTAGACATACCACTAAATTGCTGTGATTACACACTGACCTGCTGCTGCTGCACACCATGCATGTCAGATGGCTATCTCTGAGATGACTTCACTCCGTGTGCACTCTGCAGCCTCCAGCTCTCTCATCGTCTGTCTCCCCCGGCAGGAACGTATATTGTGGCCCCGCCCCTCTGCTGAATTCCTTAGGGGGAGAGGTGGCCGAAGCGCCTGTCACTGCTATCATCCTTATCGCTCTCTGATCTCAGCAGGCACTGGATCCTCTCATACAGCTGCATCAACTGCCGGCAGGGATGCCAAAGCTCGCTGCCTCCTCAGGGCATAAACCTCCTCTATCCTGCATGATAAGCTGTGGGCACATCCAGGGGCGGACTAAGCCTCTCATGGGGCCCCCCCCTGACTCGGGGCCCTCGGGCAGTGCCCGAACGCCCGAATGGTCAGTCCGCCCCTGGTACATAAGTGACTTGGTGTATGACATATAAAATTTTAGGTATAAATAACAATTGGCAATGAAATGACAGTCCAAGGTAAACGGTGACTTTGTGCTCAAAATAATGTCCTTTAGTGAAAGTGAGTCTTCATAATTCGAAGGTGCAAGTGCTCTGGCTTGGTTGGCTATAACATTGATTTCTTGTCCCGAGTGAATGAATAAATTGGATCACTTACCAGATCTAGTGGGTCCTATATGCCATATGGCATTAGGACCATTCAAGCTTTGATGGCCCCCTGGGCCAAATAGATTCCCCTTTTGTGGTCCTATGGGCTGGTAATGGCTCCTCTAGGCTCCGGGGTATGACGACCCAATATAGTAGGGAAGGAAAAAGAAGGCTCCAAATAGCGTAATATTGTAAGGATTCAATAGTTTATTACCCATACATTGGGTTCAGATTGTAAAAACAAGGTACACTATCACTGGTGGTCAGCGGTGCGGGCTGCACGTCCTCCTTGCGGAATAACGAGCTGGCTTCCGGCTTGCGTTCCACCTGCATGACGTGATGACGCTATGCGGTCCAAACTGACGCATTTCAGCACTTTCGGTGACGTCCTCAGAAAACTCTGCCGAAACGCGCATACCAGCACATAGGTTGTTTTTATATAATTATACACCTTATCCTTGGCGCGTGTTCACATGTGTGCTGGTTATGTTTACTGTGTATTTTATGACCATGCTACCCAGAAGTTAAGAAGGGATTAGGGCTGCCAGCTCCCAGGTGTTCATGGTTCTGTCTCCTTGTGGTGGGCTATAAATACAAGGGAAGGCCTCCTTACTTGCTCCTTGAATGGGGAACTGCATGGAGGACTACTGCCACATGTAACTCAGTTCTCTTTTTTGGGGGTTTTGGTGGTTACCCAGTTGGGGTACCGAAGGCCGATGGACTTTATTCTTTGGACTTTGCACTATTTATAAGGTATGATGCTGAGCAGCCTAAGGTTGGGATGAACTAGAGCAATCTATAGAGGATATTTGTGAATGACCTTGTTTTCCTGCATCTGACTGAAAAAGTTTCAAGTAAATGTTCTGATGTTCACAAAATGGTGCCTGGTCTAAAATTACTTAAAAAGGGAATGAATGCATGGCATATGAAATAACAGGGCTTAGAATGGGGATGAAGAGAAGTCAGTGCACTGCAGATGTATTACAAAGGTCTAACCTGCAGTGGAAGGAGTCGAGTTTGCATTGCCGATGCTAAGGGCAACCTGAGTAATGTAGGAAGTTTAGGCAACCAGCCAGTGGGAAATCATTGGTGACATGGTAAGGTGACAGAAGGCCCTGGTAGGGAGGGGGTTTGCGAGCTTGGCTTTCCCTCTAGAGACCTGTGCCCCACATACAGGGACTGATAACACCGCACAGGGGGTCCCATGTACCAAGGCTGAGAGGTCACGAAGAGGAGTGGAGTGGGAATATGTGAAGTGACTTCTTTTGTCAAGCAGAAGTCTTGTAATGTCAGTAGGAGAGAGATGACCTGTTGAGTTGTGCTGGTGGAGTGTGGAAAAGGCTCAGTAGTATCCACTTGGAAGTGCTGCATCCACTGGGAGAAGCTAAAGAGCAGCCAGACATGAGTTGCGCACAATAAATAGGAAAAACATACAGAAAGGGGTAACTTTTCAAGTGGAACATGCTCGCTGCTAAGACAGAGTTGCTCCTTAACAATGATTTCATGTGACAGCAGCCTCAGCCTGTAAGTGTAGGAATTAGCGAGTGCTACGAGTGGGTCTCCACTTGGGCGTTAAGCCCCCCACACACACTATGCGCATGGAGTTTGCATGTTCTCCCTGTGCTTGCGTCCATTTTACCCCACCCTCCAAAAACTTGCTGGTAGGTTAATTGTCTCCTGTCTAAACTGGCCCTAGTACATTATGTATATGCTTATATGTATGGGATATAGATTGTAAGCTTCTTAAGGGCAAGGGACTGATGTGCATGTAAAGTGCAGCATAAACTGTCAGCACTATGTAAGTTCTTGCAATAAATCATCCATATCAGTCTCCATCCACAGAGGAATGCAAAATCTAATGTCCCTACCACAGCCATACACACACACAACAAGGCCAGTTTGGATGAAGGCCATATTACCTCCTGCTATGTTTTTTGGTTGGAGACCAACATGCCAATCGACAGCGGAGCTCTTAAAGATGCAGGGAAAGCTTCAATCAGATTTTACTATACCTTTTCTGGTTCAGGCCTTCATTGTGACAGGCTGAAAAAGAGTGACCACACATTCAAACTACATGCGAAATTTGTGTACCTGGCTGTTAGATGCATAAGAACACTAAAAATGTGTATGTTGTACTTGAAAAACCATAAAGGGTAGGGGCAGATGTACCATATGTGCACACTATGTAACTGTACAAGGACCCCCCCATATGGAAGAAAAATATATTTCCAATATATTTAGGGAAAATTTTTCGAAATATATTGAATATGGCCAAAATTGTAGCATTTCAAATATATTTCCAATATATTTGGGGGAAAAAATTAAGAATTTTTTTTTAAATATATTTTTCTTCCATGTGGGCCCCTCTTGTATTTTGGGGGTCCATATACAAAACAATAGGTTCCGATGACTGCTGGGACCTCCTGTCTCTGTCATGTAGACCTGAACATTGCTAACTTCTACAGCAGGGAAGAAGCGGGAGGGGTTCTTTGTGATGTCCAATCCTCCTATTTGAATAGGGGGGCCAAAAGTGTTCTTGCATTATAATATATTATATGATATTATATTTTTATTACCACTTCAGCTATACATAGTCCTTTTTGAAATGTATTGTGTGATAGTGACTATTTTATTAATGATGACATGTTGATGTTCCTATAGTGCTTGGGAATCACTGATGGGGCTACACTTACTCCTATACCCCCACTGTACATTCAAAAACCTTCTAGAGATTCACATAAAGTTCAGCTACTTTCATCTTCAGAAAATCCCACGGTGAGTTTCACAGCTCTACCCTGTGTCATAATAGTATAAAATACAGATTAACATTTCCGCCTATACAAGTGTGACCCTAATTAGGAGAAAAACAATTTAAGCTGTATTTTACCTGCCTGCTCTAGGCAGACCTGAATGACAAATCCCTTTGCACAACTACGTGTCTTGTATCATGTGATTAGTAAAAACGACATTCTGAACATGCCATTGAAGTTGTATGCTACATAAGTAGAGCCCCTTTTCAACTCTACAAGCTACCAAAAGGAAGTATAGATTTTTTTTTAGCTATATTGAGTCTTCTGGCTTCTCAGCTGACCCTAAAAACACCTCCCCCTACTATTCTCTAGTCAAATTTACCTACAAATGTCAAGCGATAGAGAGAAGAAGAAATACATTGGGGTTCATTTACTAAAACTGGACAGTACAAAACCTGGTGCAGCTCTGCACAGAAACCGATCACCTTCCAGGTTTTATTGTCAAAGCTTAATTGAACAAGCTGAAGTTAGAAGCTGATTGGCTACCATGCACAGCTGCACCAGATTTTGCATTTCCCAGTTTTTGTAAATCAACCCCATTGTGACAAATTATTATCATTTGACAATTTTAGCTGCTTCCTCTAACCCTACAGCACTGGGACTGACCTGAAAATAGCTAAAAGCTCAACTCCAGGCAAAACTTTTTTTTTTTTTAGTATAAGATAACCATAATGTTGCCAAACAGCAAAATACAATGAGACTAGGGTTGCCACCTCATCCTTTTAAACCAGGACACATATGAATAACACAGGTTCTGAGGCTAATATAATGCACATAGGGCACTAAATGAGTTTAATTACCACCGTAATCAGCCACAGAACCTGTATAATTAATGTGCGTCCTGGTTTAGAGGGATGAGGTGGCAACCTTAAATGGGACTAATGCACCACAACCATGAGCTAGTAATTTGGCTCACGGTTGTGGCACAGCCACATTGACTTCAATGGCCAAATTTAATAGGTGGTGCCACATATCAACTCAACGTGCCATGGTAAATATGCTGTGGCAGAGATGCCAAGCATCATAGCCTTGGCATGTTAACAGCTCTCTCCAACTGTATTATGGACTTTAGGTGGGTGGTCAAGTGGGGGGGGGGGGACAGTAGCTCAACCTCAGGAAGATTTCACCTCACTTCCTGTGAAAATATGTGGTTCAAATTTGTGGCCAGGTGCTTGGCTAGAGTGGATTGTAGAGGAAAAAGTGACCGCACTCCGAGGTTGAAATCAAAAAGGGAGTGATTTATTCTACATCAAACAAACATCAAAAAATCAAACTTTGAGACATGGGACAAAAGGTAGACGCGTTTCACGACTAAGAATGTTGCTTACTCATTACCAAGTGAATTCTGATCGTGAACAAACCTCAGATAAAGGTGAATATGCAGCTGAAACTGATTGAATTAATTAAGTGTTCATTGAAATGAACCGCTGCAATCACCTGTGGTCTGAATTCACGAGCAAAAGTCTCCCCAACCAAAAACATAAGAAATCATTGCAAAAATTTATGAAACAATGAAGAAAAAATACATGTGATGCGTATACAAGCAACAACATACAGAAAAATTTTCATATGGTATGCAAGTGTACAATACATAATCATATAAATGATGTGGATATAAAGTGTATAAAATATATATAACAAAAATATGTGAAATAAATAAATGCATGATAACATATAAAGCAATCTTGGTGATATATGTGCCTCCTGATAAAAGTATTAATCTGCATAGATATAATATATATAGAGAATGTGCACCAAAAAATCCGAAATTGGTTCAATGTCAAAAAAATGACCGATGAAAAAGACGTGTATGTGTAGAAGATACATGTGAATAAAAAATCAGAGAAAACATCGTGAGATAAAGTGAAAAAGTTGGTATATTATGAGAGATCGTGCACATATGAGAGACAGGTGCGATGTCTGTGTCTCACTAGATTTGAACGAATTCTAAAACCACTATATGCAAAAGACAAAAAGATTTTTTTATTCATAAAAATAAATGTGTATCTATGTATGACTACACAATACAAACAGGAAAAACAGAAAGTCGGGCTGGATGATGTAGCGACTATTTTGGTACCCCTTGTACCTGCATTATATATAAATATGTCGCTGTCCAGAAGACCGACGCTCCAATCGATCAATGTGTGGATGATGTAGGGGAACCTGCTCGGTAAAAAATAGCCCAAAAAATCCTGAAGATATAATGATGTAAATCTATCAGATATTCCATGTAAAAGAGGAGGACTTTAGTAAAGCTATAATTGCATGTAATAGTCAATAATCAAAAATTTAATTGAATAGATTAATGAAAATGACACCCTGAACATCCACTGGAAAAAAAGGGGGGGGGGGGGGAAGAAACTAAGGGATGAACCATCTATGACTAATAGATCATGTAAAAAAAAAATAATATATATATATATATATATATATATATATATATAAAAATAATTTGTATTTGTGGCGCGCTTCAGAAGTGAAAATACAAGTGCCTTATAAACTATTGTGAATCAGTATATAATCCTTGAATAAAACTGTGTTCTTATTTAGCTGAAAAATAGTGAGTCACTTAAAATTATACCGTGATTACATATAATACAAAATAAATAATTAAATGGTTCCAATATGTCTCTATATATATCAAAAAGTGCTGGGTGCTTATGTTCCAAATAAAATGAATAACTATCCAATTGACTCAATATAAATATTTCTTCAAAATCAATCAAAGGTGCTCTGTGCTTTCTTCAATAAAAATTAATACAATACTGTGTTTCATAATGTCCATATACATAAATCCAAACGGTAAGGTGCAATACTATTCAATATCTTCAAAAGTGCTCTCATGCAAAGGAAAAGTGTTGTGACTTTCTACTTCCACCAGGTGTCACATCTAGGTGCTCTGGACTCTCACCTTAATGAGGTGTATATTGCGCCTATTATATACAACTTGGTCTCCGAATCGATAGTTGAGGGTTTTTTTAAAACGTTCCGATGTCCTGTTATGACCACGGGTGTTTCCTGTCTTGTCCGTGTCTGGGGGGTTATATGCTTTCTAGCGTCCTTGACTTCTTATCATACCTCGGGCTCAGTAAGCACAAAGGGGCATCATGGTGTAGTATATCAAACCAGTTTATTGTTAAAAAAATAGAGTTGCACTTACATTTAGCAGGTATTTTGTATGCCAAGATAATACAAATACAGCGTTGGGAGCGCTTCGCTCCGATCTCCAACGTCACTTCCGGTAATCTGGCGGCTCCTCCTACGCGTTACGTCACATCACGTGACTTCCTCAGGGAGTACTTCCCTGAGGAAGTCACATGATGTGACGTAACGCGTAGGAGGAGCCGCCAGATTACCGGAAGTGACGTTGGAGATCGGAGCGAAGCGCTCCCAACGCTGTATTTGTATTATCTTGGCATACAAAATACCTGCTAAATGTAAGTGCAACTCTATTTTTTTAACAATAAACTGGTTTGATATACTACACCATGATGCCCCTTTGTGCTTACTGAGCCCGAGGTATGATAAGAAGTCAAGGACGCTAGAAAGCATATAACCCCCCAGACACGGACAAGACAGGAAACACCCGTGGTCATAACAGGACATCGGAACGTTTTAAAAAAACCCTCAACTATCGATTCGGAGACCAAGTTGTATATAATAGGCGCAATATACACCTCATTAAGGTGAGAGTCCAGAGCACCTAGATGTGACACCTGGTGGAAGTAGAAAGTCACAACACTTTTCCTTTGCATGAGAGCACTTTTGAAGATATTGAATAGTATTGCACCTTACCGTTTGGATTTATGTATATGGACATTATGAAACACAGTATTGTATTAATTTTTATTGAAGAAAGCACAGAGCACCTTTGATTGATTTTGAAGAAATATTTATATTGAGTCAATTGGATAGTTATTCATTTTATTTGGAACATAAGCACCCAGCACTTTTTGATATATATAGAGACATATTGGAACCATTTAATTATTTATTTTGTATTATATGTAATCACGGTATAATTTTAAGTGACTCACTATTTTTCAGCTAAATAAGAACACAGTTTTATTCAAGGATTATATACTGATTCACAATAGTTTATAAGGCACTTGTATTTTCACTTCTGAAGCGCGCCACAAATACAAATTATTTTTACCTATATAAACTGGTTTCTGGTACCAGCACCGTGGGGCTGCAGTAAGAAGGAAAATATACACCACCTCAGATAGCGCAGGAACCACCCATACATTTTAAGATTATATATATATATATATATATATATATATATATATATATGGTGTAAAACACATATATATATATAAGAGACTGGAAGCCATGAATTCATCAAGGCAAGCCCATGAATTGTTAGCTGAAAGAAGCATAGTGCATATGTATGCAATTTCTACAGCTGTGTTGTAAAAGAGGAGGAGGAGGGAGGTTGAGGACACTTTGCTGCAGTGCTCTCTGTGCTCCCAATGGACTTCAGCTGAATGGGTTAACACTACCTTGCCTTCATTCACCAGATGGAGCTGACAAGCAAAAGGAGCTCAAGAGACTTGATGGTTGGCAATAATGGACTGTTGGACTACAGTTCCCAATGCAAACCAGGGTTTAAAGAGAGAGAGAGATGTATTTTCTCAGGCTAAATACTGAGGGATTTCCTTTTTGCTGAGAGGAGACTGAGGTGTATACATCCCTGCTCCTGTGTGCATGTCAGCCTGCTACAAGCCTGCAGGTGTGTGCTCAGGACTGGAACTGGTTAGAAGACACTGCTGCCATTAATCTGTTGCTGCTACCAGAAACTGAGCACATAGGGACTGGTCATGTAACTAACAGCATTATTTACTGCATGTAGACTTTACTGGGACTGTACTTATGGGCACCACCATAAAGAATGGGTCTCAATGCTAGCTGGCTGAAGAAGTGGGGCTAAAGACTGCTAAATCAGATAACTGCCTAACAAGAACTTCCCCTATTGTCCATAGTAAGAGGTACCCCTTTAGGGAGTCCTGAATTTCATCACTACCTTTCAAATAGATTGCACTCTAAAGTGGATACAGCCTACTGTTTACAGAGGAGTTATTGCAGTTATTGACTATCATTGCTGTTACTGTTTTGTAATGCCATTACATATTGCTGATTTTGGGGATGACCAGGTTTACTCCATTCTATGTTGCTATAGCCTAGTGAACATATTGTCTAGTGAACTGTGAGTGACCTAATCCTTTACTTACTCATTTATGTGCATAGTGCTATTTACTGCAACCTGCGAGACTATGTCAGGTTAATTTACCACTAACCAGTCTGATGTTTGCTTTTTGATACTGAACCTTAGTTGTGTGCAGGGTATCTACAGTATATTTGTGCTCCCTGTAGCAGTGCAGTATGCCAGTATCCATTTGCTTAACCTGGTGTGTCAGTGGTGCTGAGGTTGTCGAAGCAGAAGATCAGAGAACCCAATCTACCAAACAGCTCTTGGGGAAGTAGCACTACAAACCGGTTTGTTTTTTTAGTCTGTGTGCCCACTGGAGAGATTTCCTATCACATCCTGTCCTGGCTGTCATGAAGAAAAATCTATCCAATGGTGTCACAAACCACATTAAAAACCTGACAGTTGTCCTATCCCTTCCACCCTCTGTCCAGAACTAATAGAAAAAAACATTTTGCCTGGAGTTGAGCCTAGCTAATTCCTTCTTCAGGGATTTTTATAGTGTAGAGCCATCAGCCCTGATGTTTTTCTTACAATCTAGTCCCTTATTAGCTCTAAGTGGGCCCCAGTTATGTTCTCTTGTCACTTAACCCTGGCAAAGTATTTTTTCACATGATTTTGGACCCCCAGCTCACGTTTTGCATCAGAGCCCTCAGCCCACAGAAGTTTAGTTGTGGTCCAAGCGTGACATAAGCTTGTGTAGTTTATTTCAGAATTCATTATTCCTATGCCATTGTTTTTTGCATTCTCTTTCATGTTGATTGCCTCCTGAGAGATGTCAGAAGATGTTTTCAAAAACATTCACCACAAAATTCTCAAGAAAGCAATCGATGGTTTGAGACAGGAGGGTTGGAGTTATATAGGTAAGTTCACATCATCAATAAGCTATGCACTAGACTAGTCTTGTTGACTTTAAAGGCAGAATCCAAACAAGGGAGACCGCTCTAGGTGAGGCTGGGATCAGGTGCTGGTCGGATCCGCAATCCAAGGTAGCTTCAAACAAAAGGAATGACCGCACTTCCGATAACTTCAAAGAAAAGGAGTGTCTTTATTCCACATCAATCGAGTTGGCAAATACAAATACACACTGTGAGTGCAGGACAATCGGTGGACGCATTTCGCGACTGGATATGTCGCTTATTCATCACCCATGGTGATGAATAAGCGACATATCCAGTCGTGAAACGCGTCCACCGATTGTCCTGCACTCACAGTGTGTATTTGTTGTTGACTTTAAAGGACTGATTGTCCAAGAAACACGGCACTGACATAACTGGAAAAATGCCAGTGATGGAAGCATTTACTCACAACTAAATGAAAGTGAACCTGACCTAAACTGATTATATGGTAACAGCAGTGCTGAAAGGCAAAACCTTGGGCCTGCAAGCAACTAGGCAATATCTTGGGCCTGCAAGCATCTTAAACTGATTGTATTGTAAGAGCAGTGCTGAAAGGAATTACTTTGGGCCCGCAAGCACATTTCACAGGTAAATGGCAAGGGTTGGGACTTAGTGAGTTGAATCTTCATGTACATCCTGGGCCTAAGATCCATGGGAACTCCATAGGGATAAAATGAAAGACTAACACAGATTCTCGAAAGCACCAAAGTTTGGAACACTTCAGTACTGCTTTTGCCTTAAATAACCATGCCAGGTTAGGTGCACTTTAATAGACTATTATGGAAATGTGGGCAATATTTATTTTTTTTACCCACAGTATTTAAAAAGTTACATTTCATGACAATATTACTTATGTGACCAGGTCTCCTAGGTGCCAAAATTAAGATCACTGCACGTGGTCCAGTGGTGCTTGGATTTAGATGTACCTTTCAAGAGCTGGATAACCAGGTATTGTTTGGGGAATTTGCTGTACAGTGTGCCATCTATGAAGACCTGTCATTTCCACTCCTATGTTCTAATTATTCATTCACAGGTCATCTCTCCTTTGCTGAATTCTGATCTGTATGGGGTGATTCAGGCAGCCATTGAAGGAAGTCTTTCCTCCTATTCACCTGTGTGGGGTCAGAGCACAAGTCTGTCTTATCCTTTCTCAAAGCAAAGAAATATACAGGGTAGGCAAGTTTCAAGAGTCACTTTACTATTTATACACATTAATATACAGCATACAGTGCTGTGAAAAAGTATTCCTGATTTTTTATTTTTTTGCATATTTGTCACATTAAAATGACTCAGATCATTAAACAAATTTTAATATTACACAAAGATAACCCGAGAAAATACAAAGTGCAGTTTTTAAATGATGAGTTAATTTATAAAGGAAAAAAAGCTTTCCAAACCTACCTGGCCCTATGTGAAAAAAGTAATTGCCCCTAAACATAATAAATGGTTGTGCCACTCTATGTGGCAACAACTGAAATCAAGCATTTGCGATAACTGGCAATGAGTCTTTCACATTGCTGTGGAGGATTTTTGGCCCACTCTTCTTTGCAGAATTGTTTTAATTCAGCCACATTGGAGGGTCTTCCAGCATGAATGCATTGTTTAAGGTCATTCCACAGCATCTCAATTGGATTTAAGTCCAGACTTGGACTAGGCCACTCCAAGACCTTAATTTAGTTTTATTTTAGCCATTCAGAGGTGGACTTGCTGGTGTGTTTTGGATCACTGTCCTTGAAAGGATGCCTGGACATTCTCCTTCAGGATTTTCTGGTAGTGTGCAGAATTCATTGTTTCATCAATTATGGCAAGTCATCCAGGTCCTGAAGCTGCAAAGCAGCTACAGACCATCAGACTACCACCACCATGTTTGACTTTTGGTATGATGTTTTTTTTATGAAATGCGGTGTTATTTTTACGTTAGATGTAATGGGACACAGACCTTGTAAAAAGTTCAACTTTTGCCTCATCAGTCCACAGAATGTTTGCCCAAAAGTCTTGGGGATAATCAAGATGTTTTTTGGCAAATGTGAGACAAGCTTTTTTGTTCTTTTT
Organism: Pelophylax lessonae; assembly: GCF_965119305.1. Classification (NCBI taxonomy): domain Eukaryota; kingdom Metazoa; phylum Chordata; class Amphibia; order Anura; family Ranidae; genus Pelophylax; species Pelophylax lessonae. The sequence continues at coordinate 100,234,170 of NC_138769.1, forward strand.
GGTCAGCAGTGATTTTCACCTTGGATGGCCATGGATGCCATTTTTGCCCAATCTCTTTTTCATTGTTGAATCATGAACACTGACCCTAACTGAGGCAAGTGAGGCCTGCAGTTCTTTAGATGTTGTTCTGGATCCTTTTAGGACCTCCTGGATGAGTCCTCATTGTGCTCTTAGAGTCATTTTGGTAGGCCGGCAACTTCTGGGAAGGTACTGTTCCACATTATCTCCATTTGTATATGGATAAAGGATAATGGCTCTCACCATGGTTTTCTGGAGATCCAAAGCCTTAGAAATGGCTTTGTAACCCTTTCCAGACAGATACATGTCAATTTCTTTGTTTCTAATTTGTTCTTGAATTTCTTTAGTTTGCAGCATGATGTGTTGATTTTTGAGATCTTTTAGTGTGCTTTACTTTGGCAGACAGCTTCTATTTAAGTGATTTCTTGATTCAACAGGTCTGGCAGTAGTCAGGCCTGAGTGTGGCAAGTCAAATTTAACTCAGCTTTTAAAAAATGTGGTTAATCACAGTTCATTCATTCATATTTCAGATAGATATTGCTGGGCTTATCCAATCTTTTCTTGCAACCTTAATGGGTTCAAGCAGTGAGATCCCGCACTGAAGTTCCTGAGTCTGGCCCCTTCCCTGGACAGTTCAAAATCAGCACTCTCAATAATGTAACATGAAAACTTTCTATATAAAAAGTTTTAATGTTGTGGTTGGTGATTACACAGGGGTATTTATCAGCTTCTAACACAGTAATATAGATGATAGCGCAGGAGTATTTATTTACATTCATAATGTAACATGAATGTTGAATCCAGTGGCTAGAGTGACATCTCCCTATAATGAACAAGGCAGGGGTTAAAAGTGGAGAAATCACCACTGGAGTCTACGAGAAACACAACAATCTGTTAATTGAATCACCAGCAACTAGCAAGATGATCATGTCCTTCAAATTAATACTTTTTTGTTTTGGATAGAATGAGAGAGAGAGAGAGAGAGAGAGAGTAAAACCACTGTCTGGATTTTTTTCATTGCTGTTTGTAGTCCCAGTGGTGATTTTTTTTAATTTCTTCACTGTCCTGGTGACCACTGTTAGAAAAATGGAAAGTATAAGGAAATCTCCCAAACAGGGACAGATAGCAATAAAATCCCCATAAAACTCTTAACCAATCCCATGCTATCCAAAAAAAAATTCCTATTTTGCTTCAGTTTGAACTACTTGCTATTCCAGCACCACCCCTACTGCCAACACCAGATTTGCCAACATCACTACTTGTCATGTACTGCTATCAATGTGCCCAATCCTTTGCCATGGAAGATAACAAAAAGGATTTCACAAAAGGGAGTACACCTTTCACATTTTTGTAAATATTTTATTATATCTTTTTATGTGACAACACTAAAGAAATTATACTTTTCTACAATGTGTGAGTGTACAGCTTGTATAACAGTGTAAATTTGCTGTCCCCTCAAAATAACTCAACACACAGCCAGTATTGTCTAAACCGCTGGCAACATAAGTGAGTACACCCCTAAGTGAAAATGTCTAAATTGGTTCCAATTAGTCATTTTACCTCCGCGGTGTCATGTGACTCGTTAGTGTTACAAGGCCCCAGGTGTGAATGGGGAGCAGGTGTGTTCAATTTGGTGTTATTGCTCTCACTCTCTCGTACTGGTCGCTGGAAGTTCAACATGGCACCTCATGGCAAAGAACTCTCTGAGGATCTTAAAAAAGAATTGTTGCTCTACATAAAAATGGCCTAGGCTATAAGAAGATTGCCAAGACCCTGAAAATGAGCTGCAGAACAGTGGCCAAGACCATACGGCGGTTTAACAGGTCAGGTTCCACTCAGAACAGGCCTCGCAATGGTCGCCAAAGAAGTTGAGTGCTCAGTGTCATATCCAGAGGGTGTCTTTGGGAAATAGACGTATGAGTGCTGCCAGCATTGCTGCAGAGGTTGAAGAGGTGGGGGGGTCAGACTGTCAGTGCTGAGACCATACACCGCACACTGCATCAAATTGGTCTGCATGGCTGTCATCCCAGAAGAAAGCCTCTTCTAAGGATGATGCACAAGAAAGCCTGCAAACAGTTTGCTTAAGACAAGCAGACTAAGGACATGGATTATTGGAACCACATCCTGTGGTCTGATGAGACTAAGATAAAATGATTTGGTTCAGATGGTGTCAAACGTGTGTAGCGGCAACCAGGTGAGGAATAAAAAGACAACTGTGTCTTGCTTACAGTCAAGAATGGTGGTGGGAGTGTCATGGTCTGGGGCTACATAAGGAGCTACAGTTCATTGCGGGAACCATGAATGCCAACATGTACTGTGACATACTGAAGCAGAGCGTGACCCCTCCCTTCAGAGACTGGGTCGCAGGGCAGTATTCCAACATGATAATGACCCAAAACACACCTCCAAGACAACCACTGCCTTGCTAAAGAAGCTGAGGGTAAAGGTGATGGACTGGCCAAGCATGTCTCCAGACCTAAACACTATTGAGCATCTGTGGGGCATCCTCAAATGGAAGGTGGAGAAACGCAAGGTCACTAACATCCACCAGCTCTGTTATGTCGTCATGAAGGAGTGGAAGAGTTGCCACTCCAGTGGCAACCTGTGAAGCTCTGGTGAACTCCATGCCCAGGAGGGTAAGGCAGTGCTGTAAAAAAATTGTGGTCACACAAAATATTGACACGTTGGGCCCACATTGGACATTTTCACTTAGGGGTGTACTCACTTTTGTTGCCAGCTGTTTTGACATTAATGGCTGTGTGTTGAGTTATTTTGAGGGGACAGCAATTTTACACTGTTATACAAGCTGTACACTCACTACTTTACATTGTAGCAAAGTGTCATTTCTTCAGTGTTGTCACATGAAAAGATAGAATAAAATATTTTAAAATATGTGAGAGGTGTATATATACATATATATATATATATATATATATAGGATATGTCAAATATCATTCCTGGGTTTCAGTCTCTCTAAGTAGAGTTGATATGATGCAGATCTAAAGAGAGTGCATCCTGACCACCAAACTACCCCTATGCCTGCTCTCTCCTTGGCCATGACTGACCCTTCCAAGTTAGAACAGACTACATATCTGCAACTGTTGGACTCAAAGAGTAGTGAAATGAGGCTTCCAACACAATCATTTCCACACATTTTCTTTATATTGGGAATCAATCACAACACAGGGGAGAAAACGATACAACACATTTTATCATGTGATATCATACATTTCTTTGTTTGGTGAAATAATTTCCCATAGCAAGACATCGAGATCCAGAGGAGTTTCTTGACATGACAAAAATAGGAAAGTGTGAGCCCATTGAAGAAGCAGTCAGTTCTTCTAAAGAGGCAATGAGATCCTATGTGGCATTTCCAGAGGCCATCTACAGCAAAGATGGTGGACTCTCAGATATAGACCATCAGCACACAGAAAGGTATGTGTATGTATGTTTTCACAATATCTATATTCATACAGAAAGTCATATGTTCATATATTTATGTATATGTTTTCAGAATATACAGTATACCATATGTTTTTATGATAAAACAATAAAATTCTATAATCAGGATTAATAATAAAAGGCAAAGATTTAGATTCAATACATTTTATTGTTTCATTCAACAGGTCCAATCCTCAGATTCCAAATGAGACCCATTCTGATTCTGCTTCTCACCATGCAGAGATTGGATCTAAAGGTATCGTCTCTGGGCTGTGTCAATAACTGTAACACCTCCTAATGGAAATACAAATTGTTCCTAGTCATATCTTTCAGCGGTCTGTGTCCCAGAAAATCTGCCCTGATTCCTGGGCCCCTGTAAGAGTGGGTTTATGACAAAAAATCTCATGAACAGAGGGAAAATGCCAAAAATTCTATATTGATGTTATAGCTTACCAGTCTGTACATGTGTGTGGTTTTATTAGTTTTCTTTCTTCATTCTTAATTTTCATATTTTTATTTAATTCTGACCAGGTGACCAATTTCTCTGTGTTTCTGATCAGATGTGCACTCTGGGATGCGCTTCTGTGCAGCTGGCTGCTTGTCATTGATTTGAACAGGCTGCTTGCATGGGTCTGAATGGACCACCTGTGCATCCCACACAAGTGAAGATGGGCTTTTGCACGGGTGTATGGATAGGTACTCCTGTGTGGATGAGGCCATACATTTCCTGTCCTGGGGTGACAGCACTCATTTAATGTACAGTATCTAAAGAGGAGCAGCATTGCCTCCACAGCACATAACTACAGAATACTTCCCCCTCCTTTTATCTATAGAATGGAGGCGTTCTGTGGTCCTAACAAACTTAACAAAGCTTGAGATAACAATACAGACTACACAGACAGCACAGATACAACAAAACAATTTCACTGGTATATTTATTAGACCCAAAGATATTGTTAGGGTTTACCTATAATTTAACTACTTCTGGACCGGAAGGTTTTATTCTTTTAATGGCCAGGCCATTTTTTTGCGATACGGCACTGCATTACTTTAATTGACAATTGCACGATCATGCGACACTGTACCCAAATAAAATTGATGTCCTTTTTTCCCACAAATAGAGCTTTCTTTTGGTGGTATTTGACAAACAAAAAAAAAAACACTGACAATTCTGAAAAAAGAAACAATATTCTCTCTATGCAGCTATTTCCTGTATGTTTAGTTTAGAGCAGTTGACATTTGTGGTTTCACATTTGTCTGTATTCTCTTTAGTTCTGTCTCCTTCTGTGTTAAGCCCGTACACACGTAGCGATTGTCGGCCGAACGATCGGCCGTATTTTGTCCGGTGCTGTCCTGTCGGTTGAAAAGTGCTAAAGAATGCACACGAATTTTGTCGGCCAACAACAGCCGACTGCAGAAGTGATGTCATGTGATGGTTAACTTTCCGTGTGTTTTTTCTTCTCTGAGCATGCCCATTCTTGCTCATCTGCTGTTTGTCGGCCGAATTCTGTACTGATTGAGGAACAATCGGCCGTTCTGGTGTCGGCCAACAAAAATTTTAAAGCCTGCACACCAGATTCTGTTCGGCCGAAAAGTCGCAGTCGGTTGTCGGAAGCATCATACTAACAAGCCTACAATCGGCCGATCAGACGTTGGCCGAATATTTACAGCCGACAATCGCTACGTGTGTACGGGCCTTAAGTCTGCGTTGGTTGTTCTTGCTTTTGTAGTCCCACAAGGGTTTTATCAGAAACAAACTTGTCAGAATCAACCATCTTGTTTTTACTACTAATTTTTCAAACTGTGGTAATTTGTGTAAAATATCTTGTTTTGTGAATAATAAACCATGAAGATTTGGTTTTAGTTAATGCTAAATTAATTGTTGGTGATTTTCAGGATCTAATGTTTGATATTTTTGTGATGTAGAATAAGAGTATGGGAGTGTTTTAATATTTTTGTTACTGGTCCATTGATGAGGGCTGTAAGTAGATCTTTGGGTATATTAAAGTGGTCGTAAACCCACTTTATCATTTTCTGGCCATCCCCTGTTATTTCTGAGTGCCGCTCTGCGCTTACGTGATCGGCTGCTGTTCCCTCTCCTGATCTGACAGGTACAGCGGGAGGGGCCGAGAATCCCCATGCTGATGTCATTCAGGAGGAGGAAAGGAGGAGAGAGGAGGCCGGGTCCTGTCGGGGGCACATCTTAGGTGGAATTTCCTCATCCCTGGTTTCCCATACAGATGAACCGCTAATCACAGTTGTCCTCTCCTGGCCAGCAGGTTCGGTGGTTACTCAGGAGTTGGTAGACTCCAGTGCTGGCGGTTACTTTATTGACTGTACGTTTGCTGTAGCAAATTCCATACTCTTGCTGCCCCATGTTTCTCCTCTAGTCATCGAGGCGATTGATGGCAGACCCCTGCAACTGGCACAGGCTACCCACGAGACATGGCGATAGGGGCTGTTCACAGGGAGTCAACCTATTTCCAGGTTATATCGTCCCCACACTACTCTGTTGTTTTGGGGTACCCTTGGCTTCAGAAACACCATCCGACTTTTGATTGGCAGTCAATCGAGATCCTCTCTTGGTCTGCACAGTGTGGCGCTGTTTGTATCCACGGGCCTGTTAAGGTACTTTGTACCTCCACGGATTCATTGTTGTCTACTGAATATCACGAGTATCAAGATGTATTTGACAAGGTGCACGCTGCGCTGGTACTCTTCCCCCTCATCGTCTATACCAGGGCTTCCCAAACTTTTTTGGGCCGAGACCCACTTATGAATACAGATTTTTTTCGGGACCCACTTGATTGTAATTGAATATTGTAAAGCGCTACAGAATTTATTGGCGCTATATAAATGCAAATAATAATAATAATTTTGCATATTTTAAAGGGAGGGGGATGTTGAATTAAAAATATCAATTTACTACTTTTCAATTTATTATTGAATACACTTAATTAATGACACAGGTCATGGTAAGGGCATGGCACAGGCCATGGCACAGGTGATGGTACAGGCATGGCACAGATGATGGTACAGGCATGGCACAGGTCATGGTACAGGCATGGCACAGGTCATGGTACAGGCATGTCACAGGTCATGGCACAGGAGATAGTATAGGCATGGCACAGATGATGGTATAGGCATGGCACAGGTCATGGTAAGGGCATGGCACAGGTGATGATACAGGCATGTCACAGGTCATGGTACAGGAGATGGTATAGGCATGGCACAGGTCATGGTAAGGGCATGGTACAGGTCATGGTAAGGGCATGGTACAGGTCATGGCACAGGCATGGCACATATGATGGTATAGGCATGGCACAGGTCATGGTAAGGGCATGGCACAGGTGATGATACAGGCATGTCACAGGTCATGGTACAGGAGATGGTAAGGGCATGGCACAGGTCATGGTAAGGGCATGGCACAGGTCATGGCACAGGCATGGCACATATGATGGTATAGGCATGGCACAGGAGATGGTATAGGCATGGCACAGGTGATGGTATAGGCATGGCACAGTAGGTACAGGCATGGCACAGTAGGTATAGGCATGGCACAGTATGTACAGGCATGGCACAGTAGGTACAGGCATGGCATAGTTAGTAGGTATAGGCATGGCACTGTATGTACAGGTATGGCATAGTTAGTAGGTACAGGCATGGCACAGTAGGTATAGGCATGGCACAGTATGTACAGGCATGGCATAGTTAGTAGGTACAGGCATGGCATAGTAGGTACAGGCATGGCACAGTAGGTATAGGCATGGCCAAGTATGTACAGGCATGGCACAGCACTGCTACTTACTGTGCCCGGATTGTTACCCACTGCAGCTCACTGTTCACTTACCTGCTCTCCTGGGCAGTGGGCTGGCTCGACTCCTGTCACTCCACACTCCGAGACGTCCACGGCACGCTGCTCCTCTCTTCGCTCTGACGGCGGCGGGAACCGGCGGGTAGGTGACGGAGTCGGACAGTGACTGACGCATGCACCGGCACCGCCCTCATCCAGAGACGGGACAAGGCCATCCAGCGCCCAGGGCGAAGACACCAAACTGCGCCCCCCCCACAAGATGTAGGAGCATAATGTTTTAGCAATATAAAAAAAATAATAAATAAAATTGAGCACTAATTGGCACACTTAGGCCCTAAGCATACATTCCCTTTCCAAGCCAAATATTTCCACAAACAAATATTCTCCCTCCTCCCAGTACACATCTCTCCCTGCTGAAATCTCCCTCCCAGCACAAATCTTCCCCCCCCCCCCCATCCTCTCTGAACTCAAAGCCTCGCTCTTCCCAAATGTTCCCTGCTAGCACAACTATCCCTACTCAAAAAAGCAGCGTTAGCACACATTCTCACCCCTCAAATTTCCTCTCCAAGCACAAATTCTCCCCTCTCCAAATCCCCCCTCCCAGCACAAATCTTCTCCTCCACGAAATATCCCCTCTTAGCACAAATACCCATCAAGTTTCCTACTAGCACAAATCCTCTCCCCCAAATCCCCCCCCCAAAAAAAATGTTTTTCCTTCTTGCACAAATCCCCCATCCTAGCACAAATCCTCTTCCCCCAAGCACAAACCCCCCAAATTCCTCCTCCTAGCACATTCCACCAAATTCCCCCTCCTAGCACAAATCCTACCCCCAAATTTCCCCTCTAGCACAAATCCCCAATCATCCCTACTAGTATAAATCCCCCCCCATCCCCATTTCTAACAGCCCAAAAACTCCCCATCCTTGAACAAATCCCCCATCACCTCTTCTAGCACAACCCCCCCCCCCAAATGCCCTCCTAGCCCAACCCCCCCCCCCCAGCACAAAGCCACCCTCCTAGCACAAATCCTCTCCCCCCCCACCCACCATCACAAATCCTCTTCCCTCCATCCCCACAGCCAAAATCCCCCTCCTGGCACATATCCTCTCCCCCCCCTTCCCATAGCACAAATATCCCTCCTGGCACAAATTCTCTTCCCTCCATCCCCACAGCACAAATCCCCCCTCCTGGCACAAATCCTCCCCCCCCCCATCCGCACAAATCCCCCCTCCTAGCACAAACCCTCTTCCCCCATCTCCCCAGCACATATTCCCCCTCCTGGCACAAATCCTCTTCCCCCAACCCCACAAGTCCCCCCTCCTGGCACAAATCCTCCCCCCATCCCCCCAAAATCACCCTCCTAGTACCCGCCCCCCCCAAAAAAAATTTCCCCTCCTAGAACAAATCTTACCCGTCAAATCCTCCCCCCCCCATCAAAAATTTCCCCCTAGCACAAATACCCCCCATCATTCCTACTGGCACAACCCCCCCCCCAAATACCCCTTTTTCACAGCCCTAAGACTTCCTGTTCTGGCACGAATCCCCCCACCCCATCCCAATAATCTCTTCAAGGACAATCCCCATATTCCCCCTCTTGGCACAAATCCCCCCCCCCTCCCCCCAGCACGAATCACCCCTCCTAGCACCCTCCCCCCAATTCCCCTGCTAGAAAAAAATCTTATCCTGTCACCTCTCAAATTCCCTATCCCAGCACATCCCCCCCCCCATATTGATCCCACCTAGAAGTAATCATCTTCTCCCCACCCCTCCCAGTATAAAAATACTTTTTGGGGGGGTTGTCCTTGGGGGGGGGAGAATAAGAGAATTTGTACTAGGAGGGGTGGGGAGAAGAGGATTACTTCTAGTTGGGATTGATATGGGAGGGAGGGGGGGGGTGATTGTGCTGTTATGGGGGGGAATTTGGGAGGTGACATGATTAGATTTGTGCCCCCAGTGCAGTTCTCCCTCCAGCACCAGCAGGCAGACCTCAGATACAGCGCGGCACATCGATCCGTGATTCTCCTCTTCTGAGGCTCCTCCTCCTATTCATATGTCAGAGAGCATAGGAGAAGACAATTCAAACCTTTGCACGGACAGCTCGGGAGAGATGCGGCTGCAGAAGGGGAGAAGATTGCGGCTCAGGAAGGACACTGGATGTCAGATCATTGGGACTATACAGAGTTTGTTACCCGCCCCTGTTCCACATTGTTTGCTGGGAGGAGAGGGCGGGTAACAAACTCTGTATATTCCCGATCTGACATCCAGTGTCCTTCCTGAGCCGTCCATCCCACCCACCCCTTGTACCGGCCCTGCCCCGCCCCCAATGATGTCACAGCCGGGAACCCCACCCCCTCCCCCATAGCCAGCAATACGTCCAGCGCCCCTAGTGGGCTTTTAAATGGTAATTGTTTTTTTTTTTTTTTTTTCACTGCTCAACTGACTTTTCCAACGCTGTCGGCGACCCACTCAGATGCGGGTCGCGACCCACAGTTTGGGAAGTCCTGGTCTATACGATTGTTTCATAGACTTGCAATCTGGTGCCATTCCCCCTCCTGGTAGGGTTTATCCTCTCTCTGTTGCGGAGAATAGGGCCATGGAGGAGTACGTGGCGGATGCACTTTCCCGGGGGCACATTCGCAAGTTCACTTCTCCAGCGGGTACCAGTTTTTTCTTCGTAAAGAAGAAAGGGGGGGGGGGGTGAGTTGAGACCTTGCATTAATTATAGGGGCCTCAATCGCATCATGCTCAAGAATGCATACCTGATTCCATTGAAAACAGAATTGTTCGACCGCCTCAAGGGATCAACAGTCTTAACCAAGCTTGACCTTTGGACGACATCTTGATTTATTCCATTGAATCACACTTCCTGGATGTCAGACGGGTGATGCAACGGTTACGTGAGAATGGGTTTTTCTGTAAGCTTGAGAAATGTGAATTTCACCTGTCTCAGGTTGCCTTCTTGGGCTACATCATTTCTGCTAAAAGCCTTCTCCATGAACCCCCAGAAGGTTTCGGCTGTTCTACAATGGCCTCGCCCTAGTGGTCTCCATTCCATTCAGAGTTTTCTTGGCTTTGCAAACTACTATCAGAAATTTATCAGGGACTTTTCCTCTTTGGCCAAACCTATCTCAGATCTGACCAAGAAGTGCAGCGATCCCCACAATTGTACGCCTGCTGCCATCGAAGCTTTCGAGGCCCTCAAGTCTGCTTTTGCTTCGGCTTCCATTCGGTCTCATCCTAATCCTGGTTTTCCCTTTGTCCTAGAGGTGGATGCATCTGAGACAGTAGTAGGCACCCTCCTGTCCCAGCGTCGGACACCTGATGGACCCTTACTTCCTTGTGGGTTCTACTCCAATAAGTTGTCTCCAGCTAAATGTAATTACGAGATTGGAGACAGAGAGCTCTTAGCCATTATCCTGGCTCTCAAGGAGTGGAGACACTTGCTTGAAGGTTCTGTGGTTCCAGTTTTCACTTTCACCGATCATAGGAATCTGAAGCATCTCTCAGAGGCCAAGAGGCTCACACCCCGTCAGGCCAGATGAATGGACATCCGCAGAACTTTTTTTTTAGGGGGTGCATCATTTTAAGGTCACCCATGCTCCGCCTCTTTTCAACAATGTCATGAAGGGGAGGGGCTTAGTCATTATACTTATTTTGAGTGTTTATTTTTAAAGGGCAATTGGCAGCATTTATTTTTAAAGCATTTGTTAACCTATAAAAAAAATTGATCCTCTTCCCTTAAAGCATGTTATACAGCACAGTGCTTGTGCTGTGTAATTTGGCCCCTTCTATCACCTAAAATACCTGGCTAATCCTGCCTGGCTGTGTCCTCCCCTCTGTAAACTGACCACGATATACCATGGCTGCTGAGCCCTGACACCGTGGTCAGTTTAGGGGTCTTCATCATCCGCAGCACTCCTGTCCTCCTCTGTCCTCCCCCCCCCCCTCTCCCAGCCTGTCTGATCCTGTGTCATTGCCCGCCCCCTCCCCTCCTGCTGCTGTAGTTTCATTTAAAGTTTCATATCTTGTCTACAGTCTGTTTAATAATCCTGTGTTCCCCTGTGTCTGTGATTTTATAAAAACTTTTCAGAGCGCCAATCGCCGCTCATGTGACCCGTCGCCTCTCTCCTCCTCTCCCCCTCCCCTCCTTTCCTCCTCGACTCCAGACTAATGTGAGCAAGGAATCCTCGGCCCTGCCCATGGCAAGTAGCTGCCAGACGGGGGAAAGGAGAGAGCAGACGGGTCACATGAGCGGCGCTATAAAAACTGGTAAAGAATGGCTTATTTTTTTAAAACACAGACACAGGGGCACACAGGATTATTAAACAGACCAGACAGGATGGTATAAAGTGGCTTAACAAGGAAGTTAAGATCTCGGGGGGGGGCATTTGCGGACACCCATGGCCAGATGGGCCTTTTTTGTGTCTCGTTTTAACTATGTGATCTCCTATTTGCCCGGCTCCAAGAATGTTAAAGCTGATACCTTGTCTTGCGCCAGTATTCTGAGTTGTCCAGGGAGAACTCCGTGCCAACACCGGTCATACCTTCAGATCATATCCTGGCTGCCATCCTTAACCTCTCCTCTTGGGGAACAGATTTTGGCTGCCCAACCCGATGCTCCCACAGAGATCTGCTGGCAAATATTTTGTACCTGAGGGGTTGCGCATCAGACTATTGCGCACGTACCACAATTCCAAGACTGCCGGTTATCCTGGTAAGAACCAGATGTCCTAGGCTATTCCCCATCAGTTCTGGTGGCCATCTCTCCGCACTGATGTTGCTGCGTATGTGGCTGCTTGTTTGGTCTGTGCCCAGAACAAATCTCCGTGGCACCTTCCCTTGGGCCTACTGCATCCCATTCGCAGTGGGGAGTGTCCCTGGTTTCACCTTGCCATGGATTTTATAGTGGAATTTCCCACGTCTCGAGGTTACACGGTTATCCTCATGGTTGTCGACCAGTTCTCCAAAATGTGCCACTGTGTTCCATTTAAGCGGCTGCCTACCTCTCAGGAGTTTGCCTCTCTGTTTGCCAGGGAGGTTTTCCCCTTACACGGGTTGCCTAAGGAGATTGTCCCAGACTGTGGGAACCACTTTGTCTCCAGGTTTTGGCACGCCTTTTGCTTCCAGTTGGGTATTCGACTCTCCTTCTCCTCGGCCTACCATCTGCAGTCCAATGGTGCTGCTGAGCATTCCAGCCAAGCTCTGAAGCAATTTCTCCGCTGCTATATCTCTGACCATCAGGACAATTGGGTTGATCTCCTACCCTGAGCAGAATTTGTCAGGAACTCTGCCATCAACTCGACTTCCAGGATGTCTCCATTCATGGCCATTTATGGGTTCCAACCTGTTTTGTTGCCTGAGTCAATATCCCCACAGGACATTCCGGCTGTGGAGGATTATCTTTGTGTCTTCCGTTCCTCTTGGGTGCAGATTCAAGAGACTTTACGGGTCTCTGCACAGCGTTAGAAGCTCCAGGCAGACCAGAGACGTTGATCTGCTCCTTCGTACCAAGTCGGGGAGAGAGTGTGGTTGTCCACCTGTAATCTCAACCTCAGGGTACCCACTCCTAAACTGGCACCCCGCTTTGTTGGGCCTTTTCGCATCCTCCGTAAGGTGAACCCGGTGGCCTATGCCCTTGATCTTCCTCCTGCCATGCGTATCCAATATCTTTCACGTGTCACTTTTGAGGCCACTGGTTTGCAATCGCAATACTTCTTCTCTTTCTCACCCTCGTCCCATTCCTGTGGGCAATAATGAGGAGTATAAGGTTAGCAGGATCTTGGATTCTTGTCTGTTCCGAAGTCAGGCTCAATACCTGGAGCACTGGAAGGGTTATGGTCCTGAGGAGCACTCTTGGGTTCCCTCCACTGATCTTCATGCTCCCGCCCTTCTCCAGGCTTTCCTCAGAAACTGTTTTTGGCTCAGCAGAGGAGGGACCATTGAGGGGAGGGTACTATAAAGGTCTTACCTTGCCGTCCTGTTGGCAGCCATCTTGGACATGTGCAGACTGCTGTTGTCAGGGCCCAGATTTGAACCCAGGTCCTCGGTTGCTTCTAGCGGTGCTTCTTCTTGCTGAGCTATCCAGCAGCTGATACCTATGCATTCTTGATCTGTGTGGTGACCTAGACCTTGTCCAGTTTCCCGTCTAGTTCCTTGCCTCCTGTGAACTCTGAACCTTTGGCCACTCCTTTGAACTTCCTATTTAAGCAGCGTCTGGGAACTTCCTGGTGCCAGATTATTGTGCTTTTGCCAAGATCTAGCTTTGTGTGCTTCATCCTCCCAAATCTTCTACTTGTGTACCAACCTCCAGCTACATTCCAGGACTACACCTCTGCCTGCTGCCATTTTGCTCTTCACTGCTTGTATACTGATCTTCGGTTACGACTATGACTACTCTTCTGCTTGCTCCCTCACTCCAGCTGATCTCTTACGTACCAGACCCTGCTTGTCGATTACAATTGTGCTGCTGCTGTCTGCGACTGAACTCTGAGCCTAATCCAGTAATCATGGCAGCTACCTCTGATAAACTCTGTTTGCATCATCACTTGCCTGCTGCCTGAGTGTCACTCAGTCATGATGTTGCACATCTGACTATATTTATCACCTGTTGGCTTGCAGTCCTTTGCCCTTGTGTTTTGCTCCAAGGTGCATCACTGCTAGCAGTCTTCTGTTCTCCATGTTCCTCTGTGCATGACCTGGCTTGGCTGACGATTTTCCTGGCTCTCGATTCCACATCGGCAGATGACCCAGCATTGGCAGACTATGCACCTCTGGACTCGACCCCGGCTTGGATGTCTACCCGCTCTGGCCTTGACCCTGGCTGTTCCTGATTTCGCTCCTCACTCTTGCTGTGCATTTATTGTTGTTGTTCTAATAAACTGCTTTATTTTACTTGCATCTTCGTGTGGTCTGGTTTCCCGTCACCCTGACAATTACGAGAAAATGTTAAAGTTATGATAGCAGCAGGAGGGAAGGGGGCGGGCACTGTCACAAGCTGACAAGCAGGAAGTGGAGGGGGGAGAGTACGGGGCAGAGCAGAGAGCAGATGATGGAGGCACATAAACTGACCACGGTGTCAGGGCTCAGCAGCCATAATAAACAGTGGTCAGTTTACAGGGAGAAGGGCAGAACCAGGCAGGATCAGCTAGGTGTTTCTGGTAATACAAAGGGCCAAATGATACAGCACAAATACTGTGCTTATAACATGCTTTAAAGGAACAGGATTAATTTAGGGTTTAAGGTTGGTAACAAAGTGTATAAGAGCATATATTAATTTCCAGAAGCAGCTAAAAATGGGACACTGCCAACATATAGGATACATTGTTATATGTTATAGCCACATTGTCTAAAACATTGAGAAGTCCTATTTGGATATATTTTTTGTTAATTTAGAAGGAACTAAATACCACCTTGAGATGACTTAAAAGTTTGCTTTTATAAAAGACATATTGGTTGTAAAGGCACAAGGTTTTTCACCTTCATGCATTTTATGCATAGAGGTAAAAAAAACCTTCTGTGTGCAGCAGCCCCCCTTATACTTACCCAAGCCCCCTCTCGATCCATCGATGTTCACAAGAGCCTTGCCTCTCTGGGGACTCGCACTCCTGATTGGTTATTGGCTCCCGCTGCTGTTAATAACAGCCAGGGAGCCATTTAGGAGACAGAGGGGGTGGAGCTAAACCTCAGCTCCATGTGTAAATAGACACACAGAGCAGGGGCATGGCTTGGGTGCCCCCATAGCAAGCTGCTTCCTGTGGGGGCACCCAACCAGAGGAAGGAGCCAGTAGAGCCACCGTGGGACCCAAGAAGAGGAGGATCGGGCCACTCTGTGCAAAACCAGTGCACAGAGCAGGTAAGTATACCATGTTCATTATTTTAAGGGAAAAAAAATTAAAGCTTTACAATCAGTTCTATTGTGGGGGATACATAGAACATAAAGACCATTTCATATAGACAGTTTTTATGCTTTGTTTAATGTCTGGTTCCAACTTTTCCATGTAGAGTATGTTGGCTGTAGTAGCAGTAGTAACCTGAGTGTATAGGAAAGAAATACTCCCTTTACGTCTCGTGAGTTGAAGAACCAATGTTTAAAAGATGTTGTAGCCAGAGGCTTAGCTGAAAGCTTGTGGGCCCCGATGCCAAAGTTGACCTGGGCCCCATCCCCCACAGGTGCCAGGAAAAGCAGTGGGCTGGTATTTAAAAGAGGAAACTCAGAGGGCACCGACCTGGGCCCCGCTGAGGGTGAGCGTGCCCTCTGACTTCCAGATTCACATACAAGCCCACCGCTTTCAACCGATAGCTCAGAGTGTGGCCTGTCTGCCCCCACCTAGTTTACATGTGCATGGTTGAGCAGGGCGGGGCTGGGCAGTGGGTTGAGCGGAGAGTGAGCTGCTGGGGGAAAGGGCTTGCCCTGTTACCATGTGTAGGTGAAACTGGAAACTTAGAGAGCCCTGGACAGGCCTGGGAAGGCCTCTGCTTGGCTGACCTAGGCCCTCTAAGTTTATGAAATTACCTACACAGGGTGACACAATATGTGTTTTCCCCAATAACACAGTGTTAAACCTAGTGTGACAGGGAGGCCACACGGACCTCCTGGAATACAGTTTGGGTCGCCATTGTGACCCCTCAAGCCCTGCCCATGGTCATAGCAGAAATAACCTATGTTTCATGACTGCTGTATGTATATTGTATTATTGAACTCAATCTGGAAGGAAAGCTTTATAAGCATGAATGCCTATAGTCAATTTTAACCCTTATGTTACATTCAACAAATGTTTAGAGGGTAAGTGGTCGTTTTTATGGCCAAACCTCAGAAAGGACTCTAACCCCGAACCCCTCAGGGCACAAGACTCCTGGACAGAGGCAAGGTATGCCATGGTCTACCTAAGCTGAAGCCAGGTGGGCCAGGTTCCTTAAGGACCAGCCTAGTACTTGGAGAAGGTAAATGGCTATCACTGCTTTTGCTGCATGGCTCCCATCCCCAGCTTACATATTTAATTCTTTCTTTGAATTTTCATTTTAGTATTGATGAACATCCATCAGACCAGAAAGACTGTTTGTTCCTTTGAGGTGAACACAACTCAGTATAAGGATCCAGTATTCCTGTGCACCACCAACAGCATTGGGAATAAAATAAAGGTGAGCTGCTAGACTGACCAGTATGGTGAGAGTAAGTGATCTCAGTGCCGGGTCAAGGTCATCCAGAGCCCAAGCAACGGAGCCCCTCTTCTTCCCGTTCATGATGTGCAAACTTAGGGACTCGAATTAGGGGGTGCGCAACTGGCACCTCCTCCTGGCTCTCTCCTCACTGCTTCCAGTGCTGGGTTGACAAGAATTGTTATGCTGCTGTCACTACTTCTGTAAGCCTTGTAACAGAAAGGACTGAGCACAGGGTGCCCCATCCCTGCAATAAGCCATTGTGCCCAGGGCAGCCGACCCTCCTGCCCACCCCTTGTCTCGGCCCTGAATGATCTTGTACTGTTATTGTAGAGAGTGGGAGAGTTTTGCAAAGAGGAGCGCCGTGTTTAGACATAATGTTACTTGATTAACTATGTCCATTTGTACAAGCTCCATCCCTTTTTATCATTAAATTATGTTAGTAAGAACTAATGTTAGAATGCACTCTTGGTGGAAGCACACTGTCTGCTGTAGATGCAAAGCTACTTTTTAAAGCTGAGCTCTGGTCAAAAAATATTTTTTTGGACATATGCACTGGAAATCCGATGATTCCCTCCCGCTGGGTGCAACTCCCTAAGGGCTCGTATCGCCCAATCGACAACTGACAAAGAAGAAGAGTAAAAAATCACCCTGCAAGCCACCCAGTTTTAAATATGATATGCAAATATGAAGGGCACAAATGAATGCAGGGCTGTAAGTATGAATATCCTTCAATGTATTTTTAAATGCAACCTGGTATCAGCCTCTTAGCGTCGCTGTACAGCAGAATTTAGAGAGGAGTATAATTAAGTAGCAAAAAAGGACAATCAGGAGGCAAATCACATTCAATTGTGGCTGACCATCTATTCTTGTAGATGGCTTTTATTCAACTCATGCCACTGCATTGTTTGAAAGAAGAAAAAATAAGTGCAAGAACAATGTTCACATAAATCACATTATATTACTCAAATTCACAACCCCTTCATCCAAAACCCCATAGTAAAAGTTAGGCATACACTGGTTAGACCTATTATCAGTGATTAAAACTTTTCTGATGCTGGCCAATTTTACACTGCTGCAAGTTCTGTGATAGCTTAATTCTTTTAGTAAAACACCTGCCTGTGCGCCTTGTCTCTATTACATTTCGGTTTCCCCTTCATTAAAAATGTCCTGCTGCTGGCCAATTTGACACTGCTCTATTATCTTCAGTTTCTTAAAATGGGAGTAAACTCCCTTTGTTGATTTGTACCTACTGGTAAGCTAATAATAAGGCTTACCTATAGGTACAGTAAATATCTCCTAAACATGCACCGGCGCATATGCACTGCTCTCTCAATAGATGGCATGCCGTCCATTGAGAGAGCTGTGCTGCCACCGTGACTGCCGCTTGAATGCACGGGAGTGATATCATCGTGGTCGCCTATTCAAATGACTGGATCCTGCAAACCCAGAAGGAATACCAGGTGAAGATAGATTTCCTTTTAGTAGTGACAGCGCACCACTGGAGGGATCTGTCTTTTAGGTAAGTCTGTCACAATGTGCGAGTATGCAGTGCATACAAACACATTATAACATTACCCTGCAGGGGGACCAGTTTCTTTTTTTTTGTGGTTTACTACTGCTTTAAAGTAATTGTAAGCAATCACCTTGTAAAACAACCCATTACGTTTAAAATAGAAACTAAATGCAAAACATGTGTGTATAGATAAAAAAAAAAAAAATGTTATAAATACCTTTTTTACCTTTTTATAAGTGATCACATTCCCTCTGTTCTCAGCTGCAAAAGAACTGGGGGGAGGAGAAGCAGCAGCACACTTAGCTTCCCAGTGAATAGTTGTGCCGCGGGGACGTGTCAGAACAAGTCTGATCATTGGAGGAGAGCACACTGAGTTCAAAACATTGCTAGAGAACTGACCACGGTGTGTTCTCCTGCTTAGTGTGGTCAGTTTTTAATAGGAAAGCAAGGGGACTAGCAGGAGCACCAGGGATTTCACATAAAGGAAGCAATACAAAGAGAACAAGGATACTTTCTCATACAAGTACACAGTACAGCAGACACATATCAGGAATATGAATTGTTGGGTCAACAAACACTTTCATTCTTAAAGAGGTGGTCCAGGCTCCTTCAGAAAAAATTAAATATTGTAGCTGCTGACTTTTAATATTAGGGGACTTACCTGTCCAGGGATCCCACAGTGTCTTCACCTCAGCCAATTTTTCAATCTGCTCTTGGGTGCTGCCGCCACCATTGCTTGTAAGGGAAACCAGCAGTGAAGCTTTGCGGCTTCATAGCCGGTTCCCTACTGCGCATGCGTGAAGCATGCTGCATTTGTGAATGGCCCCACCATGGGGGCAAAGGAGGAGAGGGGCCGAACTTCCAGGTGATCTCACCACTGCGAGATCACTCGGAAATAGGAGCAGGTACCTGTCAAAACCAGACACCTGCTCCCCCCTCCCCTCTGAAAGGTGCCAAGTGTGGCACCGGAGGGGGGGGTGGGGGAGAAGACAAAAGGGCGGAGCTTCCATTTTTGGGTGGAGCTCCACTTTAATGAGAGTTTGATGGGGACTGACCTGTGGCAGAGACAGAGGCAGCCTCAATGAACTAGTAGCCAATTCCTTACTGCCCATCAAAGCTATTTCTTTACCACTCAATGAAACGGCATGTTTCAAACTGAAATTAAATCAGACTAATTGTAAAAGAAAAAAAAATATTTCAACTGCCGAATATGTGCCAGTGTACGCTGTTGCTGAGACTGTCTGTGCAAACTGTACTGTAGCACACATGAATCTTGGACCAATCCCACCCCATGTTTCTTGTTTCTGTTCTGGCTGCAGGTAGCTCAGGCCTGTTCTCTGCACAGGTTGGCAGCTCAGGACTTGGTGAGGGTGTGTATGAACGATCTCCTATCCCAAGGAGCGCAGACTCTCTTTTTTATGCCTTATTTTGCTTATGACAAGCTACATTTAGAGGTTGCAGAGTCTGTACTGGAAGGATTGTCTGAAGCGTGCAAAACAACTGGAAGCTCTATGTTAGGTAAGACATTTCTTAAGATTTTATGTTAAAAGTGTATGTAAAGCTGGCTATATTCTAATATATGCATGCTAAATAGTGTGCATGAATGAATCTCCTACTGTGACTGTTGTATTTTAACAGCTGGCTCTTCCGGCTGTCAATTAAAAAAAAGCAGCAGCTGCATCCAATTACTTGCAGCCACTGTTCAGCCAAAAATTTCCAGCCAACAGGCAGGGCCACCCACTGAGCACATGTAGACAGGTGCAGTCTGCTGTCTCCACTGCAGGTGGTGCTCAACTGCAGCGCAAAAGCAGAGGGAGAGGAAGTCAAAAGGAAGATGATTCCTTTATGGTTTCCTGACTCACTAGGGCAGGGATCCAATTGGATGCTGGCCACCCATGTGACTCTGGCGGCCATTTTGAGTGTGGCAGAGTCTATTTAAAACTGTGGTCCCCAGGTTTGGCATGCATTCTTGAGAAGTGGCTAGAGTAGGAAAAGAGTACCTGCCTGTCAGAAAAAGTGATAGCGACAGGGAAAGGTCCCAGATGAGAAGAGACAGGCTAGGGACTTGCAATATGTACTGTAGCCTTCCCTTTAAGACCAGACCGACCAGGCCGCAATCCACCCTCTGAAGACAGACGCTGTCGGTGCATCTTTACCCACTGCCTCTCTGCCTTGAACTGAACTGTGTGTACTTCCCTAGCGGCGCTATTCCGCTGGGGTTGTTTGTAGTTGGCATAATACAAGTTCTGAATGTTTCTGCAACCAGAATCTGTGTCTTCGCTGCTGCCACCCCCGCTGCACCTACCTACACACAGTGTATGGCTAGCCCTAAATGTTACCTACAATTTCCTGCAAATAGAAAAAAAAAAAAAAAAAAAAAAAGCATTGCTGTAATTTTCTGTAAAATGAATGGCCATATAGCACCCTGGAGGTGTTCTGTACACAGATGGTGTACAGAAACCCCCCCCCCAGAAATGTAATTTCCTGCTTGTGTGTGACTCACTGATTTTCCCAGATGTCTGCATTAAGTCAGATATTGGGCATCCCTTGCAACAAAATATCAGTTTTGGTGAGATACTCCTAAAGGGAAATCACCTCTAAAGGGATGCAGACACTGCAATTTTCCTCATTAGAACCCTACAAGTGTAGTGGCTAATATATATTTAGTAAATTACTCCTATGCACTTTCATTTTTTACATACAGGCAAACAGCTATTTCTTCAGAACAACAAAAAGCAGGAATCTGCAACAAAGTTTGTTAAAATCCTCACAATATACATACTGTAGATCACCCAGAAGGAAATGGGTTTTGTTTTCCCAACAAAAGTGGAGTTACACTTGAAAAACAGTTTTTTTCCACTTTGGATAGAGTAGGGAATGGTTAAAATCCCTGTTAGTTTTTTTGCCTTCTGTGTCTCCTTTTAAGCCCAGCTCTGAGCAAAAAATAAAAAAAGTGTGTGCCCACACTGCATGGGTTAAGTGCTCATTTTGTCAAGGGGGCGACCAGAAAGCCTTATACTCCCCTGATTCTCTGCTTCACTGGCAAACGGCGCTCACCCATGATCCAGTGGTGGACTGTTCCTGACATCCTCACATCCAGAGCAGGTCTATGGAGCCTGCTCTGGGCTCGATGACGTCAGGAACAGTCCACGGCTCAAGAATGCTAAAGTGCAGGGGTGAAGGAGCTTCAGGAATTGGTCTTGCGCAGGGAGGATCCCTTAGATAAAATGAGCAATTAACACTTACAGTGCAGTCACAACCCCACTGCAAAGGAAAACTTTTTTTTTTTTTTTTGCCTGGAGTTTAGCTTTAAGGAATTTCCCTTTATTTTCTGTCCTGCAGATACAACAGGCAGTGAGAGAAAATCACTTTAAAGTGAGTTAAATCTCCTCTTAGACAGCTGTCACTGGAACAAATGCCCACATTCTATGATTTCTAATTTCTTCCTGTTCTGGTGGCAAGTCAAAATTTTACATTTTCCCCACACTCAGTCCCCGTGATAGTGGTCACCAGATCAAATCGAGAGGATTAATCTTTCCAACAGGGACAACAATAAAACCTGACAGAGGTCCCAACCCTTACCCCCTCTATCCAAAACTAGAAAAAAAAAAGTTTTGCCTTTAGTTATGCTTACAATTTGTCACATCATATTGCTTACATCAATACATTCACATGGTTGTCTTCTTTTTAGAAAGAGCGATAGTACAGCAGTCAGTGATCTACCATGATGGATGCTACAGCCTGTCTGGATGCGCAGTGGGTGTTGTAGAGAGGGAGTACCAACTACCGCGGCCAGAGCAGATGAGAGACGGCGATATGGTGATAGGTATCCGCTCCCTGGGTCTACACTGCAGCAACCTGGACCTTCTTAGGAAGACACTGGAGAAACACCTCTTACAATACACCTCTGCAGTGCCAATGAGCAATGGAGCTGCTACTTGGGGTACTAAACATGGATGATCTGGTCCTTGAAAAAACTTCACTAAGCACTATGAAAACATATTTGTCAAACTGTACAATATGTTACAGAAATGCCCCAATTTACCAGTCTTGGTCCCCTTCACTATGTAATGTTTCTAGGTTTCAAAAATGACCTCTCAGGTTCGCTGTTGCTTAGAAAAGCTATCAATACTGGCTATGCCTCATGATGCTAGTTCCTGAGCATGGTACTAAGGCATGATCTACCCCACAAAAGGATTTGTAAAAGGATTTGTAAAAGGATTTGACACTGTGCCCCACAAATCCTTCATTTACAAACGAAGGATGAGGAGACAACTGTATGTACAAGAATAGGAAGCTGGCTTTAGGAACAGGGGCAGACAACAGTGGTAAATGGTTCAGCCACTAAGTGGACTAGGGTGGTGGATGGTGTGTATATAAAACCCACCAAAAAATAATCCAGTGCCAAACCCTACTAGGGAAGGTGCATCCAAAAACACAAATTGCTACAAAAACACCACAAGGCTAGAGCACCTCTGAGGCTACTATAGCAGTTTTATTGATATGGACATATGAAGTATAACAAAAATATCGGTGTGTACCCATTTTCCCAAGGGAGAATTCCCCACACCCCCCTCACATCCAACCCCACCACACTAGTGCCCTCCCAACAACCTTTACATCACTTCATCGCCCCAGAGTCCCACCCTGCCCCTATTATCCCTCTTAAAACCACCCTCCACTGATGGAATGCATTATCAGGGGTGGTGGGGTTGGATGTGAGGCGGGGGTGTGGTGGGGTGAGGGGGATTCTCCGTCTTGGGGTCAGCGCTGTTTAAGTTGTTTATAAATGACCTAGAGGTTAGAATTAGGAGTTTGGTTTTGATTTTTTCAGATAATACCTCATTATGGAAGAAACCAAGCAACAACCACCGAAGGATAATTTGGAGGATTTTTTAGGTACTATACATACATACTAGTAAAGTCAATAAACAATTAAAATTACATTTGTCTTTATGGTATGCTAAACATAAAAAAAGATATGCAATAGTAATGTTGTTCCAGTACATATGCATTTTCACATATCCTCTTGTATCAACCTTAGTTTGCATATAGCTACACATTATGATATATACTATATCAACCCCTATCCATCAACCAAGCTGATAAGGGTTGACATTCCCTATATCTGCACAACATCATGATATATACTAACTAAGGTTGATGATTAGGAATCATATACAAGAGAATATGTGATGTATAGATTTATGGAACATACATACACATATATAGTGGAACAGCATTAATATTGTATACTTTAAAATATTTATACAGTACTGTACAAAAGTTTTAGGCAGGTGTAAAGAAATGCTGTAAACTAAAGCCGGCTATAAACGGTGCAAATTCTTTCCTGCAACCATGGCTTGTGTAGGAACTGGGTGAGGAACAGCCAAACTCTGCTGGGTGAGGTTGTGGAAGACAGTTTCATGTTAGAGGTCATGCACCATGGCAAGACTGAGTACAGTAACAAGACACAAGGTAGTTATACTGCATCAGCCAGGACTCTCCCAGGCAAAGATTTCAAAGCAGAATGGGGCTTTCAAGATGCGCTGTTTAAGCTTTTTTGAATAAGTACAATAAAATGGGAAACAATGAGGACTGCAGATACAGTGGTCGGCAATGGAAACTTAATGCAGCAGATGAAACACAAATCATGCCTATTTACCTTCAACATAGGAAGATTTCCAGCAGTGCCATCAGCACAGAACTGATGGAAACCAGTGGGTCCCAGAAGTGGTCTTCATGGAAGAACTGTGGTCAAAAAACCATACCTCTGACATGGAAACAAGGCTAAGTGACCTAACTATGCACAAAAACATTAGAATTGGGATGCAGAAAAATGGCGGCAGGTGCTCTGGAATAATGAGTCCAAATGTGAAATATTTGGCTGTAGCAGGGGGCAGTTTGTTTTGAATGGGCTGGAAAGCAGTACAATAATGAATGTCTGGAGGCAACAGTGAAGCATGGTGGAGGTTCCTAGCAAGTTTGGGGATTTGGTCAGATTTAGGGAGGCGCGTGATTGGCCCCTAAATTTATTCTGCAGCAGGACAACAACCCCAAACATACAGCCAATGACATTAAGAACTATTTTCATTGTAAAGAAGAACAAAGAGTCCCGGAAGCTATGGTTTGGCCTCCACAGAGTTATGGTCTCAGCATCATTGGGCCTGTCTAGGATTACATGAAGAGACAGAAGGATTTGAGGCAGCATACATCCTCAGAAAATATGTGTTTAGTTCTGCAAGATTTTTGCAATAACCTACCTGCTGAGTTCCTTCAAAAACAAATGTACCTAGAAGAATTGAGGCTGTTTTAAGGGAAAATGGTGGTCAATATTGATTTGATTTGGAATTTTCTTCTGTTCATGTACTTTCCATTTTGTTATTTGATAAGAATAAATGAACACTGTTCTATTTCTGAAAGCTTTCTTAATTTACAGCATTTTTTAACACTTGCCTAAAACTTTTGCACAGTAGTGTATATAATTAGGATAAAATAAAGACAAATGGATTTTAATAGTGACTCTAACCACTTGCCGACCCGCCACAGTACATACACTGTGGTGGGACGGCGCTTGCAGGAAAAATCACATACATGTAAGTCATGTGCCTGCTTCGGGTTTAGGACACTGGATACAGTGGATTTAGGCTCCTGGTACTCGGGGGCCCGGCAATCATGTGATTACTGAATTGATTCATAACAGCTGTGTTGCCTATGCAATCACAGCACCCTGTACCATGTGATTAGCTTTAGCCAATCACACATCACTAGTTATCACAGCCATTAACCCATTCATGACAGGTGAAAACTTTGCTGTTACAATGATCTCCATCGTAACAGCAAAGTGTAAAAAAGTGTAAAAACAAAACAAAATCCCTAAACACCCCCCACAGAGAAGTACAGTGTTACTATGGTATATATTACTATTTCTCTTAATGTAAGATTCCATCTCACTTCATGTTCATTTGAAGTGTGTTACAGCTGGGGAGATTTCTTCTCACTTCCTGCCCATTCATTGTGTGTCAGACAGAATGAGCAGTGAAGGCAAATATGGACAGCATTTAAATCCTGGGAAAGGTATCCCAAAGAGTGAAACCCACAGCTGGAACCTGAGGTGTACAGGTAGGTGCTGGGGTAAGAGGACATGAGAAAGAAGAGAAACATGTAAGAAAAGGGGAAGGGAGAAAAAGAAGGATGGAAAGGAAAGGGGGAAGGGGAAAAGGGGGAGAGAAAGGGGGGGAAGGGAAGAAAAGGAGGGAAAGAAAGATAAAAATAAAAATAAGGAGAGAAAAAAAGGGGGGATAGGGGAAGGGAAACAAAAAAAGGGGGGGGGGGAAAAAGGAAAAAGGGTAGGGAACTGGGAAAAATGGAGAAGGAAAGAGGAAGGGAAAAACAAATGAAGATGCGAAAAAATGGGAGGGCTGGTGGGACTTTGAAGGTACCAGGTAGTTCAAAATAATAAGTACATAGTTTAAAAACTAGAAATATTTATTGACATAACATCTTTAAAATACAAGACAAAAAATACAACATAGATGCAAATAATTTGACATATACAAGAAGAACAATGTATTGAACATAAGGCAATAATGATAATGAAGATAAATAGGTCCAATGATGAGCATTAAACCAATCCCGACATTTTTCGCGGGCAGTGATGCACCGCTTCTTCAGGGGAATAAGAATGTGTCAATGTACAGTGCCTGTATGATACAGTGACAACAAACAATTGTTATTAGTTCAAATGCATATATGTCTAACAACAAAAACAAAAAATGCATGCTAATATGGAACATCAAAGGGCATTCAGGGCCGTCACCATAGAGAGATCCACCACCAAACCAATTGGATAGAAAGCTCCCCAGAAAAAACGTCTCACCCGCGGATGTGGAGGGGCATAGGGGGTGGGATAGAGATGTAAGTGTGGTGAGCTAAGGAAGCTTCCACCGCCCGGTAAACAAGAAAGAAAAACCTGTTTATAGGTCTAACATATATACCTTATTCAGTGTCTGAGATAGACACGTTTGTATAGTCAAAAATGAAAAAGGTTAAGGGCAGGAGGTGTCAAACATGGCGGCCAAGTTGGAAAATACCCAGCGGGGTAATGATCTGTAGAGATGGAAATCAAACAAGTAGTGCATCTGTGATCCAAAATGCTGTATATTATGTCTCTGTTAAGTGATTAAAAAATAAGCGAAGGGGGGGCTTTACCTGCAAAGATGGAGGATAAGTCCTTCTTGGTAAAGATAGGTAACTAGGGATCTGAATAAAGCCCAAGTATGAGCTATTGCACTTGTATTACTTAGTCAGAGGGGTGAGGCCAGCCATCGCAGACATCTAAATAGCATATTTGGAGAGATCAACATATTACAAGGTGAAAAGAGAATCCATCTATCATCTGATAACAGGTACGCCAATATGGTTCTAAGTATCTTACCCGCGTGGGACCGCCATGTCCGCACACACCAGTTCCTGAGTGACTGAATGAGACGCTTAATCCCCCTAATATGGCCCTCAACCCGACACCACGCCGCGCATGACGTCACGCGTAACGTGGGCGGGTCAGGTCCTCAACTGCGCGCGCATCCGAAGAGGCGCATGCGTAGTGTCGCTCAGACCGGGCCGCAAAGGACAGCCCGGAAAGCGGCCACAACAACGCCGGACGGACAAACAACATCCGGCCAGCGGTGTGTGAGAGGACCACACATCCGCTGAGACGTCTGGAGAGCACGCCACCCAGTGGCAGGAGGAAAAACCACACACATGGATAGTGCCCAGGATGCACTTCGATCGCCAAACGAATCATAGCATGCATGTAAACAAATATGACAATGGACATGATAAGGAGATAAAGTAATGGCGAAAAAAACACCTATTAATTTTTGTGTAAAATATAAAGTTATAATCCTCAAAGTAAATAGTTATTATAAAGGAAACTTATAGGAAACAATAAGTTCCCCATAGTTTCTACAAAAGGATACCATGTTATGGAGAACTGAAATCCTCCAGCACACGGGAAATTTGACATCATAAAAAATAAAACATATCATAATATTAAGTATTAACTACTACAGCGATTGGAGATATAAAATCCCAGAGAGACATCAACTCGAAGAATGAGGATATAAAGTTTTCAATAATGAGAGTGATTGGCAGACTCACCATTCTCCAGAGTCACATCTGCGGTGCCACAGGGGGTGGATGGTCCAGAGATGAATCGTGGGCAAATAAGGGGCAGAGACGTCCAGCAACTAACATCGACCGGGCTCAAGAGCAATCCAAAAATGTATATAGAATGTATATGAAAAAAGGGGAGAAAAAAAGGAAGGAATAGACCATTGGGGAAAAGACCACTTTAACCCAAGAAAGGTTTGTAAGTCAGAACCTTTCATATTAGCATGCATTTTTTGTTTTTGTTGTTAGACATATATGCATTTGAACTAATAACAATTGTTTGTTGTCACTGTATCATACAGGCACTGTACATTGACACATTCTTATTCCCCTGAAGAAGCGGTGCATCACTGCCCGCGAAACATGTCGGGATTGGTTTAATGCTCATCATTGGACCTATTTATCTTCATTATCATTATTGCCTTATGTTCAATACATTGTTCTTCTTGTATATGTCAAATTATTTGCATCTATGTTGTATTTTTTGTCTTGTATTTTAAAGATGTTATGTCAATAAATATTTCTAGTTTTTAAACTATGTACTTATTATTTTGAACTACCTGGTACCTTCAAAGTCCCACCAGCCCTCCCATTTTTTCGCATCTTCATTTGTTTTTCCCTTCCTCTTTCCTTCTCCATTTTTCCCAGTTCCCTACCCTTTTTCCTTTTCCCCCCCCCCCTTTTTTTGTTTCCCTTCCCCTATCCCCCCTTTTTTTCTCTCCTTATTTTTATCTTTCTTTCCCTCCTTTTCTTCCCTTCCCCCCCTTTCTCTCCCCCTTTTCCCCTTCCCCCTTTCCTTTCCATCCTTCTTTTTCTCCCTTCCCCTTTTCTTACATGTTTCTCTTCTTTCTCATGTCCTCTTACCCCAGCACCTACCTGTACACCTCAGGTTCCAGCTGTGGGTTTCACTCTTTGGGATACCTTTCCCAGTATAGATTCTATACAGATTAGGGATGTGGTACCTTTTGTTTATAACTCTATAAAACAAACACACTTTTTCAATTAATTTTAGGTGGATAACACACCTGAGGGCGCCTTCCTTTTTGGCTACATGCCAAGTGTTTGTAAAATTGTATTGCTTTATAGCATTTTCTATATGAACATATCACTTGGATTATATGCTCAGCCTTTTATTGATATCTCAGAGAGACAGTAATTCTAGTTTTGTTTTTGTTTCCCGTGGCACACACTCTGGTTCGGAGTAGTTGTGCTTTTTTTCTCCAGCTTCGCATCCTGTGAGGTCGTTGGTGGTCGTTTGGTCCGAAATTGTGGGCACAGGCATGGACTTGCTAGGCACAGCATGGACCGGTTTCATGACAGGTATACAATCCACGTGTGAATCTCATACCAAAACAGAGGAAGACCTAAGGACCTATCTAGGCAAAATGTATAACTTATTAAAACGCAAATCACATCTTTACTGGCATATCGAGTATTTCCTCAAGTACATTGATGAGAATATCAGTCCACAAGGGCTGAGGATACACACGCTCCCTACTTTGAGAGACCCATCTGAGACTTTCAAAAAAGAATGGGAGAGTATACTTAATACATGTAGTCAAGATTTGATGAAATCACTCGTGACCCAGTATAAGGTGGATATGACAGCGTTAGACATTGAAATAGATCAAATGAATACCAAATATAAACAGGTCTTCGAGGCCCCTAATTTTGCTCCAGCTTGGACAGAGGTGAAGGCCAAACTAGAGGTTATGAATAAAGAAATTATTCATAAAAAACAAGTTAAGTTCCAAAAAGACAAACAAGCCTTCAATGAAGGCTATGCCTATAAATGGAATCTTAAAACCCGCCCCTTATATACACACCGCACACGCACTACCAATCACGCAGATATCACGGATGATAATGTAGAATCTGATTCTAGCCTGGCCAGTTCCCTTTCGCACCAATCACGAGCACCACGATCAGGCCCCCCTGCTCCCAACAAACGCACTAAGGCCCAGAAACGAGGACGAGGCAGTGCTGGTCCTTCACCCACTTTACCCTCGAGTCAAAATAAGAAAAAACCTGATACACTCGCTAATCTAAACACGTCCACGAGTCTACCAAACATAGCCCCTACACTACAGAAAGTACTAGCCAGAAACACTTCACTACCCTCTAACACTAGTGATTCCGCTTCCGCTATATCGGACGACGGTTTTTTAGAGCTACCCAATCCCCAAACACCCAGGAACACCAAACAGGGCAATCTAAACATGTACGTGAAACCCAAAACAACCTAAATAATTTCAACACACACATTAATGCCTCAAACAAACTTAATATTATTAACTTAACCCCGTTTGACTTGACCCCTGTCCAAGAACAAGTGCTTGGCCTGGGTCTAGGCTTTTGCCCTTCCAGGGCTATTGATACTTCTGAAACTATAAAAGATCTACACCTGTTTGCAAGAAATCTTACTTTTAAATTTATGTTTGACAAAGATAGGAAACAAAAAAACTTAGAAAAACAACTGGCCGAACAGACCAGGCACTTGACCATGGCTGAGAGTCGGGCCATCAAGGACCTAGTTCTGTTATATGAAGAGGGCAACACGGAAGTTGTGTCCATGATTGACTCAGTGGATTCACCTGATGAAACCCCTCCTCCTCCTACTTCTCAAATCATCTCAAAAAAGGTTTTCAAACCGAAATCAGAGAAATTTCCTGATCTATCGAACAATGCTAACATCTGGACGTTCGTTCAACGGGTGTCCAGAGACTTAAAAACGACTTCTTTGCCCCCCATCCCTAGAAACCTCACTAGAGATCAGGCCCTGGCTCTATCCTCACTTCAAAACAATAAAGATATCCTTATTAAACAATCAGACAAGGGGGGTAACATAGTTGTTATGACTCCTCCCCAGTATGAAACCATGTGTCTAGAAGTCTTGTGCAACCGGCAATGGTACCTGCCCATTGAGCCTGGTTGCATTGAGGACTTCATTTGTGAATACAGGTCCCTGTGTTTTGAGGCCCTTTCCCAGGGCCTCATAGACAGGGATACGTATAACTTTCTATCTACCAAATATCCCAAAACTCCGACCTTTTATACTTTGCCCAAGGTGCACAAGAGCCTGGTGCACCCTCCTGGGAGACCCATCGCCTCTGGCAACGAGTCGCTCACGGAGCACGCCAGCAAATTTGTGGACTCATTCTTACTTCCTCATGTCCTTGCACTTCCGTCCTATATCAGGGACACCACCGATCTTCTCAAACACCTTGAGGAGATTCAGGTCCCTCCGGATGCCCTGCTTGTAGCAATTGATATTGAGGCGTTATACTCCAGTATCCCGCACGACCAGGGCATCCGGATGGCCGAATCTTTCCTCAAGGAACAGGATTATAAGACCTGGCCCTTGATGGACTTTGTCCTCCGGTTATTAAGATTCATTCTCACGAGAAATTATTTTACCTTTTTGGAACAAACATACTTGCAGGTCCAGGGGGTAGCTATGGGCACTTGCTGCGCTCCCTCTTATGCGAATTTATATCTGGGTGCCTGGGAGAGGCTGGTCTTTTCGGACGAGAGAATGGAACAGTGGATGTCTCACATTTTAATTTGGTACAGGTTCATTGATGATCTGTTGATTATATGGACAGGTACAGTAGATGAACTTTCACTATTTTTGAAAGCCATTGACCATAACAATCTAAATCTTAAATTTACTTACACGTTTGACAGGCACATGATTTCATTCCTTGATCTGAACATCAGCCTCTCCCCGGATGGCCTCATTGACACGGACCTTTACCGCAAACCTAGTGCGGGTAATACCATTCTCAGCGCAGCAGGTGCCCATCCCGCCCCCCTGATTGCAAGCATCCCTTATGCCCAATATTTAAGGCTCCGTAGGAATTGTTCCATGGAGGCCAAGTTTTATGTCCAGGCTGGCCTGCTCCGTGAGCGACTCCTTGCCAGAGGATATTCTAAGACACTGCTCAGGAAGGCTTACAATAGAGCCATCACCTATTCGAGAGCTGATTTGCTTTACAAAACTACCTCCAAAAAAGATGATAAAAGTGTCAGATTTATTACCACATACTCTGCTCACGATGATGTTCTGCGAAAGATCCTGAAGCGCCACTGGCCGATTCTTACTCAAGACTTTACCCTTCACAAATATCTAAGTGCCAGACCTAGTCTGGTGTTTAGACGATCAATGTCCCTTAGAGACTGTTTAACTAAAAGTCACTATACAAAAGAATCTACCAAGGTGGGTCTCCCAAAGGGTACATACCGCTGTGGTTCTTGTGATAAATGTCCTTGGATAAGGGTCGGTACGGGTATTCGCTTGCCCAGTGGAAAGTGGTTTCAGTCCAGACATCATGCCGACTGCAACACTCAGGGGGTTATTTACCTCATGAGTTGTTGCTGTGGGGCATTCTATGTCGGCAAGACCATTCGGAAATTGAGCAAGCGTATAGGTGATCATATCTATCACTCTGAGGGAGGTACAATACAAACGAGCGTCACACGTCACATAGCTTTTTGCCACAAGTATGATAACTCCATGGTCTCGTTTTTTGCTTTGGAAGTGATCCCCCAGGATCCCCGTGGGGGAAACTGGGACAAACGGATTCTACAAAGGGAATCGTATTGGATAGAGTCCCTGGAGGCTACCATACCCCCTGGGATCAATGAGGTTCTGACTTACAAACCTTTCTTGGGTTAAAGTGGTCTTTTCCCCAATGGTCTATTCCTTCCTTTTTTTCTCCCCTTTTTTCATATACATTCTATATACATTTTTGGATTGCTCTTGAGCCCGGTCGATGTTAGTTGCTGGACGTCTCTGCCCCTTATTTGCCCACGATTCATCTCTGGACCATCCACCCCCTGTGGCACCGCAGATGTGACTCTGGAGAATGGTGAGTCTGCCAATCACTCTCATTATTGAAAACTTTATATCCTCATTCTTCGAGTTGATGTCTCTCTGGGATTTTATATCTCCAATCGCTGTAGTAGTTAATACTTAATATTATGATATGTTTTATTTTTTATGATGTCAAATTTCCCGTGTGCTGGAGGATTTCAGTTCTCCATAACATGGTATCCTTTTGTAGAAACTATGGGGAACTTATTGTTTCCTATAAGTTTCCTTTATAATAACTATTTACTTTGAGGATTATAACTTTATATTTTACACAAAAATTAATAGGTGTTTTTTTCGCCATTACTTTATCTCCTTATCATGTCCATTGTCATATTTGTTTACATGCATGCTATGATTCGTTTGGCGATCGAAGTGCATCCTGGGCACTATCCATGTGTGTGGTTTTTCCTCCTGCCACTGGGTGGCGTGCTCTCCAGACGTCTCAGCGGATGTGTGGTCCTCTCACACACCGCTGGCCGGATGTTGTTTGTCCGTCCGGCGTTGTTGTGGCCGCTTTCCGGGCTGTCCTTTGCGGCCCGGTCTGAGCGACACTACGCATGCGCCTCTTCGGATGCGCGCGCAGTTGAGGACCTGACCCGCCCACGTTACGCGTGACGTCATGCGCGGCGTGGTGTCGGGTTGAGGGCCATATTAGGGGGATTAAGCGTCTCATTCAGTCACTCAGGAACTGGTGTGTGCGGACATGGCGGTCCCACGCGGGTAAGATACTTAGAACCATATTGGCGTACCTGTTATCAGATGATAGATGGATTCTCTTTTCACCTTGTAATATGTTGATCTCTCCAAATATGCTATTTAGATGTCTGCGATGGCTGGCCTCACCCCTCTGACTAAGTAATACAAGTGCAATAGCTCATACTTGGGCTTTATTCAGATCCCTAGTTACCTATCTTTACCAAGAAGGACTTATCCTCCATCTTTGCAGGTAAAGCCCCCCCTTCGCTTATTTTTTAATCACTTAACAGAGACATAATATACAGCATTTTGGATCACAGATGCACTACTTGTTTGATTTCCATCTCTACAGATCATTACCCCGCTGGGTATTTTCCAACTTGGCCGCCATGTTTGACACCTCCTGCCCTTAACCTTTTTCATTTTTGACTATACAAACGTGTCTATCTCAGACACTGAATAAGGTATATATGTTAGACCTATAAACAGGTTTTTCTTTCTTGTTTACCGGGCGGTGGAAGCTTCCTTAGCTCACCACACTTACATCTCTATCCCACCCCCTATGCCCCTCCACATCCGCGGGTGAGACGTTTTTTCTGGGGAGCTTTCTATCCAATTGGTTTGGTGGTGGATCTCTCTATGGTGACGGCCCTGAATGCCCTTTGATGTTCCATATTAGCATGCATTTTTTGTTTTTGTTGTTAGACATATATGCATTTGAACTAATAACAATTGTTTGTTGTCACTGTATCATACAGGCACTGTACATTGACACATTCTTATTCCCCTGAAGAAGCGGTGCATCACTGCCCGCGAAACATGTCGGGATTGGTTTAATGCTCATCATTGGACCTATTTATCTTCATTATCATTATTGCCTTATGTTCAATACATTGTTCTTCTTGTATATGTCAAATTATTTGCATCTATGTTGTATTTTTTGTCTTGTATTTTAAAGATGTTATGTCAATAAATATTTCTAGTTTTTAAACTATGTACTTATTATTTTGAACTACCTGGTACCTTCAAAGTCCCACCAGCCCTCCCATTTTTTCGCATCTTCATTTGTTTTTCCCTTCCTCTTTCCTTCTCCATTTTTCCCAGTTCCCTACCCTTTTTCCTTTTTCCCCCCCCCTTTTTTTGTTTCCCTTCCCCTATCCCCCCTTTTTTTCTCTCCTTATTTTTATTTTTATCTTTCTTTCCCTCCTTTTCTTCCCTTCCCCCCCTTTCTCTCCCCCTTTTCCCCTTCCCCCTTTCCTTTCCATCCTTCTTTTTCTCCCTTCCCCTTTTCTTACATGTTTCTCTTCTTTCTCATGTCCTCTTACCCCAGCACCTACCTGTACACCTCAGGTTCCAGCTGTGGGTTTCACTCTTTGGGATACCTTTCCCAGTATAGATTCTATACAGATTAGGGATGTGGTACCTTTTGTTTATAACTCTATAAAACAAACACACTTTTTCAAGCATTTAAATCCTGACAGATGTTCTAGCAGTTTCCAGTTGCTTGGTGAGCAGCCCTGACCATAGATTGTAAGCTACTTGAAGGTCGGCACTGATGTGAACGTACAATATGTGTTAAGCGTAAATTGACAGCACTATATAAATAAATAATACATTTCCTACTCTATCAAAAAAAAAAAATGTTTGTTTTTTTTGGGTTTTCTTTGCTGAGGTTGGGCTCAGAACCCAAACATAAATGAAAATGAAATACCACTTTTAGGTGGACTAGCAATTTAAAATGAGCTTGTAGTCTACATCAGCCTTTCTCAACCCTTTTACCCCTCAGAAACTTCCAGTTCTTGAGGAACCCATACTAAAACCAATTTACTGGAGTACAGTGGGAAAAATGTAAATTACATTGGTGGTCAATAGGAAGATTGCCTACCCTGCAGTGTTGGTGTAATGGACTTGCAATAGTGGTTGGCAAGCTTACCTGTCCCTTCATGTCTGTATTACACTTCTGGTTCCTTTTTATCACCTCTACTTCCTGTTCCTGCCCCCACAGGTCATCACAGGAAGTCTATATTAACCAGTGCACTGCAGGTCTGCTTTGCTGTTCAACAGTGTTTGTTCCTGTTTCCAGTTTGCCGTGTGCTTGATCTACCTTTCTGTGTACCGACTTTGACTTGTCTCTGACTATTCCTGTTTGCCTGTTACCCTGACCTTTGGCCTGTCCCTTGGTTACCCTTGTCTGCTTGTTACCCCGACCTCGGCTTACCCATCACCATTCCGTGTGTCCTGGGTGGCTGCTTCCCTTCTCTCCCTACGGAGCGTGACCTGGGGGACCCCAGGGGCCGCGACCTGGGCCCAGCTGCAGCCAAGTCCATCCTCACCACTAGAGACTCTGGTGAACACCTGCTGGGTCTTAGACTCCGCGCCCTGGGGAATCTTGGGCTCACGTTCCGGTCCATCCGCAGCAGTCTGCTATCAGGTTCACTACCTTGCGCTGCGCCCCTGCCTTCAACAGGGAGCAGTTGTCACCTGGCCACAGGTGACCTGACAGTTGGTCAGAATGCCACCCGTAAAGGCAGCTTAAAAGGTCATCGGTGTAATGAAGCTGGCTCTGCCAAGCTTTTTTGGCCCTGGAACTATGCAGGCACCATCAAATGAAAGGTCCATCAGCCATAGCTCAAGGAACCCCTAGCAGCTTCTGGAGGAACCCCAGGGTTCCATAGAAACCTGAATGAGTATGATTGGTTTACATGCAGTTGAGGCCGCCATTATGACTGTTTTCAACAATATTAAGTATGCAGAACAGAATCGGGTGATGCCGGTGAGTCAAAAAATACCATACTGAACTCTTAGTTCTTTTTATAGGTGAAATAGTAATGAGCTCCACCTCAGTATACAGCCCCTCTCTACTCCGAGCTCTTCGATCTGGCCACATCAGAGCCTGCACTCCAATTACTGAAGGAGGGCTAGTAGGAAGCATCCTGCGATATCTACCAAGGTCCCTAGGAATTGTTATAGGTAAGCTGTCCCTATATGACAGATCGCATGAACTGGGTTTTGTATGTTTAAAAGTCGAATTCATGCAAATCTGATGTTTTATTAATAAGGGGAAGGTTGATGATAGGCGGAACGACTGAGATACTGTGAATGGTGGATGATAGGTGGAACCACTCAACTACAGCGGATGGTGGATGATAGGTGGAACCACTCAACTACAGCGGATGGTGGATGATAGGTGGAACCACTCAACTGCAGCGGATGGTGGATGATAGGTGGAGCCACTCAAATACAGCAGATGGTGGATGACAAATGGAACTACTCAACTACTATGGAATGGTGGATGATAAGGTGGAATCACTCAACTACTGCGGCGGGTGAATGATAGGTGGAACCACTCAACCATTTGTTACATATTTGGGGGACTCTGCTGATTAAATACCTCAACTGCAAACATTTCCATCTCTGCCCAGCTGCTTTAACCATTGTGAATGGGTTTGGGGGGGGGGGGGGGCAACAGAAGCAGGACACTTGGATTGGCAGTAGCTGTGCTAGGAAGAAGGCAGGAACTCCGCTATGCAGGAGATTCCAATGCATAGACTATGGTATCGATATTTCTCAGTGCAGCAAGGTCAGTCTTGGGTAGATTATTTAGGCGCAGGAGGGCTGAGAATGCAAATAATGGGTTAAGACAACTTAAAGAGATGCTGTCACCTACTAAAAAATGCATGCAAAAGTACACAATATTAATGTATTTTAAATGCTTACTTGCAGTGTTTTTCCTTTACATAAACTGTTTTTTTATTCACTTGCAATGTTCCTTTGAACTTCCAAGAAAATGTCACTACTTTAGGATGAATCTTCTCTCCCTCCTTACATGTCCTAGGCTTCTCCTCCTTTTGGGAGTATTTTATTTTTTTTTTTATTCTCTGTGCTGGTCCAGCTCATCTGCTCCTCCCTTCCCCTACTTATTTAACAGTGTATGCAGCTTTTGTTTAAGCTTATGCAGAAGTTTGCAGTTGGGTGAGGCTGGACAGTACACCCAGCAGTACAAATGCTGAGGGCGTATGGAACACAAACCTTTGTCCCCAGGTGCATAAAGTCCTAAAAGTTCATATCACTAGATGTACTGTCAAGTCCCAGCAGCTATCAGCCTCTCATAAAGTTTGACAGGCTGCTGGCAGTGGGGCTGCACAATGCACCTGTGCTCTGTCTGCACCCACAGCTAAACACCAGAGCCCCATGCACAAAGGCTAAATGTCCAATGTCCATGGGGCCTTAGGGTGGACTGACCCTTTAAGAATTTGCTCTCATGCTACCCTGGATCACTTTCTGTACTATTTCAGATGCTCTATGCTGGAAGATCCCTCCAGTGTATTCATGGCTGTACAAGGAGGGAGGTTTGTCAGAGAAGGAACTGGTGAACAACTTCAGCTGTGGGTTAGGTGCCGTGATCATTGCACAGAGGACCATGGCCCAGCAGATTCTAGTGGACATTCAGCAAGAAGAGGAGGCATGGTTAGTCGGAGGTCTAATCCAGAATACTTCAGGTAATTTCAGTAAAAAAAAAACTTCTCTCATATCAGCAGATATAGTCATCATGGATAAAGTGTTTTCTAAATGTATGGGACATGTGGAATCAACACAGAGACCTGTGATCCTAAATAGGAGGAGCATAGGCGCTCTGTGTTCATTCCAGAGAGAACATTGGTCTGCTGTGTTTACAACAGCAGACTGTCGTTCTCTCTCCATGGGAATCGGTATCCCTGCTGCCTAATGGAGGCTGGCGAGTGCTCCTGCGAATCGCCGTACAGGTGAGGTGGTTCGTGCAGCTGAGCCAGCCTACCACAGTATATCTGCGGCGGGCGGTCAGCAAGTGGTTAAAAATGCAACTTATCACAATGCACTTTATATGTACGTTGCCATGTGTGGTATTGTGTGTTAATGTGTATTGCCACAAAGCAAAGGTGTGAATGGGGCCTATGGTTTTAAGCGAGACAGACCTTATTAGACTTCTAGGATAAAAAAAAAAATAAAAAATCTGTAAAGAAGCCCCTTCTTAACCAACACCACCACAAAGCTACAAATTTGGTTATCTCTTGTCTCGAGTACTGCAACTGCCTTCTTGTTGGCCTGTCTTTAAGCAGAATATCCCTCTTTCATCTCATCATGAATGCTGCTGCTAGACTCACCCACCTTACCCGCCGCTCAGTGTCTGCTATGCTCCACAGAGGTTTGACTTATTCCTTGCTCTATTCAAAGCTATAAAAAATTATTTAGATACATTTTTGACATGGGTTCTACTTAAAGGGTCTTTGTAGGTATAATGTTGTAGTGATATAAACTGGCCAATCAAATTGCGTATCCGGGTCACGGCACCAATGTAGTGATATAATAGTAGTGGTAGTATTAATTAATTATTACTATAATGCAAGTTATTCTTGCAGCGACCCAGTTCTCCCAGGGAGATGCATTTATTGAGACTTCACAAAAGTCAACAGAGGTACATATAAGATGGATGACAGGACATTTCTTTCTCCTTCAGAGAACCCAGCTTCTCCTGTCATAACTTAGCCAAAACAACCCATTTCTAATATACTTTTTTTTCCTCATTGGTGACCAGGATAAGCAATTTGATTGGCCAGTTTTATTAGGCCTTTGATCTGCTTTTGTCTTTCTGGGTGGATAATGCCCCTTTGGCTATGGACAACTGCAGTCATAAAACCCTTCAGGAAATTTCCTAATTTGCATTCTTTGACTACTAATTAGGTTGGCTCTTCAAAGGCTGATGTGATCTTTTATTAAAATTAACATTGCACAGGGTCATTATCTGCTCCTTTGATATATAAAGTAGGGGTGCACCGATCCGACTTTTCTTTTCCCAATACCGATATCTGGCATTGTGTATCTGCCGACACCGATCCAGAACTACAAACATACACAATATGCATGCAGCTGCAGTACAGAGCAAAGCCGCTGCTTCATGTGTATGGCTCCTCCATTCACAGGTGGAGTGCATCTGATATCACTCCGCCTGTGAGCCGGACCTATACAGGAAGTAGCGGCTCCCATCCCATACTACTAATACACCAAGTAAGGGACGGCTGAGCCGGGACTCAGCAAAACCGGATCGGCCCGTGGATCGGTTAATTTTACCAATCCCCCGATCCAGCTACTGTGGCAGTATCGGCGCCGATATCCGATCCTAATATCGGATCGGTGCATCCCTAATATAAACGTCAACCTGGTTTGGTCAATCTCTGTTCTGGTCAACAAGTCCCCTTTGAAATGCCTAATTAGATAAATATCTATTCCCCAAATACCAATGTGGCATTACCTTACTTACTTTTTGATGTGTTAAATAGACTTGTCACTGGCCTGTCCCATATGCCTAAGTATGTGAACCCATCACACACTATATGTATGCACATATTATAATATATACAATACATACACACACACACACACACACATATATATATACTGTATGTCTATATGTATAGATGCCCATAAAATTGACTACAAATGTAGGTCTTTCTTTTTTTATCATCACTTGTCAAATGTCTCATCTACAGTTAGCTCCATGTATATTTGGGCACAATTTTAGCTTTTTTCAGGTATTTACCAAAACATATTTAAAGAGGAGCTCCAGCCACCTGTCAAAAAAATAAGTCAGCAGCTGCAAAAACTGTAGCTGCTGACTTTATATATAAAAAGCAGCCACTCACCTGTATCACGGTCCAGCGATGCACTTAGCCCAGTCGTCTTCATCCTCTGTCCTCCCTCGGTGGCGCGGACATCTTCACTACGGGCATCCAGCTGTGACAGCTTGTCTTCTGTTGTCTTCAACTTTTGTTGCTTGTCCCTTCCCCCCCAAAAAAGTGCCAATTGTGCAAGAGGAGCAGGGGAGAAGTGCTTAAAGCAGGAAATTCCTCTTTTGGGTGGAGTTATGCTTTAAGCTATAGTTTTATAATAGATGCAGGCTGAAAGTGAAAACTCTCAGGTTTAATTTGAGGGTATGTGCATCCAAATCGGAGGAAGCGTTTAGGAATTACAGCTCTTAGGAATAGTCATTCCCCCTTTTTCGAGGGACCAAAAGTAATTGGAAAATTGAATCAAAAGCTGTTTCTTGGCCAGGTGTGGGCTACTCCATTATTTCTTTATCAATTAAGCAGGTAAAAGGTCTGGAGTTGATTCTAAGCGTGGTATTTGCATTTGGAATCTATTGCTGTGAACCTACATCATGTGTTCAAAGGAGCTGTCCATGCAAGTGAAACAGGCCTTAGTAAAGCTTCAAAAACTAAACAAATCCATCTGTCACACCATGTCTGGGATTCGATCCTGAGATCTGGTGTTTCTTGGATGGTTCCCTATTGCCTGTGCCACTGTTTGGATGCTGGCCCCACCCTGTGTCCAGCTGTTGGCTGTCATCCAATCTAGTGATCCTATAAATCTTTGACTTCCCCTTCCCGTCTTCGCCCTAGTATAGGTCTTGTTCCCTGCTTGTTGGTGGTAACTTGTATTTCGTTGACTGCTGTTGCTGACTCTGCCTGTTCCTGACCTTGCCTCTTGGACTACCCCTTTGGATTTCGTTGATTGCTGTTGCCAACTCTGCCTGTTCCTGACCTTGCCTCGTTGGACTAATCCTTCGGATGTTCACTGATCTTGGTTCGCTGACTTCTCTCTCTACTAACCGTGAGTGCTTGTTTGGTGTTCCTTAAAATAGCCTGTGTGCACTTTCTATTGAGGTCCCCATATTTCTGGCTGTAGGATCTCAACCGCCCTTCCACCTTATACTGGGATAAGAAGACTACCAATCAGGAAACCGGAGCGACGGTTAGACTCTCCTGATAGACCTGACATTATACTAGGGCCAGATGGGCCTCAGCGAGTTGGTGCAGGCGGTCTCTCTTCAGGGACAACTGTTGGGGGAGAAGGCCAATTGTGTGCAGGCGTTAGAGGGGAAATTGGATGTTATCACAACTGTGTTATCCTCCTTGTCTACTGCACGGGGTTCTAGGCCCGCTACTTCTAGTAACCAAGAGTCTGGGGCTAGGGAACCTGTTGTCGTGTCTAGCCCCCAGGGTGCTTCC
Organism: Pelophylax lessonae; assembly: GCF_965119305.1. Taxonomy (NCBI): domain Eukaryota; kingdom Metazoa; phylum Chordata; class Amphibia; order Anura; family Ranidae; genus Pelophylax; species Pelophylax lessonae. Next base: position 100,274,903 of record NC_138769.1, read on the forward strand.
GCTCCTAAGATTCCCCCCCCCCCCCTGAGAAGTACGATGGAAACCCTTTGGATTGCAGGGGTTTTCTCAACCACTGCCGCTTGCATTTTAGGAACCATAAGAACCAACCTTTTCTGTTTGCCTCTGCTCAAGCCAAGTTGACTTTCAATATTTCCTTGCTGAAGGGCAGAGCTTTGTCCTGGGTGTCCCCTCTTCTTGAGAAAGATTTGCCTATTCTTCTGATTATCTCAAAGTTATGAAAACCTTTGAAAAATTATTTGATGTTCCTGGCAGAGTATCAGCAGCCGAGTCCTGTGTTCTCAATCTACATCAGGGTAAACGCACAGTAGCATCTTATGCCACTGAATTCCGCACGCTTGCGACAGAAACTACTTGGGATGATTGCACTCTTAAGGCTGCCTTCCGCAGAGGGTTTGCAGAGCATATAAAGGATGAATTAACCTAATGTGAGGTAGCAGTGGCTCTGGAGCATTTCATCAATTTATGTATCTTGGTGGACACTCGCTTCTCTGAACGCCAGTTAGAGAGAGGGCGCCAGAGACAATTTTTTTCCTCACAGGTTTGGTGCTAAATGTCCCCCTTAGCAATCACTAGCCCCTTCTGTCCCTTCTTCTGTTGGGTCTAAGGAAGAACCCATGGACGTAGGGGCCATGCATTTTTCTGACAATGAACGTACCAAATACAGGACCCTAGGCCTCCGTCTATATTGTGGAAAGCCGGGTCACCTCCTGCATACTTGTCCGGTTCGGTCGGAAAACTTCTGGGCTTAATGGGTGTTCGAGGAGCCCCATTAGGCCATGCCATTTTGAATCCTCCTCAAGAGAAACTAGTAGTTCCTATATCCTTGTCCTGGAATGATAAGTGCTGTTCCACAGTTGCTTTTATAGATTCCGGTGCTGGTGGGGTATTTCTCGATGCAGCAGTGGTTAAGAGTCTTCTAATTCCAACTGTTCCTAAAGACCCACCGCTCTGTATAACTACTCTGGGCGGACACCCTCTTAGTGACGTTCTTATTGCTCGTGAATCCAAGCCTCTTTCCATCATGTTGGGTGCCCTGCATTTTGAAGTCTTATCATTTGACGCCATTCTGCCTCCTAAGTACCCAGTAATTCTTGGTTATCCTTGGTTGTGTAAGCACAACCCGTCTATTGACTGGTCCTCTGGTCAAATTTCTGCCTGGAGTGCTTCCTGTCATGTCAACTGTCTCCAGAAGGTAGTACGTGATGTGTCCATTCATTTGGTTAATACTGCCCCTGGATTACCTGAAGCCTATGCCGATTTTGCTGACGTGTTTTCTGAAAAGGAAGCAGAGGTTCTGCCTCCCCATCGCCCTTATGACTGCGCTATTGATTTGCTACCTGGGGCTCCCCTACCTAAAGCGAGAACCTATCCCCTCAGCCTCGCGGAGACTAAGGTGATGGTGTAGAGTACATCGAAGACAGTCTAAGGAAGGGTTTTATTTGCCCTTCCACATCTCCCATGTGGGCAGGATTCTTTTTTTTTGGAAAAAAAAGATGGAGGACTTAGGCCCTGTGTTGACTACAAGACTCTCAATCGTATCACGGTAAAGAATCGGTATCCTCTCCCCTTAATCACTGAACTGTTTGACTATGTGCAAGGATCTAAATCTTTACCAAACTGGACCTTTGTTCTGCCTATCTCATTAGAATCAAAGCAGGAGACGAATGGAAGACCGGAAGACCGCGTTCAACACTTGTAAAGGGCATTATGAGTGCCATGTGATGCCATTTGGCCTTTGCAATGCCCCAGCTGTTCGTGAACAACATTTTCAGGGATCTACTCGACACTTTCATTGTCCTATACTTGGACGATATACTCGTTCACTCTAAGGATTTATAGCATCATCGCTGCCATGTACGCACGGTTCTAGGCATAGGCATAGGTTGTACGCCAAACTTTCTAAGTGCTCCTTTGAACTACTAGAAATACCCTTCCTGGGTAATATAATTTAGTTCGAAGGATTCCAGCTGGATTCCAAAAAGATCAATGCAATCTTACTATGGCCCAGACGACCACTTTAAGAGATATTCAGCGATTCATTGGGTTCTGTAATTATTATCAAATGTTTATCAAGAACTTTTCCAAGATTCTGGCTCCCATCACTGCTCTCACTAAGAAAGGGACCAACTGCTCTCAGTGGCCTCCGTAAGCTCTGGAGGAGTTCGATCTTTTAAAGTCTGCCTTTTGCTCTGCTCCTGTACTCCGCCATCCTCAGCCATTTGCCCAATTTTTCTTGAATGTCGATGCCTCCAAAGTAGGCACCGGAGCAGTATTGTCTTAATGAGAACCTACTTCCAAAAGACTTCATCCGGTCGCCTTCTTCTCCAAAAAGTTCTCTGTCGCAGAACAAAATTACGACATAGTGAATAGAGAGCTTTTGGCTATAAAGCTAGCATTCTCCGAATGGAGACACTTATTAGAAGGTACGGAAATTCCAGTTGTGGTTTCTTACTGACCAAAAGAATCAAACCTACTTGGAGAAAGCTAAAAGACTAAATTCCAGACAAGTCCACTGGGCACTTTATTCTCCCTGTTTAAATATTGTGACAGGAAGTCAGGTAAATCTATGGGTGTTGTCACAGACGGGAGATACATTTCTGCTTGGTTTAGATAATTCATCAATTACTATAGGGTGTCGGCTGCAGAGGTAGGCAGGAAGGTGTACGGAAGTTGAAAAACCTTCAGCTGTTCAGAATGAGGCCATTAAGGCCTCTATAAGTTACCAAGAGCATGACTAGTGATTGCTGTCTCCTGAAGCTGTGTGAGCTGGGGAGAGCAGTCAGATGAGAGACTTCTAAAGGTGAGATGTTGAACTTTTTCTGTGTAAAGAAAACACAAATGGACATTTGAGTGTCTGCTGTAGGATCAGCAGTGTCTGCCCAACAGTAGGTTGGGAAGACTCTTTAGGTAGGTTCCTGTGTGTGAGAAGGTAGAGGCCCACAGCGGCCAGGATTTATTTTGTGTTTTATTTTGATTTTTTTATGTTTTTGCTGCATGCACTTGTTTGAAGAAATTGGAAGAATAAACCATAAACTGTTGTTTTCAACCACTCCTCGGCTATCTCCCTGTGTAACGAACCCCCCAAAGGGGTCCTCCACACCCGCTACCGAGCTAATCCCTCACAATATGTAGTAACATACATTCCGGGCACCAAGAACGTCAAGGCCGATGCCCTGTCTCGGCAATTTCCTTGTGAGAGTCTTCAAGTAGCTCCGGATCATATTGTTCCTCCTGAAAAAATTATTACTCAACTGGATACAAATCTACAAAGGAACTTGTTGGTTGCCCAATCTCAAGCACCTTCTAATCTCTCAGTTCTGCCCAATACCTTGTTTGTTCCCCTTGAACTACGGAAAGAAGTTTTTCAATGGGCCCATGGGAAGAAGATATCAGGACACCCTGGTATCAATCAAGCCTTCCTATGCCTGAAACCCCTGGTCTGGTGGCCTACTCTAAAGAGGGATGTTATAGCCTTTTTTAAAGCTTGTTCGGTTTGTGCGACCATCAAAATGCATCAATCTGTTCCACAAGGTCTACTTCAACCCTTACCAGTACCTAGAGCTCCCTAGACTCATATTAGCATGGACTTTATCGTGGACTTGCCCTCCTCCAGTCGGAATACCGCCATTTGGGTTGTAGTTAATCGATTTTCTAAGTTAGCCCACTTCATTCCCATGCCCGCATTACCTTCTGCCCCCAGCTTGGATTTTCCCTTCCTTGAAAATGTCATCCGTTTACACGGCATCCCGGTCGATTTTGTTAGTGACAGAGGCCCTCAATTTATATGCTCATTTTGGAGGGCCGTTTGCAAACTTCTGGTGATCCAGAATTCCTTGTCTTCGGGATACCATCCCCAATCTAATAGCCAAATGGAAAGGGTCAATCAAGATTTTCTGGCTGTAGGATCTCAACCGCCCTTCCACCTGATACTGGGATAAGAAGACTACTGGTCAGGAAACCGGAGGGATGGTTTAGAGTCTCCTGACAGACCTGACACCATCGGAGAGATAGCAGCAACAATAGGAGTGGCCAAACCAACAGTTTGGTACATTCTGAGAAAAGAGGAACGCACTGGTGAGCTCAGCAACATAAAAAGGTCTGGACGTTCACGGAAGAAAACATTGGTGGATGATCGCAGGATCCTCTCTATGGTAAAGAAAAACCCATTCACAACATCCAGACGAGTGAAGGACACTCTCCAGGAGGTGAACGTATCATTGTCAAATCAAGAGAAGACTTCACGAGAGCAAATACAGAGGGTTCGCCACAAGGTCCAAACCACTCATAAGCCTGAAGAATAGAGATGTATAGAACTGTTCGCCGGCGAACAGTTCCCGGCGAACTTAGCATGTTCGCGTTCGCCGCTGCCGGCGAACATATGCGATGTTCGGTCCGCCCCCCATAAGACATCATTGAGGCAAACTTTGACCCTGAACTTTACAGTCAGCAGACACATTTCCAGCCAATCAGCATACCTCCCTCCCACACCCTCCCACCTCCTATAAATAAGCAAGGGCAGCATCCATCTTAGATCATTCTGAAGCAGTGTGTGTAGTGAGAGTAGGGAGAGAGCTGCTGCTGCTGCTGCTGCTGCTGCTGTTAAGCTAGGGACAGTTAGTCAGTGTTCCTGGTCTTGCAGTGTTCTTGGTCCACTACTGCTGTAATATCAGCACCCCAAAAAGCCCTTCTAAGGGCTGGTATTTGTGTTTTTTTTTTTTTTTTTTTATATATATATATATATATATATATATATATATATACCTAGCGTCCCCAAAAGCCCTTTTAAGGGCTGGTAATTGAGTTGTTTCTTCTTATATATATATATATATCTATATCTATCTAGTGTCCCCAAAAGCCCTTTTAAGGGCTGGTAATTGAGGATTTTTTTTTATTTATATATATACATATATATATATATATAGTGTCCCCAAAAGCCCTTTTAAGGGCTGGTAAGGTAATAGAGTTTTTTCTTTATATATATATCTATATATATCTATTGTACACTGCAGTTGCCTGCCCGCTGTGTGTGAGAGGCCACAGACCTACCACAGACTGTACTGTGTGCACACCACACTCATTTCGGGTGGCACAGGCACAGTACCTTGCATTTTAAAAAATATTTTTTTTTTCCTCTGTCATAATTGCAGTGAGTGCTGTGTCAGGTCCACAGAGTGCACTGTACCCACTGCAGTGCACTGCCCACCACTGATATATATACGGTGGCACAGCATCTTGTTGCAATAAATTGAAAAAAAAAAATATTTTTTATTATTGCAGTTGCCTGGGCTGCCAGTTACTGTCAGGTCCACAGAGTGTACTGTGCCCACTGCAGTGCCACTGTGTGCCCACCCACCACTGATATATAAGGTGGCACAGCAGCTTGCAAAGTAAAAAAAATATATATTTTTTTTAATTGCAGTTGCCTGGGTGCCAGTGACTGCTGTCAGGTCCACAGAGAGTGTACTGTGCCACTGCCCACCCACCACTGATATATAAGGTGGCACAGCAGCTTGCAAAGTAAAATAAAATATATTTTTTTAAAATTGCAGTTGCCTGGGTGCCAGTGACTGCTGTCAGGTCCACAGAGAGTGTACTGTGCCACTGCCCACCCACCACTGATATATAAGGTGGCACAGCAGCTTGCAAAGTAAAAAAAAATATATTTTTTTTTAAATTGCAGTTGCCTGGGTGCCAGTGACTGCTGTCAGGTCCACAGAGAGTGTACTGTGCCACTGCCCACCCACCACTGATATATAAAGTGGCACAGCAGCTTGCAAAGTAAAAAAAATATATATATATTTTTTAAATTGCAGTTGCCTGGGTGCCAGTGACTGCTGTCAGGTCCACAGAGAGTGTACTGTGCCACTGCCCACCCACCACTGATATATATGCCTGCAAGAGAAAAAGCCAGCCGCAGAGAAGCCGTATTCCTGAAAATATAAGAAAAATGCTGTTTTTTAGGGGTTCTGGACATGCTACAGAGCTGAAACTTGACAGGTACACTTTTTAGACCCCCCAGACACTAAATACAAAAAATGACATGCCTGCCTAAAAAAATGCCCGCTAAATGCCTGCAAGAGAAAAAGCCAGCCGCAGAGAAGCCGTATTCCTGAAAATATAAGAAAAATGCTGTTTTTTAGGGGTTCTGGACATGCTACAGAGCTGAAACTTGACAGGTACACTTTTTAGACCCCCCAGACACTAAATACAAAAAATGACATGCCTGCCTAAAAAAATGCCCGCTAAATGCCTGCAAGAGAAAAAGCCAGCCGCAGAGAAGCCGTATTCCTGAAAATATAAGAAAAATGCTGTTTTTTAGGGGTTCTGGACATGCTACAGAGCTGAAACTTGACAGGTACACTTTTTAGACCCCCCAGACACTAAATACAAAAAATGACATGCCTGCCTAAAAAAATGCCCGCTAAATGCCTGCAAGAGAAAAAGCCAGCCGCAGAGAAGCCGTATTCCTGAAAATATAAGAAAAATGCTGTTTTTTAGGGGTTCTGGACATGCTACAGAGCTGAAACTTGACAGGTACACTTTTTAGACCCCCCAGACACTAAATAGAAAAAATGACATGCCTGCCTAAAAAAATGCCCGCTAAATGCCTGCAAGAGAAAAAGCCAGCCGCAGAGAAGCCGTATTCCTGAAAATATAAGAAAAATGCTGTTTTTTAGGGGTTCTGGACATGCTACAGAGCTGAAACTTGACAGGTACACTTTTTAGACCCCCCAGACACTAAATACAAAAAATGACATGCCTGCCTAAAAAAATGCCCGATAAATGCCTGCAAGAGAAAAAGCCAGCCGCAGAGAAGCCGTATTACTGAAAATATAAGAAAAATGCTGTTTTTTAGGGGTTCTGGACATGCTACAGAGCTGAAACTTGACAGGTACACTTTTTAGACCCCCCAGACACTAAATACAAAAAATGACATGCCTGCCTAAAAAAATGCCCGCTAAATGCCTGCAAGAGAAAAAGCCAGCCGCAGAGAAGCCATATTCCTGAAAATATAAGAAAAATGCTGTTTTTTAGGGGTTCTGGACATGCTACAGAGCTGAAACTTGACAGGTACACTTTTTAGACCCCCCAGACACTAAATACAAAAAATGACATGCCTGCCTAAAAAAATGCCCGATAAATGCCTGCAAGAGAAAAAGCCAGCCGCAGAGAAGCCATATTCCTGAAAATATAAGACAAATGCTGTTTTTTAGGGGTTCTGGACATGCTACAGAGCTGAAACTTCACAGGTACACTTTTTAGACCCCCCAGATGCTAAATCCAAAGAAATTTTTTATTTTTATTTTTTTTTAATTTTTCCAATAATTGGCTCTCTATCAAAAAATTATAATTTTTAAGAACTTTTTTTTGCGTGATCCCTCTCCGGCATGCCACAGTCCAGGTGTTAGTCCCCTTGAAACAACTTTTCCATCACTATTGTGGCCAGAAAGAGTCCCTGTGTGTTTTAAAATTCGCCTGCCTATTGAAGTCTATGGCGGTTCGCCCGGTTCGCCGGTTCGCGAACATTTGCCGATGTTCGCGTTCGCCGTTCGCGAACGGCGAATTTTAGGTTCGCGACATCACTACTGAAGAATAGAAAAGCCAGATTAGACTTTGCCAAAAAAAACTCCAAAAAAGCCAGACCAATTCTGGAAAAGCATTCTTTGGGCGGATGAAACCAAGAATAATCTGTACCAGAATGACGTAAAGAAAAAAAAAGCGCGTAGAAGGCTTGGAATGACATCCAAAGCACACAATGTCATCTGTAAAACATGATGGGGGCAGTGTGATGGCTTGGGCATGCATGGCTTCCAGTGGCACTGGGTCATTGTTTTTTTTTGATGATGTGAGAAGACAGAAGCAGCCGGATGAATTCTGCAGTGTTTAGAGATACAGTGGGTACGGAAAGTATTCAGACCCCCTTAAATTTTTCACTCTTTGTTATATTGCAGCCATTTGCTAAAATCATTTAAGTTCATTCTTCTTCCTCATGAATGTACACATAGCACCCCATACTGACAGAAAAACACAGAATTGTTGACATTGTTGCAGATTTATTAAAAAAGAAAAACTGAAATATCACATGGTCCTAAGTATTCAGACCCTTTGCTCAGTATTTAGTAGAAGCCCCCTTTTGATCTAATACAGCCAGGAGTCTTTTTGGGAAAGATGCAACAAGTCTTTCACATCTGGATTTGGGGATCCTCTGCCATTCCTCCTTGCAGATCCTCTCCAGTTCTGTCAGGTTGGATGGTAAACGTTGGTGGACAGCCATTTTTAGGTCTCTCCAGAGATGCTCAATTGGGTTTAAGTCAGGGCTCTGGCTGGGCCATTCAAGAACAGTCACGGAGTTGTTGTGAAGCCACTCCTTCGCTATTTTAGCTGTGTGCTTAGGGTCATTGTCTTGTTGGAAGGTAAACCTTCGGCCCAGTCTGAGGTCCAGAGCACTCTGGAGAAGGTTTTTGTCCAGGATATCCCTGTACTTGGCCGCATTCATCTTTCCCTCGATTGCAACCAGTCGTCCTGTCCCTGCAGCTGAAAAACACCCCCACAGCATGATGCTGCCACCACCATGCTTCACTGTTGGGACTGTATTGGACAGGTGATGAGCAGTGCCTGGTTTTCTTCACACATACCGCTTAGAATTAAGGCCAAAAAGTTCTATTTTGGTCTCATCAGACCAGAGAATCTTATTTCTCACCATCTTGGAGTCCTTCAGGTGTTTTTTAGCAAACTCCATGCGGGCTTTCATGTGTCTTACACTGAGGAGAGGCTTCCGTCAGGCCACTCTGCCATAAAGTCCCGACTGGTGGAGGGCTGCAGTGATGGTTGACTTTCTACAACTTTCTCCCATCTCCTGACTGCATCTCTGGAGCTCAGCCACAGTGATCTTTGGGTTCTTCTTTACCTCTCTCACCAAGGCTCTTCTCCCCCGATAGCTCAGTTTGGCCGGACGGCCAGCTCTAGGAAGGATTCTGGTCGTCCCAAACGTCTTCCATTTGAGGATTATGGAGGCCACTGTGCTCTTAGGAACCTTAAGTGCAGCAGAAATCTTTTTGTAACCTTGGCCAGATCTGTGCCTTGCCACAATTCTGTCTCTGAGCTCTTCAGGCAGTTCCTTTGACCTCATGATTCTCATTTGCTCTGACATGCATTGTGATCTGGAAGGTCTTATATAGATAGGTGTGTGGCTTTCCTAATCAAGTCCAATCAGTATAATCAAACACAGCTGGACTCAAATGAAGGTGTAGAACCATCTCAAGGATGATCAGAAGAAATGGAAAGCACCTGAGTTAAATATGAGTGTCACAGCAAAGGGTCTGAATACTTAGGACCATGTGATATTTCAGTTTTTCTTTTTTAATAAATCTGCAACAATGTCAACAATTCTGTGTTTTTCTGTCAGTATGGGGTGCTATGTGTACATTCATGAGGAAGAAGAATGAACCTAAATGATTTTAGCAAATGGCTGCAATATAACAAAGAGTGAAAAATTTAAGGGGGTCTGAATACTTTCCGTACCCACTGTATACTGTCAGCCTAGATTCATCCAAATGCCGCAAAGTTGATTGGACGGTGCTTCATAGTACAGATGGACAATGATCAAAATATACTGCATTGCAAAAGCAACCCAGGAGCTCTTAAAGAAAAAGAAGTGGAATATTCTGCAATGGCCGAGTCAATCAACTAATCTCATCCCAACTAAGCATGCGTTTCTTGCTGAAGGCAAAACTAAAGGCAGAAAGACCCACAAACAAAGAACAACTGAAGACAGCTGAAGTTAGAGCCTGCAAAGCATCAGAAAGGAGGAAACCCAGTCTTTGATAATGTCCATGGGTTTCAGACTTCAGGCAGTCATTGCCAGTAAAGGATTCTCAACAAAATATTAAAAATAAACATTTTATTTATGATTATATTGAATTGCAGATTACATCTGAGCCCCTGAAAGTACCCCTGGGTACTGTGTATAAAAATGGTTGCAGTTCCTAAAATTTGTACTTGATATTTATGTTCAACCCTTTGAATAGGAGGCTGAAAGTCTGCACTTCAAATTTATTTTGATTGTTGTGTTTAAATTATATTCTGGTGGCATACAAAGCAAAAAGTATGAAAATAGTGCCTGTATCCAAATATACAGTATATGGACCTAACTGTACATTGCCAACAATTCCTTCTGTTTTATTCTCCAGATTTCCCATGTTCCAGGGTCAGCCATCTTTTAGAAGCTTTGAAAATCAACACATTTCAGCTACTAAGAAATGTCATTTTGAAGAGAACACCTGCTAAGATCTCAAAAACTGCCATATTCATATCTAACACAGGTATATGAAAGATTCCTGTTCAAATTCTTTCTCCTGCTAAATTTCTTTTGGGTAGAATGGAGTAGGTCTAGAACTTTGGTCAGTTTTTAAATGCTCTGTCCCTTTTTTAAGATATTTCTTCTCACCATTGGTTTTGTATGACACCCTTCATCTGTTGGGAGATTTTCCCTCACTTCCTGTTCTGTCTGACACTCATCAAATAGACAGAAAATTAAGGTAATCTCAGAAGGTATTGAAGCTAGAGGAAGGCAAGTAGCTATCATTTTCAAAGTACTATCAGCAATAGAGGCTTCCACATCCTTTTGATGACAGGTTTCCTAAAAAGCCCATCCTAAACTGTATTTTCTTCATTAATACGTGAAGTATAAGTTGTTAAGGCTCTTGCTTTTTTTCCCTCGTAGGTGCCCCTGGCCCCCCCTCCATAGCACGCAGCTTGCTATGGAAGCATTCATGCGTGCTCGCTCTTGAGCCAGCTCTTTGTGTCCATTGATCCATTGATCATTGTGTACACAGATCGTGGCTTGGCCCCACCCCCGACCCTCCTAACTGGCTGGCTGTGATTGACAGTAGCAGGAGCCAATAGCGAAAGCTATGGAGGGAGCTGAGAGAGCCACTGCTCTCATGCACATCGCTTGATCGAGATTGGGCTCAGCTAAGTTATAAGGTTGGGGGGGGGGCAGCAGCACACAGATTTTATATCTTAATGCAGAGAATGCATTAAGGTAAAAAAAAACTTCAGGCTTTAGAACTACTTTAACCAAAACAGGATTCCAGGCAGGCAAAACATAGGTGGGTCATTCCCCCCTTCAACCATAACACAACTGTCATTAGGACAAAGGACAGCATAGCAGCAGTTTAAGATGGTGTCACTAATGTCACTAATCAGTGAAGCCATTTTTTGAGATTGCTATTGGTATTCCCACAGGATCAGTGCAGAACATTACTTCAGTATTCAGCATGCTGACAATGTAATTGGGCTGTACTTAGCCAGCATAAGTGCCTTTGGGTCCTCCGGACATCAGTTCCACTGTTGCAGAAATCAAGGTGGTTTCAAGGATAGGAAGAGGTAGGTTTATGGAGAGTTAAAAGGCGGTTCCCAGAAAAAGGAGAGAGAAATAGCCACATTTCATGTGTAGAATCTTTGTCCCTACAATTTCACAATTCCATATGGTTTTTTAGTTATTACTGCCTTTATGATTTTGGGTGGCTACCATAAGACGAATAGTCATATACAGTGGGGGTCAGTGTGTTGTCATAAATGTGGGTGGCCTGAATTGTCACAGGACCAAAGAAGATAAATGTAGCTGCTTTACTCTTCAGTTGCATAGTTGCCTTACTCTTTCAGGCATGAAGCTGAAGATCTTGATTGACACGCTAAGGCAACTTGCCAGCAATACAAAGCTAGCCCTTATTATCTCCAATAAGAGTGCCCTAGAAGAGCTCCGGAAAGCTATGGCTGCTGGGATTCCTACACGGGTAGGTTAACTTAAAGCTGACCTTCACCCATGAAAATTACTTCTCTAACTGCTTCCTCCTCCCTTATAAGAAGTTGGATTTCTTTTTTACTTTAAAAATACCTTTTTTTAATCTTTATACTTTTTATGCCCGCCAAACTTTACCAAGTGCAAAGTGAGCAAACCGAAGAAAAATCTACACCAAATCAATATTTAGTGTGACTACCCTTTGGCTTCACAGCCGTATCAATTCTTACACTTGTACACTTGCACAAAGTCCAGGAATTTGTAGGATTAGATTCAGGTGTATGATTAAACAATTACACTAAGCAGGTGTTAACTATCACTAATTTCATGTGCAGGTTGAAACACACTCATTAACTGAAACAGAAATAGCTGTGTAGGAGTCTTAAACTGGGTGAGGAACAGGCAAACTTTGCCATTAAAGTGAAGTTGTCGAAGACAGTTTCATGACACAGGTCATACACCATGGCAAGACGGAGCACAGCTACAGCACACAAGTTAGTTATACTGCATCAACAAGCTCTTGACCAGGCAAAGATTTCAAAGCAGACTGGGGTTTCAAGATATGCTCTTCAAGCTCTTTTGAAGAAGTACAAAGAAACGGCAATGTTGAGGACCACAGACACAGTGGTCAGCCAAAGAAACTTAATGCAGAAGATGAAAGACATCATGTTTACTTTCCTTAGACATCGGAAGATGTCCAGTAGTGCCATCAGAACAGAACTGGCAGAAACCAGTGGGACTCAGGTACACCCATCTAATGTTCAGAGAAGTCTGGCCAGAAGTGGTCTTCATGGAAGAATTGTGGCCAAAAAGCCATACCTCCGACATGGAAATAAGGCTAAGCGACTATACTATGCACAAAAAGATAGAAACTGTGGTGCAGAAAAATGGCAGCAGGTGCTCTGGACTGCTGAGTCAAAATGTGAAATATTTGGCTGTAGCAGTAGGCAGTTTGTTCGCCGGAGAGCAGTACAATAATGAGTGTCTGCAAGCAACAGCGAAGCACGGTAAGGTTCCTTGCAAGTTTGGGGCTGTATTTACGCAAATGGATTTGCAGATTTTGTCAGGATCAATTGGGTCCTCAAAGCTGAGAAATAAAGGCAGATACTTAGCTGTTGTGCCATACCATAAAGGAGGCATGCGATTGGCCTCAAATTTATTCTGCAGCAGTACAATGACCCCAAACATACATCCAATGTCATTAAGAACTATCTTCGGTGTAAAGAAAAACAAGGATACCTGGTTTGGCCCCCAAAGAGTTCTGGTCTTAACATCATTGTGTCTGTTTGGGATTACACGAAGACAGGATTTGAACCAGCCTACTTCCACAGAAGATCTGTGGTTAGTTCTGCCAGATGTTTGGAACAGCTTATCTGTCGAGTTCCTTCAAAAACTTTGTGTAAGTGTACCTAGAAGAATTGATGCGGTTTTCAAGGCAAATATTAATTTGATTTGGATTTCTCTTCTGTCCATTTACTTTCCATTTTGCTGATAAAAATAAATTATTAACACTTCTATTTATGAAAGCATTCTTCATTTCAATCATGTTTTCACATCTGCCTAAAACTTTTTCACAGTAGTGTGTATGCAGATTAAACTTCAGTTTTAAGTTAATTGGTTCTTTTTGTCCAGTTTAATAGGGTTGCATACGATTTTCGATAACTAAAATGTTGATATATTCCCAATTGTATTTTTGGTGCTTGTATTTATGCATCTAGGTGTTTGACCATACACTGTTCACATGTCATTCTGATTTTGAGAATACGATATGCAAAGTTCTGGATGAGTTCTCAATTGATATGATCTGCCTGGCTGGCTTTGGACGGATGTTGTCAGAACACTTCCTTGAGAAGTGGAAAGGTACAGAATGCAACTATTGGACAAATTGCTAAAATTTACATGGGTAACTAAAAAATTTTAAGTAAATGTGAAATAATGGAAGTGTATAAGCAAGGCAGATTCCAGGGTCAAGTTAATGCGAAGAATAAAAAGAAAAACCTTGCGAGCTACTATGTATGTTCACAGTTAGCTAGTAAGACGCTGCTGGCACTGTTCACAATCTCATAAAGTTGTGCACAAATCAAATTAAAACAATATATGTGCCACGCTGTGCAAAGCTATACAAACATAAATACTCTGTGCAAAAACAATATAAAACAAATCAAAGTGTCAATACAGTCCACAGTGGTAATGAACAATATAACTTGCAATTGACAGTGCTTATATAAAGTGCAATTGATAGTGCTTATACGTATAAAGTCCTCTTGCACACAGTTCATGTGCTCCCTGTGTGGTGTGACCCCACCAGTAAATCACCATCCACGTAAATATCATGTCTTAGTCTATTTTCACCTTAAGGTGCTTCAAAATCAAACCGGATGTGCCATCACACTCCTCACCTCTATGCGTTTGACCTCACAATTAAGTTTGACCAAACAGTGCTTTTTAGCCTCTTCAGGGCTAAGTCAGTGTGATCTAGATCTCCAGAATCCCTTTTCCTTCCATAGAGTACCTCCCCATCAGTGGGTATTATCAGGGTGCATATGGGTAAAAGAGACTCCAATAGTGCTTTTACCATTAAAACACTGGCTTTATTAAAACATATACAAATTAATACTCCCAATTTACTGGTGCTTCCAGCGCACCAGGCTATTTCAGACAATATTTCTGTCTAGTGTTCCCCTAAGTCGCACAAGCCGATATTTCCCCATGGGCTGCCCTCTCCACATTAATGCTAATAAATCTACAAAACATAACTAAAGCAATAGCAACAAGAAAGTATCTTCCCTAAGCTGACCTTGTACCGGTAGAACTTTGTTTGAACATTTGGATAAGAAAATGTAAAATATGCTCATCCCACTATTCAATGGTTACTTCATGGACTCAACTATTCAACTCAACTATTCAATGCAGTACTCTTCATTCAAATACTATGTCAATCTCTTGCATTTCGTAGAAAGAGTTTACAAGTTTATGGTCATAAAAGACAAGTTAAGATTAATCAGGGATCCAATTCAAGCATTCATTATTTTACTTAGTTATATACTGTAGTTATTTAGTCAAAAAAAGTTAATTTATTCCCAAATTGGACAAACATTTTCCATCCTTGTCTTTTGTTTTATTTTTTGCCCTCTCTGGTCGAAACCAATTGTTGAATTGTTATTGTACCTTTTAACTAGAATTAAAGAATTTTTTGAAAACGACAATCTTCTAACAAAATGCTACAAGTGTAAGGCCAGCATTAGATTATCTTATGCTTCTGATTCCGATAACTTTACATTTAGAAAATTATAATACTATTTTTTGGTTTTGTAAACCTTGCGCAGTAACAGGTTTCAGAAGTCATAAGTTTAACAAAACGCAGAATATTAAACAAAAATAAGAGGGCTTCTAAATATTTATAGGTTAAATAAATAAACCAGATCAATAAATAAAGCTGGACATTACCAATGATGTGGATAGCTCTAATTTACTTTATGTATGATTTAATATTTCTTGAACAGGAAAAATTTTGAAGCTCCATACACAACATTCCCCATCACAGAAAGGGGAAGGGGTTTCTGGGAAGTTTTACGGCTGCACAGTCTCTTTCCTGCTGGTGAGTATTTTATTTCATTAGCGCTGCCTTTGAACTTAACAAGAAATAATAATTTTTTTTCAAATTTCTAACTAAATAATGTTTATCAGCTAAATATCTTTTTTCAAAGTGTGCAAGTTTGTTTTGTTTATACTGTATATACAGAAGAGGCCATACCTGTTCATATTGAAAGCACATCTGTAAAAAATTGCCCCTGAAGTCGCCAAAAGTAGTGCAGGTTCTACTTTTGGGAATCAGCCTCCATTCACATCGGGCCGATTCGAACTGTGTCATTGCTGGCAATAGGCTCCAATTTGGCATGCAATTTGACATGTCAAATCACATGGCAAATCGGCCCGATGCGAACGGGGGCGGATTCCTAAAAGTAGTTACTACACTACTTTCGGCGACTTCAGAGGCGATTTCAATAGACATCTATCCATGAACCCGCACAGGTGTCTTTCAAATCGCCCTCAGTGTGAACGAGGGCTAAAGATCTTTTTTGCTGGGCTCTGTTACCATTATGCCTGGCTTGTTACTTACACCCCTGATGAGCAATAAGCCAATAGGGACTATACCCAGACCAGGAGTCCTCAAGCATTTGCAAGCGACAGGCTGGTGACGCCTTGGGATCAGTTTTCCTTGCTCTATGCCTTCCTCCACTGCAGTTTCTTTCTCGCCTGCTGAGCAAGATAAAGGTGGAAGGCATTTTGCCGATTCTGATAGCACCTGCCTGGCCAGGAAAATCATGCTATAAAGTCCTCATAAGTCTCTTGGCAGACAAGCCGTAAGCTCTTCCAGATTTGCTGTCACAGGGTCTGTTCTTTCATCTTGTTGGTTTTAATGGCATGAGTTTGGAAGCCCAAGACCTGAGGGAGAGGGCTATTTCTAACTGTAATCCCTATCCTCTTTAAGGCTAGAAGTCAACCTCCAGGAAGGTGTACCATCATACATGGAAGTCTTATTTCACCTAGTGTGAGGCTTGTAAGTTTCATCCCCACAAGTCTGTCACGGGGTACATTTTGGTATTTCTCCAGTGTGGAGAGGTCTCTGGCTTTAAGCACCAGTAAGGGACAAATATTTGCTTTGTCCATTCTTTTTCACAGATCTGATACATCTCGTTCCTTGGTCAAAGCATTTTGATTCAGGGTGTCACAAAGATTCTTATGCCTTTGCAGCCCCCCTTGTCCCCATGGCACCCAAAATCAGTCTTGTCTGTTTTGCAGTCTTCCTCGTACTTCAACAGAATAAGGTGGTGTTGAGCCCTCAATTCTCTTTTTTGCAGAATGTAGTTTCTTCTTCTCACCTAAATCAGGCCATTGTGTTATCTTTTTTTGTCCTAATTCTAAAGAGAAGGTTCTTCATACTATGGATGTTGTTCAAGTTGTGTGGGTGTATCTGAAGTCTACAGCTTCATTTAAGCAGTCTGATTCTCTGTTCTAACTGAGGGTCCTTACAAGAGTCACGTTGTTACTTGATCCACTATTTCTAGGTGTATTTGTCAGCATGTCTTAGGCCAATGAAATCAAGGTTCAAAAAAAAAAAAAAAAAAAAAAAAGGTCTTTCCCAGTTAAGGCCGTTCCAACTGGAGTGTCAGATGCTTCCTGAGCTATTCCGCATAAAGCTTCTGTTATTCAAGTTTGCAAAGCTACTACTTAGGTTTATGTTCACATATTGATTACATTCTACTAGAAAGATTACGCCTTCAAAAGACACCAGTCTTGGGCAAGAGGTCTTGTTGTAGGCAGCCTAGAAGTGGGATTACCCATGTTGTATTTTTAGATTTTGGGTATGTTCGCCTTGTTGCTATGTTGCCCATGCTGCATGATCAGTGCTTTGGGACATCCCAAGTAGTCATAAATATGAACTGTTCTGTGTCCTGTGATGCATGATTAAGAAATTCGAAATTTTTATTTACCTTTAAAATTCTTTTCTAGGAGTACATCACAAGACACAGAGATTCCTCTCCTCTTGTCTATTCCTCAGTGCTTTCTACAAAACCAAGGCTTAAGCCCAGTACACACAAGTAGAAATTCGGCCGGGAAATTTCGTCTGACGACGATCTGCCGATTTTCGGTTTGTTAGTATGGTGCTTCTGACAACTGACAACCGACTCCGACTTTTCGGGCAAAAAAATCCTGGTGTGCAGGCTATATCATTTTTGTCGACCGTCAAAACACATCCGAGTTTCGTCTCATTAGTAGAGATTTAGATGGGGAAAAATCTTATGAGCAAGACTAGGCATGCTCAGAGATGAAAGAACACAAAGAAAGCAAACCAACACATGACATCACTTCTGAAGTAAAATTCTGTCCTGCGGGAAAATTCGTGTGCAGTCTAGAGCACATTCCAACCAACAGACACCACTCTGGACAAAAGATGGACGACCGGTCGGCGGAAATTTGTGCGTGTGTACGAGGCTTAAGTGGACCTGGGAGAGGTTATACCTGGACAGGGATTACTGACTTTTTTTGACCAGTATTAATACACTCAAAGGTATATCCTAATATCTTTGTAGCACTGTCCCCGTAGGAGCTGCCATAAGTGGATTTCCCTGGGTTACCCATAGCAACAGTCTGCAAAATATTCCTCACTTTACACTTGGCTCAGTCAATGAACAGTCCAGGGGATTTGTTTTTTTTTTTTTTTTGTGTTTTTATTTTATAGTGGGATGGGAGAAGGGATGAGTGGGATACTGCTTCTAGTAACTATGCACAACTTGAGGACAACTATCTGCAGAGGATGCAGCGAGACCGCTGCTTCACTTTGCCACTGAGGTGAAGATTTAACTGATGAACGGTACTTTAGCTTCTCTTCAGGGTTTCATTTGGCACTCCCTTTCTGACCCACTGTGTGTGCGGATTCTTGTCCACTGACTTTCCCTGGAGTGGTCCCCTTCCTGGGCAGACCCCTGGCAAGCTCCCTGGTACTCACGGACACTGTTTTTCACAGAGACCTCTGCCACTGCTCCACCGTCAGTTTCTCTTGGACCTCACAGCTCAGCTCCACACTCTGGTCCACTAGGCCGACTGCCTGTGACCACTTTCCAACCTGAAAGGAGGAGAGACAGCCTTCACCTTCCTCTTGGGATGTGGCTTCCCGCCCATAGACCTCTTGTCATATGTGCCCTTGGCTTTTATGGTCAATCCAAGGATGCACCACTGTTGTGCCCTCCCAAAAGCATGTGTCTCACTGACTGGGTTTCTTCCACTGTCCAACATGCCCCCCCTATTGGATACATTGGGGACACTCCCTCAGACCAAGTGTATCACACCTGGACACATGTAACAGACCTAACAAGAAATCCTGCTCCCTGATGAGCAGGAAAGCAACCCAATGCTTTTACCTAGCACCTGACTACGAGGGTGATACATCTTCTTCCTCGCTCACCAGGCTTCCTCCACATTGCATGAATAGTCCCCCAAAGCCGTTTTGCCACTTGTCTTGTTGTAGACTCTTCAATTATATACTAAACAATGCAAGAACAGAAGTTCTGTATTGTACAGAAAGGCAAAAATATCCTGCCCACATGCTGGGAAGTTCGAGAGCAAGGACAAGCACTGGCTGCCAGTGAAGCCAGAAACAAGGTATTTGTATTTCTCAAATCAAATACAGTGCAGTAACCAGGATTAGTGCATGTGTAAATTTTAAAGCAGCTGAGGAGTTTGGCTTTACCACATCCTTGAATTCCATAAATTTGCATAGATGGGTTGGCAATCCTAACACGCTGATGTCTATGAAGCGTAAATCTGATTTTACTTACAAATTTACATGTTATATACACAGGGTGGCAACTCCTCTCCTGGACCTACAGTCCTACAAGAGACAATCCTCGCAGACTCAGAGGTCCTTGGCACTGAACACATGGAAGAAGCTGAACCAAGAGCTGTAGCCAAAGCCCTGCATCTAGTGTCCAGTGGAATAATACACTTAGGAGCCGACAACCACATATCCTGGAGGACTGAAGACTGAACACAAGGCTGTATTGTATATTAGTGTATTATAAAACTACCTTCTACCATATTGGACTGACAAGACTCAAGTTGTAACAGGGCCTCTGCAAATGTCTTTTAGGCTCCATTCATACTCCTGCGATTTGTCATGCAACTTCGGACATCAAAGTTGCATGACAAGTTACAGCCCAATTTTTTCAATTACACCTATTCAAATCGGTGCAACCTAAAGTCACAGTGACTTTGACAAGGTGACTGCACTACTTGGTGTGACTTAGATCTATTGAGTGTAAAGTCAGATCAAAGTCGCTCTAAAAATCATGCAAATTTGGAGTAACACTAGTGCGAATGAAGCCTTACTTTTTGTGTATCTGTTTGGTTCAAAGCACACCTGCGACCCCAACACTGGCAACAAATCACCAAAGACAGGCTTGCTATAAAGCGCAGAGTAAATATACACCTGTTTATTTGTGTGTCTCCCTCTGTGAAGAAAATACCACAGACTATTAATGCACGCCACATCTTTCATATCCACCCAGAAAAGGAGCAATTTGTGGAAACAGATGAGAATTGTTTTGCTCTCTATATCAATCCAGTCAGTGATGAATTGTCACCAGTACAGAATCACTAAAATGGCCCTTCTGGGGGCAGTTGGCATTAAGTCAGCAAGTAGAGCCATAAGACACATTGTTGTGTTGATTGCTGTACTTTTTTGCATTTATTGCAAAATACTTTTACAAAAAAAATCTTAGAAGTGAAGGTACAGTATTCTCTCATCAGAGGGGGAAAGGAGAGACAGCAATAAAACCACTTTTCCTAATATCTCCCCATGTCAGCACATTTGGGTCATACTCCCCCTCCAGAACAGCTTGTTGATTAGTCTGTTGAAGTAAAACCAAATAAATAAATAAATAATAACAAAAAAAAGCAAAGAATCAAATTTTGTTGGGCAAAAGATACATGCAAAGCCTCTTTTGCCAACAAACCTTTGCTCTAGGATCCAAGCAATTCTGCTTTTTGAATGTACACTATATGGGGCATGTACCATGCAGTGTGTATAGCATATATATGATCATCTGTGATTACTGGTATTAAATAAAATGTGTCATGATCCAAATACTAAGTTGGCTTCACTTCATTAGTTTTGGACTTCACATATCAAAACATAAAAAAGAAAAAAGCAGCGCTGTATGTGTATGTAGCTGGGAGCGGACTACTAGGATATATACAGTATGTATCTATTTACTTATCGTTATTGTTGGAGTCGTCTGTGTGCCCCTTTAAGTCTGCTTTCATAGGAGATCGGCCTCTCACAGGAAGTAGAACTGGATGGTGGGAGATGTAGTTCTGAATTGATAGCAGACTGTTATCTGGATTGCTGAGGGAACTGTTCTCCAAGGGAGCAACAGGGAAGCAAAGGACCATGGGAGAGACTATAAACCATGGGTGTCCAACCTTTTGGCTTCTCGGGGGCCACATTGAGTGTAGAGAAATTTTCTTGGGCCGCATATAAAATATATACTATAGTTAAGGTATATAAGTAATAAAATGCCGCCACGCCCCCCGCACTAATTTAACACAACTAGAGGATGATGAAATGAAATGGAATCAGTATACAGAGGTTTACTTCTTCTGAGAGATATTAAAGGAACACTCTAACCACCATGACCACTTCAGTGATTTGAAGTGGTCATGGTGGTAGGAGTCAGAAACACTGCACATGCTCGCCTCCCCCCCTCCCCTCCGAGGCAGCCTCTGCCTACCATTAGTTGAAAGCCGCTGTGGCCGTGCCCCCAACCTGACTTCCTTCCTCCCTAGCTAAAAAAAAAATTGTCAGGGGGGCAGTGGGCCGCATTGCCTGCGATTCCGGGCCGCAGGTTGGACATGCCTGCTATAAACCTATTTGCTCCACAGTGTGAGCGCTCTCTTGCTTCTGGGACTCAGTGAGTGCACATCAGCCTGTCGTGTGTGAAGGACTGGCTGCAGCTGCGGCCTTGTGCACGATGGCTGACCCGTTTGCTGATCGCTGTACTGTGGACGTTGTCACAGTATAGCTGAAGAGGAAGCAAGTGAAGGCCAGCCGGACAGCCTGAGGAGGCAGAGCACCGCTCGTTCCCAGACGCCAAAGCATGGGAGAGCACATCGCCCATCTTATAAGGCCCTCACAGACGGACATCCAGGAGAGAGGGTGCCTGTGTTGGGTTCTGATCGCAAGTATAACCTTTTCATCTACACACTGACTGCAGACACCGCAATATACATCACTTCCCATGGGATTACAAGTTAACATTTGATCCTCCTACTATTTTATAATCACCTTGGAAAGTGTTTAAGAGCTGCAACTGCTGGTGAAGATATAGCAAGGCCTTGCTAAGGGAGGGTTATTGATATCTACTACTTCTTAAAGGGGACACGTTCCATTTAATTGCAGTATTGCTGGTTAGTATATTAACAATACAACAATAGTTCGGAGTTCTCCTTTAATCTGAATATTGCATTATTATCATAGAGAGTTGTACTAACATTGTCCTTTGATATTGCAATTCATTGTTCTGGTTATTTTGCGTCAGTCTTGCTGAACCCCGCTGGTTTTCGGCAGGATTTGGCTGACTGACATAACTTTATCAGTTTATTCACTAGGTTAAAAGGTCAAAACTCATTTATATGGTGTCAGTGTGTTCTTAAAAGGTATATACACAATGTTAGATCCTAGAGTGTCAGGTGGGCTGGACGGTTCACAGGGTCATAGGAGTGCTGAGGAACACCCATCAACCAGCAACCCTCACGGGGTAGTGCTACTTGTAATAGTGATACTTTTCAACAAGTATACAAATGTGCGTAAACAAAACTGAGTTTTAAATCAAATCAAATAGATCACAAAGAATTGAATACAATTCCATAAGTGTAAATGAAATAGTTTTAGTGTTATTACTCCACAATCTCAGTCAATCACCACCTATGTGTTGACCTATGTGTACCAAATACTGTATACTGCTCAAACAAATTAAAGGAACACTTTTTAATAAGAGTACAGCATCAAGTCAATTAAACTCCTGGGATATTGATCTGGTCAGTTAAGTAGTGGAGGGGGTTGTTAATCAGTTTCAGCTGCTTTGGTGTTAATGAAATTAACAACAGGTGCACTAGATGGGCAACAATGAGATAACCCTCCAAAACAGGAATGGTGTTACAGGTGGAGGCCACTGAATTTGTCTTTCCCCTACTAATTTTTTCTGACTGTTTTTGGCTAGTTTGGATTTGGCTAGTGTCAGTGTCACTACTGATAGCATCAGTCGATACCTGGACCCTATAGAGCAGGGTTTCTCAACAAGGGTTCCTCCAGAGGTAGCTAGGGGTTCCTTGAGCAATGCACAGTTTCTGCCTCTCAGATAAGTTCCCACTGACACCATTGATCTTTTTAGCTATCTGTAAGGGGGGAATTCTTCCCAATGACCACATGTGTAAGGATCATTCTTCCCACTGACCATCGCACTAATGTATCATGAGTTGTAGATATAGTCATTTTTATGAGTGGTTCCCTGAGACCAGAAAGTTATTTCAGGCGTTCCTTTGTGTTGAAAAGGTTGAGAAAGGCTGCTATAAAGTGTGCACAGGCAGTCCAACTCCAGGATAGTACATCAATGCGTGCCATTGCCAGAAGGTTTGCTGTGCAGCACAGTCTCAAGAGCTTGGAGGAGATTCCAGGAGACAGGCAGGTACTCTAGGAGAGCTGGACGGGCTGTAGAAGGTCCTTACCCATCAGCAGGACCAGTATCTGCTCCTTTGTGCAGGAGGAACAGGATGAACACTGCAAGAACCCTACAAAATGACCTCCAGCAGGCCACTGGTGTGAATGTCAGAAACAGACTTCATGAGGGTGGCCTGAGGGCCCAATGTCCTCTAGTGGGCCCTGTGCTCACAACCCAGCACCGTAGAGCTCAATTGGCATTTGCCATTGAAGACCAGAATTGGCAGGTCCACCACTGGCACCCTGTGCTTTTCGCGGATGAGAGCAGGTTCCCCTGAGCATGATGTAGGAAAGTAGTCTATAATAGGCTACCTATAGCGCTTGCTATAATCGACTTTAATAGTGTTCAGTAAACGTTGATCATAAATAGATAAAATAAATAATTCTCCAGTCATACATAGTGATATACACAAAAATCATACATAAATCATATATAAGATTCAATAAAGGTGACTGTTGTGAAAATATCATATAGTGATATACAATATATAAAAGTCCATTAAAGTGACTGTAGTGAAAGTATCATAAAAAAGTTCAATAAGGTTCCCAAAATTTTAAAATCCAAAGTAAATGGTGAGTCTTTTGTGCAAACAATGCTTTTCCGCAAACAATAGGTGCAAGTGCTCAGCGTGATGATTTCTCAGTTCGCTCTGTGATTATCGGTGCAGCTTCTATTTCCATCGTGATAAATGGTAAGAGTGGGTCACTTAACATCCGGTGACGTCTTCGGAGATTCCCTGAGCATGTGACAGACATAAAAGTGTCTGGAGAAGTCGTGGAGAACATTATGCTGCCTGTAACATCAATCAGCACAACCAGTTTGGTGGTGGGTAAGTGATGGTCTGGGGAGACATATCTGTGGAGGGATGCACAGACCTCTACAGGCTAAACAATAACACCCTGAGTGCCATTAGGAATCAGGATGAAATACTTGGACCCATTGTCAAAACCCTACACTGGTGCAATGGGTCCTGGGTTCCTCCTGGTGCATGACAATGCCCGGCCTTATGTGGCGAGAGTATGCAGTCAGTTCCAGGAGGATGAAGGAATTGAGGCCATTGAATGGCTTGTCTGACCTAAATCCAATAGAACACCACTGGGACATTATGTTTCGGTCCATCCGATGCTGCCAGGTTGCACCTCTGTCTGTTTAAGAGCTCAGTGATGCCCTGGGAGGAAATACCACAGGACACCACCCGTTGTCTCATTATGAGCATGCCCTGACATTGCCAGGCATGCATGCAAGTCCGTGGGGGCCATACAAACTACTGGGTACCATTTTGAGTTGCTGCAATGAAATTACAGCAAAATGGACTGGCCTGCTGCATAATTTTTTTTCACTTTGATTTTTGGGGGTGTCTTTGAGTTCAGCCCTCTGTAGGTTGATCATTTTCATTTCCATCAAACAATGTGGCATCCTTTCATTCCTAACACATTACCCAGTCCATAACAGTATAGATATCCAGCATTATCATTTTCCCCATTTAGATCTGATGTGTTTTCAAAGTGTTCTTTTAATTTTTTTTGAGCAGTGTATAAGAAGTGCACACTCACCAGAACCAGTTGCTGTCAAAGTTATAGGACAGCAAAAGCGCATTCAGTATTCAATGGTCTTCCTTATGAAGATACGTCTGATACTCTATGGATGTGGTAGATATGGGAATAATAGGCTAGGATTCTCTTACCTCTAAACTATAAAAATTACAACAGACTCAGTGTTGGCTTAAAAATTGGCCGCGGCCGTTTATTATTGGTTTTTCAAACAGCAATAAATAAATAATAAAGACTTAAATAAATATTAAAACATCCATAGACAGCCTAGCCATAAGAAGCTCAGGCTGCATCATAAATAACTTATTTTACTATCCATTAAAAAGAATTCCCCAGCCTAGCCATAAACAGCACAGGCTGCATCATCACCTTGAAAACTTAAAAAACGTAGCAAACAAAACAGACTAGCCATAAACAGCCCGGTCTGTTAACAAACTCAAATTAGTCTTTATTATTAAAACATCTTTCTTTTAAATCAATAATCCACCTCTTACATATATTCGCAAGGGTGACACACCACATAAAAACAGCCGCGACATAAGGGGAGGGGGGGTGGGGAGACAAACACTGGTGCTTTTCTTCAGGAGAATGAGCCCCTGAGGTACTGCACCGTCCTTAAATAGGCTTCCTGGATATTCCAGAAGTTTCCCTAACCTTAGCCTATCACCTGCCTGGATGCTCCTAACCCCACCTCCTGGAGTTATCTCCAGGCAGAGTCCCGCTTTATTCCTGAGGTAAATTGCTAACACTATTTTCCCTCCAAAACCTGACTAGAATTACCTATCCTTTTCCTGCCATTTTCCCATGTAGAAAAAGGGGGCATATAAAATGCCCCTTTTTCTTGTCATGGGAATAATAGGCTAGGATTCTCTTACCTCTAAACTATAAAAATTACAACAGACTCAGTGTTGGCTTAAAAATTGTCCGCGGCCGTTTATTATTGGTTTTTCAAACAGCAATAAATAAATAAATAATAAAGACTTAAATAAATATTAAAACATCCATAGACAGCCTAGCCATAAGAAGCTCAGGCTGCATCATAAATAACTTATTTTACTATCCATTAAAAAGAATTCCCATACGACAGAAGAAAGGGAGGGAGAAAAAACGACCAACCTCTTCTGTCCCTACCCCACCACCGCGGCCAGTTCAACACATGAGCCTAGATCAGAATTAAAAATGTCCAGTCCTATATCAGAAAGATCGGAAAAGATTAATTCGGAGTCTGTGTTTTAACCTGGAGTCTTGCCAGCATCCCTAATGAATATTGAACAATAGAAAACCCCTGAGGAGTGGGACTTTAAACGGCAAGAACCAGGACTTGAGTATGAAAATAAATAAATTTATTTATTTATTTTCATACTCAAGTCCTGGTTCTTGCCGTTTAAAGTCCCACTCCTCAGGGGTTTTCTATTGTTCTATATCAGAAAGATGGACGCCATCGAATCTATAAAGGCCATCTGAACCATTCTCTAGTTCCATATGTCTAAAAGACATAATTCCAACCTTCTTAAGCAATTTAGCTACCGCTCTATTAACCCTTTTTCTCATCTTTTCGAAAGGGCGCAGAGACGGTGAGACCAACCACCTCAGCCTCTGCACCACTTCCGAGAAGACAACTATTGACTTGGGAAATGCTAACCTGAAATTAAAAAGATCATCCCTAATCTTAAAGATGAGTTCCAAAGTTTTCACTTGGCCTATGTCGTTTCCTCCAAGGTGCACTATCAGAATATCTGGAGAAGGAAAGACCTGTGACATCCTACCCACCTCAGACCAGAAATCCTCCCAAACCATACCTCTTCTACCGCACCAAAAAACTTTAAAATCTTGTGCGTCCAATCCTAGGTTCTGGGTATATACTCTCTGCTTCGCCCTCTGGTGCGCCCAATATACAAACGAGTGGCCAATAATCCAGACCACTCTGTGCACACCTAGAAAAGAAAATATTAACAGTTAGGCCGAACATACAATTTGAAGCAGTCCGACTTCCACCTACCCACTTGTTTTATGACTGCTGGCTCCAATCCCGCCCTAGCGGCTTCTGTCGCCGCTCCTATCCTAAATGAATGGGAGGTAAATTTTTTATCTCCCAAACCCAATTTTTCCATACACAGTTTAAAAACTCTGTCAAATTGATATTTTGACAACCCAGCTCCCGACTCATGAATAAAAAGGGGGGTAAAACTACCTATGGGCCTATGACTAATATAACTGCCCAACAAACTGACCGGACAAATTGGAGAGTTTTTCAGAGCCCTCAAAGTGATCCAAGCACCCCTCCTTAGTTGATCCGTTTTTGAACTATCCAAAAGAATCCTCACTTCTTTCTGATTATACACAACACCCTCCTGCCGAATACTAACAACTTCTGATATCCTCAGCGCAGCAAAAAATGCAATGGAAAATGCTGCCCGAAAAAGGCTCGCCTCAAATTTTGAAAAACAGATCTCATTAGTCACCGAACATAAGTCACCTAAAATATCAGGTGTAATCGGCATACGGGTATCTTTTGTAAAATTCTTTCTTCTATACCCCTTTACTGCTTGTCTGACGGAAAAATATGACATACAAGGTGGTAAGTCATTTAACTTGAAAAAGAAAGAAATACCCGCCAGTACTTTTTGAATATGAGCAGCCGAATATTGTTCAATCATCAATTTTTCCAAAAAACGCAAAATAAGACCCTCGGAAAAAGCAGACCGCTCTTCTCCGATCTCATTCAGAAAAGCCAACCACGACATCCAGGCCGATCGGTACCCAGCCCACGTGGAGGGAGCAACTGAATTTTTTATGAAGGTAGGGACACAGCTCAAATGAGATTCCATAAATTTGCAGGGCAAGGAATGCCAGCTGGATCTGCCTCCGGAAGTAGACCGAAAAACTTCTCCATCTGCGAACGAGAGAGAGCATCCGCCACGTCATTGTCCTTGCCTGCTATATGCTTTGCTTTAATCCAGATGTTTAAACTCAGGCATTTAAAAATCAAATGTCTCAACAGGGCAATGACGGGCGGAGACTTAGCAGATAAGCAATTTAGCGCATACATAACTCCCTTATTGTCCGTTCTTACTAGAAGCCGTTTGTTCTTAAATTCAGCCCCCCAAATCTCCAATGCCACTAAAATTGGAAAAAGTTCCAATAGTACAATATTTTTAGTAAAACCTTGAACCTTCCAGCGAAGCGGCCAGGATCCCATGCACCAATGCGTGCGCCAAATTGCACCGAAACCATCCGAGCCTGCTGTGTCCGTGAACAACCAGAAGTCCTTGTCCAAAATATATTCTTCTTGGAACAAAGTTCTTCCGTTGAAATGGATTAAAAATTGTGACCAAACTAATAAGTCCGCCTTCAACTCAGAAGTTACTCGCAAATGAGCCGAAGGGGACTTTAAACCTGAAATGGCTCCATATAATCTACGGGAGAAAATCTTACCTATGGGCATGACCCGCGTTGCAAATGCCAATTGACCCAATAGAGCTTGCATGTCCCTCAGGCATACCTTCTTCCGTCGCAGCATGACTGACAGCAGCGTCCTCAACCTCTCCACTTTCAAAGTCGGTAATCTGAATTCCATAGCGACGGTATCAATTGTGATACCTAGGAATTCCAGGGAAGTGGTAGGGCAAACAGTCTTTTCCCTAGCTAGTGGGACCCCAAAATCTTGACAGACCTGTACAAAAGTATCCAAAAGAGACTTACATCCAGGACCGTCACTCTTTCCCATGAACAGAAAGTCATCAAGGTAGTGGATCAGATCATTACAACCTGCGACCTGACCCACTACCCACTGTAAGAAAGTTGCAAAGGATTCAAAGTACCTGCAAGAAATTGAGCAGCCCATTGGTAGACAACGATCAAAATAAAACTGGTGTTGGACACAAAAACCTAACGAATTGAAACCAGCAGGGTGAATGGGCAGCAACCTAAAAGCGGATTGAATGTCTGCTTTGGACAACAGAGCACCAGGGCCTAAACGTCTAATTATTGTTACAGCATCTTCAAAGGATGCATATGAAACGGAACAAAATTCTTCCGATATCTGGTCATTTAAAGACATTCCTTTTGGAAAGGACAGGTGGTGGATTAAACGGAACGTACCCGGTTCCTTCTTAGGGACAATACCAAGAGGAGAAACTCTAAAGTTAGTGAAAGGGGGGGCTGAAAAAGGACCTGCAATTCTACCTTCATTAATCTCCTTTGCAATTTTTTCCAAAACTACCCCTAAGTAACAGTCCACAGATTTCAGGTTGTCAAAAATCGTACAACCTGGACCAGTGAAAACCGGCAACCTGAAACCTTCCTGAAAGCCCTCAGTTAACATGTGAGCTATCTCCCTGTCTGGGAAAGACTGGAGGAACGGGAGCATGCTTATTAACTTCACCGGAGACTGAGCCTTTTGGAACCAGTGGTTGCTGTGTGTTGGCACTGGCCATCTTTTTAAAGCACTTGACCACGGAGTGCGTACCGGCGCAGAAAGCACATTCGTTCTTGTACCTGCACGCTGCAGCCCACTTGCATTGTCCTTCATTAAAATTAAAACACACTCCTTTGCGAAAGGAAGTAGTGTTTTGCTGATTCAAGGCAGTAGGCTGCTTACTAAAGGATGGCTTTTGTGGGAGGAACAAGTTCAGCCACAAACCGACATCCTTAACCCCCCATTTGAGCTGCTTGTGTATGGACAGCTTCTGCCGAAAGGCCTCGTCATATGTGAACCAAGCAGAGCTGCTAAAATTTTTGTAAGCTTCAAGGATGATATCGACGTGCTGGAATAGACCAGCACTCTTCTCGGGGGACTTCTCACAAAGCACAGCAGCATATATGCAGAAAGCCTGCAACCAGTTATTAAAACTTTTTACAACAGGCCTTCTCCTATCATCCACTTTATCCTCTTTCTTGTCACCTTTTAGCAAAAATTCTTTCGCTGATGGTAATAAAGAAAGGATATCAAGAAACTCCCCCTTCCAGATCTTTTCTTTTAAAGCCACTGGCAGGTGGAAACCTAGAGGGGAAATGTCACAGGCTAAAGCCTCCTTCATACACACTTCGGGGATGTTCTGTGACCTAGCAACTTCAAATGGAGAGAATGGGGAACTTTGGTCTAAACTGCAGTTTGCAATGTTGCCACAAGATGGCAACCACACATCACTAACGCTCCTCTGTGCTTGCTGTCTATCAGACTGCAGCTCCTGCACATCTTTGCTAAGTTTAGCTAATAGCTCCAAGATATTGGACAGGACAGGTAGATTCAACTCAGCCTGTCCCATGGACTGCTCCTCGATTCCTCCTGCTGCTCCCAGAACCGGGATGGAGCGACCTCCCATCCGGTCTTCTGTGCCATCCACCGCTGCGCTGCTGGGCGATTGTCCACTTGTCTGCCGAGCCTCCGCTGCAGAAGGGGGGTCCTGTTGCCTCGCCGCGCGCCGGTCACCGCTACTTCTTCCTTCGCTCACCGCCGCAGCCGATCGTTCTTCAAGCCGGCGTACGGGAGTACGCCCGGCGCCTTTAGCCGGAAATTACCGCACCGGCGATGGGGACTGACGTCGCCTCGGGGTTCTCTTCCGTTTTCCCCGACCTTCGGAAGTGATGTCACTGTGACCCGGAACCTCCGTCACCGACACAGGCAGTCCTCCGACATTCAGCAATGGAGGCCCGCTCCGCTTCTCCAGACCAGCCCTCCGAGACCCGGCGACTCCTTCCACTCCGGACATGCTGACACGGGGTAAGCTCAGGCAATGCCTCAACCACTCATCCCCTCCTGCCTCCCCAGCCCGCTCAATGAGCTGCCGAATTAAGCTCATACTGAAGGGAATCCCAAACGAGCCAGTACACAGAGACAAACACTGGTGCTTTTCTTCAGGAGAATGAGCCCCTGAGGTACTGCACCGTCCTTAAATAGGCTTCCTGGATATTCCAGAAGTTTCCCTAACCTTAGCCTATCACCTGCCTGGATGCTCCTAACCCCACCTCCTGGAGTTATCTCCAGGCAGAGTCCCGCTTTATTCCTGAGGTAAATTGCTAACACTATTTTCCCTCCAAAACCTGACTAGAATTACCTATCCTTTTCCTGCCATTTTCCCATGTAGAAAAAGGGGGCATATAAAATGCCCCTTTTTCTTGTCATTCCAACCTCACAGGTGAAGTCATCAAGGAAACTGCTCAATCTCATCAAGCCAGACAGAATGATCACCGACACCAGAAGAAATTGCTCATAGTGAAGTATTTATTAAAAGATGTAAAAAAAAAAACTAATTAAAAAAAAAAACCCCACCAAACCACAAGCAGCTGGGAATGGTGTTTGGACTTTACAACGACTTATAAAGTGCATTCAAAAATATGAGGCACATAAACTTACATAGTATGCCGCCAAACTGAGCTCAGAATGGCAGATAAGTCAAGCTCTATGGCCGTTTCACACCAGGCACATCATCAGGCGCATGACAATATCATTCACTATACCTCTTTTTTAGAAGTAACCCTCACAGGATGTTCAGATTCCATCGGATGGGCACAGCATGGGCAGCAGAACCTCACGGCCTGTCCAGGCATTTTTTTCTTGTAGTCTAATATATCACTTCCTGTCCGGCGCCATAACTAAATAGATCAAGGAACAGGAAGTGACACCATTTTAAAGGAGACCAGGAAGGAAAAAACACCCGTTTATTTTAAAAAATGACATCTACTCACATCCAAGCCAGAATAACCTGATTGGGATTGGATAAAAAATAGTCCATGAAGGACTAAAAATATGGGATAGAAAACTATAGATAATATATTTAAAAAAAAAAAAAAAGTATATATTCTACAAAAAAAATATTTAAAATAACTAGGTGTATATGGGAATTTTTTTTTACAAGAATCTGAGATACAAATGTGGGCTAATTATTTACATGTCACAAAAGAGAAACAAATTAGAATGTGATGACAGTTATCCCTACAGAACTCACCTAGTGCCAATAAAACAATTGACATCCCATTCAACATTTACCCCATTGGAGAAAAGCATTTAAGTTTATATGTCCACCACATAAATTTAGCGATGCCACTAAATTTTAAAGAGCTAGGGTCTCTACTATGGTGTGTCCTGTAATGGGCAGACAAGCTGTGGTGTTTATATCCCTTTTTTTAATAATATACACATGTTCTCTCAGCCTATCTCGTAGTCTCCTGGTGGTCCTGCCAATATATTGTTTCTTGCAGGCACACTCTAGGCCAGTGATGGTGAGCCTTGGCACTACATTTCCCACGATGCTCATTCTCTCCGCAATGTAGTTGAGCATCATGATAAATGTAAAAAATGATGTGACAAACATCCTCCCAGCACTATGTAAATATCACTTCAAAAAATTGATGCTGCTGTTCATCACTAAGAGACTCAAATAAAACAAAACAAAAAAAAAAAAATACCACAGCACAAACCAATGAAGTGTTACCTCAAAACAAATGTGTATAATGTTTGTATATATATATATATATATATATATATATATATATATATATATATATATATATATATATTATATATATATATATATATTATATATATATATATATATATATCCTTTAAGAACACTAATGGTGAGTGAAAAAGTGTCCAAATGATATACTTCAACATATACTCAATATGTGAACAAAACGGTGTCCATACAATATAATCAAAAATATACAAATATCTCTGTTCCTATAGATCTATAGACCAAAATCAAAATTAGAAAAATTCCCCAAAAAAATGAAAAAGTCCAAAAAAATCAGCATGTATCCAAGTGAAAGTCCGTGAAATGTGCTCCTATATCAGGAAAGCCATGCCAATATGTGACTCTCATGCAATAGACTGTGTTCCACACCCCAATATGAATCCACTTACCAGACAGTGTGGACCCCTTAGCAGTATTGCATGTGGGTCTATCGAGCTTAATCTGGTAAGTATAGGGATGGTGCTTCCTGCTGGAGTATCCTAATGACTGTCACTCATGGTAAGGAAGACAGATAGAATCCAATAGTGTAATACGTTCTTGTTTTATTAACCACTTAAGTCCCAGAGGATTTGGCTGCTAAAAGACCAGGGGGTTTTTTGCGATTTTTTTACTGCGTGATTTTAACGGACAATTGCACGGTCGTGCGACGCTGTACCTAAACAAATTTGACGTCCTTTTTTTCCCACAAACAGAGCTTTCTTTTGGTGGTATTTGATCACCTGTGCGATTTTTTGATCATGCGCTATAAACAAAAAAAGAGCGTCAATTTTGCAAAAATAATATTTTTCACATTTTTTTATATGAAATTCCCCCCAAAAAAAATGTAAAAATCCAAATTTTTTAACATTTTCGGCCAATTTGTTTTATGCTACATATGTTTGGTAAAAAAAATTGCAAAAAGCGTATTTTGATTGGTTTGCGCAAAAGTTATCGCGTTTACTAACAAAGGGAAAGATTTTTGTCATTTTTGGTGTTTTTTTTTTTTAACGCGTAATGGCGGTGATCTGCGATTTTTTTTTCGGTACTGCGACATTGCGGCGGACAGATCGGACCCTTGACTGACATTTTTGACACTTTTGGGGGTACCAGTGACATTACTGCAGTAATCAGTGCTATATATATGCACTGTTACTGCAAAAATGACACTGGCAGGGAAGGGGTTAACTTTATTGGACAGGGAGGGGTTAAGTGTGTCCTAGGGGCGTGCTTCTAACTGTGCAGGGACATTGCTATTGGTGTAAA
Source organism: Pelophylax lessonae (assembly GCF_965119305.1). Lineage (NCBI taxonomy): Eukaryota > Metazoa > Chordata > Amphibia > Anura > Ranidae > Pelophylax > Pelophylax lessonae. The sequence goes on from NC_138769.1 coordinate 100,308,273, forward strand.
AACAAAGATCAACGGTTCTACATAGTAGAACCGTCTGATCTTAATTTTTACACAGGGAGAATGACGGGCGGCTTGTTTACATAAGCCGCTCCGCCTTTCTCCCTTCACAGGAGCGATCGTAGTGTGCCCGGCGGACATCGAGTCCGCCGGTCACACGCACTGACTTGTCTGTGAACGAGCCGCGGCGGGCGCGCGCCCGCAATTGGCTCGCAAGTCAGTGACAGGCGAGTGACGTATCCATACGTCACTCTGCCTGGCCGGGGCTGACCGCCGCAGTATATAGTCGTGCGGCGGTCGGCAACCGGTTAAGGAGTATAAAAGAAATTGCACTTACAATATGCCAGCTGTATATTCGCATTTCATAACAATAGTTGGTGAGAATGGAGGCATTTAAATTCCGTGTCCGTGTAAAGGAAAGCAGCATGCGCACGCTGGATTTTTTTTTTTAATACAGACTTACCGGTAAAATCAATTTCTTGAACGTCCGGTCTGGATACAAAATTTCCTCCCTCAGAGAGACAGCTGAAGTCTCTTTTTCCTCTCTAGGCTCATTACGCCCTCCTCATAGTCCTCGGACATTTCCCATACATCCACTCTTGGAGCAAGAAATGTATAAAATGATTGGGATCGTCCTGATAGGATTTTTGTTCTCCCTAAAAGGTTTTCACTATTGTATCCTATGGAGGAAAGGTTTACCAAGAAATGGAATATACTGTGGATGCACAGTGGTTTAACCTGCCCTGTGGATAATGCCCAAGTTTTTAAAGATCCAGCAGATAAAAAGTTGGAATCTTTTTGAAAAGCCTCCTTTGCGGTTGCAGGATCTGTGATACCACCAGCAGTAGCGGCCATAGGAGTTTGTCAGTCTTCAAAAGACCATATGAAGCGAGTGTCCAAGACAAGTTTCTTCTCAAAGGAGAGTCCATGGACGAACTGCCAGATCTACCTAGGCACCTTTACAGTGGATGCTCTTACAGACTCCATAAGGCAAATGTCACAAGTTGCTCTGATGACAGTGCATTTGCGCAGAATCCTATGGTTATAGAGCTGGTCTGTGGAATTTCCATGTAAAAAGTTACTAGCTAGCTTCCCTTTTCAGGGAGAATGCCTTTTTGGTGATGATATGGATAAAGTATATCCAAAAGATCTCGGGGGGAGAGAACGTTGCTACCTGTAGAAAGAAAGAGCAGGCGTTCTTCTTTTAAGATCCCCAGCACTCATACTACCAGTGCTTCTAATTCCAGACAGTGGCAGCGACAGCCTCAAGAGCCTGGGTCCAGAACCAAGCCTTCAGGGCAGGGTCAGAAAAAGCCCTGGGCCCAGAGATCAGCTAAGTCTTCCTCTAAGCCTACTCTATGAAGGGGTGCCCCCACTCACTAGGATGGGGGGGGGGGGTAAGGCTGCTGCAGTTCAAGGGTATCGGTAGAGTCGATTCAAGACAACTGGGTTGTCTCCACCATTTCACAGGGGTACAAGCTGGAGTTTCGGGTGTTCCTGTATCCTCGGTTTATAAGGTCAAGTATACCGGAAGATCCCCTAAAAAGAAGGTCTCTCTGGCATTGAATCAGCTGAGGGCTCAAAAGGTGACAACAGAGATTCCAGAGAACGAAAGGTTCAGGGGTTTTTACTCAAACCTGTTCATAATTCCCAAACCAAGCGGGGATGTGAGACCCATTCTAGATCTCAAAACTCCAAACCAGTTTCTGAACGTTCGTATGTTCCACATCGAGTCAATTTATTCAGTCATAGCCTCCCTGCAGGGAGAGGAATTTCTAGCATCCATGGTCATCAAGGATGCATATCTTCACGTGCCTATATTCCAGGCCCATCAAAGGTTTCTACGCTTTGCGATAGGAAACCGTCGTCATTTTCAGTTTGTGGCCCTGCCGTTTGGGTTAGCCACAGCTCCAAGAGTGTTCACAAAGATCCTAGCTCCCATATTGGCTGTTCTAAGGTCCCAAGAGATATCTGTAATAGGATATCTGGACAATCTATTACTAATAGATCGATCAGCTTCAGCTCTAAGCCGAAATGTCCTCCAGACAGTACAATTTCTAGAACGTCTGGGTTGGATACTGAACTTAGCAAAGTCAGCACTACAACCGGTCCAGCGTCTGGAATACCTGGGTCTTCTTGTGGACATGGTACAGGCAAAGATATTCTTGCCAGCAAGAAAGGGCACAGACCTGAAGGATCTGGTTTGGTCCGTAGTGAGGCTGAGATATCCTTATATACGTCTTTGCATGAGGTTACTAGGGAAAATGGTGTCCGCATTTGAGGCAATTCCCTATGCTCAATTCCATGCCGAGACCCTTACAGAACAACATTCTGTCTACATGGACCGGAAGGGTTCATTCTCTGCACTGGTCCAAGTCTCTGGTACCAAGGGTAAGTCAGAGTCTGAATTGGTGGTTGCTGACCAAAAATCTGGTGAGGGGGGGGGGGGGGAATCCTGTCTTCTAGTGACCTGGAAAGTGGCGACTACAGATGCCAGTCTCTCCGGCTAGGGAGAAGTTCTGGAGGAGGCCATTGTCCAGGGGAAATGGTCTTGGGTAGAGAGCAGTCTCCCCATCAACATTCTGGAAATCTTATCAGTCGGGCTTTGAAATATTGGACGCCCAGACTTCGGGGTCACCCTGTCAGGGTGCAATCTGACAATGCCATGGCCGTAGCCTATGTCAACCATCAAGGAGGCAGAAAGTCAGTCAGTCAGCCCAGCAAGAGGTAGATATCATCCTATCCTGGGCAGAGAAGTTTGTGCCATGCTTGACAACAGTGTTTATTCCAGGAATAGAGAACAGGCAGGCAGATTTTTTTTGAGCTGTCAACAGAGGTTTCCGGGGGAATGGTCCCTACATCCCCAGATTATTCAATCAATCTGCCTACGCCGGGGTGGTCCCAGACATAGATCTGTTGGCATCCAGGTTCAACAAGTTGAAGAGATTTGTATCCAGGACCAGGGATTCACTCGCAGTCAGAGTGGATGCTTTGGTGACTCCTTGGGAGGAGCATTCCCCCAATTCATGCCTTTCCTCTGGTACAGCTGATACCATGTTTGTTGCACAGGATCCAGCTACAAGGGAAACCAGTAATTCTGGCAGCTCCTGCATGGCTGAGGAGGGTTTAGTATGCACAAATATAAAAGGTTGGCAGTGACAAGGCCTTAGGTTCTTCCACTGCATCCAGACCTACTCTGTTAACGTCCGATATTCCATCCTGCTGTACAGTCTCTAAATTCGGTGGCTTGGCTATTGAAGCCTTAATCTTGAAGGAGCAGGGTGTATCTGGCCCTGCAGTTCGTACGCTGATAAATGCTAGGAAACCAGTCTACAAATATTTATTACAGGGTCTGGAAATTCTTCATTGCCTGGTGTGAAATCAGGAAATGGCATCCCTGGGAGAATTCTAACTTTACTTCAAGCAGGGGTAGATATGAAATTAGCCTTGAGCACTATTAAAGGGCAAATTTCAGCCTTATCGGGTTTCTTCCAAGAACCGATCGCTTCCCATTCGTTGGTTCAGACCTTTGTCCGAAGAATGTTGCATTTGCTTCCGCCTGTGAAGCCACCATTGTGTCCTTGGGGCTTAAATTTGGTACTAGTAGTTTTGCAAAAATAGCCTTTTGAACCTCTGGTGCAGGTACCCCCCCGCCCCCCCCCCCCCCGATTCTTTTGACCAGAAAACTGGTCTTTTTGATTGCGATAGCTGCTAATTCCGATACCCTTCTGGCTGAAGTTATTTCTTGCAAGGAGCCATTTTTAATTTTTCATCTAGATATGGTGGGTTTACGTCCACACCCAATATTTTGCCCAAGGTTGTGTCCGCCTTTCATTTGAATCAGGACATTGTACTACCTTCCTTTTTTCCAGATCCTCAGTCAGAGGAGGAAAAGTTATTGCATTCTCTTAATGTAATGCGTGCACTTTAAGTTTTACGTAGAAAAATCAGCTTGGATTCGCAAGACCGACAGCTAGTTTTATGCCAGAAGGGCCCAAAAGGGGTTGGCAGCATCTAAGTCTACGATTTCTCATTGGATTCGCCAGGTTATTACCCAGGCTTATGATTTAGTAGGGAAGGTTTCACCTTTTCCTGTAAGGCCACATTTTACCAGAGGAGTGGGTGCCTCTTGGGCGCATCGCCATCAAGCCTCTACGGCTCAGATTTGCAAAGCTGCAACCTGGTCGTCGGTGCATACGTTCACTCGTTTCTTTAGAGTGGATGTTAGATCCAAGAATCTGCATTTGGCCACAGTGTTCTGAAACCCCGATCTCTCTGACTGTCACAGAGCCCCCCCCCCCCCCCCCCCCCACAGTGAGCAAGCACAGTTAGGCATACATTAACCCCTGTGATCACACCCAGTGTTAAATCCTTCCCTGCCATTTATACAGTAACAGTGCATATTTTTTATCACTGATTACTGCATTAATGTCACTGGTCCCCAAAGTGTCACAAATGTCAGTTAGGGGTCCGATCTGTCCGCCGCAATCCTGCTAAAAATCGCTGATGGCTGCCATTAATAAAAACAAAAAAATATATAAAATAAAAGTCCATCCCATAGTTTGTAAACGTTATAAAACTTTTGCACAAACCAATTAAAATACACTTTTTGGGATTTTTTTTTTTTTTACCAAAACTATGAAGCAGAATACAAATTGGCCTAAACTGATCAATTAAAATAAAAATTGATTTTTATTTATTTTTTTTTTTATGGAGAATGATTTATAGCAGAAAGTGAAAGATGGCAACAATTTTGAAAAAACACTTTTGTTTATAGCGCAAAATCGAAATACGGCAGAGGTGATCCACCAAAATAAAGCTCTATTTGTGGGGGAAAAAAAAGGGCATTCATTGTATTTGGGTACAGCATTGCACGGCTGTGCAATTTTTCGTTAAAGTAGCGCAGTGCCCAATCGCAGAAAAATGGCCTGGTCATTCAGGGGGGTAAAACCTTCTGGAGCTGAAGTGGTTAAAATTTACTGGCAACACAACCCCATTGGAGGGGCTACCATCGGACTAGGGAAATTCTTTGAAATTAGGAAATGTGGTGGGCATATGAACTTAAATGCTTTTCCCTATTGGGGTTAAATGTTGAATGGGATGTCAATTGTTTTATGGACACTAGGCGAGTTCTGTGTGGATAATTGCCATCACATTCTAATTGTTGCTCTTTTTGGGACATGTACATATTAAGCCCACATTTTTATCTCAGATGGTTGTTAAAAATTTCCCTATATACACCTAGTTCTTTTAAATATGTTTTGTAGAATATATACTACTTTATATTTTATCTATAGTTTTCTATCCCATATTCTTTAGTACTTCATGGACTATTTTTATCCATTACAAATCCAGGTATTCTGGCTTGGAGGTGAGTAGATGTCATTTTTATTAAATAAACAGGTGTTTTTTCCCCTTCCTGGTCTCCTTTAATCATGGCGCCAGACAGGAAGTGATTGTATTAGACTACAAGAAAATGGTGCTACTACCAAAAGACATCACAGACTTTGCACCAGGACAGCAAGCGATGTTCTGCTGCCCATGCTGTCCCCATATGATGGAATCTGAACATCCGTGAGGGTTACTTATAAAAAGAGGTATCTTATCTGTCAGAGGTCCTGCCGCCATTCTGAGCTCAGTTTGGCAGCATACTATAAATTTTTTTGCCTTCTGTTTTCTAATGCACTATATATGGACTGCTTGCACCGTTAGTTGTAGAGTCCAAACACCATTCCCTGCTGCTTGTGGTTTGATGGCGTTGATTTTTTTTTTTTCCCCACATATTTTAATACTACACTATGAGCATTTTTCCTTCTGTCTGGCTTGATTAAACTGAGCAGTTTCCCTGATGACTTCACCTGTGAGGTTGGAATATCTACCACAATCATAGAGTATCAGATGTATCTTCATAAGGAAGACCATTCAATACTGAATGCGCTTTTGCTGTTCTATAACTTCGACAGCAACTGGTTTTGGTGAGTGTGCATTTCTTATATTTGGTGGAGGCAACAAACAGACGATGATTCACTGAGATTGTGGAGTAATAACACTGGAACCATTTCATTTACAGGTATGGAGTTTTTTTTTCACTTGTGATCTACTTTATTTAAAAGTCAGTTTTGTTTTTGCACATTTGTATACTTAACCACTTTAAGACCGGAAGGATTTGCCCCCTTAATGACCAGGCCACTTTTCTCAACTTGGCACTGCATGATTTTAACTGACAATTGCGCGGTCATGCAATGCTGTACCCAAACGAAATTTTACATCATTTTTTCCCCACAAATAGAGCTTTCTATTGGTGGTATTTGATTACCTGTGTGATTTTTATTTTTTGCGTTATAAACAAAAAAAGAGCGGCAATTCTGAAAAAAAAAAAAAAAACATTTTTCACATTCTGCTATATGACATTCCCAAAAAAAATGGATTTTTGTAAGATCTTACCGTAAAATCCTTTTCTCTTAAGCTCATTGACAGACGTAGTCTTCTTGTTTTTTAAGAGCTGGGTTATGTTGTCTCCGCAGGAGTAGGACTAGGCAGAAAGACAAAACGTTCTGGCTCCACCTTAGGGGCAGTCCCTGAGGGTATATCCTCCCTCTCTCTGCTACAGGGAATCAGTTCTGTTCTAAAGCAGTACAGAGAATTTAACCCAACCCAACTCAATGATAGAGAGGCGGGTACTACGTCTGTCAATGAGCTTAAGAGAAAAGGATTTTACGGTAAGATCTTACAAAAATCCATTTTTCTCTATCGCTCATTGACAGACGTAGTCTTCTTGATTCTCAAGAGCTGGGACATCCAGAAGCAGTGCCACAAATGAGGGGTGGGATTGACAAAATCAAATCCAATCTAGAAGGCCCAACTGGTGCCAAACTAGAAGTTTTAAAGGCTCATTATAAACAAAGAATGAGACTAAAGAAAAATTTCCAACGGAAAAAACCCTCGAGGTAGACCACTGGTCTCCTCAAATTGCGGCCTGCAAAACCTTGCGGCCAAACGAGGCATCAGACGATGCCATTACATCAACTTTATAATGTTTAGTAAAGGTATGCACCGACGACCAGGTAGCCGCCTTGCACACCTGGACCACTGACGCCTGATGGCGAAAGGCCCATGACGCACTAAGCTAGACAGAAAAAAACTGATTCCCTGTAGCAGAGAGAGGGAGGATATACCCTCAGGGACTGCCCCTAAGGTGGAGCCAGAACGTTTTGTCTTTCTGCCTAGTCCTACTCCTGCGGAGACAACATAACCCAGCTCTTGAGAATCAAGAAGACTACGTCTGTCAATGAGCGATAGAGAAAAAAAAAATTCAGTCAAATTTAACATTTTAGGCCAATTTGTTTTCTGCTACGTATTTTTTTTTTATCAAAATCACAATAAGCGTATTTTGATTGGTTTGCGCAAAAGTTATTGCATCTACTAACTACGGGAAAGATTTGTCATTTTTATGGTTTTGTTTTTTTACTAGTAATGGCAGCAATCTGCGATGTTTTGCGGGACTGCGACAGACGAGTGGACCTGACTGACATTTGACACGTTTGGGGGGGACCAGTGACATTACTACAGTAATCAGTGCTAAAAATATGCACTGTTATGCAGCAGGCGATCGTAAAGCAGTTGAAGATGATCACTATTCCTCATAAATTTCTGCTTTTTTTAATGTACTTTGTTTGTATATTTACACATATTGCATCCTGATTTTTCCAGACCACTTAAGCACTGACTTTTTAGATATCAAAACATTATATTTTGTTATATCTTGTGACTTATTATGACATATTTTGTGGTTGTGATGTGCATTACTCTTTTGTTATATCTTGACTTGTTGAATGCATCTCTTGTATCTGATATTTTAAAACCAATAAAAATTTGGAAAAAAAAAAAAAAAAAAAAAACACGACAGACAAGATGTACCAAACCCTCAAATGTACACTTTTATTATCACGGAGGTTTACAAAATGTATGTACAGGTTACTAATAGCAAAATATGTGTAGTACAAAAATAACAGAATGTTCAATTTTTGGAAACTTTTCCTAAAAGAAACATGAAGGACACCTTTGCTGACTTTCTATTCTAAAAATGCTAGTTGCTTGGTTGTCACGCTTATACTCTTGATTCAGTACTATGGGAGCCCGAAGTACGTAGCTAAGGACTTCTAAATTTAGCAACTTCATGATCTGTTTACTTGTAACAGGTCATTGACCCACAGTATTGAAGCCTGAGAATTGGTGTAAGGGCCAGGCAACCGGTATTTAAAGCCCAGCTGAACTTTCAATTTAAAACTGGCAAAAAAAAAAAAAAAAAAGTGTTCAATGCCTTACTGTTTGCCAGAGTAGAAAAGCTTGTCCCCTGCCAGCAATTGCAAAGAATGGCCCTTGTTCTGCTGGGAGAGAACAGACTTTACTTGCTTGTGATCTATTTGCATAAGTACAACAATCCCTCTACTGAGTCAGAGGTCTCCAATCAGCAGTGAGCATGAGTTTTGCTGAAATACACAGCTATAGGCCTAACTCCGCAAGCAATCCCACTCTGCAGCTACTGGCGGGGCACAGGCTTTTCTACTCAGACTGTGGCTACTTTAGAAAAAAAAACCCCCCTGAAGATTAAATACCTTTTGTTTTATTGAACCTGACCTAATGTGAAGGTTCAATTGGACTTTAGACACAATTCAGCAGTAGCACCCCCCATAGTTTCCTTTAGAGAGCTCTCCTGTAATTTTGCAAAACTTCATGCACTGAGGGTCAGTCAGTGGGGATGAATGGGTAGTGAGTTCTGTCTTACCTGCCTTTGCCATTAAATAGATGGGCCTTTTAGGAAAAATATAGAATCTGTATTGTCATCTGTGATAAACTATCATACAATGGAATGCTGAAATACCTTTTAAGCACCAAATATACAACAGAACTGTAAATGAGCGTTTGAGGACAGTTGCCAAATGAGCGGGTGCAGCTTTAATGTATTTTGTAGCTTTAATAAAGAAGTGTGTCCCTGAGTGGAAAGGAAAAATGAGCACATCAGTTCTAAAGCTGCAATATATACAGGGGGTAGATTCAAAAAGAGGAAACCAAAAACAGATGTACAAAAATCGAAGTGCAGTTTGGGAAGTTACTTTTTAAAGTGGGACTAAACACTCTCAATCAACATTACTTTTTAATTCTTATGGTGCTAGCATTAGTAAAATAGATTGTATAATTTACTTACTTGGATTACATTTTAGCTGCTTTCTGGCCTTGGCCAAAATTGCCTATATCCCAAGAGTCATTCGGAGGTGGGGGCTCTCTCCATTAACCACACCCTCCTGCATGCATGCCTGAGCCAAGTGTAGATGGATTCTAGAAGTAAATGCTACTTGAATCATCTGCCCTTACTCAAGAATGCCGCAGCTGAAAAAGCTAGGGGGGTGTTTTTCAAAGTAATTTTTCAACAAAAAAGCATAGAGACAGATTGATGGCTGAGTTTGCTTTGAAAACAAAAATACATTTTATTAGAGTTTTCAGTTCATGGTGCTCAGATACAGTTTATTTCCACTGTAAGCTAACTTGGAAAAAGCTGGCTGGTTGTCATGTTGATCCACCATCTTTCACAACAAAAGATATGGAACAGATGTATGCAAATAGAAATCTGACTTTATCCTGCATGCTTGTTCCTGATTGCAAACTTTGAAACCCTTGATTCCAGAGACAGGCATGAAAAAGTATTGTTAGAAGCAGGTTAGATTTAGCAGACACTGGAGTTCTCACTGTACAGGTTTCCTTAAATTGGATTGGTTGCTATGAGCAGGGAAATAGATACTTCCTTTGCACCAGTTTGCAAAACTGAGCTCCATTGACTGGAGGGCCATTTCAAGCACTGTCATGTCATCTGAATAGAGGACTTGTCAGTTGGGCACTTGGTACGCTGCATATTAAACAGATCATCATCCATAGCAATCAATTAGATTACTGCAGTCAGCTCATTAAAGAACAGATGTGGGTTTGGTTGCTCGTGTCACAGTGCTTTGCATTCCTTTACTAGAAGGCTGGGGGCATCTAGTTTTTGTTGGCAGGAGTCCTGTCCCAGCAGATTTTGCCATCTGCTCCCAGCTTTGCCACCCCACTGGCCACAAGTTGCAAGGCCGCGGGAAAAGCTCGGTGCTCGGCCTTCTTAACCCTTTCAGACAAAGTTTCTTCTGTGTCCCCAAACTCCACTGGAACAGCCTCTTGAAAGATGATGGCCCCGGCATCAACTTCCTCCTAAAACAGTCACATATGGTAGCAGATTAAGAACTTTAACATCTGAAATATGTGCTTCCATTTGTAAAGGCTTACTTGACTTTTCTAAACATGTTTGATGTTGCACCCACATAAAGATCTCGTACACATGGGCCCTGAGGCCTATACATTGTGAACAGGTGGTTTGTTTAGGCGTCCTTAGTTGGCAGGTGCCAAGTTCAGGGAGCCCATTCAAGAGCTATACTGACACTGCTGCTTGTTCTGACAGGTGTGCTGGTGAACGGTCCCAAACACACGCTGGGGTTGATTTGCTAAAACCGAAGAGTGAAAAATCTGGTGCAGCTCTGGCAACACAACCCCATTGGAGGGGCTACCATCGGACTAGGGAAATTCTTTGAAATTAGGAAATGTGGTGGGCATATGAACTTAAATGCTTTTCCCTATTGGGGTTAAATGTTGAATGGGATGTCAATTGTTTTATGGACACTAGGCGAGTTCTGTGTGGATAATTGCCATCACATTCTAATTGTTGCTCTTTTTGGGACATGTACATATTAAGCCCACATTTTTATCTCAGATGGTTGTTAAAAATTTCCCTATATACACCTAGTTCTTTTAAATATGTTTTGTAGAATATATACTACTTTATATTTTATCTATAGTTTTCTATCCCATATTCTTTAGTACTTCATGGACTATTTTTATCCATTACAAATCCAGGTATTCTGGCTTGGAGGTGAGTAGATGTCATTTTTATTAAATAAACAGGTGTTTTTTCCCCTTCCTGGTCTCCTTTAATCATGGCGCCAGACAGGAAGTGATTGTATTAGACTACAAGAAAATGGTGCTACTACCAAAAGACATCACAGACTTTGCACCAGGACAGCAAGCGATGTTCTGCTGCCCATGCTGTCCCCATATGATGGAATCTGAACATCCGTGAGGGTTACTTATAAAAAGAGGTATCTTATCTGTCAGAGGTCCTGCCGCCATTCTGAGCTCAGTTTGGCAGCATACTATAAATTTTTTTGCCTTCTGTTTTCTAATGCACTATATATGGACTGCTTGCACCGTTAGTTGTAGAGTCCAAACACCATTCCCTGCTGCTTGTGGTTTGATGGCGTTGATTTTTTTTTTTTCCCCACATATTTTAATACTACACTATGAGCATTTTTCCTTCTGTCTGGCTTGATTAAACTGAGCAGTTTCCCTGATGACTTCACCTGTGAGGTTGGAATATCTACCACAATCATAGAGTATCAGATGTATCTTCATAAGGAAGACCATTCAATACTGAATGCGCTTTTGCTGTTCTATAACTTCGACAGCAACTGGTTTTGGTGAGTGTGCATTTCTTATATTTGGTGGAGGCAACAAACAGACGATGATTCACTGAGATTGTGGAGTAATAACACTGGAACCATTTCATTTACAGGTATGGAGTTTTTTTTTCACTTGTGATCTACTTTATTTAAAAGTCAGTTTTGTTTTTGCACATTTGTATACTTAACCACTTTAAGACCGGAAGGATTTGCCCCCTTAATGACCAGGCCACTTTTCTCAACTTGGCACTGCATGATTTTAACTGACAATTGCGCGGTCATGCAATGCTGTACCCAAACGAAATTTTACATCATTTTTTCCCCACAAATAGAGCTTTCTATTGGTGGTATTTGATTACCTGTGTGATTTTTATTTTTTGCGTTATAAACAAAAAAAGAGCGGCAATTCTGAAAAAAAAAAAAAAAAACATTTTTCACATTCTGCTATATGACATTCCCAAAAAAAATGGATTTTTGTAAGATCTTACCGTAAAATCCTTTTCTCTTAAGCTCATTGACAGACGTAGTCTTCTTGTTTTTTAAGAGCTGGGTTATGTTGTCTCCGCAGGAGTAGGACTAGGCAGAAAGACAAAACGTTCTGGCTCCACCTTAGGGGCAGTCCCTGAGGGTATATCCTCCCTCTCTCTGCTACAGGGAATCAGTTCTGTTCTAAAGCAGTACAGAGAATTTAACCCAACCCAACTCAATGATAGAGAGGCGGGTACTACGTCTGTCAATGAGCTTAAGAGAAAAGGATTTTACGGTAAGATCTTACAAAAATCCATTTTTCTCTATCGCTCATTGACAGACGTAGTCTTCTTGATTCTCAAGAGCTGGGACATCCAGAAGCAGTGCCACAAATGAGGGGTGGGATTGACAAAATCAAATCCAATCTAGAAGGCCCAACTGGTGCCAAACTAGAAGTTTTAAAGGCTCATTATAAACAAAGAATGAGACTAAAGAAAAATTTCCAACGGAAAAAACCCTCGAGGTAGACCACTGGTCTCCTCAAATTGCGGCCTGCAAAACCTTGCGGCCAAACGAGGCATCAGACGATGCCATTACATCAACTTTATAATGTTTAGTAAAGGTATGCACCGACGACCAGGTAGCCGCCTTGCACACCTGGACCACTGACGCCTGATGGCGAAAGGCCCATGACGCACTAAGCTAGACAGAAAAAAACTGATTCCCTGTAGCAGAGAGAGGGAGGATATACCCTCAGGGACTGCCCCTAAGGTGGAGCCAGAACGTTTTGTCTTTCTGCCTAGTCCTACTCCTGCGGAGACAACATAACCCAGCTCTTGAGAATCAAGAAGACTACGTCTGTCAATGAGCGATAGAGAAAAAAAAAATTCAGTCAAATTTAACATTTTAGGCCAATTTGTTTTCTGCTACGTATTTTTTTTTTATCAAAATCACAATAAGCGTATTTTGATTGGTTTGCGCAAAAGTTATTGCATCTACTAACTACGGGAAAGATTTGTCATTTTTATGGTTTTGTTTTTTTACTAGTAATGGCAGCAATCTGCGATGTTTTGCGGGACTGCGACAGACGAGTGGACCTGACTGACATTTGACACGTTTGGGGGGGACCAGTGACATTACTACAGTAATCAGTGCTAAAAATATGCACTGTTATGCAGCAGGCGATCGTAAAGCAGTTGAAGATGATCACTATTCCTCATAAATTTCTGCTTTTTTTAATGTACTTTGTTTGTATATTTACACATATTGCATCCTGATTTTTCCAGACCACTTAAGCACTGACTTTTTAGATATCAAAACATTATATTTTGTTATATCTTGTGACTTATTATGACATATTTTGTGGTTGTGATGTGCATTACTCTTTTGTTATATCTTGACTTGTTGAATGCATCTCTTGTATCTGATATTTTAAAACCAATAAAAATTTGGAAAAAAAAAAAAAAAAAAAAACACGACAGACAAGATGTACCAAACCCTCAAATGTACACTTTTATTATCACGGAGGTTTACAAAATGTATGTACAGGTTACTAATAGCAAAATATGTGTAGTACAAAAATAACAGAATGTTCAATTTTTGGAAACTTTTCCTAAAAGAAACATGAAGGACACCTTTGCTGACTTTCTATTCTAAAAATGCTAGTTGCTTGGTTGTCACGCTTATACTCTTGATTCAGTACTATGGGAGCCCGAAGTACGTAGCTAAGGACTTCTAAATTTAGCAACTTCATGATCTGTTTACTTGTAACAGGTCATTGACCCACAGTATTGAAGCCTGAGAATTGGTGTAAGGGCCAGGCAACCGGTATTTAAAGCCCAGCTGAACTTTCAATTTAAAACTGGCAAAAAAAAAAAAAAAAAAGTGTTCAATGCCTTACTGTTTGCCAGAGTAGAAAAGCTTGTCCCCTGCCAGCAATTGCAAAGAATGGCCCTTGTTCTGCTGGGAGAGAACAGACTTTACTTGCTTGTGATCTATTTGCATAAGTACAACAATCCCTCTACTGAGTCAGAGGTCTCCAATCAGCAGTGAGCATGAGTTTTGCTGAAATACACAGCTATAGGCCTAACTCCGCAAGCAATCCCACTCTGCAGCTACTGGCGGGGCACAGGCTTTTCTACTCAGACTGTGGCTACTTTAGAAAAAAAAACCCCCCTGAAGATTAAATACCTTTTGTTTTATTGAACCTGACCTAATGTGAAGGTTCAATTGGACTTTAGACACAATTCAGCAGTAGCACCCCCCATAGTTTCCTTTAGAGAGCTCTCCTGTAATTTTGCAAAACTTCATGCACTGAGGGTCAGTCAGTGGGGATGAATGGGTAGTGAGTTCTGTCTTACCTGCCTTTGCCATTAAATAGATGGGCCTTTTAGGAAAAATATAGAATCTGTATTGTCATCTGTGATAAACTATCATACAATGGAATGCTGAAATACCTTTTAAGCACCAAATATACAACAGAACTGTAAATGAGCGTTTGAGGACAGTTGCCAAATGAGCGGGTGCAGCTTTAATGTATTTTGTAGCTTTAATAAAGAAGTGTGTCCCTGAGTGGAAAGGAAAAATGAGCACATCAGTTCTAAAGCTGCAATATATACAGGGGGTAGATTCAAAAAGAGGAAACCAAAAACAGATGTACAAAAATCGAAGTGCAGTTTGGGAAGTTACTTTTTAAAGTGGGACTAAACACTCTCAATCAACATTACTTTTTAATTCTTATGGTGCTAGCATTAGTAAAATAGATTGTATAATTTACTTACTTGGATTACATTTTAGCTGCTTTCTGGCCTTGGCCAAAATTGCCTATATCCCAAGAGTCATTCGGAGGTGGGGGCTCTCTCCATTAACCACACCCTCCTGCATGCATGCCTGAGCCAAGTGTAGATGGATTCTAGAAGTAAATGCTACTTGAATCATCTGCCCTTACTCAAGAATGCCGCAGCTGAAAAAGCTAGGGGGGTGTTTTTCAAAGTAATTTTTCAACAAAAAAGCAGAGAGACAGATTGATGGCTGAGTTTGCTTTGAAAACAAAAATACATTTTATTAGAGTTTTCAGTTCATGGTGCTCAGATACAGTTTATTTCCACTGTAAGCTAACTTGGAAAAAGCTGGCTGGTTGTCATGTTGATCCACCATCTTTCACAACAAAAGATATGGAACAGATGTATGCAAATAGAAATCTGACTTTATCCTGCATGCTTGTTCCTGATTGCAAACTTTGAAACCCTTGATTCCAGAGACAGGCATGAAAAAGTATTGTTAGAAGCAGGTTAGATTTAGCAGACACTGGAGTTCTCACTGTACAGGTTTCCTTAAATTGGATTGGTTGCTATGAGCAGGGAAATAGATACTTCCTTTGCACCAGTTTGCAAAACTGAGCTCCATTGACTGGAGGGCCATTTCAAGCACTGTCATGTCATCTGAATAGAGGACTTGTCAGTTGGGCACTTGGTACGCTGCATATTAAACAGATCATCATCCATAGCAATCAATTAGATTACTGCAGTCAGCTCATTAAAGAACAGATGTGGGTTTGGTTGCTCGTGTCACAGTGCTTTGCATTCCTTTACTAGAAGGCTGGGGGCATCTAGTTTTTGTTGGCAGGAGTCCTGTCCCAGCAGATTTTGCCATCTGCTCCCAGCTTTGCCACCCCACTGGCCACAAGTTGCAAGGCCGCGGGAAAAGCTCGGTGCTCGGCCTTCTTAACCCTTTCAGACAAAGTTTCTTCTGTGTCCCCAAACTCCACTGGAACAGCCTCTTGAAAGATGATGGCCCCGGCATCAACTTCCTCCTAAAACAGTCACATATGGTAGCAGATTAAGAACTTTAACATCTGAAATATGTGCTTCCATTTGTAAAGGCTTACTTGACTTTTCTAAACATGTTTGATGTTGCACCCACATAAAGATCTCGTACACATGGGCCCTGAGGCCTATACATTGTGAACAGGTGGTTTGTTTAGGCGTCCTTAGTTGGCAGGTGCCAAGTTCAGGGAGCCCATTCAAGAGCTATACTGACACTGCTGCTTGTTCTGACAGGTGTGCTGGTGAACGGTCCCAAACACACGCTGGGGTTGATTTGCTAAAACCGAAGAGTGAAAAATCTGGTGCAGCTCTGCACAGAAAGCAGCTTTGTGTTTTTTTTTTTTTGTCAAAGCCTAATTGAACAAGCTGAAGCTAGATGATTGGCTACCATGCACAGTAGCAGTAGATTTTGCACTCTCCAGTTTTAGTAAAATCAACCTCATTGTCTGCATTCAGGGCCGCTCAGTCATTTGTCACATTAGGTCAAGTGACTGTGCAGCTGCTGCATCCTATGATTTGAATAGGCTGCCTGCATGCAGTACCTGCCAGCTAGGGATGCAAAAACTGCCAAATGACAGTCCTATAGTCCTCAGCACCCAGGTAAACCTAGCCTTAGGGTGCAGCATTAAACATGATCACATTCCCCAACTCCCTATCCTCAATCAGACCCCCCCCCCCCTCCACTTAACTGAATTGCAGGGTGCTCATCACCGCAGGCTTCTGTTTATGTCTGAATTCAGCACAGCTGTGCATGGCACCACCTGCACGGCCATGTCCTTAATTCACACTAATTTATGAATGGAAATACTACAAGTCCCATCCACCACCAGGGACCCAGAATGCACTGTCACCGCACTTGCAGTCCATTGTTTATTCCCTCCATCCCTGTAAATTAAGCTTTTTATCTCTATATGGACCTTGGGCTGGCATTTAAAACAATGCAGGAGCCTGTGCATTGCACCCATAACACACTGACCATGGTTGCAAAGCTCTGCTCTACAACGCAAAACTTAAGAAAAAAAAAAAAAAAAAAAGTTATTTTTTTACTTCCTTAAAAACAGTTTCGCTGAAGTTAATGGACAGACACAGCTCCTGATCTTTTTGACCATTGGGTTTATACAGCCCCCTACAGAAATCTAGAAATGGTCGCAGATAAAGCGGATAGTCCTTTGAGGCCCATCCGTAAGCACGATTAGGAAGTCAGAATTCCTAAAAGACTCCCTAGGTGCCAGGTACACCCGAATAGCCAAAACCACATCCAGGGAATGAAACAGTTTCCTTAGGATGGTTTGGCCTGGGACACAGGGAGGGAAGGCAACACAATGTCCTCATTCAGATGGAAATCAGAGACCACTTTTGGAAGGAAAGACTGAAAGGGGCGAAGAACCACCAAATAAGGGGAATGACAAGACCACACCGCCAAGTCCGACACCCTGCGCGAAGAGCTAGGATAGCCTAAGCAGGGGAATTTCCCGAATAATTTTCAAAGGGAGGCTTCTGTAGAGATCCCAAGGGGGTAATGTCAAAGCCATCAAAACCAGTGACTAAAGCAACATGGAAGATTGTCCCTTGGGACAGCAGATCCTCCCTGGGAGGTAGTCTCCCAAGGGGGCGTCGGCAACCAGCCACACCAGGTCGGTGTAGCAAGAGTGGCGTGGCCAATCTGGGGCCATTAGAATGACGGGAATTCCTTCAGCCTCAATACTGCACAAGAGTCTCAGCAGAAGCTTGAGAGGGAATGCGTAAATCAGATACTGGCCCCAGGGGGCCACCAGCACATCTATGGTATCTGCTAGAGGATCCTGTGTCCATGCCACAAACCTGTGCACCTTCCTGTTGAGTCAAGACACCAACAGATCGGGGGTGCCCCACTGGAGACACAGCTGGTGAAACTCCTCCGGATGAAGGGAAGAAGGCCGGCTACATCCAGAGCTGCCAATACACTTCTTGTTCCACCCTGGTGATTGATATAAGCTCCGGAAGTGGCATTGTCCAGGGGTGTCCGGTGCAAATCCAATCGAAGGCGATCCGTCCTGCGATTCGGGCATAGCCTGATCGCTCAGAGTTCTAGGACATTGATCGGGAGTCTGGACTCTTCCAGTGTCCAAACTGCGAGCGGAGTGCTGACCCAGGACACCTCCCCACCCAGACAGACTGACATCCGTGGTGACCACCGTCCAATACAAGGGGAGAAAAGATTTGCCACAGAGAAAAGCTGGACAGCGAAGACACCAGATCAGAGACTTGTTTTTCGGCTCAGCCGGTCCCATTTGGCCAAGATCTCCCTTTGCAGGGACCTTGTATGGAACTGTGCAAAAAAAAAAAAAAGGAGTAGAAACCATCAGGCCCAGCACCCTCGTGCAAGTCCAGAGGGACGACCACCCGCTGGAAAGCAAGAGATGAATCGCAGCATGCAACTTCTGGAGTTTGTCCAGAGGAAGAAATAACTGACTAGAGCAGAGTCCGACCCAGATAGTCCAGCCGAACGTAGGAGACTCTGCTTGCAAGAGGTCGTCCAGGTAGCCCAGCACTGCAGTTCCTCGCTGACATAATGCCAGCACCGGAGCCAACACCTTTGTGAAGACCCCAGGAGCAGAGGCGAGACTAAAATGTAACGCCACAAACTGATAATGCTCCTCTCCCAGGGCAAAGCGGAGGAAGCATTGGCAACAGACACCTATTGGAATGTGTAAACATCCTTGATGTTGATAGAGGCAATAAAATCCCCCTGAAGCAAGGATGCCACCATCGTGCGAACAGACTCCATTCTGAACTTCAGTACCCGCACAAAGCAGTTCAGGGCCTGGAGATCCAGAATTGGAGCACTTTGCCTTCTTTCTTGGGGACCGTGAACAGTTTTGAATAAAACCCCTGAAAAAATTTCGGAGTTGGAACCGGAACAATTACCCCTTGAAGTAACAGGTCTTGCACCGCCCCGAAGAGGGCTTGCAATGAGTCCAGGCACAGATGCACATTGGAAGGGGAAGGAAAGAACCGCTTGAGGGAAAAGAACAAAACTCGATCTTGTAGCTGGACCATATTACTTCATGGACCCACTTGTTTTGCACCAAGGAGGTCCAGGGGCTCCGAAAACCAGCGAAGACGCCCCCCCCCCCCCACGCACTGGTGAGGGTGCACCTTCATGCAGAATGAGCCTTGTCTGCGGGTCTGGAGAACCCCCGCTTTGGACTTGTCAGACCAAGTTTGCTTGGATACTCCCGAAGAGGCCTGGAAAGGCTTTGAACCCTTCTCAGCCAACCATGAGGGAGGAACAAACTTCCTGTGAGCCGAGAAGGACGGGCCACATCTGTGACAAGGTTCCTTACCCTTACTAGCCTGTGGAAGAAAGGTGCTCTTCCCCAACCCCCCGCCCCCCCCCCCCCCCGGTGAGACTCTTAATGGAGGTCATCCAGGGTAGCTCCAAACAGGTGATCTCCTTGAACATGAAGATCAGTTAAGGCTTTTTTATAGGTCAGACAACATTTGAGCCACAAAACACGCCAAGGCCCACTGGTGAGACAGACAGTCTAGAAATCAGGGGGCCGTGTCCAAAGAGGCATCAAAGATCAAACTGCAGCCCCTGGACCAACTGGTTCGCCAATCGGGGAATAGATGGCCCACAAGAACATCAGACTCAAGGGGAGGGCCTTATGGGAAGGAGGGGAACCCGGGTGTCTGACTGTCCCAGGGAGGGGCCCGCGTCAACCCCAAAACCCTCCAGGGGGAGTTAGCTACTCACCATACCAGAAACCAGGCAGGCACCACTCCAGACAGAACCTCCTCATCATCGAAATGGGGGGCTGTCGGCCAGGAGGAACACTGCGACGCAAGCCGAGACCTGATCATATGCGATCTCGCAAGGCGTTTAACTTAAAGGCCCGTGGGGCCATGTCGCAGCCAACCTAGGGCAGAGCTGAGGTCTGCGCGCGCTTGTTGGCCAGACTGGGGTGACCACTGGATCTGGATTATCCAGCCCATCGCCCAGTCCAGCAGTTGATTGTAGATCTCACAGGGGGAACAAAAACAAATCTTATCTAAAGAAAAAAAATTGCCAGGAACAGAGATCCCAGCAAGAAACTAGGTCCTTACTCCTGAGTAGGCAGAAAAAATACCTATAGCAGAAAGGGGGGGGGGGGAGGGGGAGTGTACCTCCTGGAACTGCCCATAGGCGTAGTCAAGTTCTTTTTCTGTCTAGTGTCCTCCTCCTGTAGGGGGCAGTAAAACCCAATGGTCAAAGAGATCAGGAGCTGTGTCCACCAATGAACGAAAGAGAAATGTAATAAACGTACATATTTTATTTATGGGTTTGCATTTGTACAATTGTAATGACTAAAACTGCAGAAAAGCCAGTTTCTGTGGGTAACAGACATGCCATTTATAATAATCATCACCAGGGTTACCCTCCTACTTTTACATCTATCAAGTTAAGTTTGTTTGTGTGTAGCTACAACGAAAAGAATGATAATCCTAGAGTTCTACAAGGAAACCGCAGATCTAGACACTTACTGCCACAAAATGAACCGTACATCCAGTGACTCGCACTCCTGCTTCCAAAACCAGCTTGTGTGCATGGGCTCCTTTAAATGACGGTAGCAGTGATGGGTGGACATTAAGAATCTTCCCTGCAGTCATAGAACAGTTTTTTTAATTACTGACAGAATTTATAACAGTACAGTCAATATGAGGGGCTCTACCCTCAATCTCGAATATATCACAATAAGCGATATAAGGCTGCTGACCCTTTTATACTGCAAAAACACTACACAATAAATTAATCAAAACAGTAAGGTGTGCCTATTAACCCAAACAAAAATGTATGAAACTCCATTTAGTGCACAACTCAATTAGAACATGTATAAACAGCCTTTTTCAACCAGGGTGCCCAGAAAAAATGCCTAAAAATTGTATACAAGCCAGCGTGTGGATGAAGCCTGCCTTTTAGTTACACTAAGTCACATGATTTCATTGTGCACCATTACAGCCTCCTAGCTGCCGGCATCCTGATGACCAATGGCATCAACAATTAATATGGAGGATGTCAGTCGCCTGCACAGCATCCTTGTTTGACCCTCTCCGGCTCTCTCTGCCAGTGCTGGGGTCACATTAGTGAGTGATGGAGAAGAAGAAAAAAAAAAAAAAAACCCCACACACTGTGGGAAAAGAGCCATTGAAATACTAGTCAGTACCATTGTGCAAAAGTGTATTGATTTGGAAGAATAAATCACCTCTAAAGGTTGGGTGAATATTTATGTATTATGTAAAACTATTAGAATCGTTTTTTTACATTTTTATAAATAGGGTGCCTCGACACTGTCCATAATTTTAAAGGGGGCCTTGATGGAAAAAAAGGTTGAGAAACACTGATGTATAAATTCAAAAGTTCATAGTAGTGATGACCTATAAAGTATAGTTAAGTATAAAATCAAAAGTCCATATATAGTATATACTCCTTCTTGTGATCATACTGGATTATTTATATTACAGTGATATAGAGTGGGAGAGTGAGGAGACTACTGGAAGAATTTGAACTGCTACCCTGAGAGGTGGATTTGGTTATTACCTGCTCAATGGTCACTTTGTTAGCCAGATGGTTCTGGTGAGCGCATATTTTACACGGTGAAGCACTGTTTACTGAAGAGTATGGCACAAATTAAATTTTTTTGAAGAGCACGGTAATTGGTCATCTGTTACCATATGGGCTTTTGATTTTATACAGGTTTTATTTGTGCCCCTAAATGGTGTTTTATACATTTTTGTGTTAATAGTAGGTCAGCCCCTCCTTTTTTTGAAGAATTTATAATAGTATAAACAATAACTTACCATATATATATATATATATATATATATATATATATATATATATATATATATATATATATATATATATATATATATATATATATATATATATATATATATATATACATACATACATACACACACACATACATACATACATACATACACACACACACGTTATTATGGATTTTCCCTTTTTTTGTCAAAGCTTAAATGAAGAACTATAGGTAACCCCTCCCCCCCCTCATTTCGGATAGAGTAAGGGAGAGTTCTAACCCGGTGAGGTTTATTTTTGCCATCTGTGTCTCATTAGGGAGACTTCCCTTCCTGTCTGCTAGCCAAAACAGGAAGTGAGAGGAGATCCCTGTAAATTAAATAAATGTCTTGGGGCCTCTCAGGTCACCAAAAGTAGCGACCCCCATTGGAAGATTTCCCCTTCATTACTTTTCTGGGGACAACCCACAATTTGGGATTTTCTTTCACTTTCAATGATCATGGTAAACAGGACAAATAGAGGGGCGATTTGCCCTGGATAGGGACAAAGAAAGCAATAAAAATTGAATAAGTGTTCCTATCTACATACATACATACTAGCGCAAGAAATTAAAACCACAAAAAGGTGATCAAATACCACCAAAAGAAAGCATAAGAAAATTTTTTTTTTTGGGTACAGGGTCATATGACCACGCAATTGTCAGTTAAATGTAACGCAGCGCCGTATCGTAAAAAAATGACCTGATCATTAACTTTTTTGTTCACTTATAAGTAGGAATCAATATAAAGCACTCACCGCTCCACTTCCTGACAAAAGGTCCTGACAGAATCCTCATGAAGCCGGCCAGACACACAAACTGGATAGAGAATTCCTCAAGAACCTTATCGACGGCATTGTCAAATTCTTCCCGGCTCCTGTACTGCCTGTGGTCAATGACCTGTAGCGAGGAACAAAAATTTAGTTGACAGACTTTGTGGGCTGCAATCTGAAAGCAGTCATATCAATCCTTTGTTTTAAGCTGAACCTCAGCCTAACCTCCAGTCTTGCCAAGTGTACCGACGGTTTCCTATGGTGGCACACCTGTGGGCTCGCTCCTGACCCTGGCTGTGTGCGTCTATTGACAGGATTTAATGAACAGCAGAAGCCAATGGATCCCGCTGCGAGTCTCGCTGTGAGTTGTGAATGGCCGGGCAATCTTCTGGGACCTGTGACGTGTCCCAGAAGATTGCAGGGAGGGAGGGGGAGAAGAGAACTTCGGCTCGAGCCGCCTAGGCGGCCCGAGTGGAAGTGGGAACCTGTCAAATCTAGGTGCCCGCCCACCCCCCCCCAAAAATGACATGCCAGGGGGTTAGCAGTATTTAAAGTGAAAGTTCCACTTTTAGGTGGAACTCCGCTTTAAGTATAAAGGGACAATACAAAGATTTACCTTAATGCACTTTCCACAAACAGACTTTAGACAAAAAGATGTTTATACTAGGGACAGGTCATGGCATTCATCCACTCACAGATTCTTGGGCTGAGTATAGCAGTACAGTAAATGTGGTAATATTGGAGTCGTTTTTTTAAGTCAATGGGTTAGGAAACCATTTGATTGGTTGCTTTGGATAATACTTTCCACAGCCTCACTGGGACAACATCACATGACAAGGGAACCAGTCAATCACCTTTGTTGGAATACCAGCTGCCTCTGCCTTCTGCAGCCCCGCAACTCCGGCTTTGTTGGAGATCACAAGGGTGATGTGGGCAGCACTTGTGGAAGATTTGGTGCTCCTAATTAATGCCTCCATATTGGTACCTTTAGGAAAAAAAAAAAAAAAAAAAGAAGAAAAGAAAATTAAAAGTCTAGGTTAAATAGATTTTATAATGCTTTTGTTATACAGGTTAGCTTTTCGCGTCAAATAAAAAAAAAAAAAAAAACAACAACTTAGCACACTTGGTAACTTTTGAGAGGATTTTAAAAAGTTTTGGCTGTCACTTCCAATTGCAGCTAATGGAACACGATCTGTACTCCATTAACTTTAGTGGAGTGTGTAATGGTTGTGCGTATTGAGCCCATGAAAAGCTGTAAGACATTCATTTTGTCATGTCTCAGCCATGTTTGAGACAATAGCATTGATCTTAAACCCCCCCCGAATACATATGCTTAACTTGAACACACTTCAAAAGAGCCCATTATCTCAACTTAGGGAGGGATAGCAGAAACAGCTAATGGAGTTCTGGCAGGATGTCTGTTTCTGCTGACCAGGCCCATTGTAAAACTATGACCAAATCACCAAAACACCTGAAGGACTCCAAGATGGTGAGAAATAAGATTCTCTGGTCTGATGAGACCAAAATAGAACTTTTTGGCCTTAATTCTAAGCGGTATGTGTGGAGAAAACCAGGCACTGCTCATCACCTGTCCAATACAGTCCCAACAGTGAAGCATGGTGGTGGCAGCATCATGCTGTGGGGGTGTTTTTCAGCTGCAGGGACAGGACGACTGGTTGCAATCGAGGGAAAGATGAATGCGGCCAAGTACAGGGATATCCTGGACAAAAACCTTCTCCAGAGTGCTCTGGACCTCAGACTGGGCCGAAGGTTTACCTTCCAACAAGACAATGACCCTAAGCACACAGCTAAAATAACGAAGGAGTGGCTTCACAACAACTCCGTGACTGTTCTTGAATGGCCCAGCCAGAGCCCTGACTTAAACCCAATTGAGCCTCTCTGGAGAGACCTAAAAATGTCTGTCCACCAACGTTTACCATCCAACCTGACAGAACTGGAGAGGATCTGCAAGGAGGAATGGCAGAGGATCCCCAAATCCAGGTGTGAAAGACTTGTTGCATCTTTCCCAAAAAGACTCCTGGCTGTATTAGATCAAAAGGGGGCTTCTACTAAATACTGAGCAAAGGGTCTGAATGCTTCGGACCCTGTGATATTTCAGTTTTTCTTTTTTAATAAATCTGCAACAATTCTGTGTTTTTCTGTCAGTATGGGGTGCTATGTGTACATTCATGAGGAAGAAGAATGAACTTAAATGATTTTAGCAAATGGTTGCAATATAACAAAGAGTGAAAAATTTAAGGGGGTCTGAATACTTTCCGTACCCACTGATATATATAAATAAAAAACACCACACACACAAACACACTGTAAGGGAGGGCCACGATACTGTCAAACACAGGACATCCCATGGCAACGCCTCAGACGCCTAATTGGTCAGACGGCCTCTGTCAACACCCCTTTGATCCCAGAGAGGAAAAAAAAAAAAAAAGGGAGATGCCGAGATAGTTGACAGTTCTCATGTACCATCAAACCAGGAACATCGCTCAAGTTTGAGAACAGATATTACCTGGCTCATCGACTGAACTTTGCTAAAACCAAGAACACTGCAAGTTATCTTCCTTTTCAACTCTTTAACTCCCTGTTGCTTTGTCTCTTTACTACACCCTTTTTCTGTAAATATTTTATTTGCACCAATTTAACCTTTTTATTATTAAACCTTATTTTGAGAACTGTTAACCCTATCCCTAAGCTTTTAATGCAAAATAAAAAAGAATCTGTCTCTTGGAGGAGTGCTACTGTATAGTATAAATCCTATGAACATACCTGTCTGTGGTGACGATGTGTGTTACAGACTATCATGATTCTAAAATATGGTATTGCTAAGAGTACGATATTCCTCCTACTCGGTCAAAAAGGGGAGTTGGTAGCTTAAAGGGTTAATTGCCTAATTCAAATTTAGCCCAGTTACAAACTCAGGTTGCTGGCACCTAGATTGGGTCCTGCAAGCTGGAAAATCTTTGTGCAGGGTGCAGCTGAGAGTGGCATTGTTAGGCAAGTGACAGTGCAGTGCGAGATCGACCATGGCCAGTTCCATATCAGGAGTTTGTGATGGAAGCAGATATCAGATCCCTGCCTTCTTCACCGAGTGCAGTGGAGAACATGAAATCTAAATCGAACCCTGATGCTTAAAAGAGCATGTCACACAATGGTATCTGATATTCAATGTAATAGTTATAAAGTTATGTGAAAACAGTGTAATATATATATATATATATATATATATATATATATATATATATATATATATATATATATATATATATATATATATATATATATATATATATATATATATATATATAAAAAAAAAAAAAAAAAAAGGGACAAGCAAGTATTAAAAAATAAAGAAAAAAACCCACCACTACATAATTTATGCTGCACCTAGTTGTTACAGGTTACATGTCACTGCATACTCCAAAGTGGGAGTAATCAATCGAAGGCAGCCATCTAGCCATATATTGTTAGAGCATTTGTTACCCAAACACTCCATATGTCTGATATGTGCCTGCTGTACCATGTACTTAGATACATAGTCAGTCATGGGAAAAATATCCTGTTCTCTGTATCGCTTCCTTTATGTGAAATACCTGGTGTTTCTGCCAGTCCCTCAGCTTTCCTATTAGAAACTGACCACACTAAGCAAGAGAGCACACAAGGTCAGTTCTCTAGCTGTGCTGGGAACTCAGCCTGCTCTCCTCTAATGATTAGACTTGTCTTGACACGCCCCCACTGCACAGCCAATCACCGGGAAGCTCTGTGTGCTGCTGCTTCTCCTTCCCCCCAGCTCTTATGTAGCTGAGAACATAGGGATTGGGATTCACTTAATAAAAAAGAAAAAAAAAAAAATGTATCTATCATTTATTTTATTTTTAAATATAGATCCATCCACAAAAAAAAAAATGTTTTGCCTTTCATTCCTATGTTAAACTGAATGGAATGTTTTACAAGGTGATGGTACAAATCACTTTAACTCTAAACTGCTGACCTGCAAGGACTTTACCATCATTGCCTTTGGACAACATTGTGTACCAGGGTTTGTGGTCTCACAGGAACGCACACAATTTTTGGGGCTTGACATGTTGGGAGTCAAAAAAAAAAAAAAAAAAAACACCCGGGAAAACAGACTTTAATAATTTACCAAGAAGTTGGGTAACATTGTGCGC
The DNA here is from genome assembly GCF_965119305.1 of Pelophylax lessonae. Lineage (NCBI taxonomy): Eukaryota > Metazoa > Chordata > Amphibia > Anura > Ranidae > Pelophylax > Pelophylax lessonae. The sequence goes on from NC_138769.1 coordinate 100,334,887, forward strand.
AATAAACATAACTATAGTTTCATTTTTTTTTTTTTACAGAAAAATGTCATATCCCCTTGAATACGTGCCATAAATATTAGAACTACCACAATTTTATTCACCAGTGTCTGTTTTAAGAAAATATGTTAACTAATCTTTAGGCCTAAAATGTACATTTTACCGAAAAGAAAAACCAGCTCTGGCAGTGAGTTAAATGCTTACCGGTCCCAGAGATGAGAACAGCCACTCTGGTTTTTCCTTCAGTCCTCTGGTCCTGTCCATTACAGACAGATGGGATCACATATTTCTGCAGCTGTACATTTGTCCCCTGCAGAGCTGCCATCAGATTTCGGACTTCCACACCGCAAGAGTCTATCAGAGACAACAAGTCACTTCTTCATACTCATCACCTGAATATTAACTACATCATAAAAATGCCACTTCTGTTTAGTACAAGATGTGTAATTTTCAGTAAGCTATAGCAACCAGTCAGATTTAATATCATGCAGCTTGCCGCCCCTTCGATGCATTTTCTGCATTCATTTTCTTCTTTCAGGCCTATTTTCCTTTTCTGCTATGGCTTTTTGTCTTTCATGAAAGTTTTAGTCTTCCTTTTGCAACATGTTGGAAATGTAGCAATACTAAATCAATGCGCATGTACATTTTTTGCAATGAAGCCTGCAGAGCATTGCACCCTAGATCAGTGCATCATGAGAGCAATGAACAGGCTTTCAATTTTTTTCCCCCAGCCTCAGGTCTATACGGAGGTACAGAGACCTGCTGTTCCCTAGCTAGAGGAAGTGTAGCTGGACTATAGAGGAGTGGTGTTACAGCACTGCCGATTCCAGCTGTGCCCCTCAAGCTTAGACACACGGCTGTAATTTATCCCCGAGAACGCACCTGGCACTTGTCCCCGAAACTGACAATACTTAGGCCTCATGTACATTGCAACTTGTAAACAGCCGTTTAGGAGCAGTTGGGCATCTTTATTTTCCGAAGCCCCTGAACCCAACTCCATGTTTTATTATCTGTCCATGTACACAGGGTCGTTTACAGTCATTTGCAGGCAGTTGAGTTCAGTGACGTTTTTTGGAAAGCAATTATTTGCGGTCGAACGTGTGTTTCCTGGCGTTTCAAACGCAAAAACGCGACCGAACGCGATGACCCGTGTTTAGCGCTCGCATTTTTCCATTTTAAAGGGGAATGATTTTTTGACCTATAGAAACGGTTCTAAAACACAAACGCCCGCTAAATGCAGGTGCAAACGCGACACAACGGACGTTTTAAACGTCCTTTAAATTCCAGCATTCAAGGGACTTTTTAAATATCCCATGTACATGAAGCCTTAGGGGAGGTATGAATAGAAAGGGAGACAAAAAAGGAGGGAGACCGAGTTGCGCATGCACAAGCCCTTTGACGGTGCAAAAAGGGAGAGGGAATCGCCAATGGGATACATAGGGGAATTTACTGATCCTAAGCCTGACAGTTATTTTAAATGGCCCCTTAATCTATCTAGGCAAGGTAACACTTCACATACATCTTCTGAAAATTCTAGAGTGCAGTGTTAACAAAAAAAAAAAAAAAAAAAAAAAAAAAAAAAAAATATATATATATATATATATATATTATCTCTTAAATGTTTGCAATAGGATGGGCCACTCTCTGGTCTCTGCCACTGGCAATCAAGACAAGTGGAGGATGTCAGTTTGAAACATGGACTCTGCCCCCATGATGGAAAGGGAAGTTGATCTATTCTGTTCCAAGGAAGACAAACTCTCAATCCATAATAATAATAATAATAATATATATATATATATATATATATATATATATATATATATATATATATATATATATATATATATATATATATATATATATATATTTTATATATATATATTAATGGCCAGGTGGGCATATACATTTGCCTGGGTGTCTGGAACATAGCTCCCTATACGGTGCTCTCTTTTTGCAAGGAAAGTGGCGTTACTTTAAATTGCATTCAGTTGTTTTGACAGAGCTTCCCATTATAAAATACACTCCTGCTTTAACTCCCACAAATACAAGACCTGGAGGGCGGGGCGTCATTTCTCCGATGATCCAAGCATCCTCTGCAGGCTGGAGATCCCTCAGAACCTCCTCAGCTCGTGTTCTCTCCACTACCAAGATGGCGCCAATCCCACAGTTAAAGGTCCGGCTCATCTCCTCCTCCGACAGACCTCCATGCTTCTGCAGCCAAGAGAATATTTCCGGGACCTTCCAACAAAGCGCATCTGAAAAGAGGGTCACATTAGCCGGAAACATGAATAAGAAGATAAATGGACATCGTGGCCTTTGGGGTAGAAGTCTAAAACTGCTAGCTACTCCAAAATCACTCATTCAAGGAACTTCAAAAAGATTTACCAGTCTAATAAAAACAAAAACCCCAAAAACAAACCCACAATCCCCTCTGGGTGATCAATGTACATTTCAGGGATTTTAACAAAAAGCGTAGTCGAATCGCTTTTGTTATTCTTAAGAAATAGCCGTTTGTTTCATCATGTAATTGAAGACCGAATTTGGTTCATTATAAAAGCATGGTGTACTTTGAGTGCTCTTTCACACGGACGCTCCGTATGTCCCCATGTATGTTTTCGGGTGATATACGGACATAATGAATGTCTATGTGGATGACCATCCGCTGACATCCGATTTTCGTCCTTTCAGTTCTGTTCCGTTTAGTTCTGTTCCGTTTTTTGGAACGGAACAAAACCCTATTTTTGTTACGTTTAAAAAACGTAACGGATGCAAAATCGGATGTCAGCGGTGTCATCCGCTGACATCCGCAATGCCCATAGACCTACATTATGTCCGTATATCATCCGCAAACGGATGGGATGATATGCGGACAGAGAGGCTGACACTTGTCCGTGAAAAAAAAAAAAAAAAAAAAGTGCCGGAGCGGATCGCAATACGGTCCGCTCCGTGTGAAAGAACCCTAATGAGAAAAGCTGCAGGGTCTGCAATCCTTCAGAAGTATTTAACCCCTGAGGGGATATCACACCAAGACTTTAAATACCTATTGCAAGGGGATGACTAAAATTTAACATTTTTCTGGGGGTGTTCTATACATTGATTGTGAACAGAACAACTCCAGGTTACCATATTGCATTTAATTTTACAGAAAAATAACAGCAGCTGCAGATTGAAAAGGAAAGGTAAAAAGGTTAATAACATTAAATCACAATATGGCTTGTGTAACAATGGTACATGCTAGATTTGTTTTGGCTAGATTTTTTCCACAAAAGTGTTAAATGTTATCAAGCTAAAGCCTGGTACACACTAGGATTTCTGTTCCCTTTAGTACACCGTTCTCTTCGGCCTATTGGTTGTGTTCTGACAGGGTGATGCAATTCCAAATCAGCAGTCTCCGCCATTGGCTGAGAGCGTGATCGGGAGTCAGTCGGCTGCTAGTTTTCCAGCATGCTTGTCCAACAGAAGCTGGCCAAACAGCCATCTTCTGTCGGACCGGCTCGCATACACATGGGCCGACCGTCGGCCAGCAATCGTCCCGGGTGTACGGGGCTTTATTTTGAAGGCAAGAGAAGCTGCCCATAAAGTCCTATATGAAAAAAATAAAATAAAATACAACACACACACACTTCACCATAACACAACACAAGACAACATCCAGGCTAATAGGCCCCAACATTATTTAAAGAAGAATTCCAGGTATGGATATTTTATACATAGTTGCATTGGTCCATCTCGTAAATTACTACAATACAGGATTTATATAGCGCCAGCAGTTTGCGCAGTGCTTTACAACACGAGGGCAGACAGAACAGTTACAATTCAATGCAGGAAGAATCAGGGGGCCCTGCTCGTTAGAGCTTACAATCTAATACAGACACACACTACCTGGCCAATGCCCCATAAAGCTGGAAATTCTAGTTACTCCAGTACTCTAGGTGAAGTGAGGTCACCTTGCCTCTCCATCACATCCAATCAGAACGCTTTCATTCATTCAGAATACACAAAGCATTCTCTGAATGGCACCGGTGGCAACAAGCTAACCCCTCTGTTGAGAATCCAGCAGGGCAGTCACTCAGCAGGGGACCCGGAAACAAGTGGCGATTACTGAATTAGCAGTGCCCAGGTTTCACCAGGTTCCAGTGGCATCAGTTTAGGTATGGTATATGCACATAGTTACCTAGGTCCAAATTGGACCAATGTAAAAATGTCTAAAATAACCATACCTGGAATTCATCCTAAATAACAGAGCTCCAAAACAGCAACAGTCTTCTTTATTGGTAGGATTATGTACACTGAAAAGCTGGGAGACATTGTGTTATGCCAGACCGCTGAAAAGAAAGCAACTGTAGGATTTCAGATGACATATGAACCCCATCATTTAAGCCGAGGTGTCCGATGCAAGAAAAAGTTTGCATCTGCAATTACATTTCCAGAGTTATTGTAATGCAAGTGTGAATACTCAGATCATTGTTCGATTTAGTTAGATCATTTTGCTTTTTTTTTTTTTTTTCTTTTACCTAAAGTGACTCCGATAGATGCAGGCAGAACTCTGGGTATGTTCTCCAACAGACCTCCCCCCGTGATGTGAGCATAAGCTTTCACATGGCCCGATTTTAGGATGGGTAAGAGTGTTTTGCTGTAGATTTTTGTTGGAGTCAGTAAAATCTCACCTGTTAGAGAGAAAAGAAAGAACAAACCACACACACTTTAAAAAAAGACATTAAATCATTAACAGTCATTTACACAGGCATCAAAACAGTGTGCGTTTAGATGCTTACAACATAGTTTTGTACGCATGTAAAAACACCGCACAATAGGAATCAAATGGAGCTATACACAATGCAGCGACAAAAGCGGAAAAACAAAAATACAAAAAAAAATAATAATAATAATAATAATAATAATAATAATAATAATAATAATAGCAGATTTTGACCAGTTCACCAGGAAGTAGCCAAAATGCACGCATTGTACAGCCAGCTTTGGTATCCAAATTCTTTGTTCACAAGAGGCTTCTGGCTGGAATATTTCATTCAAGTGATAGGTCACATTAAACTATACAGACAAGAAAGTGGTTTTAAACTTGCAAAAAACAGTCATTACTCGTTTACTTCATTAACAGCACACTCACCAAGTGTCTGCGTCCCACACCCAAAGGGAGCTGGAGAGGAGAAGCCCAGGCTGGAGTTATCCAGAATCTTCCTAACCAGACTGAAACCATTGCTATGGACCCCGGAGGAAGCCACACCGATAACCAGATCTCCTGCCGTGATCCTGTCCAGTAACGGCAGCATTTGGCCCCTCTCTACCGCTCCTACTGCAAACCCAGCCAGGTCATACTCCCCCGGGCCATACATGCCCGGCATCTCTGCTGTCTCGCCCCCTGCCAGAGAACAGAAGAAAAACATGACTGTACAACAACATTACCAATTACAATGAGTATAAATAAAAAGGCAACACAGAATAGATTTATCCAATCTTCTAAAAGGTGTCTGTTCTTGCAAGATTCAGGTTTCATTGTATAGCCCTTTCCTATGTTAAAGCTCAAGGAAAACTTTCCCCCTAGGTTTTGAAATAGCAGGATTAGAGCCTTTTCTAGTTTGCATTACTGTGTCCCCAACTTGGCAGACTTCCTGCCAGGACAAGAAGCAATAGCAAATCCTAATGGGGACACACAAAAAAAAAAAAAAAAACAAATTGACAAGGTTTTAAATTATACCTAGATCTTCCTTAGGAAGACAGAAAATCCCCATCCTCAAGCAATTGCTTGCATGGGTGTCACAGGGATAAGAAGGCAGGGCAAATCTCCACAGTGAGGTTACAGAATGATTTTATCCTCAAGCAACTGCTTGCATGGGTGTCACAGGGGATAAGAAGGTAGGGCAAATCTCCACAGTGGGGTTACAGAATGATTTTAACCCTTCCCCACCTGATCTAAAACTAAAAATGTGTTTGTGCAGGTGGTGGGAAGCATAAAGTGCAAAGTACAAATTGGATTTTGCCTTACCGCAAAATCCATTTCACTGTTCATTGAGGAACGCTCCTGATTCTTAACCATTGGGTTATACCCCACCCCCCCACAGCAGGACACTAGGCAGAAGAAAAAAAAAAAAAAAAAGTCTGGCTATACACCTATGGGCAGTCCCAGGAGGTATACTCCCTCTCCCTGCTATAGGTACTCAGTTGTGGTACAAGCAGTGTCAAAAAAAGCCTTCCCAGAAGAGTTGAAGATGTTATAGCTGTGAAGAGTGGGCCAACTCAATATTGAACGCTACAGACTAGGACAGGGATGCCATTAAAAAGTTAATGTGCATGTAAAGGAAGGCGTCCCAATACTTTTGGTAAAAACATACATACATAGTAGCTCGCAAAAGTGAGTACACCCCTCACATTTTTGTAAATATTTTTTTATATCTTTTCATGCGACAACACTGAAGAAATTACACTTTGCTAAAATGACACTTTGCTACAATGTAAAGTAGTGAGTGTACAGCTTGTATAACAGTGTAAATTTGCTGTCCCCTCAAAATAACTCCCAACAAAAGTGAGCACACTCCTAAGTGAAAATGTCCAAATTGGGCCCAATTAGCCATTTCCCTCCCCGTGGTCATGTGACTCGTTAGTGTTACAAGGTCTCAGGTGTAAATGGGGAGCAGGTGTGTTAAATTCCGTGCTATCGCACTCCCATACTGGTCACTGGAAGTTTAACATGGCACCTCATGGCAAAAAAACTGATGATCAAAAAACACACACACACACACACACACACACACACACACACACACACACACACACACACACACACACACACACACACACACACACACACACACACCCCCCCCTAGTTGCTCTACATAAAGATGGCCTAGGCTATAAGATTGCCAAGACCCAGAAAGTGAACTGAAGCACAGTGGTTTACTAGGACAGGTTCCACCCAGAACAGGCCTCACCATGGTCAACCAAAGCAGTTAAATGCACGTGCTCAGCGTCATAGCCAGAGGTTGACTTTGGGAAATAGATGTATGAGTGCTGGCAGCATTGCTGCAGAGATTGAAGAGGTTGGGGGGGGGGGTCAGCCTGTCAGTGCTCAGACCATACGCCGCACACTACATCAAATTGGTCTGCATGGCTGTCGTCCCAGAAGGAAGCCTCTTCTAAAGATGGTGCACAAGAAAGCCCATAAACAGCTTGCTAAAGACAAGCAGACTAAGGACATGGGTTACTGGAATAATGTCCTGTGGTCTGATGAGACTAAGATAAAAGAACATATTTGGTTCAGATGGTGTCAAGCATGTGTGGCAGCAACCAGGTGAGGAATACAAAGACAAGTGTGTCTTGCCTACAGTCAAGCATGGTGGTGGGAGTGTCATGGTCTGGGGCTGCATGAGTGCTGCCAGCACTGGGGAGCTACAGTTCATTGAGGGAACCATGAATGCCAAAAAGTACTGTGACATACTGAAGCAGAGCATGATCCCCCTTCCTTCAGAGACTGGGCCGCAGGGCAGTATTCCAACATAACGACCCCAAACTCCTCCAAAACAACCACTGCCTTGCCAAAGAAGCTGAGGGTAAAGGTGATGGACTGGCCAAGCATGTCCCCAGACCTAAACCCTGTTGAGCATCCTCAAATGGAACGTGGAGGAGCACAAGGTCTCCAACATCCACCAGCTCTGTGATGTCATCATGGAGGAGTGGAAGAGGATTCCAGTGGCAACCTGTGAAGCTCTTGTGAACTCCATGCCCAAGAGGATTAAGGCAGTGCTAAAAAAATAGTGTCCAGACAAAATATTGACACTTTGGGCCAAATTTAGACATATTCACTTAGGGGTGAACTCATTTTTGTTGCCAGCGGTTTAGACATTAATGGCAGTGAGGAGTTATTTTGAGGGTACAACACATTTACATTGTTATACAAGCTGTATACTCACTACTTTACATTGTAGCGAAGTGTCGTTTCTTCAGTAAGGTCACACGAAAAGATCTAAATAGATTTGCAAAAAATGTGAGGGATGTACTCACTTTCGTACTATATAATATACATACACACGAATAGTTACCCAGAAGAGCACATCCGGCCATCTGGCAGGCCTTGGCAATACCAGAGACCACAGAGGCCGCCACAGACACATCCAGGGCCCCACAGGCAAAGTAGTCCAGAAAGAACAGAGGTTCTGCTCCCTGCGCCAGGATGTCATTGATGCACATGGCGACTAGATCCTGTCCAATAGTGTCATGTTTGTTACATGCCTGTGCAATCTACAAATAGGGAACAATGGAAATAATAAGCTAAAAGATCCCAAAATAAAGAGATCAACTAAAAATGTTAAAAATAAAATCTAAAAAAAAAAAAAAAAAAACACGCCTTTTAGAAAAAAGGTATGTAGAGGAAAGGCAATAACAAATTTAATATGAAAATGAATTAGTTACCAGAATTCACCAGTGAATCTACGCGTTTAAAGTGTAGAGATAAACATATAGGCTACCACTCAGACCTCTTAAAAGGTAGGCTGGCTAGGATAGTGATCCCATAGCTCTATGGGATCTATGAACAATCCATAGGTGTGATGGTCAGATGTTTCCAAGCGTTTGGCCACTTAGTATATGTAGTCCAACACCTCGCTGATGCTACTCATAAAATTACTAACAGCCATCTACTGTATGTCAGCCATTAACAGATGCTTTTCTTGTTTTGGATTACCTTCAGTTTTGTTCCAACACCATCTGTCCCAGACACCAGAATAGGGTCTATATATCCTGCTGCTTTAAGGTCAAACAGTCCAGCAAAGCCTCCAAGCTCTGCATTGCATCCTGGAAAAATACTCACATAAAAGTATAAAAAGTAATACACAAGTGACAACCGCAATGACGGAAGCGCTAACTGAAACATGTAGAGGGCCATTTATATGGCCGTACTTCAGACACTTTCTAATTATCAATTCTGCACCATGTGTTTTCAGGTGGGATCTTATATTAAAGATCACAGTACTGGCATGCTGGGGTTCTCACACAGGTAAGCAAGCGTTTCATCTGCTCCTCCTTACTCCTGTTTATTCAGAAAAATGCTTTGCATTCTGTAAACCACAAAAACAAAAGGCATCCTGTGAATGGAGAGGTGCATAAGATGACCTGATCGCTTTGCTGTATGAGACCTCCAGCTCTCGTACCTACAGCATGCCTGAAGAACAGTGGTAGATGTATTTAACTGACACACAAAAGTAAGATCCGTGAAGATTTATTTATAATCTAGAACAGGGGTCTCCAAACTTTCTAAACAAATTGACTGTCTTTCAGACTTTAGGGGTGCCAAACTATGGCCATTGGGAGTAAAGATTTCCCTGGCGTCAGTGGAAGTAAACAACGCACTTTTGATATGGGGGGGGGGGGGGGGGGGGGTTGGAATAACGCCCCATCATTGGCATTAGTGGGAGAAATGATGCCCCGCTGATGTCAGTAGCAGGAATAAAGCCCCATTGGTGGTGTGTCAGTGGGAGGTATAGGGTCTTGTATCAATGGGAGGAAAAAGTGCTCCAAGGGCCAAATAAAAAGCAAGCAAAGGGCCTCATTCAGTCCCTGGGCTGCAGTTTGGAAACCAATGGTCTAGAACGGGGATCCTCAAACTATGGCTCTCCAGCTGTTGTGGAACTACACATCCCATGAGGCATTGTAAAATTCTGACACAGACATGACTAGGCATGATGGGAATTGTAGTTCCTGCACAACTGAAGGGCCATAGTTTGAAGACCCCTGGTCCAGAACATATAACCAGAGGTAACTTTCTCCCAGTTAAGAATTTATAAATTAGTTTTATTCAATCCTTACCTATTAAACACTCAATGGGATTAGGTCTTCAATACACTCAGACCACACTACTAATCATTGATCTGCCACTTTCCACCAAAACCACACGGTGCAATTAACAAAGACCTTGCCTTCCTCTATAGAGTTGACCTTTACCCAGCTATTGTCCAATGCTTAACAATTAATATTGGACTTCAGATTACTGGTTCAACCTTAAACTGTAGTGTCAAAATGTTGAGATTAGAAGGTAAAAATTTGGCTTATGCCCAGACATACACTTTGACAATACAGACACTTTGACAATACAGGCATTTATAGTCCCCAATTCACATTATTATGGAGAGGTCATGCCTCTATAGACATAACTTAACATTTCCTGTCTGACAAGAAAGTTCTTTGTCTTAACGGACTTGTGACCAGCAGCAGGAACAGCTAATCCAGCTCTGCACATCCTCCAGCTGCTTTATGGAGGAAAATCTCTCTCCTTATTTCACCCCTTTCACTATCTGATCTCCAGTGATGGGAAGCCCAGAACCCCCGGTCCACATACAACTCTACAATACCTAACCCATTGGATTGTTCTGGCTTACCTGGTCTAGCAGTGGCAGCAGCAAAAGGCTTAATTCTCTGCACCAGAGTGTTCCCAGCCTCTATGTCCACACCACTGTCTTTGTAAGTCAGGGGCCTGTCAGGACACAGGGAAATATTAATACCCAAGTATCTTAAATTCTAAGTAGAAAAATCTACATTCACAGTAGAAAGGTACATACAGGAACCGTAATGCATGCCAAAAAAGGTGTTTATACAATTAGCAGGCTCTTTGAATCTACCAACTTTTGCTGTGCTAGGCTGCTGCATCATGTATGGGAGAGCATTTTTTTTTTTTTTTTTCTTTTGGGAGACTGCAATTGCGTCACATTTTTGGGGTGGGGTTCGATATGTGCAAAGATAGGTCACAAATACTTAAAGTATAAAAAAAAAAAAAAAAAAACACACACACACACCATTTTCTTTTCAAGGGCCTCAGCTTTCAGAAAATATAGAATGTTTGGGGGTTCCAAGTGAACTTTCTTGCAAAAGCTGCAGATTTTTACATGTAAAAATTTTCAAAATTGCCCTGGGCAGCAAGTGGTTTAAGTCCTGGCACCTTTTATGGGCATTTAATTGGAGAATACAGCAATCACTGGAAAATTATTTGTTGCATCTATAAAAACACATTCACGACAACCAACTATTTTTCAGTAGTGCATGGGGGTTTCTGTAATATTAAAAAGGGCTGTAAAAGGTTTTTTTTTATCTGAATGCAGTCTATGCAAGAAGATAAAAAGCCTTCAGTCTGCAACAGCCGCCCTCCAGCACCCCCTAGTACACAGGTGTAAACACAAGGCCCGTGGGCCGAATGAGGCCCCCCATGCCATTTTATGTGGCCCTCGCACCTCTCCTGCAGCAATCCCCTGGTCTCTGCCCCCACCTTGTCTCAGTAGTCAGCAACAGAGGACAGAACTCCTTTGCCAGATCCTGTGGTTCTCTTTGCTGCTGCAGTAAGGCTTGTCTTGGTCCCCCCTTTCTCAGCAGTCTGCAGCAAAGAGGAGGGCAGACCTCCTCCTACAGATCCTGCACCTCTCTGTGCAGCCACAACACCACCTTGTCTCTGCCTCCCCTGGTTCCAGCATTAAGTAGACTCTGTAAGCAGAGTCCAGCCCTCCTTTGGTCATCCTCCAGACCTTGCACTCGCTTTCCAGATCCACCCGCATCTTCTTCCTGGCAGTAGCACCAGGTAAGGGGTTGCATTGTGATGTAAAAAAAAGGGTGGGTGACTCTTGACTTCTGATGGTGGAGGGACTCTTGACATCACATGCAAGGGTGTAAGGGGGGCGTTGGGTGCCCTGGACATCTAATCCTACAGATAACCGGCCCTTTGAGGGCAACCATAATGCTGAGGTGGCCTGCGATGAAATGGAGTTTGACACCCCTGCCCTAGTACTTACCGAGTCCCATCTTCCTCCAGCGATGTCGACGAGTTTCTTGGCTGTCCAGGGCTCTCCTCCTGATTGGCTGAGACACAGCAGTGGTGCCATTAGCTCCTGCTGCTGTCAAAGTCAGTTATTCAATCAGGAGAGAAAGGGGGCAGGGCAGAAACGGGGCTCCATGTATGAATAGACACAGGGAGCTGTGACTCCGCTCAGGTGCCCCCATAGCGAGCCGCTTGCTGTGAGGGCACTCAACAGGAGGGAGGGGCCACAAGAGCCAAAGGGGGGCTTGAGAAGAGGAGAAGAAGGAGGATCGAGGTGGCTCTATGCAAAACCAACCGCATAGAGAAAGTATAACTTTTTTTTTCCTCAAAATAAAATAAAAAGTGAGGAGACAAAAAAAAAAAAAATCACTTTAAGCCCCCATTTAGGTGGTTCCATTTGTGAGAACACATTCACCTTACAACTCACCTTTCAGTGCCAGATCTGCAAGTATGCCATCCTGCTATCAAATATATATACCATATTGACCATCTCCAGGAGAAAGAGCCCTTCAGCATGTCAACCATGGCTCATCTGTTGCACGAAAAAGTAATCTTCAGGTTTTTCCCAGATTACAGGTGAAGTTATTGTGGTGGTGTTTCAAAGTGAAGACCATTGTATATTCTAGGTTCAGAGCATGTGCTATTTCCGCACAAAATACCCCTTGAGGTGTAGGTTCTTGTACAGCTACCCACAAACTTTGATTCTTTTTGGAGCGGTTGTAGAGCCCAAATGAGGAATAAAGCTTTGACTGTGCTGTGCAATCCGTTCGCAGTTTTGGGCTTCAATGACGAGTGCCACTTCCTTGTCTCAACAAACTTGTAGCGTCATTAGTGTCCCCAGACTATAGATGCAGGTGCTGGCGGCACCTCCCAAACAGAAGTGTACACTCCTTCCACTTCCTACAAATTATGGCACAGTGGCAAAGTTTGAAAAAAAAAAACCTGCCTGATAGCCAATGGCATTGCAACCATAAACAAGGCAATGAATTGATAGACATCACAGCAGATTGGCCCAACTTTACATCTTTGTCCCCTTACAGAGCTCGAAAGCTGGAGCAAAAAAAAAAAAAAAAAAAAAAAAAAAAACCACTTTACAAAAAGTAGATGAGTCAGAGCAACTCCTCTTCCAATCTCCAGATTTTTGAAGGGGAAACCACCCCACCCCCCCCCCAACAAACACGGCTTTTGGGATTATCCCAAGGCCCAACAGAACACAAATGGATATTAAAAAACGTAGACACACCAAATGCATTTGTAGTGCTTTATTACAAAAAAATGTGTGGACAATACAAACTGTAGGAATAGTTCAAGCACAACAGTACTCCTTGAGATAAGACCACCCCCACATAATAAACAATGCCAACATTGAAGAAAATTTAGCCCAACATATGCACAACTACAGATTTTTGATTTGTGATCAGTCTAAGCTGCATACCCACAAAGCTGTAATCTTCTGGGGATGTGGGAATTAACAGAAGTGGTGAACCTGTGACAGGCACTAACCAAGAGTGCAGACTAGGCCTGCCCTTTCCACCCCTTCCCCATAGAAGCTGTACTATACCTTCCATCCAGGAAACCCTTCTAAAAATGGAGAATGAGGGGACAAAAGATCCACCTCCATTCATAAAGCACTTTTCATTCATAGAAGCTACAGTACAGCTTCCATGAATATTGGAGGGGGCAGATAGGACAGGCATATTCAACACTCGATGAGTTGTGACTAAAAACTTAGGGTTTAATATGTCTTCTGTTCATTTCACCAAGATGAAGCTCGCTTTTCCTAAAAATGTTCAATTAAAACAAAAATATGAAATAAAATTTCTAATGAAAAACACACTTTACCTGTTAAAAACCTTATTTTCCCAAAGTTTGTTGATTTTTGTAGAGTATAAGATCACCTCTGCTATAACCGTTACTTCACGCAGTAAACACCGAGCATTTAGTTGACACGGACTTTCAAAAATATCATTAAAACCTTGACAGTGCTCAAAATCTCCAGACTAAGGGCCTGTGTTGATGGGAGGCACCCATCAATGAATGGTGAAGGATAGATCTCATATGGATTGCAAATGCAATTGGAATATACTTGAAAACCCTGTTTACAAAAGGCCCAAAAATGTGAAGTGGGCATCTTACGCATCGCCTTGGCAGCAATTCACACATGGGGGTGAACATGCCTTCTTAACAACTGGCAACACAGGATTACAGCCTTGTAGCTGAGAATTGTGCATTGCATCTAACATGTAGGGGGGGGGTCCAAAAGCCTACAAGAGGCATGTCATTGGCTCCGACATGTGCTCAATCTAAATACAGCAAGTACTATTCCACGGCTGCTCAGTTTTTATTGGGGTCCTGACCCATCAGCTGCCAAGTACCAAATGCCATTACAGTAAACCCAGAGAGCTCAACAATTAAGCAAAAATCAAACAAGACTGCTAAATCGATCAGATGGGGAGGTCTCTAAAATCACTTTAAGAGCTGTCAAATTTTTTCTTGAACGTATCAAATTGACAGACATAAAAAAGAAAGGCAATACTAAACAAAATATATCCAACATGGTTTTATAACCAACACCAAGAACTAAAAGCAGGTTTTTTTTTCCAACAAGTCTCCAAACACTGATGCATCATTGGATTTGTAGTTTTTCTTTTAATTTCTGGTACAAGGTTTCTCAGTTCTGAGAACCATACCCTGCACAAACATCATAAATCCCATGCATTAAGTGAGCAAGGGGAAAAACAAGCACAAGTAATAGGATGGGGACTTGTAGGCAGGTTGGCTAGTTGTCTAGGCTGCCCATGGAGGGGGGGGGGGGTTTAAAACCTCTCTTTACATTTTCCCCAGGCATTGCTGGGCTCTGCCCTCCACCCTGTGCATTAAATAGCCCTCTGAACCGAACCATCTCCCTTTTTGCCTGGGCCTGCATGGGAAGAATTAGAAGGCCAAGCTTGAAAATTACAGCCACCGGCATATCTGGAATGCACTTTAGGAAGGACTTCCTGAGCCAGGCCTCTACCTCTTATGGACGCTCACCTATGGGAAGGGTATGCCTGGGTAATCTTGAGGTCTATGGACCTCAAAATGCATCAAAGTCAGACCAAAGAGTGTGCAGCGACTACTTCGAAGTCGCACAGATAGGAATGGTACTTCATTGGAAATCATGGGATACGACTTATGTGACTTTGCAGTCCCAAGTCACAGGACAAGTCGAACAAGTTTGAAAGGGGTCTAAAGCAAATTGGTAAACACAAATAGTTTGGCACTGTTACATGAAGTTCCAAAGTCTTTAGCCTTAGCCAAAAAAAGGAACAAGTCCATTGTTTCAGAGCTAGCCTTCAGGAGGAGGAGGGAGTCGAAGCAACTTCCCAAAACATGTATAAAAAAACAGAAAGAGAGGTGCCCGAGTGTAGACTGCAAGATTATTTTGTGTAGAATAAAAGAATCAACCTTGCATGGTTGTGTGTAACAAGCTTTTCAGGACTAGGGACGTCAGAGGCGAGTGCTGTGTTCCAGCATGCAGTCAACCCCTCAGTCCTGGCTGTCTCCTCATCCATCACAGACATTGCCGGCCAGAATCAGCGTTACCAGTGGCGGACACTGCTCCAGCATAGGCACTTCCAGCCCCTACACCTCAGAATGTCCCCTGGGTGATACTTCACCTGAAAGGCTTGTGTTCCATATACACATGGGAGTTTGATTCTTTTATTCTACAATAAATAACTCCACTCAGAGGTGCCTCTCTTTCTGTTTTCCTCTAAAGCAAATTGGGACTGAACCCATGGTACAGAGACTTCATGGACCGAACACAGGCTTGCCGGTGTCCCCCTCTAAATGCTATATTCAGAAGACAAGGTGTGCAGAGATCAGGGACAGGATTGTTTCACAGTAGGACTCTTCATGTTGATTCACAGCTGCACAAGGTGAATGGTTCTTTTAGTCTGGGTTCTGCTTTAGGTTGAGCTTCACATGACCACGCCCCTGCCAGGCCCCAAACATTAGCAAGCACATACACACGGAAATGTAACACCCGCGTACAGGCCGTGTCCGCAAAAATAATATTTTAAGTAAATCTACATTCTCTCTGCCCCCCCACCATTTTAGAGGGAGTAGAGGGTAATAAGCACTTTGCCCCATTGAAGAGATTACCCTTCCCTTCCTGTCCCACAGGCAAAAACAGGGAGAGGCAATCCCTCCCAGGGTCACCATAATTAGTGTATCCCATTGTAAGATTTTCCCTCTATTCCTGCTCTGGTGACGCAAAACAGACAGAGTGAATCTCCTCAACAGGGACCCCGATAAAACACCCTTCAGGTTTTCTTGCCATCTCCACTTTATCAAAAAAATAAAAAAAAAATTTGCCTTTGGTTACACTGTAAGGGCTTTAAACCAAAGTTTCAATCTTCCTATGCACACACCTGTTTTGCCTGAGATAAGCGATAGCTTGGTAACCAATGTCCTTTCTGTATATCGCGCCCGAGAACTTTACGGCAGCTACTCCTTTGTTGGCTTCCTCCAGAGCAGATACCAAGTCCCTCCTAAAGGCAGTGACCGTGAGAACACGCCCACCGCTGGTCACCACCTTCCCATCCTTCAGCGTGGTGCCAGCATGAAACACCTCCAGACCAAGCTCTTTGGCTTCATGTAGCCCTAAAAAACAAAACAAAGCGTGATTTAGTAAAACTAGCACAGAAAACCAACCCAAAATGGGGCCAGCGCCCACCACAACCCAAAATACATGCTTTGGATAATATGTGCAACAGATTTTGTAAAACAAAAGTTTCTAAAAAAAGCCATTACTCACATCAGTACATAGATAAAAGTGGACCTGGAATTCCTAAGCCGTAAAAGTGAAGAAAAAAGTATTAACACCCCCCCCCCCCCATTATAAATATATATTTTGCATATTTGTAAAGTCTATTCCTCTGATGTTCACTTAGCCATAGCGCCTGATCTTCTTAACCATTGGGTTATACTCCTCTCTGCTATAGGTACCCAGTTCTGGAAGCAGTGTTAGAAGAATTGCAACTCCACAGAGGGGTGGGTGCTGTGTTCGTCAATGATCATCAGAAAAATGGATTTTGCGGTAAGACAAAAATCCCATTTTCTCTTTCGCTCATTGACGGACACAGCTCCTGATCTTAAGCATTGTGACATCCCAATGCAGTCAGTCAAACGTGAGGGGAGGGAACAGCAAGATAGAAATTCCCAAGGATAAACCATTGCTCACTAAGTAACAGGAGCGCAACCAAACAACAACTGGCCAAAAGAAGCATCCGCAGATGCCAACACATCCACTTTAAAAAAACTTTGTGGACCGACGACCAGGTGGCCGCATTACAAACCCGCATCA
The DNA here is from genome assembly GCF_965119305.1 of Pelophylax lessonae. Taxonomy (NCBI): domain Eukaryota; kingdom Metazoa; phylum Chordata; class Amphibia; order Anura; family Ranidae; genus Pelophylax; species Pelophylax lessonae. The sequence continues at coordinate 100,352,043 of NC_138769.1, forward strand.
CTGACTCCTGAAAGAAGTCCCAGGAAGCACCGAGTGCCCGAGTAGAGTGCGCCTTGACAGGGAAAGGAGAAACCTGACCCTTGATTGAATAGGCCTAGGTCACCGCTTATCTGATCCATCTGGAAAACGGTCGCAGAGGAAGCAGACAGTTCCTTTCCGAGGCCCATCCGTGAGCACAAATGGTGAGTCTGACTTCCTAAAAGATTCCGTAGCTACCAGGTACACCTGAATTGCCCGAACCACATGCAGGGCATGCAAAGCAATTTCCTTAGGATGTTTTAGCCTGGGACACAGGAGAGCCAACACAATGTCTTCATTCAAATGGAAATCAGAGACAACCTTTGGAAGGAACGATAAGGTGTTGCTTCACCCCTGTCTATGTCTGAACTACCAAGTAAGGTGAATGACAAGGTAATAATGCCAATTCCGACACCCTGCACGCAGAAGTGATCACCCCCAAAGAGCCACCTTCTGGGACAGTATAAGCAGGGGAATTTCCTGAAGATTTTCAAAGGGAGGCTTCTGGAGAACGGAGAGCCCCAAGTTGAAGTCCCATGGTGGTAACGGAGACCACACTGGAGGAGCCAAGTGTCAACCCCCTGAAGAAAGGGACGCACCAGGGAGTGCGTGGCCAAAAGTCGTTGAAGAAAAAATAAATAAAAAAAAAAAAAAAAGTAAGACAGCCAAGGCCGACACTTGGCCCTTGATGGTACTCCAAGCCAATTTCTGCTCAACTCCCCGCTGAAGGAAGACCTGAGCCACCGAAAATGAGCGAGGGTGAACTCCAAGAGACTCAAACCACGAAATGTACGCTTTCCACGTACAATGATAGATCTTCCAAGAGCTAGACTTCCTGGCCTTCAACTAGGGATGCACCGAAATGAAATTCTTGGCTGAAGCCGAATAATAATGAAATGTTTGGCCGAAGGCCGAATACCGAACGCGGTGTTTCGCATTTTTTCCATTTATTTTGCCAATTTTTTGTCCTCTTGTCCTCTCGTGTCTCTCTCTCTTGTCCTCTGTCTCTCTCTCTTGTCCTCTCATGTCTCTCTCTCCCTAAATGTTACTGTAGGGAATGGGATTCAGTGCACACTGCAGCCTTGTACCATAGGGTTAATGTTAGTGACACTGTAGAGATTGGGAAGGATGCTGGGAATGAAAATCAGGAAGCATGCAGGCAGCCTTGTAAATTTTAATTGCAGATACAGGGCACTGGGCAGGTCAGGGTTAATATGGTAACATCAATTACTCAGTGACAGTCAGTCAGTGTCAGTGTGGACTCGATCAGATTATACAGTGACAGACAGTCTCTCATAGTGGTGGTAGTAGGAGCCTGGAAAGGAGCACAGCCGCATACATACATTACTCACTCATGCACTGCAGCCCGCCCCACACATTCAGTGAGTCTTACTCTCCTCCCTAGTTTTTTCAATGGCACATTCAGGAAGCCAATCACGCCGTGAGTAGCGGCACAGCGGAACCAATCAGGTGTGCAGGCACGCATGATTGGTTCGCTGTGCAGCTAATCACGGCGTGATTGGCTTCCTGAATGTGCCATTGAAAAAACTAGGGAGGAGAGTAAGACTCACTGAATGTGTGGGGCGGGCTGCAGTGCACGAGTGAGTAATGTATGTATGCTCACCGCTGAAGTGTCCCGGCTTCACGGAAGTCTGTGAGTCCTCCTCCGAGTCCCTTCCCCCTGCCTATGTAAATATCGTGACCTCGGCGATATGAATATCGCCTACGGCCACAGAACGATAGTCGATATCATATCGACTATCGTTCAGCCCTATTGTTCGGCACAAAATTATTCGGCCTTTTGACTTATTCGGCCGAACACCGAAAGTGCCATTTTTTCTATTTTCGGCCGAATAATGTTCGGCCGCCGAACATTCGGTGCATCCCTACCTTCAACAGCATTGGAATCACCAACACAGACAAAACCCAATCCTTCAGCACCTGGCTTTCAACAGCCAAGCCATCAAAGCCAGCGACTAAAGCAGGATGGAAGATCGGCCATTGAGACAGCAGATCCTCCCTGAGAGGTAGTCTTCCAAGTGAAGTTGGTGACCAGCTGCACCAGGTTGGCATGCCAAGATTAGCGAGCCCAGGAGCCACTAAAATGACTGGAATCCCTTCTGCCTCGATCCTGCGCAGGAGCAGGGGAGGGGGGGGGGGGGGGGTAAGAGAACTAAGGATAACGCCAAACTGAGAATGCTCCTCTCCCACAGCAAAGCGGGGGAAGCGGTGGTGACCGGCATACTGGAATGTGTAGGTAAGCGTCCTTGATGTCGATAGAGGCAAAGAAATCCCCCTAATGCAGGGACCCCACCACTGTGCAAATGGGCTATTCTGAACAAGCACAAAGCAGTTCAGTGCCTTGAGGTCCAGGATTGGACGCACCTTTCCCTCCTTTCTGGGAACTGTAAACAGGTTTGAATAAAACCCCTGAAGACATTCCGAAGTCGGAACAATCACCCCTTGAAGCACCAGGACTTGCCCCACCCCAAAGAGCCTGTAAGCAGTCCAGGGGCAGGCGCACATTGGAAAGAAAGAACCTTTCTGGAGGGAAAGATTGAAACTTGATCTTGTAGCTGGAGGTCTTGATCCCTTGTCACTTGACCCTGAGGGACGGAAAAAAAAAAAAAAAAAAAAAAAAAAACTTCTTGTGAGCCAAGGAGGAAGGGCCGTGTCTACAGGGACCACCAGACAAAAGATTAGGGGTGCCCAACAGGAAGGAGGGAAACCCAGGGGTCTTACCGTCCCCCAAGGAGGGGCCCACGTCCACCCTAAGATCCTCCAGGGGGAGAAAGGGGGGAAAGGGGGAAAACTACTTACCATACCAGGAAACAGGCGGGCACCGCTCCTGTCACAATTTCCTGGCCTTCAAAATGGGGGGGGATGTCGGCCAGGAAGAACGCTGTGACGCAGACCAAGACCCCTGGCGTTTTAGTCGCAGATCAGCCCCCGTCCGGTGGGGCTATGTCACGGCCAACCTAGTGCAGGAGTTGAGGTCAGACTGGATCTAGATTATCCAGCCAGTCGCTCAGTCCAGCAGGTGTCCTACTCCTGTAGGGGGCAGTATAACCGAGTGGTTAAGAAGATTACGAGCTGTGTCCGTCAAGGAACAAAAGAAAAAAAAAAAAAAACAAGTTTATTACAGTTCCATTTATGAATTAGCAAGGGGGGGGGGGGGGCTGGGGTTAATTACTTTCACATATGGGCCAGGCAGGTTTGGACAGCTTTTCTTCCCCCCTTAAATTAAATCATTTAAAAACTGCATTTTGTATAATATTAAAATAAAATTTGTTTGAGGATCTGAAAACTATAGGTATGATGGTTGCATACAATTTCTTTTTTTAGGCTTCCCCTGCCCCCACTCTTTATTTTCACCTGGTGATCATATCAGTAACTCTGCCTTATGCTCCACTCACACCTATGAATGTTTGAGCGTTTTGACACACGTTTCTTATGCGTATGATTCAATCTATGTTGTTTTTTTCCCCATTTCCCATTTTTATTTTTGCCAATTTGTTGTTGGGTTAAATAACGCAAAATGTGTCACTACATGCTTTTCTGCAGAGTCTCCATAGAAGTCTATTTAACCAAAAAAAATTTGCACTAGCAGATTTATATCCGATTGACTAACAAATTAAAGCTGAACTCCAGCTAACATTTTTTAATCAGTTACAGCAGTTTTTTTTCTCCATTGGGGATAAAGACTTTACATTTTATATTAATTTATTTCAGGTACTTCTATTGCACTGGCAATTTACGCAGCGCTTTACATATACATTGTACAATCACATCAGTCCCTGCCCTCAAGGAGCTTACAATCGAAGGTCCCTTACTCACATTCATACATAGTAGGGCCAATTTAGACAGGATCAAATTAACCTACCAGCATGTCTGGAGTGTGGGAGGAACCCGGATTACCCGAAGGAAACCCAGGAAGAACATGCAAACTCTAGGCAGGTAATGTCGTGGATGGGATTTGAACCAGCGACCCTTTTACTGCTAGGTGAAAGGGCTCACCACTACACCACTGTGCCGCTGCCCATCAATGAACACAAAGCAGGTCATTGTAAGCACCCTGTCAGTGGTATATGGTTGGTATTCTCCCTATAACTGTCATGGTTTGGTCTTGCTCAGAAAATTGGAAAAAAAAAAAAAAAAAAAAACCAAACACACACACACACACAAACGACTAGCTGCCTGAAGCAGGTGAAAATAAAAAATGGGGGATAAAAAAAAAAAAAAAAAAGGCAAAAAAAAGGAAATCAATGCAGCCACCACATATAAGAATGAGTCAGCTACAAAGAAAACATTTTTGTTTTTGGTTTAGCACTGCTTTAATATTCAAGAACATTTAGAAGTGTTAATTGTAGCAAATCGGTGCCTTAAAAAGGTCTCCTGAAAAAGCAATGTATCTGGGCTTTGAACCTACAGCTTAAAGTAGAACTCCACCCTAACACTAAAATCCCTGGATCTACAGACAACCACGATCTAACACTAACCTATCTAGCCCTGTAAAGAAGAAATCAGTATACATGCCTTTTTGGAAGCCGATCCGCACGCTGAGCGGACAGCTGCTGCTTCTCTGTGGAGGCAGGTGCCGGAGGACACAACTGACCACGGAAGCCCCATAGTAAGTCTATAGGTGACGTCACTCCCCATTCATTTCACAGCCGTTGTCAGCCGTGTCATCTGCTGGAACGTATCGGCTTCAAATAAGGAAGGTTTACTGATTACAGGGATTTTAGGGTTGACTTAGAGAAAATTTGACAGTTTCAAAATAATTTATTCTGTGGATTTGTAGGTTTGTTTTTGCCACCTATCTTACTGATTCTTGAGCATTACCCCACCAGTCATCGGTGGAGCAGCTCAGTCATAAACAAGCAAAAACTCATTGTCTACCAAGAGGGCCGCCTGCACACACAACAAAGCAAGGTAAATCAGTAACAAAGAAAAGATCAGCTGCAGGCAACCACAGGAAATATTGTTCTTTAAACTTGAATTTTCTTTTTGGTACATAGTGCCAAGCACTTAAGTTACGTGTAATGGTGTATAGCCTATTACTTGCAGAAGGCTGCGTCTATTGACTGCCTTCTTCGTGGCTGCAGAATATTGCTCTGAGCAGTTATCTTTAGGTGCTGTGAGAATTAACAGCAGCCAATGCTACTGAGAAAAGTTACTGTTTCTGCCCCCTACACCATACACAGAACTGAATGGCAGATCTCCACCACCCATCCACAGAATGCTATCAATAGAGAAGGCAGAAAGGGGGGCGAGCGAGCAGTGCAACATTTCTCAGGAGCCAGCGGCTGCTGCTCAGTTGTATCCTGAGGCGCTGAAACTGATATTTAACAGAAGCAGCCATCTGCAGGTATAGGGATATACACCATTACACATAACTAATGGTGTAATAGAAAATGCAGTTATAACTTGTACGAAGCTCCAGTATGAGAAGTATCAGTGAAGCTGCTAAGGTCTGAGATACTGCACCAACATAATCACATAAGCCAAGAAAAAAAATAAAATCATCATCAAAGAATTGCACAATGCACTGGAGACAAAGTTCTCACCTGTAATTTCCAGGCCTTTGGCATAGCTACCAGGATATCCCCCGCTAGCCATAACTACAGTAACAGCAGCATGGGCCTTCCGCCACACTGGCATAGAACCAGCAAGGCGTCCATCTAGAGTGGCCTGGATAACTTCATACAAGTCGCTCTGAAGAAGCGGCAGTATCACCTAAAAACACACAAAAAAAAGAGAATATATTATTTTCATAAATTATATATATTTCCCATATGAAATGCACAAGCAATGTAAGAGATCGCTTTGAGTGAGGAGTTGGCTTTTAACCACGTGATTTGCATTCGTCTCCTACCTCACTATAGCCAATATAATCTACATGCCTCATCTTAAAGCAGAACTAGCATCAGATCTGTTTTTTCCGGTCCAGTCCATCCATGCGAAGTAATGTTTCCCTCACTGGTTGAGGTGCGAATCAGGTCCAGATTTTTGTCCGAATTTCGCACCTGAATCGGACCCAAAGACTCACAGGCTCCTTTTTGAATACGGACTGCGGCCGCCCCATACATGTGTGATTCGGCTCCATTGAGAGCCGATCACACTAGCCTGTCATGCAAATTGGATGCGGTAGAAACATGCATCCTATTCGCATATACATGAACCCTGCCTAAAAGTAACACTTTCAGTTATTTGATAGCTCCCAGAAATCACATTAATCCCCCGCCTTTCATCTACTTTTACCTCCAGTAGGATGGAGCCATCTTTGTTCAGGTGTTGCTCAAAGCTACCGTTTACTCTCTGGACTGGGATACCAGCTCACAACCCTTGTGCCGGTGCTTGGTTTTTTTAAATGTCTAACACAGGGATTCCCAAACTACAGCCCTCCAGTTGTTCAGGAACTACAATTCCCATCATGCCTTGTCATGTATGTGAATGTCAGTTTTACAATGCCTCATGGGAAGTGTAGTTCTGCAACAGCTGCAGGGCCTTAGTTTGGGAATCCCTGGTCTAACACAAATCAGCCCCTGCTACAGTAGCCTTACACCTTGTATAACACAAGTTACAATGTTTCAGTCTGATAACTGAAGGCAGAGGAGACAGACTTCCTCCTGCCAGCAGCAGTGATGAAATCACCATGGCCTTGGCCAGGGGTGTCCAAACTTTTTCAAAGAGGGACAGATTTTAAGAAGTGAACATGTGTGAGGGCCGACCATTTTGCCTGACATTCTTTGGACCATTAAAATTAAATCCAAATTAACCATTTTATGCAAAGTTTATTGCAAATGGCATACTTTTAATTTCGTCACATGGATGACAAATCCAAACCGGTGTTAAATCACTCTGCCTTTCATATCTGAAGGCCAGGTGAAAAAAAAAAAAAAAAAAAATCCAGGAAGCTGAAACACGTCAGGAACATTGTAAAGTCCATTACACATTGGTAATAAGGGTTGTCTGTAAACTTTTAAGTTCATATGAACAGGAACAGAACATGTTGTATCCAAATATATTTATAACCGATTTAGACCAACTGACATTTTACAATGTAGTCATCTCAATTCGGAGCATGCGTGCTCCCTAATCAGTCACACAAGGGTTAACCACATAAGCGTTATATGAACCCACCAATCATGATTAATGATGGCAGCAATAACAATGATGCCAATGTATTTTTCCAAATTACCTGTGGGACCATATCAAAGCAGCCTGGACTTTGGACATGCCTGGCCTAGGTAAAACCACCTAACTGGAGCTCACAGACATACATATATACATAAATATGAGCATAAGCAAGTGTTACTCATTCACACACCTGACATTCTGGATCTCCAAATCGGCAGTTAAACTCGAGCACCTTCGGTCCATCTTTAGTAAGCATAATACCAGCATAAAGAACACCTGAAAACACATACATAAGACTGTCGTAACAGAAAATATACAGCAAGACATCAGTTATTACAGTCAGTCAAACAGTCTTATATAAATCTTCTCCGGCTAATACTTCCCTTATACCCAAGTTCAGACAGGCTTCCTCCATGTTGTGCAACCAGTTCCCAGAAGTCTCTTCTCTTTAGTGTTCTGGTTGTTGGTTGCACACAGATGTAACAAATTACACGGAAGGACCAATAGTTCTGCATTGTACGCAAGTAACCACCCACATCCCTGAGCGCTCAATGGAAGGGAAGAGCACCAGAACGAGGAAGATAAATTACACATTTGTAAGGAAAGCCATGCTCCTAGGAATGCTCACAGAAGGGTCCATAGAACTGTGCACAGAATTAGGACATTGCATGCATCTACACATGAACATTTGTTCGAGCATGCTTGTTGGAGCGACTTGGCACCCAGTGGAATATTTAAAGCCTTACAGGGCTCAGGTTTTATTGCCAAGTAGTCATAAGCTCATTCTGATTGGGACCTGATCCTGTGGTCATCCGTACCTTGACCCGGTTTGCTGATCCTGATCATCGGTTGCTGACTCTGGCTTGTGACCGGACCCCGCTTCTTGCTTGCTGTTCAGTACTACTTCTGCTTGCCCAGCGCTGACATGGATGGGATTCTGCTACCGGTTCCTGACCAGAATCCGCCTGCTGCCAGCTGGACTGCTTCAGCTCTGCCATCAAAAAATTCAGAACCAGATCTACAGGCACCTGTGCCAATATATCCAGTCATCTCCAGGGGGAAACACGAAAAGAGGTGATAGGACAGCCATCTCGTTAACTTGGTCTCAACCAGGTATGTGACAACCTTCTTTCCCTACCCTCCAGGCTTACAAACCTGTGTGCAGAGCACCCCCCATACTTACCTGAGCCCCATCTAGATTCCAACAATGTTGCACAAGAGACTCAGCTGTCCAGGACTTCCATCACTGGCTGAGACAGCAGGACGGCACCATTGGCTCCCGCTGCTGTCAAACTCAGCAAACCAATAAGGAGAGATAGGGGGCGGGGCTGGGCAGCGGCACCATGTCTGAATGGACACCGGGAGCTGCGACTCGGCTGCCCCCCCCCCATAGCAAGCCACTTGCTGCGAGGGCACTCAACAGGAGGGAGAGGGCCCAGAGCACAAAGAGGGACCCAAGAAGAGGAGGCTTTAGTATCACATCACTTTAAAAAAGGATAAGTTCATTGCTGCGAGGGCACTCAACAGGAGGGAGAGGGCCCAGAGCACAAAGAGGGACCCAAGAAGAGGAGGCTTTAGTATCACATCACTTTAAAAAAGGATAAGTTCACCTTTGGAACATGTTACAGCTCCTGAATACAAAAGTACCATCAGCCTCTGCAGGCAATGGCTTGTAGTGCAAGGATGCTGGTGAGGTGAGTGCTCCCATATTTCATAGATTATTCCAGCCATACAGTAACTGCCTAGTACATTGTAGTCGTGATTTGCAATTCTCGGGTGCAGGGTCTTACAGGCTGCATTTAAAAAAAAAAAATAAAAGCACGTTTTTTACCTGCAAAAAGATGTGCATTTGTTATTTTTTTTGTAAAAGGCGACCTTATCGTTTACCATGCATTTGAACCTGGTAGTAGTTTTAGTCATCAGTAGGAAACTATGCTGTCTGCCACCTGAAAAGTTTCAGATTACACTGATCTTACCTATATATGGCGTTCCCTCTTTCCGGATTCCATCTACAGCTCTCTGCAGCACTGTATCCTGGATTTTCGCAAGCAATGCCTCCGATATCTGAAGTAACAGCCGCATACAAGAGTTAGATTTTATGGGATTCAATTTGGAGCTAGTGTATGTTGTTGCAGAAGCATTTTCCAGTATATACCTGGGGTGCAGGGCAATAAGCTCCCATCCCTCCTGTGTTAGGGCCTTGATCCCCATCCTTTAGTCTTTTATGATCCTGGGCTGGAGGCATGGGAGCAACAGTGACCCCATCTGTGAAACAGAGGCACTGCAATAGAATAACCAGCATTTCAGTTTAGGTCAGAGTAACAAACAATTACAGGTATTTATGTACCACAGTCAAACTTATCAGCCAATGCCCTCAATGAGCTTACAAATTAGGGGGCCCATCTCACATGTACACATACAATTTAGACAGGAGTCAATTACCTATCAGTATGTATTTAGAGTGTAGGAGGAAATTATAGGATCCAGAGGAAATCTATGCAAGCACAGGGAGGACATGCAGAGTCCATACAGAGTGTCCAGACTGCGATTCGAGTCGTGACACCAGTCCTGGTGCTTTCTGAATGGAGTACACGGGTTCAAACATTGTATACTGCAGGGAGCTACAAAGAAATGAGCAAAAAGCACCAAAAACAAACATGAGAAGATACATACGGACACTTCTTCACCCTCCAGCAGCTCCTCCACTACAACAGTCTCCCCAGCTTCTCCAAATGTCTTGTCCTATAGGAATAAGTAGACAAAAGTCAATCATAAGAAACAATTATACCACGTTGATATCAACACCATGAATGTGGAAGTACACCACACTGCAATATACAGGTCCATATATATATATATATATATATATATATATATATATATATATATATATATATATATATATATATATATATATAGATTAGATTTGTATAACTAGACATAACAACCGATAATCTGTGAGGATAATTTTGGAGCATCTAAACACAAAATATCAACTGTGGAATGCTCTAGTATGAGTGTAACCGTTTGCAAAAGTCAAACCCCCCCCCCCCCCCCCCCCAAATGTGTGAATTTTTGTGGAAAAATTCACACATGTTCAATTTTTTTCAGTCTAGGTCGGACCCCTGAGGTCGTCAGACAGACTGACGAGACGGTGTTTGATGGTGTTGGAGAGATGTCATTTCTGGTTAGCTGGAATGCGGTGGGAGCGCAATCCGGCGATTCCCATACAATACATGCTGATCCCGGTCTTCTTTGTAAGTGCAATACAACCTTTTTTAAAAATACACGATTTGATATACTGCACCATGAGAGCGTTTCTTCCCCCTCCCATTCTATATGGCAACACTAGAGCTTTAAATACATGTTGGATGACAGTAGTGGTTTGAAATCATTCCTGTGACCTCATTTATGACATCTTGGATTTTCCCATATGCGCAATTCGACTCCCTGTAACAGGGGTCAATTAAGTCTGGTGTGTGCATAGTGAATCTGCATGCTGGTGGAGGGAAACTCTTTCCTATACTCACTCAGGATGCTATTCACGTGTGGGATTATATATGGACTTGACAATTTTTATGTATTTTTTTAAATTTAAAAGAAGATATATTTGTCTATTCACTATTGTTTATTCATTTTGGGGATATACATTTTAGGATGCAAGAGCACGGTTTCTTTTCACGCTGTAGGCATACACCTTTTACAACACGCAGCTCTTTACTGTAGTTTGTTTTTTTGGTTATTGATTTGCACGGGTTTAGAACCTTTTGGGTTCCTATATTGTCTTTTGTGTTTAAAGGATTCCCAGAAAGTCCATATGAAGTACAATAGAATAACCTTGATATTGCCTGGGAAATTCAGGCAATCCAGTGCAATGGCTCTATAACCCCAATTAGGAATTCCAAGTTCATAAAATCATCCTCATCTAGCCCTTAAAAAAATCAGCATGTTTCGTTATTAGAAATTACTTCTGAAGGATCCATGCTGACAGATTTCAGAGATTTGCTCATCATATGCAGTCTAAGAAAACAGTATCTAAAACCAAAACCATTACAAAAAGGTCATCATAAGTCCAATCCAATGGACCAACCTAATGAGACCCCAATATAAAAAAAACAGAACACACATCCAAGTCGAGGGGGGTAGAAAAGATACTCCAAAATATATGCTACACCCAACAGGACAACCACATCAATTCATGTGATCCCAATCCTCATTTCTTCTGCACAGACATCACACAAGTGAGGTCTAAGTTTTTTTTTTTTTTTTTTTTTAAATGCTTTATATCATTTCAAAAACACACATTACAATAAAGGCAAAAAAATATACTATGTATATTAGCGCACCAGAGAGGTAGTAGCTGTAGCCTGGTTAAGATTTATGTAAATAAATTAATTAAATTAAGTGCAGCTGCTAGTAAAGTGCGGGTGCAAATTGGAAGAAAAAGTATTCACAATAGTGATACCGCTAGCGCTTGCTAATCCCTACTGGAAATAATATATTACAATATGTGCTAAAAATTCACAGTGGATATAAATAATAAATAAATATTAAGTGCAGCTGCTAGTAAAGTGCGGGTGCAAATTGGAAGAAAAAGTATTCACAATAGTGATACCGCTAGCGCTTGCTAATCCCTACTGGAAATAATATATTACAATATGTGCTAAAAATTCACAGTGGATATAAATAATAAATAAATATGAAAATAAATCACTTCAAAAATAACTTAAAAATAATAGTCCATCCAATGTGTGGTGATAAGTCAATCAACATTAATAATAAACCATAAAATTAATAAAGTCCAAATCCAATAATTGTGTACTAAAGTGCTGGTGCTTCTTCCTTAATAACTGGTGCTTCCTTTCCCGTGATAAATAAATAAATTGCCCACTCACCAGATGTTGTGGGTTCTATATGTCTTATGACATTAGAACCTATCGTGCTTCAATAGAAAATCCTTTCCAGGTTCGGGTTCCCTCTCCCTGGGTATGGACAGACCGTTCGGTTATTCTTCCACCATGGGATGAGTCTCCTCCAACCACGGGCCAAAGTATGAGATGTATTCCCTGCAAATAACCTCCAATCACAAGCCGTGATGGGGGAATAAATGGATAGTGTGGTATTGCTTTTCAAAGTTTTATTGCACACACCAAAAACAATATCGCACACTCAACGGTCAAATCCGTAAACTCCAAAAGTGATAAAAGCAGGTGTCATACACTTCCACATCTTCAAAAACAATATCCAGCAAAGTGAATAGGAAAAAACCGTGCTCAATCCAAAAAAATGGCAGACAAACAGGACAGGATCGTCATACACGTGTGCTGGAGAGTGGAGAGCGGTAGTTCCGGCTTGCGTTCCACTCAACAACGTATGACGTCACGGCGTGCGTTCCAACTAACGCGTTTCGTCATTGGTTCAGACGTCTTCAGAGGTGGAGTCACACGTCTAGCTCAACCCTTATATGCCGGAGCTGCCGCTCTGCACTGCGCACGACTCCGCCCAGTTAATTCTCTGTCGGAAACAGGAAATAACTCCCGTGTCCCCGCAATAACATTGTGCTATGTAAACCAAGAAAATCATAACAAAATATCTTTGTGCTATTTCAAAATGTATTTGTTAAACCGGCTCTCATTTTCCCCTAGATTAATAGCGCTTGGCATTCATAGTGTGTGTGTGTACTATTTTGTTATTTCTCAATAATACTTTTATTAAAAATTTATAAAAATTATTTTTAAACTTTATTTATAAACCTAAAACAACATTATGACCAATCTTTATAAGGTTTTGTGGCATATAATTACTTTTATAATTTATATATGTATAGAGATTTTTAAACTTTATTTTATTTAAAAGAATATAATTTATTAAATCAATACTTTTACTAATATATTATGTGGATATATTTAAACATTGTAATCTATTATACATTTATTATGTAAAATACGTAGATCCAGAAAAATATAAATATGATTAAAAAACATATTATATTTAAAAAATTTAAAATATTATAAATATTTTTAAAATTTACAAAAATTAAGCGGACATTTAAATATTAAGATAATCTATGGATTTGATATAAAACAGTTAATATCCATGTCAACGTTCATACCCTTGGGTTGCAGGGTGGAAAGTTCATAAATCCACCGAGATTCATTTTGGGAGACAGCAATTCGCATGTTACTGCCCCTCCAGTTGTGCTCAATCCTGTCAATGCCCAAAATAGTAAGAAAGGTGGGGTCCCTATTATGTACCAGTCTAAAATGTAGGGAAAGGCTGTGCTTTTTAAATCCTTTCTTAATGTTGGCGATGTGTTCGCCCATACGCACCCTAAGTTCTCTTGTGGTGCGACCAACGTATTGAAGCCCACATGGGCAAGTGAGGAGGTAAGTGACATGGGTACTACGGCATGTGATTAATTTCTTTGTTATATTTCTTTTTAGTCACATTTGATTAAAATTCCAAGTACTTGTCGTTTTCGGGTTTTCACAGTTCTGCATGATTTGCACCTTCCGCATGAATAAAATCCTTTGTAATCTAAAAAGGTTAAAAGTTTCTTAGGGGGATCCAGAACATTTTTCACCAGTTTGTCTCTGAGGTTGGGTCCTCTTCGATAAACTTCGGGCGAGTTGGAATAACCCCCCTCTCATCTATATACCTTCGGTACATTACCAGATGAACTGGTAATGTACCAAAGGTATATAGATGATGTGATCATCGTTTGGAAAGGATCGGAAGAAACTGAGGCAATATATAGAAGATTTGAACATCAACCGTTACAAAATAAAATTCAGTGGAACATGGGATAAAAATGAAATACACTACCTGGACCTTACCATATTTAAAGGAGAAAATGGACTCTGCACTAAGACGCACTTTAAAGCAACAGATAGGAATGGATATATCCCTACTCATAGTGGACACCACCCTAACTGGATAAAAGGAATCCCTAAGGGACAACTGATGCGCCTAAGGAGGAATTGCAGCAATGAACAGGATTACATTACCCAATCGAATATGATACTGGATAGGTTCCAAGAAAAAGGATACAAAAGAAATATATTGGAAAGAGTTAGAGAAGATGTAAAAGGTATGAACAGAGAAACACTTCTAAAAGATAAGAAAAAAGAAAATTCGGATTACTCTGAACTTCATCACACAATACAACGTAAGATATAAGGAAGTGGAAGACATCATAAAAAAGCATTTGGCACCTTCCTTTGAGAGATGAAAAGTTGAGGGGGGGTTATTCCAACTCGCCCGAAGTTTGTTTATCGAAGAGGACCCAACCTCAGAGACAAACTGGTGAAAAATGTTCCGGATCCCCCTAAGAAACTTTTAACCTTTTTAGATTACAAAGGATTTTATTCATGCGGAAGGTGCAAATCATGCAGAACTGTGAAAACCCGAAAACGACAAGTACTTGGAATTTCAATCAAATGTGACTAAAAAGAAATATAACAAAGAAATTAATCACATGCCGTAGTACCCATGTCACTTACCTCCTCACTTGCCCATGTGGGCTTCAATACGTTGGTCGCACCACAAGAGAACTTAGGGTGCGTATGGGCGAACACATCGCCAACATTAAGAAAGGATTTAAAAAGCACAGCCTTTCCCTACATTATAGACTGGTACATAATAGGGACCCCACCTTTCTTACTATTTTGGGCATTGACAGGATTGAGCACAACTGGAGGGGCAGTAACATGCGAATTGCTGTCTCCCAAAATGAATCTCGGTGGATTTATGAACTTTCCACCCTGCAACCCAAGGGTATGAACGTTGACATGGATATTAACTGTTTTATATCAAATCCATAGATTATCTTAATATTTAAATTTCCGCTTAATTTTAAAAATATTTATAATATTTTAAATTTTTTTAAATATAATTAATATGTTTTTTAAATCATATTTATATTTTTTCTGGATCTACGTATTTTACATAATATATAATATATAATAGATTACAATGTTTAATATATCCACATAATATATTAGTAAAAGTATTGATTTAATAAATTATATTCTTTTAAATAAAATAAAGTTTAAAAATCTCTATACATATATAAATTATAAAAGGTAATTATATGCCACAAAACCTTATAAAGATTGGTCATAATGTTATTTTAGGTTTATAAATAAAGTTTAAAAATAATTTTTATAAATAATTTTTATTAATAAAAGTATTATTGAGAAATAACAAATAAAATAGTACACACACACTATGAATGCCAAGCGCTATTAATCTAGGGGAAAATGAGAGCCGGTTTAACAAATACATTTTGAAATAGCACAAAGATATTTTGTTATGATTTTCTTGGTTTACATAGCACAATGTTATTGCGGGGACACGGGAGTTATTTCCTGTTTCCGACAGAGAATTAACTGGGCGGAGTCGTGCGCAGTGCAGAGCGGCAGCTCCGGCATATAAGGGTTGAGCTAGACGTGTGACTCCACCTCTGAAGACGTCTGAACCAATGACGAAACGCGTTAGTTGGAACGCACGCCGTGACGTCATACGTTGTTGAGTGGAACGCAAGCCGGAACTACCGCTCTCCACCACACGTGTATGACGATCCTGTCCTGTTTGTCTGCCATTTTTTGGATTGAGCACGGTTTTTTCCTATTCACTTTGCTGGATATTGTTTTTGAAGATGTGGAAGTGTATGACACCTGCTTTTATCACTTTTGGAGTTTACGGATTTGACCGTTGAGTGTGCGATATTGTTTTTGGTGTGTGCAATAAAACTTTGAAAAGCAATACCACACTATCCATTTATTCCCCCATCACGGCTTGTGATTGGAGGTTATTTGCAGGGAATACATCTCATACTTTGGCCCGTGGTTGGAGGAGACTCATCCCATGGTGGAAGAATAACCGAACGGTCTGTCCATACCCAGGGAGAGGGAACCCGAACCTGGAAAGGATTTTCTATTGAAGCACGATAGGTTCTAATGTCATAAGACATATAGAACCCACAACATCTGGTGAGTGGGCAATTTATTTATTTATCACGGGAAAGGAAGCACCAGTTATTAAGGAAGAAGCACCAGCACTTTAGTACACAATTATTGGATTTGGACTTTATTAATTTTATGGTTTATTATTAATGTTGATTGACTTATCACCACACATTGGATGGACTATTATTTTTAAGTTATTTTTGAAGTGATTTATTTTCATATTTATTTATTATTTATATCCACTGTGAATTTTTAGCACATATTGTAATATATTATTTCCACTAGGGATTAGCAAGCGCTAGAGGTATCACTATTGTGAATACTTTTTCTTCCACTATAACAATAAAACCCCATTAACCTTCAGTGCTTATATTCTTACCCCATTTTAGGGTGTGTGTTTGCTTTAAAACAATGAAAACACCATTATTTCTTACCTGCATGATCTCATTAACAGCTTTACAAGCCTCTTCCTTGCTGCTGGCCACAATCACTCCCTTTCCAGCCGCTAGGCCACTTGCCTTGACCACCAGGGCCTGGAAGTCAGCACTGTAAAGACAGACAAAAGCAACAACAACTCTAGTTAACTCTACAGCCTTGGATGTATGAACAGGTTGAAAGGATTATATTTTCTAGACTTTTGCCAACTTTGCCGATTTTTACCATTCCTCTTTAGATACTCTGATAACTACCTAGTAATAAAGTCACACGCTTCTTTGGGGTCAGTGAAAGATTTCCACTTAGCTGTTGGAATGCCATGACGGTCCATAAAATCTTTAGCAAAACTTTTACTGGCTTCCAGCTGAGCAGCTTTTGCTGTGGGACCAAAACATTTCACTCCAGCCGACGTCAAATCATTCACTACACCTGAATAAAAGAGAAAGGGAAGGGGATCCAAGTAAAACACAGGCAAATGCTGTAGGTTGAGAAACATTGCTGAAAAACAAAGCCTTAGCAGCATTACCTGCAGCTAAAGGAGCTTCTGGCCCAACAACCACCAAGGCGATGTTATTGTTTTTGCAGAACTGTATAACCTGAGCATGGTCTCCAACCAGGAGATCTGTAGTAACAAAGGAAAATTAGCCAGAGGTTACCCTAGCATGTTCTGCTCGTTCATACCAGTGTAACTACAGAACAAACAAATTCACTGGTAAATATATATAATACACACACAAGGAATTCAGCATTACTGTATGGTATGCTTCAATAGGCTCATCTTTGCCAAGATTGTAATTCTTTCCACCAAGGGTCACAAGGAAAAAAACTGACTGACTGGGCATGTGAGAGGCACATGTCCTCTGAAGGATATGAAAATTGAACCTAACTGCATTAAGGGCTGAAAACACTCTACACATTCAATCCTTCCAGGCAGGAAGCATTGCTTGAAATTGGGAATTATCTGCTGCCATGATAGATTTTCCCCACCCCCACACACAGTCTTTGGAAACTCTTCCCCTTAAATTCCTATCACCCTTACAAAGCTTGACACAGTGGTTGCTTGATAGATAAACACCCAGATGCCTCCTGCGCAAGGTGTGGTCTCTCCAAGCATATCTCATATAAAATATATATATATATATATAGTAGGTGAGGTTGAATAAAGACAATAGTCCATCCAGTTCAACCTGTGTGGGTGTGTGTGGCTGTAATCATCTCACATAGCCCTGAACGTTCTGATCCTTGAGATGTATGTCTAAGAGTCTTTTGAAAGCCACCATACTACCCGCAGAAACCACCTCTTGTGGTAGAGAATTCCACAATCTTGTAGCCCCAACAGTAAAGAACCCCCCCCCCCCCCCCAACGTTGCCTGAGGTTAAAACGCTTCTCCTCTAATCGCATTGTATGTCCTTGAGTCCTAATGCAACCCCTTCGACTGAACAGCTTATTTTCTAAGCTGAGATCCCCATTGAGATATTTAAAAATTGCCATCATGTCCCCCCTCAGGCGTCTCTTCTCCAGGGAGAATCAATCAAGCGATTGCAGACGCTCTTCATAATTAAGGTCATCCAATCCCCTAATTAGTTTATATATATATATCCCCCACACACACACACACACACACACCTAACCACCATAAATAGAGTTTTTCATACATTATTTCTATTATACTCCAAACTACGCCTGATGGGCTTTATGGAGAGGAATGGATATCACCTTTAGTACCCATAGCCTGCAAACTCATTGCTCAGAAGTGGATCTCCCCTTCTCCACCTGGGATTAAAACAGTCAATACTTTGAGACATTTACATATACTAAACACGGATGGCGGATGAGAACTGGGTTGGGACAATCAGACATCTTTGAAATGCTTACAAGGCCATGTATAATTTGAGGTCTTGATTGCTGATAAGAGGCTGTGTGGATAGAGGTGGAGGGGGAAATCACTGGAGCACACCAATTAATTATGCATGGACTAATTTACTGATAAGATAACACCGATTGAGTCTTTCCCCCCCTTTTTGTGTTGAAGGAAGGTTAGATGGATGATCATTGAAGACTTCACTGAATCATGTTGTGTTTGGTCAGACACAAAATTTAGAGAGCGCAACAGATGGTGGAATAGATATACTAAACATGGCTGCCCAAACAAGTTTGACATGCCAAGGAGAGATTGGCTGGGTACATCAAGAATAGCCCCTACGTCACCAACAGGTACACATCCAGCGGCCCATTGGCTCCTGGGACAGAAGTGTCATCAATCCCAGGAGTCAATGGGCAGCCTCTGCAATACAAATTTGCAAGAATGGGAAACCCGGAAGAAGCTACGGGGTGGGCTTCAGGGGCCCATACCGAAGATGGGAGCGCACTTACTAAGGTGGTGATGGTGAGTACTTTGCACAACATTCTAACCAAAAAGAGTTCATTTTCTACATATGCCATGATGTATTGTACACGAGGCAGAGGAGGCCACTGGAACTCTTTTTTTTGAAGAGCAACCCACTATTGGGGAGCCTGAGAGGGGATGGGATTGTTTGTCTACCCAACTAAATGGTCAATAAAATTGAAGCAAAAAGCATCTCCAAACAGCTACCTTGGAGAGAATTTCAGTAGTACATTGATGCTCAACTTGTGGCCCTCCAGGTGTTGCTGAACTACAAGTCCCTTCATGCCTTTGGGAGTCATGCTTGTAACCTGTCAGCCTTGCAATGCATCATGGGACTTGCAGTTCTGCAACAGCTAGAGGGCCAAAGGTTGCGCACCCATGCCCTAGTAGGTGCCTCCAAAAATTAGTTTTATAAAACGAGCTAATGAATCTGGAATGTGGCTAAAAACGCATTGTATGATAGACAACCTCACAAGCGCACTGTGTCCCTGTTGAAGTAGCCATTTTGGTGGAGGTGTGGTGTTGCTTATGTACACAGTAACACAGCAGGGCACTATCAAATGTCCCTTCACACCTCCTGAGACTAGCAGGGTCAGAGGTCTTGGAACTCCCACTGCAGATATCTAGCCATGAGGCAGTAGGTATGAGAAGCACACATACAAGGACATTTTTACAATAGCACTTAGGCACTATTAACCACTTGCCGAACCAGGCTTTTTCTGGCACTTTGTTTACAAGTTTAAAATCAGTATTTTTTTGCTAGAAAGTTTACTTAGAACTCCCCAAACAATTATTCCCCCCCCCCCCCCAGGGTCTCTGCTAAAAAACCACCACACCAAACAAAACGCATCTGGAAAAGCGCCAAAAACGCATGGGAACATGTCAAAAATGTGCATGCAGAAAAGCATCTGGAACAGATCTGGAGTGCATTTTTTGTGGTGTGAACCAGCCCTAAAAGGGGTAGAAGGGACATATACTGGTAGAGAAGAGTTGTTTCAAACCCTCCACCAAGAAGGATTGGCCAATGCTAAATTTTGAGACCAACGTAGACATTCACTTGGATAACAGTCATTCAATTACCATGCTGTATGCAGTCCTTGTACAACTTATTGACTTCCACATGATTTGGCACCAGCACAGAAATCATAAATCCCATCCATGCTTTACCAATTTGTTGAAGGATTTAAAGCCCAACTCTAGGATATTAGCAACCCCATTTTCAACAAAGATGCACCAAAATGTCGGCGGCCGAAACATATTGGGCAAAAATGGTGTTTTCTGCATTTTGCCAAAAAGAGAAAAAAGGTGCCGAGAATGGTGCCGAAAATGAACCCAATTTTACTGTC
The DNA here is from genome assembly GCF_965119305.1 of Pelophylax lessonae. Classification (NCBI taxonomy): domain Eukaryota; kingdom Metazoa; phylum Chordata; class Amphibia; order Anura; family Ranidae; genus Pelophylax; species Pelophylax lessonae. The sequence continues at coordinate 100,372,338 of NC_138769.1, forward strand.
CTTTTGGTGTTTTTCATAAGTCATGTGACTCAAAAACAGCATAAAAAAAAACCTAACACGGGTTCATTATTACGGCGTTTTCAATGCATTAAATTGTAAGCTCTTCTGAGCATGGCCCTCTAAATCCTCTTGTATATGTACTGTCTCCCTCTAATATTGTAAAGCACTGCGTAAATTGCTGGCGCTATAGAAATCCTCATTAATAATTTCAACAGGGAGGTGCGTTTTTGGTGCAGTTTTTCCAGCAGGCCACAAATAAGGCAAGCAGGATTTCTAACACCACAACGGAAGCGCAACAGACCAGTGTGAAGACATACATAAAATTTAAAGGGAAGGAGCTTTTCTTGCCCTAAATGTGGCAATAAGAGCCGGCAAATATATATATTTTTTTAAATTCATGATATTAAAATTAAAAAGTCGAACTAATATATATATATATATATATATATATATATATATATATATATATATATGAAAAAAAAAAAAAAGCTTTCAAGTCACTGTCCACACTCCATACTAGACATGGTTCTTACCAGAATTTGTGATCTTCCCATTGTTGGCAGTACCCGCGTTTCCTGGAGCCACAAGGACTTGTTTCACATGGGTAGACTGTGCCAGCTTCCAAGCTAAGGCATGCTCTCTCCCACCGCTGCCAATCACCAGAACTACTTCCGCCATCTCTGCAAAGTTGAAAACATGTTAGTGGGATCCAGACTCTGGATGGGCTAGGTATTCCATATCCAAGTATAAGCAAACGTACAACAATGTCTGAAAATACCTTTATGCAGACCATGCAAAAAGGCAATTTTAAAATTGGTTCTAAAGTCAGAAGTTCTCATCTTAATGAATAAAGATAAAAAGCCCTCTGTGCGCCTCATCCCCCTCTCAATCCACTTATGTCCACGAATTCCTCGGTTGTCCGGTGACTCTCCCTCTTGATTGGCTGAGACAATGGCTCCCACTGCTGTCAAACTCAGTTAGCCAAAGAGGAGAGAGAGGGGTGAAGCTGAAGCACGGCTCCGTGTCTGAATACAAAGGAGAGGCGCCAGGAGCTCCAGCCAGGGACCAGAGAAGAGGAGGATCCAGGCTCCCCTGTGCAAAATTATTACACAGAGCAGGTAAGGATAACAGGTTTTTTTTTTTTTTTCTATTAAAATAACAAAGTTGATGAAAATATATTTAGCAGTTTTTATTTTTATTAAAACAATTACATTTTCATGTTCTGTGTACTGTGGGAGAGCAGATCTAGTGATTGCAGGGACTTGGGGTTTGGTTACACTTTAAAGAGGTTGTAAACCAAAAAAACATTTTTTTTTTCTTTTCATCCTGAAAGAGAAAGACATAATGAGCTAGTATGCATCGCATACTAGCTCATTATCAAATACTTACCTTAGAACGAGCCCCCTCCATGCCGCTCGCTTACCTCTGACGGGCGACATGTCCAGTCGCCTGTCTTCTGGGATCGCGGCATCCGGCCATCTGATTGGCCGGAGCCGCGGTGACGTCACTCCCGCGCGCGGGAGCAGACGGTCAAGGCACGGGCAGCCGTTCCTTCAGAGTGCATGCGCCAGTGACGTCACTGGCTGCATGTAAGGTAAATATCTCCTAAACGGTACATGTTTAGGAGATATTACCAGTACCTATAGGTAAGCCTTATAGGCTTACCTATAGCTAAAAGTGTCAGAGGAGGGTTTACTTCCTCTTTAAAGCAGCTAAAAAAAAAAAAATAATTGGTTTCTTGCTTCTGACTTTGCCAAGTGACCTTGGTCTTGAAGCTATGCAAGCACCATCAAAACGAAGGTCATCAAGCCACAGCTCAAGAAACCCCAAGCAACCTCCTAAAGAACCCAAGGGTTCCACCTAACCCTGGTTGAGAATGGCTGGCCTAGATTATCAAAAACAGAAAAAGATGACCAACCAACATCTCCTTACTGCTAGATTGCCTCAATTTAGACATTTTTGTGATGGAAAGCTTGGTGGAATTGGTTGAAAAAAAAAAAAAAAAGTCTAAAAAGTGGTCATGCTATCTAGGTACAGCTTAGAATAGTTGGTCATAGTCATAAAGACTTGCTCTCTAATGTTTAAAGTGTTTTGCCACTTGTCCAATTGGTTTTCTCAAATATTTGACACTCAAGGCTTTGATGAAGGGGTGAAAAAAACTCAAGCCCAGATGAATGTTAACCATGACGAGACACCATGACCTAGATGAATGTGACCAAACTACTACTAGCTAGATCATGATTTTGATGAATGTGACCAACTACTACTAACTATACCATGACCTAGATCAACATGTCCAACTACCACTATCTAGATCATATGACGTAGATGAATGTGACCCACTACTGCTAGCTATACACGGACCTAGAGGAGTATGACCCACTAGTACTGGCTATACCATAATTTAAATAAAGAAAAACACACTCAATTGCAGAGCAAGTCCAGGTGAAAGTAACCAACTACTAGGGGACTTGGTTAAAGCTCTAGGCTCCATGTACACGGGACGTTGTAAATGGCCGTTTAGGAGCAGTTGGGAGTTTTTTTCAGAAGCCCCTGAACCCACCTACATGTTATCTTATCTGTCCATGTACACAGGGTCCTTTAGGCATTTGCAGGCAGTTGAGTTCAGGGACGTTTTTTGGAACGCAATTTGCGTTCGAACGTGTGTTTCCCGGCGTTTCAAATGCAAAAACGTGACCGAACGCGATGACCCGCGTTTAGCGTTCGCGTTTTTCCATTTTAAAGGGGAATAATTTTTTTGACCTCTAAGAACGGTTCTAAACGCAAACGCTCGCTAAACGCGGGTGCAAACGCAACCCAACGGACGTTTCAAACGTCCTAAAAATTCCAGCATTCAAAGGGACTTTTAACAACGTCCCGTGTACATGGAGCCAAAGAAAAGTTATTTTGTTTTTATTAAAAGGACTTGAGAGAGTCTTGAATCAAAGTTCCGAACACCACACATCTGCCACAAGGGTATCTAAGCCTTACCGCCGAACCTTCCGTTTACTTTAAAATTGTGGGAAATATTGAAGTAGTAATCAGACTCCCTCACGTGTCTGCATCAATACACATCACAGCGTAGACGTCCTTGAGATAACAGCCAAGAAGGGGGTTTGGGTGAGCGATTGTTCCCAGCACCGTCTACCAAAAACGTTCAAAAGAAGACTTTGTACTATTCTGTCCATCACAGCAGAAAACAACTCCCATTCTCCCCCCTCAAACATATTTATTTAGGACTACATTCTCTGCGGGTGTGTTTGCATGTAACTAGCAGCAGTTGAGTGCAAACAAAACAAATTCCTCTGCTAATCTTTATGCCAGGCCTGCGGTATCTTCTACTGGCACAAAGTGTATTTAGACTCTGAACCCAGAGAACATGGATTCCTCTAGAATAAAATCATTTTTGGTTATGCTTTGATGCTGAGCTTGCATGGCATAGCTTTTCATTCTCAATATAGTATAGGAAAGCTGCACTGTACTAAAAATGCAATTGCTACTGCTATTAAATTGTATTATAAATACTTTCCAGCTAATCTTCTAGTTTACAGGGATTTTATCACCTTGCCTGTTTGGGACAAAACGGACAGGTCCTCTTGAAAGCCACCAACCACATAAGACTTTTTGCATGCCCTCTTGCTGCTCAGTTGGTATGAAAGTTTAATCCACAAGTAAGCTCTAGGTGGGTTTATCTGTGGGGTTTTTGTCTTTAAATTTTGAATAGAGTGGAGAGGGATTAGAACACCTGTCAGATTTTATTGCTGTCTGCACCCATTAGGGAGATTCACCCTCTGTGTGTCCAGTTTACTATGATCATTGAAAAGTAAAACCCCAAATTTTGGTTTGTACCCAGAAAAGTAATAGAGGGGGAAAAATTCCAATGGGTACACTAGTTCTGGTGACCTGGGGGTCCCCAAGGAATTCCCTTGATTTACAGGGATTTCCTTTCACTTCCTGTTTAGCTATGGACAGGAAGTAAAGGGAAATCTCTGCAATGAAAAACCGATGAAGGAGAAAAAAAAAATCTGACATGGTTTATAACTCTCCCTTGCTCTAACCAAAAGAGATATGCCTATAGTTCTAAGTCTCTCCTTTCCCAGGTGAGAAGTCTCACCTCCCGGCACACCTGCACATTATTGCAAATTTACTTTTGGAGTTTATCCCCCTCCAGCAATGACTAAGGCCCCTTTCACACTATCCGTCCATTGGACGGATTCAGTTTCTCAGTGGGGAATCGAGCCGCCGATCCCCCGCTGAGCAGCAGGACGACAGCTGTGTCTCCGCGCTGTGTGCGGAGACACAGCTGTCACTTCCCCATGCATCTCTATGGGGGAAATTGGATGGGAACGGACCTTCGGTCCGTTCTCATCCGATCCAAGGATGGAAAATAGGGTTTCCATCCGTCCAGATTTGACGGATCGGGTCGGATGTCAGCGGACATGTCTCCGCTGCCATCCCATGCCCCATAGGAATTCATGGGGGGGGGACCGTTCAGATCCGCCAAAAAAATGGACAGGGGGATCTGAACGGTCTGCCTGTGTGAAAGGGGCCTTAAAGCAGCACTGCCCCCAATAGTCATGGACTGTCTTCAACCACTTACCTTCCAGAAGCAACTCAGTTTCCAAAGTAAGGGCTCTTTCACACGGTCCGCCTCCGTAGGCGGATCCGTGTTGCTCAGCGGGGATCGATCCGCGATCCCCGCTGAGCCGGCGGATGACAGCTACCTCTCCGCTTGCAGAGCGGAGAGGGAGGCGTCTCAGCACCCGCTGCCCTCTATGGGGGATCGGATGAGAGCGGACCGCTTGTCCGCTCTCATCAGATCCGCTCCGCTCCGATTACTGAACGGATGGAAAAATAGGGTTTCCATTCGTCCAGATTTCAGCACAGGATCGGATGCGGATGGCAGCGGGTGTCAGCGGAGGTGTCTCCGCTGACACCCGCTGCCCCATAGAGCTGCATGGAGGATCCGATCAGATCCGCCTAAAAAACTGACAGGCGGATCTGATCGGACCGCCCGTGTGAAAGAGCCCTAAGTCACAATTTTGTAAGTTTATTCCCAGGCACCTGAAAAACTGTCAGTGCCAATCTTACGTGCACTGAGCACCTGTTTTCTTCATCTACCTTGGAGCTGCATGCAACTGCATTCACTATAGGAGTAGATGCAGAGGCTGCACAGGACACAATGTTATGCTTCTACACACGTCAGACTTTGACATGTAGCGGTGTCCCATGCAGCCACTGCGTCTGCATCCACTTCTATAGGCTGCTGTGTGTAGCTCCAAAGCAATTGTAGATGCACAAAAACAGCAGCTCAGTATGTAGGACAGATGTCAAACACATCTGAATGAGCCCTTTAAGTATATCCGGTGTGTGGGACCAGTCAACCAAAAAATAAATAAAAAAAAAAAAAAAAAAAAAACAGTCACAAACACTTTTCTAGATAGAGTGGTGATGAGGGAGCAAGCAAGGGCATTATTTAATATTAAAATATAGCCAAATCACGTTCTGCCTTATGCATTTAATAAAAAAAAAAGATACCTAAAAATAAAATAAATGGATCCTTGCACACAGTACTGCTATATGAAGGCCAGATTTTCCTAAAAGACAGATTCTAACAGTATGGTCCATATAGTGTGTGCATGTACACGTGTGAAAGGGATCAGTAATGTCAATTTCTTTTTATTTTCCACCGATAAAAAAAACGCAGTGCTACATTACTGATGTTTACGCAACTGTGTTTACAGGCCCTTTAAAAGTAAAGAGCTGAATTCAGAGCAATTAAAAAAAATACTCACCCAAATTCCATGGTGTTTTTAGCACTCATGTGCGAAAAAAGCCCTATTGCAGCTTACTGGTCTATAGATGTGGTGGCTGCATGTTTTAATTCACCCCCACCCCCCCCCCCCCCATTTTCCTGCCAGTAAAAACACCTGTTCTAGAATTGCAGCACTTATGCCTCGTACACACGTTCAGATAATCGTACGATAAAACTCGCTTTTGACTTAAATCGCACAATAATCTGATCGTTAGTACACAGCTTTAGACAGCCGATCACGACATTTCGTCAAACAAAATCCAAAGGGACAAACAGGAAAACTTCTGTTGTACGATAGCCTAGCGAACGACAATCGTTTAATCAGTACAGTATGCGGCCGCTAAAAATCAATCGACAAAGACCGCGCATGATCAGAAACACTAAAACCGCATGGAAAAAGCCTGGCTGCCATTGTTTTTGTTTTGCACCATCTGATATGTAGCTACGCAACCAGGAAGTTTTTCCGGAATCGTACGAAAAAAAAAAAATCCTACGTTTCTATGCATTGTTGAATTCGATATTAGTATCATGCAACAAAATGCGAACAATAAAGTCGTCCGATTATCTGAACGTGTGTAAGAGGCATTAGGGTCCTTTCACACGGGCGTTATGCATGTCCGTTTTTCCTCCCACCCATTTGCGGATGAAAAACTGACATAATCTATGTCTATGGGATTGTGGATGTTAGCGGATGAGGGCTGAATTCAAGAACACTCCAAAAAATCAAAGTTTAAAAAATGATGCAGCAGGGTGGTCTATTTTGCTGAAATGTCATTGCAGCAACTCAAAAATGGTGCTTAGTAATTCGTATGGCTCCCATGTGCTTGTATGCATGCCTGACACAGTCGGGGGATGCTCATAAGACGAGGGATGGTGCCCTGGGGTATTTTCTCCCAGATCTGGACCAGGGCATCACTGAGCTCCTAACAGACTGAGGTGCAACCTGGCGGCGTCAGATGGACCGAAACCTAATGTCCCAGAGGTGTTCTGGCACATATTGATGTGCCATCCTGGAGGAGTTGGACTGCCTGTGCAAACTCTACAGGGTCCAGGTATTGCCTCATGCTACCAGTAGGGACACTAACCCAGTGCCATCTTAAGAGCATTAAAGGGCCCCAGGCAATGCAGTGCACTGGGGCCCCGTCTACACAATCCCTCACGAGAATAAAAATGCAAATTAATCGATAAGGCGATATTTATTGGTACAGCAGTGCCAGGCTAATGACAGCTTCTAAGTTGGGTGACTGGGTCTGGTGAACACACATACAGACTGGAGTCAAACTTGACTGTCCTGTGTGTGCCCGTTCCCGGGGAGGCTGTCTGGCATTCTTGCACTTGTGGGCTCCCCCTCCACGGTCCAAGTGGCCGACAGGTGCTTGCCACCTGCTAAGTTCAGCAGCGGGATGCACACAGAAATCGGGATTAATGCTTGGCTATGTCGCTGGGCAGGTGGGGACCCCGGGAAACTGCGCAGCATGCCCATACGGTAAGATGGTCCTCCTGCACTAACGCTAGCCAAATGCAATACTAGTTTAAAAAAAAAAAAAAAACACACACACCAGTATAAAAGATGGGTAGGGAAAAATATATCAGTGGCCTCCACCTCTAAAACCATTCCTGTTTTGCAGGTCATCTCACTGTTGCCCATCTAGTGCACCTGTTAATGAACACCAAAAGCAACTTAACTGATTAAAAACCCCCTCTGCTACTCAACTGACCAGATCAAATGGGACAGGGATTGATAGCTAAATCAGGAATCAGGAGGGGGAGGGGGGGGTGACAGTTGAGTAAATCAGTAGGGGTGAGAGCAGGGATGTACAGATTGAATGCTCTGCATCAGAACATGATATATATCACATATACCATGACTGGCAGTGATCATCATATTATGGAGGGGTGCACTTACCTTCTACCCCTGTGTCCTGATAAGACAGCTCTCTTCTATTCTTCCACTCCTCTATACAACCCACGTGTGCTCTGATCAGGCTGCTGCTCACATTTATCTGCACAGAGCACAATGTACCACCTGACCGGCACCGCCCCCTCCTGGCCGGATGTATGCTTTCCTATAATCTGCATCATGCTTTAATTATTACAAGTGTCATTTCTGAAAGTGAAATGCTTCGAGTGCCAGCGGGAGGCATGACGGGAATTGTAGTTTTACAACCGCTGTTTTGTACGGTGCTTCGACAGAACACAGACAGTTCCAGCGATGTTCAGATCTAACCTCAGCAATGCAAAGCACACTCCAGCAGCTGCGACCACTACGGCCACCGTACAGCCAGGGGGATCTACACACAGGCTACGCTGCTCCCACTGTGATACTGCAGCGCCATCTGCTGGCGAGAGCATGCGTTCCAGGTGCCCCGTCCTTTTCCAGCTACAGTTTGCGCATGCGCCTGGGTGTAAAAGGTTCACCAATAGTGAATCCTAGGTGGAATCCCTGGACTCCTTTAGATGTGATCAACAGTTCTTTCTTTCATTCTTTCTTTCTTCTTCCCTACCTCCATCCCTCATTCTTACTTTCTCCCTCCATCCCTCATTCTTTCTTTCCTTCTCTCTCACTCTATTCCGAATCACTTCCAATGGCACCCCAAAGGTGGTGAGATTTTGTCGCGATTGTTGCCAGACGAATCCCTGTAAAATCGTGCAAACAGAGGCATGTTGCCAAAAAATAAAAAATAAAGCACTTCTTTTGGGCAACAGGCGTCCCGCAATTTTGTTTGCGCTAATTTACCACGATTAGTCAGGCGACAATTAGGGAAAAATCACGCCGCATTTGGGCTGCCATTAGAAGTGACAGAAATCGCACGGGCATACCGCGATTTGCCGGGATTCACCGTGATTGGGAATCGGGGACGTCAATATGTGAACGGAACGGAGCCTCAGATGTGATATTAGTGATGTTTATAAACGCATCCATGAGCCCCGAGTGCCGGGTTCGCATGTAATATCGGAGCGCACTGCTCCTTCATTACATGCGATCGGCTGTGCAGTGCGAGTTTAGCCATACACTTTGTATGGCTAAATTCGCACCACAGCCGCAGCAAACACGCACAGGGACCCTTTTTGGAAGCCGCATCAGGATCGGATCGCACAGCGGTTCACACTTGTGCGATCCGATCCTGTGCGAACTGCACGATCGCACTGCGATATGCGATCAAACTGGGGGTGTCGTTAAGATTACATTGACACCCCCAGCGTATCGCATATGGCAGTGTGAACTGCCGGGGGTGCGCGTGCGATGCGGGAACAGGCTGCGAATTCGCAGCCTTCCCGCACTCGCATAAGTGTGAACCGGGGCTGAGTCTTCTTCAGATGTGATATTAGTGATGTTTATAAACGCATCCATGAGCCCCCGTTCACACTGGGGCGACCTGTCAGGCGACCTGGTCGCCTGACAGGTCGCCTGCCATACAGAAGCTATAGACCCGTTCTAATAGGAGTGACGCAAGTCGCTCCGACTTAGAAAAAGGGTCCAGAGCTTCTTTGGGGCGACCCGGAGCGACCTGCATAGACTTCAATGTTATGAAGTCCGTGCCGGCCGCTCCGAGGTCGCGGGGCGAGCAGCGCGCCGCGACCTGTGAGGTCGCCCGGTGAAGTAGCGTCGCCCCAGTGTGAACGGGGCCTTAGTCTTCTTCAGATGTGACATTAGTGATGTTTATAAACGCATCCATGGGTCTTCTTTAGATGTGATATTAGTGATGTTGATGAACATAACCACATTCACACCTAGCAATTTAAAATGCATTTTTCTTTCTTTCACACGTTTTTCACATTTCTGCGCATGTTCCCAGAATGCACCAAAAACATGTATCTCGCTTGCGGTGCCATTAATTGTAAATGGCACCGCAAATGCGGCAAACAAACATGCATATTGCCGCATACAAAATAGAAAAATGCCAAATGCAGCAAAAAGCATGGTAAATTAAAAGAAAAAAGCTTGCAAACTGGAACGTGGCAAAATGCTCTGGGCCTCATTTACATTTAGCCACTTTAGAACACTTTTTTTTTTTTTTGCTTGTTTTTCACACTGTCAGGGCAGCCTATTGATTTCAATGGGCTGCCCTATGCGCAACATATGTGGCACAGTAGCTCATGGAGGCTCCATTCACATCTCTGCATGCTTAGGAAGGTGTGGAGCAACATTAAGTGTAGTAGCTGTTGGCGTGGCTAGGATGTAAATGTAGCATTACTCACAAGGGAGCTGCTGAGTGTGGGTCCCCCTGGGTTACTGCTAGCAACAACAGTACCTTTAAGCATGAGTGTGAGCGCCTCAGACAAGAACCAGTCCAATTTCTTTGGTTTTAGGGTTTATTTGAGAACTTGGACAGTAGAAGGGAGAAATTGGATACTCCAACAACGGAACTATGCACAATTAGGCAGGGACACTGAAAAATGCTGCTTGACGCTGATTAGCGCTTCACTGATGCTGGTTAACGCTGACCGATGCTGGCCTCGGCTAGGCCAGTTACTAGGACTTCACCTCTGACTGTGGAAAAGTCCCTTTAAACTCCCCAAAACTCTCCTTTCTGAGGTAACTGATTTTAATGCAAACTGTTTTGCTGAACACTTCAGGGCCCTTCTTGCGACCCTTTTACTCCCCAAACTTCAGGGCTTTACTACTTGGCACCCCTTTTACCTTGCACTCCTGGTTAGCTGGTTCCTGGATCCCCTTTGACCTCTCTGGAGTGGTCCCCTTTCCTAGGCAGACCCCTGGGCAGATCTTGAGTACTCACAACACTATTTTTCCTGAAGATCTCTGCCCAGCAGCTCCACTCGGTCAGCAACTCTGGATCCCTTGCAGCCCAGCTCAACCTCCGGTCCCTAGGCCGAATGCCTGGACCACCTTCACACTTTTACAGGAGGAGAGACAGCTCCCGCCAAAAGACACTCTGTCATATGCTCCCCTCCAATTTATGTGCAATCCCAGGATGCATTGCAGGAATGCCCTCCCACTGGAACTGACATAGGTTTCCTCCACTGTCCAACGAGCTCCCTCATTGGCTGCAGTGGGGACACTCCCTCAGACCCAGTGAATCACACTTGGAAACATGTAACAGGCTAAACTAATAGATCAGGCCCTCCTGATAAGCAGACAGGGCCACAAATATGCTTTTCCTAGCACCTACCTAGGAGGGTGCTACATAGACAAAACAGGATGTACTTTCTAGGAGCTCCACAGAATCTGTCTCCATCTGACTCCATTGTGGGGTAATCTGCAGCCCCCGCAGGCTGATATTGCCCCATCCATCGCAGGCAAGCATGGAGGATTCATGTCCAGCCTAAAGTCTGCTTCTGTTACACAGACTCTCCGGTCTCAGAGAGCTCAGATGCCTCAAGGCGCGTGCGCGATCACTGCCATCTTTCCATCTCCCAAGCTGTCTTTTCCTGGCAAGGCCGCAATCGAGAATGTAGAAGGCTGCAAAGAGCTTGGACGGGAGTCCTTCGGCAGTATCTGCTGCATCATCCACCACAGTGGTCCTCAACTCCGGTCCTCAGGGCCCACTAACAGGCCAGATTTTAAGTATTACCTTGAGGAGATGCAGACTAGAGTACTGCAATCACTGAGCTGCAAATGATATCACCTGGGATGTATTTCAGTTATCTTCCAAATCTGGCCTGTTAGTGGGCCCTGTAGGCCAGGGTTGAGGACCACTGATCCACCACACATGGATCGAATCCACAGCCGGAGGGGGACTCCCCAGTAGGGGACATAACCACACCAATCCTGGCAGCCACAGACAACTGTAAGGTGGCACTCATGCTGCTCATTGATCATCTAGCCTCTGAATGCACCCAGTCAGGACAGGATTTGGAAAAGATCAGGGGGCGCCTAACAGGAGCAGAGGAGCGAATATCAGAGATGGAGGACACCACAAATACCAATTCCACACAAATCGTTGAGGTGCAAGCCCAGGTGGGCAATTTGGCTGATAAAATAGAGGTTGCTGAGAATAGACAAAGTCACAATAATATCAGCGTTGAGGGCCTTCCTGAAAAGGCTGAGGGGAATCATCCTTTATTTGCTGAACGACTTTTCGAAGATCTTCTTAATCTGACAAATGTGTCCCCCACATATGTAGTGGAAATAGCTCACCGTGTGCCAACAGGTGCGTGGCCCCATCGGCCCCACTGCGACCATTCCTGGTGCACTTCCTGAATTTTCGGGATCGTGACAGGATCCTGATAGAGGCCTGTAAAAAAGAGGATCTGCAATATGCCAATGAGAAGATAATGTTGTTCCCTGATTTCTCTGTAGAAACACAGAGGAAACGCCGCTCATATGTTGAAGTCCATAAGCGTTTGCAAGCTAAAAGCCTGAAGTATGGTATGCTACAGTGCCTTGCGAAAGTATTCGGCCCCCTTGAACTTTGCGACCTTTTGCCACATTTCAGGCTTCAAACATAGATATAAAAGATAACAAAGATATAAAACTGTAATTTTTTGTGAAGAATCAACAAGTGGGACACAATCATGAAGTGGAACAAAATTTATTGGATATTTCAAACTTTGTTAACAAATAAAAAACTGAAAAATTGTACGTGCAAAATTATTCAGCCCCTTAACTACTTGCCGACCGCCGCAAATAAATATACTGCGGTGGTCAGCTCCGGCCAGGCAAAGTGACGTATATATAGGTCACTAGCCTGTCACCGGCTTGTGCCCGCCACGGCTCGTTCACCAAGCAGTCAGTGCGTGTGACCGGTGGACCCGATGTCCGCCGGTCACTCGCCGATCGTCGGTAGAGAGGGAGAAAGGCAGACGGCTAATGTAAACAAGCCGCCTGTCATTCTCCCCTGTGTAAAAATGGAGATCAGACGGTTCTACTATGTAGAACCGTTGATCTCTGTTTTTACAATAGTAGACATGTCCCATCACAGTAAGAAACACGCCCCTAGGACACACTTAACCCCTTCCCTGCCAGTGTCATTGTTACAGTAACAGTGCATATGTATAGCACTGATTACTGCAGTAATGTCACTGGTAACCCCAAAAGTGTAAAAAATGTCAGTCAAGGGTCCGATCTGTCCCCCGCAATGTCGCAGTCGCGCAAAAAAAATAAATCGCAGATCGCCGCCATTACTCGTTAAAAAAAAAAAAAACACCAAAAATGACAAAAATCTTTCCCTTTGTTAGTAAAAGCGATAACTTTTGCGCAAACCAATCAAAATATACGCTTTTTGCGTTTTTTTTTACCAAAAATATGTAGCATAAAACAAATTGGCCGAAAATGTTAAAAAATTTAGATTTTTAAATTTTTTTGGGAATTTCATATAAAAAAATGTGAAAAATATTGTTATTTTTGCAAAATTTACGCTCTTTTTTTGTTTATAGCGCATGATCAAAAAAAAAAAAAAATCGCACAGGTGATCAAATACCACCAAAAGAAAGCTCTGTTTGTGGGAAAAAAAGGACATCAAATTTGTTTAGGTACAACGTCGCACGACCGCGCAATTGTCCGTTAAAGTCACGCAGTAAAAAATCGCAAAAAAACCCCTGGTCAGGAAGGGGGTAAAATCTTCCGGGGCTTGAGTGGTTAAGTTAATACTTTGTAGCGCCACCTTTTGCTGCGATTACAGCTGTAAGTCGCTTGGGGTATGTCTCTATCAGTTTTGCACATCAAGAGACTGAAATTTTTGCCCATTCCTTCTTGCAAAACAGCTCGAGCTCAGTGAGGTTGGATGGAGAGCGTTTGTGAACAGCAGTTTTCAGTTCTTTCCACAGATTCTCGATTGGATTCAGGTCTGGAATTTGACTTGGCCATTCTACCACCTGGATATGTTTATTTGTGAATCATTCCATTGTAGATTTTGCTTTATGTTTTGGATCATTGTCTTGTTGGAAGACAAATCTCCGTCCCAGTCTCAGGTCTTTTGCAGACTACATCAGATTTCTTCCAGAATGGTCCTGTATTTGGCTCCATCCATCTTCCCATCAATTTTAACCATCTTCCCTGTCCCTGCTGAAGAAAAGCAGGTCCAAACCATGATGCTGCCACCACCATGTTTGACAGTGGGGATGGTGTGTTCAGGGTGATGAGCTGTGTTGCTTTTACGCCAAACATAACGTTTTGCATTGTTGCCAAAAAGTTCAATTTTGGTTTCATCTGACCAGAGCACCTTCTTCCACATGTTTGGTGTGTCTCCCAGGTGGCTTGTGGCAAACTTTAAACAACACTTTTTATGGATATCTTTAAGAAATGGCTTTCTTCTTGCCACTCTTCCATAAAGGCCAGATTTGTGCAGTATACGACTGATTGTTGTCCTATGGACAGAGTCTCCCACCTCAGCTGTAGATCTCTGCAGTTTATCCAGAGTGATCATGGGCCTCTTGGCTGCATCTCTGATCAGTCTTCTCCTTGTATGAGCTGAAAGTTTAGAGGGACGGCCAGGTCTTCGTAGATTTGCAGTGGTCTGATACTCCTTCCATTTCAATATTATCGCTTGCACAGTGCTCCTTGGAATGTTTAAAGCTTGGGAAATCTTTTTGTATCCAAATCTGGCTTTAAACTTCTCCTCAACAGTATCTCAGACCTGCCTGGTGTGTTCCTTGTTCTTCATGATGCTCTCTGCGCTTTAAACGGATCTCTGAGACTATCACAGTGCAGGTGCATTTATACGGAGACTTGATTACACACAGGTGGATTCTATTTATCATCATTAGTCATTTAGGTCAACATTGGATCATTCAGAGATCCTCACTGAACTTCTGGAGAGAGTTTGCTGCACCGAAAGTAAAGGGGCTGAATAATTTTGCATGCCCAATTTTTCAGTTTTTTATTTGTTAACAAAGTTTGAAATATCCAATAAATTTCGTTCCACTTCATGATTGTGTCCCACTTGTTGCTGATTCTTCACAAAAAATTACAGTTTTATATCTTTTTTATTATCTTTTTTATCTTTATGAAGCCTGAAATGTGTCAAAAGGTCGCAAAGTTCAAGGGGGCTGAATACTTTCACAAAGCACTGTATATCCTAGCAAGCTACGGGTAGAATATTAAGGTACTGTAAAGTTCTTTGAATCTGCAGGGGACGCCACAGATTGGCTAGATTCCATTTATTCTTACTTGTATACAATTATATCTGTCGCAAGTCTTTGGATATCTCGAGGCTGGGATGAGGGCCTGCTGGGTCCTTTGCGCAACACCTATGCAAGAATGTTTATTTTGTTTTCTTTAATGGTTATATGGATTCCTCCTTATGTATACTATCATCATAAAGGGTGACATAACTGTCTGTTTTGGACTAGAGCTGCTCTCCTTGCTGGAAAGCAGGGGTATATGCTGACTGTCCTGTACCTTTTTGGAGTATTCACATAGGATAAGGTGACCAGATTTTTAAAATAAAATCCAGGGACATATTTTTTTTTCTATTGGCAAATGGCACAGGACTGCATAATACACAGAGCGCTGGGCACAGGACTGCATAATACACAGAGAGCTGGGCACAGGACTGCATAATACACAGAGCGCTGGGCACAGGACTACATAATACACAGAGCGCTGGGCACAGGACTACATAATACACAGAGAGCTGGGCACAGGATTGCATAATACACAGAGCGCTGGGCACAGGACTACATAAAACACAGAGCGCTGGGTAAAGGACTGCATAATACACAGAGCGCTGGGCACAGGACTGTACAATACACAGAGCGCTAGGCGCAGGACTACATAATACACAGTGCACTGGGCACAGGACTGCATAACACATGGAGCGCTGGGCACAGGACTACATAACACACGGAGCGCTGGGCACAGGACTACATAATACACAGAGCACTGGGCACAGGACTGCATAATACACAGAGCGCTGGGCACAGGACTACATAATATACAGGAGGTTGTTAAGCATAGAGTACTGGGTTCAGAGGTTTGCTATGCACAGAGGACACTTCTGCCCCCACATCCATAGCTTACCTCTGCACCCTTCTCCCACAGATTATCCCTGCAGCCACCTCTTAGCCCTCTCCCCACAGTAGCTAAACGTTTCATCTCTCCATGCAGCTGCATCACCTCTGACCCCTGCTCCCCCACTGCCATCACCTGCGTACAAACAGAACCCCCTACCCTTTTTTTGTTCTTTTCTGTTGGACATTTTTGCCACAGGACGATTGCAGATGATCAACATCTGCCAAAGTGCTAGCTACTTCCAGTGACTGTTGATATGGGTTTTGGGTTTACGCCGAATGTCAGGTTTCTAAGTTGTTTTGTTATTGGGTATTACAGCAGGGTCAGTTTTTCCAGGTTCCAGGCGCCACCATGTGGGGATATTCTGCAACTCTGTCATGCTAATCTTATTTTTCTTTGCAGCTTCTTTGGAACACAGCGGCAGGGCTGTTGGCCTGACTCTGTCTCCCTGGATAAGTCGCCATATAATTTAACCACTTTAGGACCGGAGGATTTTCCTGCTTTACGTCCAGGCCACTTTTTGTAACTAGGCACTGTGAGACTTTAACTGACAATTGCGAGGTCATGCGACGCCGTACCCAAACTAAATTTACGTCCACAAACAGAGCTTTCTTTTGGTGGTATTTGATCACCTCTGCGCTTTTGATTTTTTGCAATATTAATAAAAAATAGCGATAATTTTGAAAAAATAACAATATTTTTCTACTTTTATCAGTTAAAAAATATCCAAATAATCAAGTTTTGTCATATATTTAGGCCAAAATGTATTTAGCTACATGTCTTTGACAAAAAAATTCTCAAGGAGCGTATTTTTAACCGTTTTAAGACTGGAAGATATTACCCCATTCCTGACCAGGCCATATTTTGCGATTCGGCACTGCGTTATTTTAACGGACAATTGCGAGGTCGTGCGACGCTGTACCCAAATTAAATTGATGTTTTTTTCCCCACAAATAGAGCTTTCATTTGGTGGTATTTGATCACCTGTGCGATTTTTACTTTTTGCGCTATAAACAAAAAATAGCGACAATTTTGAAAAAATAACAATATTTTTCACATTTTTTTATATGAAATCCCCCCCCCCCCCCAAAAAAAATGTAAAAATCAAAATTTTTTAACATTTTAGGCCAATTTGTTTTCTGCTACATATGTTTAGTAAAAAAAAATTGCAATAAGCGTATTTTGATTGGTTTGCGCAAAAGTTATTGCAGCTACTAACTATGGGAAAGATTTATGTCATTTATGTTATTTTTATTGGTTTTTTTTTTTAACGAGTAATGGTGGCGATCTGCGTTTTTTTTTTTTTTTTTGCGGAACTGCGACATTGCGGCGGACAGATCGGACCCTTGACTGACATTTTTGACACTTTTGGGGGGACCAGTTACATTACTACAGTAATCAGTGCTATAAATATGCACTGTTACTGTAATAATGACACTGGCATGGAAGGGGTTAACTTTATTGGTGATCAAGGGGTTAAATGTATGCCTGGTGCTTACTGACGTGTGTGGGGGGAGGGGATTGTGTGACACAGGCACAGATCGCAGGTTCAGCTATGCTGAATCCTGTAATCTGTCCCTGCCTGTCACATAGCGGGCAGATTTCCACACTCGATCCCCGGCGATCGGGGAAGAGCGGCGGTGATCACCGCCTCTCCTCCCCTGGCCTGACTCCCGCTGTGTCTGAATACAGCGGGAGCGCGCCGCCCACAAGGGGAGGAGTCCAGCGTCGTAGGTCTACGTCTCTGGATGGAATCGAGCCACTTTGCCGCAGTACGCTCAATGTGAGCGGTCGGCAAGTGGTTAAAATATTATGGCTAAGTCAGTTAAAATACTATCCTGGAATGTCCGGGGACTTAATGATAAAGTTGAAAGGGCGGCCATGTTTAGCTATCTAAAGGTAGTCAGACCGCAGATTGTCCTCTTACAGGGGATGCATTTGGATGGTAGCAAGGTGTTATTGTTACGTAGGCCATGGATACAGCATATGTTCCATGCCTCTTACTCCTCACATGCCAGGGAAGTAACTATTTTGATCAGTAAGAGTATACCTTGCTCCATCCAGAAGGTGATCTCTGATCCGGGAGGACGATATGTTATTCTAGTACTGGGTATGTATCAAACAACAATGGTGATTGCTAGCATTTACTTACCACCACCCTTTCAGCCGCATTTATTATATGATTTATTAGTGACGTTGGCTCCTTATATGCCTCTTCCTCTTCTCCTGGCTGACGACTTTAATACTATTCTGAATGGCAGATTAGATACCTCTAACCCGCAGCGACTGGCTTCCACTGATCTCCTCTACTAGGTATCTGCTGCTAAAATGACTGAGCTGTGGTGGTGTAAGAACCCAGGTGTTCCGAGTTACTCATGTTTGTCTCGAACACATAAAATGGCTTCTAGAATTGATCTCGCCTTTGCTAACACCAGTTGTTTGCATTTAGTTCATGCTGCCTCCTCTCTGTCGGGTGGTTTGTCAGATCACGACCCTTTATTGATGACTCTCTCGCTGACAGCCGGGAGTGGAGGAAGTGCATGGCGCTTGTCGTCTGGTTAATTGCAAACTAGGCAGGTGGTACAGAAGGTACACAGTCTCCTATGTCAAACTTTTGGGATGAAAATTCTTCCTCTGCGGCAGATACGGTGGTTTGGGATACATTCAAAGCTGTAATACATATTGGCCTTTAGGCAGTCTGTAAAGACTATAATGCAGAGAGGGAGGAACGTAGGCTGGATGGGGAATATGCAGCTGCCCTGGGTGATGTAACTTATGCAGCCCTAGAGGGAGCTAAGTGTCAGCTTGTCTTGTTTAATACTAACTTGGCGCATACTACCTTGCTTCATAGAGCGGAGTCCCTTTTTGAAAAGAGTGACAAAAATGGCAATTTATTGGCATTGCTTGTGGCAGATCAGAGGGCACCGGTTAGCGTTCCCTGTATTGGTTCTCAAGCGGGGGAGTTGGTTAAGGATCCTGAGGCCATTATGGATATCTTTGTAGAGTATTACTCAGGGGTATATTCTCCAATACCTGTATATGATAAGGCAGAGTTGATGGGTCTTCTCTCTGATCTTCCTATACCTGTTTTGGAAGCTTGTGACAGTGCCTGGCTTAATAGGGATCTTACTCTTAAAGAAATAGAGGCAGCTATTCTTTCGTTCCCCCCGCACAAATCTCCGGGCCCCGATGGGATCTCGGTAGAGTGGTATCGACAGTACTCTGATACGCTAGCACCCAGATTGCAATCACTATACTCATATTGCTTTGAACGTGAGGTATTGCCATCATCTATGTTGTGGTTCTCCTGCCTAAACTGGGCAAGGATCATACTGTACATGCTGCTCCTCCTATAGGCTGTTAGCCCTCCTCAATGCTGATCTAAAAATCCTTACAAAGGTCCTGGCTACTGGGCTGTCAGTGGTGCCTCCAGCCCTAGTAGATATTGATCAAACGGGCTTCATGCCAGGGAAATCCACTACCACTGACACCACAGTGGAGTCGCTGGACATAGGCAAGGCCTTTGATTCTGTGGATTGGGGGTATATGAAGGCAGTGTTGAAGCGTATGGGATTTGGTCCGAGTTACTGTAAGTGGGAGTCTTTATTGTATAATGAGCCCCGGATTGCATTAAACATATGGTCCTCGATATCTCCTTTTTTAAGGTTGGCAGGGGGACCAGGCAGGGTTGCCCATTGTCGCCCTTCTTGTTTTCTTTGGTGATCGAACTATTGGCTGTGGCGTTGCGCTCCTCCCCTGAGGTAGGTGCATTTGAGGTTTACTCTATCAGAGAATGCCTGGCGTTGTATGTGGATAACATGTTATTGTTTTTACAGGATCCGGGTCTGTCTCTGCGAGCAGTTTTTGATATTTTGGATAAATTTGCGAACTTTTCTAGCCATAAAGTGAACTGGGACAAACCGACCATTCTTCTGCTTGACCCAGGCACTAGCGGCTAATGCAGCATTACAGTTGCAATGGGTTAATAGCTTCACATATTTAGGGGTTCCCATTTCTGCAAGGGTGGTGGATTACCTTAATCTGAATCTGCTGGCTCTGCTGGACCTCCTTAAAAGAAGGGCGGAGGTATGGAAGAATCTCCCTTTGTTGGTTTTGGGACACACAAACCTCTTAAAAATGAAGATCCTCCCAGGGTTTTCTATATTTTCTCCACAATTCTCCTATATGGGTTCCGTGTTCCTTTTTCCATCGGGTGCATGGCTTAATTGGTTTGTTAATATGGGGAAACTCACCTCCCAGGATAAGTCTCCGGGCTCTTCGGGACAAGGGGAATCTTGCATTGCCGGATTTGTACAAATATTTTCCAGCTGGCCAGGGAGTTTTTGTACGCAGATGGCTCCTTGGAGATGATGGGGATTTCGCCACGGTGTTAGAGGCAGCGGTGCTGGGTTCATTTAAGAGCCTTCGTCTCCTGGTGTATCGTTTTCCTGTGGCCAAATTTCCCTTAACGGAGACAATGCGAGCTACTATTAAGGCCTGGAATAATGCTCAGGAATTGCTGACGTCTGCACCTGGCTCCCTATCGCCGGCCTTGCCGCTGTGGTTGAGTCCCCGTTTCCTCATTTTCTCTCCATACCTGATCCTGTTATATGGGCATCCAAAGGGGTTAAGACCTTGGGTGATATCACCAGGGGTGGCGAATTATCTCAATTTGCCAATCTGAAACAAAGCTTGCCCAACCCGTATCTCTTCCGTTACCTTAAACTGAGACACGCATTCATCTCCCAGTTTAGCACCAGCAGGGTGGAAATTAAGCCCTCTGCCTTGGAGAACATCATACTGGATGAAACCATGAAAAAAACGTTGTCAGAATTATATGAGGAATTCCTCCCTGTTTCTCCCCCCTCGGTAGCTAGGTGTAGAGAACAATGGGTGACGGAGGTTCCAGACTTGGAAGGCGAGGATTGGGATAATGTATGGAGTTTCCCCCTTGCACAATCTGCAAGGGATCGTTTAATTAAATTTAAATTCCTGCACAGGATATTCTATACTTCTGCAAGACTATCTAAAATTTACCTGGGGACCTCAGCAGAGCGTGGGCGCTGCTCATACACTCTGGCTAACTTTAGTCATACATTTTAGCACTGCCGGGCAGCTCAGGAGTTCTGTACTGCTGTTGTGCGCTGTATCGTGGAGATCACCTCTGTGCCAGTGCCTATGATCGTGTCCACTGTTCTGCTTGGTCTATTGGAGAACCTGGCACCAACTAGGGCCCAGCGCACCTTACTTAGTCTGCTTCTATTCTATGCTCGCAAGGCACTGATCCTCTTTTGGAAAAAGCCAATGACACCCTCTAAATCTAATTGGAATGCTGAAAGGACTTGTGAATAAGGTGAATCCATTCTATAAAGCCACATATTTGAGCAGAGGCTGCCTAAAGAAGTTTGATAAAGTGTGGGAGATCTAGCTGGAGAGCCCTGCCTCTGTTGCATAAGGTAGTCCGAATAATGGATACTTGGGTGAGAATTGCATTGAAGGTGATGTAGAAGGTGCCTAACTATGTGCTCAATTACATTATCATCCTAGAGGCTGCATATGTACAGTATCTCACCAAAGTGAGTACACCCCTCACATTTTTGTAAATATTTTATTATATCTTTTCATGTGACAACATTGAAGAAATGACACTTTGCTACAATGTAAAGTAGTGAGTGTACAGCTTGTATAACAGTTTAAAATGGCTGCCCCCTCAAAATAACTCAACACACAGCCATTCATGTCTAAACTGCTGCCAACAAAAGTGAGTACACCCCTAAGCGAAAAAGTCCAATTGGCCATTTTCCCTCCCCAATGCCACGTGTCTTGTTATCGCTCTCACTCTCTGATACTGGTCACTGGAAGTTCAACATGGCACCTCATGGCAAAGAACTCTCTGAGGATCTCAAAAAAAAAAAAGAAGAATTGTTGCTCTACATAAAGTTGGCTTAGGCTATAAGAAGATTGCCAAGACCCTGAGAAACTGAGCAGCAGCATGGTGGCCAAGACCATACAGTGGTTTAACAGGACAGGTTCTACTCAGAACAGATCTCGCCATGGTCTACCAAAGAGGTTGAGTGCACGTGCTCAGCGTCATATCCAGGGGTTGTCTTTGGGAAATAGATGTATGAGTGCTGCTAGCATTGCTGCAGAGGTTGAAGGGGTGGGGGGTCAGCCTGTCAGTGCTCAGACCATACGCTGCACACTGCATCAAGTTGGTCTGCATTGCTGTCCTCCCAGGAGGAAACCTCTTCTAAAGATGATGCACAAGAAAGCCCGCAAACAGTTTGCTGAAAACAAGCAGACTAAGGACATGAATTACTGAAGCCATGTCCTGTGGTCTGATGAGACCAAGATAAACTTATTTGGTTCAGATGGTGTCAAGCGTGTGCGGTGGCAACCAGGGGAGGAGTACAAAGACAAGTTTGTCTTGCCTACAGTCAAGCAAGGTGGTGGGAGTGTCATGGTCTGGGGCTGCAAAAGTTCTGCAGGCACTGGGGAGCTACAGTTCATTGAGGGAATCATAAATGCCTACATGTACTGTGACATACTGAAGCAGAGCGTGATCCCCACCGGGCAGTATTCCAACATAACGACTCCAAACACACCTCCAAGATGACCACTGCCTTGCTAAAGAAGCTGAGGGTAAAGGTGATGGACTGGCCAAGCATGACATTTTTGACACTTTTGGGGTGGACCAGTGATATTACTACAGTAATCAGTGCTAAAACTATGCACTGTTACTGTAATAATGACACTGGCAGGGAAGGGGTTAACACAGTAAGTGATCAAGGGGTTAAATGTGTACCTAGGGATGTGTTTCTAACTGTGGGGGGGCGTGGCTTGTGAAATGATCACAGAGACCTGTGATCCTATATAGCAGGACCACAGGGGCTCTGTGATCATTCCAGAGAGAAGAACGGTCAGCTGTGTTTACAACAGCTGACTATCCTCTCTCAGCGGGGAACGATTGTGGGTGTCAGGCGGCAATCGGAGCCGCCTGCCCCGTGCATCAGGATCCTCGCTGACGAGCGGGGTCGGAAGTGCGCCGCCGACAGCACGCACTCGCCCCCTAGCTGCAGGCGTGCCGACCAATGTATACCTACGGCGGTTCCCGCAGGAGCGGCTGCCTTCTGAATTATAACTGCGGTGGGCAGTCGTTAAGCGGTTAAAGGGTTAGTTCACCTTCACCAAAAAAACTGCCTATACAGATAAGGGGGGTCTGCAGCTTTGAATAAAGTTGAATAATACCCTTGCTATAGGTGCAGGCCATTTACATACCTCACGAAGCCTGACTGGAAAACTTTTAGGATGTGGTTAAGAGTTGCTGATAAGGGGGTATAGGCCCGGACCCCATGAGTACAGCAGAGGGGCCTGGCAGCAGAGTAAATCTGATCATAGATAGGAGGGGGTGACCGGCGCATCGGGGGACAATTGCTAGAAGCGATCCCTCCTTTCCCTCCTGCCGGCTTTCTAAAGTCTGGTAAACAAAGGCCAAATATCAGCCGGTTCAACAGAAACCAGCCAACATTCGGCTCCTATGTACAGCAGCCTATCCAGCTTCTGTCGAACGGGCATGCTGGAAAAACAGCTGCCAATCAGCGTTCACAGACAATGGCTGTAAGCGCTGACAGGTATGTTCTGGTGGGGCAGTCCCCCTTTAGTGGGGAGATCACTGTACTAACATCATATAATTAATACAGCGAGCTCCTCTTTTGGTTTATTTGATTTTATGTCTTTGATATCAAGGTCCTCTTGACGTCCCTGAGGAAGAGTATGCACCGTGAAACGTGTTGGACAGTTGGACTTAATATACGATACATTGACATTGCATTTCTCCCTCTTGTTTGTTCGCAATAGAAGGATTTATTAATGTTGTGAATGTGTAAACAGACAATATATGTGTGTCGTGATGTTACTATTATGAACTACATGAGATGGAATGTTTTTTTATTTTTCATCCAATAAAGTTTATTACATTTTTTACATAAAGTTCTAATTTTGTGCCCTGTAAAATACCTGCCACCCAATATACGCTTGAGCAATTAGAATTTTTGGGATAGACACTGATGTGGTTTCAAATCTCCCCTCTTTCTTTTGGGGTGGACCTGGGGGGGGGGTGAGTAGATGGGAGTAGTTGGATCGATGGGGGGGCAGTGGAGTCGCCAAGGAGGTAGATGGGTGGACAGGGTGGTAATTTGGGTGGATAGGGGGGCACTGTAGTGGACAGGGGCGTAGTTGGGTGGATGAGGGAAAGTGGGGTGAACTAAGGTCACTAAAATGGACAGGGGGGCAGTGGGGTGGACTGGAGGGGTGGATGGGAGGCAGCTGGGTGGTCAAGGAGGTAGTTAGGTGGACAGGGGGTCACTGCAGTGGACAGGGGGGTAGATGGCGGGGGAGTGGGGTGGACTAGGGGCACTGTAGTGGACAGAGGGGAGTTGGGTGGACAAGGGAGCAGTTTGGTGGACAGGGAGGCAGTGGGGTGGACAAGGAGCTAGTTGGGTGGACAGGGGGGCACTGTAGTAGAGAGGGAGACAGTTGGGTGGACAGGGGGCCACTGTAGCGGACAGGGGGGTAGTTGAGTGGTTGTAAGAAATGAGGATGTTGGAGGGAGCACCACCAAAAATAAGGTACTTGCTTAACTAAGAAAAAAAAAGTACATGGAATTATGTATTGTGGGGGAGGGAAGCAAATGACAGGAGATTTATTTATTGAGGAAAAGTCTGTTTTAAGTAAAAATACCAGGGAAACATATACATCTCTTCGTAAGATTGCACATTCTATAAAAGTCCAGTCCTGACTGTGAATTGGTCCATACACATTAGCTATTAACATATGCTGCATATCTATAGGAAAGGTTACACCCTCCCACCAAAGCATTACCTACTGACCCAATACAGCCACCTACTTCTACATTTATTTCCTGAAATTCCTTGTTACCGCTCGTCGGAATTAACGGTCCTGAGTATTTTAAGATGAAGGCTCAGACAGTGGCATTCCGGTCTTTCAAGACTTTGATAGCCAGCACAACATTACTTGATGAACACCGGACAATAGTAGTTTGCATCTCAGATTATGGAGTTTCATAATTAAACTCCAACGCCCCGTTTAGGGTTCCATTTCCCAGGTTGCATAATCTGTGAAGGCTTCTACATAGATTTGAAAGGCCATTCAGGAGACATAAAGCTGATCTGTGCCAGGAGTCATCCATCGTATGATCTTTACTGCCTCTTATAACTGGACGACCTGCCTCTTCTTCACTTCATTCTTCTGCACCA
Organism: Pelophylax lessonae; assembly: GCF_965119305.1. NCBI lineage: Eukaryota > Metazoa > Chordata > Amphibia > Anura > Ranidae > Pelophylax > Pelophylax lessonae. The sequence goes on from NC_138769.1 coordinate 100,397,341, forward strand.
TCTCCATTACCACTTTAGCTTCATACAATGGAACCAGCTCATCCAACTGAGGCCTAATGGAGAAACACACAGACACAAGGTTCAGTTTCATGAATGGCAACCTTGCTCCATTCAGTGACTCACAGCACATAAGAACGAGGTCTCTACTGCTCCCTATTGCAGCAGTCCAAGATGAAATGGCTTATGCCTATGATTGCATCCTAGCAATATATATATTTTGTGTGTTGTTACTTGACCTAGAAGATTTTACCCCATTCATAACCAGACCATTTTATGCTATTCAGCACTGTGCTACTTTAACTGACAATTTGGTTGTCATGAAACACTGCACACAAAAACATTTATGAATTTTTTTCACACAAATAGAGCTTTCTTTTGCTGTTCTATGATCACCACTGGGTTTTTTATTTTTTTGTGATATTTTTGGAAAAAAAAGCAATATTTTTTGCTTTCTTCTAAAAAAAATGTCCCATAAAAAAAAAAAAATTAAAAAAACGAATTTCTTCATAAATTTTGTCCAAAATGTATTCTGATACATGTCTTTGGTAAAAAAAACGAAACCTCAATAAGTGTATATTGATTGGTTTATCTGACAGTAATGTCTACAAACTATGGGATATATACTGGAATTTTGTATTTATTTATTTTAGACTACTATTGGCAGTGATCAGCGACTTATAACGGGATTGGGCCATTTGACATCAACTGACACTGGGGGGAACTGGCATCACCAGTGGCATAATTACAGTGATCAGTGCAAATATGCACTGTCACTGTACTAATGACACTGGATAGGAAGGGGTTAACATCTGGGGTGATCAATGGGCTAAATGTGTGCCTGACTATTAGAGATGGGCTCGGGGGTGTTCGGGATTCCACCTGCCCGATCCCGACAGGAAGCCGACACTGCACATGGCTAATCAAAGGCAGTGAGAAATTTCCCAGTCCGCAGCTGCACTGATCGGGAAATGTCTCACTGCCTGTGATTAGCCGTGTGCAGTCGGCTTCCTGGCGGGATTGGGCAGATGGGACCCGAAACATGCCAGAGCCCATTCCTACTATGTGCTGATTCTTACTAAGGATCGTGCGTGTGTGTGTGTTTTCCCTGTTTAGCAGATCCCTTGTCAGTGACCAGAGCTCTGTATTGTTTACAATTACAGAGCTCTGTTCCATGGATCACTCAGCTGATCAGCGGGTGCCAGTGGCAAATCATTGGCTGAGACCCACGGGGTCGGCTTGTGCTGTGACAAATCACAGCACAGCACAGCCAGGCCGGCAGTCGCGCAACTCACGTACTAGGTGTGTGATCCAGAGCAGCAAGGCCGCTTTGTCGCCGTACTAGTACGTTACGCAGTCGGCAAGCAGATAATTAAATGCCTTACCGAAATACGCCACATGAGAGTTTGTCCACCACATCTTTCAGGATATGTGAGAAAAAAGTTAAGGGTGTATTTACTATTTGAACTCCAGGCAAACAGCTAAATGCACAAATGATATACAAATATGGGATGTTTTACCCGCCAAATCATCGGTTTTCATATGTATGGGTTGCTGTACCTACAGAAAACACGGGGAAAAGGCCCTCAGACCTTTTCCAAAATCACAGATGCAGGGAAAACCGCATAGTGCTTTGTGGTTCCCAGCAGGGGAAAATGCGCTGCAGTTTCCAGTACATGGAATTAATGGCACCCCTGTGGGTCTGAAAGAAGCTTTGGGTCTCCTCTCAGGTTTTCAAAGTCCTGTTCATTTGATCTCATTGTGCATGCGGACTGGATAGGAGGCTGTCCTGACTCCATAACTGATGTATGAGCATAGGAAATCTCAGACACCACACACCGTGCAAAGCAATATGTCATAAGGATAATAGCAGCCTCAGCAAGATCCATCCAAGCCATGCCCCCCCCCCAATGCGTTTCGCCCAGCCCCTTGAGACTTAATCATGGAGCTCACCCCTGTGCATCTGCTAAAAGCAGGACATTTTTGCTGCTCATGCAGGAAAGCATACCATTACATGCATTCCTACACCACAGAAGTGTGAATCTAGCCTCACACTGGATTACTGCACAGATCTCTACAAAGCACACCAAGACTTAAAGAAGAATACACATGACGGAATTATTTCGACAATATTTGCTTATCCCCGAGTTCAGCCTTAAAGTGATTGTAAATGTAAAGAGATTTTTTTTTCTTAGCAAACACATTTAAACTTGCCTGCTCTGTATAGTGGAATTGCACAGAGTAGCCCTCAACCTCCTCTTTTTGGGTCCCTTGCTGGTGCTTCTGGCTCCGCCTCTCTGGCGAATGCCCCCATAGAAAGCTGCTTTCTATGGAAGAACTTGTGCGGGCTCGCTTCCGAGCCTTGCTGTCTGCGTCTATTGACACATACAGCGGGACTCAGCCCTGCCCCCCCCCCTGCTTCTTCGTCAATGGCTTTGATTGACAGCCAATGGCTCTCACTGCCTTGGCAATGCCAGTGACACCAGGAAGTGAGGGGAGAGGATGTGCACAGTGCTGGATTAAATAAGGGATCAGCTAAGTGTAAGGAGGAGGGGATTAGGGGGTTACTGATGCATAAACATTTTTTACCTTAATACAAGGAATGCATTAGAGTAAAATATGTTTTGGCTTTAAAACCACTTTATTAACCTTCAAAAGAAATTTCAGCCTTTAAAAACTGGAAGAAGCTGGCCAGCAAATATTGGTTACTATGAATTACTGCAAAGCTATCCCAGCCAGATCAGAAAAGGATATGCAGATATTTTCCTTGCTGCGCATTGGACAGGTTCCAGATCTCATCATTGAGAAAGGAAAGTGACGCCCCCTTCAGGAACAGGTTGTGGCTGTCAGGTGGGTCCAGCTGCAACGCAAAGATCATTGAAAATCTAAATGACTTCTTATCATAAATTAACACATATACACAATAAAGGAATACATGAACACACATGATGTATATGTAGAGATTTAAAAATAGTTACTGTAATTTAAAAGGGAGAAGTGCAGTTAAAAAAAAAAAAATTAAATAGTAACGAACCCCCCCAAGACTTTGTAGCCAAAATAAATAAATCTTTGTCCTGAAAAACTCTTTTCCAATGCCCAGACTGTGTCCCACTGGCACTCAGCAGGCCTCAGCAGAACCAAATGTCTAGCTGAAAAAGCAATGCTTTGAGTCCCTCCGTTATTGCGTGAAGGTAGCCATACACTGTGTGATTTTTGTTCAGTTGTGTTCGACTTTTCAATTAACTTTTATGGAAGGAGCCTGCTGGAAAATATTTTGGCCAAACAGCAGCTGCATCAAATTAGGCAGCAGAGCTGGCTGTAAAAATACAATAGCTGCAGTGGGAGATTCATACATCTGCACTGTACAGCAAGGATGGAGGAATTAATTTTTCCAGCCTGCAGGCTGGATGAAGAAAAAACTATCAGTCTATGGCCAGCTTAAAGCTAGATTTTCAGTTGAGCGCAATGGAGCACTGAAACTAGAAAACAATAAACTGTCTCAAGGCAGATTTGCAGTAATGACAGGTTTCTGCAGGGCTGAGGCAGTTTGGTTCTATTTTGTTCTTGGCTAAAAAGGCCAGGAGGGTTTATTAAGGACTTTATTTTTTACATTTGAAATTAAACTTTGGAGTGATTGCACAGTTGATCAATGTTTGTATTGGTGGGTGAAAGAAAGTATATAAACAAGAAAGAAGGTAATTTGTAGAAGATGCACACATGATCCTACAGAACCTATAAAGCTAAATTCTCAAAGTTCTTATTTGAAACTAAGTGTTCCCACACTTATCTACTCACTCTACTTTGTTTTCCTATTTTTTACTCACTTTCTCTATCTTCTTCCTCTGTACTTTTGGTCCTTAAAGAGGTTGTAAACTTGTTTAAAAATTTTTTTTTTTTTTTTACAACCTGCAAGAGAAAGACATAATGAGCTAGTATGCATCGCATACTAGCTCATTATGAAATACTTACCTTAGAACGAGCCCCCGCCGTGCCGCTCTCTTACCTGTATGACGGGCGACATGACATGTCGCTCGTCTTCCGGGATCGCGGCATCCGGTCATCTGATTGGCCGGAGCCGCGGTGACGTCACTCCCGCGCACGCGCGCGGGAGCCGACGGTCACGGCACGGGGCTCTGAAGGAACGGCACGATCAGCCGTTCCTTCAGAGCGCATGCGCCAGTGACGTCACTGGCTGCATTAAAGGTAAATATCTCCTAAACGGTACATGTTTAGGAGATATTTACAGTACCTATAGGTAAGCCTTATCATAGGCTTACCTATAGGTACAACTTCCTGAGGAGGGTTTACTTCCTCTTTAAGTTGGATTTTTATTCTCGATTTAAGGTTTCTGACTAGGTTTTGTATGTGACAAATTACCTTAAATGATAGAATGTTGATACTCTTACTTTTCTTTTTTTTTTTGGCTGATATCTGGATAGAGATACAAGTCCATTGTTTGGTACCATAGTGGTTCCTATGCTGGTAATAGTTATTTTTTTATTATGGTTTCTACCTGCCCAGGTGATAGGTCTGTAGTAAAGGCCTAGTCCTGCTTCACCCTTTCACTGGGCCTACAATGTTGATCTGAAGTATGGACCACGTTTTACTGGGCCTCTCTTAGAACGTAGTAGAATATGTAGTATTACGCTAGACCACATGTGTCAAACACAAGGCCCGCGGGCCGAATCTGGCCCTCCAGGCCATTTCATGTGGCCCTGCAGCTGCAGGAGAGCTCCAGACCCTGTGTTTTCTGCTTTCCAACAATGCCTCCAGCATTTTCCCAGCAGCAGTACAAGGTAAGGGTGGTGCACTGTAATGTAAGGGAGGGTGGGGCATTCAACTTCTGATGGTGGGGAGGCTCCTGACATCTTATGTAAGGGTAGGGGTTGCTCTGAACATCTAGTCCTACAGATACAACCGGCCATTTTGAGGGCAATCATATTGCTGATTCGACCCTCGATTAAATGGAGTTTGCCACCCCTGCTCTAGACCAAGGATCCTCAAACTACGGCCCTCCAGCTGTTGCAGAACTACACATTCTATAAGGCATTGTAAAACTTTGACATTAACAGACATGACTAGGCATGATGGGAAATGTAGTTCCTGAACAACTGGAGGGCAATAGTTTAAAGACCCCTGCTCTAGACTCTTCAAGGTCGACCACTTGGATACAGTTTCTCATATCTACTTATGGACTATCCATGAGTTCTTAGCAAACCCCTCATCTTCCATCTATTACTGTCACCAATTTCCTATTCTATACGGACTATGATGAAAGTTATATTTTGTATCCAATTTTGCTACTTAATGTTTTTTCTTGTTATTTAAAATCTTAATAAAAAAAAGATTGAAACAGAAAAATGTTAGTCACAAGGTCATTATCATTTGGTCTAGTATCTGGGTACCTGGAGGTTATGTTCTCTTGTCACCCAGTGTCCTCCAACAGACAGGAGTGTGATGATGTCATGTTTGTGAGGCTGAAGTTTTGGTTTTGTAACGTGGTCTTCTGTATTGTAGAGGATCACTGGGAACAAGAAAGGAAGAGATCATCATTCACTACTTGTGTAGGATACTGTTGCCACTGCAATATCTGGCAGTAAATTAATTATGTCTTTATCCAGCATTACTGTACAGCAGTGTTAATTTCGTCGACTAAAACGTTTTCGTCGACTAAATTAACACAATTTTAGTCGACTAAAATACGACTAAAACTAAAACAATTCAGATGACTAAAATATGACTAAAACGAAAATGGCATTTAGTCTTAAGACTAAAATACGACTAAAACTAAAATGGCATTTTGGTCAAAAGACTATAACTAAAACTAAATCGAAATTTGCTGCCAAAATTAACACTGGTGCATGCTCAATGTTTAATACCATAAATAACATATTTGATTTTTCACTCCAGGACCAGCAGTAGTATATAATGAGTTTGGGAATTGTAGAGAAATGCCTAAATAATGCATTACAAATTACAATTGAACTACACCCATTCGTTTATAGATGACTAAAATGAGTTTTAGTCGACTAAAATGTAGGACGTTTTAGTCGACTAAAATGTACTGGAGTTTTAGTCGACTAAATACGACTAAAACTAAAACACTTGCAGAAGACTAAAATGGGACTAAAACTAAAATGCTATTTTAGTCCTAAGACTAAGACTAAAACTAAATTAAAATTTTCTGCCAAAATTAACACTGCTGTACAGGGGTGTACAGGCAGGTAAGACACTTAAATGTAGAAGAGACAAAGCATGCATCTTCTGCATTAAAAATCCTGCCTGTCCAACAATTTTTAAAACCCAGTCTAAACTTCCACTTTAATATATCAATATCTTTTGGCAAATTTTATCTTGAGATGAAAAAAAATTCTAATTACTGGTGTTTTATTACCACAGGCCAACACACAGTTTGGTGCCTCGAATGTTATACTTGTTCCGGAGTATATTTGACCCGCCTTTTCCAAAAATGGCACAGTTTTTGCTCTATCGACTCTAATTTTTGAGATACAGCATAAATGCTGTATACTGCTTTTCACCCTTCAAAAATCAGGATATTTTAATGTAGTGTTTACACCACCTATACGATGACAACTATAATACAGTTAATAGCTTACACTTAACCACATTAATACAGTTAATAGCTTACACTATATATATAACAAACACATACATCTCACAAAAGTGAGTACACCCCTCCTATTTTTGTAAATATTTTATTCTATTTTTTTCATGTGACAACACTGAAGAAATGACACTTTGCTACAATGTAAAGTAGTGAGTGTACAGCTTGTATAACAGTGTAAATTTGCTGTCCCCTCAAAATAACTCAACACACAGCCATTAATGTCTAAACCGCTGGCAACAAAAGTGAGTACACCCCATAAGTGAAAATATCCAAATTGGGCCCAATTAGCCATTTTCCCTCCCTGGTGTCATATGACTTGTTAGTTTTACAAGGTCTCAGGTGTGAATGGGGAACAGGTTTGTTAAATTTGGTGTTATCACTCTCATTCTCTCATACTGGTTACTGGAAGTTCAACATGGCACCTCATGGCAAAGAACTCTCTGAGGATCTGAGAAAAAGAATTGTTGCTCTACATAAAGATGGCTTAGGCTGTAAAAAAGATTGCCAAGACCCCGAAACTGAGCTGCAGCACGGTGGCCGAGACCAAACAGCGGTTTAACAGGACAGGTTCCACTCAGAACAGGCCTCGCCATGGTCGACCAAAGAAGTTGAGTGCACGTGCTCAGCATCTTATCCAGAGGTTGTCTTTGGGAAATAGATGTATGAGTGCTGCCAGCATTGCTGCAGAGGTTGAAGAGGTGGGGGGTCAGCCTGTCAGTGCTCAGACCATACGCCGCACACTGCATCAAATTGGTCTGCATAGCTGTCGTCCCAGAAGGAAGCCTCTTCTAAAGATGATGCACAAGAAAGTCTGAAAATAGTTTGCTGAAGACAAGCAGACCAAGGACATGGGTTACTGGAACCATGTCCTGTGGTCTGATGAGACCAAGATAAACTTATTTGGTTCAGATGGTCTGAGGCGTGTGTGGTAGCAACTAGGTGAGGAGTACGAAGACAAGTGTGTCTTGCCTACAGTCAAGCATGGTGGTGGCATTGTCATGGTCTGGGGCTACATGAGTGCTGCCGGCACTGGGGAGCTATAGTTCATTGAGGGAACCATGAATGCCAACATGCACTGTGCAATACCGAAGCAGAGCATGATCCCCTCCCTTCAGGGACTGGGCCGCAGGGCAGTATTCCAACATGAGAACAACCCCAAACACACCTATAAGATGACCCCTGCCTTGCTAAAGAAGCTGAGGGTAAAGGTGATGGACTGGGCAAGCATGTCTCCAGACCTAAACCCTATTGAGCATCTGTGGGGCATCCTCAAATGGAAGATAGAGGAGCGCAAGGTCTCTAACATCCACCAGCTCTGTGATGTCATCATGGAGGAGTGGAAGAGAACTCCAGTGGCAACCTGTGATGCTATGGTGAACTCCATACCCAAGAGGGTTAAGGCAGTGCTGGAAAATAATGGTGGCCACACAAAATATTGATACTTTGGGTCCAATTTGGACATTTTCATTTAGGGGTGTACTCACTAAATGGTTTAGACATTAATGTGTTGAGTGTTTTTGAGGAGACAGCAAATTTACACTGTTATACAAGCTCTATGCTCACTACTTTACATTGTAGCAAAGTGTAATTTCTTCAGTGTTGTCACATGAAAAGATATAATAAAATATTTACAAAAATGTAAGGGGTGTACTCACTTTTGTGAAATACTGATATATATATATATATATATATATATATATATATATATATATATATATATATGTGTGTGTGTGTGTGTCCTCTTTGTGATCAAACCAATACACCAGCCATAATTAGTTTTTTGTATTTGAGATTTTACTTATCAACTGTCACTTTCTACTAATATTTATGGATTAAGTATGTACCCGGGCCTTTAAAGTTCTGTAAGGGGGGGGGGGGTCTTTTCCTTTTTCTACATTACATAGGGATGATGGCCTAAATTTTCTTTCAGACTGTACCCTAGCTTCCAGTTAAAATATCTGCTAGCTTGAAAATAAAAACACAAACTGGGTAACAGAAGAACAAGCTGATCAGCAAGATGTTTTAATTAAAGCGGTAGTATACTGGTTTTTGTGACTTTTACCTACAGGTAAGCCTATAATAAGGCTTGCCTATAGGTACAATTAATATCTCCTAAACCTGCATGCAGCCGCCGACGTCTGCGGCGCATGCGCTCTGAAGGTCCAGCGGACCTTCAGAGCTGCTTGCCGGATCTTGCCGGAAAGTGAAACGTCATCGCGACTCCGGCCACTCACAGCGCCGCCGAACCCGGAAGAGACACAGAGGGAGCATGTCAGCTCCCACAGCGGTGTCCGGAGGTCCGTGTCGGGGCTTCGTTTTAAGGTAAGTATTTCATAATGAGCTAGTATGCGATACATACTAGCTCATTATGCCTTTGTCTTGCAGGGTTTTTTTTTTTTTTTTTTTCAGTATACAACCGCTTTAACTGACAAAAATTTTTTTTTTTATAAATTTGAGCTTATCTAAGAAACTGAAGATGATGCAGTCTAGCCAATGCAATTATCTGAATCAGGGCCTCAAATGACCCCCAGGAACATGTCTAAAAAGCAAGGCACCAAGAAAAAAAGATGTATTTTTTTTGTTGGGCTGTGATTATATTATTAATATTATTTTACAGCACAGTTACAATACAATTCAATACAGCAAGAATCGGAGGGCCCTGCTCATTAAAACTTACAATCTAGGATAATACATTTTACAAATTGCAATAATAAATTTTACCAATACACATTTACTAAAGGATATATCCATGACACTCAGTTTGGAAAGCACGCTGGGCTCTGGTATTGGAAAGACCAGCACTGCCTGCTTGCTTGTTGGAAGTCTCTACAGCGTCATTCACAAGTATGTGTAATCTGATCTCTCCTACTCAGCTCTCTTTTTCAACAGTGCTGTTTTTTAAGCTTACAAATTACTTTTAGGACCTTTTACGTTTTTCCTGCATTTTTACCTTGCAAGAAAAAGCAGGAAAATGTTTCCCTTTAAATCCCATGGGACATTTCGCCCCATTGCGCTGTGAGTGGGGTATGTTTTAAAAAGTTCTGCATGCTGCATGTTTGGTGCGGTTTTGAAAACGCAGCTTCCTATTAAAATAAATGGAATTTTGCGGTAAAAAACGTACCCGCAATTTGCCTTTGCCATGCGTTTTTTAGTTATATGTACATTTTTCACAGGTGCAGGCAGCCCAAAAATGCACCAGAAACACAGGAAACGCATCTGAAACACAGCAATCGTTGTAAAAGCACATATGTGTTTTTACTGTGATTTTGCTACAGAGTAGTGTGAAAGGGGCCCTTATGTTTGGAATTCTACACCTGTTGCCTACTGATATGCTAGTATCTGTTGCCTACACGCAATAAATACGTTTTCACATGCAATTTTGAGTAAAAATACTAAAATAATTTGTTTTTTAATCCAAAACCAACCTCCAGCATCAAGAACAATGTCAACTCCCAGGCCTCCCGTCTCTTCTAAACATTTCTCTGCCAGGTCAATATTACCTTTAGACAAATCTATAACACGAGCTGGGGTAAAAAAGAAAAAGAATGAAGTTATAGAAATTTTACATTTCCATAAAATATAATTATAATATTACAACAATAACTTGCATCTGTTTGTAGCTCTGCTTTTGGGGATATACAAGGTCTGCAGGAAACATAGGGAGATTATCGGCTTTTTAGGTGTTTAAAGCGGAGTTCCACCCTGGATTTTTTTTTTTTTTTTTTTAATACCCCCGGGACAGTCAGGGCTAGTGCATTCCACAATGGCTAGCCTCTGATCTGTCCCGGGTTGCACTTACCTGTTAGGACAAATACTTACCTTGCAAACGTCTTGTCCAGCGCTGCCATCTCAGATGTGGGCAGCTTGAAGCCAGCGCGTCCTCTTCGGCGTCTTCTTCCGCCTTCTTTGGTCCCACGATGCTCTGCGCCGGCCCCGACGTCACTTCCGGGTCACGCGCGTCATCCCTCCACAGCTTCTGGGCATGCCCAGAAGCTGTTTAGAAGGGGATGACGCGCGCGACCCGGAACTGACGTCGGGGCCGGTGCAGGCGCAATGATTCCTGGGAGCTATGACGTCCAGCTCCCAGGAATCATTGCAGAGCCAGGAAGTGACGATGGGCCGTGGCCGAGGAAGAAGGAAGTAAGGTAAGTATATTTTCTTCGCTACGAGGTAAGTAAAAAAAAAAAAAATATGCGATTATCCATTTCTTTTTCAGGTGACCCGGAGCGAGAAGATGGAGGTAAGTATAAAAATAGGGTGGAACTCCACTTTAATCATGGAATGAACATGCACTCCTGATATTGGGAATTGCTGGCTATTGTATAACAGGCCCCAATCATTCATTCAGAAAAGTGAAGGACCGCGAAGTGCAGTATTACAACAGCCTATTGGAAACACAAAATAAGAAAAACTCACAAACAGTAGTAGGGAAGCAAGCTCATAAGATCCTAGCTCCGGAGGAGCTCTTGCGACAGTCTCCCCGTTCCCCACACCTGACAAGCAGCAGTGGGGAAGGCGGACTGCATGGGCAACATGGCCGTCGCATTTCTGGGTTGGCGTGGAGCGCACATGCCGGATATGACTTCAAGAGCGGGCGGTAATGCCGTAACCACTGTTCGTAAGTTTTCCTCATTTTGTGTTTCCAATAAAATGTTGTAATACTGCACTTAAAAGCACATTCTCTGTCCTTCACTTTTCTGCCAGAGTTTCTTTCCATTTCCTCCCTGGATGGTGACAAAGAACAACAGGTTACATGAGGTCTCCTTCATGCAGAGGCACCCTATGAAAATTTTTTTTTCTACCAATCCAATTCTCCTGTAGAGGAAAGATTTCAACAGACTGCATATTGAAAGGGTTTAGAAGCCTACTTAAAGAGCAAACCAATAAGTCCTGGGACCAATCTTGTTCATTTTATTCATAAATAGCATTGAGGACAGGATCATTAGCTTAATATGTGTTTTTGCAGATGACACAAAATTAAGAAGGGCAATAACTTCTCATCATGAGGCAGAAATCTTACAGCATGACCTGAACAAAATAACAGAGTTGGCAACTACATGGCAAATGAGGTTTAATGTGGAGAAGTGTAAGGTTTTGCACTAAAATCATAAAAGTACAATACACTTTAGGGGGGGAACCTTTGGGGGAATCAAAAATGGAGAAAGATCTGGGGGTCTTAGTAGAAGATAGACTAAGCAATAGCATGCAATGTCAAGCTGCAGCTGCCAAAGCCGGCAGAATATTAGCATGCATAAGGAAGGGGATGTATTCCAGAGATAAAACTATAATCCTTCCACTTTATAAATCACTGGTACGAGCGCATCTGGAGTATTCTGTCCAGTTCTGGCCGCCAGTCCTCAGGAGGGATGTGTTTGAGCTGGAGAGAGTCCAGAGAAGGGCAACTAAACTAGTTAGGGGATTGGAGGACCTTAATTATGAAAAGCGCTTGATTTATTCTCCCTGGAAAAGAGATGCTCGAGAGGGGACATGATAGCGATTTACAAATACCTCAACTGTGATCTCAGCATAGAAAAAAAACTATTCAGTCGCAATGAATGTAAGAGGACACAAGGCCATACAATGTGACTGGAGGAGAAGCGATTTAACCTCAGGCTACGCAGGGGTTCTTTTTACAGTAAGGGCTACAAGATTGTGGAACTCTCTACCACAAATAGTAGTAATGGTGGGGAGTATGGCTACTTTTAAAAGACTCTTGGACGTACATCTCAAAGATCAAAACATTCAGGGGTATGGGAAATGATAACGTCCACACACACACCTACACAGGTTTAACTGGATGGACTATTGTCTTTATTCAACCTCAACTACTATGCAATAAAGACATGGGTCCAGGAGAAAAGGAAGCCCCAATTTTTCATTGTAAAAGATGAGTTACAGGAGCGATCATGGTAAGGCCAACCCTGTAAAACACATCATCTTGTATGGCTTGCTATTGAATAGCACAAGGCGAGAAAAAAATTGAAAAAAGCAACAGCAAGAACATAGGGATGTTGGTTATCTTAGCCATACACAGCCAGATTCAGAGCTTGAGTAGCCCACGCGGGGCATTCTTTTTGGTCAGGTTCTTTAGGAAGAGCTCACTATTGCTCACCAAGATTTAATAATAGGTTGGAAAATCTCTGTGCAAATGGGCCTGATCTTCCCTTTACCAAAGGAGGAAATTGTTAACCAAATATGTACTACTTATTAACCTCATTTCAAGGACAGACAGATGTCTCAATAAGGTTCCTAGCATCTTTATGGCACCGATGATTGATAAAAGGAATTAAACACCAAAGCATTGCAAAGTATTCTAGAAACCAGAAATGAGCATCCACATGGTTTTGCTGCTAATTCTTCATGGTTCCAAATATGCAGAGTGTTGGTTCTCCAAGTAGCTTGCAGCAACAAGCTCCCAGAACAAAGTTGACATTCATGAGAGAGTCAGCTGGGAGGCAATCCTAGGGATGATCGGACTGTGCCTTCGTTTTGGACTGACCTGGCAGATGTACGACCAACATCATTAAACACCAGATTTTGTGCATCTTAATTTATAGGAACATATATGTGTTGAATTATTAAATCATTTGACAACTGTTTACCCTTTGCCTAATAGTACCCTAAGGGATGCCTAAAACTCTACTAAGGCCACCACCAAGACCTGGTGCTAATGGCACTTATTGGCCTAAATGCATCGCAGTAGGTTAGTAAGATATATTGCACAAACAAAAAAAATACAATTTGACCACATTAACATTTAGAAAGTTGAATGAAATCTAAAAAATGTTTCTATGAAAAATTCTGTTGGCGTATACTATATACAGAGGGCCATGAATGTCTGGTGAGTTTTTCAGAGTGTTGGTGGTGGCACAAATGGTGGAGTGGCAAATTTGAAGAGAATTGGTAGTGAAGATCCACACAAGACTTTAGGCACAGCTAAGCGCTTTATTGTCCTTAGTCACGGTGGACATTTAATGGTGGAAGCACTTTTTTTGAAAGAGCTTTATATTTAATAAGGACATTTTTATAAATGCACTGTATTCTTTATATGGTTTTATTTCGGTTCTATGGAGCAAGATAGTTGATGAATTTGTATGTACTGTATATTATGTACTGTAGCTACATATGGGATTCTATTTGTACATATAAGCGCTGTCTATTTTGGGTAAGCACTTCAGAAAGGAATGATCATGGTGAAAAGGTGTTTGACTTCAGGGCAACTTTCATTTTGTCAACAAATGACAGACGGCCCAGTCAGATTGAAGTCAGAGGTCCCTGCAGGCGACAAGCATATTTAGAGAGACAGGCAAAAGCTCAGGTCAGGCAGCTGACAAGTGCACTCAAAGAAGCAAGCAGAAAGTCAGGGCAGGCAGCAGACAGTCATAGAGGCAGGCAGAAATTTAGGGTAGGCAACAGAAAGAGAAGGAACCAGGAACCAGAATCCAGGTTGTGTTATAATTCTATGAAACTGTAGTCAGAAGACAAAATTCTTTTAATCCACGAGCAGCAGTTTAGGACAAGATATCAAAGACAAGACAAGTAATATCCTAGACAGCACATCAGAGAAATAACAGAAATAGCTTCTAGAAGTACAGGCACCTTTGTTCAGGTGCTGAGTCAGTGCAATGAGACAGGTTTATCCCTGGCATTAAAACCATAAGTTTGGGATAAAAAAAAAACAAAAAAAAAAAAACAATGCAGTGCAAGGGACAGTAGTTCCATTCAATAAATGTCTGGTACTGGCTGTGCTAGTTGGAATTAGAGTACTCTGCCACGTTCCCCTTTCCCCATATGCCACAGCAGTATTCTTCTGGCTCTGCAGGGTTAAAAAGAGCACTGAACCCGTAAAATGCACTCATCAAGAGTGCCAACTATGCCCACCCTTTCCCTCTCACTCCTCCATTCATAGAAGCTGTACTGTAGTTTATAGTTTTTATTAAATAATAAGTTTACCTTTGCAAAAAAATACTAAATGTTCATCTTTATTTGCAGGTAAAAAAATGTACATTTATTGTTTTTTTACTAGGAGCCTGCAAAGCATTGCACCCCAAACCCTGCAGGGTGTCAGTGTAAGCTGTCCGCTCGTACATCATATGAGCAGGCAGTTACACACTGCCAGGAACATTCACCAAACTATCTAGAGTGCTCAACAGCTCCCTGGTAGTTCAGTAATTACAAGCTGGCAGCTGCCAAGGCTGATGGTACTTGTAGTTCTCCCATTCTCAGAACTCTGTGAATGAATGACATAGCCAGGTGGGAGAAGCCCCATAAGGCCATGTTTTTTTTTTAATTGTGACAGCGGGTGCAGGGAGAAGATCCCATGCTCACTGTTAGAAAGGGGGATCAGTGGGTGTAGGGGCTGCTGGAAAAGTAACATGTTACACCCCAAATACGGGTGTAACATGTTACAAAAGGTGAACTTATCCTTTAAGCATTCTGTGAATGGATGACGGGCAGTGAATGAAAAGTCTGCCTCCTCCATTTATAGAGCACTTTAATTGACGGAAGCAACAGTACAGCTTCTATGAATAGTGAAGGGGGCCGGAAAGAACAGGAATAATTGGCACTGTTGAAGAGTGCCTATGACAGGTTCAGTGCTTGTATTAACTCCCACAGCACTAAAAGATTATGGCTAAGGGGGTAGAGCTCTTTAATTGACGGAAGCAATAGTACAGCTTCTATGATTAGTGAAGGGAGCCGGAAAGAGCAGGAATATTTGGCACTGTTGATGAGTGCCTATGACAGGTTCAGTGCTTGTATTCACTCCCACAGCTCTGAAAGATTATGGCTGAGGGGGTAGGGGCGGGAGGGCAGAAGACTTCAGATCCTAAATTAGGACAGCTGACACTAGCACAAGGGACACTTCTCATTAAATGTAAGTACCGTGTATTAATTTTATTTTTTATTTTTTTCCTAAACCTAAACTTTAACTGATAAACTGTAGCACTAAAAATCTAGAAGCAGGTGGTGAGGCCAAGCACCAAACCAAACCACAAGGCATCTCCCTACACCAGGAAGAACATGAGAAGAGAAGAGAAGTGAGGGAATGAGTCGATTGCAGACTGCGGAAGCTACTTAGTTACTGGTAGCAATATCAGCACAACTACAGTGCCTTGCAAAAGTATTCGGCCCCCTTGAACCTTTTCTACCTTTTGCTACATTTCAGGCTTCAAACATAAACATATAAAACTGTATTTTTTTTGTGAATAATCAACAACAAGTGGGACACAATCATGAAGTGGAATTAAATTTATTGGATATTTCAAACTTTGTTAACAAATAAAAAACTGAAAAATTGGGCGTGCAAAATTATTCAGCCCCTTTACTTTCGGTGCAGCAAACTCTCTCCAGAAGTTCAGTGAGGATCTCTGAATGATCCAATGTTGACCTAAATGGCTAATGATGATAAATAGAATCCACCTGTGTGTAATCAAGTCTCTGTATAAATGCACCTGCACTGTGATAGTCTCAGAGGTCCGTTTAAAGCGCAGAGAGCATCATGAAGAACAAAGAACACACCAGGCAGGTCCGAGATACTGTTGTGGAGAAGTTTAAAGCCGGATTTGGATACAAAAAGATTTCCAAAGCTTTAAACATCCCAAGGAGCACTGTGCAAGCGATAATATTGAAATGGAAGGAGTATCAGACCACTGCAAATCTACGAAGACCTGGCCGTCCCTCTAAACTTTCAGCTCATACAAGGAGAAGACTGATCAGAGATGCAGCCAAGAGGCCCATGATCACTCTGGATGAACTGCAGAGATCTACAGCTGAGGTGGGAGACTCTGTCCATAGGACAACAATCAGTCATATACTGCACAAATCTGGCCTTTATGGAAGAGTGGCAAGAAGAAAGACATTTCTTAAAGATATCCATAAAAAGTGTTGTTTAAAGTTTGCCACAAGCCACCTGGGAGACACACCAAACATGTGGAAGAAGGTGCTCTGGTCAGATGAAACCAAAATCAAACTTTTTGGCAACAATGCAAAACGTTATGTTTGGCGTAAAAGCAACACAGCTCATCACCCTGAACACACCATCCCCACTGTCAAACATGGTGGTGGCAGCATCATGGATTGGGCCTGCTTTTCTTCAGCAGGGACAGGGAAGATGGTTAAAATTGATGGGGAAGATGAATGGAGCCAAATACAGGACAATTCTGGAAGAAAACCTGATGGAGTCTGCAAAAGACCTGAGACTGGGACGGAGATTTGTCTTTCAACAAGACAATGATCCAAACATAAAGCAAAATCTACAATGGAATGGTTCACAAATAAACATATCCAGGTGTTAGAATGGCCAAGTCAAAGTCCAGACCTGAATCCAATTGAGAATCTGTGGAAAGAACTGAAAACTGCTGTTCACAAACGCTCTCCATCCAACCTCACTGAGCTCGAGCTGTTTTGCAAGGAGGAATGGGCAAAAATTTCAGTCTCTCGATGTGCAAAACTGATAGAGACATACCCCAAGCGACTTACAGCTGAAATCGCAGCAAAAGGTGGCGCTACAAAGTATTAACTTAAGGGGGCTGAATAATTTTGCACGCCCAATTTTTCAGTTTTTTTATTTGTTAAAAAAGTTTGAAATATCCAATAAATTTCGTTCCACTTCATGATTGTGTCCCACTTGTTGTTGATTCTTCACAAAAAATTACAGTTTGATATCTTTATGTTTGAAGCCTGAAATGTGGCAAAAGGTCGAAAAGTTCAAGGGGGGCGAATACTTTCGCAAGGCACTGTACATACAGTGTATTCAAACTACTCATTTTAAGTTACAAAAAACAACTCATTTATGAAGAATCAGTAAAATAATGAAAGACTTACCTACTACGGGCTGTCGCACCCCTTTAAAAAAAAAAAAATGAATAGAAAAAAAAAAAGTTATTAACAAATAATTCCAGTTCATCAGTACTGCACGTGTACAATTATTAAAGTGATCTCTGGAATTAGCAATTATTGTTTAAATACAAGAACCATGTGATATTCTTCCTTGAATCTTGGTGTGCTTTGTGTATTTCTTCCAGATCTGTGTAGTAATCCAGTGTGGAACTTAACCTCTGTGCAGAAGCTTCCAGTAATGCAGACTAGTCATTGCTGCTCTCTACTTGTGCAGGAAGACTGGTCTGGTCTCCGCTCCCTCCTGTAGATTTCTGCATGCAGCCTGCGGTGGGTGGACCAGCTGAGTCCACCCACAGCTCTGTGCTGCACAGTGATGGGGTAATATCTGGGTTTGCAAAGGCAATTGGTGCACACATAGTGGATTTATATCATTTATGGGTATTGAGGAATATATTTAAAGGGGAAGTCCACCCTAACACTAAAATTGCTATGTCTACAGGCATCCATGATACAAAACTAACCTAACTAGTCTTCTGTAAAGAAGAAATTGCTATACATACCTCTTTTGGAGCCAATCTTGTCCGGTCTCCAGCTATGGAGAGGAGGCTATGGAAGCTCTTCAGAGGACACAGCCAACGGCTGTGAAATTAATGGGAAGTGACGTCACCCATAGACTTACTATGGGGCTTCCGTTGTCGGCTGTGTCCTCTGCACCCACCTCCACAGTGAAGCTGCCACTGACAGCTCAGCGTGGGACCAAATTGGATTGGCTTCAAAAACGCTATGTATAGAGATTTCTTCTTTACAGGGCTAGACAGGTTAATCTTAGATCATGGATGTCTGTAGATGTAGAGATTTTAGTGTTAGGGTAGACTTATCCTTTAACCACTTGCTGACCGCTGCACGACTATTTACTGCGGCGGTCAGCCGCTCCTGGGCAAACCGACGTAGGGCTACGTCGCTCGCCCAGGAGCCTGTAGGGGGCGAGCTCCCGCCCCCGCTCGTTCACAGTGATCCCCACGCGAGTGAGCGGCGGCTCCGATGTCCGCCGGTCACTCGCGATCTCCCGCAGGAGAGGGAGAAAGGCAGACGGCTGATGTAAACAAAGCCGCCTGTCATTCTCCCTGATGTAACTGCAGAGACTATACGATCCTGCTATGTAGGATCGTATGTCTCTGTGGTTACATCACAAGCCATGCCCCCCCCCACAGTTAGAATCACACCCCTAGGGATACATTTAACCCACTGATCACCAATAAAGTTAACCCCTTCCCTGCCAGTGTCATTTTTACAGTAACAGTGCATATTTCTAGCACTGATTACTGTAGTAATGTCACTGGTACTCCCAAAAGTGTCAAAAATGTCAGTCAGGGGTCTGATCTGTCTGCCGCAATGTCGCAGTCCCGCAAAAGAAAAAAAAAAAAATCGCCGCCATTACTAGTAAAAAAAAACCAAAAAAATGACATAAATCTTTCCGGTAGTTAGTGAACGCAATAACTTTTGCGTAAACCAATCCAAAAACGCTTATTGTGATTTTTTTTTACCAAAAATATGTAGCAGAAAACAAATTGTCCTAAAATGTTAAAAATTTTGATTGTTACATTTTTTTTTTTTGGAGAATTTCATATAAAAAAAATGTGAAAAATATTGTTATTTTTTCAAAATTGTCGCTCTTTTTTTGTTTATAGCGCAAAAAGTAAAAATCTCACAGGTGATCAAATACCACCAAAAGAAAGATCTAGAGAAAAAAAAAAAAGAAAAGAAAAGAAAGAAAGCTCTATTTGTGGGGGAAGAAAAGACATCAATTTCATTTGGGTACAGTGTTGCACGACCGCGCAATTGTCCGTTAAAGTCACGTAGTGCCGAATCGCAAAATAGGGCCTGGTCTTTGGGCAGCCAAATCCTCCGGGGCTTAAGTGGTAAAATGAACGCTTGTGGGCCCCGATTTAAAGTTTATCTAAAGCCAAAATATTTTTTTAAAGATGTGAATAGGGTGGAGAGGGATCAAAATATAAGTCAGGTTCCTTTTGCTGTCTTCTGTTCCCATTAGAGAGATTCAACCCATCTATTTGTTCAGGTCACCATTGTCATTGAGAGTGAAAGTAGTTGCCACCAGAACAGGATAAATATGAGAAATCTTTGAATTGGGGACACAGGCTCTGGAGACACCTGTCCAAGGGAGAATTTCTCTCATTTTGAAGATTTTTCTTCTCACTTCCTGTTGTGGCTATTGGACAGGAAGTGAATCTAAATCTCCCCAATGGGACACAGATGGCACTAGCAGGGGTTATACCCTCTTGTACCTTTTTCAAAATTAAAAAGAAAAGTTTTTGCTTTAGTTATATACTGTATAGAATCAATAACCAATTTTACATGTTGGAACTGTTAATCTTCAGATCCATTTCAAAATGACCATTACTACCCATGAGCTGTGTAATGTGCGTTTCACAGATCTCACCTACACCAGGTCTGAGCTTATCCAGGAACTGCTTGTCCTCCTCGCTGTTGGCCGTTGCGATCACCGTGGCTCCTCTGTGTTGGGAGAGCTGTATGGCCAGCGTGCCAATGGGCTATGAGAAAGAGCAAGACGTTCATTTACTTACAGTTTCCGTGGTCCTTCCCAACTCTGCTGTACAAAATGTGCTAAACCTGCACTGCTGCCGACAAGCTGCTGTAATGTGACTGTATACACATACTCTTATCTGATAATCTGCAGTAGATGACCAATGTGCAGAATCAAGGATGTTACCAGATATTAAAGCAGAACTAACCCCTCCTATCCTTTTCAGCCAAGGAAGCTGCCATCTTAGTTTCTGTTTGATTTACAACTGCGATAGTGCTGCACATGTGATCAGTTATGACACCCAGTGGGGTATTTAGGTTTTGTGCTGCCCTAGGCCTTACTATGTTTGCGCACCCCCAAATTTAAATATGACCCACCCTTCCTGTAAATGCCACACCCCCTTCCGGTTTATGACCCACCCTGTCATCTGTACACCACAGACCACAAGCACAGTCTATCGGTGCACATCAGCATAGCTTTATCAGTTCCCATAAGTTCAGTCTCATCAGTGCCTCCTCATTACTGCCCATTAGTGCAGCCTTATCAGTGCAACATATCAGTGTGCCCTCATCAGTTGCTATCAGTACAGCCCCATCATTGGCCACCAGTGTAGCCTATCAGTGCCCATTAGTGCAGCCTATCATACCAGCAGATAGCAGTGTAACTGCTTTATGGGGGTGCCAGACTGATTTGCCTCCTGGATCCTGCCCTCTGGCCCAATTCGTCCCATAATACTGGCACTAAACTAAAAGTGTAGCGTAAGCCAGCAGGGACCCTTTTCGCATGGGAGTCGGGAGGAGGCTGCTTTTTTTCATGTGGTGTGCAGCTTTTTTGCTGCCCCCCTGCAAAGTGCCGCCCTAGGCCTGGGCCTTGTCGGCCTAGGCCAAGATACAGCACTGATGACACCAGCCATTTGATAGGTTGACAGTTTGGTTGATAACACAAGCATATGTTACAGTTAGCATTTCCATCCTCTGAGGACATTCTATGGAACGAAACGCGTCAGCACGGGGCCTAGCAGTGAAGTCATCACGCCGGGTTGGTCCAGTGTTGTGGTCTGTACTTCATACACCTGTTACTTCTGCTCCTGTGATTATATGACTTATATTTTAATAAAGTAGTTTTAATGTACTTCATTATAGGGTCTCCTCTCCTTCCTCCAGAGATCGATCTGTATAATGATGGAGGATCGTTAGAGAATCTATTATCCTCCATGCTGGGAGTAACCTTGAGCCATCACATCAGATGATTGTATTGCAAGCTTGGTCAGACCTCTGTAATGTGGGGTCCTGGGCTCTGGTAAGCGAGTTGTGACGGTGTTGGTATCATGGTGGCTGGTGAAGGAGACTCTTTAACACTAGATTTCACAAGTGGATATATTTATTAATTTCACTATTGGACTTTTATGAGGACTCTTCACTTTTTTTTATATAATTGAAGTTTGCATGCTTTATATAAGCATAACAACGCAACACATTATGGGTATACACTCACCGGCTATTTTATTAGGTACACCTGTTCAATTGCTTGGTAACACAAATTGCTAATCAGCCAATCACAAGGCAGCAACTCAATGCATTTAGGCATCTAGACGTGGTGCATCTAGACGTGGTGAAGATGGCTTGCTGAAGTTCAAACGGAGCACCAGAATGGGGAAGAAAGGGGATTTAAGTGACTATGAACGTGGCATGGTTGTTGGTGCCAGACGGGCTGGGCTGGTATTTCAAAAACTGCTGATCTACTGGGATTTTCATGCACAACCATCTCTCGGTTTTACAGAGAATGGTCTGAAAAGACAAAATTTCCAGTGAGTGGCAGTTGTGTGGAGGAAAATGCCTTGTTGATGTCAGAGGAGAATGAGCAGAGATGATAGAAAGGCAACAGTAACTCAAATAAACACTCGTTACAACCAAGATATGCAGAATATCATCTCTGAATTCTGAATGCACAACACATCGAACCTTGAAGCAGATGGGCTACAGCAGCATAAGACCACACCCGGTGCCACTTCTGTCAGCTAGGAACAAAAAACTGAGGCTACAATTTGCACTGGCTCACCAAAATTGGACAACAGAGGATTGTAAAGACTGCCTGGTCTGAGGAGCCTCGATTTCAGCTGCGACATTCAGATGGTAGGGTCAGAATTTGGTGTAAACAACATGAAAGCATGGATCCATCCTACCTTATATCAACAGTTCCGGCTGGTGGTGTAATGGTGTGGGGGATATTTTCTTGGCACACTTTGAGCCCCTTAGTACCAATTGAGCATCGTTTAAATGCCACGACCTACCTGAGTATTGTTGCTGACCATGTCCTTCCCTTTATGACTACAGTGTACCCATCTTCTGATGGCTCCTTCCAGCAGGATAATGCACCATGTCACAAAGCTCAAATCATCTCACCACTGGTTTCTTCAACATGACAATGAGGTCACTGTACTCTAATGGCCTCCACACTCACCAGATCTCATCCAATAGAGCACCTTTGGGATGTGGTGTAATGGGAGATTCACACCATGGATGTGCAGCCAACAAATCTGCAGAAACTGTTTAATGCTATAAGGTCAATATGGACCAAAATCTCTGAGCAATGTTTCCAACACCTTGTTGAATCTATGCCACAAATAATAAGGCAGTTGTGAAGGGAAAAGGGGGTCCAACCCGGTACTAGCAAGGTCTACCTAATCAAGTGGCCGGCGAGTGTATATTAGTATTGATATCAGAGTATTGGGATATCTATGAGTGCTGCTTTTTTATTATTTCACTGAGCTGCACATTTTTGTTTCACATAAATTCTCCAGCAGTTTTTGGCTTTTAAGATACTTTGCTAGACATACCTTAAGGAATTTTAGGGCAAGGCAGCAGCTAAGGAGTGGTGACATGACTCATTGCATTCATCTGTTCATGATGTCATAGCTGACATATTGTAGGTATACAGTGCATCCGGAAAGTATTCACGGCGCTTCACTTTTTCCACATTTTGTTATGTTACAGCCTTATTCCAAAAAGGATTAAATTCATTATTTATCTCAAAATTCTACAAACAATACCCCATAATGTCAATGTGAAAGAAGTTTGTTTGAAATCTTTGCAAATATATTAAAAATAATAAACTAACAAATCCCGTGTACATAAGCATTCACAGCCTTTGTTCAATACTTTGTTGAAGCACCTTTGGCACCAATTACAGCCTCAAATCTTTTTGAGTATGATGCTACAAGCTTGGCACACCTATTTTTGGGCAGTTTCTCCCATTCTTCTTTGCAGGACCTCTCAAGCTCCATCAGGTTGGATGGGGAGCGC
Organism: Pelophylax lessonae; assembly: GCF_965119305.1. NCBI lineage: Eukaryota > Metazoa > Chordata > Amphibia > Anura > Ranidae > Pelophylax > Pelophylax lessonae. Next base: position 100,420,670 of record NC_138769.1, read on the forward strand.
CGGTGCACAGACATTTTCAGATCTCTCCAGAGATGTTCAATTAGGTTCGAATCTGGGCTCTGGCTGGTCCACTCAAGGACATTTAAAAAGCTGTCCCATATTTTGTTATCTTGGCTGTGTGTTTAGGGTCTTTGTCCTGTTGGAAGATGAACCTTTGCCCCAGTCTGAGGTCCAGAGCACTCTGGAGCAGGTTTTCATCAAGGATGTCTCTGTACATTGCTTCATTAATCTTTCACTCGATCCTGACTAGTCTCCCAGTTCCTGCCGCTGAAAAACATCTCCACAGCATGATGCTGCCACCACCATGCTTCACTGTAGGGATGGTATTGGCCAGGTGAAGAGCAGTGCCTGGTTTCCCCTAGAAATGACGCTTGCCATTTAGGCCAAAGAGTTCAATCTTTGTTTCATCAGACCAGAGAATTTTGTTTCTCAGGACCTGAGTCCTTCAGGTGCCTTTTGTCAAACTCCACTGAGGAGTGGCTTCTGTCTGGCCACTCTACCATACAGGCCTAATTGGTGGAGGGCTGCAGAGATTATTGTTCTTCTGGAAGATTCTCCTCTCTCCACAGAAACAAAAATTGCTGGAGCTCTGTCAGAGTGACCATCGGGTTCTTGGTCATCTCCCTGACTAAGGCCCTTCTCCCCCAATCCCCCAGTTTAGCCAGGTGACCCGCTCTAGGAAGAATCTTGGTGGTTCCAAACTTCTTTTATTTACGAATGATGGAGGCCACTGTGCTCAATGGGACCTTCAATGCTGCAGACATTTTTCGGTACCCTTCCCCAGATCGGTGCCTCAATACAATCCTGTCTCTGAGGTCTACAGACAATTCCTTGGACTTCATGGCTTGGTTTGTGCTCTGACATGCACTGTTAACTGTGGAACCTTATAAAGACAGGTATGTGCTTTTCCAAATCATGTCCAATCAACTGAATTTACCATAGGTGGACTCCAATCAAGTTGTAAAAAACATCTCAAGGATGATCAGTGGAAACAGGATGCACCTGAGCTCAATTGTGAGTGTCATGGCAAAGGCTGTGAATACTTATGATTTATTGTTTGTACAATTAGGAGGAGAACAATGAATTTAATCCATTTCAGAATAAGGCTGTAACATTACAAAATGTGGAAGAAGTGAAGTGCTGTAAATACTTTCCAAATGCACTGTATGTCTGACCAATTTTTGTAGGTTTTGCATGGAGTGGGAAAGAATTAGAACCCCTAAAAAAAGTTGTTGCTATCGGGGGGCTCCGTTTAAGAGATTTCTCCTCTCTTACTATCACAGTGACAACGACTTTCCTAGATGGTCAGGAGGGGCAGCTGCCCTGGGCACTGTGGTATCATGTGAGGTGGGGGGCAGGGGATAACAATTGTTCTTGGAGGAGAATTTTGGGGAGGTGTGCTTGGTGTAGTGATTTGAGGGCATTTGTGTTGGGAGAAGGGATGGGGTAAGAAGATTTGTGCCAGGAGGGATGATTGGGGGTATTTGTGCTAGAAGGGGAAATTTGGGGGGGATTTGTGCTAGGACAGGGGAACGGGGAGAATTGGTGCTGGAAGGGGGGGGGGATTTGTGCTCAGAGGGGAAATTTGAGGGATAGAGGATTTGTACTAGGAGGGGGGGGGGGGGATTGTTTTTTTTTGGGGGGGTGGATTTATGCTGGGGGCATATGGGGAATGAGAGGATTTGAGTGGGGGGGGAGCAAAGATTTGTGCTGAGAAGGGGATTTCAGCAGGGGGCATAATTCTATTGGGGGAGGGGGAATTTATGCTTGGGGGGAGGTAAGCATGCAGATTTTTTATTTGGGGGGGGGGGATTTTTGCTGGCACTTGGGGGGGGGGGTTTCACTTTGGCACGTTCGCCCTGGGCTCTAGATGACCTTGTCCCAGTGCTAACAGGAAGTTAAGGGACCATCTCTCTAATAGAGCCCAGCATACCAGTAAAGCTTAGCAGGGGTTCTAATCTTTCCCCACTCAATCCTAAAAAAAAAAAAAAAAAAAAAGTTGTCTTTATATACACTTTAATTCCTTGACTCTGCACATTTGTCAGCCAGAAGAGCACAGGGTGAGCACAGCAGTACATGCTACCTGCAGTGATGCTTTGTATAGAAGACTTGTATTACATACACTTGCTCCGTCCAGAACCAGCACAGATCTCCCCGGTGCCAGGTGTGCCAGTGAATGCAGGGCTGTATACACACACAGTCCATCCCGTATGGTGCCCGCAGCCTCCGCCCAGCTCACTTTCTCTGGTTTGTGAACTGAAAATACCAATGCACACAGTGGATGGTTAATAATTAATGAGAAGCTTCTTCTCTGTCCCACATACAGTATAACAATGGCTTCCAGCATCAGTACACACAGTGAATGCTTACAGTGATATATTACCAAAAGCAATTATTGGACAACAATGATCTCTTTACTGCAGCCACATATGCAGACTTGTTTGTAAGGTGTGATTATTGTACAGTCTGTGCCTCCTTCACATCAGGTCACTATCTAAATTCTAACAATGTGTTCAGAGTCTCCTGTGGACTTACTCCACATGTTATGGAAATGCCCCAAACTGTTTAGGTTCTGGTGTAATATTAGTGAATGCTATTAATCATGCCTATCAAACCTGTATAGATCAAGATATACTTTTTGGGATATCTCGATGAAGAATGTTGAAGCACTATGCAATTCGGCTTTAGTAACATGTACACATGTCCATAATATTATAATTTATGATTTTGTGTTTCAAACTTTATCATACCCGAGATGTTATAAAGAAGAACGCACGGTAAAATAAAAATCATATGTAAATAGTTGGTTTGGGCTGCTCGTCCTTAAGAATTACATGCAAAATAATGGTACCGCTTTCAGCACCTAAAATTTGAAATAATCATACCGCCAGGGAGGTTAACATACTTGCACCCCATTGACACCTGAGACCTTGTAACACTAATGAGTCACATGACACCGGGGAGGGAAAATGCCCAAATAGGCCCAATTTGGACATTTCCACTTAGGGGTGTACTCACTTTTGTTGCCAGTGCTTTAGACAGTAATGACTGTGTGCTGAGTTATTTCGAGGGGACAGCAAATTTACACTGTTATACAAGCTGTACACTCACTACTTTACATTGTAGCAAAGTGTAATTTCTTCAGTGTTGTCACATGAAAGATGTAATAAAATATTTACAAAAATGTGAGGGGTGCACTCACGATACCGATATTTTGGTCACTACGTATCGGCCGATATTTTGTACATTTAAAGTTTTGAAAAATAAAGACAAATTTTTACACAAATCTGGTACTGAACATATTAATTTTTGTTTAATGGCTGGCTGGCACCCTGTGGTGGGTGGGTGGCACAGGGCCTGTGGGCGGCTGGCTGGTATAGTGCCTGTGGCTGGTACGGGGCCTGTGGGTGGCTGGCTGTCTGGCACCCTGTCTGTGGGTGGCTGGCTGTCTGGCACCCTGTGGTGGGTGGGTGGCTGGCACAGGGGCTGTGGGTGACTGGCACAGGGCCTGTGGATGGCTGGCTGGCTGGTACAGTGCCTGTGGGTGGCTGGCTGGTACCGGGCCTGTGGGTGGCTGGCTGGTACAGGGCCTGTGGGTGGCTGGCTGGCTCGCTGGTACAGTGCCTGTGGCAGGCTGACTGGTACAGGGCCTGTGGATGTGGGTGGCTGGCTGGCACTGGGCTGCTGTGGGTGGGTGCATGGCTGTGATACACTCCCGCGAGACTAGTCCTGACTCCAGACAAGGCTGCCCAAGGCGAGGGAGGCTGCCTAAAAAGGCAGAATGACGTCACAAAAATAACGGCCAGTTCCGGGGCCGATACTGATATATCGGGGAAAGTGCATATCGGCCCCCCAGTCTATCCCTACTTCGGACCCACTTTTATTTAAAGTGGTTGTAAACCTCAGACAAGAAATATGAACAGAGCATATCCCATAGTGTGTAATTGTCTCAATCCAGAGCACAACGTGTCATTTCTGTCTGCTGCTTCATTTCTTTCCTATCAGCATGAATCATTTCTGACAAGTTATCCTGACACCAAGAGATAGAAAGGTGACAAGGCATGAGAGCCTGTGATTGACAGCCTCAGCTCTGTTCCTGTGTGCTGTGTGAAGAGGTTGTGTTTCTTCCCTTCAATCAGCATTCAGTGCTCTGTTCACTGTGCTATGCAGTGCCTAATTTTAGCTTTCTGCTTTCTGAAAGCTCAGACAAGCTGTATAAATTCTGGACTTTAAACAGATGTAGAGAAGAGAAAATTGCAGATAAACAGGTACAACTTATATAGGAGGCTTTGTTTAATCTCTGTGTATCACCTGAGGCCAGTCACTTCACTGGGTATGTAAGGGTTTACAACTACTTTAAAAGGAAAAGTTCAAAAGTAACTTCCCAGCATTACCCTCACAGGGGTCTTCAACCATAAAACATAAATTTGCCAGCCTCCTCGCTATCCAGTCTTCTTAGTCCCAGAGCCTATCTATACGCACACATGCACACATGCACACACTACTTAGTCAGCTTTTTGACATATAAAATGCCCACTTGGGCTGCACTAGCTCCTGCCTAATGACCCACCATCTCTGAACACCCCTCAGCCGATGGCATGGTCCAATCTGGCCATCTCTCCATGAAGCCAGGGTTGACACCCTCCCAATGTCTTTCTCCACACACATTTGCTGCTCTTGTGGCAGCTTATCCCCAGGTGAAAGGAACAGTGAATAAGCTCTTTGATTATCAAGGCTGTGCACATCTACACACTCAGACTGCTGGTCTCCTGCAAGCTGTGGACACAAGGTTAGCCGCCATCACCCTGCCAATACTCTTCGAAGACTCTAGACTCCAGAAACCAATCCAGGAGGAAACTATAAAACCAGCTTTCTCTGCTCAGAACAAGCATTCTGGAGTCCCTCAACATGAATCAGTAAGAACCCTGTGTGACACATACTCTAATTTATACTGTGGCAAGGCAAAACATTGTCACAATATACTGTAAATCAGTCCCCCCCAAAACTGTGGCCCTGGGGCCAGATGCAGCTCTTTGCTTGCTTTTATCTGGCCCTTGGGCCATTATTCCTGCCATTGAAACAAACAATGGGGCATAACTCCTGCAACAATGGGGTACTATTCCATCCACTGACACCAAGGATGGGGCATAATTCCTGCCACGACAACAAAAATGGGGCACTCCTCCTCCAACGGACACCAACAATTTTTCCCCCTAATACAAAAAGTTTTGGCATTGTTTACTCCCACTGGGCACAGTCCGCGCCCCCTAAAGTCTGAAGGACAGTGAACTGGTCCTTTCCTTAGAAGGTTTGGATTAACCAACAAGTTGACAAGTTCAGTTCCACAGGTTATTCGAAAGTCTTCACAAAAAAAAAAAAAAAATGATCTCAAATAGAACACAGGCAGAACTTTTATGTGGAAGTAGCCCTGCAGATCTGTAATACATTGGCAGGATGTGCAGCATGTTACTCTGCAGAGCACCAATAATGTATCTGTACTGTAGCTGGGGAAGACTGATGACCCGGGCAGAATGTCCAGGAAAGCCAGAACAGGACAGAGATGTGAAAAGGGAAGTACAGGGTGTAACCTCAGCACTAGATAAACAAGACGTGGACATGAAACCACATACAGGAAGGATGGGGTCCTGTTATTATACAGAATAAGAGATGGAATACTGGAATAATAATGGAGAACATCAACACATATAATACAAAAGACATAATAAATTGCCCATTTTGGAAACAGAGCTGCTTGTGGATGTGCCTGGCAGCACCTCTCCAGTGGAGGATTTTAAATCATCCTGGGTGGCCATCTACTTTTCCAGGTATCTACTATTTGCCTTTACAGGCTGGAATGAAACCAAGATGGCAAGTTATGCCTCGTTTCCACTGAGCGGATCAGTTCGGGGCGGTTCGGTACGGTACACTATTTTGAGTGTTTCTATTATGAAAGTGGCCCATACAACCGAACCAAACCGCACCATTCCTGGTCCTCCTTCAGATGTAGGGCCATAGGAAATAGTACGGTACGGTTAGGGCGGAGCTACTGGCGTAAAATGATAAATTCCACTGATTGGTGGACAGGAAAACGTCAATGCTCACATCAAACAAAAGCACAAAACAAACACCACGTTTTGTGTGAACCCTGCATGGCCCCTGGCGGTCCCACTTGCAGTGAAAACGCTCACCTGAATAGGCCGGACCATTCTAACCCTTCCAAACTGTACCGACCCGAACCGTTCCGCTCAGTGGAAACGAGGCATTAGCGTTGTTGGGGTACAAGCGGCATCAGAGTGCTTTAAAGTATAACTAAAGGCAAAACTTTTTTTTTAGTTTTGGTAGAGTGGAGAGGAGAGGAATTAGAACCTTTGTCAGTTTTTATTGCTGTCTGTGTCCCCTTTAGGGAGATTCACCCAATCTATTTGTCCCGATTACCATTATAATTGAAATTGAAAGTGAAAGTAAAAGAAAATCCCAAATTTTGGGTTGTCCCAAGGATATTGATAGAGGGGAAATCTTGCAAAGGGAACACTAGTTTTGGTGACCTGGGGGTCCCCAAGGAATTCTGTTTGGCTATGGGACAGGAAGTGAAGGGAAACCTCCCCAATGAGACGAAGATGGAGAAAAAAAATCTGACCGGTTATAACCCTCCCTTATTCTATCCAAAAGAAAAAAAAAGTATTGCCTGTAGTTCTACTTTAAGTTGGCCATACACTAATAGAATTTAGATTAAAAACTATTGTTTGTGGAATGTTTTGGGGTCAAAACGATGTTAATTTTCAACTGCAGTAATGAGAAAATTCAAAAGAGCAGAATGAGAAATTTTCTTTAAGGCTCGGTTCACACATGCTGCGGCCACGGCTCACAGCAGGGGTTCCGATGCGTCTCTGTTCACCGATTCAGGTCTGAATTTTTGCCTGAATTCGCATCTGTATCGGAACCAAAGACGCACAGGAACCCTTTCCAATAGCAGACCACAGCTGCCCCGGAGCTGTGTGAACCAGCTCTATTGACATCCATTAAAAGGAATCCCAAAAGCACAGTTCAACAATCAGCACTTACCCAATTGATGTTCATGAACCCAGACGACTTCACAGAGACCAGAATCTTCAGAGTCAAGAGGCAAAATTCCTATTGGGCAAAGCAACTAGTTAAACATTGGGCAATTTGTTGAGGCTCTCTTTTGAGCTACACACAAAGTAAAATAATGAGATAAGAAATAAAATTGTGATGAATGGTGACTACCCAATATCAGGATTGATAATCATCTGGGAGCAACTTGAGGATAAACTGATACTTTAGTTGCCGTGCGGGAAACTGGCTTTGAGCAGTCACAGTTTTGTGCTAGTCCATCCTGTCCGCATTGCGCACTAGCAACCATTCATTGTCCCTTTATTATATGTTGACAGTCTATGCAGAGGAGATGCTGCTAATGATATTCTATAAATTTGGACATGATGATGGCTTATGCATAAGCCATGCCTGCCTGGTCAATACTTTTCCTCGTCTTTTATGACTACAAGGAGCTAAAGCATTAGGACTGAATCTGAATTTTTATATTTTGATAAAAACTCTTAACTTTTTTTTTTTTTGGGTGGTAATTGACATCTTGGGCACTGGGTGTAAATTCTATTTATCCCCTTATTGTGTATGCCAAATTGCTGCACTAAATTGTTTATCTTGGGGGTCATGGTAATTATACACAGTAGCAAGTATAATGTCTGGACTTTGTAAGTGTGACAAAGACAATGTTGTCTTTTTAATTTTGGGTTTTGGTGAAGAGTGCTATCTTTTTGACATGTGTAAAATAAACCTTGAAAATTGACGCTATATGAAGCCAATTGGCAGCAGCATGACTAAAATCAGCCATAGATGGGTCGAGTCCCTGCTGAAACAGTCGAGATTTGACCCATCTATGGGCGGGCTGGTAGTCTGGAAGCTGATCCGTCGATTAGCTTCAGTACAACCAGCCTGTTGGATTTTTTGAATGCGATCACTGCCAGTGGATATAGCAGCCTGTAGTTATCATTGTGTTCTGCTGGCAAGGAAGGCCCCCCCGCCAGCAGGACACAATAGCACAGTGGGGGGTATAAAGGCATTAGGACATTGATGGTATTGCCATGACAACTACGTACAATTTAAAATGATCATATTTTATTACATATTATATAAAATCATTGTTGCGCTAACAGGAAATCAGATTTAACCCTATGTTCACACCTATGTGCTTTTTGGTGCGTTTTGCAATTTGCAGAAATGTACCACAGTCCATTTAACATGGTTTCTTATGGCACATGTTCACATCTATGCGTTTTTCAGTGGGTGCATTTTTGGAAATGGTCGGGGACTTTTTTTTGCCGCAGAAGATTGCATTTTGGGTGTAATAGACTTCAACGGAGTCACACCAGAAACACAAGTGTTTCTGCATTTTGTGGGGGCTTCGTTCCCTTTAAAACACTGTATATAGCTGGTTGTTAAGGAGTGGGTCAGGAAGTTGGCTGCAGCATCGTCAAAGTGTTACTAAACCCACAACAGTAAAATCAGTCTGTATATGCAGTGAAGCATGCTTGTTATACTGTCTGTGGAACCTAAGGGGTTAATCATTTGCATTGTGTAAAAAGGCTGTTTGATCCTGTCTTTTCTGATCCTCCTCTTCTTCCACTGTGTCCTAATAATTCCTGATAACACAGAGTCTATGGAGTCAGGCTGCACATGCTCAGTGTGTTGTGTATTGCTAAATAGGTTATTTTTCCTTGGGAGAGTGCATGTGATCAGCACAGGGCCAATCATTACTGTCCAGACAGAGGGTCAGGGCTCTTGCAGTCTCATAGGACAGTCAAAAAACTCCTCCTACAAGCTTTACCAAGTGCTTGGCTGGACCCTGATAGAAGTCACAAGACTGCTTTATACTACAGTGGGTACGGAAAGTATTCAGACCCCCTTAAATTTTTCACTCTTTGTTATATTGCAGCCATTTGCTAAAATCATTTAAGTTCATTCTTCTTCCTCATGAATGTACACATAGCACCCCATACTGACAGAAAAACACAGAATTGTTGACATTGTTGCAGATTTATTAAAAAAGAAAAACTGAAATATCACATGGTCCTAAGTATTCAGACCTTTTGCTCAGTATTTAGTAGAAGCCCCCTTTTGATCTAATACAGCCAGGAGTCTTTTTGGGAAAGATGCAACAAGTCTTTCACACCTGGATTTGGGGATCCTCTGCCATTCCTCCTTGCAGATCCTCTCCAGTTCTGTCAGGTTGGATGGTAAACGTTGGATGGTAAACGTTGGTGGACAGCCATTTTTAGGTCTCTCCAGAGATGCTCAATTGGGTTTAAGTCAGGGCTCTGGCTGGGCCATTCAAGAACAGTCACGGAGTTGTTGTGAAGCCACTCCTTCGTTATTTTAGCTGTGTGCTTAGGGTCATTGTCTTGTTGGAAGGTGGCCCAGTCCGAGGTCCAGAGCACTCTGGAGAAGGTTTTTGTCCAGGATATCCCTGTACTTGGCTGCATTCATCTTTCCCTCGATTTCAACCAGTCGTCCTGTCCCTGCAGCTGAAAAACACCCCCACAGCATGATGCTGCCACCACCATGCTTCACTGGTGGGACTGTATTGGACAGGTGATGAGCAGTGCCTGGTTTTCTCCACACATACCGCTTAGAATTAAGGCCAAAAAGTTCTATTTTGGTCTCATCAGACCAGAGAATCTTATTTCTCACCATCTTAGAGTCCTTCAGGTGTTTTTTTAGCAAACTCCATGCGGGCTTTCATGTGTCTTACACTGAGGAGAGGCTTCCGTCGGGCCACTCTGCCATAAAGCCCCGACTGGTGGAGGGCTGCAGTGATGGTTGACTTTCTACAACTTTCTCCCATCTCCTGACTGCATCTCTGGAGCTCAGCCACAGTGATCTTTGGGTTCTTCTTTACCTCTCTCACCAAGGCTCTTCTCCCCCGATAGCTCAGTTTGGCCGGAGGGCCAGCTCTAGGAAGGGTTCTGGTCGTCCCAAACGTCTTCCATTTGAGGATTATGGAGGCCACTGTGCTCTTAGGAACCTTAAGTGCAGCAGAAATCTTTTTGTAACCTTGGCCAGATCTGTGCCTTGCCACAATTCTGTCTCTGAGCTCTTCAGGCAGTTCCTTTGACCTCATGATTCTCATTTGCTCTGACATGCATTGTGATCTGGAAGGTCTTATATAGACAGGTGTGTGGCTTTCCTAATCAAGTCCAATCAGTATAATCAAACACAGCTGGAATCAAATGAAGGTGTAGAACCATCTCAAGGATGATCAGAAGAAATGGAAAGCACTGGAGTTAAATATATGAGTGTCACAGCAAAGGGTCTGAATACTTAGGACCATGTGATATTTCAGTTTTACTTTTTTAATAAATCTGCAACAATGTCAACAATTCTGTGTTTTTCTGTCCGTATGGGGTGCTATGTGTACATTCATGAGGAAGAAGAATGAACTTAAATGATTTTAGCAAATGGCTGCAATATAACAAAGAGTGAACAATTTAAGGGGGTCTGAATACTTTCCGTACCCACTGTATATTATATTTACTAAAATTATTGCATTTCCATGTTTTGTGTACTGTAGGAGATCAGATATTGTGAATGCAGAGTCCTGGGTTTAGTAACACTTTAACAACCGATGAGTCATCAGCTGTCACCGGCCGATGCCTGCTGGGCGATGTCACAAGGGGTGGGGCCACCAGGTGACGTCAGAAGTGGGCAGTCGGCGGTTAGCTGAGTGCAGAGCTCTTTTTCTTTTTTTTTCCTAGGTCTGGTGGTGCAGGGGACAGCGTGATTGACAATGGATCTACATCAAGGCACGTTATTTTTTGATTTTTAATAAAGGAATTGTCAAAAACGGTTTGTGTTTTTTTTCCTTCTATGTGATACTTTTTGGGGTAAATGAGTAGAGTTACAAAATACCATATACTCATTCCCATGGGGGGGGGGGGGGGGCAGGAACTGGGTACCTCCTTGCTAAATGGGGCTTCCAGATTCTGATACGCCTCCCGTCCGCAGGCCACCACAACCACAGCCCAGGGTTGTGGGGAAGAGCCCTTGTCCCCATCAACATGGGAACAAGGTGCTTTGGGGTGGGGGGCAGGGCATATGGCCTGGTATGGTTCAAGAGGGAGCGCTCGCTTCTCCTATCCCTTTCCTGCATGTTCAGATAAGGGTCTGGTATGGATTTTGGGGGGGACCCCGCGCCAATTATTTTATTATTTTTTTATTCTGGAAGGGCGGGTCCCTTCCAAATCCATTCCAGACCAGAAGCGCCTGGTATGGATTTGGGAGGGGACCACATGTTTTTTTAATGAATTTTTTGTTGCCGGCAATACTTTTTTTTTTTTCATTCAGCTATCAGCTTAAAACACCATATGCACTATAATGCATTGTCACAAACACCATATGCACTATAATGCATTGTCACAAACACCATATTCACTATAATGCATTGTCACAAACACCGTATGCATTATAATGCATTGTCACAAACACCATTTGCACTATAATGCATTGAATGCATTGTCACAAACACCATATGCACTATAATGCATTGTCACAAACACCATATGCACTATAATGCATTATTTTATGGTGGTGAATATGGTGTTTGTGATACACGGTTACCCTTGTTGTACAGAGCCTCACTTCCCTCTGCTCCCACACTCACCTGTGAGACCTCCCTTTGGTGCTCCTGTGTGTGCTGGGTCTGGATTAGTCATTAGGTGAGCACTGTTTAATCAGCCCTTGTGTACGGCAGCCGGGCCGGGTTCTGTCAGACGAGTATGCTGGAAAACCAGGAGCAAACCGGCTCCTGATCAGCACTGACCGCAATGTTCTGGCGGGGGCCGTCCCCCTGTCAGAACACAATAGCTCAAGCAGGGGATATCGCTGTACTACATTGGACTGTAAACATTGGATTGTTAGTAGAGCGGCTCCGACCAAAGCGGTCAGTATTTTTTTCATTCAACCCACTGGGTTGAACGAAAAACACTGATAGTGTGTACTAGGCTTTACATGTATATGGTGGCCTAGTGACAGACAGGCTGTGATGCTGCCTTTCTGCCTTGGGCCTGTGTCCTAATGGGGATGGTCCACATGCCTTCCTCTGTGTTTGGTTTGGGGCTGGAAGTGCGGTCCCTGCCATTCCTTTCACAAGGGATGCACAAATTATATCACCCAACGCCCGGGCCATGCATTTCCGGGTGCCGGTCAGGTGTTTTTGATATGATATATTTGGTTCTTGTCATCTTATGTGTAAATTTAGGATCAGTTTTTTCATTTCCATTTAAAGTAAAGCTTTGTTGTTAGTTAAAAAAAACTCCTAACTTTTTTAGCTGGCTCCTAGATTCCAAGCAAATCTGTCAAGGCCTGCTCTATAGGGCAAGATAAAAAATACAGAAATAGACACAATATCTGCTCTTACCTACAGCCTCATCATCTGGGTGGAAAAATGACACGTTGGATCCCACTAAAAAAAAAAAAAAAAAAAAATCAACATCTGTAGAATTACAAAGATAGCTTGGAAAAGCAGACCATCAGTTATGTATTAATGCCCAACTACAACCAATATTTTTTCACAGATGAATAGCGTGGAGAATGGGTGCCTCTTCCAGGCATTTCTTGCTGGCTGTATCCAATTTTGAGTGATTTATCAATACTTTCCTTCCTGCTGACCACACAGGAAGTGAGAGCATTTACCCAACATTTACCAAAAAAATGATGTTCCAAATACTTCCCCTTGCTACTAAAAAATAAATAAAGTATTGCGGTCTGTGTTCTCAGTGCAAAAACCTGCCTTAAATCTGGCCATACATTATACAATTTTCTTATTTAATTTCCTTTAGATTTACCTTCAATGATGTAGTGAAAGGGCCTGCCAGATTGCATACAAATTGAAAGTGTTTAGGTTTGACCTCATATTATATGGTTTTGGTAAATCTATAGGAAAACTGTACAATGCATGGCCAGCCTAAATCCTGCCTGGTGATATCTTAGGAAGTGAGAGGAAAAACTCCTCTAAGGCCCCTTTCACACCTTATGCAATCTAAAAGTTGCGCGATTTTTTCCCCGCGATTTTACAGCGATTTTGACCAGACTTGAAGCAATGCCTATGTCTATGGACCTAAAAAATGCAATAAAATCGGCCCAAAGTAGTGAAGGAACTACTTTGATGTCACACAGATATGAATGGTACTCATTGGAAATCATGGAGTACGACTTGTCATGCGACTTTGCAGTCCCAAGTCGCAGGACAAGTCGCACAAGTGTGAAAGGGGCCTAAAAGTAATTACAAATCCTTAAAGAGGAAGTAAACCCTCCTCTGCAAGTTGTACCTATAGGTAAGCCTATGATAAGGCTTACCTATAGGTAGTGTAAATATCTCCTAAACATGTACCGAGATATTTACCCTACATGCAGCCAGTGATGTCACTGGTGCATGCACTCTGAAGGAATGGCCGCTCGTGCCGTTCCTTCAGAGCCCCGTGCCGTGACTGTCGGCTCCCACGCGTGTGCGCGGGAGTGACGTCACCGTGGCTCCGGCCGACTGAACATGTCGCCCGTCATAGAGGTAAGCGGGCGGCACGGCGGGGGCTCGTTCTAAGGTAAGTATTTCATAATGAGCTAGTATGCGATGCATACTAGCTCATTATGTGTTTCTCTTTCGGGGTGCAAAAAATAAAATAAAATCGGGTTTACAACCTCTTTAATGTGTTATTGTCCCTGGAACAAAAGAGGACGGGAAATCTAGTGGTGCCAACTGTCTAAGAAGGCATTTGCTTCATTTTGGATGCATTTTCTCTCACTTCCAGTTGTGTTTCTGCAACAGGCAGAAAAAGGAAACTCCCCCAACAGATATTTTTTCATTTGTCTGTAAAGAAAACATTCTGGAAAATAGTTTAAATTCAACATAAAAACAACAAGATTAATACACATTCGTGTTATGTGTCTGTCATTGCTCACCCTCTAGGATTATGCCAGCTATTTCTCTTCCCACTGCTACAAACTCTCGCTCTGGATACAATTTTGAAATAAGCTAATAAGGAGACAAAAGAAAAATTTTGAAGTCCACACTCTCTATACACTAAAATGCACAGATTTTAAAGTGAATCTGTTTTGCTGACATGTGAAGGGGCTTCATATTAACCACTTAATGACCAAGCCTATTTCTGACACTTGTTGTTTACAAGTTAAAATCAGTATTTTTTGCTAGAAAATTACTTAGAATCCCCAAACATTAGAAATAATTCGTTTTTTTTTTAGCAAAGACTCTGGAGATTAAAATGGCGGTCGTTGCAATATTTTTTGTCGTGTGGTATTTGCCCTGCGGCCTTTCAAACATAATTTTTTTGGGGAAAAATACATTTCATTGCATTTAAAAAAAAAAAACTAAAGAGTAAAGTTAGCCCCAAGTTTTTTTTTAATATTGTGAAAGATAATTTCACGCTGAGTAAATAGATACCTAACATGTTAAAGTTTAAAATTGCACACACACGTGGAATGGCGACAAACTACGGTACTTTAAAATCTCCATAGGTGACGTTTTAACATTTTTTAATGGTTACCAGTTTAGAGTTACAGAGGAGGTCTTTTTCTAGAATTATTGCTCTGGCGATCGCGGCGATACCTCACATGTGTGGTTGGAACACTGATTTCATTTGCGGGCGTGACTTACGTATGCGTTTTCTTTCGTGCACACGTTCTCGGCGATTGGGGGGCGCTTTACACTTTAAAATTATATTTTTCCTATTTATTTTATTTTTACCACGATTTAAAAAAAAATAAAAATCTGATCACCATTATTGCTGTCACAAGGAATGTAAACATCCCTTGTGAAAGTAATAGGCAGTGACGGGTACTCTTTATAGAGTGATCAGGGGTCCAAAAGACCCCAAACCCCTCCACTGCACTTCAACATATTCAAAATGCCAAAATACTGACCGTTTTTTAAAATCTGCGTCATTAGCAGCCGAGTAAACCGGAAGTGACATCACTTCTGGGTTACTACATCAGAGATCCAATCAAAGCCAAATCAGGCTTTTTTCGGGACTCCAACCAGCTGGCAGATGTGTCGGTGGGATGGAAGACCTGGGCAGAGGCGCAGAAGGCGACGGGAGGGGATTCCCCTCCTGGTGGCTGGGATAACGGCCGAGCGGGTGCTGCTGAGCCGCATCAGCTGTTATCTCTTGAAAGCCGACCGCCGGCTCTAAAAAAACGGTACCGGGTTGATGTCTGCAGCTGCCGGTACAACCAATTTCACAAGCCGACATACAGGTATCTCGGTTTGCGGGAAGTGGTTAATGCATAATGTTTTCTAAAGCCTTATTGTGCTGCCTTTATTAAGAAGGAGCAATGAGGGGCAGAGATTACTACTGCTTTAACCAGTTCTGGACCAGAAGGATTTGCCCCCTTAATGACCAGGCCATTTTTTGCGATTCGGCACTGTTACTGTTACGGAAAATTTTGCGGTCGTGATGCTGTACCCAAATGAAATCAATGTCCTTTTTCCCCACAAATAGAGCTTTCTTTTGGTGGTATTTGAGCGATTTTTATTTTTTGCGCTATAAACAATAAAAAAAAAAAAAAAAGTGACAATTCTAAAAAAAAAAAAATATATATATATTTTACATTCTGCTATACAACATTCAAAAAAATAAATAAAAATCCACATTTTTCATCTTTTTAGGCCAATTTCTATTCTGCTACATATTTACTGAAAAAAAAAAAAAAAAAAAAAAAATCGCAATAAGCGTATATTGATTGGTTTGCGCAAAAGTTATCGCGTCTACAAACTAGGGGAAAGATTTGTGTCATTTTTGTTTTTTTACTCCTAATGGCAGCGATCTGCGATTTTTTCCAGGACTGCGACATTGCGGCGGACAGATTGGACCCCTAAATTATATTTTTGACACTTTAGGGGGGACCAGTGACATTACTACAGTAATCAGTGCTAAAAATATGCACTGTTACTGTAATAATGAAACTGGCAGGGAAGGGGTTAACCAAAGGGCGATCAAAGGGTTAAGTGTGAGCCTAGGGGAGTGTTTTCCAACTGTGGGAGGAGGGACTTGTGAAATGATCACAGAGACCTGTGATCCTATATAGAAGGATCAGAAGGAGCTCTGTGATCATTTCAGAGAGAAGAACGGTCAGCCGTGTGTACAACAGCTGACCGTCCTCTCTTATCGGGGAATGATCACGGGTGCCCGGCGGCAATCAGTCCGGCGGTCCCGAGGATCAGCATCCCCACTGCTCGCCCCCAGGATCGCTCCCGTGGATCGCCGTACAGGTACGGCGATTCGCACAGCCGAGCCAGCCTGCCACAGTATATATGTGGCGGGCGGGCGGCAAGTGGTTAAACAATATTTCTGTCCCGGGGTTTCCCTAGGAAACTTGAGAAGGTCTGGCACTTGTGGACAGATTCGAAGTGTACAGCAGATGATCAGGAGCCCGCAGACTGAATTCATTCCCCCCTATTAAGGTTTAGTTTATGATATGAACAAATATATTCTCCTGCAGAGACTCACATTACATTTGTTCAGGTAAGATTCTAAACACGAGTTAATATTCTTCCGATACATTATCCTGATGGTTGAGAGGGAACAGGAATCTCCTTATAATTCATCAACTCTTAAATTGATTTTATAAGAGAATGACTGAGCGAGGTGTATGGAAGGGGCGTTGTTGGGTTCTATTTATAGGAGGTGTTATTAGTAGCTCTATGTTTTATGTATTAGCCAAGGAATGCCCATAGTCTATGTTTTGTACCTATACATCTCAATTTTTCACTAAAAAGACATTTAAAAAAAAAAAACAAAAAACAAAAAAAAAAAAAAAAACAAAAAACAAAAAAAAACCAATGTTTCTGGGTCTGAACTTCATTGAGATGTAGCGCCCTCCTAGGTAGGTGCTAGAGTGAGTGTATATCGTTTTTGGTTTCTCTGCCTAACAGGGAGACATCTAGGCAAATGTATATGCTGTCTGCTTAACAGAGAGCTGTGATTGATTGATAGAGTCTGCTCAGTGTGTTCTGGTGCTGCCCATGCGGTCTTGAAAATTTCACACTGGTCTGGTAGCTAGTGGATGTACTGGACAGTGGGAGGAAACCATGCAGATGAGGGCATGGATGTCTATACAGCCCTGGCCAATTAGATGGGGATGTGCCCCAAGGCATGCTGGGTAACTGTATTTATATCTGAAGAGCACATGTGCTCTGGGTCTTCCTCTACAGAGAGAGGTCCAGGAGGGGAGGGGCGGCTGCCCCTCCTCAATGCAGGCTGTAATGTAGCCTCAGGAGGTCTTGAAACACTGAAGCTGCAACCCATGGTTTTTGAGAGAGCTGAATGAGGGAGGATGTCTGCTGATCCTGTCTGGTACTACTGAGGAAGGCTGCCGGGTATGCTTCAGGAGCCTTGTGAGTACAGACTCCCACAGGGGATCACTGGGACTGCTAGAAGTCAGCTGCTGGGTGCGCGCTAAAGGGGCGCTGGCTAGTGTCTTGAAGAGGCAAAGTTTACATAGTTCTTTTAGCTACAAGGGACTCGTTCAACCCATATAGGCACTGTATGGTCCAGCTGATGATCAGCTACACAGTTTTATTGAGAGAATTGTCCTCACCAGTAAATAGTTAATTTGGAGTATCCTACTAATGCCCTTCTCCTATCCAAGTTCTCCAAATAAGACATAAAAACAAATCCCCTAGAATGGTCTTGGGAGACAACAAGCGGAGGAGTGGGTGCACCTGGTTTGTGAAAATACGCTGTTGCTGGCTTTATATCAACAGTGGGAGGCTCGGGCACCAGTAACTCAAGCAGATCCAGCGGGGTAACGCTGATTGGTTGCTTCTGCCTAAGTAGCCAATCATTGCCTGCTGTCCAGTAGGTGGGTGGAGCTGGGAACACAGGTACAGGGCATACCACCAAATTCCTCAAGAGACATAAGTTTTTTGTGGATGATATTAAACCTGCCAACATTTGTGCAAAACTGAAATCCAAACTGACAATTTTAACACCAAGTAGTTACCTTTGTATTAATCGGACTCAAGGCACAAGCTTTCACTTGCAGCTTCACATGATAATCACTTGGAGGCGGGGCTGGTTCCTGAATAAAATACATATTAAAATAGTACAGATGAACAGAACAGATCCCAGAACATAGGAAAGTAATGGAATTAAAAGCAAGCCCCAGTTTAATGGAAAAAAAAAATAATAGTGCCCAGACAAAGTCAAAATAAATAAATGATGCAGGTGAACAAAACAGGTCACAGAATACCAGAACATAATATAAATTAAAACTCAAGTCCAGTTTAATAAAAAAAAAATAAAAAAATCAGTGCCTAGACGAAGTCAAAGTAAAAAAAAATCATGCAGATAAACAAACTGAAATGTAATGGGACTAAAACACATCCAGTTTGTACTGCAATACTCACCTTCAATCCAGAGCTACCCCGCATGACTCAAGGTAGAGCTGGTTTTTCAGATTAAATGATGCCCATGGTCATTCAAATCACTTCCCTTCAGC
Organism: Pelophylax lessonae; assembly: GCF_965119305.1. Lineage (NCBI taxonomy): Eukaryota > Metazoa > Chordata > Amphibia > Anura > Ranidae > Pelophylax > Pelophylax lessonae. The sequence goes on from NC_138769.1 coordinate 100,439,216, forward strand.
CCAGGACATCAAGAACCCAGTAATGGCGCAGAGAGTGGCACCACATAATTATGTTGCAGCTTTCAGGACCCTCCAACTGGAGGTGGAATAGGAGGAGGAAGAAGACCCATAGGGGTCGATTTACTAAAACTGGAGAGTGCAAAATCTGGGACAAGTGTGCATGGTACCCAATCAGCTTCTAACTTCAGCTTGTTCAATTAGGCTTTGATTTAAAAACCTGGAAGCGGATTGGTTTCTATGCAGCGCTGCACCAGATTTTGCATTTTCCAGTTTTAGTAAATAAATCATATAATGTCACGTGACCAAACCCAGGGCATCTGCCAGAGGTGTGCCAGCGATAGAAACTGCCATACTGTATTTCTCTTAGGAGAGGTTTACTTTGGGTGCCATGAGCATCAGATGAAGACTTTTTGGACAGATTGGGTAATGACCCAACGTCAATGCGGCAACACAGGACAGCCCCTAACTTTCACTTTTTGGTATCAAATTGATCAGGCTGATTAGAAAATCTTCCCCAATTGCATCTATAGTGCTCTGATTCAGAGGAGAAACTGGCCCAGGACAAACTCATTGATGAGACCCACCCAATGACAAGATGAAGAACAGAACCTATGGGTGCCTATGCTAGATCTACTATGCATAGATGCATTCTATATTCTCAGGTTAAAGTGCAGTGGATGTTCAATTGTGCAAATGTTATGCCTCGTACACACGCAATGATTATCGGCCGACCAATCGGCCGACTTTTGTCCAGTGTTGTTGTGTTGGTTGAAATGTGCTCTAGACTGCACACAAATTTTCTCGGCCAACAAAAACCAACTGCAGAAGTGATGTCATGTGCTGGTTTACTTTCCGTGTGTTTTTTCTTCTCTGAGCATGCCCAGTCTTGCTCATCAGATTTTTGTCTGCCGAAATCTGTACGGACTGACGGAAAATCGGCCGTTCTGGTGTTGGCCAACAAAAATTTTATAGCCTGCACACCAGATTTTTTTCGGCCGAAAAGTCTGAGTGGGTTGTCGGAAGCATCATACTAACAAGCCGGCAATCGGCCGATCGGACGTTGGCCGAAAATTCACGGCCAATTATCGACACGTGTGTACGGGGCATAAGACTCTGTTCACAATACTGCGATACATCTTTAAAGCAATTTTCAGTGTGACATTGATGAGACTTGGTTGTGTTTTTGCATGTTCTATGGGGTCAAGTTGCACTACAAATTGCACCAAAGTAGTGCAGGAGCCTTTTCCAAAATTGCACTGTGTCGCATTAATTAGAATGAGCACCATTGAATATATTGTGATTTCCCTTTACTGTATGCGATTCTGGGCATCAGAAGTTGCACCAGCACTAAAATCAAACACCAAATCCACCCATTTGCACAGGCTGAAAAAGAAAGGATGCAGAGTAATGGTTGTGGCTGAAAAAAAAAAAAAAAAATCACCTTTTCTTGAAATATGAACTTCTCTTCATCTTGTGCAGCAGATAATTGATAGTATAATCCCTTCATGATGACCTGTAGAACATAAGGAGAAGATTAGACTAAAAGGCCTATTTAGAACAGAGGAACACTGCTATCCGCTGGACATGGCAGCCGCGTCTGCGTTCTACAACTCATTTATAAAATGGGAGCCCTCGGTGTGCAGCCTGCAGTGTCCCATGGAGTTCTCTCTGTAAAACGCTGCAGATGCAGCTCTGTGATTGGAGGAGAGGCAAGTCATATGGCATTGAGGCTCTGAGGAAGAGGCATGGCCTCAAAACGCGTCAGCCCTCCGTCTACATGAGACATTGGACTTTTTTATTGATGCTGCTCTTTGGAATTGATATGCTGGTCTATCACGCATGTTTGTGAGTAGTTGATTTTAAAACTTATGTTATTAAAAGCCCGCTAAGGATAATGCGCTAGGCTGGTGCGCCCTTTCTTTGTGTTTGTATTTGAAGTCATATGACATTCACTGGTTATGTGACGAGGCTCTCCTCCAGCAACATTTATTTTGCATTTGTTTGAATTGCAATGCACACCACCCACTTATGGACAGTAATACACATTTACAAAGAACACACCCCATTCATTTATATAATGTGCAGATGATTTCATTTTAACCACTTGAAGATTTACCCCCCTTCATTACCAGACCATTTTTTGCGATATGCACTGCGTTATTTTAACTGACAGTTGCGTGGCCGTGCAACGTTGTGCCCACATAAAATTTCTGTCCTTTTTTCTCACAAATAGAGCTTTCTTTTGGTGGTACTTGATCACCTCTGCGGTTTATATTTTTTTGAAAAACATTGGAAGATTTCCCCTCTATTACTTTTCATGGGACAACCCAAAATGTATGATTTTCTTTTGCTTTCACTTTCAGCCCCCATTCACATTGGGCCGATTTGACATCGCATGCCCAATCGGAGGCAATTGTTAGCAACGGCACCATCCGAATCAGTGCATCGGCGATACACCAATTCCCGAAAGTAGTTCCTGCACTACTTTTGGCGACTTCAGGGCGATTTCAATAGATGCATACTCATGCACTAATGTGTGTTGCATTGTTGAAAATGATGCATGCATTATTTGTAATCTGTTGTGGTGCAATGGGCCATTCAAGCAAAACAAAAAAAGCATTAAAAATAAAAGCAAACAAAATTTTGAAGTACTTTCGGATGACATTCGTCAGTTCTTTGAATGTACTGAGAATTTCTGTACACATGTTTGTACGAACGTTCACTCAAAAATCTACTAGTGCATGGCTAGCTTTAGGCTCGGTTCACACTTATGCGGCCACTGGTTCGTGCCTGGGGTCCTGTGCATCCCTGTTCACCATTTCAGGTGCGAATCAGGTCCGAATTTTCTGCCTGAATTCAGACCTGAAACAGAGCCAAAGGCGCACAGAACCCTTTTCCAGTGCACTCTGCAGCCATCCTGGAGGTGTGTGAACCGGCTCCATTGAGAGCCGGTCATAATCTCCTGTCATGCGAACTGGAAGTAGGTAGACTTGCATCCAATTCACATCAGTGTGGACCCAGCCTTAGTGATGTACAGTGGGGATCGAAAGTTTGGTTACCCCAGGTAAAAATTTGTATTAATGTGCATAAAGAAGCAAAGGAAAGATGGAAAAATCTCCAAAAAGCATCAAATTACAGATTAGACATTCTTATAATATGCCAAAAACATTAGATTTTATTTCCAGCATTGACACTTTCAAAATTACAGAAAACAAAAAAATGGCGTCTGCAAAAGTTTGGGCACCCTGCAGAATTTATAGCATGCCTTTGCAAGGCTGAGACCTGCCAGTGTCATGGATTGTTCTCAATCATCGTCTGGGAAGACCAGGTGATGTCAATCTCAAAGGTTTTAAATGCCCAGACTCATCTGACCTTGCCCCAACAATCAGCACCATGGGATCTTCTAAGCAGTTGTCTAGAAAACTGAAACTGAAAATAGTTGACGCTCACAAAGCTGGAGAAGGCTATAAGAAGATAGCAAAGCGTTTTCAGATGTCAATATCCTCTGTTCGGAATGTAATTAAGAAATGGCAGTTATCAGGAACAGTGGAAGTTAAAGCAAGATCTGGAAGACCAAGAAAAATATCAGACAGAACAGCTCGCAGGATTGTGAGAAAAACAATTCAAAACCCACGTTTGACTGCATGATCCCTCCAGAAAGATCTGGCAGACACTGGAGTTGTGGCACACTATTCCACTATAAAGAGATACTTGTACAAATATGGACTTCATGGAAGAGTCATCAGAAGAAAACCTCTTCTACATCCTCACCTCAAAAATCAGCGTTTGAACTTTGCAACTGAACATATAGACAAGCCTGATGCATTTTGGAAACAGTTCTGTGGACCGATGAGGTTAAAATTGAACTTTTTAGCCGGAATGAGCAAAGGTACGTTTGGAGAAGAAGGGGCACAGAATTCAATGAAAAGAACCTCTGTCCAACTGTTAAACATGGGGGTGGATCAATGATGCTTTGGGGTTGTATTGCAGCCAGTGGCACAGGGAGCATCTCACAAGTAGAAGGAAAAATGGATTCAATAACATTTCAGCAAATTTTGGATGGTAACTTGATGCCATCTGTGAAAAAGCTGAAGTTAAAGAGAGGATGGCTTCTACAAATGGATAATGATCATAAACACACCTCGAAATCCACGGGGGATTACATCAAGAGGCGTAAACTGAAGGTTTTGCCATGGCCTTCACAATCTCCTGACCTCAACATAATTGAAAATCTATGGATAGACCTTAAAAGAGCAGTGCGTGACAAACAGCCCAGAAATCTCAAAGAACTGGAAGACTTTTGTAAGGAAGAATGGGCAAAGATACCTCAAACAAGAATTGAAAGACTTTTGGCTGGCTACAAAAAGGGTTTACAAGCTGTGATACTTGCCAAAGGGGGCAGTACAAGATATTAACTCTGCCGGGTGCCCAAACTTTTGCAGACGCCATTTTTTGTTTTCTGTTATTTTGAAAGTGTAAATAATGGAAATAAAATCTAACATTTGTTGACATATTATAAGAATGTCTAATCTGTAATTTGATGCCTTTTGGAGATTTTTCCATCTTTTCCTTTGCAGTGCTCGAAAAAAGCTAAAAAAATATTATTAGGGTAAAGAGGAAACGATAGCAGATCCTCCTGAGCAGCCTAGGTGAATAAAACGATAAAGAGCAGCCTCAGCCTACATTTCTCCACCAAACCCTGATGCATTTCACCCCGCCCACCAGGACCAGTCATAGGGCCCCTATGTCATAGAGAGCCGCCCACCGAGGGGCTTAGTCATAGAGACCCTATGTCATAGGGACCCGCCCTTCAGGGGGCTTTGTCATGGAGACCCTATGTCAAAGGGACCTGCCCACCGGGGGCTTAGTCATAGAGACCCTATATCACAGGGACCTGCCCACCAGGGGCTTAGTCATGGGGACCTTATGTCATAGAGACGAGCCCAAGGGGGCTTAGTCATAGAGACCCGATGTCATAGGGACCCGCCCACCGGGGGGGCTTAGTCAGAGACCCTATATCATAGGGACCCGCCCACCGGGGGCTTAGTCATGGGGAACCTACTTCATAGAGACCTTACCACCAGGGGCTTAGTAATAGAGACCCTATGTCATAGGAACCCGCCCTTCGGGGGCTTAGTCATAGTGGCCCTATATCATAGGGACCCACCCACTGGGGGCATAGTCATGGGGACCCTATGTCATAGAAACCTGCCCACCAGGGGCTTAGTAATAGAGACCCTATGTCGTAGGAACCCGCCCTTCGGGGGCTTAGTCATAGAGACCCTATGTCATAGGGACCCACCCACTGGGGGCATAGTCATGGGGACCCTATGTCATAGAGACCCTATGACTAAGTCCCCGGTGGGTAGGGGCGAAACGCATCAGTGTATGTGGTCTGGTGGAGACATGTAGGCTGAAGCCGCTCTTTATCATTTATTCACCTGGGCTGGTCGGGATTAGCGGTCATCCTTTCCTCTTGACATTTACTAACCCCCTGGATTGGTATTAGGACAAGCCTGCACCCCATGTTCTGGGACACAGGGATATGCTTCTACTTCTACTTTGAGTGGCACCAAAAACAATCTATCAGGTCAAATTATTATTAGGGTAATAGGGTATTTGTGTTTAGGGGAATTATTACTTGTATGATATTATAAAATATCATTATTACTATTATTATTGCTGCTACAACTATAACTTTTATCCCCAGCATTGCTCCCTAGAGTACTGTGTACTGACTATGCTGACAGCTATCCTGCTGCCTGATCTTGATTTAGGAACACTATCGGGTTGAATTACAATAACTGGAGAATATAAAATATATGTTGCAGCTGTGCATGGTAACCAATCAGCTTCCAAGTTTTTTTTTTTTTTTTGTAAAAGCTATAATTGAATAAGCTGAAGTTAGAAGCTGATTGGCTACCATGCACAAATCTACCAGATTTTGCACTCTCCAGTTTTGGTAAATCAAGTGTGTTAACATTAACCACTTGCCGACCGCCGCACGACTATCTACGTGGGCGGTCAGCCCCTCACAGGCAAAGTGACGTAGGTCTACGTCGCTCGCCTGTGAGGGTTTAGGGAGCGAGCGCGCGCCGCCGGAGGCGCGCTCCCGCGTGGTCACGGACCCCCCCGCGCGTGTGACCGGCGGACCCGATCGCCGCCGGCCACTCTGCGATCGGCGGGGGAGAGGGAGAAAGTCAGGCAGCTTGTGTAAACAAGCTGCCTGTCATTCTCCTCTCTGTATGAGAGATGATCACATGGATCTACTATGTAGATCCATTGATCACTCTGCATACAGTTGAAGCCCCAGCCAATCACAGTTAGAAGCACGCCCCTAGGGACACACACAGCCCCTCCCTCTCAAATAAAGTTAACCCCTTCACTACCAGTGTATTTTTACAGTAACAGTGCATATATATAGCACTGATTACTGTAGAAATGTCACTGGTAACCCCAAAAGTGTCAAAAATGTCAGTCAAGGGTCCGATCTGTCCGCCGCATTGTCGCAGTACCGCAAAAAAAATCGCAGATCGCCGCCATTACGCGTTAAAAAAAAAAACAACAAAAATGACAAAAATCTTTCCCTTTGTTAGTAAACGCAATAACTTTTGCGCAAACCAATCAAAATACGCTTTTTGCGATTTTTTTTACCAAACATAGGTAGCATAAAACAAATTGGCCGAAAATATTAAAAAATTTTTATTTTTACATTTATTTTTGGGGGAATTTCATATAAAAAAAAGGGAAAAATATTGCTATTTTTGCAAAATTTACGCTCTTTTTTTGTTTATAGCGCGTGATCAAAAAATCGCACAGCTGATCAAATACCGCCAAAAGAAAGCTCTGTTTGTGGGAAAAAAAAGACGCCAAATTTGTTTAGGTACAGCGTCGCACGACCGCGCAATTGTCCGTTAAAGTCACGCAGTGCCGAATCGCAAAATACCCCCTGGTCAGGAAGGGGGTAAAATCTTCCGGGGCTTAAGTGGTTAATGCCAGTGACACCTATTGTCACAGCTGACACTACTAGCTGCTACAGAATTAGCTGGAGGGCCCTATCAACATTTGGCTATTGGGGCCCCATGCTTCCTAGTTACACCCTTGGCTGGAGAAATGCAAAATATGCGCAAAATGCAGAAATGAAAACTAGAAATGCTGCGTCAGCAGGAGAAAGAACGCACAAACAGGAACCTTCGCCAATCCCCCTTCCTACTGTACCTCTGTGACCCCAGGCAGCCTCTTCTGTCCCTGCACTGCAATGAATGAGATCTTCCTGATTCTGCTGCCAGGCTGTGCAAAGAGGAGAGGGAGGAGCCGCACAGGGGGCTGGGTCTCACATTAACCCATTGCTGTCACAACAATAATACTCAACAGCGAGGAACATCATTGCCAATATACACTATATATAAAGTATATATATATATATATATATATATATATATATATATATATATATATATATATATATATATATATATTGATAGATAGACAGATAGATTATATAGTTCCTAATTTGCAAAGGACTTATACTTAGGGTTCATGCACATGGGCACAAAAAAAACGCCACTTTTGGTGCTTTTTTTTACAGATCTGGATGGAGAGGATGTAGAATTATACACTTCTAAACACTGTCAGACACATGCATGTCTAAATGCGCAGAAATGCAAATTGCTCACGCGCCATTACATGTTTTTTTTTTTTTTTTATGCTGGATGCTTCTGTCTCTGTCAGCAAGATGCAGTGTGGCTATGCATATTTTAGCCACTAAAAAGGACTGGAAGGTTTTACCCCCCTTAATGACCAGGGCAATTTTTTGCAATACGGCACTGTGATATTTTAACTGACAATTGCGCGGTCGTGGGACACTGTACCCAAAAAAATGTGATGTTCTTTTTTTCCCACAAATAGAGCTTTCTTTTGGTGGTATTTGTTCACCTATACGATTTTTATTTTTTGCGCTATAAACAAAAAAAAAAAAAAAAGAGCGACAATTCTGAAAAAAAACAAAAAACAATATTTTTTACTTTCTGCTATAAAACCTTCCCAATAAAAAAAATCAAATTTTTTCATCATTTTAGGCCAATTTGTATTCTGCTACATATTTTTGGTAAAAGAAATCCCATTAACCGTATATCGATTGGTTTGCGCAAAAGTTATAGCATAGTTAGCGCATCTACAAACTAGGGGAAAGATTTATGTCATTTTTATTTATTTATTTTTCTACTAGTAATGGCGGCGATCAGTGATTTTTAGCAGGACTGCGACATTGCGGCGGACAGATCGGACACCTAACTGACATTTTTTACACTTTTGGGGGGTCCAGTGACATTACTACAGTAATCAGTGCTAAAAATATGCCCTGTTACTGTACTAATGACACTGGCAGGGAGGGGTTTAATGTGTCCCTAAGGGGTGCTTTCTAACTGTGTGGGGGATGGGCTCACTAGATGAACACAGAGACCTGTGTTCCTAAATAGGAGGAACACCGCATCCCTGTGTTCATCACTGACAGAACAACGGTCTGCCGTGTTTACATTGGTAGACCACCGTTCTATCTCCATGGGGGCAGACATTGCGGCCACCAGACCCGCTGATTGGCTTCCCCTCTAGCCAATCAGCGTGTGGGCGCGCCTCCGGCGGCACGCGCATGCCCACACTAACTGCTACATGAAGCAATGTACGTGTACGTCATTTCCCGTAACAGAACCGACATGCCGCAGTATAACTACAGCGGCTGGTCGTCAAGTGGTTAATTACGCCCGTGTGTATGAGACTACACAGCTTTAACAAGCATTGCTTTTTAGAGCTCATTCAAAAGGGCGCTGACACCCAGTCTGTGTGCTGAGCTGCTGTTTTTGGCATCTGCATCAGTTGTGGAGCTGTGCGATGGCAGTCTATAGAGGTGGATTCAGGCGCAGAGGCTGCACGAACATTTGGCTTGCATCCAGGAGGGTGTGCACAGATCCATGCACCTTATCCTGCATGCTTGTCAAATTCCAACCACTGCATGTGCATCCGCTTTCACAGGCTGCCTGTGTGCAGCTCCAGTGCAGATGCAGAAAACAGAGGCTCATTGCGCAGGACGGGTGTCAGCGCCCTTCTGAATAAACCCTTCATTTTTTCACAATAAACATCATAAATAAAGCTAATGAATCACCTTGTGGCCATTTTCTGGGTGTTTACTCAGTGTTCCCATTGACTTGCATGATTAACCCTGACGCTGCCTGGAGCTTGAGGCCCCATTCACACCTCAGTGTTTTGTAGCTCGAAGCTCCAAAACGCTGGAGGAGAAAAAATAAATTATTCTCTATGGAGATGGTTCACATCTCCACTTCAAGTCGCCTAAAGAAAAATGCCTTAGGGCTCTTTGACACGGTCCGCATTCCGTTGCGGACCGTGCTCTGCTCAGCGGGGATTGATCCGCCGATCTCCGCTGAGCCGGCGAATGATAGCTCCGTCTCCGCACTGTGTGCGGAGAGTGAGGCGTCAGAGCCCCGCTGCTCTCTATGGAGAATCGGATGAGAGCGGACCGCCTGTCCGCTCTCATCCGATCCGATCCCCAGGACGGATGGAAAATAGGGTTTCCATACGTCCAGATTTCACGGACAGGATCGGATGCGGATGGCAGCGGGTGTCAGCGGACATGTCACTGCTGACATCCGCTGCTCCATAGGGCTGAATGGGGCATCCGATCAGATCCGCCTAAAAAACTGACAGGCGGATTTGATCGGACCGCCCGTGTGAAAGAGCCCTTAAGCTCAAAACATTTCTGGAGCTTTTTTGTAGCTCAAATTGGGCAGATTTGCGTGTTTTTATCCCCATAGAAATAAATAGAAATGTGCATTTTGCACTTTTTTTCTGTGCTTTCACGCATTTTGTCACAAGTTTACGTGTGATTTTCTGCTCAATTTAAAAAAAAATTTAATAATATATGAATCAATAAGTGTAACATATATACACAAATAACTAAACATCATCATAAATAAATAATACATAAATAAAATAAACTAATAATATGTAATAATAAATAAATAAGTAAATATATAACCCTTAATCTTAAAACAAATATATAAAATAATCATTATGATCAATATTAATAAGAATAATGTATTTGTTTATTTTGTGTGAGTGTAAGTCCCCGTTCACACTAAGGCGACCTGTGAGGCGACCTGGTTGCCTCCCATAGGGAAGCTGCGGACCCGTTCTAATAGGAGCGACACGAGTCGCTCCGACTTAGAAAAAGGGTCCGGAGCTTCTTTGGGGCGACCAGGAGGCGACCGCCATAGACTTCAATGTTATGAAGTCCGTGGCGGCCGCTCCGAGGTCGCGGCGCGCTGCTCGCACCGCGACCTCGGAGGTCACGGTGCGAGGTAGCGTCGCTTGTATGTGAACGGGGCCTTAGGGTGTTCATTTATTATTATTTTTATTGTTGTTATTGTTATTTATTTTTTTAAGGGTTAGGGTTAAGGTTAAGGGTTATTTAATTATTTATTATTACATAGTATTCATTTTATTGTTTTTATTTATTTATTATTTATTTATTTTTATATTTATTTTACAATTATTTATTCATTTTTTATTATTATTAGTAGTAGTAGTAGTATTAACACCCTAACCCTAACAAAAAAATAAAAATAAATAATAATATAATAAATAAAATCATAACCCCTAACCCAAAGCCTAACCTTAACCCCAACCCTAATCCTAACCTTAACCTAACTTTACCTCTAAATCCTTACCCTAACAAAATATAAATATATATATATATATATATATATATATATATATATATATATATATATAAATGAATAATAATAATAAAAGCAGATGGAAAAGCTAAAAAAAAAGTTGAAAAGCAACAAATGGTGCAACAGATGATAGCTTTCTCTATTGGCTAACAAAAAAAACCCACCAAAGTTTAAAAGAGCCGTATGAAACCGTGCATAAAAATGCCAGAAAAACGCTCAAGGATGCTATGCTCAGGTGTGAACGCAGCCTAAACATTGTTGTAGTGTCCATTATTATCAGCTAGTAAGGGCTCATTTAACCAGGACAAATTTCAATCCAGCTATGGGCAGGCTGGATGTACTGAAGTTCATCTATCGATTGACTTCAGTACAACCAGCCTGCTTTGTTTTCTATCCGTTCAGTCACAGCTATAGCAGCCAGCAGTGATCATTGTATTATGATTGTATTGTGACTGCTTTGCAGAGTCATGCATTGTAAGTCTCGGTTCACACTTCTGCAACTTAAGCCCCGTACACACGTACCGATCGTCGGCCGAACGATCGGCCGTCTTTTGTCCGAGGGCTGTCGTGTCTGTTGAAAACTGCAAAAGACAGCACATGAATTTTGTCGGCCAACAACAGCCGACTGCAGAAGTGATGTCATGTGATGGTTGACTTTCCGTGTGTTTTTTCTTTTCTGAGCATGCCCGGTCTTGCAAATCTGCTGTCTGTCGGCCGAATTCTGTACTGACTGGCGAACAATCGGCCGTTCTGGTGTTAGTCAACAAAAATTTTAATGCCTGCACGACAGATTCTGTTCGGACGAAAATGCGCTGTCGGCTGTCGAAAGCATCATACTAACAAGCCGAAAATCGGCCGATCTTTCGGCGGCCGAACATTTTCGGTCGACAATCTGCACGTGTGTACGGGGCTTTAGAATCCGACTTGTTAGACCCAAAGTCCCAGGACACGTGAAATGTCATGTATCTCTATGAGAGCCATTCCAATTGGCACTACTGAAGTCACTGCAGCTTAAGAAAGGTTCCTGCACTACTTTGATCCCACTTTGACACAGCTTCAATGCCAGAGAGTGTAAAAGTCTTACCAAAGTCACTTCAAAGTCGCATCAAAATCGGACTCCAAAGATGCACTGAAAATTGCACAACTTTGTTGTTGGCTAGTGTGAACCGAGCCTAAAGAGTATGCCAACGAGCTAAGGTAATGCACATATGTTGCATTTAGCACCCCAATGCACAGCAGTGCACCATGTTGCGATGTGTTGCAAAATTTTTGGCACATCCAATTTTCATTGGAGGTCTCTCATAAGGTGTCATGGCTGCAGCATGCGCAGAGAGCATGGGGTTGCAGGAGAGGGAGGATCGGCTTGAATAGCGTCTCCAGGATCACCAGGGATCCGTATATGCCTGCTGAATGAGTTTTCTACCTTACGAGAGACCTACTGTTATAAGCTTCATTAGACCACCTATAATTTAGTGGTTTTATAATCTGGTACGCAGACTCTAATACTCACTTTGGGTGTGAAGCTAATTTTCTAAGCCACCCCTTGCTTTCTTCGAATATATACATCTGTCACCACCGGTGGTCCAGTTCCTGCTACGACTACTTCTGTGGATTGGTGTTTATACACATTTTTATTATTTTTTATTATTTTGCTTTTGCGCTGCTCTTCTTTTTTTCTATTAAAAATATAGTCAGGAACATTTATACACTCCTAGATTAGTATTTTTCACACTGCTGTCTGCAGGCCAGCAGTGGTCTCTGGCTATTTTAGGTGGTTCCTAACCCTAACCCTCATCCTCCACTTTTGCAGCCACTGTTGGCAGTGGGCAGGTGGATCCTTTTCTGCTACAGCTTCAACCAATCCAAGGATAAGTATGATTTCATACTGTGCTGTCACTCATGATATCATTAAATGACTCCATATAGCAAAACACTTCTCCTCGTCTATCCCTTCATTGTCAATTGCCAGGGCAATATTTGAGCCATGGACAGAGCTCTTGGGTAGCAGGAAAAGGCAACCCAGCACCAAAAATATATGTGCACAGTGGTGGTTATGGGTGCTCTTAGTCCAGATTGGAAGATTGTGGTAGTGAAAAGGCATTTGAAAAGAGGGGATTGATTGGGGAACAGAACAGTATTGGCAAGCATATGCAGACAGGGCTGCAGTTAGAAATCACGGGTCCCCGTACAACCTACCTGGCAGCCCCCCCCCCCCCCCCCCTGAATATATCAAGACAATATTTTCACTAAAAATACACTAATATCATCATTAGCGGACACAAACATAACAGAGAACCTGTGTGAATTAGCACTTTTTAACAGTTTTTTTTTTTTTTACATAAAAAAATAAATAAAAAATTATATATATTTTTTTAAAATGTTAAAAATGATTAGAATTATTTTACATTTTTTTTAATTATTTTTTACAATGTTCAATTATTATTATTTTTTTTAGAATTTGTTATTTTTTTTACAGGACAGGGAAGCCTGCAGCGCTCTGGGAGTGGGGGGGGGGGGGCAGCACAGAGAAAGGGGGGCACACGGGGAGGGGGGATCAGAAGCAGACAGAACAGGAAGGGGAATCAAGGGGAGGGAGAAGCAATTACAGGAATGATGCTCTGTGTCTCTCTACCCACAGCAGCTGAAAGCTCGCAGAAGGGGGATAAACTGTCTTTTAGCTGCTGCAGAGAGCCGCACAAGGGTTCCTTTTGTAATTTCCCCCCTGCCCGACTGCACCAATTCCCCATGTTGTTGGGACCCCCTGTGTGCCCAGGCCCCCTGCAGGAGGACTGGTGGTCCCCCCCTATTAGCGGCCCTGTATGCAGATACAGTCTAAAAACGAAGCACCTCCTGCTTACATGCTTCTTACCTATGTTTGCATATTTATTGCTCTTTCTAAATGTGCAAGACAAGTATAGCCATAGCAGGTCAGGTAACTGCTATGGGGCTCAGAATCATTGTGTCCGCTTACTCCAGGCCAGTACATGGTTTTTCCAATGTCCTAGCAACCAGTTCCAAACTTCTGACAATGTAGTTAGCAGAATGGCTGTGTGTCCTCTTTATTGTCCCGGAATGAAGGTGCCTGGGACAGAGATGTAAACTGACATAAAGACAGTCCCGGGGAATCAGGGACACGAGGGCCGGGCTGATGTTTGAAATCACGGGGCCCCATACAGCCTACCTGACAGGGCCCCACTCCCAGCTGAAACAGACTGGGGACATCAATTTATCGATCTCTTTCTCTGCAACCTCAGCTGCACAGATGAATGAATAAGAAGTTCTCTGAGGCTTCCTACTCATTCACAAACTGAAGCATAGTAAACATCTGCTCTCCCTCCTGAAACATACCCCCTATGTGCCCATAGCAGCTGCTGGCGGGAGAGGAGTGAAGCCGGCAGTGCTGCGGGGGAAAGGGGCACACAGAGAGGCCCAGAGAGCAGATGGAAGGGGCGCATGTGCTAGAAACCATCCCCCTGCAGTTGGCAGCGCTACAAGGGAAGGCAGAAAAGGAACAGTGTCTGCAATAAGACAGTACAGCCAGCCCTCCTGCTCAGCAGGTGCCTTGGCCCCCCTTTTGAACTGATGGGGCCTGGGCCCATTATAGAAAGGCTGGCTGTACTGCCTTATCAGCGGCCCTGCATGTGGGCACCCTAGTTCACACCAAAATGTGTGCGTGTGTACGGCACCACAGGTGGACGTGCTACCCTTCAGAGATGCATGCAAGTGCCAAGGAAATTGTCAATGGCACCCCAAACACATCTTGCATATTCAGCGCGTTTGCAGCCACTGAATCGCATGGTACAGCAGTGTCATGGGGTTTGGTGCACCGTGTACTGATAAGGTAGTGCTTGCACTTCTTTTTCCGCATTCCAGTGCATTTTGCAGCCAATTTAAATGAATGGGCTGTCAAAACCAGAACCACACAAGAATGCACGGGAATGCGTAGTACATTCCAGTGTGAACCGACCCTTATGAATGAGCAGGAAACTACTGGTAAGGTTCATCACTTCCTATAGGAATGCCTAAACAGCTCCTCTATTAGGTTAAATGCATCCATGGTCAAATTATAAAATCATATATTAATTTCCACATTGCATTTCAATTATTTGTAGCCTACTCCTATTACTCTGAATGATCGTGGAGTCTGTAAACTTAATGGGTAACTCCACGTTTGTGGAAAAAAAAAATAGCAAATAAAAAAAAAAAGAAAATAATAATAATAATATAGTATATACAATTGCGACACAAGTCATATTGTAGTTGAATGTTATTAAAAATTGCCTTTCCTTTTCCACCTGCAGCCGCTGTAATTTTCTGTGAAATGCATTGCAATATGGCTACCTGGGGGTGTTCTGTACACAGAACTCCCCCCAGAAACATCATTTCCTGCTTGTGTGATTGGCTCGTTGATTTTCCCAGAAGTCTGCACTTTTAGTTAGGGTGGACTTATTCTTTAAAAGCCCCCTACAGGTCATCAGTTTAGTGTTATGGAGGAGGTCTGATGCTAGAAATATTGCTCTCACTCTGGCATACGTAGTAATATGGAAAATGTATTTTGCAATCAGCGTTTTCATGCATTGGCAACCCTCGACGTGCGCATTTAAATTCGTACATGCGTACTGTATATGTGGAGGCAGGGAAGTCTCAAAAAAACTAAGGAGCTTTGTGGTGTTATTGGTTAGGAAGAAGCGTATTTTGGAGATTATGTGGAGGTTGAGGCGGCATCCTTTGGACAGTGATTAGATGTGGGGCCAACAGGACAGTTCAGAGTCCATGCTTACACCTAGAACCTTGGCATGTGGGGATGGGTTGATAGTTGTGCCATCGATCCTGTCAGAGAACTCAGGGGAAGGGGCGCTTGGAGGAGGAAATATTATGAGCTCAGTTTTGGATAGATTGAGTTTGAGGAAGTGGAGTGACATACAGACTGAAATGTTGGTTAGTAAATTAGTGATGCGTGAGGAGAATGAAGGAGTGAGCTGAGGGGTAGAGAGATAGATTTGGGTGTCGTCGGAGTAGAGATGAAATTGGAAGCCATGGGAGGCTATCAGCTGACCCAGGGAGGAGGTGTATATCTAGAATAGGAGAAGCCCAAGAACAGAACCAGGCTATCAGCTGACCCAGGGAGGAGGTGTATATCTAGAATAGGAGAAGCCCAAGAACAGAACCTTGGGGGATCCCCACAGAGAAAGTAAGAGGAGAGGAGGAAGTATTATATTTATAAGTATCACTAAAGATGCAGTTGAGAAAGTAGGATGAGAACCAGCGAAGAGTACAGTCAGTAAGACCAAAGGTGTAGAGTCTTTTGAGGAGGAGGAGGTGGTTAACTGTATCAAAGGCAGCAGAATTGTCCAGGAGTAGGAGTACAGAACAGTGTCCAAGTAGAGGTACTTAAGAACAACATTTGTCGATCCATCGAATATACAAGGAATTTTTATATGTATGTTCATTCCAACATTCCTTGGAAGATCCTTTACAGCAGGGGTCTCCAAAACGTTCTAAACAAGGGGCCAGTTTACTATACTTCAGACTTCAGGGGGGCCGGACTTTGGCCATTGGGAGTAAAAAAGGTCCCAACATCAGTGGGAAAAAACAATGCCCCATTGTTGGTGTCAGTGGGAGGAATTGTACCCCATCATTACTGTCACTGGGCCCAATTGTTGGTGTCACTGGGAGGAATTGTGCTCCATTGTTGATATCATTGGGCCCAATCGTTGGTGTCATTGGGAGGAGATGTGCCTTAGCATTGGTGTCAGTCGGAGGAATTGTGCCCCATTGTTGGTATCATTAGGCCCAAGCGTGGTGTCATTGGGAGGAGTTATCCCTTATTGTTTGTTTAAGTGGGAGGAATTGTGCCCCATTGTTGCTGTCAGTGGGAGGAATTGCTCCCCTTTGTTGGGATCAGTGTGGGGGGGGGGGATTATGCCCAATTGTTGGCATTAGTGGATCAAATATTGCCCCAAGGTCCAGATAACAGCAATCAAAGGGCCGCATTTGGGCCCCTGGAGACCACTCTTTCAAAGCCAAAGGAACTGTTATCATACTTTTTGTTTGACCTGCAGTCGCCGTGGTGCTGCACATATAATCAGTTATTGCACAAGCCATTTGATTGACAGCTTTTTGGCAGCACAAGCAAATGTGACAGATATCATTTGCAGCAAATCTGAATGTGGAAGTAAACCCTCCTATCGTTTTCAGCCAAGGAGGCTGCCACCTTGGCCTCTTTTTAATCTTCAACTGCCATGGTGCTCCACATGTGATGAATTATGACACCAGCCATTAGATGGTTTGACAGTTTTGTTGAGAGCACAACCAATGTTACAGTTCACGGCACGTGTCGGGAATGTAACTGTTTTTTGAAACAATCGATAGGTTTACTTCTGCTTTAAATGTAACTGATTTGGGAAACCATTAAATCGTTGGGTTTAGTTCCGCTCTAAAAATACATACTTGAATAGAATTTTTTTGAACCAGAGTTTAGTGTCACTTTAACAGTTTCCCAAACCAGTTACATTTAATGCATGCTGTAAATGATCACTGTCACAGTAGTTTGTGCTCTCAATTGAACTGTCAAGCCATCAGATGGATGGTGTCACAACTGATCACATGGGCAGCACCATGGCAACTGCAGATCAAACAGAGGCTAAGATGCAGCTTCCTTGGCTGTAAAGGATAAGAGGGTATAGTTACCCCTTCCTGATGCCAACATGGCAGCATACATATGCTATAGCTGTGCCCCTACAGAATATCCACCCACAGGATCTGTTTAAATCTATAAAACTCTGTCTGAGAGCAACCTCCCCATTCTCGGTCCAGGCTTCCATGTCCATTGTAATAAATTCTGATTATACATTTTAGCCCTCCCTGTTTAGCTCATTATTTATCATATGTATGCTGCCATGTTGGCATCAGGAAACTGGAAAATTGTATCAAATACTTACCGTAATTTTCCTTTTCCCGACGCCAATCCATGGCAGCATACAAACCCCCCTTTTTTGAACTTCTTATTTTTAAGGAGAATGGGGAGGTTGCTGTCAGTCAGACTTTTATGGATTTAAAGCGGAGTTCCGGGCACAAAATTGACCTAATCGATTCTGTGCCCATCCGCTGGCTCTTCTTCACCTGAAAAGGAATTGGATACTTAGGGCTTTTTTTTTTTTTTACTCACCTTGTATTTGTAGAAAGAAATACTCACCTATTCTCCACTTCCTCCCTCTGTGGCCGCGGCCCGCTCCGTCACTTCCGGTTTGCAATGATTCCTGGGAGCTGAACGTCATCAAGGAATCAATGCGACGGCACCGGCCCCGCTCGTCACTTCCGATGCGACGCCGCATTCCTTGGTAAATAGCTTCTGGGCATGCCCAGAAGCTGTGGAGGAATGCGGCGCCGCACCGGAAGTGACGAGAGGGGCCGGTGCAGGCGCATTCTGGGAGAAGAAGACATGGAAGAGGACGCAGAAGAGGATCGTGCCGGCTTCAGCTGCCCACAACAGAGATGGCAACGCTGTAGAAGAAATTTTATAAGTGAGTATTTATTTTTGCAGGTAAGTGCGAACCGGGACAGATCAGAGGCTAGCCATTGTGGAATGTACTAGCCCTGACTGTCCCGGGGGTATGTTTATTGAAAAGCTGTTTTTGTGCCCGGAACTCCGCTTTAAACAGGTCCTGTGGGTGGATACAGGGGCAGAGCTATATCATATGTAAGCTGCCATGGACTGGCATCAGGAAAGGAAAATTATGGTAAAATGGCATCAGGAAAGGAAAATTACGGTAAGTTTTTGATACAATTTTCTGTCTTAATGGGTCAGAGTGCCCTTCAAATTAAATGGCACTGCAATGCAGTAATAGATCTTGTGTCCATTACTGCAAATTACAGGAACGTGCTTGATACCCCGAATCGGAAATGTAAATGGGCCCCAATCCTTATCTCTCTTTTGGGTGGTGAGTCAGATTTTTACCCTTTTGAAGAGCTATGAGTAGGGCTCCTATCTAACATTTCAGGATGTGTCAGATTCCTGGTCCCCTGCTGGGTGCTGTGGTCTTTTCTGCTATGTCACTTTAGTGACACAGCAGGTGTTGGGTGGAACCATGGCCCCCCCATGAGACCAGCTAGTGGACACTTCCAGAAGTTTGGGATATCAGTGGTGTCTATAGTTGTTTTGAAAAAGAGCAAACATTTGACCCACAGCTGGAAAGGTATCAGGGCTGATTGACTCCAGATGCTTTCCAGTGGGTCTTTAACTACTTGACCTCCAGAAGATTTACCCCCCTGAATGACCATGCCACTTTTTTTGCAATACGACACTGCGTTACTTTAACTGACAATTGCAAAGTCATACGACACTGTACCCAAACAAAATGTATGTCCTATTTTTCCCACAAATAGAGCTTTCCTTTGGTGGTATTTGATCACCACTGGATTTTATTTTTTGCACTATAAACAAAAAAAGACAGACAATTTTGAAAAAAAAAAAAAACAATATTTTTTAACTTTCTGCTATGAAAACATACCCAATAAAAAAAAAAAAAATTAAAATCACATTTCTTGATAAATTAATGCCAATATGTATTCTGCTACATTTTTGGTAAAAAAAATCCCATTAGGGTATATTGATTACTTTGTGCAAAAGCTATAGCATCTACAAACTATGGGATATATACTGGAATTTTAATATTTCTAGTAATGGCGGCAATCGGTGGCTTATAGCGGGCATGTGATATTGGAGCTGACATTCAAACACTAACTGACACTGTGTGGAAACCAGTGACACTAATACAGTGATCAGTATGTACTAACTTTACTAATGATACTGGCTGGGAAGGGGTTAAACATCTAGGGCGATCAAAGGGTTAAATGTGTGCCTAGCCAGTGTTTTGGTGCACTGTGTGTGCTGCTTTTACTAGGTGAAGTAATGGATTTTATTATCTGCTGACAGGACAGGTCTCTGCCTTGTTTACATATGCAGGGTTCGGTCCTGTGTAAATTCCGGAGGGTTTGCGGGTCCGGGTGGCAATCCATTGGCTCGCACCCGCTAATTGACATCTGCTGTGTTTAATCACAGCACGGCCGGGTGCCTAACCCGGAGGTTCCAGATCCCGTAGTAGGTACGTGGCCTGGCGCAGCAGAGCCACCTTGCCGCCCATATATCTATGTTATACGGTCAGCAAAGAGTTAACCCCTTCGTGACTGCCGAATGATGGCTACAACGTGGCTGCACTGTGTCGGGAGTAGGGATCAACTGATTATCGGCAACACCGATATATCCGGGGCCGATATGCACTTTCCCAGCTATATCTGAATCGGCCCCTGAGGTTACCGATATTTAGGGAAAGTGCTTGTACCGGAGTGATGCCTGCAGCTAGAGGCATCACCCCGGTACCGGCCTCCATAGCCGACGGTTGGCTGACTTGTAATGACAACCGATGCGATTGAGAAGCCGCTCAGCTGTCATTACAAGAAGCGGAAGGGACAACCCCCCTCCTGCCGCCTTCCGCGGCTCGCCCGGGTCTCCCGTCCCACTGGGAGACCCGGGAATCCTACCTCCAGCGCCGCCAAAGAGAAGACCCGATCTAAGCTGCATTCGGCTCTGATCGGGTCTCCATGTAAAAAAACCTGGAAGTGATGTCATGACATCACTTCCGGGTACTAAACGCCAAATTAAAGAAAACTGACAGCATTCAAAACAGACAAACTTGGCGTTTTGAATGCTTTTCAGAGCAGAGGAGGGGTTTGGGGTCTTTTAGACCCCCAGATCCCTCCACAAGGAGTACCTTTTTGAAAATAAAAAAAATGTTTTTTTTACATGTCCAAAAATATCGGCTGATACCGATATCAGAAGACCAAAATATCGGTATTAATAAAACGATATTGGTTGATCACTAGTCGGGAGGCTATCATATGACGTCCTCCCATGCTCGCGCTTCTTGCGCACCCCCTGCGTCATGCATCTTCAGTGATCTATCAATGCTGCCTCGTCAGCGCACATCAATGAAAGAGAAAAATTACTTATTTACAAAATTTTATAAAAGAAACTAAGAAAAACTTTTTTTTTTTTTTTCAACATTTTGGTCTTTTTTTGTTTGTTTAGCAAAAAAAAAAAAAAAAAACACAGTGGAGATTAAATACCACCAAAAGACAGCTCTATCTGTCTAAAAAAACATAATTTTTTTTAGCAAGTCCTGCTTTGTTGGGGGCGACATTCATTTTGATGGCACCCCAACGCACTAAGGCCTTATTTACACTTGCTTTGCCCTCTGAATAGCAATCCTTGTTCAGATCACTCTTAGGTCAGTGTTTGCCAGGTGGTGAGGAGTGTTGTACCGCCTGTTTTTAGCATGTGCCAGGTAACCATGGTGCACCGTTGCAGCTCGGCCCCATTCACTTGAATTGGTTGCCTTTAGCGAAGGGTAAATGAAGTAAATGGACCCTGTATCCTCTTCTTTTACAAGCTATCCATGTTTTATGTACGTTTACAGTGGTGACTGGGCCATTTTAAGGCATAACACAGGCAAAGCCTTCTTGCTCACACCTAAATATTTCTGCACTGATTTTAAGGCTTAATTTCACTATTTTGTGAGCAGATTTACTGATATTTGTGATCTGACAAGGCTGGTCAGATTTAGGAGCCTGCTCCTTTAAGTAACGGGCTGTGAAGTGATCTGAAGTGACGTCACCAGCCCCAGGCGTTCTGCTATCATTATCCTACCACGCCCTCAAGTCACGTGTGGAAAAAAACACCCGCTGCGGCGGCCATATTTGTTTCTGGCAAAGACTATCTGCCAGTTTTCCTCCAAACTGCCCTGTTCCCATTTTAGCAGGGCACAAGGATTTTAAAAATATTACCCAGGCTCGTTATTATTTTCATTTCGCAAATATAATAGAACGTAAGCCAAGTCCAACGCTCCTTTTCTAAAAGAACCAAGAGGATTCCGGTGCTGTTAGCGCGCTCCACGACACTGAACGTTGCCTATCCTGACAGCGAGAGGTGCCGTAAAATTCTGCCTCCCTGACTAGAAATGGCTACCAGTCGGCGGCCGTCGCAGGCCCGTCTCCCGGGCTCATGAGTGATGACGTCACAGCTCCTTGCCGCATCTACGCTAAGAATGCATCGAGCTGCCTTATAGGTGGAGGGGTGGGAAAGAGGGCGTGGCCAGCGGCGTGTCCGATTGGCCGCCTGAGGTGCGGCGTCAGTGAATGGCTGGGAGGAGGCGCTGTGGGTGAGGGGCGCTCTGATTCTTCCACACACCAGAGCTGCCAGCGAAGGGAGCGAGACGGCGGGGGGCGATGTGTGACCGGAGCCGCCTGCCCTGAGCCTGGGAGCGCTATGAGGTAAGGGGGGGGGGGCATAACATTCAGGGGTCACCTTATCCCATGTCCTGCTTGAGACTGCAGAGTGCTGTAACCCATGGCAACCCCTGAGAACCCTCCCGACATGGCTGCTGCAGTACTAGGCCAACACACAGTGTCCGCTGTCAGGGCGCCTCCTACAGGGGACCAGTGGTCAGCAATGGGGTCACCATTTGTATTGTTCTCATACTGAGGATGGCTGGATGGAGGGGTCACTTATCCCATAATACCAGGCTTGTTCTGTATAGGGCTGTCCCCTATAGCAACCAGTCAGAACCCTTCCCCCCTCACTACTGATAGTGTCACATACCATAGGATCTCTATCTAAAGGGGGGTGACCAGTGGCAATGATTACAAGTATTTATAAGTTTCTCTAGAAGAATACATCACTTCATCCTGTGACAGAGATGTGCACACTTCTTCAGCAGGGTGTGACAACCAATAGTACCCGATGGAACCAAAGTACTGTAACCCATAGCAACCAGGTGACCTCAAAGGGGTTATGACTGTTTGCTATGGGTTAAAGCATTTTGGTTATGACTGGTTACTATGTGATACAGAAAAGGTCTGTAAGCCACAGCAACCAGTTGTTGCCGATGTGCTGTAAGCCACAGCAACCAGTTGTTGCCGATGTGCTGTAAGCCATAGCAACCAGTTGTGGCTAAGGAGCAGTAAGCCATAGCAACCAGTTGTGGCCGATGTGCTGTAAGCCACAGCAGCCAGTTGTGGCCAATGTGCTGTAAGCCACAGCAGCCAGTTGGGGCCGATGTGCTGTAAGCCACAGCAGCCAGTTGTGGCCGATGTGCTGTAAGCCACAGCAGACAGTTGTGGCCGATGTGCTGTAAGCCACAGCAGACAGTGGCGGCCCGAGGAGGCGGCATGACCAAGTGTCATCTATAATGCTCTCATCTAGAGGGATTTATCGCTGTAACAGGCTTGTTCTGTGTAGTGCCGTCACCTATGGCAACCAATCATAAACCATCTGATATTGCTGTTTCCTAATATAGTATGTCTATCTGAAAGATGAATTAAAGAGGAAGTAAACTTTCCTTGTTCGCGTCTACCGGCCATCTGATTGGCCGGAGGCGCGATTACATCACGCCGCCGTTCACGTCACTGCGCTCTGAAGGAACGGCACAGGTGGCTATTCCTTCAGAGCGCATGCGCTGATGACGTTATCGGCTGCATGCAATGTAAATATCTCCTAAACGGTGCAAGTTTAGGAGATATTTATAGCACCTATAGGTAAGTCTTTAAAGTGGGTTTACAACCACATTAATATGACCAGGGGAAATGTTAATAATTTTGTAATCTTTTCATCTAGAAGAAAAGATCATTGCATCCTGTGACGGGAATGTACAGACTTATTCTGTAAAGTGCCGTAACCCATAGCAACTAGTCATAACCCATCTCTCTGACTGTACTGCTTCCTAATAAAGTATCAGATACAGGATCTCCATCTGGAGGGGTCATTGATATGATGACATGTGGAAATGGATCACATGTCGATTAGTTCCATGTAGAGGGGGATAGATCGCTGTATCCTTTAACAGGGGTACTGAAGAAGCCCAGTGATTGGGTGATATGCGTATAGGAGGGAGGAGCCGAGCCTGTGATGTCACGTAGCCACCGCGATCTGTGCCGAGTTGTGAGCAGACGAATGTGAATGGAATTACAAGCGCTTTTGATTTTATATTTTGTGATTATTTTTTTTTTTTATATGGGGGCTTTTAATAAACTTTGTTCAAATGGAGAGCACTATGTAGTCTGCTTTTGTATTTGCATGAGGTTTGCAGAGCAGTAAGAGGAGCTTGCAGAGCCAGATGCAAAGAGAAGAGATCCTAGCAGGAGATTGCAGTAGTGTTAATATACAAAGCTGATTGATCTCCTCTGTGAGGTGAGCAGATTTTTTTTTCCCAGCCGGCGGCGGTGTGCACTTTTCGGTGTCATTAAGTGATTGAAGAACACTGCGATGGATCGCTCTTATTGCATTTTTTATTTACACATGGACTTTGTTTTTTTTTTTTTGGGTTGATTTCTGGTTTGTTTTAAAAAAAAAAACTTTGAAGATACAGAACATTTTTTATTAATATACTTTTATTCTATTACTTTTTATGGTCATTTTTGGTTGCACTGCACTGTAAGAATATTTATAGGACCTAAAGTTCTGTCCACTATTGCAGCCAATCAGAACCCCAATCCCGGAGTTCACTGTTTCTTAGTAATGCATCACACATAGGATCTCCATCTATTGGGGAAATTGCTGAGATGTGACAGGGATGTACAGACCTATTCTGCAAAGTGCTTTAACTCATAGCAACCAATCAGAACCCTTCTCCCTGACTACCACTTCCTAATAAAGTGACAGATACAGGATTGCTATCAGTAAGGAGTAATTAACCGATGACTTATGGAAATGATCAGGTCACGTGTATTCTCATCCAGAGGAATAGATTGCCGTATTCTGTAACAAGCATACAGACTTGTTCTGCAAAGTGCCGACACCTATGACAACCAATAAGAGCCCATCTAATATTACTGTTCTCTAATATACAGTGCCTGGAAAAAGTATTCACAACCCTTAAAATTTTCCACATTTTGTCATGTTACAACCAAAAACATAAATGTATTTTTGTGGTAGACCAACACAGTGGACCATTGAGGTGCTCTGTGTATTGAGGAGACCCCTAAGGAGGGAGATTTTAGAACTTTCCTCTGTGGGAAAGCATATTCCTCCTTGTTGCATCTTTATTGACTTTGTCAAGTGCCTCACAAAAGAGGAGTTCTCCTTGGACATATTTGTGAGGCATCTTTAACAGGCAGCTTTCGATGACCAGGCTTTGAGCCATAAGCTTATGTGCATGTTGAAGGAACTCGCTGCCAAAGTACAGTCCTAAAATACAGGAACATAATGGTTGTTTATTGCCCTAGTCCAGTTAGCTGCAATTTGGTAAACAGAAATTGCAGCAGTATCTGGTTGCAGAGCTGGGCCTGGAAGTGTAAAGACAGCCTTAACCACTTCCGGACCGCTCCCACCGTGTATTTACGTCGGTACTTTGACGTTAAATACCGGGGTTATGGCAGCTATCAGGTATTTTTTTTTTTTTTAAACTGCGGGCGGTCCACTTTAACATAAGGGTGGTCCCAGCAGCAGATTCACTGCGGCATCACCTTTTATGGACAATGGGAGAGATGCCCCCCCCACTTTCCTGCCGTTTCCCGGTTGTTTTCCCTGCTTTCCGGAGCCAGTGGTAGTGGGGAAAACTATCTGCTCCACTCTCCTCTTAGGCAAGAAGTCGAGTGAGGGCAAGATGGCCCCCCCCTCGACTCTTATGGCCTTGGAAGACTGGAGCGACGTCAATACATCGCTTCCTCCCAACGGCCTTAACCACTTGCCAACCGCCGCACGACCATTTACTGCGGCGGTCAGCCCCGTACAGGCAAAGTGACGTAGTACTATGTCGCTAGCCTGAGAGCCTTTAGGGGGGCAAGCGCTCGCTGCCGGAGGCGCGCTCCTGCCCCCGCTCGTTCCCTAAGAAGTCCGCGCGTGTGACTGGCGGACCCGATGTCCGCCGGTCACTCCCAATCTCCCCGTGGAGAGGGAGAAAGGCAGGCGGCTGATGTAAACAAAGCCGCCTGTCATTCTCCCTGATCTAACTGCAAAGATCATACGATCCTGCTATGTAGGATCTTATGTCTCTGTGGTTACATCACTAGCCATGCCCCCCCCACAGTTAGAAGCACGCCCCTAGGGACACACTTAACCCCTGCATCACCAATAAAGTTAACCCCTTCCCTGCCAGTCATTTTTACAGTAACAGTGCATATGTATATCACTGATTACTGTAGTATTGTCACTGGTACCCCCAAAAGTGTCAAAAATGTCAGTCAAGGGTCCGATCTGTCCGCCGCAATGTTGCAGTCCTGCAAAAAAAATTGCAGATCGCCGCCATTACTCATTTAAAAAAAAAAAAAAAATTACAAAAATCTTTCCCTTAGTAAACGCAATAACTTTTGCGCAAACCAATCAAAATACGCTTTTTGCGATGTTTTTTTTTTTTTTTACCAAACATATGTAGCAGAAAACAAATTGGCCTAAAATTTTAAAATTTGATTTTTAAATTTTTTTTTTTTGGGGAACTTCATATAAAAAAAATATGAAAAATATTATTTTTTCAAAATTGTCGCTCATTTTTTTGTTTATAGCACAAAAGTATTTGTA
Source organism: Pelophylax lessonae (assembly GCF_965119305.1). Classification (NCBI taxonomy): domain Eukaryota; kingdom Metazoa; phylum Chordata; class Amphibia; order Anura; family Ranidae; genus Pelophylax; species Pelophylax lessonae. The sequence goes on from NC_138769.1 coordinate 100,465,532, forward strand.
AGACCGCTGCACAAATATGGTGTGATAAAAAAATATTACAACAATCTCCATTTTATTCTCTAGGGTCTCTGCTAAAAAGAATATATATAATGTTTGGGGCTTCTGAGAAATTTTCTAGGAAAAAAAAAAAATGATTTTCACTTTTAAACAAGGGTCAGAAATAGGCCTGGTCCTTAAGTGGTTAAAAAAAAATCTCAAAATTCCTATCTGCTGAACCTTTTAAATGAAGGAACATCTTCATTTAGTACAGGGAGATGTTTAAGACCAGTTCACATTTTTTGGCAACTCTTTCCACTGGATAAAGTTTAGCAATGATTTTCAGAGGGGTGAAAATCTCTTCTGATTTGACCCAATCGTTATAAATGGCCTAGTCTACTTGATCATGAACGATAGGGCCCCTTTCACACTTGTGCGATGTGTCCTGCAACTTGGGACTACAGAGCCACATAAGTTGTACCCCATGATTTCCAATGAGTACCATTCATATCATTGCGACTTCATAGTAGTCTTTTCACTACTTTTGGTCCGACTTTGATGCAACCTGACATCCATACACCTCAAGATTACACAGGCGTTACTTCAAGTCACATCAAAGTCACGTCACGTTTAGGTTGTACAAGTGTGACAGGGGACTTAGTCTTTTTAGATTTAGCAGGTCTCTTTTATAATCAAAGGGGCATAGCGAGATGGAAGAGATTAAGGTGTAATATTCTCATCTAGAAGGATAGATCAATGCATCCTATGACAGGAATGTGCCATAACCCATGAGAACTCCTCTCCTCTTCTGGGTCCCTTTCTGATTCAGGTGGATGGTACCCAGAGCTCGGCATTCAGGGGTCACCATATCCCATAGCAACCTTTTAAAAACTCTTCTCCCCTGATTGACTGCTGCTGTACTGATGGAAGGCTAACACAGTGTTGGCTGTCAGATTGCCTTTTGCAGGACCAGTGATGTGATGTCCAATGGGGTCATTATTTGTATTCTTCCTAATCACTTCCGGACCGCCCACCTTGCATTTACGTCGGTACTTTGACGTTAAGTACTGGTGTTCTAGCAGCAGATAGCTGCCATAACCCTGGTATTTTTCTTCATGGCTGGCGGTCCTCTTTCACATAAAAGTGGTACCGCGGGATCACTTTTATGGGTGGCGGGAGAGGTGCCCACCCTCTTCCCGCCGCTTCCCGGACATTTTCCCAGCTTTCCGGAGCGGTCGGTAGCGAGAAAAACGATCCAGTCCTTTCAGGTCCTAGGCAGGAAGTCGAGTGAGGGCAAGATGGCCCCCACTCAACTCTATGGCCTTAGAGGACCGGTGTAACGTTAAAAAACCATACCTCGTGAAAATTCCCTACCCTCGTCACTTCCTCTGCACATACGTCATGGAACAGCTGAGCAGCTTACCAGTGCGCATGTTCACAGCTCCGGAGGGTAGGGAATTTTCATGGGGTAGTGTTTTGTAACGTTACACCGAATCAGCTGTTGCCGCGGGTTCATGAAATCATCTCCGCTCCTACCCCTGTGACTTCCCTGATCTCGGCAACTAAATGTAAAAGCGGCAGGTGTATGAAAATATAAATCACGGAGATTTAGTAGCCGAGATCAGGGAAGTCACAGGGGTAGGAGCGGAGATGATTTAATGTTGCAGCGGAGATGATTTAATGTACCCGCGGCAACAGCTGATGCGTTGTAACGTTAAAAAACCCTACCCCGAGAGAATTCCATACCCTCTGGAGCTGTGAGCATGCGCACTGGTAAGCTGCTCAGCTGTTCCATGAGGTAGGTGCACCGGAAGTGACGAGGGTAGGGAATTTTCACGGGTAGGGTTTTTTCAGGGAACACCGGAACAACGTCATATGTTGCTTCCTCCTCACGGCCTTAAAGGGCAGAAAAAAAAAAAGACTTTTTTTTTGCTTTTAAGTGGTAGATGTGAGATGTGAGGTCTTTTTGACCCCAGGTCTCCCATTAAAGAGGACCTGTCATGCTTATTTCTATTACAAGGGATGTTTACATTCCTTTGTAATAGGAATAAAAATGACCATTTTTTTTTTTTTTTTTAAAGGGACAGTGTAAAACTAAAAGGTAAAATAAAAAATTCAAGTGCCCAGTCCCTCTGAGCTCGCTCGCAGAAGCGAACGCATAAGCAGGTAGTGCCCACATATGTAAACGGTGTTCAAACCACATATGTGAGGTATTGTTGCGATTGCTCGAGTGAGAGCAATAGTTCAAGCCCTAAACCTCCTCTGTAACTCTAAACTTGTAACCTGTAGAAGTTTTTAAAAGGTCGCCTATGGAGATTTTTAAATACCAATGTTTGTTGCCATCCCACGAGCGTGCGCAATTTTGAAGCATGACATGTTGGGTATCTATTTACTCTGCGTAACGTCTCCTTAACATTATAGAAATAATTAGGCCAACTTTACTGTTTTCTTACACTTTTTTTTTTTTTTTTTTTTTTTTAATTGGAAAAAATTTTTTTTTTTCCAAAAAAATTCCGTTTGGAAGACCGCTGCGCAAATACGGTGTGACATAAAGTATTGGAGCGATCTCCATTTTATTCTCTAGGGTCTCTACTAAAAAAAAAATATAATGTTTGGGGGGTTCTAAGTAATTTTCTAGCAAAAAATACTGATTTTTAACTTGTAAATAACAAGTGACAGAAATAGGCCTGGTCTTTAAGTGGGCAATCTTGAAGATGGCTGGATGGTGAGGTCACCTTATCCCATGATACAAGGGGGATGTACAGAACTGTACCAACCAGTTCCCTGATCTGTTTCCCATTCAGGTTTCAGGTAAGGGATCCCTGTGTGGAGGGGAGTGGATATCATGATCAGTAAAATAATATTATCTGTAAAGTTTTCAGTCTAGGTCACTTCATCCTGTTGTATCTTGCTATGGTTGGTAACACATAGCAGCCTGCCAGAAATCACTGACGTGACTGCTACCTTTTCATCTAAGCGGAAAACGGTATGTTGGTGATGAGATGGAAATATTTATAGATAATTTGTAATGTACTCAGTATAGGTTACTTTGTCCCGTGACATGGATAAACAGGCTTATTCTGAAAAGTGCATCGACTATCAGAATTCAGTTTTCTATCCTGACTGCTGCTTCATAATGCCTGGTACACACCATTATGTTATCGGACGAATGATCATTTATTTTTTATTTTTTGCCTGCTTGTCTCATTTTGAAAATGATGAATTTACTAAAATTCCAAAAATTCTAGTACGACAGAATAAAAATTCGGAAGTGATGTAATGTGTTGTAGCATATTTGTATTTTTTTTTTCGAACAACTGTACTAATTAAATGAAAATCCTACGATCTGGTATCGTATGAGAATTTTTTTTATTCTTGTCCCATCAGATAATTTCTAATAAAGTGTTGTGATCGGCTCTCGAAAGCTGTGTACTAACGATCAGATTATCATACGATTTTCTGATTGTGTGTATGGGCCATAAGAGTGTGTTGGCATTATGCTTCCCATCTATAAGAGCCGGTTCACACTACATACACATATAGGTGTGTGTGTGTGTGTGTGTGTATATATATATATATATATATCACACACACACACACACACACACACACACACACACACACACACACACACGTGTGAAAGGAGGGTAACGCCATCCCTGCAAATCATTTCAGTAGCGCAGGGATAGGGTTCCGCTCCTTTCACACCTATATGTGTATATATACGTGTGTGTGTGTGTGTGTGTGTGTGTATATATACCCCTACACAGAAGTTCAGATGTCATGCCTGCCTCCAAAGACGTCCACAAAAAAGCCCAATAAACTCCTGAAACAAAAACGCCCAGGTGTAAAAGGAGCGGAGCCCCATCCCTGCTCTACTAATAATTCTAAGGAAAATGATCTTTTTCTTATGGCGGTCACCCTGACATGGATGAGTTCTGTCACCCTGGCATAGCAGTCAGAGTCAGTTCACCCTAAACTACACTACGGTCACCCTGACACTTAACACTTTTCCTACAGAAACTAGATTATTGAATCTAACTATAGTGGTATATAGTACCCTAACTACACTGCATATCCCTTTCCTCACACTAAGTTTCCACCAGTGCCACGAATCAGTGTCCACCAGTGCCACTGCCCACCAGTACCATGTATCAGTGCCACTTATCAGTGTCCACCAGTGCCACTCACACAGACCAGGCAGAGATAATGGTATATAGGAACTGTAGGCATGGCTGCAATGTGGGGAATGCCTGGTTAATTTTCCTTCTTCCTGGAAAGTCGGATCACAAGTCACTTCAAATAAGATAAGGATCTGATTTGGAGGCGACTCCCATTGAAGTCTATTGGCACATGTCGGATACAAGTCGCCTCAAAGTAGTACAGGACCCTTTTCTGAAGTCGGAGCGACTTCAGTAGTGCCAATTAAGATGGCTCTCATTGATTTACATTGCATTTGTTATGTCAAGCGACTTGGGGCGACTTGAGGGCACACAAGTTGCCTGACAAGTCACGGCAGTGTGAATGGAGTCTAAGGCCCCGTTCACATACATGCAACGCTACTTCCCGGGGCGACCTCCGAGGTCGTGGTGCGAGCAGCGCGCCGCGACCTCGGAGCGGCTGGCACGGACTTCATAACATTGAAGTCTATAACGGTCGCTCCGGGTCGCCCCAAAGAAGCTCCGGACCCTTTTTCTAAGTCAGAACGACTTGTGTCGCTCCTATTAGAACGGGTCCGCAGCTTCCCTATGGAAGGCGACCTGTGAGGCGACCAGGTCGCCTCACAGGTCGCCTATTATTATGGTGACCTTTGTAAATTATTACATTGTAGTTCTTTTTGTTTGGATTTTTGCATCCGGAGAGATGTTTGCGGCTTCGTTCACACCTATGTATTGTAGGGGATATGCACAAAACTGTGTGCTCCCCCCCCCCCCCCCCCCCCAGTGCAGGAAAACATACTGCCCTTATCAGAAGGTGCAGCAGTGCCATTAATTCTTACTGGCACCCCCCATGCATCTTGTTAACGCACCCTGAAACACATGGTAAATTGTTCAAATTTGTCAAGCATTCCATTTGCCCATTTCTCTCACAGAATGCAGCCTGTTGAAATTATTGGGCTGCCTTAAGTGGGGCACATGGAAATGTGCAAAAAAAGCATGCACACTCCGTCACGCCTGTGTGGAGTATCATGAAGGAGTGATCTGCAGGCAGATCATGGCTGCTGGTGGGAAGGGCTGTACATGGCTTCCTGAAGACAGCACCTTACCTTAGGTAATACTTCTATATGATGCATAGCCTCCATGATTGACAAAACTGAAATCCAGTGAATGAAAGGGCTGGGGATAGTCATCCAGGCAGGAAATAGAAGTGGGCTTTATCTGACTTGCAGCACCTTCTAATGCACACTGGGAAAAGCTCAGTGTGCAGTGAAATCAAAGCAACAGTAACAGTGTTGGTATTAATATTTGATCAGTTTGTGTTTTTTTTTTTTTTTTATTATTTTGATCATGCACTGTGCATATGTTTGTGGCTGCTTTCCTGTTTTTGCACACACATCCTAGGCGGGCATGGGACTCTTAGCAGTGACCTGGAAACAGCCAGCCTTGCCTTTTTGAGGGCTGAGGATGATTAGTTGGAACTGAAAATAGATAAGTTGCTACTGTGCATCATCACACCACAAAATATTCCACTTGGGGAGCAAGTGTTAATGGGTAGGTGATAACGCTGCTATTCTAAAGGAGCACAGAAGTGAGGGTTGTCACCTTGGAACAGGATGTTTGGGGCTAAACTCTTACTTGCAGGCTGACTAGATGAAATTGCAGCCAAAGACTCCAAGGAAGAATACATTCTGGATGATGATGCATTTTGTCAGTCTACCCAACAGGTATAGTTCTAGGTGGAAGCTGCTGGTCTGAATCTGCTTCCGTTTGCTTATATCATGGACACTCCAACAATGAGATCCCTCTGTTAAAATTCTTAACTCTTTCTGTCCTCCTTGGAGGCACTGGACTGGTTCAACGGTCCATTTTTTTTTTTTTGTTTTCTGTTGCATTTTCTATACTATGAAATGAATTAAACACCAGACAAGGAGTGTTGGGGACCAATTCTTGCAGCAAGTGTGCAGACCAAAGATTTCTCCCCATAGTCAGTAGCCTTTATCAAATATATCAGTTTTTGCTCTGCCTGTAAAGGAGCTACAGGACAGGAGTATGAAAGTGTCAGTTTTTGTATACCATGCTGTCACTGTGTTGGCCATTTGTCTCCCATAGACACCTATGAAATATCCACTTTATTACACTCCATTGCTGAGAAATCTCTGTGAGGATCTTTTCTAAGCAAATTAGAAGTGTCAAAAGACTGATGTCTGGGACATATGACGTTTGGTTCCTGCACACTATGGCATGCATGAGGAAGATCAGTAGTCGTATAGATACTCAGAGATTGGAATAAAAATCAAACATGCTGGTTCACCTACTTAAGTTGTCCTCCTAAATACTCCTGTCGTGATTGAATGTTGGTCTTTGCGGAAAGTTTTGAAGTTTCCTGCAGTGATTGGCCAATAGGAATGTGTGAAGGCTTAGCTATACAGAAGCATCAGAACATCAGATCTGCTGGCATTATGCCATGTCAGGAAGGTAGTGGTGGCTCTGGGTATATGCAGGTACCTCCTAGGTGTCAGCTCTTCATACCTGCAGGTACCTCCTAGGTGTCAGCTCTTCATACCTGCAGCAGTTTTTTTTTTATCTCCTTCCTAATGGTTTGTTTAACCTATCAGCATGTATTTTTAAATGAAAAGCAACGCCAACATGGATAAACACAGGAAGAACATGGAAGCTCTGTGCACAAAGTATTTGGTATTGGGACTCAACACAACACTATTGCTGGCAGATGGCTTCCTGTCTACATGCATGTGCTCCAGCAACTTCTGCATGGCATTTCTTAACCCCTTGGAGCATAAGCCTTTTTCTGACATATGTTGCTTACAAGTTAAAATCAGTATTTCTCTTTCGTTCACTGATGGATACAGCTCCATATCTTCTTAGACCCTTGGGCTTATGCTGCTCTCTCTTCAGGAGTAGGACTAGGCGGAAACAGATCTAGCTATGCCCTGGAGGCAGTCCCAAGGGGTATACCCTCACTTCCTGCTATAGGACTTTAGTTTTTTTCTGCCTAGTCCTGACATTTTTTCCTTTTTAAATTGACATTTTTTTTCTTCCTTTTGTAGTTCACACAGGAGCAGAAAATAGCAATCGCCTGACTGGACGACGCACTGAATATCATAGATCCTAATGGGCCATACACTTTCTAAGATTTTCTGAAGACTTTTTCCTTTAGATTTACCAAAACCATATAATATAAGGTCAAACCTAAACACTTTCAATTTGTATGCAATCTGGCAGGCCCTTGCACTACATAGAAAAGGTAAATCTGAAGGAAAAAGTCTTCAGAAAATCTTATAGTGTGTATGGCCCTTTACGGTCTTCCCAGTCTGGCCTGCGAGCGTGAGCCAAGTATTAGCTCCACGCTAGGTTGGCCGTGACATAGCCCCACTGGACGGGGGCTGGCCGGCGAGTGGAACACCTCGCAAGGACGCATAGCCCTGGTCACGAGCAGAGTCTCAACATATCTCTGGCCGTAGCACCCCCATTCCAAGATGATGCGGTGGACTGCGAGGAGTGGTGCCCACTTGGTTCCTGCCAGAAGTGGTGACCACTGTGGTGAGTAGTGTCCCTCCCCCCCCCCTCTTTTCTCTGGGGAATGCTGGGGTGGACACGGGCCCTTCCTCGGGTTTGTAGGGCCCCTTCTGTGCCCTTCCTTCCCTCATGTCCCCCCCCCCCCCCACACTGGTGGGGTTCCCCTGTAATGATTGCCCTCACCTGCCGCCCTCTTCCCCCTTAGTCCCCCTCTGGGTTACATGGGCATTTCTGGGGGAGGTGTGTCCCTTTTTTGGTGATAGGCTGGAGATCGGTGGGAGCGGACCGCTGGCGGCTCCTTGCTGGTGTGCCTGCAGCAATGGCTGTGTGGGGGGTCCCTGTGGGGGCTCCCCCCTGGTGGACTACAAGTACCTCAGGTCCAGTGGGGTCCTGGTTGCGGAGCCGCCATTTTGTTGTGGATGGCTGTATTCAGCCTCGGTGTCCATGTTTTTGGAGTTTCCCATTATAGTCAATGCGGCAGCCATTTTCTTGAAGTCTGGAGCTGTGACGTGCAGCGGGGCCTCTAGTGACAGTGTCAGCGCTTCCTCTTCCTTTCTGATTGCAGCGTGGCAGGCATTCTGCGCTTTGTATTCAGCTCTAAGAGTATGGTGGGGAGTCCCTGCTGGTATATAGCTCTTTCTCTGCTATAGCAGCGCTGCTGGTGCGCTGATCCCTGTAATACCACAGTGGTAGTGGTGTGAAGGGGGTTTTATATTTTTGCAAAAAAAAATTTTTTCTTTGTATACAGTGCGACCTGTGATTTAATCGTGGAGCACCTGGAGCGAGTATCACCACCTCACCCACACTCAGAAGCTAAGGCACCCTCGGGGGTCTGTCTGCCCTGGCGGCCATGACGGTGGCCCTGCAGTCACTCCTGTCAAAGGTTGATATGGCTCTGTAAAAGTGGCCTGGCAAGAAGCGCCCCGCCTTCATCTGCATCCCCTGCCTCCTCGGAGTATGAGGTGAATTTGGCCGCTCCGGACGGGAGTCAACCCACTGGGTCTGCTTCCACGCACCCTGAGATCTCTAACAGTGAGGCTGAATCCTCTTCCACTTCCTCTTCCACTGCAGCCACGCATGAAAAGGCACTGGTGGAGGCACTGATTGTGTTCATGCAAGAAACTTTAAAGTTGGAGGACTCAGCTGATGCTGAGTCGGTTATACTGGTGCAGTTTGACACCCATAGATCATCCAAGGTGGCTAAGGTGTTTTCCTTTCCTGCCTTTTTTTGACGAGATTGTCGCTAGTCAGTGGGGATCCCTGAAACGCATGGTTGGAATACCTAAGCATTTCAGTAGGAGATATCCCTTTGAGAAGTCTCTCTTGAAAAAGCTGACGGTTCCACCAACAGTGGACTCCCAGGTTGAATAAGGCCACACTTTTACTGATGGAGGATTCCCTGTCCTTTCAGGACCCTGTGGACAAGAGAGCTGAGGCTCTGGTCTGATAAAATTGAACCCGTCACGGTGAAAAGGTAAGGCCGGTGTTTGCTATCACCTTTGGTATCCCAGACTTTAACGGAATAGGAAAAAAAAAAAATCTTACGCCATGATCTGGAAGGGGATCAACATCCTCCTGAGCTGGCTGATCAGTTGATTCAGGGGCTACAGTACATTTGTGACTAGACATATGCCGGTTTTCGGTAATTCGATATATCGCGGTATTGCATAGCCACGGTATTGTTATTGTGGCATTTTTAAAATACCGAGTTTCTCTGCTCCTGGGTCTGACTTGTGAATTGATACATTTCAGTGAGCTGGATGACTCATTCACTCACACAGCTCTCCCAGTAACTATAAACAAAAATGTTTACATTGTATCTTTTCCTTCCCTCTGCCAGGGAGAAAGGAAGTTTAACCTCTTAAAGACTGGACCTTTCTCTGACACTTGTTGCTTGCAAGTTAAAATCAGTTTTTTTTTTTGCTAGAAAAGTACTTCGAACCCCCAAACATTTTATATATTTTTAGCAGAGACCCTACAGAAAAAAAATGGCGATTGTTGTAATATTTTATGTCACACTGTATTTGCGCAGCAGTCTTTCAAACGCAATTAATAGACTTTAATGAATAAAAAAAAAAAAAACGTAACAGTAAAGTTATCCCAATTTTTTTTTTTTTTGTTACACAGAGAATCGTGATCTTTATTCCAAGCTAAAAAATCGTGATTCTCATTTTGGCCAGAATCGTGCAGCTCTAATATATATATATATATATATATATATATATATATATATATATATATATATATATATATATATATATATATATACACACACACACACGCATAGCAGCCCACATTACATTATTATATAGCCATCAAGCAGTGTCTGGCCTACCTGGTGATAACTGGTCCTGGCGCTCTGATCCGATGGCCTGGTCTTTAAAGGGGCAAATCCTTGCGATCCAGAAGTGGTTAAACCTGCAGGAGGACCGGTGTTTTTATCTATTAATGACTTTACTATTGCTTTAGGCCTGGTTCACATGTATGCGGTTTGGCGGTTCACATGTATGCGGGTTGGCGGCCCACATTTGCACAGGCATAGCAGCCCATTGATTTGAACGAGCTGCTATGCCCTCATTTTCCGCAGAAAAAAGGTGCATGCAGCATTTTTTTAAAATTCAGTGGCCTTGAAATCCATCCTGCTTTTGCACCATGCGACTAACCTGCAGTTCCTGCTCTGGCAAGCTTTCTGCATTTTTTGTATACGTGGGCACGGCATTTAAAAACAGTTTGCGTGTGCAGCAAAGGCAGGTAAGTCGCATGGTGCAAAAGAAGGATGGATTTCATGGCCACTGCATTTTTTTAAATTCTGCATGCACCTTTTTTCATCTGAAAACGCAGGCATAGCAGCTCAAGCCCATTCACATCAATGGGCTGCTATGCCTGTGCAAATGTGGGCCACCAACCCGCATACATGTGAACCACCAACCCGCATACATGTGAACCACCAACCCGCATACATGTGAACCAGGCCTAAAGCGATAGTAAAGTAATTTATAAACAACACCTCCTTCAGGTTTAACCACTTCTTGACCACAAGGATTTGCCCTCTTAATGACCAGGCCATCGGATCGGAGCCGAGCGCCAGGACCAGTTATCACCAGTTAGGCCAGACACTGCTTGATGACCTATTTTAGGCCTGGTTCACAGAGTCTGTACTGACTGACTATATAATAATGTGCATAAGTGAACCAAAGCCCCTAAATTCAGCAATGAAATTGAAGTGAGGTGGAAATTTAATAATTTAAATTTAATAATAGAATACCGTGATAATACCGTATACCGTGGCAAAACCCTAATCAATTAATCGCAGCATGAAAATCTGATACCGTCACAAGCCTATTTGTGACACATCCTAGGATGCGGCCCCTTTGGCTGGCAGAGCATCTGTGACGGCGGTGATCCTTCGCCTCATGATATGGTTGAAGCACTGGCCGGGTGACCAGGCTTCTAAAAAGGTATTGACTGATCTCTCTTTTGTAGGAGACCGTTTTGTTCGGTGCCTCTATGGAGGAGATCATTAAAGGTCTTACAGGAGGTAAGACTACTTTTCTTCCGCAAGTTGCTAAGGGCAAGGAACCTCGGTCGTAAACGTTGTCCTCCTTTTTCTCGTCTCACAAGCGGCCCTTTCGTCCGACTAGATCTCAGGACAAGGGTTCGAGATCCACCCGTACCTTCGCAGGTGGCTCCAAGAGACCCTGGACTGGTAAGTCAAAAGCGGGCTCTGTTGGAGGGGTGCGCCCTCACCCATATCTGGGGTGGAGGGACGTCTGTCTTTCCGGACCCTTGGACCTTGCTCATTCAGGTCAAATGGGTGTACGAGTTGATTCGGTCCGGTTACAAGAATGAGTTTCGGTCCTTGCCTCCGGCAAGGTTCTTTCCTTCCAACCCACATCTCGTGATCAGCTGCAGGGTCTTTATGGGGCGGTGCAGGACCTTTTGGCAAATGGACTCATTGTGCCGGTTCCAGAATCAGAATGTTTTCAAGGCTTTTGTTTCAAATCTGTTTACTGTTCCTGGAAGGAAGGCAAGGTCCGCCCAATCTTGGACCTCAAGTCTCTGAACCGCTTTGTGCGGGTTCAGAAATTCCGGATGGAGTCCATTCGCACGGTAGTGGCATTTATTTCAAGGATGCGCTTACCTTCATATACCAACATGTTGGGCACAAACGTTTTCTTCGCTTTGCCGTAGGTGAGGAGCACTTTCAATTCGTGGCTTTACCCTTTGGTCTCACCTCAGCTCCTCGAGTGTGCACAAAAGTGTTGGCTCCGGTGTTGATCTTGCTCAGGCAGAAGGGCATTGCGGTGTTGGGATACCTAGAAGATCTGCTTCTGCTTCGGCTCTCAAAGTCGATTTGGACATTACTGTGTGGACAGTTCGGCTGGACAAATTTTTAAAAATCAGCCCTGACTCCGTCCACCAAGCTGGACTACCTGGGCCTGATGCTGGATTCAGCCTCGACTCGGGTGTTTCTTCCGCAGGCGAAACTGCCAGAAGTTTCGGGGTGTGATTCGGCTTTTGTTGTCCAACCGTCGGCCGTCTCTCAGGACTTACATATGCAAGTGCTGGGTCTGATGGTTTCCATCTTCGAAGCAATAACGTTTGCTCAGTTCCATACCAGACCTCTGCAAAGGGAGATTCTTGCAAAATGGAACGAGTCCATTGTCGCCGCTAGGAAATCTACTTCCAGGAAGGTTTATCATTGAGTTTGGAGGGCATATAGTATATTACTTGGTGTGAGTCTCGGTCCACACTTTCGTGCAGGGGGTTCGCCATCTGGCTCCACCAGTGAGATCCCTGGTACCTCTGTGGGATCTCAATTTTAGTATGGTCAGTACTTCCAAATCCTCACTTTAAAATATTTGTGAACTTCCTCTGCTCACTCTCACAGAAGGTGGCCTTTTTGATGGCTATTACTTCTGCGCGTAGGGTGTCGTAGTTGTCTGCGTTGTCCTCTCGGTCACCTTATCTGGTTGTTCACAGGTACAAAGTGGTATTACGATCCTGCCAGGCGTTCCTTCCTAAGGTCGTCTCAGGGTTTAATTTAAATGAGGCTATTGTGTTGCCGTCTTTGTGTCCCAAGCCGAATCATCCTAAATAAATTGCCTTACACTCCTGACGGTGGTGCAGGCCTATCGTATTAAGGGTCATGCTCTTCCTTTCCCTGTCAAGGCTCATTCTATGAAGGCGCTTAGTGCCTCCTGGGCCTGGCGTCAGTGGTTCAGGTGTGTAAGGCTGCTACGTGGTTTTAAAAAGGGGAATGTCCTTGCATTTTCAGATACTGCGTTCGGCCGCAAAGTTTTGCAGGCTGCAGTTGCAGAGGCTCCTCTTGAGAGGTTTTTTTTTTTTTTCCCCCCACCCCTCATATTGACACTACTTTGGGACATCCCAAGGGTCTAAGAAGATATGGAGCTGTGTCCGTCAGTGAACGAAAGAGAAAACAACTGGACTTTTACGGTAAGACAAAACCCTTTTCTCTTAAGTTTACTGACGGACACAGCACCTGCCTCTCTGTTGGGTTGGGTTGAATTATTTATTCTTCTGACACTGCAATTCTTCTTCTTCAAAGGTGGCCCAGTCGTACACCCGGTGCTCTCTTTTTTGTGTTCTCACACTTTTTGTGTGCACTTTTTGTTTGTTTTTTTTGCACCGGTGTAACGTTAAAAAACCATACCCCGTGGAGAAACCATACCCTCGTCACTTCCGGGCTGAAACAGCTGAGCAGCGCAGCAGTGCGCATGCTCAGAGCCCCGGATACGTGATTGAACATTAAAGAATTAGACAAGTGCGCATGCTCGGTGGGCATGAAATTCTCACGGCACTGTGTGTAATGTAAAACTTGCGGCGCTTACATTAAAACAGCTCATCTGAAACGTAAATCATCTCCGCTCTTCGCCCTGTCACTGCCCTCATCTCCGGTAATAAATATAAAAGCGGCGGCGGGTGTATGTGATGTAAATGTGACGGCGATCGCGGCTCCGTGATCCGCTTTTATATTTATTACCGGAGATGAGGGCAGTGACAGGGCGAAGAGCGGAGATGATTTACGTTTCAGATGAGCTGTTTTAATGTAAGCGCCGCAAGTTTAACTACCGTGAGAAATCCATACCCTCCGTAGCGGAACCGGAAGTGACGAGGGTATGGTTTTCTCACGGGTATGGATTTTTCGCGGAACACCGGGTGTTAGTCTGAGTGGGTTTCACACACCACGGGAAAAAAAAAAGAGAGAAAATTAGACTGATGCTGCAGCCTTAGAGGTGTGTTTTTTTTATCTTTTTTACAGTTCCCACACTTCTCCTTAAGAGACAAAAAAAAGAGAAATGTACTTGCAGTATAATGCAGAGATGTACTAAAATGTTTTTTTTCTTTTGTCCAGGTATACATTTAGTACAGTTTTATATATTGTCCTTCCCCCCCAATTGTTCTGCATACCTGTTCACGGACCGTGGGGGTCATTGCTGTGAGGCTGCTGAGAGCCTCACAGCTTCTATATTGGAAGTATTCTATCATGTGATACTACATCATATAATTTTCATTTATTCCTATGGAAAGTGCTTCATCCTTTAAGGCCAACGATTGATGGTCCTGCTAGAACTGTCTTTAGCTGTATAACCTGCGTTGTACGCTGCACAAATTCTATTTTGCTAAATCTGTATCCATCCCTAACATCTGTAAAGAAACAACATTTCCTGTTCTGAAAGGATGATACAGAGCTGCTTTTGCTAGTTCTTTCACATTTCTTGGGTCAGCATGGAGTTTTCTTTTCTTCTGCTTACTTTAATATAAACCTGTGAACCTGAAATACCTGTTTGCCATATAGGTATCGCTGTAGGTTACACTGGAAAATTTTCCCTAATAATTCTAGTTCTGGCTGTAACAGCAAGGCATGGGTTTTGTGTGGCACTGATTAGCTGTCTTGCCTGAGCAACTAGCTTTATACCTGTGTCTTCTGTATACACAGCCACTCTCCATGGCTAGACTAGATGGTATCTGATATCAGTGGTCTGAGGGAAACCATTCAGCTAAAAGGTAAGTATTTCAGGACTGCTAATTATCAGAAAGAGAAGCAGAGAATGAGAATTGGATTAATGGAGTTAGTTCTGCCTATCCTCCAGGCAAGAGATAAATACATGCAGCATACCAGAGCTGTTTTGCCAGCCAAAATATTTGTATTGCTGTCCATCCAGCCTTGAAATTGATACAGCTCTGCGGCACAGCCCTGTCTGGCAGAGGGGACCTCCATTATTTTATTTATTTATTTATATATAATATATATTATAATCAGGGCTTGACAAATTTGCCTGAAATCTAGGAGCCAGCTAAAAAAGTTAGCAGCCATTTTTTTTTTTTTAAACTAACAACCAAGCTTTATTTAATAAAACGGATAGAACCCCACTCTCCTCTATAGCGCAATTGGATGGAAACAGACTGTCTGTCTCTTTCCATCCGATGCCATCTGATCCGATCCACGGGATGGATAGAAAATAGAACCACCATCCGTCTGTTTTTGGCGGACAGGATCAGATGGTGGCAGATTACTGCTCCATAGAGGAGAATGAAGGGTCCGATCAGGTCTGCCTGAAAAACTGGACAGGTGGACCTGATCAGACAGCCTGTGCGAAAGGGGCCTTCGGCTGTGGCACGGTGATGAGGAAAAAAAAGATATATATATATATATATATATATATATATATATATATATATATATATATATAATGTTTTTTAATAAGAATTGGAAAAAAAGGAAAAACATTTTTTTATTTTTTTTTTAATAATTAAAAAAATTAAATTAATAATAACCCCACCCCCTGTCCACTCTTACCTTTTAAGCAAAGGTAACTGGACAGAGAGATGAAGCCTGCAAAAACTTCCCTCTCCTCTCCTGTTTGGAAGGAGATGGAAAGGCATTGAGAACAGGCATTACTCCCGGCCACCACAAGAGGGCGCCAGTTCCCCAGCCTCTCTCATCTCACAGAAGAAGGCCGAAAAGCCGGGGCCTCAATTTTTGGATGGCGCGGAAGTCCGTGCACTCGGGAAGGAGGTGGGGGGGCGCAAAAGGGACAGGACACCTCCTGCAGGGCACCCCAGGCGCCAGGTCGCTAATTCTAGTCGCAAATGCGACCTGGCGCCCGGGGTTTGTCTATATATATATATATATATATATATATATATATATATATATATATATATTATAATATAATATAATATAATATAATATAATATAATATAATATAATTTTTTTTTTTTTTTTTTTTTCTTTCCTTATCTGCTGTTGAGATCAGTGATAGTAGTACTTGTCGTATCCCTGGCCTGTGACTAGACAGAGCAGTGGACTGATGAGGTTATCTCTGCTCTCCTTTTTTAAATATGCTTCTTGTCAGCCTATGAGCCATGTAGCACCTCCAACCTGGCTCCTTGTACTGCTTTTTCCTTTTTCATTTCTCCTTAGTGAGCTCTGCTCTATGGGCCTCTTTAATAGATTTGAGGGATAATAAGCCTTATACAGAAAATTTATTCTGCTACCCATTTTTATTTCCCAGTTTTTAGTCATTCAAACCTCGTAAGGTTTCATTAGGGGTTTAGAAAATGTTTAAAAACCTTTTGCTCTGTGTTTCTTTTTTTTTTTCTTTTGTTTACGTTACTGCTTGTGTCCTTATTGGATAGATTTACATTTACTTCCTGCCCCAGTGATCCTTTATTCTCATTTCTTGGCATTGTGTCACAAGGATTAAATGTGAGGGGAAATCTCACCAATGTCTTTCTGTCAGAATAACCAAGCAGTAATTGCATCTGGTTTGGATGCAGTCACCGTTTGGCCAACAATTTTCCACCTGACTTTTTTGATTTTCATTCAAAGTTTGTCAAGCCAGGTGGTGCCAACTGTGTCACCCATGACTTGAATTTCTGCTGATTCAGGAATTCAAGACATATCTGGTCAGCTTTAGACCTTTAGATCTTTTTAAAACTATACAGCAGCTGGTATATTTGTTGTGAGTTGGTCATAGTCACTGGGTTAAGGTAGGATGCAAGGCAGTGCCCCCTTTATGAATATATTTAAAGTTTATTGCAAAGGTGTTTTTTTTTTTATTTTTTTTTATTTAAACATGTTCCACTTACCTGCTCCTTGCAAGGTAGTAACTTGCTTTTGCACAGAGCAGCCCTGATCCTGATTTTCTGGGGTGCCCCCCTTGGCGCTCCTGGCTCCTCCTCTTCATCGGGTGGCCCCATGGAGAGTTGCTTTTCATGGGAGCACCCATGCGGGCATGCTCACGAGTCCCGCTGCTGTGTCCATTTACACAGACAGCAGGACTCAGCCCCGCTCCAATGGATTTGAAACCAATGGCTTCTGCTGCTATCCGTCTATCCAATGAGGACCCAAGACAGCGGTTGGAGCCGCTGGGCTCGTGCTCGTCGCTGGAACGTTCGGGTTCAGGTAAGAATTACGGGGGGTCTGGGGGGCTGCTGCAACCAAGAAGGTTTTTTTTTTTTTTTTTTTTTTTTTTTTTTTCCCCCTAATGCATAGAATGCATTAAGGTGACTTTACAACTCCTTTAAGGAATTCTAGGCACATCTATGTGTAGTATTGACTTCTCGCTCCAAAGCTCTGAGTGCCGTGCCTTTCTGCTGCTCCATTCCTCTGTTATCAGCATGATCACTTCTGACAAGTTCTCCAACACACGAGATAAAAGCGGCTGTAAATTTGGGGTTTTGGAGGGTGCTTAGAGATTGATAAGCAGAGAGCTGGTCTAATCGCAGTACTGCTCTGTAAGTTTATTCGATCCTCTGCCTATGTGGAGGGGGTTGGGGGTGTGCTTTTCCTCCAATCAGCTCACACACTGTATGCCCAGACTCCACACCCACTGCTGAATGAAAAACATTTCTACCACAATGTGCATTTTCTAAAGTGTAAAAAGGGAAAGGCTGCAGATATACATGAAAAACTTATGTAGGGGAATTTGTTTAATCTCTATGTATCATTTGAGGCAATTCACTTCACTGGGTATAGGAGAAGGTTTACAACCACTTTAAAGTGGAGCATGTATGGAGACGGAGCTGTCAGATCCCCCGCTGTCCTCTATGTACGTTCTCATCCGATCCGCCAGACTCCTTTACATTTGGAACTTTTGAGGGGAGGAGGAGATGCTGGTACCGGATTTTGACAGGTACCTGCTCCTCCACTTCCGTCATATCGCCATAGCGGTCTGAGAGGACGTTTGCCCCCCCCCCCCTTTCCCTGCAGCCTTCTGGGACACATCACAGGTCTCGAAGATCACCAGTCGCAAAGCGCAGCATGCTTTTTCATTTTTTAACTTTTTTTTTTTTTTTTTTTTTTTCTGGGAGACTGGAGCTTCTATTTAAGGTAAAAACCTTTTAACCACTTTAAGACCGGAAGGATTTGCCCCCTTAATGACCAGGCCCTTTTTTGCGATTCGTTATTTTAACAGACAATTGCGCGCACGTGCAAAGGTGTACCCAAATGAAATTTGCGTACTTTTTTTCCCACAAATAGAGCTTTCTTTTGGTGGTATTTGATCACCTGTGCGATTTTTTTTTTTTTTTTTTTTTTTTTTTTTTTTTTCTTTTTTTTTTTTTTTCCGTTCTAAACAAAAAAGAGCGACAATTTTGAAAAAAAAAAGATTTTTCACTTTCTGCTATATAATATTCCAAAAAAAAAAAAATTTAAAAATCCACCTTTTTTAATATTTTAGGCCAATTAGTTTTCTGCTACATATTTTTGGTAAAAAAAATTGCAATAAGCATATTTTGATTGGTTTGCGCAAAAGTTATTGCATCTACTAACTATGAGAGAGATTTATGTGATTTTTATTGTTTGTTTTTTTTTTTTGGGACTTTTTTGCTTTTAGTTCTGTGCCCTTAGAGCAGCAGCACTGCCCTCTCCTTATTGGCTCAGAGCTTTCTTTTGGTGGCATTCGATCACCACTGTTTTAAACAAAAAAGACCCAACCATTTTGAAGGGAAAAAACCTTTTTTACTTTCTACTATAAAAACACATCCAATAAAAAAAAATACCTTAAAATCTAATTTCTTCTTAAATTTAGGCCAAAATGTATTCTGCTACATGTTTTTGGTAAAGGAAAAAAAATTAAAATAATAAATTCCAATAAGCGTACATTGATTGGTTTGCGCAAAAGTTATAGCATACAAACTAAGGGATATATACTGGAATTTAAAAAAAAAAAAAATGTTTATACTGGTAATGGCGGTGATCAGCGACTCATAGTAGTTCTGTTGAGAAAATATTAGCCACCCCCCATAGTCGGCTTTACCTTGAAGTGACCAGTGACAATCAGCTGATTTTAAAGCGGAGTTCCGGGCACAGAAGTCATTTTTCAATGAACATACCCCGGGACAGTCAGGGCTAGTACATTCCACAATGGCTAGCCTCTGATCTGTCCCGGTTCGCACTTACCTTTTAGAAGAAATACTTACTTATAAAATTTCTTCCACAGCGTTTCCATCTCTCTTGTGGGCAGCTGAAGCCGGTGCGATCCTCTTCTGTGTCTTCTTCCGCGTCTTCTTGTCCCAGAATGCGCCTGCACCGGCCCCTCTCGTCACTTCCGGTGCGGCGCCGCATTCCTCCACAGCTTCTGGGCATGCCCAGAAGCTGTTTAGCAGGGGAGTGCGGCGTCGCCCGGAAGTGACGAGCGGGGCCGGTGCCGTCGCATTGATTCCTGGGAGCGATGACGTTCAGCTCCCAGGAATCATAGCGAGACAGGAAGTGACGGGTGAGCCGCGGCGCTGAGGGAGAAAGTACTCTGAGGTGAGTATTTACGATCTTCAATTACAAGGTGAGTAAACAAAAAAAAAAAAACCTAACTATCCAATTCCTTTTCAGGTGATGTCTACCTAGCGGAGAGGCACAAAAAAAAATATCGATTTTGTGCCCGGAACTCCGCTTTAAGGCTGGCCATACATGTTAAATTTTCTGTTAGATTTACCAAAATCCATATAATATGAGGTCAAAACAAAACACTTTCAATGGTATCCTATAAGGCAGGCCTTTGTACTACATAGTTGAAGGTAAATGTAAATGTATCGCCCTCCTAGGTAGGTGCTAGTGACAAGGTATAGTTTTGGGCTCGGTCTGCTTACCAGAGGAGCTGCAGGTAAATGTATATTGCTCTCTGCCTATCAGGGAGCAGGATCGATTAGTGAGGTCTGCTGAATGTGCTCAGTATGCGATTCATTCAGTCTGAAGAGTGTTTCACGCTGGTCCAATAGGGAGGCATGTTAGACAGTGGGAGAAAACCTGACGAATGGGTGCATAGGCTTTTGATACAGTCCTGGTGATTGGCAGAGGGCAGGTCGCCTCAGTGCATTCTGGGATACTGTATAAAAGCCAGGAGCCCATTTGCTGCAGGGTCTTTGGCTAGAGAGCAGAGTCCCAGAGGGAGGGGGGTGGGGCTGCCTCCTTCTCTGTAGAGGTGTCATGCGGTTGCAGGAGGTCATCCTGAGCACCAGAGGTGCGGTTGAGAATATATTATGTGTCTTGTGGTGGATTAGTGGAAACACTTGCACAGCGTTAGCAGCAATTTTTAGCCTTGGTTATTAGGCACTAGTATATTTTGGATGAAGGATTATTGAACACAATTTTTTTTCTCATTGGTGATTGCACTGATTGTATCACATTATTTTTTACTTGTGTCTAGTAGTTTGTTACAGAAAAAGGGTCCTTTCACACGGTCCGCTGTGCGGTGCGGACCGTTCTCTGCTCAGCGGGGATCGATCTGCCGATCCCCGCTGAGCAGGCGGATGACAGCTCCATCTCTGCACTGTGTACGGAGAGGGAGGTGTCAGAGCCCCGCTGCTCTCTATAGGGGAATCGGATGAGAGCGGACCACCTGTCCGCTCTCATCCGATCCCATCCCCTGGATGGATGGAAAATAGAGTTTTCATCTGTCCAAATTTCATGGATCGGATCAGATGTCAGCGGGTGTCAGCGGACATGTCACCGCTGACATCCGCTGCCCCATAGGGATGCATGGAGGATCCGATCAGATCCGCCTAAAAAAACTGACAGGCGGATCTGATCGGATTGTTCGTGTGAAAGGAGCCAAAATCAGAATTTTACTAATCGACTTGTTAAACATCTGTTACAGTATTGGGAGATCTTTACTTGGGTTAGGGCAACAATTCCCTTGCATATAACCGCTTTGGTTTTTATCTATATCATGACATTGTGACCTTTCATAGGCAGTAAAAGAGGCTAATTGCAATGTCCCAACAACAGGAAACGTACTGCAAGCAAAACTTTATCTATAATGCTGCTTGTGAAATGTGGAAACTATTAATAGTTCTAAAATGTAAAATTGGGTCTTAAAAATAAAGTTCAATAAGCTTATATTTCTCATTCATTGGTTACTACCCCCCCCCCCCTTCATCAATGCTAACACAATTGTTTAATAAAGCCTTTTTTTTTTTTTACATACCTTATTTTATAAACTGTGATGCCCTCATTGGGTCCCTGTGCTTCTCTGTGCAGTGCAGGCAGATGATGGCTAGTGGGAGAGGCTGTCAGGGTGGTGTACATAGCTTCCTGAAATGATTTCAGTACCCTCCCTCAGTTCTCTTCTTGAAGACCCTCACCCCTGGAGCAAGCAATGGGCTGGTTCTTGGGAGGAGCTATGTAAATATAAAAATGCCTTACTGGGTGAATGTCAGTCTGGAGCAGTGGGTGTTCCTAGGAAGGCTGTTTTTTTGCATGCAGACTTCCCTAGGAAATGCCTGTCTATGATGCTGAACCTCTGATTGAAGGTACTGTAATCCTCTGAAAAAAAAAGGGGTGAGGCCAGGGGCAGTCAGGCTGAACGGGAAAGGGCTAGATGATGCTAGAGTTCCTTCATCCATGAAATGCGGTGGGCTGTATCTGAATTACTGCATCTTTAAATGCACAATGTGAGACATTCAGACTGCAGTGAAATCCTGCCAAATTATTTTTATGTTTTATTCTATTCCAGTTCTAAGAATTACACAGATCTGCCGCACAACACAACCTGTCGGAAAGTGCAGTGGATCTGCTGTTTTTTCTGCTACAGTTTCACTTATACTTAAAGGTCTTCTCTCCGCCCTCACTCTGCGCAGCGAGAAGTACCACATTGGTAGTTCATCCTGGTGAAATTAGTCTCTCCTGCTATCTGCATGATTTTTGCACTGTGACACACCTAATTGGCTTCTTGTACTCCTTATTCCACCTCTCCTGAGCGATTCGCCCGCAATTTCAAAACTGCTTTGTGTGTACGGAGCCTAATGCCCCGTACACACGCATCGATAGTTGGCCGTGAATTTTCGGCCAACGTCCGATTGACCGATTTTCAGCTTGTTAGTATGATGCTTTCGACAACCGACTCCCACTTTTCGGCCGAATAAAATCTGGTGTGCAGGCTATAAAATTTTTGTTGGCCATCACCACAACGGCCGATTTTTCATCAGTCAGTACAGATTTCGGCAGACAAAAATCTGATGAGCAAGACTGGGCATGCTCAGAGAAGAAAAAACACACGGAAAGTAAACCAGCACATGACATCACTTCTGAAGTTGGTTTTTGTTGGCCGAGAAAATTCGTGTGCAGTCTAGGCACATTTCAACCAACAAAACACTGGACAAAAGTCGGCCGATAATCGTTGCGTGTGTACGAGGCATTAGGCTAATGCTTGGAAATCGGTGCTGCGCCGCAAAGTCTGTGTCACACCGATTGCGACTCTCCCATTGTCGGCAAAAGACTGCAATTTGACCTGTCAAATCACACTGATGTGAATGGGGGGGGGGGGGGGGGCGGCTTAAGGTTTTTTAACTTAATTAATTCTGTGCATTAAAGTGGTAAGTGTAAACAATCGCCTTTTGAGGAAAACCCCATTCTGTTTAAATCTGAAATGAAAGGCAAACATTTGTGTAAAGATTTAAAAAAAAAAAAGAAAAATTACAAATACTTTTTTTTTTTTTTTTTTTTTTAACCCTTTTTTTTTTAGAAGTGATCACATTCCCTCTGTTCTCAACTGCATAAGAGCTGGGGGGAGGAGAAGCAGCAGCATACCGATCTTCCCAGTGAAAGACTGTGTGTTTGTTTGTAAGGGGGGGGGGGAGTTTCAGGGATCATTGGAGGAGAGCAGGCGGATTTCTCAGTAGAGCTAGCGAACTGACCATGCAGTGTCTTTTTTTTCATAGGAAAGCAGAGGGACTGGCAGGCACACCAGGAATTTCACACCAAGGGAGCAATGCAAAGAGAAAAGGATACTTTCTCATAGTACATGGTACAGCAGGCACATATCTGGAATTTAAAATGCTGGGGTAACAAACCCTTTAGGCCCCTTTCGCATGGGCTTTCCAATCGGGTCCACCTGTCAGTTTTTCAGCCGGACCTGATCGGACGCTCCATGTACCTCCTATGGAGCAGTGGATGTCAGCAGTGACATCTCTGCTGACATCTGCTGCTCTCCTATCCAATGGGGTCCGTGAAATCTAGCCAGATGGAAACTTTCTTTTCCATCTGTCTGGAGGATCAGATAGGATCGGATGAAAACGGACAGGCGGTCTGTTTTTCATCCGATCTTCCATAGAGGAGAGCGGGGATCTGACATCTGTCTCTGCTCTGAGCTGTCATCCGCCTGCTCTGCGGGGATCGGCGGATCGATCCCCGCTGAGCAAAATGAGTCCACCGGGCGGAAAACCTATGTGAAATGACCCTTAAGTAAAAAAAACAAAAAAAAAAAAAAAACACCTGTGCTGCATGATCAATCCCAGCCCCAACTTAAAATTACTAGAGCCCAATTTCAAGCCATTGGATCCCGCTGCTGTCAGTTAAACTCTGATGAGGGGGTGTGGCCAAGCCAGACAAGGAGGCTTGGGAACAAGCCTGCACGAGTGCCCACATAGAAAGTAGCTTTCTTTGGGGGCACTTGCCAAAGAGGAGGAGCCAGGAGCGCCGGCGAGGGTCCCCACAGGAAGAGGATCGGGGCTGCTCTGTGCAAATCCGTTAAAGTAACTGACATGTTCTATGTTTTTTTTTTTTTTTGGTTTAAAATAAAGTTTTAATGTCACTTTAACCTTTTTGTCATTCTTGTTAACAGAAATTACTGGCTTGTGGTTCATATGTTCTATTAATACATAGATGTAGACACCTTGTAGTGAAAATAGGTGGCAGACCCCTGGTGTGCCTTAAGAGCCGGTTCACACTGTCGCGACCTCTAAGTCGCCTCAGAAGGGGCTACTTGTTTGCGCGACTTTGCGCGTATTCAGTGCGACTTGTATGATAGACGACTTTGTATTTGGCCAATCAGAATATGATGGTTCTCGGTCATGCTCAATCACACACAAAAAAGTTCCTAAAAATTGTCGTTTTTGATAGAGAGCCAATTATTGAAAAAAAAAAAGAGATTTTTTGGATTAGTGTGTGGGGGGTCTAAAAAGTGTACCTGTGAAGTTTCAGCTCTGTAGCATGTCCAGAACCAGAAAAAAAGATTAATTATTAATAGAGCAGGGTAGTGGCTTCTCTCCACCTGGGTGTTTTTGTTGCAGGCATTTATCGGGCATTTTTTGGGCGTCTTTGGAGGCAGGCATTATACTTATGAAATATTTCATGCAAATATTTTATGTTTGCCCCACCATAACATAAAAGGCATTTTCTTTAGGCAGTAGGAAAGCCTGGATGAGGAATGATCCCCATGCAGCCAGCGTCCCTAGTGTGAAATTCATGGCTTGATTTTCACTTTTGTATCTTTAATCATTAATGACTTCTCTATTGTTCATAAAGATACAGAGATATCGCTGTGCACAAGTGCTTTCTTCTAGCTTATCAATGTTGTTAAATTAGATTTGAGATGAGAATTGGGCGCTGTACTGATTTACAATAACTAGAACTATTTGCCAGTGATGATGATGGTTCTGTCAGAGCTGTAGGTAGTTGTCCTGACCATTGCATTAAGGACTGTGCAGCTGTGGTGTCAGGGGAGTTTTTCAGATGGATTAATGGTAAATGAAAATGCATTAGTGTTAAAATGCAATGTTGTACGTAAGCGGATTGTGTCAGCGTTGTGTAATCTTTAGTTAATGCTGCCTGGAAGACGCATCTTTCCATTGATGTTTAAATAAGGGACAGTGGGGGGGCGGTGCGAAGAGGATCTGGAAGAAAAGAAACATTAGCATAGGCACTGAAATATAAAGGATGGAGTAGAAGGCAGCATGTCTTAGAGTGAACTGGTATCTAAGGACATTTGAAGAGAGAGTTCTTATTTTTTTTTTTTTTTCAATCTGGCAACTGATTATGTATATAAGTAGCGGTCTAATCTTGACTTTCTTAAAAAAAAAAAAAAATAAACAGAGGTGAATCAAATGGAAATTGTGGTACTAAAAATGCAGGATGCACTTGACCGAAATCTGAAAATTACAGTAAAAAAAAATTATTTATATATATATATATATATATATATATATATATATATATATATATATATATATATATATATATATATATATATATATATATATATATATATATACATTTTTTTTTTTTCATTTAAAATTTTGTTAATTTGACTTTTTAAATTAATATCATGAATTTAAATCAATATGAATTTATGGTTTGCTATTATTGGCACCTTTTTAGTGCAAGAATAGCTCAAGAAAAATGCACCCTTTAAAGCGGAGTTCCACCCTGGGACATTTTTTTTTTTATAAAAATACCCCCGGGACAATCAGGGCAATCATTCCACATTGGATAGCCTCTGAACTGTCCCGGGTTGCACTTACCTGCAAGAAGAAATACTTACCTTGAAAATGTATTCTCCAGCGCTGCCATCTCAGGTGTGGGCAGCTTGAAGCCAGCGCGATCCTCTTCTGCGTCATCCGCAGCGTCATCCCTGCACAGCTTCTGGGCATGCCCAGAAGCTGTTTAGCAAGGTATGACGGCGTTTGCACCGGCACTGACATCGGGGCCGGTGCAGGCGCAATGATTCCTGGGAGCGATGACGTTCAGCTCCCAGGAATCATTGCATGCCAGGAAGTGACGAATCGCCGTGGCTGCCCAGGGGAGGAAGAGGAAGTAAGGTGAGTATATTTTCTTCTAAACCAGGTAAGTAAAAAAAAAAAAAAAAAATTGCGATTATCCATTTGTTTTTCAGGTGACCCGGAGCGAGAAGATGGAGGCAAGTATAATTTTAGGGTGGAACTCCGCTTTAAATTCTATGTTTGTTTTCACACTGGTCCGTTGCCCTTCCGTTTTAGTGTTAAAATCCTGCTTGCTACATTTTTTGGTCAGTTAACCACTTGCCTTCTGTGCACGTAAACGCCCTTCCCATCCAGGCCAATTTTCAGCTTTCAGCGCTGTCACACTTTGAATGACAATTGCGCGGTCATGCTACACTGTACCCATATGAAATTTTTATCATTTTTTTCACACAAATGGAGCTTTCTTTTGGTGGTATTTAATCACCTCTGGGTTTTTTATTTTTTACAAAAAAAAAGAAAAAAGACAGAAAATTTTGAAAAAAAAAAAAAAGTTTTTCTTATTTTCTGCGAGTAAATTTTGAAAATACATTTTTCTCCTTCACTGATGTGCGCTGATGAGGCGGCACTGATGGGCACTGATAGGCTGCACTGATGAGGTGGCACTTATGGGCACTGATGAGGAGGTACTAATATGCCGCGCTGCTGGGCACTGAGAGGTGGCACTGCTGGGCACTGAGAGGTGGCACTGCTGGGCACTGAGGCGGCACTGACGGGCGGCACTGATGGGCACTGATAGGCGGCACTGATGGGCACTGGCGGATGGCACTGGACACTGACGGGTGGCACTGATGAGCGGCACTGATGGGCAGCACCATCAGTGCCCACACTCAGTGCCCATAGTGCTGCCAGTCAGTGCTCATCAGTGCTTAGATGAGCAGGCACTGATGGGCACTGACTAGCAGCACTATGGGCACTGATTGTGGGCATTGATGGGGGGCACTGATGGCGGGCACTGTGGGCACTGATGGGGGGGGCACTGTGTGTGTGTTTTTACCTTTAGTAATCAGGGCACTGGTGATCGGTGCCCTGATTACATTCTCCTGTGTCCCCGGCGCTGTGAGGCTCCCCCTCCTTCCTCACACTGCAGGCTCCGTGTGAGGAAGGAGCGCCGGCGATGAGAGATGATCTCATATGTTTACATATGAGATCATCGCTCATTGGACGGCCAGATCACGTGGTGAATGGCCGCTGTGATTGGCCATTCACCACGATCTGTGATCGGCCGTGTCCTGTCATTGAGGAGATCCGCCCGCTCTGTTTACACAGGCGGGCGGATCTTCAAACTGGATTCCCCGACAATCGGGGCAGAGCAGCGGCGATCGCCGCCGCTCCTCCCCTGGCCCGACTCCCGTATGAATGAAAACAGCGGGAGCGCGCCTCCGGCGGCGCGCGAGCGCCGCCTACAGGGGAGGAGTCTGGCGACGTAGGTCTACGTCGTCAGACCTACAAGAGCCACTTTGCCGCAGTAGTACTACGGTACTCAGCGGTAAAGTGGTTAAAGTGGTTTTAAAGGTTCTGTTTGGAAAAAAAAACAAAATCTGTTCTGTGTATTTTGCACAGACCAGCCCCGATCCTCCTCTTTTCGGGTCCCCCGTCGCCGCTCCCTGGCTCCTCCCCCTTGGCCAGTGCCCCCAATAGGAAGATGCTTGCTATGGTGACAGTGGTGCATGCTTGCTCCCGAGCCATGCTTGATGTGTCCATAAGACACACAGAGCTACAGCGATTTGCATTTTTAAATCTGCCCAACAACAAATTTTGCCAAAAAAAAAAAAAAAACAGGCTTCCTCATGTCAGAGCCTCCAGCAAAAAAAAACACAAAATGAAATCACAGTTAAAAAAAAAAAACACACAAAAAGCACTGCAGAAACGCTCAAAAGCAAACTGCATGGGTGTGAATAGAGCCTAAAGCATTATTGAATTTGCATGATTTATAGCAAAACCTCGTTCTTTTCACTGCTGGCTTTCTGACCCGAGAGGCTGTGCTGCGTCCATGGAACTGCTGAGTGTGCTTTTCTCCAGATGTCCTTCCTTTTCCTGTGAATGAGCCTGAGATTTTGTCTTTCTTGTAACTCGCTGTCAGAGAGAGAATCCTTGTGGTGAATGAATTGGCACATTTTGAGGAGACCTGTGGAATTTTGGATTAGATTAGTCAGCTATTCTTCAGAAACCATCTTAGCAAACAGAAAATGTGCAATACGTTTGCAATACATATAGTTAGTTATTTTGTGTTTCTTAATTTCTTTTAGTGGACATTTGGTGATGCCAAAATTTTGGCCCATCTATAACCCCTGTTTTCCAGCATGTCAAAACTAGCCATTGAACACAGTACACAATGCTAGAGAAGTCTAAATGCCCACAAATGCTTTGTTTTTAGAGTTCTGTGCAAAGATGCCACGAACAGATTTTATTTTGTCTCCCAAATGTCCAAGTGCTTGAATCACTGCCCAACTGGGGAAATAAGAGTCTACTGTGGGTGCCGCTGCTGTCCAAAATTCATAAACCAATTAGATCATATGACCTGAAAAAATGGGGCCACGCCCCGAAACATGTAGGCTACTGGCTTTTAATCCCATCCATGTTTCCTCTGCTACAGAGCTGCTTGAGCTTCCCACTTGATACAGCGTTGCCCATACCTCACCTGTTTGTTGCTGGCTTTGTCTACTTTTAGCCCTCTCACAAGATCTCCCAGTGAAACTTTTACACAAACTGGGACATTTGGATCAGGTGAGTATTACTGCTAAGGTCAAAGAGAGTTGGGAGAGGCATAGCATGGATAAACTCCTGTTTTTGTGCTTGTTCCTGGTCAGTAATACAAAGTAAAGAAGACACTGGATCAGCTTTACAGCTAGGCAACTAGCATTTTCAGTGCAAGTGGCAGTCATTTCAGAAATGGTATCCTTGCATAGTTACATAGTTAGTGAGGTTGAAAAAAGACATCAGTCCATCCAGTTCAACCTATGATGTGTGTGTGTGTTTGCTGTTAACCATACATTGTATACCCCTGTATGTTGTTGTCTTTAAGGTGCCCATCTAATAGTTTTTTGAAGCTATCGATGCTCCCTGCTGATACGACTGCTTGTGGAAGAGAATTCCACATCCTTACCGCTCTTACAGTGAAGAACCCCCTACGCACTTTAAGGTTAAACTGCTTTTCTTCTAGTTTTATTGAGTGGCCCGCGTCTTATTGTATCTCCTTTCTCTGAATAGTTTGTTCCTTATGCCAGGGTCGCCAGTACAGAATTTGTACATTGATATCACATCCCCCCTCAATCGTCTCTTCTCCAAAGAGAATAGGTTCAGTGCTTGTCGTCTTTCCTCATAGCTGATGTCCTCCATTCCCCTAATTATTTTTGTTGCCCTTCTCTGGACTCTCTCCAGTTCCAGCACATCCTTCCTGAGGACCGTTGCCCAGAACTGGACAGCATACTCCAGATGTGGCCGGACCAGGGACTTGTAGAGAGGGAGAATAATCTCTTTATTTCTGGAGTGAATCCTCTTTTTTTTTTTTTATACATGCCAGTATTCTGTTGGCTTTGCTTGCAGCGGCTTGGCATTGCATGCCACTGCCAAGCCTGTTGTCCACTAGAACCCCCAGGTCCTTTTCCATCCTAGACTCCCCCAGAGGTTCCCCCCCTAGTGAGTAGCTTGCTTTCTGGTTTCTGACGCCCAAGTGCATTACTTTTACATTTTTCAACATTGAACCTCATCTGCCATGTAGTTACCCACCCCATAATTTTGTTCAGGTCTGCTTGTAAGGTTTCCACATCCTGCCCAGAAGATCTTGGCATTCTTAGTTTAGTATCATCCGCAAATACTGAGATTGTACTCAATATCCCCTCCTCTAGATCATTTATGAATAAATAAAACAGGATTGGCCCCAGGACAGAACCCTGGGGGACCCCACTTTCCACACCCGCCCAATCCGAGTATTCCCCATTAATCATCACCCTCTGGACTCTCCCCTGGAGCCAGTTCTCTATCCAGGTACTCACCTTATGGTCCATACCTACCTTCCTTAGTTTGAACAGTAAGCGTTTGTGGGGAACGGTGTCAAAGGCCTTCCTAGGTATTTCTGTTTTGCCCCAATGTCCTGTTTTAAGTTTTTTGGAAGCCCAAACTGTTAAGATTATATCTATTTCTGTTCTTTTTACATATCCGAAGGATATAAATCAAATAAACAATCTGGTTCCAGAGACCTAAGTCCTATAAGGTACATATGAACCAAATATGATCGAGCATGAAGGATTCACGTTTGTAATGGTGGTGAATAAAGAGGACCTAAACTCTGGAAGCTTTGCCCAAAAAGCGACGGGCAAAGGACTAGTCACCAGTTTTGCCCTTGGGCACCTTTTCTCATAAATGCCTTGTTCTTCACTGTGGCTCTGTATGCAAGTCGCTACCTTGGTAGAGGCTGGGCTTTGTTTCCTTATGTTAGAGCCTCCAGCAAGAAGAACTGCAAGCAGCACAGTAGTGACATCCCTAAATTCCCCTCCAAATTTTCTGCTACTGGTAGTCAGAGGCAACAATATCTTCGCTCTCATTCTGCAGATCTACAGATATGAGGCTATTAGCACGGGTGTGCCGAGGAACACTTGCGTACAAGGAAGTGCACTGCTATTTTTTAGAATTGGATTCACTTTTCAGAGTACTGAGATCATATCTAACCTTTCTACATTTTTCCTAGAATATAGCAATTCTTGACTTGTTTTCAAGGTCTGATCACCGTGAATCTGTGAGGAGATACCATCTGTTGGTTATATTAGTTAGAGGGAGAGATAGGAAGGAGTGGGTGGAGGAGAGGGTGCTAAAGCTGGGTACACAGGCTGAAAACCGGTCGAAAATGGTTGGGTTAGCAGGAACCGGTCGACTTTCGACCCATGCATGTACACCTTCTTGGTCGACAGAAGCCGGTGCTTCTATTGAACAAGCATGCTGGAAAACCAGCACCCAATCCGCGCTTGAAGCCAGTGGCAGAGAGTGCTGAACACCCTGTGGTGTTCTTGTGCGGGGGGTTTGGATGGGGAGGGGATCGGTCCCCCTGTCCCAACGCAATAGCTCAGTAGGGAGTTTGATGCACTAGCATTGGATGTGTTTGTACGGTGATCCGTCAATTTTTTTCCTTTTTTTTTTACGTGCTGGGTTGGTTGAACGAAAAATGTTTCCAGTGTGTACCCAGCATACCAGTAATGGGAGGTATGGTGGCTGTTTCTGTACATGATTTTAAAAAGCACATTGCATTATGAGTATTTTATTATATTATGGAGATGACGAAACTTTGGTCTGTAGTGCCTATTGATAGAGTAGCACACCATCTGCGATTTGTCATGAGACAAGTCACACCCAATTCTTTTCAATGGCACTTGTTAAAATCGCAGCAACTTTGAAAAGGTGCCTGAACTACTTTGGTGCGACTTTTGATGTGACTTTGATTTATAGAATGTAAAGTTGGATAAAAGTCGCACCAAAAGTCGTGGACCATGAATGCGCTTGAAGTTCCAAGAGTAAGCTTTATATATCACATGATGATTTTTGTAGGAAAATGTTGCTATATTACATTGTTAGGTAAATTTTATTTCTGGTCTGATCGAATTGTTATCGTTCTACTTTCCATTGTCTTATCTCCTTGGGTGTCTGTAATTTGGAAATATTTGGCCATGCTGTTCTCTGCAGACATCCACTTGTGAGATGTTTGTCTACATTCTGAGCGGATCCATGGGAGAGGCAGCAGCTGTGTTTACGCTGAAAGTTTTGGCTCGGGCGCATGGATGACTGTTGCCACTGGGAACCGGTCTCCAGACATGGACTAGTCGTCTGGAGAACTGATCACTTTTAATCTTCATGTTACTCTTCCGATGAATAAGAGCCTATGATCCTAAAACAGGACAGGAGCTAAAACATGTGCGAACAATCCTTGCAGGTCTTTAGGGGAGATAATCCTCACTTGGCCAAAATTGGTGCTTTTTGCCTTTTTCTCTTAAGGCTCGTACACACTTGACGAAAATCGGATGAAATATCCTCCAATTTTTCTCTCCCATGCTCAGCGGTCATAACCGTTTTTAGTTGACAGTGCATAATGTTCACGAAATTTCTCGTCCAATTTTTTTTTTGGACATTTTGTTCCTAGACTTCTGGGTCATCAACAGCTTCAGATCATGCGTGGTCTTTCGTATCCGATTTTTTGCGGACGTACTGCATACACATTAAACGAAAATTGGTCTTCTGGGGACGGACGATAAAAATTTTTGGTGTTTGTCCCTCCGTTTTTTTTTCGTTGAAAATGTCGGTATCGGCTGCTGAAAGTTGTGTACACACTAGCCGAAAATCGTACGAGTTTACCTCGGACGGGAATTTTCGGCAGATTTTCTACTAGTGTCTACCCCACTTTAAGTGTGGGCTTCTGTTGTCAGCTGTTTGATAACGAATGATAAGCAGTGGCAGGAAGACAGCTCTGTAATCTGAGCTCTGGTCCCAGTTGAAATCCATATAGATGAAAGTTTGGTGGCCTCCTCTTCCACTATTTCCCTAGGGATTCGGCAGACAATTGCTCAGGTTTATACCATTAAAGCGGTTGTAAACCCGGAAAAAAAAAAAAACCCTGCAAGACAAAGGCATAATGAGCTAGAATGCTGAAGGTCCCCCCGGACCTTCAGAGCGCATGCGCCGCTCGCGTGAGCGGCTGCATGCACTGCAAATATCTCCTAAACCGTGCCGGTTTAGGAGATATTAATTGTACCTACAGGTAAGCCTTATTATAGGCTTACCTGTAGGTAAAAGTGTCAAAAAGCGGGATACTACCGCTTTAAGGATTCGGCTTCTCCTTCCCTGTTTAGGCAACCTTTACGACTACTGCCTCTTGGGCATTCTGACATCAGGCATCTTTGTCTCAGGTTTGCAAGGGTGCTACCTGGTCATTTTGTGTATACTTTTACCAAATTTCACAAAGTTAATGTGTTTGTATCTTTTAGATGCTTGTGTTGGCTGTAAGGTTTTGCAGGCTGCTCATTAACTACTTCAATACCTGACACTTTCACCACCTTCCTGCCCAGGTTGTCGCACTTCACATTGAATGACAATTGCGCAGTCATGCAACACTGTACCCATATTAATTTTTTTACCATTTTTTTTTTTTTTTTTTTTTTTTTTTTTTTGAGACCGAGCTTTATTTTGGTGGTATTTAAATTTCCACTGGGTTTTTATTTTTTGATAAACAAAAGACAAAAACATTTTTGGGGGAAAAAAACAAAACAAAAACCTTTTTTCCTAGTTTCTGTTTTACAAGTTTGCAAATTATTTTTTTCTCTGTCGCTCATTGACAGACGTAGTCCTCTTTGATTCTCATCAATAGGGTTATGCTGCCTCCACAGGAGTAGGACTAGGCAGAAAGAAAAACGTTCTGGCTCCACCCTAGGGGCAGTCCCAGAGGGTATATCCTCCCTCTCTCTGCTACAGGATGTCAGTTTTTTTCTGTCTAGTCAGGAGTAAGCCCCTGTTCCCTGTTAAGGCGCATTCTACTCTGGCGCTTAGAGTTTCCTGGACCTTCCGCCATCAGGCGTCAGTGGTTCAGGTTTTTTCAAGGCGACTACCTAGTCGTCGGTTCATACCTTTACAAGATTGTATAAGGTTTATGTGAGGGCATCGTCAGATGCCTCTTCTGGCCGCAAGGTTCCTGCAGGCCGCTGTTTGAGGAGACTGTTGGTCTACCTCGAGGGTTTGTTGGGTAGGTCTCATCTGTTTGCTCGATGAGTCCTTTGATACTTCTGGTTGGCTCCGGTTGGGCCTTCTAGATTGGATTTTGATTTCTGTCAATCCCACCCCTCATTTGTGGCACTGCTTTGGGACGTCCCTATTGATGAGAATCAAAGAGGACTACGTCTGTCAATGAGCGACAGAGAAAATTGGATTTTTGTAAGATCTTACCGTAAAATCCTTTTCTCTTAGCTCATTGACAGACGTAGTACCCGCCCCTCTATCATTGAGTTGAGTTGGGTTAAATTCTCTGACACTGCTTTGTGACATAACTGACATCCTGTAGCAGAGAGAGGGAGGATATACCCTCTGGGACTGTCCCTAGGGTGGAGCCAGAACGTTTTTCTTTCTGCCTAGTCCTACTCCTGTGGAGGCAGCATAACCCTATTGATGAGAATCAAAGAGGACTACGTCTGTCAATGAGCTAAGCGAAAAGGATTTTACGGTAAGATCTTACAAAAATCCAATTTTTTCTTTGCTGATGGTGTGCTGATGGGTCTCTACCATCAGTGCCCTGATTATCAGTGTAAACAATGTACTAACAGATGGTTATTGGCTCTCCTTTCCTCACATACACACAGTGTGGTAGGAAAGGACTGCTGATAACCAGCAAGTCTTTTTACATGTGATCAGCTCTGATTTGCCCTTTACCCCAATCTGTGATCAGCTGTGTTGAAAGGACACGACGGTCACAGAGTGTGGCCCAGGGGGCATGTGGGAGGCTGAGTTCTGGGAAGACCTCCATGGACGCCTTCCCAGAACTGGATGACTGCGCTGTAGCTATCTTTCCGCTGTAGCACAGTCTGTAGGGGGTTAAAACGGAGTTCCACCTAATAGTGGAACTTCCGCTTTAGGTAGTCCTAACCCCCTGACATGCCACATTTGGCATGTCATTTTTTGGGGGGGGGGGGGAGCGGGTACCTAGTTTTGACAGGTACCCACTCCGCTCGGAGCGCCGCGGCGCCCTGAGCGGAAGTTCTCCTCTCCCCCTTCCTCCCTGCAATCTTCTGGGACATGTCAGAGGTCCCAGAAGATTGCCGGCCAATCAAGACGCGCAGTGCAACATGCGCAGTGCGTACCGGCTGTGAAGCCATAAGCTGTCAAAGCCGGGTGCCCACACCAGTGATGCCGGCACCGCTGAGACCAGAGGGAGAGGATCGAGGCTTCGGGTGGCCGCGTCGCTGGACCGTGGGACAGGTAAGTGTGTGTTTATTAAAAGTCAACCGCTACACTTTTTTGTAGCTGCTGACTTTTAATAAACACGGAAAAGGCTGGAACTCCGCTTTAAAGTTGGTTTGTTCGGTGTGGTTGACATGTGTGCCTGGGTACTCCTTATTCCTTTTTTTGCATTCCTCCTCATCGAAGCACTACTTTGGGGTGTCCCTATGGTCCAGAATAGAAGAGCAGTGTCCATCAATAAACGTAAGAGAACTGGATTTTTTGTTACCATAAAATCCCCTTCTCCGAGTTCATTGATTCTTTTTTACTTGTTTTGCTCTGCGTCCAACTGGCTTGCCTATAGCAGTGACGGGGTTTTACACCAGCTAGGTCTGCCCATACTCAGTGCTGTGTTCTTTTTGACCTAATGTCCTAATCCTGTAGATGGTGCTATATAACTTTATGGTCCAGAATAGAAGAGCTGTGTCTGTCAATTAACTCAGAAAAGGATTTTCTCTATCGCTCATTGACAGACGTAGTCTTCTTGATTCTCAAGAGCTGGGTTATGTTGTCTCCGCAGGAGTAGGACTAGGCAGAAAGACAAAACGTTCTGGCTCCACCTTAGGGGCAGTCCCTGAGGGTATATCCTCCCTCTCTCTGCTACAGGGAATCAGTTTTTTTCTGTCTAGTCAGGAGTAAGGACCTAAGTTCCTTGCTGGGATCTTTTGGTCCTGGCAAGACTTTTTTCTTTAAGAAAAAGACATTTTTTAGGTAGTTTTTCTCCAGTGTTTTTTCCTGTGAGATCTTCAAGCAAAATGCCGGACTGGGCGACACTTGTGGTCACCCCAGCCGGCCTACGAGCGCGCGCAGACCATGGCATTGCGCTTGGTCGGCCGCGACACATTCAAGTAAGTATGCGGGGCCGGGCGACGGGCTGGATGTTGAGATCCAGTGGTCACCCCGGTTTCTGCCTACGAGCGCGTGCAGACCAGAGCTCTGCGCTGGGTCGGCCGCGACGGAGTCCCAGTGGAGGGACTGACCTTGCGAGTTAAAAGTCTCGCTTGGACGCCAGGAACCAGAGAGTCGAGGCGTCCGGAGTGGTCCACAAACCCCCACCCCGGTGGAGAGGGTATTGTGAAGAGAGGGTGCCTGTCGGTTCGGTATGGTGAGTAAACGTTCCCTTTTTTCCTCGTTATGAGGCAGTATGTATTATGGGCCCCTCCATATATGGTCAGTATATATCTGATACTTACAAGTCCCCCTTGTAATACAGCATGTGTTTGTGGGAAGTGGACTTGGTTTAAGAGCTAACACTCTACCCAGCAGACTGTAACATTACAGCAGACATAGGAGGTATAATCCTACCTTATGTGTAGTGTATCTCCTGTAGATCCATATATCGCCTCTTAGCAGAGATGCAGGTGGATGTGCTGGGATAACGATTTCGGCGGTCCGCCGCCATTTTGCCGTAGACCGAATGCATGTATGTCCTCAGGTCACGCCGGCCGCCATGTTTTTGGAGTCTTATGTCTCTTCTATGGGGGCGGCCATGTTTTGTGAGTCCAGCTACCTCGTGGAGAGCTTGGAACGCCGGAAGGCGTACACAGGGGGCGGAGCCACGTCCTTCTACCCGGGAAAAAGCAAACAGCTCCTTCCAGTCTGTGTAAGACAGACGCTGACTGCAGTTGGTTGGAAACTGCACTGCATCAGTTGGTGAGCCTTGGGGGTCCCTCTCTCTCTCTCTCTGTGGGATCGAGAAGCAGGTACTCTGAGGGGCGCTATTGCGCTAGGGGGAGACACACAAAAAAAAAAAAAAAAAAAGTTTTTTTGTTTTGCTGGCAAAGGTGTCCTGAATTAACATGGACCCTGCCACTCATGTATCTCCTCCGGATCCCCTCGAGGGGTCTGCGGGATCCTCCAGCACCCCATTGACAATTGAATCATTGTCAGCTATTATGGAAACTTTTGTGTCCCGGGTGGAAGTGGCTTGTCAGGGACAGGGCGCAAGAAAGCGACCCCCGCCTAACCCCTTATTATCTGAAACCTCGGATTCAGACTCTGAGCCTATTTCTGCAGTTGCAGGTACCTCATCTGGGATTGGTGTCTCGGGTCCTGTCTCTTCAGACAGTGAGGAGGATGTTTCGGCATCCGCCATAGCCCGAGAGGAAGCGTTGGTAAACGCACTCATTGTATCTGTTCAAGAAACCTTAAGGTTACAGGGTATTCCATCGGAAATAGCTGAAACTGAAATCCCTTTTGGGACTAAAAAACGCATCAAAGTGGCGAAGGTTTTTCCATTGCCCAAATGTTTTGGCAATCCAATCGAAGAAGAATGGCGTCTGCCAAAACGCACTTTTACTATTTCTAAACGCATTGACAGGCGTTATCCGTTTGAGGAAACCCTCATTAAGAAATGGACAGAACCACCTGTGGTGGATTCACCAATTGCTAGATTGAATAAAGCCACGGTTATTCCTTTAGAAGACGCTCCGTCTTTTAAAGATCCAGTGGATCGCAAGATAGAAGCTATGTCTCGCACCATGTTTTCCTTGATTGGATCAGCTTTCAGACCTATAATAGCTATTGGTCTGGTTTCGCAGGCTGTAACTGAATGGACCAAGTGGTTACGCCGGGACTTAGAAGAGGTCCCTCAGGCGGTATCAGATTTGTTGGAACAAATGATACAGGGGTTACAGTTTGTGTGTGATGCGGCGTTAGACGCCACTCCATTATTGGCGCGAGCATCAGTCTCAGCAGTGGTTCTCAGGCGTACACTGTGGCTAAAAGGTTGGTTAGCCGACCAAGGTTCCAAAAAAGCATTGGCTAATATCCCCTTTTTAGGAGAGCGTCTATTTGGAGCCAACTTAGATGAGATCATTAAGGATCTCACGGGTGGAAAGAGCACCTTTTTACCGCAAAATTTTAAAGGTAGAGGAACTCGTCAAAGACGAGGGCCTTCTTTTTCTGCTCACAAGAGGTTTTTTCGTCCCGCGGGTGAAAAAACTAAGTCCTCCAAAGCTCGTGCAGGAGGCGTCAGGGGTCGTTGGTCGGGCAAGCAAAAGCCCGCCCCCTCCAGACCTGAAGATAAACCATCCAAAGCCTGAAGGTGCGCCCC
Organism: Pelophylax lessonae; assembly: GCF_965119305.1. Lineage (NCBI taxonomy): Eukaryota > Metazoa > Chordata > Amphibia > Anura > Ranidae > Pelophylax > Pelophylax lessonae. The sequence continues at coordinate 100,503,242 of NC_138769.1, forward strand.
CACCCATAACTGGGGTGGGGGGACGTCTTCGCCGGATCCATGGCTTTCCAGAATCCCGGACAAATGGGTTTGCAAAGTCATAAGGTCAGGGTACAAGATCGAGTTTCGATCTCTCCCACCGGCGCGCGATTCTTCCCTTCCAATATCCGACTATCCTCAGATCGTTTGGAAGATCTGCGGAGAGCAGTCACAGATTTACTACAACAAGGAGTGGTAGTCCACCTTCCTTGGACAGAACGGTTTCAAGGGTTTTATTCAAACCTATTTACAATACCCAGGAAAGAGGGCAAAGTGCGTCCAATTCTGGACTTAAGAGCACTCAATTCTTTTGTCAACATAAGAAGATTCAGAATGGAGTCCATTCGCACAGTAGCAGCCTTCCTGCATCCAGGGGATGTCCTAGCGTCCATAGACATCAAGGACGCCTATCTTCACATTCCCATTTTCGCAGGACATCAGCGGTTTCTACGCTTTTCCGTAGAAGAGAACCACTATCAGTTTGTGGCGTTACCTTTCGGTCTCGCCACGGCTCCGCGGGTCTTCACAAAGGGGTTGGCCCCAATGTTGGCACTTCTGCGCCAAAGAGGCATATCGATCCTTGGTTACCTAGACGATCTTCTGCTTCATGCAGAGTCTCCTCAGACCTTGCTACAAAACATAGAAATTACTATGATTTCTTTACAGGAATTCGGGTGGCTGGTGAACCAGCAAAAGTCATTTCTGGTTCCCACCCAGAGGCTCGAATATCTGGGTCTAATTCTAGACACAGTCAGGACAAGAGTTTTTCTTCCGGTAGGGAAACTCCGAAAGATTCAATCAGCAGTCCAGTTGTTACTGTCCAACAGCTGGTCTTCCCTTCGGACTTGCATGAGTGTTCTGGGGTTGATGGTGGCTTCGTTCGAAGCAGTCCCATTTGCCCAGTCCCATACCCGAATTCTTCAGCAAGAGATTCTTCTCAGATGGAATCGGAATCCGGAATCCCTGGACAATCAGATCCGATTGAGCAAACAGACCAGAGAGTCTCTGGTCTGGTGGCTTCGGTCTCCAATGCTCAGCCAGGGAAAGTCATTTCTGCCAATATATTGGACGATAGTGACCACGGATGCCAGTCTATCCGGATGGGGAGGAATTCTCGGTCAGTTATCTGTCCAGGGACTTTGGTCCCCGGAAGAATCCAGGTTACCGATAAATGTATTGGAACTGAGAGCAATCAGACTTTGTCTGATTCACTGGACCGAGCAGCTCCAGGGCAGCCCGGTTCGGATCCAGTCGGACAATGCCACGGCCGTGGCTTATGTCAATCACCAGGGGGGCACCAAGAGTGTCCGAGCGGCCAAAGAAGTGGCTTGCATTCTTCGCTGGGCGGAACGATTTGTTCCAGCAATCTCTGCGGTGTTCATTCCGGGGGTGGAGAATTGGCAGGCAGATTATCTCAGCCGTCAGACTCTGGATCAGGGGGAATGGTCCCTCCATCCAGACGTTTTCCACCAGTTGTGCCTACGTTGGGGCACCCCGGATGTGGATCTGTTGGCATCACGATTCAACAGGAAAGTTCAGAGATTCGTGGCTCGCTCCCGCGATCCTCTAGCAGAAACCGCAGACGCACTGATCGCCCCGTGGGGGCAATACCAGCTAATATATGCCTTCCCTCCTCTCGCGTTACTGCCAAGACTTCTTCGCAGGATAGAGGAGGAAGGAATTCCAGTAATTCTGGTAGCTCCGGACTGGCCTCGTCGAGCTTGGTACGCCGACATGGTCAGACTGGTGGCGGACGTCCCGTGGAGACTTCCTCTCAGGGAGGATCTACTGTCTCAGGGACCGATCTTCCATCCTAGTTTACGATCGCTGGCTTTAACGGCCTGGCTATTGAGACCCAGGTGCTGAAGGACAAAGGTTTGTCAGCTTCAGTTATTCCTACTCTAGTTGAAGCAAGGAAAGCGACTTCCAGAAAGATTTATCATCGCACATGGAAGTCCTACATTGCATGGTGTGAACCTTTGGGGTTCCGTCCTCGGTCTTATTCGATTAGTCGAATATTGGCTTTTCTGCAACAAGGGGTTGAGCAGAAACTGGCCTTGAGTACTATCAAGGGTCAGGTCTCAGCATTAGCTATCTTCTTTCAGAAGCCTTTGGCTACTCATTCCTTGGTGCGGAATTTCATCCAGGGGGTGCGACATCTGGCTCCGCCAGTGCACGCGCCGTTACCCCCCTGGGATCTTAATTTAGTGTTGTCGGTTCTTCAGAAACCTCCCTTTGAAGATATTAGGGAGATTCCTCTACCTACGTTGTCCCAGAAGGTGGCCTTCTTGGTGGCTATTACTTCTGCACGCAGGGTGTCAGAACTGGCCGCATTATCTTGTCGTTCACCATATCTGGTGGTTCATAGAGATAAGGTGGTTCTTCGTCCGAATCCATCCTTCCTACCAAAAGTGGTTTCAGAATTTCATCTGAATGAAGAAATTGTATTACCTTCCCTGTGTCCTAAGCCCAGTCATCCTCTGGAGTTTGCTTTACACTCCTCGGATGTGGTCCGGGCGATCAGGGTATACTTGAAAACGACAGACTCGTTTCGCAAGACGGATTCACTTTTTGTGATCCCAGATGGACCCAAAAAGGGGTTGCCTGCATCTGCCGCGACCATTTCCATATGGATCAGACAGACGGTAGTACAGGCTTATGCTATTAAGGTTCGGGAGCCCCCGTTCCCTGTTAAGGCGCACTCCACTCGGGCACTTAGTGCGTCATGGGCCTTTCGCCATCAGGCGTCAGTGGTCCAGGTGTGCAAGGCGGCTACCTGGTCGTCGGTGCATACCTTTACTAAACATTATAAAGTTGATGTAATGGCATCGTCTGATGCCTCGTTTGGCCGCAAGGTTTTGCAGGCCGCAATTTGAGGAGACCAGCGGTCTACCTCGAGGGTTTTTTCCGTTGAAAAATTTTTCTTTAGTCTCATTCTTTGTTTATAATGAGCCTTTAAAACTTCTAGTTTGGCACCGGTTGGGCCTTCTAGATTGGATTTGATTTTGTCAAGCCCACCCCTCATTTGTGGCACTGCTTCTGGATGTCCCAGCTCTTGAGAATCAAGAAGACTACGTCTGTCAATGAGCGATAGAGAAAAATGGATTTTTCTAAGATCTTACCGTAAAATCCTTTTCTCTTAAGCTCATTGACAGACGTAGTACCCGCCCCTCTATCATTGAGTTGGGTTGGGTTAAATTCTCTGTACTGCTTTAAAACAGAACTGATTCCCTGTAGCAGAGAGAGGGAGGATATACCCTCAGGGACTGCCCCTAAGGTGGAGCCAGAACGTTTTGTCTTTCTGCCTAGTCCTACTCCTGCAGAGACAACATAACCCAGCTCTTGAGAATCAAGAAGACTACGTCTGTCAATGAGCTTAAGAGAAAAGGATTTTACGGTAAGATCTTACAAAAATCCATTTTTATGGTAAAAAATCCCATATGTTTGTGTGTGTTTTTTTTTTTTTTTTTTTTTTTTTTTTTTTTTTTTTTTCAGAGGCTTACATCCACTTTAGTGTTCACAAATATATATGTGTATTTCTTCTGTTGGGGACATAGCTGCTTCTTTATCCATTACCAGACATATAGCCCCACCTACAGGAGTAGGACACTAGGTAGGAAAAGACTCGGCACCTCCTATAGGCACTCCTCTCTGGTGGGCAGAAAACCCCCTCTGCTATAGTGCTATATAGGCTTCCAGTTATTTCTGCCTAGTGTCTTCAGGAGTATGTAGTATGGACTTGTTTTTTTTCTGCTGAGACTTGTGACCCCACAGCTTTTTTTCCTTATGGAATTTTGGCTTTTTTCTTGTCGATCAACCGTCGGGCTGGGTGACGGGCTGGAAAATCTAGATCCAGTAGTCAACCCAGTCTTACCAGCCTGCGCGTGCAGACCGTTAGCTCCGCGCTCAGTCTGCCATAGCGATGCCCCAAGGACCGGGGGGCGGGCGGCCAGTGAGGTAAATATCTCACGGGGACACACATGACTGGGCGCCTAGAGTCCATGTCACAGTACTACCTTTAGCCGACAGCCCCTCAATTTGGTGGAGAGGGGGATCTGCCACTGGAGCCTTGCCCGCAGGTTTTGCTGGACTGGTAAGTAGAAATGACCCCTCCCTTCCTCCTCTGGACGTGGTTTGGGGCACAGGCAGTGCTGTATCTTGGCCTAGGCCAACAAGGCCCAGGCCTAGGGCAGCACTTTGCAGGGGGGTAGCAAAAAAGCTGCACCCCACAAAAAAAAAAAAAAAAAAAACAGCCTCCTCCTGGTTTCCGCAAGAAAAGCGTCCCTACCGGCTTGCACTACACTTTTAGTATAGTGCCAGTCCTATGGGGCAAATCAGTCTGTCACCCCCATAAAGCAGTCACACTGCTACCTGCCGGTACTGATGGGCACTAATAGGCTTCACTGATAGCCACTGATGAGGTGGCACTGATTTGCACTAATGGGCACTGGTGGCCACTGATTGGGCTGTACTGATGAGGCCGCACTTATGGGCAGTAATAAGGCTTGATTGATGGGCACTGATAGACTGGTTGTGGTCTGTGGTTTACAGATGTCAGGGTGGGTCATAAACAGGAAGGGGTGTGGCCTTTATAGGAAGGGGTGGGTCATATTTAAATTGGGGGCTGCACAAGTTTAGTCAGGCCTAGGGCAGCACAAAACCTAAATGCACCACTGGGCAGAGGTACTTCCTGGGGTGGTTGGTCCTGTGGGGTCCCTCCTGACCTGGCGTGGTTTACTTCTCCCTCACTTCCTACCACACTGTAGTCTGAACATATGTAGTTCATAATGTTTTTATATTTCATATCTGAGAAGATGCAGGGTACTTTGAGAAGATGCTGATGGTTCTGAAAGCTACCTCTCATTGCAGCCCTGCATGGAACACACTTTCCATTTCTGCATTCCTAGATGTTCCATTTCTATAGGACTTCTCTGCCTCCTAGCTAATGATTGTGATTAGTTAAAAAGCAGTTTTATTCATCCCTTTCTAACCAGCTATTGAATGGTCACAGTGTCTGCATTGTAAGCTCCTACCTCTCTGGACCACCAAAGCTAGAAAATAAATACCATTATACTAGACTTGCTGGGCAGGGTAGGCTTTTTGCTTTTGAGCTTTGGAAACAAAAACTAGGCTGTCTTTTTCCAATTTTGTTTGGAAAGTTGAGTGCGTGTTGTGTAACTCCACTCATTTCTCAATCTTGCTGACCAAACCTCTGAAAAATGACATCCAACTTGCTGGGGGAGTGCCTGTTTGGCACTCTGAACATTTCTGGAAGATCCACAGGTATTTTATGTATTTGCATGGTCTTCAAATGAAAAAAGTCACACAGAATGTGCATGTACTGCATATGTTTGTGATCCTTCCAGAAATACCCTCAGCTTCTACCTTACTATAGTGACAGCACAATGCCTCTGCTGTATTGAAATCCCAGTTGTCAACCCTGTCCAGTTCTCTTCTCATTCCCCTCTTATTTATATAACCTAACCGGAAGGGGATAACTTGGGCAGGACTGACATCAGGATTTCAGTGCAGCAGAAGCAGTTGTCTGTTCTCTATAAAAAGTTAGGATCTTATGGCCACGGCAGGATCAACAGCACTTATTTTAACAAGATGGAAATGCACATGTATTTCGTATGGTGTTTTTTTTTTTTTTTCCCTCCTATACGTACAGATTTTTTTGACTGGCTTGAGTACCTGTAGGGTTACTTGGCTATACCTTTTTTGGCAAAGTCAAAGGAAAGCTTTGCATACAAAGCTAGCTGAGATTCCAATCTTCTGCGCCTGGTGAATGCCTTGAACATCTCACACAGTGTACTGGCATCTTCCCAGCAGCTTTGTCATCACTAAGCTTTTGTTTGAGCCTTTTGTGTTCCTTTTCTCTTCGTCGTCTTTTGTATACTGGGTCTTCCATCAGCCTTGTACATAATGGTTAATAAGGTGCCCTGCTTCTTATTCAAGGCAAGCTAGACTATATTATGAAGAATTTAGTGACCGCAGTTGGCAAAGTTCAATGTGATCCGCCTTAAAGCAATCCTGCTCTAAATTTTAAGCTGTCATTACTGACCTTTTTCTTCTGACCATGCTAGTTCCCCGGTTGTCATTCTGGTAAAATTACTTTGATGTTTTGAGACTCTGACCCCCTTGCAAGTGTGCACTGCAGGAGTTCTAAAGTTGCTCAACTGTACTGAGGCTCCGTTCACATGTAGGCATTTTGGGGCGTTTTTGGGGAGTTTTTCTGCTCTAGGATCAGCTCTCAAAACGCCCAACAAGACAAATCCTATTTATTTCAATGCCCCCTGTTCACATCTGAGCGTTTTGACGCTGTGAGCAAAACGCCCAACGCTCAAAAAAGTACATGAGCTTCTTTTTGGGCAGATTACAGGCGTTTTCCATTGGTCTCTATTCAATCTAAAAACGCCTGCACAAAAATCGCGGTAAAAAACGCTTAGGTGTGAATGTAGCCTTAAAACCGCAGTAAACTCATCTGTTAAACAAAAACAAAATCTGTCTCCCGCATGCTGAAGTCATAATGCACTAGTAGTGTCTAGTTCTCTCGAACTACAAAACACTATTCCTTTGTGTTTATGGAGGAGAGGACAAGGGAAGGGATTTTAAAGTTCTCACACACTTGTCCTAGAGCTTTGATGTCCAAACATTGGCCCATGGGTCAGGTGTGACCCTTTGCGCTTGGGGCATTGTTCTCCCACTGATGAGACACTTTTCCTTTCCGTGACTCAGTTCCTTTCACCGATAGCAGTGATGGGACACTATTCTTCCCGCTCTGATACCAATAATGGGCCATTATTTTCTCCTACTGACCACAGGTGCTACGAAATTTTACTCCCACTGACCACTAAGGGCTCTTTCACACGGAGCGGACCGCATTGCGATCCGCTCCAGCACTTTTTTTTTTTTTTCACGGAGCGGATGACACTTGTCATCCGCTCCGTATGTCCGCATATCATCCCATCCGTTTGCGGATGATATACAGACATAATGTAAGTCTATGGGGATTGCGGATGTCAGCGGATTACACCGCTGACATCCGATTTTGCATCCGTTCCGTTTTTTAAACGGAACACAAATAGGGTTCTGTTCCGTTCCAAAAAACGGAACAGAACTGAAAGGATGAAAATCGGATGTCAGCGGATGGTCATCCACTGACATCCACAATGCCATTGACATACATTATGTCCGTATATCATCCGCAAAAAAATAGGATGATATACGGACATGCGGAACACCCGTGTGAAAGGGCCCTAAGCCTAAGAAATTGTCTACTCCCACTAACACTCTGGCATTTTCTACTCCCACTTGCTGATATAAAGCCCCCTCAAGTCTGAAAGACTGTAAACTGGCTCTTTGTTTAGAACATTTGGAGACCCCTGTCCTAGAGTAACAGCACTGCTTCTTCAAAGATACATTCCAATAAGAGCCATAGTCACCCTAGGACAGAGTGTTACCTGCGGGATCACTAGGTGAAAATCGTATAGAAATACAAAGCAACCACCACATCTGAAGACTGGTATTACCCTTTAACCACTTCAGCCCCAGGAGGTTCTACCCCCTTTCTGACCAGGCCATTTTTTGCGATTCGGCACTTCGTTGCTTTACCTGACAATTGCACGGTCGTGCGATGATGTACCCAGATCAAATTGATGTCCTCCCCCCCCCCCCCCCCCCACAAATAGAGCTTTCTTTTGGTGTTATTTGATCACCTCTGCAGTTTTTTTACTTTTTGCTCTATAAACAAAACCAAAAAAAAAGACAATTTTGAAAACAAACTATTTTTTTACTTTATACTATAAAACGCATCCAATAAAAAAATTGAAATCTAGTTTCTTCATCAGCTTAGGCCAATTTGTATTCTGCTATATATTTTTGGTAAAAATCCCAAGAAGCGTATATATTGATTGGTTTGCGCAAAAGTTATAGCATCTACAAACTATGGGATAGATTTATGGACTTTTAATTAAATAATTTTTTTTCTATTAGTAATGGCGGCGATCAGCGTATTCAGCGGGACTGTAACATTGCGACGGACAATTCTGACACTTACGTGACTTTTTGGGGAACAGTGACACCAATACAGTGATCAGTGCTAAAATAAATGCACGGTTACTCTATAAATGACACTGGCAGGAAAGAGGTTAACATCAGAGGCGATCAAAGGGTTAAGGTGTCCGTCCATTTATGAAACATAGATCCTCAGGATCACGGCTGATCTCTGGTGAATACCGGTTTATGTAGCTGAGATGAAGTGCAGAGAACATGTTCTCCGCTTCTCATCGCAGTACATGACCGTTATGTCGCAATTTGCCAGTTTATGAAAGTGAGATCTGAAGATCTCACAGCCGTTATTCTGAAATATCTCCATTTCAGATTCTCCAGCTCAGAAGTGGAGAATCTGGGAGAGAAGTTGATGCGATTAGAGGAAGAAGACGTCTTCCTTCCTATATATCAGCACCAGTGGGTTATATATATATATATATATATATAATTACACACACAGTACAGACCAAAAGTTTGGACACACCTTCTCATTCAAAGTTTTTTCTTTATTTTCATGACTATGAAAATTATAGAGTCCCACTTCAAGAGGTAGTCACCTGAAATGTTTTTCACTTCACAGGTGTGCCCTGTCAGGTTTATTAAGTGTGATTTCTTGCCTTATAAATGGGGTTGGGACCATCAGTTGTGTTGTGCAGAAGTCAGGTGGATACACATAGAATAGACTGTTAGAATTAGGGCTGTCTTTAACACAGGGCAAAAGGGGCGTACGTTTATTAAACAGAGAATTTTTCCCTCAGTTCACTTCTCAGCAGTCCTCAGAGGAAAAAACGATTTCCTCTGGCACCCTGTTTATGAAGCCGAGAACTTCACTTCTCACAGGGAGAACAGAGGAGAAGTTTTTCCTCTGAGAACGGCCGAAATCCATGTAAAACTGGGTGGACTGCCTTTTAATCTCATGAAATATTATGAGATTACAGTGCCTCCCAGTTTAAAAGAACATGGAATGACGCACGTGATAACTAACCCATATATATATATATATATATATATATATATATATATATATATATATATATATATATATATATATATATATATATATATATATATATATATATATATATATATATATATATATATATATATATATACATACATACATACATACATACATACATACATACATACATACATACATACATACATACATACATACATACATACACAGTACAGACCAAAAGTACTGTGGGGGGCATGGACTGACTGCAGGAAGAGAGAACCCTGTTCCTGATTAGTAGGAACGGGTCAGGGACTTTGTGTCCAAAAGTTGCATGACATGTCACACTAGTGGCAATGGAGCCTAAATCTCATTACTCACATGTATTGAGCAAAGGAAATCCATCTGTATCCTTCTAAACTTTAAAAAACGTTTCTTTGTACCTTTTTTTTTCTTTCATATATTGCATCGGTCGCGTGACACCCCCCCCCCCCCTTCTCCCTCTCCCTTCTCTCTCTCTCAGGAGAAGCTGCTAGCCTAAACGAGGCTATTAAGACAGGAGATCATGTTCTGTAAATGATGGGTATGGGGGGCTGGGCAGGTGTAGGCATGCCTATCTAAGAAAGACCGACAACCTTTTCAGGAAGTGAAAGACAGATTAGCAAATTCAGATAAAGGGAGATAACGTTGTCGGTGAAGAAAAGGAAGAAGCTGATTATCTAGCTTGGATAATACTTTCTAAACTAGCTAGCCAGAAAATGAATAATATCAAAGATAGATATTTAACATACTATTAATAGGAAAAATGTCTTTTTTTTTTTTTTTTTTTTTAATTCGTTTATTGAAACAAATAAAACAATAAGGCACTTTACAAGCCACCAGATAAACACAGTAAGCAATAACAATGGAAAGGCAGAAAACAGAGCTTTCGGCTCATTCAAACCTCATGGAATAACAGGACAATAACACAATGGAACAAGGGGGGCGCATAGCCCCTAATACTTAAACAAAAGCATTCCGACCCCCTAGAACCCCGTACATAGGAAAACATGGTACAAAGTGTAAAGTCAGGAGCTCAAGGGCCATCGCGGGGCACACCCCCCGACACCACCGGCATCCAACACATGGCCGGTATCAGGCGCACGGGGGGCCGCCCCCCAACGGACTCCCAAGAACCTTGCAGGGGCAGGGGGGGATCGATACCAGTATGTCCGTCTGGGAGCAAGACGTGTATCTTGACAGATAAGCAGATAAATACGCCTACAAGAGTAATCCAGACAGAATAATAAAACAAAGGAATATAAATAAAAAAAAAAAAAACAGCAAGGAGAAAAGAGAAATGGGAAGAAAAAAGAGTGGTAAGGGAGAAAGAGAAGGGGGGAGGGGGGGGACTGCTCGGCACACCAGTACCCACATTTAGAGCATTTAAAGCAACAGATCACGGTATTCCGCAGAGAATGTAAACTCGTGCCAGTAGAACCAGCGTTTCGTAAATTTCTCTCTGGTTCCCCTCTCCGTCGCCATCAGATCTTCCATTTCATTAATACATTTGACTTTTTTAAGCCACATGGCCACGGTCGGGGGCTGGGTCTGCTTCCAAAGGGGGGGGGATGCAACTCTTCGCTGCTGTGAACAATATCGGCAAGATGGACTTCCGATATGATGCCCTCGGGAACTCGTGATGGTGGTGCAGCAATGAGGCGTACCGATGTCCAGAATGGCTGCACCCGTTCACATGACCAGAAAATATGGAGGTACGGAAAAATGTCATTTTTGACTGGAGTTTCTCTTTAACTTACCTTAATCCAGGGATATGCCTTTTATAGGAGCCCTTTAATTTACCACTGGCGCCCTTCGCTTCTCTTACCTTAAAGCAGTAGTAAACTTTCAGGGAAAAAAAAAAAAAACCCTGCAAGGTAATATAATGTGCTAGTATGAATCGACTTACCCTAAAACAAAGCCCTCCAGCAGCACGCTGTCACCGCTGCCAGTGCTTCCATCTTCCTTCCACTGCTCAAGGTGGTATGAAAGCCTGATGACACACACCGGTGCTCGCCTCCATGGGTAATCAATAAAGAAAAAGGAATGGCTGCACTCCAGATGAGGTCAAAATCCAGGTTTATTGACTGGACATCCCAATGTGACAATAGTGACAAGGTAGACGCGTTTCACACACTACAATGTGTGCTTAATCATTACTGCTTCCATCTTCACCCGATCTTCCTTCCGGGTTCGCAGGTTTTGTTTGCTTGAATGGCTGAACCATGATGATTTCACAGCCTCAGCATAGAGTTCTGAAGGAACAGCGTGAGTAATACCGTTCTTTCAGAGCACATGCGCCAGTGACGTCAACAGCTGCAATATCTTCTGAATACTGTGCATGCTTAGGAGATATTCCTAGTACCTACAGGCAGGCTTTATTATAAGCTTACCTGTAGGTACAAGTGTCCAAGCAGGTTTTACTACCGCTTTAAAGATTTTTAAAGATGAATTTAAAAGTGGGGAGCAATAGGTGGTGACGCGCAATTTTGGGTTCTGACGTAGTTACCTAGCAGTTCGTAATATAAGCACTAATGTCAGGGTGGACTCATCCTTGAGTCAAGCCTGGTGCGTTTGGGTGAAAAAAGTCAAGATTTTGAATGGAGGGCATATATGAAAACTTAAGGTTGAAGCAATTGATAGACTGGTTGTGAATTTTCTAAATGTTTGTTTCTACATTTTTATCTTCCATTCCTACTCACCAGATTGTAAAGCTACCCTATCCTGGTTAGCATTGCCAGATACAGTATGGAGGTTAAAGTTTCTGTTACAGCGGGAGTGAAGCTAAATTGCTAGGAGGAGGGGGGGGCAGTTGAAGTTTTAGGCAACCAGACTAAACACACATTGGAAAAAATATTGGGTAGACTAATTTTTTAAGTTTTCTTCATGTTTTGAGTTTCTTTACAAGAGATTCTGTTGCAATTGATAAGATCTTTATATCCTTCTTTTGCAGGCACTATCTAGCCAGCTAAACGGGCACCAAAATGGCTCAATTTGCAGCAGCTCCTTTTGGGGGTAAGTTTTTACATGTTGTGGATTTTGAATTGATATGTTCTTTTTGTTTTAATTTTAAAGTTAGACTATCCTTAAATGACAACGCTTACTCCGATCAGCCATAATATATGATTACTGACAGGTTAGGTGAATAACACTGATTATCGTTACAATGGCATCTGACCATTGGTGGGATATATTAAGCAGCAAGTAAACATGTTGTCCCTAAGGCCTCATGCACACTGGACAATTTTACCAGCTGAGTAACTCCCCAGCATGTTATCCTATGTGTCCATGCGCACACAGGCTGTAGAGCTGCACGATTAATCGTTAAAGAATCGCCATCTCGATTCGCGCCCCCCATAATCTTAAAACGGCATGTCCTTGATTCTTATAGAGCTGTTCTCCTCTCACTCACAGCTGTCAAAAAAACAAAATGCATTTCAATGTATCATTTCATTCTTCAGATCAAAGGAACAAACTTGTCCTTAAGGCTCCATTCACACCTGAGCGTAATACGTTTTCAGGCTTTTTTCAGGCGTTTTTTGCAGTTGTTTGGAGGAATGCATTGACATCTAACAAATGCTTGTAATCGGCTAAAAAAGAAGCTCATGCACTTTTTTGAGCTTCAGGCGTTTTTCTTCTGGAGACAAAACGCTCAGATGTGAACAGGGACCTTTGAAATGAATGGGATTTTGCTTGTTGGGTGTTTGAGACTTCAAAGATGAGCGTTTTACGAGCTGAAATATGCCCAGGTGTGAACAGGCCCTAAGTCAGGGCAGTTAACCTCTTAAAGTGGTTGTAAACCCACTTTAAAGTCTTTTGCCTATAGGTAAGCCTATATTAAGGCTTACCTATAGGTGCTATAAATATCTCCTAAACATGCACAGTTTAGGAGATATTTACAGTCAGGGTTCATACGGTCCTGGAAATCTTGGAAAAGTTTTGGAATTTGTAGATGACCCTTTCCAGGCCTGGAAAGGTCATGGAAACTTAGGAAACACACTAAGGTTTTGGAAAAGTCATGGAATTATTTACTGTGGAGGAGCGGTGAGCGGATGCTTAATTATTTTAATTTATTATTTTATTCCCTAATGATATTGTATTGCCAGTGCCACATACTATTTACATTTACTTCGCCTTCCGGGTCCGCGGTATGCGCGTGCGCTGTCACTGGCCAGCAGCAGCCGAGGAGATGATCGTGAACCAATCAGGCAGTGGGGAGGGCCGGCCGCGGTTTGCCTGGAGACACTGTGACTGCCAGCAGCAGCAAAAACAGCCGGGAGATAACAAACCAATCACAGGCAGCGGAAGAGTCCCTGGAGGGCGGGCCGGCCGCATGAACGTGATGATGATGACGCGGAAGGGGGCGGTAACCGTTTTGGTTACCGCACCCCCGCGTCATCACGTTCATGCGGCCGGCCCGCCCTCCAGTGACTCTTCCGCTGCCTGTGATTGGTTTGTTATCTCCCGGCTGTTTTTGCTGCTGCTGGCAGTCAGTGTCTCCAGGCAAACCGCGGCCGGCCCTCCCCGCTGCCTGATTGGTTCAAGATCATCTCCTCGGCTGCTGCTGGCCAGTGACTGACAGTAAGGGCTAACTGCGGACCCGGAAGGACACCTACCTGTACCAGTGCTATACACTGAATGTAAAATGCCCCCCCCCCCCCAGTGCTCTTTAGCCCCCCCCCCCCAGTGCTCTTTAGCCCCCCCCCCAGTGCTCTTTAGCCCCCCCCCCCAGTGCTCTTTAGCCCCCCCCCAGTGCTCTTTAGCCCCCCCCCCAGTGCTCTTTAGCCCCCCCCCCCAGTGCTCTTTAGCCCCCCCCCAGTGCTCTTTAGCCCCCCCCCCAGTGCTCTTTAGCCCCCCCCCCAGTGCTCTTTAGCCCCCCCCCCCCCAGTGCTCTTTAGCCCCCCCCCCCAGTGCTCTTTAGCCCCCCCCAGTGCTCTTTAGCCCCCCCCCAGTGCTCTTTAGCCCCCCCCCCCAGTGTTCTTTAGCCACCCCCCGTGCTCTTAGCCCACCCGGTGCTCTTCAGCTCCCCACAGTGCTTTTCAACTCTCCCCCCCCCCCCCCCCCCATGCCTTCTGGCTCCCCCAGTGCTCTCCAGCTCCCTGGCTCCCCCCTCAGTGATTTCCAGTTCCCCCCCCAGACAGTGCTCTCCATCCTCCTGGTTTTCCAAGCCCCCCCCCCCCCCCGCGCCTTCCAACCCCCCTTCAATGCTTTCCAAACCCCCCCTCCCCCCCCTCCCCCGTGCCCTTCAGCTCCTCCAGTGCTCTCTGCTTCCCCTGTGCTCTTCTATCTTCTATCATGTCTGCAGCCTCCGACTACCTCCTGTATCATGTCCGCAGCCTCCGACTACCTCCTGTATCATGTCCGCAGCCTCTGACCACCTCCTGTATCATGTCCGCAGCCTCTGACCACCTCCTGTATCATGTCCGCTAAATGTACAGTGTGTGTCGTAAAACGTTTGACATTTTGAACATGGCAGAGGCAGCACTGTCTAGCCACGCTAAAGGTGCAAAGCACCAGTCTGCAGCTGCGTGCTTGACAGCTTCCAATCCGATCGCTGGCTTTTTCACCCGTGCGCCTGAAGTGACACCGGCTCCCAGCTGCGGCAGCGGTGCTTCCATCTCATCCACTGTAAAACATGGGACCATTTTGAGTCACGCTGTATCCAGAAACAAAACCCTAACTGCAGAGGTACTGTACACTACAAAGCTTGTCATTTATTTTAGTAAAAATATGCTGGGTGTGACATGGATTTTCTTCTTATTTAACGTGTATACATAGACATTTCATGAAACGTTAGGTCATGAATATTTACGTGAAGTCATGGAAAAGTCATGGAATTTTATTGGTGAAAATGTTTATGAACCCTGTACAGTGCATGCAGCCGAGGACGCCATCAGCGCATGCACTCTGAAGGAACGGCCACTCGTGCCGTTCTTTCAGAGCCCTATGCCGTGAACGGAAGCTCTCGCGCGCATGCGAGGGAGTGATAGCATCGCGCCTCTGGCCAATCAGAAGGCCGGAGGACGCGAACAAGGAAGCAGGACGGCCAGACGTGTCGGCCATCCTGTCGCTGAGCGGGCGGCACTGCGGGGGCTTCGTTTTAAGGGAAGTTTTTCATAATAAGCTAGTATGCGATGCATACTAGTTTATTATGCCTTTTTGTCTTTACAGTTTTTTTTTTTATTTTTTTTTTATTTTTTTTTTTTATGATTGTTTACTTCCTCTTTAAAGACAAAGCCTCTTTCTGACACTTGTTGCTTACAGGTTAAAATCGGTATTTCTATTTCGTTCATTGACGGACTCAGCTCCTGATTCTTTTTAACCATTAGGTTATACTGCCCTCTACAGGAGTAGGATACTAGACAGGGAAAAGCTTCACTACGCCTATGGGCAGTCCCAGGGAGTTTACACCCACTCTCAGCTATAGGCAATCAGTTTTTTTTCTGCCTAGTCAGGAGTAAGGACCTAGTTTCTTGCTAGGATCCTTGGCCCTCTCGATTTTTTTTTTTTTTTTTTTTTTTTTTTTTTTAAATGGAATTTTTTCCTATCATTGTTTTGTTCCTGTGAGAGTCTACAATTGCTGACTGGATAATCTAGATCCAGAGGGCCCCCCCCAGTCTGGCAGCGAGGCCTTAGCTCTGTGCTAGATCGGCCGCGACATAGCCCCACTGGACAGGGGCTGGCCTGCAAGTTAAGCATCTCACGAGGGCGCATATGACGTGGCTTCAGCCTGAGTCGCAGCGTTCCTCCTGGCCAACAGCCACCAACATTCCAATGGAGCGGTGGTCTGTCCAGAGCAGTGCCCACCCTGTTCCTGGTATAGCAAGTAGCAGTCCCCCCTCTACTCCTGGACAGTGGGACCCCCGGGTTCCCCTCCTTCCCCCTAGCTCCTCCAAACTTTCAATGGTCACTGTGGGTCTTTTGCCCCCCCCCCCCCCATCCCCATGGGTGAGGTTATGAGCTGGCATTTGCCACATGCTCTAAAGGGGGGGGCTTGTTGGAGTTGCTGCTGTCTGGGTTTTTCCTGGTGCGCAAGGAGGGGTGGTTGAGCAGGGTTCCCTACCACCCTGGGGGTTGATGATTAGGGCAGGGATGTCCTCTGGGCTCCCTGCGGCAGCTATTGGGCTGGGGGAGCTGATGGTTTTGCATCCGCTGGTCTGCTCCTCACGCAAAAATTTAGGCTGCGGCATTGGGGCCTACTAGTCGGAAACTGTGGGGCTGCGGAAGGTACTGCCTCCCATTTGGGCATCCGCCCTCCCCTCCGCTTCCCCTGGGGGGTCAGCTTTGCTGGGGCTCGTGGCTGGGCGCCCACAAAAATTTAGGCTGTGACTTGCCGCTTACTAGGCCATGCGGCCAAGTCGTCCGCCTCCGTTGGTGGGTGGCCCTAGTGAGTTTGGCTTAAGCCTCCACTCTTCTTTAGGGCATCTGCCGAACTGGTATGCGTGCACTTGCAGCTGGGCCTTCACAAAAATTTAGGCCGCGGCTTGCTTCCTACTAGGCCATGCGGTCAGCTTGGGTGCGTCCCTTGGAAGGGGTGGCGCTGTGGGGGCAGTTCAATGACAGCCTTGATGCCATTATTGTGTGGGACACCTGCCCCTTTTTAGCGCTGCAGGACTATCAGTGTACCCGGCATGCACATCCATGTCACGAAGGGCAACCCCCCCGTCCCTTTTTTATTTGGTTAAATAGGTGGTCCCTTGGTCAGCGTCCCCTTTGCGGGATCGCAGCCGGTGGCCCTCCTCTGATTGTTACATCAGATCCTGAAATTGTTGCGGACACGAGTCACCCTACTGGGTCTGCGTCCACGCACCCTGTGTACTCAGATAGTGAGGATAATTCTTATGCTTCTCTAGCCAAGCATGAAAAGATGCTGGTGGATGCACTGTTTGTGTCAGTCCCTGAAATTTTAAAAATGGAGATTGCGGCTGATGCTGCATCGGAGGGACCAGTCCCTTTCGGATCTACAGGCCCTCCGAATTGGCGAGGGTGTTCCCCTTTCTGCTTACTTTTGACAACATTGTCCCAAAACAGTGGGGTTGTCCAATACGCAGTGGTTCCTAGCGTTTTTGCCTTGCGGAATCCTTTTTGAGGATTAACTGCTTAAAAGGTGGACAGTCCAACATGTAGCGGACTTGTCGGTTTCCAGGTTGAATAAAGCTACCTTCATCCCGGTTGAGGAGTCCCCGGCCTTTACAGATCCAGCTGATAGAAGGGCGGAGGCTCTTGCCCGCCATATGTTCGCTGTGGCTGGTTCGGCACTTAGGCCGGTATTTACTATTACCTTGGTGTCGCAAACTCTGACCGAGTGGGCTAAACTTTTACGCCGGGACCTGGAGGGGAAACCGCTTCCCCCTGTCTTGCGGAGTTAACAGGTCAGTTGATCCAGGGGCTACAGTTTTATCTGTCATGCTTCTTTGGATGCAGCTTTGATTTCTAGGCTGTCTGTATCAGCAGTGGTCCTTTGGTGTATTATGTGGCTGAAATGCTGGTCTGCGGACCAGACTTCTAAGAAGGCCTTATCTGATCTCCCCCTTTTATGAGATTGCCTATTTGGAGCTTCCTTGGATGACATCGTTAAGGGTCTCACAGGCGAGAAGAGTGCTCTACTCTTCTTCCATCGGCTGTCGCCGGCTACCAAGGGCAAGAAGCCCCGTCATAGACGTGAGCCGTTCTCCTCAGGTCATGAGAGGTTTTTTTCGTCCCTCAGGGTCTCGAGACAAGGGATCAAAAGTCAGGGCCTCCACCAGAGGTTCCAAGAGTACCTGGTCTGACAAACCACGAGCGGGCTCTTCCAGACCTACAGACAAGTCTTCCTCTGCATGAAGGGGCGCCCCCGCCTGTATCTGGGGTGGGGGGACGTCTCTGCTGGTTTGTGGATTCATGGACCTCCCTGGTACAGGACGAGTGGGTCCACCAAGTTATTCGGTCAGGCTACAAAATCGAGTTTGGTCTTATCCTCTGGAAAGGTTCTTCCCTTCCAACCTGCACTTGTCCCCAGATCGCTTACAGGGTCTCTTTTAGGCAGTGCAAAACTTGTTAATGTAAGGGGTGATTGTTCCGGTCCCGACTTCAAAGCTGTCATAAGTTTTTACTCAAACCTCTTTACGGTTCCAGAAAGGAAGGCAAGGTATGTCCAATTCTGGACCGCAAGGCGCTAAACTGTTTTGTGCGGGTACTGAAGTGTCGCATGGAGTCCATTTGCATTGTAGTGGCGTCCCTACATCAGGGGGTTTTCTTCTCAATTCTATCGACATCAAGGACGCCTACCCGCACATTCTAATATATGCTGGTCACCAGCGCTTCCTCCGTTTTTGCTGTGAACGAGGAGCAGTATCAGTTAGTGGCATTGAACTTTTGGTCTTGCCTCTGCTCTTCGGGTCTTCACAAAAGTGTTGGCCCTGGCGCTGGCATTGTTTGAGTCAGTGGGGGTTTGCGGTACTGGGGTACCTGGGCGACCTTCTGCAAGCGGAATCTCTGACTGCTTTGATGGACATCTGGAGATTACTCTGCGAACTCTGGGGGAGTTCAGTTGGATTCTGAAACTTCAGAAGTCTGCTTTTGGTTCTGTCCTCAAAAACTGGACTTTCTGGGTCTAACTTTTCCTCTGTAAGAACTCCAGACATTGCAGGAAACAGTTCAGCTTCTGTTGTTTAGCTGATGGTCATCCCTCCGCACTTCATGCGGGTGCTGGTCCTTATGGTGTCCACCTTCGAGGCAGTCTGTTTGCACAGTTCCATACAAGATGTCTGCAAAAGAGATTCTGGTGAAATGGGACAAGGATCCTAGGTCTCTAGAGGTGGCTTTGTTCTCCGGTGCTTTGACAGGGAAATCCCCCCCCCCCCTCCCCCCTGTACTGAACGGTTGTCTCCACGGATGCCAGCCTGTTCAGGTGGGGAGACGTCCTCAGCACAGATGTGCTCAGGGGGTCTGGACTCTGGCAGATTCCATACTGCCTATTAATGTACTGGAACTCTGAATGATCAGACTTTTCTGGCT
This sequence comes from Pelophylax lessonae, assembly GCF_965119305.1. NCBI lineage: Eukaryota > Metazoa > Chordata > Amphibia > Anura > Ranidae > Pelophylax > Pelophylax lessonae. The sequence goes on from NC_138769.1 coordinate 100,522,305, forward strand.
CATTGGACAATTCATCTTCAGGGGTGTCCAGTACGAATTCATTCAGACAAGGCCACAGCCATGATCTATATCCATCACCAAAGGGGTACAAGAAGGGTCCCAACAACTCGGTAAGTAGCTGGCATTCTAAGGTGGGCTGCCGATTCTTTCCAGTCCTCTCAAACTCCTGCCATGACTCCTGTGCAGGATGGAGGCAGAAAAGATTCCGGTCATTCTAATGGCTCCGGACTGGCCTCACCGGTCTTGGTTGGCCGATTTGATGCGACTGGTTGCCGATGCTCCTTGGGGACTTCCTCTCGGGGAGGATCTGCTGTCCCAAGGACAAATCTTCCATTCTGCTGGCTTTTTGATGGCTTGGCTGTTGAATGCCATGTGCTGAAGGATAGAGGTTTGTCTGCATCATTGATTCCTACGCTGTTGAAAGTTAGGAAACCTACTTCTAGGAAAATTTACCGTTGTACGTAGAAATACGATACATTGTGTGGTGTAAGTCTCTTGGTGTTCATCCTCGCTCCTCCTTGGTGGATCGGATCTTAACCTTCCTTCAATGGGGGGTTGTATGTAGGGATGCACCGATTCGGCTTTTTTGGAGCCGATACCGATATCTATCTGAGGAGGTGAAATCACCGATACGGAACCGATCCGGAGCTACACACAAAGCAAGCGGCTGCAAAGCTGTTGCTTCATGTGTATGGCTCCTCCATTCCCAGGCGGAGTGTATCTGATATCACTCCGCATGTGAGCTTGACCTATACAGGAAGTAGCGGTTCCCATCCTATACTAGTACTGCACCTAGTAAGGGATGGCTGACCTGTTACTCAGCAAAAACCGGATCGGCCCGTGGGACGGCTGAACTTTACCGATCTCCGATCCAGCTATTTTGTCTGGATCGGGGCCGATTTCCGATCCGAATATCGGATCGGTGCATCCCTAGTTGTACAGCAATTGGCCTTGAGTACCATCAGGGGCCCAGGTATTGGCTTTGGCAGTTTTTTTCCAATGAACTTTGGCCACACACTCCCTGATGTGTACCTTTCTTCAGGGTGTCCGAAATTTGATTTCTTCAGTGCAAGCTACGTTGCCACCTTGGGATTTTAATTTGTTGCATTCAGCTCTACAGAAGCCTGCCTTTGAAAATATGCGGGAGCTTCTCCTGCTTTCGCTGTTCCAGAAGGTGGCCTTTTTTAGTGGCTTTCAGCTCTGTGCACAAGGTGTCAGAACTGGCGGTATTATCCTGTCATTCACCTTTTTATGGTGATTTACAAGGAAAAGGTGGTGCTTCCCCCTGTCCGTCATTCCTTCCTAAGGTGGTCTCTGACTTTCATTTGACTGAACACTTTGTGTTGCCTTCCCTGTTTCCCAGGCCTAAACATCCGAAGCAAATTACCTTGCATGCATTGGATGTGGTCCTGGCAATTAGGGTGTTACTGGCAGCTATGGAGTCTTTAAGGAAGTCAGACTCTGATGTGCTCACGGATGGACTGCACAAAGGGTTGTCCGCTTCCTCTGCGACCCATTCCAGATGGATCAGATAGATAGTGGATCAGGCCTATTCCATAAAGTGTCAGATTCATCCTTTCCCTGTCAAGGCGCACTCTATAGGGCAGTGATGGCGAACCTTGGCACCCCAGAAGTTTTGGAACTACATTTCTCATGATACACATGCACTCTGCAATGTAGTTGAGCATCATGGGAAATGTAGTTCTAAAACATCTGGGGTGCCAAGGTTCGCCATCACTGCTATAGGGCTTCTAGTGCTTCCTGGGCATTCCGTCATAGATAGCCGCCTAGGTTTCTGGTTATATGGGGAGCACTGAAAGTTAGTGTGGAGCAGTGTCTTAGCAAATGGGGAACATTTTTTCTCTGTAGTCATGTTATTTTGGCTCAGACTTTACATGCTTGCAGTGTATGGGCAATATTTTTCAGTTTGATCTTGTTGGCAGCAAGATCAATGTAAAATCATGCATCTGTACAACTGAGCAAATATTTTTCTTCAAAACCTGGAATTTTTTGTCCAAACACAGATGGGGAAAGGAGATGAGTATCAATAACATGGAATACCAGCCACCCATTTAACAGTTATAGTAAACCGCAAAAAAAAAAAAAAAAAAAAAAATTACATTATGGCAGACTTGCCTTTAAAATGAAGCACTCAAATGGCACCCTGTGCCAGCTCATAGGGCTTCCATATTTCCCCCTGGTTTTCCATTTTTCCCCTGGTCTTCCGTTTGGGTTTGTGTGCTCTGGCCGTTTGAATGAGCGCAGCAGTTAGTCGCAGGACAGCGTTCTCCATGGGTGACATGTTGTCTTTGCAGCGTGCAGTGCGTATGTGCTAGTGACTTCATTTAGGAGGATATTTACTGTACCTACAGGTAGGCCTTATTATAGGCTTACTTGTAGGTACAAATAAAAAAATCAGTTTTTGATACTGCTAAAAAAACAAAACAAAAAAACACTATTGCATTTTTGTGGCTACAGATTTCACTGGCTTTCTCCCTAATGGGCGTGTTTAAAGGCTGGCTTCCAGGCACCATTACTGGAAGGCTGGATCAGTCAAGTCTTATGGCAGTTCCAGAGCTTGCTGCGTTCTGACGTCTGGTATGTCGTGATGGCAGTTTAGCACCTTTGGCGTGCCAGCTAGTGCTATATTTGGACTCTTAGCCAACTGGTGAAATTCAAGTAATGAGGTATAGAGAAAATGCATGGATATTCTTTCTTGTGGTGCACTGGTTGCAATATGCATGCATTTGCTTTTTAGGCCCCTTTCACACTTGTACGACTCCAAAGTTGCGCTGCCTTTGGAGTCCAACTTTGATGCAACTTTGGATGGGTGCAACTTGGATACGACTTTGGCTTTGACCAGTTTTAATGGACAACTTTTGCACACAAGTTGCATTGTATAACATTCAGGTATGACTTTCATGCAACTTCTGTGGGTTAACATTGAAGTCTATGGCCCTGAAGTTGCATGAAATTCGGACCAAAGTAGTGCATGAACTACTCTGAAGTTGCTACAACTTTAAGTTGTGCATATATGAATGGGTATCCTTGGAAAACATGGGGAACGAAATGTCATGCAACTCTGATGTCCAAAGTTGCATGACAAGTTGCACAAGTGTGAAAGGGCCTTAACAGTGGATCTGCTTATTATAAGCCTGAGCCTGGAAAACAAAAAAGAAATCGACAGCGGTTTTTGAATTTGTTTTTGTGCTCTCTGCAGCTGAAGCAATCATTGATCAGCACAATTATATTTGCATGTGTTCTAGCCATGTGACTCATTAAAATGAAAAATGTTAGATACATGTGGCTGCCAGCCAGTTGGGTGTGTGAACACAAATGGATTTAGCCTTTGTAACAAATAGTATTCAGGAGCTGATAATATACTGTAGGTCTTTCTCTTTCCTTTGTCGACTAACACAGCGCTCCATAAATCAGAACTACTGGGTTATATTGCCGCCTCCAGGATTAGGACTAGGCAGAACAAAAAAACACCCGGCTATGCCCATGGACCATCGTCAGCTGGTATATAACCCCCCTCTCTGCTCTAGGTAACCAGTTTTAATCTGTCTAGTCAGGAGTAAGGACCTAGACTCCCGGCTGGGATCTCTGGTCCTGGCAATTTTTTCTACTTCCTAATCTCTTTTTGTTTTTTCTCTACAATCAACTGCCGGGCTGCATTATCTAGCTCCAGTGGTCCCCTTAGCCCAGCCAGCGAGCGCGTGCAGACCGCAGCTACCCGCTCTCCAACAGAGGCTGGTCCGAGAGTTAAACATCTTGCAGGGTCACATACGACCAGCCTTGGGTCTGAGTCGCAGCAGTCCCTTTGCCGACAGCCCCCCTTCTACGATGGCGAGGAATCTGTCAGGAGCGTTATCCGCACCATGGAAGGGTAAGTCGAGTCCCCCCTCTCCCCTTTTTTTGGAGTTTTTTTGGGGTGGATGCGGCTAACCTCCAGGGACAGTCGGACCTGCCTGCAGGATCCCTCCTCTCATCCTTAAAAATCCCTCAGTGAGCTGGGTTTCTGACATAATGAGCTAGCGATGCATACTAGCTCATTATGTCTTTCTATTGCAGGTTGTAAAAAAAAAAAAAAATTTTTAAAACGAGTTTACAACCTCTTTAATGTCCAGGATGGAAGTGGCGTTTGGGCGAAGACCAAGGAGGATGCGCCCCCCGCCTTCCCCCTGCTCATTCTGTCTCCTCTGATTCTGAGCCTGATGCCACCATGGACGCTGCCCGTCCAGGGGGGCTTAATAGCACACCTCCAGATCTATCAGATAGTGAGGACGATTCCTCCATGGTCGCAGCAGAGAATGAAAAAGCGCTGGTTATGCACTTATCACTGCAGTGAGTGAGACTTTAAAAATGGAGGATGCATGTGATGTAGCCATGGATGTGGCTGTTTCGTTTGGTATGCATAAGTCACCTCGCACTCCAAAGGGGTTTCCTTCTATGCCTTATTTCGACAGGTTTTTCTGTATGGAATTGGAACAACCAAAATGACCATTTGTGGTCCCCAAACGTTTTGCTGTACATTACCCTTTTGAGGAGTCGCTTTTTTAAAAAAGTGGACTAGTCCACCAGTGGTGGACCCTTCTGTTTCCAGGTTGAACAAAGCAACCATGATCCCAGTAGAGGAATCCCCAATCTTTTCAGGACCCGACTGATAGGAAAGCAGAGTCTGTGACACGCAGCATGTTTTACTATGGCTAGTTCGGCATTGCAGCCAGTCTTTGCCTCAGCCCTGGTGTCTCAGACCCTAATTGAATGGGCCAAGCTTTTGTGCCAGGGCCCTGGGGGTTGAGCAGGTACCTGCTGCTTATGTTGATTTAGTGGATTAGTTGGTCCATGGGCTGCAGGTTATTTGTAATGCAGCTTTGGATACAGCTCCTGTGCTTTCCAAACGTTGTTTCAGCGGTGGTGATTAGGCGCAAGTTGTGGCTTAAGAATTGGTCTGCAGACCAAGCCTTTAAAAAGCTCTTTTTGATCTGCCCTTTCAAGGCGATCTCCTGTTTGGGGCTACCCTGGATGACATCATTAAGGGTATCATGGGGGGGGGGGGGGTACCTTCTTGCCACAGTCAAGGAAAGGGAAGGAGCTTCATCGCAGATTGGGGGCCCAACTCCTCAGCCCATAGAAAATTATTTTGTGCTTCTGGGATGGAGAATAAGGGAAATGGATCTTTCAAATCTTCTCCGGGAGGTTCCAAGCAACCTTGTTCTGGTAAGCCTAGAGCTAGCTTCTCTGGACCCACAGACAAGACCCCTTCATGAAGGACTGCCCTCACCCATTATTGTGGTGGAGGGACATCTTCACTGGTTTCAAGCCTTGTGGACCTCCATGTTTTTTTCAGGTTTTTTTAGGTCCTGGGTCTCCTTGTGCGGATTTAATTCCTGCAAAGGTTCAGGTGATGTCCCAACTACCTAAGGTCCCCCCTATCCCTGTCCAGGGAATTAATTAACTTTTAATTACCAGGGTGGTCCCTCCTCTGGACAAATTTCCGGAACCACAGGCTGTGATTCACCGGCTGCTGTCTCACAGACAGTTCTCTCTCCCGATTTGCATACAGGTTCTGATGGTATCCACCTTCAAAACAGTTGTTTGCGCAGTCCTACATACAGCTCCTTTAGCAGGTTCGGCTCAACAGGTGGATACCGAAGTTTGTAGTGAGATCACAGGTTCCTATGGCAGGCGTCCAAGGGTCACGGTAAGGCCAGTATCATCCTCGGCTCAGGCTTCTTCCTGCGAGGAATCAAGCAAAGATCTTCCAATCATCATGGTGGCCATAATCTTCCCTTGGGGGTTTCCTTTGGGACTAGTTGTCCCAAGGGACGAATAAGGGGGCGGAGCCTGGACGGGAGGAAGGGGCGGAGCCTTGGCGGAAAGAAGGTGAGTGCGTGCCCATTGTCCAAGTGTGTGTGCTGGATAGGAGGGGGATGGGGAAGCTGCATATAGAGGAATTCATCTTTCCCTATTCTTCCTGCAGCTTCTGAATAACTGATTCTCCTCCTCTCCCTCCTGCAGGAAGAATAGGGAAAGATCAATTCATCTATATGCAGCTGCCCCATCCCCCTCCTATACAACTTCTTTTGCTGGCTCCCCATTGCTCCTAATCCCCCCCCCCAGTGCTCTTAGGCCCCCCCAGTGTACTAGACCCCCCTGTTCTCTAGCCCCCCCCCGATGCTGTTCAGCTCCCCACAGTGCTTTTCATCTCCCTCCCCCTATGCTCCCTGTCCCCCCCAGTGCTCTCCACCCCCCTGGCTTTCCCTGCCCGCCCCCCAAGTGCTCACTGTCCCCCCCCAGTGCTCTCCATCCCCCTGGTTTTCCCTGCTCGCCCCCCAAGTGCTCCCTGTCCCCCCCCCAGTGCTCTCCACCCCCTGCGCCTTCCAACCCCCTACAATGCTTTCCAAACCCCCTCTTAATTCTCTCCAGTCCCCCCCCCCCCCCACCGTGCCCTTCAGCTCCTCCAGTGCTCTCTGCTCCCCCTGTGCTCTCCGACCCCCCTAGTGCTCTTCTATCTTCTATCATGTCCTCAGTCTCTGAGCATCTCCTGTATCATGTCTGTAGTCTCTGAACATCTCCTGTATCATGTCTGCAGTCTCTGACCATCTCCTGTATCATGTCTGCAGTCTCTGACCATCTCTTGTATCATGTCTGCAGTCTCTGACCATCTCTTGTATCATGTCTGCAGTCTCTGACCATCTCTTGTATCATGTCTTCAGTCTCTGAGCATCTCTTGTATCCTGTCTGCAGTCTCTGAGCATCTCCTGTATCCTGTCTGCAGTCTCTGAGCATCTCCTGTATCCTGTCTGCAGTCTCTGAGCATCTCCTGTATCCTGTCTGCAGTCTCTGAGCATCTCCTGTATCCTGTCTGCAGTCTCTGAGCATCTCCTGTATCCTGTCTGCAGTCTCTGAGCATCTCCTGTATCCTGTCTGCAGTCTCTGAGCATCTCCTGTATCCTGTCTGCAGTCTCTGAGCATCTCCTGTATCCTGTCTGCAGTCTCTGAGCATCTCCTGTATCCTGTCTGCAGTCTCTGAGCATCTCCTGTATCCTGTCTGCAGTCTCTGAGCATCTCCTGTATCATGTTCTCAGTCTCTGAGCATCTCCTGTATCATGTCTGCAGTCTCTGAGCATCTCTTGTATCATGTCCTCAGTCTCTGACCATCTCTTGTATCATGTCCTCAGTCTCTGACCATCTCTTGTATCATGTCTGTAGTCTCTGACCATCTCTTGTATCATGTCTGCAGTCTCTCACCATCTCCTGTATCATGTCTGCAGTCTCTTAATATCTCCTTTAGCAAATCTCCAATCTCTCTTACTCAAACTTAAACTCATTGCTAATAATATTAGCTATCTATTTATGCTGAAGGTAGTAGGGATGCACCGAAATGAAATTCTTGGCCGAAGCCGAATAATAATAAAATGTTTGGCCGAAGGCCGAATACCGAACGCGGTGTTTTGCATTTTTTCCATTTATTTTGCCAATTTTTTGTCCTCTCTCTTGTCCTCTCGTGTCTCTCTCTCTCTCTCTCTCTCTCTCTCTCTCTCTCTCTCTCTCTCTCTCTCTCTCTCTCTCTCTCTCTCTCTCTCTTGTCCTCTCACTCTCTCTTTCTCTTGTCCTCTCATGTCTCTCTCTCTCTCTTGTCCTCTCATGTCTCTCTCTCTCTCTCCCTAAATGTTACTGTAGGGAATGGGATTCAGTGCACACTGCAGCCTTGTACCATAGGGTTAATGTTAGTGACACTGTAGGGATTGGGAAGGATGCTGGGAATGGAAATCAGGAAGCATGCAGGCAGCCTTGTAAATTTTAATTGCAGATACAGGGCACTGGGCAGGTCAGGGTTAATGTGGTAACATCAATTACTCAGTGACAGTCAGTCAGTGTCAGTGTGGACTCGATCAGATTATACAGTGACAGACAGTCTCTCATAGTGGTGGTAGTAGGAGGCTGGAGGTGGACTAGTAGTAGCCTGGAAAGGAGCACAGCCGCATACAAACATTACTCACTCGTGCACTGCAGCCCGCCCCACACATTCAGGGAGTCTTACTCTCCTCCCTAGTTTTTTCAATGGCACATTCAGGAAGCCAATCACGCCGTGAGTAGCGGCACAGCGGAACCAATCAGGTGTGCAGGCACGCGTGATTGGTTCGCTGTGCAGCTAATCACGGCGTGATTGGCTTCCTGAATGTGCCATTGAAAAAACTAGGGAGGAGAGTAAGACTCACTGAATGTGTGGGGCGGGCTGCAGTGCACGAGTGAGTAATGTATGTATGCTCACTGCTGAAGTGTCCCGGCTTCCCCTGCCTAACACGGAAGTCTGTGAGTCCTCCTCCGAGTCCCTTCCCCCTGTAAATATCGTGACCTCGGCGATTTGTATATCGCCTACGGCCACAGAACGATAGTCAATATCATATCGACTATCGTTCAGCCCTATTATTCGGCACAAAATTATTCGGCCTTTTGACTTATTCGGCCGAACACCGAAAGTGCTATTTTTTCTATTTTCGGCCGAATAATGTTCGGCCGCCGATTATTCGGTGCATCCCTAGAAGGTAGGACTGTGCAGGGGAGGCAGAGAGTGCAAAAGGGGGAACTGTGATTAGAGAGACGGGGGGCAGACTGCAAGGGGCAGTGTGATGGGGGGCTGTGAATTTTGTGCAATAAATATTCTTGAAAACATTTCAAATTTTTGTGGGTGTTTTTACATTTTAAAGTTGGGGGGGGGGGGGGGTGTTGCCAGATATAGGATCCGCCCCTGGTGCCAAATGCTCTAGGTACGCCACTGGATTTCCTTGCTTAAGTACTCCTAGAAAGTGGCATTCTTGGTGGCATTTACCTCGGCCCGCAGGGTATCCGACTTGGCAGCGCATTATCCTGTTGTAGTCCCTATTTAGTGGTCCATAGGGATTAAGTGGTTCTTTGTCCCTGGCCATCATTCCTGCCCAAAGTGGTCTCTGACTTCCATTTGAATGAAAACATTGTGTTGCCTTCTTTGTGTCCTAAGCTGGCTCATTCCAAGGAATTTCACTTACACCCGAATCACATCCTAGGTATGCATCTGGCAGCTACGGAGTCCTTTTGGACGTCAGACTCCCTTTTTGTGGTTACGGATGGACCAAGAAAAGGGCTGGTCGCTTCTTCGGCTAGGATCTCCAGATGAATCAGACAGACGGTGACTCAGGGAAAGGTGGAAATTTTAACTTTTAATAGAATAGGCCTGTCGCTGCGCATTCTACTCGGGCGCTGAGTACTTCTTGGGCCTTCCGTCATCAGGCATCAATATCGCAAGTTTGGAAGGTGGCCACTTGGTCGTTGGTGCATACCTTGACAAAATTCTATAAGGTAGATGCTTTGGCATCTGAGGGTGCTTCTTTTGGCTGCAAAGTTTTGCAAACTACTTTTTAAGAGGGGTTGTTCCCTCTTGAGGGGTGTTTTTCTTTAACCTTTTATTTTTTCAGATTGGGCTCCTGTGTCCTGTTTAGGGCTCTTATGTTTAGCCTTGGGTTATTTTCCCCACCCCTCATTTTCGTCTTGACACAGCTTTTGGCCGTCCCAGTAGTTATGATTTATGGAGTGCTGTGTCTGTCGAACACAGAGAAATAGATTTTACGGGAAGTACAAAAATCCAATTTTTTTCTACGGTCACAAAAATCTGTGTCCTTCCCTACCACTTCCTGCCTGTAGGACGTCAAATGAAGTGGTTATACTGGGATGATGTTTGCACCGGCAGGTGTCATCCCGTTATCAAAATGTTTTGGATTTATAAAATATACAATGTATAGATTCCCTTTTCAGCAGGCGGAGGAAAAAAAAGTGGCCTCGCCGGTTTCCAGGTTAAATAAAGCCACCTTAATTCCGGTTGAGGAGTCCCCGGCCTTTAAGGATCTGACTAATAGCAGGTTCGAGTCTCTGACCCGCCAAATGTTCGTTGTGACTGGTTTGGCTTTTGGGCAGATATCTACTATTGCCCTGGTGTCGCAAACTCTGACTGAGTGGGCTTAACTTTTACGCCGGGACCTAGAGGGGGTACGGCTTACCCCCTGCCTTTGCGGAGCTGGGGGATCAGTTGGTCCAGGAGCTACAGTTTGTGATGCCTCTTTGGGTGCGGCTCAGTGGACTGTCTGTCTCAGCAGTTGTCCTTCGGCGTATTATCGGCTTATCCGCAGACCAGCATTTCGGCTGAAATGCTGGTCTGCGGACCAGACTTCTAAGAAAGCCTTATCTTATCTTCCCTTTGTGGGGGATCGCTGGTTTTGGAGCTTCCTTTGATGACATCATTAAGGGCCTCACAGGAGGCAAGAGCACTCTTCTTCCACAGGCAAGGAGCCCTGTTGTAGACGAGGGCCATTCTTCTCGGCTCATAAGATGTTTTTTCCTCCCTTAAGGTCTCAAGACAAGATTGAAGCCCTTCAGGGCATCCACCAGAGGTTCCTCATGTTTGACACTGCTTTGGGACGTCCCAACGGTCAAGAAGATAATTGGTTGTGTCCGTCGATGAATTGGGATTTTTGACCTACCGTAAAATCTATTTCTCTGATGTTCTTGACGGACACAGCACCCACACATCTGTGGAGTTGGCTTTCTTCTGACACTGCTTGTAACAAAACTGAATGCCTATAGCTGAGAATGGGAGAATACCCTCTGGGACTGCTCCATAGGCGTAGTCAAGTTTTTTTCCTGCCTAGTGTCCTAGTCCTGTAGGGGGCAGTATAACTCAATGGTCAAGAAGGTAAGGAGCTGTGTCCATCAATGAACATCGGAGAAATGGATAATATGGTTATTCAAAAATTCTATTTTTTTTTATCAAATTTTGTTTTAATATGCTTTTGGAGTAAAAATCTAAAGATAGTTTTCTATTTAGGATACTTTAATAATTTTGTTTATTCAGCATGAAATGGAGCTTAGTTATGTAGCATGAGGCTTGTATATTCTGCGGTATTTACATTTTTTGGTAAACTCATTCAATGAATCCAAGCTCTGCAAGCTGACATAACAACATGTACTGCATTGATGCTTTCACACGAACTACCAGAAAGAATGAGTCCTTACATTTAAGAAGCACCTGTAATTTCAGATCCAATGTGGCAGCGCCTGTTAGTGGGCATCCACTCACCTGCTGGGCCTCGCCTTGTTGTGTCACTGCCGCATCACCAGCTGTCCTATTAAAGTGAATGGGACTGTCAGTGAGTCAACAGTGGGACAGAGGACAGTCGCTCCTTAAAAATGATTATTTAAATCAGGCCTTTTTACTAGTGATTTAAATCGACTTGATTTAAATCAGATCCACCCTGTTTCTCCCTCTCTGTGACCCCGGAAATCAGTAGCGACGAGGATTTAGTCACTTCGGGTTTCTGCTCTTTGTTTGCCTGGCCGTCAGCGGCCAGGAAAGCAGCCAATCCGACCTATCTGGACTCCATTGCAGCCGATCAGACAGAGGAGAGATTTGGGGTCAAATAGACCCCAGATCGCTCCATAAAGAGGACTTGTCATTGCCCATGCTTTTCGGTCTGAGGAAGGAGCGTTGTGCGCATGCTCCGAAACGCGTTACGTCATCATAGGTGGACAAGCGGCTCACCGCTGTTGCTGGACTAATCCTGCTCCCCCATTGGACTCTATCGAGGCGGCGTCATCTCCCGGCTGCTGGTTCGGCTGTGAGAAAGAGAGCGCCATGCCACGGGGTTGAGAGAATAACAGGAGAAGCCCACACATTACCTACATGTAAGTGTGCTATATTTTTGTTCAATAAATTGTGGTTATATTACTGAGTGGCGCCTGTCCTTTCTAATTACATATGTGCCAGCGGGATTCCGGCTTCTGCCTGCTCACAGTGCTGCCTTCAGGAACCAACATCGGATTTTGCTACATTAGGATCCACATCCCTCCATTCCATCTACAGTGCGGGTCCTATCCATCGGCACAAGCGCCCAACACACCACTTGTTTCATGCTTTTCGTGTTGGTCATCCTTTGTGAAAGTAATAAGTTTGATTGAAAAAAAAGAGCCAAGACAGTGTAATGTATTAAAAAAAAAAAAAAAAAAAAAAAAAAATCTTAAGTGACTTCATATACCCCTTTTTATCTATCCCCTATGTTAACTCGTAAACGCAAATGCTCGCATATGTAAACGGTGATCTCATTGTTGCGAATGTCCGAGCAAGAGCAATAATTTTAGCTCCAGACCTTCTTTGTAACTCTAAACTGGTAACCTGTAAAGGCTTTTAAAGTGACGCCCTATGGAGATTTTTAGGTATCATACATTGGTGCTTTTTCATGGGAATACGCTTTTTTAAAGAATGACATGTTGGGTATCTATTTACTCAGCATGAAATCATCTTTTAATTGAACAAAAATTGATATTATAAAGTATATTGTGTGCAATAAAATTCAGTAAAGTGTTTTTTTTCCAAAACTGCGTTTGAAAAACTTGTGCGCAAAACCGTTTAACAAAAAAATAAAATTGCAACAGCCTTCATTTAACTCTTTAGGGTCTTGCCTAAAAAAAAAAAAAAAAAAATGTTTTGGGGTTCGAAGTAATTTTATAGTAAAAAAAATATTGATTATTACATGTAGGAGAGAAATGTCAGTCAGAATTGGCCTGGGTGGAAACTTGTTAAAGTATGTATTTTTTGTGCCTGTTTGAAAGATTTGAATAAGCGGTCACCTACTTTACATCCATCTCATTTAACCCCTTGTGTGTTTATTTCTTCCCCAAGCTGGGAATTTGGACATCTGGGCTATAACGGTGGAGGAGAGAGCTAAACATGACCAGCAGTTCCATGGACTCCAACCAACCGCTGGCTACATCACTGGTAATGGTCTTCAAAATTTTTTTTCCATGCTGGCAGTTCCTGGACTCTGTAAATAAACCAATATATAACAGCAGGTCCTCTGTAATGTACTTTATTGAAAGACAAGTAATAGACTGTCATGCTGATCACTTTGACTTGAGTACAAATTGTACCAGTGACTTGGATCAAACTTGTAGCCAGTGATATCAGAACGGATCTGCCTACTTGTTTGCTGGTCAGATGATAGAAAAGCAATTGAGCCTAGGGATAGACATGACAGCCAGGTAATTGGATCTTTCATATAAGGATGTAGCCGGTGTAGTTTTCGGATGTTTTTTGCAGAACTGAGGTTAAGGAAAATTCTTGGATGCTGTATCCCCCCCCCCCCCCCCCCCCCCCAAATGTAACCTGAACTGAGATTTGGTCAGGGAAAACATGGCAGGCATAGACCTTTGTGGCTGTGGTAGTTAGAAATTGTGAACTGGTGTTCTATCCAATCCATCCTCTTGGTAATGGGATTTTCTTCTGCTAATCTTGCCCGTAATCTGATTAATTCAGATGAATGTATGTGCTGTTTCCGAGTACTGTTTATCCGACTCACTCTTACTAATTCATTTTGGCAAATTCATGCCTCGCTCACGGACAGTAATTTGGTTAACTTGCTAATGATATTTTTGCTGTATAGATTCCAGGATCCTTCCCTTTTCCCCTCCGCAATGTCTCGCTGGATAATTGCATGTTTGTTGTACTGCAAAATAAAATTAACATTGCACAAATCAATCATTAACTCCCACTTTATTGTGACAAATGAGCTCTGTATTCCATAGGAAAAATAACTGAAGGATTAAATACTTTTTGTGGCATTCAAAAGTAGAGGTGCACTGAATGGAAATTTTAGTGCCAAAACTGAAAATGCAGGATGCACTTGGCCGAAAACCGAAAGACAGACAGTTTTTTCTTTTTCCTTTTAAATATATATTTTTATATGTAATTGTATTCTGCTTTTTATGTTAATGAATTTAAATGAATTTTAATTTGTCGGCCATTATCTGCACTTCTTTGTGCAAGAAAAGCTCAAGAAAAAATGCCTCCCTTTAAATTCTATGTATGTCTTCACTTTGGTCCGCTGTGCTTCCATTGTGGTGATAAAAAATCTTGCTTGCTGCATGCTTTTGAATGCTTTTAAGTGCAGAGGAGGGGTTTTGGGTATTTTAGACACCCAGATCCCTCCAAGAGTACCTGTCAAATTAAAACCAAAAAGAAAAATTTTTTTTTAATGTACGAAAATATTGGCCCATATCGACCGATACGCGATGACCAAAATATCGGTATCTGCAATGAAAAAAAAAAACGATATCAGTCGATCCCTAGTGAATAGACAAATACATCTTCATTTAAATCCTAAAAAAATACATAAATTGTGAAGTCCATATATAATCCCAAACATGAATTGCTTCCTCAGTGAGTATAGGAAAGGTTCCTCTCCACCAGCATGCAGATGCACTATACACTCACCAGACTTAATTGACCCCTATTACAGAGAGTCAAATTGCGCATATGGAAAAATCCAAGATGTCATACATGAGGTCACAGGAATGATTTCAAACCGCTGCTGTCATCCGTTCCATATGTATATAAATAGCGTATTTAAAGCTCCAGTGTTGCCATATAGATAGGAAGAGGAAGAAACACTCTCATGGTGCAGTATATCAAATCATTTTCTTAAAAAAGAAGTTTGTATTGCACTTACATTAAAGAAGACAGGGATCAGCATGTATTGTATAGGAATGCCGGTTTGCGCTCCACCTGCGTTCCAGATGACCGGAAATTGCATATCTCAAACACCACCCAATGTCGTTTTGTCAGTTCTATCTGATATCCTCAGGGGTTCATTTTCAATCAGCTGGAATGATGTAAGTGCAATATAACCTTTTTTTTTAAATTATTTGATATACAGCACCATGAGAGTGTTTCTTCCTCTCCCTCTCTATATGGCAACAGTAGTGGTTTGAAATCATTCCTGTGACCTCATGTATGACCTCTTGGATTTTCCCATATGTGCAGTTTCACTCCCTTTTAATAGGGGTCAATTAAGTCTGGTGAGTGTATAGTGCATCTGCATGCTGGTGGAGATTTCCCTTAACTTCTGAGAAAATTTTCTCAAATTGAGACCATTCCCTTTTTAGGCCGTTCTTCCTTGCTCTGATGACAGTGACTAGCAGGAAAAATTGAGGGTTTCTGACGAAAGGGTCACCCCTTTACCACTCTATCCGCAAACCAAAAATGTTATGTATTTAAATGTACTTTAATCCATATTCATCAAATAAATTTAAAATCATGGCAGAGTTCACCTGCAAAATATATGTACATATAGTTATCTGGTCTTTTTTAAATGCAACCTATTTCACAGAAACCGCTTCTATGACCTCAGGAAATGATTTATTTTGCATTGCCCACAATCTTTCTGGGTCCTGACTATCTGGTGCAGATACCCACCATTTTTTTTTTTTTAAAGGGAGTTATGCTTTTAGAAATTAAGAACGTTTTTTGGTAGAGTCCCAGTTTGTACATATTTCCTAATTGTACAATGACAATTGACAATGAAGGGTCCCTTCTCTATATCTGCAGGCTTAGTTTACTTTGCTAAAATTAAGGCAGCTGCTTATTCATTATTGCCTCATTAAATGTATTTCAGTGTTCGTATCTAAATTTGACATGATCCCAGCAACTTGCAGTCCCCGCTGCAGCAGAGCTTAGACCAGGAGAAGGAAAAGCAGCACACAGAGCTTAGACCAGGAGAGGGGAAAGCAGCACAGAGAACCATTTGTAGTGCTCATATGCTAACAAGCAGCACACTATATAAGAGAAGAGCAGAGTAACAGAGGAATGAGTTCATAGGTCGGTTTTTCTTTTTCACTGTTCAGTCACAGGCTAGAGGAGGGACAAGACCTGTGTGTGTTTAATTATCCACAGCATAGAAAAACTTGCTCTTATGCCATGCTAGAACTGTGGCAAAAAAAAAAATACAGCCCATTTTGGGCATATATTTCTTACAGTACTTTACTAGAACTCTTTAGTCACTTTTGGCGCAATTCTGCGCTTTATATTTGTCTCTAAGAACTGTAGAAGGTGGTGCTTTGAACCGGTGAACTCTGGCCTGCATATTTTTAAGGTTTGGTGCCTTTTGAGAAAACAGGAATATATGCAACCACTGGAATTTGGTTTACAGGGTAGCCGGCTGTTTTAAGATAAATGTCAAGGTGAATATTAGAGCTACTCCCCTGACAGAGTCTGTTAGAGAGCACAATAGTTGGTTTCCATAGAGTGTAGTTTTAATAGTGTGCTCCCTTTTGGTAGGGAGTTGCAGATTTTGCATTTACAAGATCAGATGTACTATCACTATGTGCTGTATCTTGCTCTCTGTTTTATTCTTAAACTTTTGCGTTTGTTGCAGGAGACCAGGCTAGAAATTTCTTCCTCCAGTCTGGGTTACATCCGCCAGTTCTAGCGCAGATATGGTGAGTATTTGGAGGGGGGGGGGCATTACTGGGAACTTCTTCAAGGGATTACATTAAAGTATATCTGTTTTTTTTAAATTTAGGGTGGGGTAGGGAAGGTTAAAAACCAAGGCCATGTTTTGCCATCATTAGGGCTCTTTCACGCGGCCGCTCCAATTTTTTTTTTTTATTCATTCCGCTGCAACACTTTTTTTTTTTTTTTCACGGACACAGATGACACTTGTGTCCTCCGCTCCGTATGTCCGCATATCATCCCATCCGTTTGCGGATGATATACGGATATTATTGCATGTCTATGGGGATTGCGGATGTCAGCAGATGACACCGCTGACATCCGATTTGGCATCCGCTCCATTTTTTAAACGGAAGAAAAATAGGGTTCTGTTCCGTTCCAAAAAACGGAACAGAACTGAAAGGACGAAAATCTGATGTCAGCGGATAGTCATCCGCTGACATCCGCAATCCCATTGACATGCATTATGTCCGTTTTTCATCCGCAAAAAAATGGGATGATATACGGAGTGCCCGTGTGAAAGAGCCCTTAGGAAGATTTCCCTTCACTTCCTCTCCTGTAGACTTATGTTCCTGGGATATTTTTTCATTGTTAGGAAAATCCCTTCTTAGTTGTCAATGGAATAGGTGTGCCCATTGGAATATTCTCCTTCCTGCTCTGCTGACAACCCACGTTTTTGGATTTACCCTTAATTTCATTGCAGGTTACATTGAGGCCAGGACAGTTGGCATCAGTCTCCATAATAGGCATACAGACAGCAATGAAAACCTGGCAGTGGTTCTAGAACAAACTAGTAAAGGGTTGCACCTTCATCATCATTAATATTATTATTCAGGATTTATATAGCGTCAACAATTTGCACAGTCCTTTGCAACATGGGGCCGACAGTACAGCTACAATAAAATTCAATACAGGCGGAATCAGAGGGCCCTACTCATTAGAGCTTACTATCTTAAAAGGTAGGGTCAATTGATACAAAAGATAACGGGGGATGAGCTGATGGAGAATATAAAAGTACGGTTGTTAGGTGGGAGTGGGATAGGCTTCTCTAAAAAGCAGGGAGTAGGACAGGGGTCAGGAACCTTTTTGGCTGAGAGAGCCACGAACACCACATATTTTCAAATGTAATTACCGTGAGAGCCATACACTATATTTCAGCAGTCGGGAACCTTTATTTAAGTAAGTAACGCAGTGACGAATTGCAAAAAATGGCCTGGTCATTAAGGGAGTAAAACCTTCTAGGGCTGAAGTGGTTAAAAGAGCTGAAATATTAAAGTTGACTTCCCATGTTCACACTAGTGTGATTTGCAGGGCACGACAATGGAAAGGAGAAATAACCTTAGCGCAAACAAAGTGGATGTGTAGCCCATGTGCCAAAATGTCAATGTCTGGGGAAATGTTATTAAAGAATTCCACTGTATATACGGCTGAAGGCCTGCAGCACTTCTTCAGTGAGGGTATTGGGAGCCTCTGTAAACTGTGAATAAAAGATAAAAAAAGAAGGTGCAGGCTAGCCTATAATTGTTTGCTTTCTGTGCTTCCCTGTCTCAACTTAGTAATTGCAAATACTCTTTCTGAGAGTATTTGCAATTACTTGAGACAGGGGAAGCACAGAACGCAAAATATTTACACTGACGAGTCTGACTGACTGACCTGTCGCTTCAGGACCTCCCTCGGCTCTACGCTGAGCCCGCGCTGCCGCCTGGAGAAGAGGAAGGTGGTGGGTGGAGTAAATTTTTAGGAGCGGAGGAGGAATTTGACCATTGCCCTCGCTCTCCCGCTGTCACGTGAGGACGCTGACGTCACGTGACATCACTGGTTGCTAGACACCAAGCTGCATACTAGCAACCAGTGTGGCCGCAGCGCGCAGGCATGGACTTGACTCGGTGCTAATAATGAATTACTCATAGCAGGAGACCCTTTTTGTCTGCGAGCCAGATGCAGCCATCAAAAGAGCCATGTCTGGCTCGCCAGCCATAGGTTCCCTATCCCTGGAGTAGGAGATAGTCGGACAGATTGGGGTAGGGAGCTCCAGAGGATGGGAGAGGCTCAGAAGTCCTGGAATCAAATATGAGATATGTTGACAAGGGAGCTAAAGAACAGGAGGTCTTGGGAGGAACGAAGAGAATGATTTGGTTGGTATTTTGAGACTGTTAGTAATGCAGAGTCCTGGAAGGCTTTGTAAGTTCTTAAAACATCCAGTCTTTAAAACTCTCAGCTGTCTGTGTAATCCTAATTTCTTTTGCATTCCAGCTGGATTTTACAATAGAGTTGTAAACCTGTTTTCAGAATGTGGATGTCGTTTCTCAGAGCTTGCTTACCTGTCGGATGCAAGTAGTAAATCTATAATATTTGAATGCATTCAATTTAAACACTAGCCCTAAACCTAATAAAGAGAATACATAAACAACAATACCTTCTCTTTTAAACCCAGTAAGGTTTGGTTGTGCTTACAATATACCTCCAAACCATTGGGGAGACTGAATGCAAAGAAAGCAGGCAGGCCTTTTGCTGTGTGATGGCAGACAACATGGTTATGCCTAGGCTCTGCTTGTTACTGTCAGGCATGCATGTTTATTTTACTCCAGAGATAAGTGAAGGATTGTTTCAGCTTTCTTACAATGCAGCTATCTAGAGAAATACATTTACTATGAATGCTTTTCTGCTCTCACTGAAGTAGTGGCTTATTCCATTTGTCCATACTGGGAACTTGGCCAGAATATCTTTATTGATATCCACGCTGGAGCTACAACCTTTCATAAACCGAGTCTTGTTAGGCAGCTGTAATATACGTCAGCTGAGCTGAATGGGGAATGACACTAATATATGACCTAATTATGAATAGAAGATGCAGGGACTTGTTTCTTAGCTAACCAAATTTGTTTGAGTTGATTGTAAGCTCAAAATTTTTCTTTGTTTTTTTTTTTTTCTATCTTGTCTTTTAAATTTTTAGAAAAGAATGATATTAGTATGCTATGGCTCTCGTACTAAGGCAAGTGTCTGTATTTGTATTGTCTCTATTTTTATTTTTTTTAATCTGGTCTACTAAAATAAAATGATTCTATACTTTCCAAAGGTTGCTCTGTATAGATCTCTCCAATTAAGCTATTAAAGTGATTGTAAAGTCTCTGTGTTTCTTTCCAATAACAAACCTATTCTACTTTCCTCCTCTGTGCAGTTGGTTTTGCACAGAGCAGCTGGATCCTCCTTCTCGGGTCCCTCATGGCTGCTCCTGGCCCCTCCCTCCTGTTGTGTTCCCCCACAGCAAGCAGCTTGCTATGAGGGGACCCGAGCCTAGCTGAAGCGCAGTGTGTCCATTCAGACACAGAGCTGCCATTTGGCCCCAACCCCCTCTGTGATGATTGGCTAACTGACTTTGACAGCAACGGGAGCCAATGGCGCCGCTGCTGTGTCTCAGCCAATCAGGAGAGAGGGTTCTGGACGGCCAAGGGACTTGTGGACATTGCTGGATAGAAATAGGGCTCAGGTAAGTATTAGAGTGTGCTGAGGGGGGGGGGCGCTGCTGCACGTAGAAGGCTTTTTAGCTTCATGAATAAAATGCGTGAAGATAAAAAACCTCCTGCCTTTACAACTCCTTTAATATTTTTGTTTTGTTTGTCTGGAGGGGCTGCTAATTTGCAGATTAGTAATCTAATAAAGTGACTCTCTTGTGACTTAAAGTAGGGTTACACAAAAAGTGTAGCGGCTGACTTTTAATAAACACACACTCACCTGTCCCATGGTCCAGCGATGCGGCCAGCGGGAGCCTCGGTTCTCTCCCTTTTCTCCCTGCGGCGTCGGCATCACTAGTGTGGGCAACCAGCTGTGACAGCTTGCAGCCTCATAGCCGAGTGCGCACTGCGCATCGTACGTCCTGAGTGGACTGGCAGTATTCTGGGATCTGTGACGTGTGCCAGAAGATTGCAGGGAGGAAGGGGAGAGGAAAAATTCCGCTCGAGCCACCTAGGTGACCCGAGCGAATGTGGGAGTGGGTACCTGTCAAAATTTTGGTACCCGCTCCCCCCCAAAAATATGACTTTCCAAATGTGGCATGTCAGAGGGAGTGGAACTCAGCTTTAACTGCAATAACCACAAAAAACTGCAATGAAGACACGTAAGGGCTCATTCAAATGAGCAATTAAGCCCCTGCATTCACCCTGGAGCTGCATGTGGGTAGCACATACAGGTCCTTTTCAAAAAATTAGCATATTGTGATTAAGTTCATTATTTTCTGTAATGTACTGATAAACATTAGACTTTCATATATTTTAGATTCATTACACACTACTGAAGTAGTGCAAGCCTTTTTTCTCTTACGTCCTCCGACAGTCGCCGCCTCTTCATATTCGTCACATATGGGGGTATTAGACTTTGCTCCGAAGGAGTAGCTAGGCAACAGAATATGTTAACAATAAAGCTTTAACATATCCCACCCTCAAGGGGTGGTCCCCTCAGTCAATACCCTCCTACTTCCTGCAACCATATCTCAGTTTTAATGTCTAGCTTGTCAGGAGTGGCTGGCTCTCTCTGTGCTGGGACTTTTTGTCCCAGACTCTTTCTTCTTTTTGATATTTTGTTTGAGTTTTCTCTCTACCTTTACTTAGCTGTTATTTTTGTCAGCATTAGTTAGTTCTTCGGACGAAGAGGATCATGCGGACTGGGTCTCGGGCTGATCCCCCTGGTCGCAGGTCGTGGGTCAGTGGCTTCCCAGTCTGCCATCGAGCGTTCAGCCAGGTAACGCTCCTGGCACGGTGAACGACCCATCCCTGTTCGGTGCAGGGATGATTGGTGAGGTGGCTACCTCACCGGACGCTGTGCGGTTTCTGAACCGCCATTGTGTGCGTCTTGAGTAGCGACTCTCCCTGCCTCATGTGCAGCGGCTTGTTCGCCTGTGCGGGTTCCCCACGCCATGTGAGGTAAGTGTATCTATGTGGGGACCTGTCTGTCTGGGGGGGTCTCAGTCTGGGACTGTGTAACCTGCCTTTAATCACACTGCTTGTCTCCCTATCTCTCGGCTGCATGCTGTGGGCTGCAAGGGGGGGGGGGAGCTGTATGACACTGAGTATGTCAGGCTGGGCAGTGTGAGGAGCTGTGTGCTGTGGGGCATGTTTTTAATGGCATGTTGGGGCATATACAGCGATCGCTGCGGCGATCTGACATGTATCCATATTATGGGATGATATTGTGTGTGATTTTATGCACTGTGGAGCGGCGATTTCGGCGCCAAACGGCGCCATTTTACCGGCGCCCGCTCCGGCCGCATGGTTTACATGCACGGCGGCCATTTTCTTGTAGCCTCCATAGGCTTACATAGAGCGCCCTGGCAGCATCACTTCCTCTCTCCTGGAAGCACCGATCGAGGCAGCAGCAGCAGCGGAGTCTCCTCAGGTTTTATCCTTCTATTCCTGTGTTCCATTGCCTGTATTCAGTCTGTATATTCCCTGTGGGGGTCTCATTGTGCCTGAGTGTGGTGCGGTGGGCTGCGCTTGCCGCGCTTGCTGTAAGGGGGCAGTTAACCCTTGGTTGTCTGGCATACAGGGGCAATGGATTCTCAGGAGGGCAAATTTCCCACAGTCTTGGTGGAAAGCCAGGGGACCGCTGTTTCCCCCCCAGGGGGGGATTTGGCCACTATTGTGGCTGGCCTTGCTGCACAGGTGCAAATGCTGGTGGCTGCTCAATCTACTAAACGGCCCAGAGTTGCTCTGTCCTCTGATTCTGAGGGTGAAGGTGATGGGGCTGTTCTGGCGGGGACCCCCCTATCGGGGTCCCGCTCCTCTCTGGATCTAGTGGGGTCTGAGGTAGAGGCAGAAGTTGAGGGGGTTGATAATTCTCCCCCTGGCTCGCCTGAAGAGCTTGCAATCATGGATGAGTTGATTGCTTCCATTAAGCAGACGCTACGTTTGCAGGACGAGGTGTGTCCCCCAGCTGCCTTGGCGGCTTATGGGACGCAGAGAAGACGCAGGACGCCGCAGGTCTTTCCCTGCAATGCTGATTTTCAGCGCGCTGTTAAGGACCAATGGCGCGATTTGCGCAAGCCTTTTGCGGTACCAAGTAAATTTAAGCTGCGTTATCCTTTCTCGCCTGCCACTGATGAACGGTGGTGTGTGCCTCCGCCAGTAGATCATGCTATTGCGGTTTTGAACAAAGCCACTGCGATCCCGGCAGAGGGATCCCCTATTTTCCGTGATGCCACGGATGGGAGACTGGAGTCTCTTGCCCGTCATACTTATTCTGTTACGGGTTCTATGCTTAAGGCTCTGTTTGCTTCTCTCATGGCGGCCCAGGCGATCGCAAGTTGGACGCAGATGCTTAGGCGCGTCCTAGTGGCCGATTCGGCCTCAGCGGCGACCCTGGATATGGTGGATCAGATCCACCAGGGTGTCATGTATCTGTGTGATGCGGACCTGGACCTGATTCCGTTGGCCGCGCGTGTGCACAGCGTGGCGGTGTTGTCTCGCCGCCTGGTTTGGTTGAAATGTTGGTCGGTGGACCAATCTTCACGTAAAACCTTAGCCAATCTGCCTTATGATGGGTCTCGCCTTTTTGGGGAGTCCCTGGATGTGTTGATTAAGGGGATTACTGGGGGTAAGAGCACTCTCTTGCCCCATTTCCCCAAGGCTAAGGGGGCTTCTGGGAAGAAGCATGCTAATTTTCGGCCCCCTCAGGGGTCCTTTCGTGCCTTTCGGCCGCACTACAAGGGCAAACCGTTCAAGGGCCAGGGCTCTCAGAAGAAGCCCTGGTCTGGAAAACAGAAGTCCGGCCAATCCGGACCTGCGGCCCATAACAGTTCGGCCTGAAGGGGCGCCCTCACCCAGTTTTGGGGTGGGGGGACGCTTGCTCGGTTTTCTTCAGCCCTGGTTGGCCCGTGTGCGGGACAGATGGGTTCTGGAAATCGTTCGATCTGGTTACAAGATCGAGTTTCTCTCTCGGCCAGAGAGCAGATTTTTTCCCTCAAATCTACAACTGTCTCCAGAGCGCCTGCGGGATCTGCGCCTGGCGGTGCGGGACCTGAGGGCTCAGGGAGTGGTGGTTCCGGTGCCTCATCGGGACAGATTTCGGGGGTTTTATTCCAATCTGTTCACTGTGCCCAGAAAGGAGGGCAAGGTTCGTCCAATTCTGGACTTGAAAGCTCTGAACCGCTCTGTGCGGGTTCGCAAGTTCCGCATGGAATCCCTGCGCTCGGTGGTGGCTGCCCTGGTTCCGGGGGAATTCATGGCCTCCATCGATTTGAAGGATGCGTATCTTCACATCCCCATATTCGAGGGTCATCAGAGATACCTTCGATTTGCCATTGCGGAGGATCACTACCAGTTCGTGGCGTTGCCCTTTGGGCTCGCCTCGGCTCCGCGGGTCTTCACCAAGGTGCTTGCACCGGTTCTGGCATTATTGAGAGCCCAGGGCATTTCTGTCCTGGGGTATCTGGACGACATTCTGATTCGATCTGCGACCAGTCAGGGTCTGGAGAAGGACCTGTCTGTCACGATGCAAACTCTGCAGGAGTTCGGTTGGACGATAAATGTTCCAAAGTCGACTTTGAGTCCGTCGGTTCGTCTTCCCTATCTGGGAATGATACTGGACTCGGTGCAGGCGAAGGTCTTCCTGCCGGAAGACAAACTCAGGACTCTTCAGGAGGAAGTCAGGTCCCTCAGGGACGTTCCGAACTCGTCTCTGCGGACGTGTATGAGATGTCTGGGATTGATGGTCTCGGCTTTCGAGGCGATTCCTTTCGCGCAGTTTCACACGCGGGGTCTCCAAGCGGAGATCTTGTCCAAGTGGGACGGGCGACCTCAATCTCTGGATCTTCAGATCTCGTTGAGTCATCGCACCAGGGAAAACCTCCTGTGGTGGCTCCAGTCCCCGTTGGTGTCCGGGGGCAAGTCGTTTCGTCCGATCTCGTGGACGATAATCACCACGGATGCCAGCCTGTCGGGCTGGGGTGGTGTTCTGGGCGTTCTGTCCGCCCAGGGGACCTGGTCGGAGGGGGAGTCTTCCCTCCCGATCAACATTCTGGAATTGCGTGCGATAAGGCTCTGTCTTCATCGCTGGACGGACCGGCTGCAGGGCTGCCCGGTTCGGGTGCAGACGGACAATGCCACGGCGGTGGCCTACATCAACCACCAAGGGGGCACCAGGAGTGCCCGAGCGGCTCGAGAAGTGGCCGACATTCTGTCTTGGGCCGAGACTCATGTCCCGGCGATAACGGCGGTTCACATTCCGGGAGTGGAGAACTGGCAGGCGGACTATCTGAGTCGCCAGACCCTGGATCAGGGGGAATGGTCTCTCCACCCGGCTGTCTTCCAGATGTTGTGCGCGAAGTGGGGTCTTCCAGATGTGGACCTGTTCGCGTCTCGCCTCAACTACAAGGTGAAGAGGTTCGTGGCAAGGACGCGCGACCCTCGGGCGGACGCGTCGGACGCGTTAGTGGCCCCGTGGCATCAGTACAGGCTGATGTACGCGTTTCCACCGATTCAGTTGCTGTCCCGGTTCCTTCGCAGGTTACACTCGGAACGCAGCACGGTGATTCTTGTGGCACCGGACTGGCCTCGCCGGTCCTGGTACGCAGACCTCGTGAATCTGGCGGTCGACGCCCCCTGGCGTCTGCCTCTTCGGGACGATCTACTGTCTCAAGGACCGATTTACCATCCTGCTTTACAGTCGCTGGCTTTGACGGCCTGGCTGTTGAGACCGAGGTCCTGAAGGAGAAGGGTCTCTCTCCAGAGGTTGTTCATACCTTGATCAACGCGAGGAAGTCTTCCTCGGGAAAGGTTTATTACCGTACTTGGAAGGCCTAT
Organism: Pelophylax lessonae; assembly: GCF_965119305.1. NCBI lineage: Eukaryota > Metazoa > Chordata > Amphibia > Anura > Ranidae > Pelophylax > Pelophylax lessonae. Next base: position 100,547,418 of record NC_138769.1, read on the forward strand.
TTTGCCTGGTGTGAGTCCAGGGGGTTTTCACCCCGCACGTACTCGGTTTCCCGTGTGCTGTCTTTCCTTCAGACGGGTGTCGATCAGCGTTTGGCGCTGGCTACGATAAAGGGTCAGGTGTCTGCGCTGGCCGTTCTGTTTCAACGTCCCGTAGCTTCCAACTCCTTGGTTGGCACTTTTATTCAGGGTGTGCGGCATCTGGTTCCTCCTAGGAGGGATCCCTTGCCCCCTTGGGACTTGAATCTAGTCCTGTCTGTGTTACAACGTGCTCCTTTTGAACAGATCAGGGAGATCTCGTTGTCTATGTTGTCCAAAAAGGTCGCCTTTTTGGTGGCGATCACTTCGGCTCGCAGAGTGTCGGAACTGGCGGCTTTGTCCTGCAAGTCTCCGTACCTGGTTGTTCATTTGGATAAGGTGGTCTTGCGACCTAATCCTTCTTTTCTGCCGAAACGTGTTTCGGAATTCCATCTTAACGAGGATATTGTTTTGCCTTCGTTGTGCACGAAGCCTAAACATCCTAAGGAGGTGAGATTGCATTCTCTGGATGTTGTTCGAGCGATTAGGGTTTACCTTAAATCGACTGAGTCTTTTCGAAAGACGGACTCCTTGTTTGTTCTTCCAGAGGGTCCTCGGAAGGGCATGGCGGCTTCCGCCTCTACCATTGCCAAATGGATCAGGCAGACCATTGAACAGGCTTATGCCTTGCAGGGGAAGGTTCCCCCTGTGCCTGTGAAGGCGCACTCTACTAGATCTCTGAGTACGTCTTGGGCCTGTCGTCATGGGGCTTCTGTAGCCCAGGTGTGTAAGGCGGCGACTTGGTCGACCGTGCACACTTTCACAAAATTCTACAAAGTAGATGTTCAGGCATCGGCGGATGCTTCCTTTGGCCGCAAGGTTCTTAGTGCGGCTGTTCCCTAGGGTCCCTTGTTGGGGACTCCTGGCTGTTGGGATAAGTTTTGTATCCCCTGGTTTTTTGTCTTTTCCTGGGTTGTTGCTCCTGTTGAGCACTTATTTTTGCTGTTGCCCAGCTAGTTTCCTTCCTTTGGTAAGGTTCCTTTCTTTGATGTGGAGACTGCGTTGCCTTTCGGCGCGGATGCGTTTCCCACCCCTCATGTTTGCACTGCTTTGGGACGTCCCCATATGTGACGAATATGAAGAGGCGGCGACTGTCGGAGGACGTAAGAGAAAACGGAATTTTTGTAAAATCTTACCTGTAAAATTCCTTTCTCTGAGTCCTCCGACAGTCGCCGCCCCCGCCCCTCTTTTGGGGTTTGAATGTATACTCTACTGCTATTCCACTAAAACTGAGATATGGTTGCAGGAAGTAGGAGGGTATTGACTGAGGGGACCACCCCTTGAGGGTGGGATATGTTAAAGCTTTATTGTTAACATATTCTGTTGCCTAGCTACTCCTTCGGAGCAAAGTCTAATACCCCCATATGTGACGAATATGAAGAGGCGGCGACTGTCGGAGGACTCAGAGAAAGGAATTTTACAGGTAAGATTTTACAAAAATTCCGTTATTTTAATATTGATGATTTTGGCATACAGCTCATGAAAACCCAAAATTCCTATCTCAAAAAATTAGCATATTTCATCCGACCAATAAAAGAAAAGTGTTTTTAATACAAAAAAAGTCAACCTTCAAATAATTATGTTCAGTTATGCACTCAATACTTGGTCGGGAATCCTTTTGCAGAAATGACTGCTTCAATGCGGCGTGGCATGGAGGCAATCAGCCTGTGGCACTGCTGAAGTGTTATGGAGGCCCAGGAAGCTTCGATAGCGGCCTTGAGCTCATCCAGAGTGTTGGGTCTTGCGTCTCTCAACTTTCTCTTCACAACATCCCACAGATGCTCTATGGGGTTCAGGTCAGGAGAGTTGGCAGGCCAATTGAGCACAGTAATACCATGGTCAGTAAACCATTTACCAGTGGTTTTGGCACTGTGAGCAGGTGCCAGGTCGTGCTGAAAAATGAAATCTTCATCTCCATAAAGATTTTTAGCAGATGGAAGCATGAAGTGCTCCAAAATCTCCTGATAGCTAGCTGCATTGACCCTGCCCTTGATAAAACACAGTGGACCAACACCAGCAGCTGACATGGCACCCCAGACCATCACTGACTGTGGGTACTTGACTCTGGACTTCAGGCATTTTGGCATTTCCCTCTCCCCAGTCTTCCTCCAGACTCTGGCACCTTGATTTCCGAATGACATGCAAAATTTGCTTTCATCCGAAAAAAGTACTTTGGACCACTGAGCAACAGTCCAGTGCTGCTTCTCTGTAGCCCAGGTCAGGCGCTTCTGCCGCTGTTTCTGGTTCAAAAGTGGCTTGACCTGGGGAATGCGGCACCTGTAGCCCATTTCCTGCACACGCCTGTACACGGTGGCTCTAGATGTTTCTACTCCAGACTCAGTCCACTGCTTCCGCAGGTCCCCCAAGGTCTGGAATCGGTCCTTCTCCACAATCTTCCTCAGGGTCCGGTCACCTCTTCTCGTTGTGCAGCATTTTCTGCCACAATTTTTCCTTCCCACTGAGGTGCCTTGATACAGCACTCTGGGAACAGCCTATTCGTTCAGAAATTTCTTTCTGTGTCTTACCCTCTTGCTTGAGGTTGTCAATGATGGCCTTCTGGACAGCAGTCAGGTCGGCAGTCTTACCCATGATTGCGGTTTTGAGTAATGAACCAGGCTGGGAGTTTTTAAAAGCCTCAGGAATCTTTTGCAGGTGTTTTAGAGTTAATTAGCTGATTCAGATGATTAGGTTAATAGCTCGTTTAGAGAACCTTTTCATGATATGCTAATTTTTTGAGATAGGAATTTTGCTTTTTCATGAGCTGTATGCCAAAATCATCAATATTAAAACAATAAAAGGCTTGCACTACTTCAGTAGGGTGTAATGAATCTAAAATATATGAAAGTCTAATGTTTATCAGTACATTCCAGAAAATAATGAACTTTATCACAATATGCTAATTTTTTGAAAAGGACCTGTATAAATGGAAGCACACGCAGTGCCAGCACGGACACAGTCGGATGTCAAAGCTTGCCGCCTGGATAAAAGTGGGTGCACTGACCTGAACGTAGAGGCTCTGCTGATGCTGCATATTCATCCACTTCTATGGGCTACCTGCATGTAGCTCCATGGTGGATGCCAGCGGCTCTGCACAAAGGACAGGCTTAATCTTCTGTCTGAATGAGCCCTAATGCATGTCCTGCTGAGCATGTGCTCATCTCTGCTGTATTAAAGCGATGGCACTGCTTAAAGAAACTTCTGCATCAGATACACTTTTGGGAGTGTCAGACACTTGGTCTCCTACAAAGCACTGTATTTTGATCTGCCATCCTGTAGTGTAGAACTGCTATCAGGTTTTTATTACGGTCTGTGTCCCAGTTAGGAAGACTCACTCACTGTTTTGTCTTGTCTTGAAGTTGTCACCAGAACAGAAATAGAAGGAAAATCTTCCAAATGGTATATGTGTTTTATTGAAAGCTAAGATGAGAGATTTGGTGAGATTTCCTGTTGGATTTTAAGGGAAGTTAAGGGAGATATTCTGAAATGGCACCCATATGCGATAAAAAAAAAAAAAAGCCTTGATTGTTTCTATCCCCTTACCTTTTGCGTTTAGCTATTCTTTACCTAGCTCCTACCCATGTGTTCCTAGAATAAAATTTTAGTCCACAGCTCAGAATAAACAGGCAGCATGTAATCTAATTTTAGAGCATACTAAAGTCCTCAGTACACCTTGCTTCTCTCCATTGACTGTAATGGCTTTGTGCATATTTTTCTTTTCTCCCAGTGTTACAAAGTGGTATTAATTGTTGCAATAATAATGGATTGTGAGCCCAGTGATTGACAACAGTGGAGAGAATGCAGTGCAAAAGCTACAAAAGGAGCACTAAAGAGTAAAATGCTCATCACTATCAATAATCAGCCATTAGAATTCTGGTTTGAGTGTTCTCTTATTTTGCCTATAAACCTGCTATAATTCGCACTATCATTATATATTCTGTGTGAAAGAAAAGTAAAAACTATTCACGCCACGGCCACTTCCAGCTGTCAGCTGTGTTCTAGAGTGAAATAATCTCATGTGGCACATTTTTTTCTTCTGCATTTCCAAAGAATAAACCTGTAGCTTTTTAGGTAACCATGGCAAAGCTGTCTTGTTAGCAGTGAATGAATTGATAATTTTTTCGGTTCTGATTTCATTCCTCTGTAGGGCTCTGGCTGACATGAACAATGATGGTAAAATGGACCAGCTGGAATTCTCAATAGCAATGAAACTGATCAAGCTAAAACTACAAGGTTACCCACTGCCCTCCATCCTCCCTGCTGCAATGTTGAAGCCACCAGTCTCTGTGCCCACTCCTGCCAGTTTTGGTCAGTATGCTCCACGGATATATACTTTATGAAATGGTTGTTTGGCAGAGAGCTGACTGCTTTCATTTTTGACCAGTGGTCAGAACACAGCTCAGCTCTTACAGGAGGTATACAGTTATGGCCTAAAATATTGGCACACCTCCAATTCTGTCAGATAAAGCACCACTTTGCCTAGAAAATTGTTACAGTTAAAAATGTTTAGGCTTTCTCAAGTTTATTTCTTTTGTTTGTATTAGTATGACAGAAAAAAAGGCAGAGAAACAGCCAAATCTGACACATTCCACTCAAAACTCCAAATCTGGACTGGACAAAATTAGTAGCATTCCAAGTTTGTGATGCTCCTGTAATTTGTAATTCAACTCACCTGTATCAATTAACAGGTGCAATATAGAAATCATACCGGCAACCAGTTAAAATGGTAAAAAATTGACTCAACCTTTCTGTTGTGTTTCTCTGTGCCACACGGAGCATGGAGAGGAGAAAGAACAGCAAAGAATTGTCTGAGGATTTGAGAACAAAAATTGTGGAAAAGCATGGACATTCTCAAGGTTACAAGTCCATCTCCTGAGATCTCACTGTTCATGTGTCTACTGTGCACAACATTATCAAGAAGTTTACAGCCCGTGGCACTGTAACTAATCTCCCTGGATGTAGCCGGAAGAGAAAAATGTATCAAAGCTTGCAACGAAGGATTGTTTGGTGGATAAAGAACCTCAATCAATTCCAGACAAATTCAAGCTAACCTTTTAGACACAGGGTACAACTGTGTCCGCCCGCACTATACGTCGCCATCTGAATGAAAAGGGATGCTATGGTAGGAGAACCAGGAGGACCCCACTCCAGACACAGAAACATAACAAAGCCAGATTGGAGTTTGCCAAAACCTGCCTGAGGAAGCCAAATTTGGGAGAATGTGCTGCGGACCGCCGAAACAAAATTACAGCGTTTTGGTAAAGCCCATCATTGTACTGTTTTCAGAAAATGAAATGAGGCCTTTAACCACTTAAGCCCCGGAAGATTTTACCCCCTTCCTGACCAGGGCCTATTTTGCGATTCGGCACTGCGTGACTTTAACGGACAATTGCGCAGTCGTGCAACACTGTACCTAAACGAATTTGACGTCCTTTTTTTCCCACAAACAGAGCTTTCTTTTGGTGGTATTTGATCACCTGTGCGATTTCTTGATCATGCGCTATAAACAAAAAAAAAAAAGAGCGTCGATTTTGCAAAAATAACAATATTTTTCACATTTTTTTATATGAAGTACCCCAAAAAATGTAAAAATCTAAATTTTTTAACATTTTAGGCCAATTTTTTTTTTTTACCATATGTTTGATAATAAAAATTTTTTGCAAAAAGCGTATTTTGATTGGTTTGCGCAAAAGTTATTACGTTTACTAACAAAGGTAAAGATTTTTGTCGTTTTTTTTTTTTTTTTTTTTTGCGGGACTGCGACATTGCGGTGGACAGATCGGACCCTTGACACTTTTGGGGTTACCAGTGACATTACTACAGTAATCAGTGCTATACATATGCACTGTTTCTGTAAAAATTACACTGGCAGTGAAGGGGTTAACTTTTTTGAGAGGGAGGGGTTAAGTGTGTCCTTAGGGGCGTGCTTCTAACTGTGATTGGTTGTGGCTTGAGGTATAAGAACAGTGATCAACGGTCCTACATAGCAGAACCCTATGATCACTATTCTTACACAGGGGAGAATGACAGGCGTCTTTGTTTACATTAGCCGCCTGCCTTTCTCCCGCTTTAACGGACAATCGCCAGTGCCCGGCAGGGTCCGTGAGCGAGCAGGAGCGCGCATCTGGCGGAGCGTTCGCTCCCCAGAGCCTCACAGGGTAGCGACGTAGTACTACGTCGCTTTGCCTGTGAGGTGCTGACTGCCGACGTAAATAGTCGTTGGGCAGTCGGCAAGTGGTTAAAGAAAAGAATACAGTCAAACATGGAGGTTCACTGATGTTTTGGGGTTGCTTTAATGCTTCAGGCACAGGGTGTCTTGACCGTGTGCATGGCATTATGGAATCTGAAGACTACAAAAGAATTCTGCGGTGCAATGTAGGATCCAGTGTCAGAAAGTTGGGCCTCCGTCAGAGGTCATGGGTCTTGCGGCAGGACAATGACCCAAAGCACACGTCAAAAGCACCCAAAAATGGTTTAATACCTGGAGCAGTTGTCGAAAGAAGAGTGGTCCAAAATTCCAGTAGAGGTGTAACATTAATGGTCAAAAGAAGCAATTAATTTCAGTTATTTTTTCCAAGGGGTGTGCTACCAAATCTTAGATTGAGGGTGCCAATAATTTTTGTCCAGTCCATTTTTGGAGTTTTGCATTGGAATATTTCAGATTTGGCTTTTTGTTTCTTTACTTTTTTGTCTCATACCAATACAAACAAAAGAGATTAAAATGAGAACGCCTTAACATTTGTAATGGCAACAATTTTTTGGCCAATGTGGTGCATGATCTGACAGAAATTCAGGGATGCCAATTCTTTTGGCCATTACTGTACATGCAGCCAGTGACGTCACAGGCGCATGCCTGTATATACTGTATATATATCTCCACACATTACAATCTGACCATACAGTCTCTGTACAATTAACTTTATAAAAACTTTGTGATCTTAGGACCTGACTAATCTATCCAATCAATTTGAATCTATTTAGGCAGGCTTTGCACTACTTAGTTGTTGGCTGAGGTTGTACAATCAGATTTTAATGTGTGTGGTGAGCTTTAGGTTTGTGTTTTACCAGGTGTCTATATAAAAGATGTAAACCTAAAATAAAATGGTAGCTTGATTCAAATTTTGGTCATTTTTTTTTTTGGAATGTTTTTACATTTATAAACTGATAGTTATTTATACATATATCCAATCTTTATTTTACAAATAAACTTTAAAATCATGTGATTCCATTACGTGTTTGCCTCTTGTTGAGGCAGTTAGGCTTTCTAAAAAGGGCAGTCCAGCATGCCTGCTCACTTGTTGTATATGTTTTTCCTCTATCATATACTGAATATAAGTAATGTTCTAAAAAATGTCAGGCATTCCTTGAAGTTCTTACAAAACCGTAAGCTTAACAAAATGCCTAGAGTTAGACATGTGACCAGTACTGCAGGGAAACTGAAGCATGGTACATTAGTTCTTTGAGTTTGATGCTCTGCATAATGTAAATGTAAATTCTGTTTTCCTCACTTCTGTAGCTTTCCTTTAGTGGCCATTTGTTGTAAACTGTTCCTAATACTAATGTACCTCCTCTGCCTCAATCCCTAATATTTTATGCAGTCAATCCACATGTCCACATCCCAACAAGAAGCCTCAAACTTTCCAAATGGAGTTCTTTGCATTGTCTCAGATGGTAGATGTCTCAACCCTTTTGCTGCCAGAAACGTTTTTGCAAAAAATGTAATCGTTACCGGGGGGGGGGGGGGGGGGATGTGGAAGCAATCGGTGGCAGTACAGCCGCCCGAATGCTTCCCTCTCACAGGCAGGAGTCTGCTTGTCTTATTTACACATAATCCTGTTGGCTGTAGAAAGTGGGAATTTGTGTAAAAACCCCCTGTGATCAGGTCAGTACAACGTACGGACCTGGCAGCAAAAGGGTTATTAGAGCAATAAAGTGAATGTGAGGAAAAATATCTGTTTGCAGCTCGTAGCAGATTAAATCGGTAGTAAAGCGCTGTGTGTGTGTGTGTGTGTGTGTGTGTGTGTGTGTGTGTGTGTGTGTGTTTTTTTTTTTTACAACCTGTAAGGCAATATAATGTGCTAGTATGCATCGCATACTAGCACATTCTGTAAAACTTACCTGAAAATTAAGCCCTCCAGCACCACGCTGTCACCGCTGAGAGGGCTGACATCTTCAACCGGTCTTCCTTCGGGGTTCGCAGACTCCGGCTGTGTGAGTGGCCGGAGCTGAGATGACGTCACTTACGGCACAGGACTCTGAAGGAACGACCCGGGTGCCCGTTCCTTTAGAACGCATGCGCCTGTGACGTCACTGGCTGCATGTACAGTAAACATCTAAATGTTTAGGAGATATTTACAGTACATATAGGTAAGCCTTATTATAGGCTTACCTATAGGTAGAAGTCAGAGATGGGAGTTTACGCCCATTTTAAGTTGAAATTTAAACACAACCAAATAGAGGAATGGCTGATCTCCCATCTCTCCCCTCCACCTTGCTCTCCCTCCTCTCTCTCTCCTTACCCTGCTTTGATGAATCTTATTAGTCATGGGTGCACACTGTGTTAAATGTTTTTTGTAAAACCACGCACACACACTACACCCTTCACTTTTATTCGTTTTGTATTTATATTGCAGCCCGAAACCCCGGTTGTTTGTTTAAATTCATTTTTTTTCTCATTAATCTACCCTCTGTACCCCATAATGACAAAGTGAAAACAAAATTTTAGAAATGTCTGTGAATTTATTAAAAATAAAAAAATGAAATTTCGTTCATTGGGCACCGCTCCTGATCTTTTTAACTATTGGTTTATACTGCCCTCTACAGGAGTAGGACAGGAGGCAGAAAAAAAAGTCTGGCTACGCCCATGGGCAGTCCCGGGGGGTATACTCCCTCTCTCTGCTATAGGTACTCAGTTTCTCTTACGTCCTCCGACAGTCGCCGCCTCTTCATATTCGTCACATATGGGGTATTAGACTTTGCTCCGAAGGAGTAGCTAGGCAACAGAATATGTTAACAATAAAGCTTTAACATATCCCACCCTCAAGGGGTGGTCCCCTCAGTCAATACCCTCCTACTTCCTGCAACCATATCTCAGTTTTAATGTCTAGCTTGTCAGGAGTGGCTGGCTCTCTCTGTGCTGGGACTTTCTGTCCCAGACTCTTTCTTCTTTTTAATATTTTGTTTGAGTTTTCTCTCTATCTTTACTTAGCTGTTATTTTTGTCAGCATTAGTTAGTTCTTCGGACGAAGAGGATCATGCGGACTGGGTCTCGGGCTGATCCCCCTGGTCGCAGGTCGTGGGTCAGTGGCTTCCCAGTCTGCCATCGAGCGTTCAGCCAGGTAACGCTCCTGGCACAGTGAACGACCCATCCCTGTTCGGTGCAGGGATGATTGGTGAGGTGGCTACCTCACCGGACGCTGTGCGGTTTCTTAACCTCCATTGTGTGCGTCTTGAATTGCGACTCTCCCTGCCTCATGTGCAGCGGCTTGTTCGCCTGTGCGGGTTCCCCACGCCATGTGAGGTAAGTGTATTTATGTGGGGACCTGTCTGTCTGGGAGGGTCTCAGTCTGGGACTGTGTAACCTGCCTTTAATCACACTGCTTGTCTCCCTATCTCTCGGCTGCATGCTGTGGGCTGCAAGGGGGGGGGGGGAGCTGTATGACACTGTGTGTGTCAGGCTGGGCAGTGTGAGAAGCTGTGTGCTGTGGGGCATGTTTTTTCTTGGCATGTTTGGGCATATACAGCGATCGCTGCGGCGATCTAACATGTATCCTTATATTGGGATGTAATGTGTGTGTTTTTATGCACTGTGGAGCGGCGTTTTCGGCGCCAAACGACGCCATTTTACCGGCGCCCGCTCCGGCCGCATGGTTTACATGCACGGCGGCCATTTTCTTGTAGCCTCCATAGGCTTACATAGAGCGCCCTGGCAGCATCACTTCCTCTTTCCAGGAACACCGATCGAGGCAGCAGCGGCAGCGGGGTCTCCTCAGGTTTTATCCTTCTGTTCTTGCTATCCATTGCCTGTATTCAGTTTGTATATTCCCTGTGGGGGTCTCATTGTGCCTGAGTGTGGTGCGGTGGGCCGCGCTTGCTAAAAGGGGGCAGTTAACCCTTGGTTGTCTGGCATTACAGGGGCAATGGATTCTCAGGAGGGCAAGTTTCCTACAGTATTGGTGGAAAGCCAGGGGACCGCTGTTTCCCCCCCAGGGGGGGATTTAGCCGCTATTGTGGCTGGCCTTGCTGCCCAGGTGCAAATGCTGGTGGCTGCTCAATCTACTAAACGGCCCAGAGTTGCTCTGTCCTCTGATTCTGAGGGTGAAGGTGATGGGGCTGTTCTGGCAGGGACCTCCTTATCGGGGTCCCGCTCCTCTCTTGATCTAGTGGGGTCTGAGGTAGAGGCTGAAGTTGAGGGGGTTGATAATTCTCCCCCTGGCTCGCCTGAAGAGCTTGCAATCATGGATGAGTTGATTGCTTCCATTAAGCAGACGCTACGTTTGCAGGACGAAGTGTGTCCCCCCGCTGCCTTGGCGGCTTATGGGACGCAGAGAAAACGCAGGACGCCGCAGGTTTTTCCCTGCAATGCTGATTTTCAGCGCGCTGTTAAGGATCAATGGCGCGATCTGCGCAAACCTTTTGCGGTACCAAGTAAATTCAAGCTGCGTTATCCTTTCTCGCCTGCCACTGATGAACGGTGGTGTGTGCCTCCGCCAGTGGATCATGCAATTGCGGTTTTGAACAAAGCCACTGCGATTCCTGCAGAGGGTTCCCCTGTTTTCCGTGATGCCACGGATAGGAGACTGGAGTCTCTTGCCCGTCATACTTATTCTGTTACGGGTTCTATGCTTAAGGCTCTGTTTGCTTCTCTCATGGCGGCCCAGGCGATCGCAAGTTGGACGCAGATGCTTAGGCGCGTCCTGGTGGCCGATTCGGCCTCGGCGGCGACCCTGGATATGGTGGATCAGATCCACCAGGGTGTCATGTATCTGTGTGATGCAGACCTGGACCTGATTCCGTTGGCTGCACGTGTGCACAGCGTGGCGGTGTTGTCTCGCCGTCTGGTTTGGTTGAAATGTTGGTCGGTGGACCAATCTTCACGTAAGACCTTAGCCAATCTGCCTTATGATGGGTCTCGCCTTTTTGGGGAGTCCCTGGATGTGTTGATTAAGGGGATCACCGGGGGTAAGAGCACTCTCTTGCCCCATTTCCCCAAGGCTAAGGGGGCTTCTGGGAAGAAGCATGCTAATTTTCGGCCCCCTCGGGTCCTTTCGTGCCTTTCGGCCGCACTACAAGGGCAAACCGTTCAAAGGCCAAGGCTCTCAGAAGAAGCCCTGGTCTGGGAAACAGAAGTCCGGCCAATCCGGACCTGCAGCCCATAACAGTTCGACCTGAAGGGGCGCCCTCACCCAGTTTTGGGGTGGGGGGACGCTTGCTCGGTTTTCTTCAGCCCTGGTTGGCCCGTGTGCGGGACAGATGGGTTCTGGAAATCGTTCGATCTGGTTACAAGATCGAGTTTCTCTCTCGGCCGGAGAGCAGATTTTTTCCCTCAAATCTTCAACTGTCTCCAGAGCGCCTGCGGGATCTGCACCTGGCGGTGCGGGACCTGAGGGCTCAGGGAGTGGTGGTTCCGGTGCCTCATCGGGACAGATTTCGGGGGTTTTATTCCAATCTGTTCACCGTGCCCAGGAAGGAGGGCAAGGTTCGTCCGATTCTGGACTTGAAGGCTCTGAACCGCTCTGTGCGGGTTCGCAAGTTCCGCATGGAATCCCTGCGCTCGGTGGTGGCTGCCCTCGTTCCGGGGGAATTCATGGCCTCCATCGATTTGAAGGATAAGTACCTTCACATCCCCATATTCGAGGGTCATCAGAGATACCTTCGATTTGCCATTGCGGAGGATCACTACCAGTTCGTGGCGTTGCCCTTTGGTCTCGCCTCGGCTCCGCGGGTCTTCACCAAGGTGCTTGCACTGGTTCTGGCATTATTGAGGGCCCAGGGCATTTCTGTCCTGGGGTATCTGGACGACATTCTGGTTCGGTCTGCGACCAGACAGGGTCTGGAGGAGGACCTGTCTGTCACAATGCAAACTCTGCAGGAGTTTGGTTGGACGATAAATGTTCCAAAGTCGACACTGAGTCCGTCGGTTCGTCTCCCCTATCTGGGAATGATACTGGACTCGGTGCAGGCGAAGGTCTTCCTGCCGGAAGACAAACTCAGGACTCTTCAGGAGGAAGTCAGGTCCCTCAGGGACGTTCCACAATCGTCTCTGCGGACGTGTATGAGATGTCTGGGATTGATGGTCTCGGCCTTCGAGGCGATTCCTTTCGCGCAGTTTCACACGCGGGGTCTCCAAGCGGAGATCCTGTCCAGGTGGGACGGGCGACCTCAATCTCTGGATCTTCAGATCTCGTTGAGTCATCGCACCAGGGAAAACCTTCTGTGGTGGCTCCAGTCCCCTTTGGTGTCCGGGGGCAAGTCGTTTCGTCCGATCTCGTGGACGGTAATCACCACGGATGCCAGCCTGTCGGGCTGGGGTGGTGTTCTGGGCGTTCTGTCCGCCCAGGGGACCTGGTCGGAGGGGGAGTCTTCCCTCCCGATCAACATTCTGGAATTGCGTGCGATAAGGCTCTGTCTTCATCGCTGGACGGACCGGCTGCAGGGCTGCCCGGTTCGGGTGCAGACGGACAATGCCACGGCGGTGGCCTACATCAACCACCAAGGGGGCACCAGGAGTGCCCGAGCGGCTCGAGAAGTGGCCGACATTCTATCTTGGGCCGAGACTCATGTCCCGGCGATAACGGCGGTTCACATTCCGGGAGTGGAGAACTGGCAGGCGGACTATCTGAGTCGCCAGACCCTGGATCAGGGGGAATGGTCTCTCCACCCGACTGTCTTCCAGATGTTGTGCGCGAAGTGGGGTCTTCCAGATATGGACCTGTTCGCGTCTCGCCTCAACTGCAAGGTGAAGAGGTTCGTGGCAAGGACGCGCGACCCTCGGGCAGACGCGTCGGACGCGTTAGTGGCCCCGTGGCATCAGTACAGGCTGATGTACGCGTTTCCACCGATTCAGTTGCTGTCCAGGTTCCTTCGCAGGTTACACTCGGAACGCAGCACGGTGATTCTTGTGGCACCGGACTGGCCTCGCCGGTCCTGGTACGCAGACCTCGTGAATCTGGCGGTCGACGCCCCTTGGCGTCTGCCTCTTCGAGACGATCTACTGTCTCAAGGACCGATTTACCATCCTGCTTTACAGTCGCTGGCTTTGACGGCCTGGCTGTTGAGACCGAGGTCCTGAAGGAGAAGGGTCTCTCTCCAGAGGTCGTTCATACTTTGATCAACGCGAGGAAGTCTTCCTCGGGGAAGGTTTATTACCGTACTTGGAAGGCATATTTTGCCTGGTGTGAGTCCAGGGGGTTTTCACCCCGCACGTACTCGGTTTCCCGTGTGCTGTCTTTCCTTCAGACGGGTGTCGATCAGCGTTTGGCGCTGGCTACGATAAAGGGTCAGGTGTCTGCGCTGGCCGTTCTGTTTCAACGTCCCGTGGCTTCCAACTCCTTGGTTGGCACCTTTATTCAGGGTGTGCGGCATCTGGTTCCTCCTAGGAGGGATCCTTTGCCCCCTTGGGACTTGAATCTCGTTCTATCTGTGTTACAACGTGCTCCTTTTGAACAGATCAGGGAGATCTCGTTGTCTATGTTGTCCAAAAAGGTCGCCTTTTTGGTGGCGATCACTTCGGCTCGCAGAGTGTCGGAACTGGCGGCTTTGTCCTGCAAGTCTCCGTACCTGGTTGTTCATTTGGATAAGGTGGTCTTGCGACCTAATCCTTCTTTTCTGCCGAAACGAGTTTCGGAATTCCATCTTAACGAGGATATTGTTTTGCCTTCGTTGTGCACGAAGCCTAAACATCCAAAGGAGATGAGATTGCACTCTCTGGATGTTGTTCGGGCGATAAGGGTTTACCTTAAATCGACTGAGTCTTTTCGTAAGACGGACTCCTTGTTTTGTTCTTCCAGAGGGTCCTCGGAAGGGCATGGCGGCTTCGGCCTCTACCATCGCCAAATGGATCAGGCAGACCATTGAACAGGCCTATGCCTTGCAGGGGAAGGTTCCCCCTGTGCCTGTGAAGGCGCACTCTACTAGATCTCTGAGTACGTCTTGGGCCTGCCGTCATGGGGCTTCTGTAGCCCAGGTGTGTAAGGCGGCGACTTGGTCGACCGTGCACACTTTCACAAAATTCTACAAAGTAGATGTTCAGGCATCGGCGGATGCTTCCTTTGGCCGCAAGGTTCTTAGTGCGGCTGTTCCCTAGGGTCCCTTGTGGGGACTCCTGGCTGTTGGGATAGTTTTTTGTATCCCCTGGGTTTTTTGTCTTTTCCTGGGTTGTTGCTCCTGTTGAGCACTTATTTTTGCTGTTGCCCAGCTGGTTTCCTTCCTTTGGTAAGGTTCCTTTCTTTGATGTGGAGACTGCGTTGCCTTTCGGCGCGGATGCGTTTCCCACCCCTCATGTTTGCACTGCTTTGGGACGTCCCCATATGTGACGAATATGAAGAGGCGGCGACTGTCGGAGGACGTAAGAGAAAACGGAATTTTTGTAAAATCTTACCTGTAAAATTCCTTTCTCTGAGTCCTCCGACAGTCGCCGCCCCCGCCCCTCTTTTGGGGTTTGAATGTATACTCTACTGCTATTCCACTAAAACTGAGATATGGTTGCAGGAAGTAGGAGGGTATTGACTGAGGGGACCACCCCTTGAGGGTGGGATATGTTAAAGCTTTATTGTTAACATATTCTGTTGCCTAGCTACTCCTTCGGAGCAAAGTCTAATACCCCATATGTGACGAATATGAAGAGGCGGCGACTGTCGGAGGACTCAGAGAAAGGAATTTTACAGGTAAGATTTTACAAAAATTCAGTTTTCTCTTCTGCCTAGTCAGGTGTAAGGACCTAGTTCCTTGCTGAGATCTCTGGTCCTGGCAATTTTTCCTTTTTTAGATAGATTTTTTTTTTGTCCTGGTTTTTCCCTGCGAGATCTAAAATCAACTGCAGGACCGGGCGGCGGGCTGGATAATCTAGATCCAGTAGTCACCCCAGTCTGGCCAGTGCGTGCAGACCTCCGCTCCGCACGAGGTCGGCCACGACATAGCCCCACTGAACGGGGGCTGGCCTGCGAGTTAAATGCCCAAGTCGCAGCAGCGTTCTTCCTGGCCGACAGCCCCTCATTTCGATTGTGAGGGTTTCTGTCTGGAGCGCTGCCTGCCTGGTATGGTTGAGTAGCTGTCCCTCCCCCTGGAGGGTTTTGGGGTGGACGTGGGCCCATCCTTGTGACAGTCGGGTTCCCCTTCCTCCCGTCATGCACCCTCCTTCACCTGTGCCCCCATCCTATCCCCCCCCTTTTAGGCTGGGGCGGTGTTGGTGGTCTGGTCACCTCCTGGGGTGGGGGCAAGGTGATATGCTGGCCGGCGATCGGCTGTGCGGGGGGTGGGTGTACCTGGTGAGGGATCCTGCCAGAGCCCCTTGTCCTGCCTGGGACTGTCTTTGAGGCCTAGGGGTCCTCCCTGGGAGCCTCGTGGTGCCACCATTTTCATTTAGCCTGTGTGCTTCAATGCACGGTGGCCATTTTGCGGTGGTTTGCCATTGAAAACGGCGGCAGCCATGACAGTGGAGCCCTCTGGCTTCCTGTGATTTCGGCAGTGGGAGCCCCTCCTCATCCCCTGGTGCTGACTCATGGATCCTTTTGTTTCCTGATCACCGCTCTTGCAGTTCAGATTCTCCTGGTGGCTGCGGTGCCTGGTTTCTGCAGGGTAGTGAGTCTGGTAGGTTCCTCTCCCTCTCTGCTGAGGATTGATTGGTGCTCTGTGACGGGCGACCGGGGGGTGCTGCCAGAGCAGTGGGGGTTCTCCCTTTGCAGTGTTTAATACCTTTTTGTGGGGTCCCCCTTGTGATTCATGGAGTCTTTGGTGCACATCTCCCCACCTGATCCCCTTTGGGGCTGTGGTGCCTTCCGGGTCCCATCCATCCATTGAAGTACTAACGGCGGTCCTGGAGTCCCTTGTGTCCCGGGTGGAGGTGGTTTTTGGGTGACGGGCTTGCATAAAAGGGCCGTCTCCTTCCACTGCCTCATCTGTCTCAAATCCTGAATCGAATTCAGCCGCCGCAGAACGCAGGTCACCCTGCTGGGTCTGCGACCATGCGCCCGGAATCCTCAGATAGCGAGGATAGTTCCTCCGCTTCTGCAACTGTGCACGAAAAGGTGCTCGTGGATGCACTGATTGTATCTCTGTGAACTGTAAATTAAATCCCGCGCTACTGGTGTATTAAATCATGCAAAGGATATACAATAAATATATAAATAAACAATGAATAAACATATATATTATACACAATTCTTATAGGAATAAATATATATATATATATATATAATGTGTATAAAACGTGTACACGTGTAAAATGCAGCTGCTGTGACTCTAAGAAATCTTAGGAAAAAATATATACAACCAAAATTAAAACAGCGCTAGCATATAACAATCAAACTATTCCATATGGAATTATCAACATCATAATGTGAAATAAATTAATACTTAAATAGTCCTTTTAAAATTAGTGAAATATCCAAATAAAGTGCTCCAGTACAGAATATTATATATAAAGGTGCTCCAAGGTTATGGTGACCCCTTATGGTTCCCCACTTACCACAATGTCTGATTAAAACAGCTTGAATATATATGTTGCACAGAGCCTCCTTTCATGGACTATCACTCGGTATCCCTGAGTCTCCTTAGGTAGAAGTAGGTGAAATCTTCCTCCATAAGGCACCAGTTAGAAGATAAAAGGACCGCGCATAGTGAAGTATGTAATCGAAAGATTTATTGCCAAAAAAGGTTTCAAAACATACTCCCAAATGAAGCAAATTAGTATCGCTATTAAGAAGAGCGGTAGTGGAAGCCACATCTAGCGTGCGTTCCACTATACAACCAGGAAGTGCTTGCCGGAAGTGACAATGCGTCTAGTCCGTACTGGAAATTACGTCAACGCGTTTCGCCCTCCTCCAGGGCGTTTTCAAAGACCTTGTGTTGATCCCGGAGCTTGCATTGTTATGCCAATTTATGTTCACTGTACTGGGCTACTTGGACATCCTCCTTCTGCCTGCGGAGTCTCCTACTGCTCTGGTGGAAAACCTGGAAATCTCCATAGGAGGTTGGGGGAGTTTGGCTGAATTCTGAATTTTCAGAAGTCTGCTCTGGTTGTTCCGTCCACAAGCTGGACTATCTGGGTCTAACTCTAGACTCTGACTTAGCTAGAGTGCTCCTTTTCTCTGGACAAGCTACAGGCTGCAATTCGTCTTCTGCTGTCCAGCAGATGGTCATCCCTCTGGCCTTGCATGTAGCTGCTGGGCCTGATGGTGTCTACCTTTTTGAGGTGGTTCCATACGAGGTCTCTGCAAGGGAGATTCTGGCCAAATGGGACAAGAATCCGCAGTCTCTGGTTCCTCCCCTTGTTTTGGAGAGTGGTCACCATGGATGCCAGCCTGTCAGGTTGGGGAGGCGTCCTCGGCAAATATTCTGCTCAGGGGATCTGGACACTGGAATAGTCCAGACTACTGATCAATGTCTTGGAACTCCGAGCGATCAGACTGTGCCTGGAACATTATATGGATCATCTTCAGGGCTGTCCAGTGCGTATTTAATCAGACAATGCCACAGCGTGGCTTGTGTCAGTGACCGGGAGGCCACAAAAAGTGTCCTGGCTGCTCTGGAGGTAGCCGGCATTCTAAGGTGGGCAGAACGGTTCGTTCCAGCCCTCTCCGCTGTATACATTCCTGGGGTGGAAAACTGGCTGGCGTTGGACCAAGGAGAGTGGTTCCTTAATCTGGAGGGGTTTTATCAGTTGTATCTCCGGTGGGGCATGCCCGAGTTGGCTTCCTGGTTCAACAGAAAGGTGCAGAGGTTTGTGGCTCAGTCACGGGATCCTCTGGCGGACATTGCAAATGTGCTGGTGGCCCCGTGGGGTCAGTATAGTCTGATTTTCACCTTCCCCCCTCTCAAGCTTCTGCCAAGACTTCTACGCAGGATCAAGGCAGAAGGAATTGCGGTCATCTTAGTGGCTCTAAACTGGTCTCACTGGGCTTGGTACGCCGATCTGGTTCAGCTGGTTGCCGACGTTCCTGGGAAGCTTCCTCTCAGGGAGGAACTGCTGTCCCAAGGACCAATCTTCCGTCCTGCTTTACAGTTGTGAGTCCATGTTTCCAAAGCTAATAAAAGCTAGGAAACCTTCTAGGAAGATCTGCCGTAGTACGTCAGTCATACATTGCATGGTGTGAGTCTCTTGGGGTTCATCCTCGTTCTTGTTTGGTGGCTACGATTTTGACTTTCCTTCAACGGGGGGGGGGGGGTGAGCAGAAACTGGCCTTGAGTACTATCAAGGGTCAGGTGTAGACCTTAGCGTTATTATTTCAATTGCCTTTGGCCACATACTCCCTGGTGTGTACTTTTCTTCAGGGAGTTAGGCACTTGGACACCTCCAGTGCGGTCTCTGTTGCCGCCTTGGCACCTTGATTTGGTGCTCTGTCCTCCAGAACCCTCTTTTTGAGAATCTTCAGGAGATTCCCCTGCTTACGCTGTCCCAGAAGGTGAACTTTTTGGTGGCTTTCACCTCTGCTCGCAGGGTGTTGGAATGGCGGCGTTATCCTATCGTTCACCTTACTGGTGGTTCACAGTGATTAGGAGGTTCTTCCCCCCGTCTGTCGTTCCTTCCTCAGGTTGTCTCTGTTTTTCAGTTGAATGAAGACATTGTGTTTACTTCCCTGTGTCCAGGCCAACACATCCAAAGGAAATTGGCTTGCATGCCTTGGATGTGGACCGGCAATTAGGGTGTAGCTGGCAGTTACGGAGTCTTTTAGGAAGTCAGACTCACTATTTGTGCTCAAGGATGGGCCTCGGAAAGGGTTGTTTATTTCCTCTGTGACCATTTCTAGATGGATCAAACATATGGTGGTTCAGGTCTATTTCACCCAGGGTCAGGTTCCTCCTTTCCCTGTTGAGGTGCATTCTTCTCGGGTGCTCAGTGCCTCCTGGGTTTTCCGTCATTGGGCATCAGTGACGCAGGTTTGCAAGGCGGCCTCCTGGTTGTCGGTGCACACTTTGACTAAGTTCTATAAAGTGAATGTGTTGGCATCTGCAGATGCTTCCTTTGGCCGCAAGGTTTTTGCATGCTTCTGTTTAGAGGATCTGGTCCTCTTTGAGGGTGTATTGTTTTTTTCATGTGAGTTCCAGTTGTTTTGGTTGAGCTACTGTTTACCTGGTTGATTATAGTTAGCCTTGGGAATTTATTTTTCACTGTTCCCACCCCTCATGTTTAACACTGCTTTGGGATGTCCCTATGGTTAATAAGATCAGGAGCTGTGTCCATCAATGAACGAAAGAGAAAATGGGACTTTTGACTTGCTGTAAAATCAGTTTCCCTGAAGTTCATTGACAGACACAGCACCCACCCCTCTGTGCAGTTGCATTTCTTCTGACACTTCTTGTAACAAAACTGGCTATAGCAGGGAGAGGGAGTATACCCCTTGGGACTGCCCATAGGTGTAGCCAGACTTTTTTTCTGCCTAGTTTCCTACTCTTGTAGGAGGCAGTATAACCCAATGGTTAATAAGCTGTGTCCGTCAGCATCAGAGAAATGGATTTTACGGTAAGTCAAAAATCCCATGATCATGTATACTTCAGTATTCAGACCCTTTACTCTGTTCTTTGTTGATGCACCTTTGGCAGTAACTACAGCCTAGAGTATTTTTGGGTACGACACGACAAGCTTTGCACACCTGGATTGGAGGATTTTCTGCCATTCCTATTTGCAAATCCTCTTAAACTCCAGTCAGGTTGGATGGGGACTGTTGGACAGCCATTTTCAGGTTTCCAGAGATGTTCAAGCCAGGACTCTAGCTGGACCACTCTGGGACATTCACAGAATCGTCCCGAAGCCACTCCTGTGATGTCTTGGCTGTGTGCTTAGGATCGTTGTCATGTTGGAAGGTAAACCCTTTGGCCCAGTCTGAGGCCCTGAGCGCCCTGGAACAGGTTTATGAGAATATTTCTGTACTTTGCTCCGTTCAGCTTTCCCACAACCCTGACCAGTCTACTAGTCCCTGCTGCTGCAAAACACCCCCATAGCATTATGCTGCCACCACTATACTTCACTATTGGGATGGTATTGAGCAGTTCATGAGCGGTGCCTGGTTGCCTCCAGAAATAACATTTAGAATTGATGCCAAACAATTCAATCCTGAATATCTGGTTCCTCACAGTCTGAGAGCCCTTCAGGATATTCTTCTGCAAATTCCAAACAGGCTTTATGTGTTTTGCTCTAAGGGGAGGCTTCCATCTAGCCACCCTGTTATAAAGCCTAGATTGGTGAAAGGCTGCAGTGATAGTTCTCCTGAAACATTGTCCCATCTTCACACTGGATCTCTGAAGGTCAGAGTGACCATCGAGTTCTTGGTAACCTCTTACTAAGGCCCTTCTCCCCCGAGTTCTTGGTAACCTCTCTTACTAAGGCCCTTCTCCCCTGATTGCTCAGTTTGCCTGACAGCCAGCTCTTGGAAGAGTCCTGGTTGTGTCAATCTTCTTCCATTGGAGAATAATGGAGACCACTGTGCTCTTGGGAACCTTTAGTGCAGCAGACTTTTTTTTTTTTTTTTTTTTTTTTGTAGCCTTCCCCGATCTGTGCCTCTTTGTCAGCTGTGCGGCATTTCATGGAGATGTGAATGTCTTTCAAAATCCTGTCCACTCAATTGAATTTACCACAGGTGTAGAAACATCTCGACAACGATCAAGAGAAATGGGAGGCACCTAAGCTACAAGTGTTGTTGCAAAGAGTCTAAATACTTATGTGATTTAAGTTTTTCCCTTTTCATTCATTTGCAAACATTTTCTAAAATTCTGTTTTTACTTTGTCGTCATGGGGTACAAAGTGTAGATTATTAGGGAAAAAAATGAATCTAAACAACTTTAATAGGCTGCAACATAACAAAATTGAATATCTTATGACCGCACTGTGTATATAACAACTTAAAACAGATACTCAATAGGTACAGTTAAGAGTAACTTTACTTTTGAAAACCTGCAGGGCTGAAATATGCAGGTATGCTGTAAACCTAAATGGCTACCGGTTCCCAGCAGCAGGTAATGCTGTCTTCGAACAGTGGAAAATAGATATACAGTGCAAACTCCTCTTGTTGCCTTCTTTTTACATTTGTTATCTGTATGTTTTATTTATTGACAAGCTAATTCATAATGCAAAGGATTTTTATCACAATTGTACATTATGACATTGTATTACGTCAGAACTGATCCACACTGAGTGTTCTAACATAATATGCATTTAGTGGAAGTCTTGCACCAGTTTGCTGCTGTTCCTTGTGTATACTGTGTATTTTCTATATTGATGAACTACATGGGGAGTTGGTTTAACAAACATCATCCAGCAGATTTCCAATATTCTAAGGGTTAGAGTGTTCTTTCTTGGACCCTTTGATCCACTTTCTATCTGCCTCTGGTATGAGCAGTTAATGAGATGTCCTGCAGGGGTGTGTATGATTTGATAAAAAGTGCCTGTCAGCCCCAGGACAAAAGACTGGTTATTGTGCAAATGCTGATACAGTATGTCTAAGGGTACTCTTGTTTTGTGTTTTGCAGGTATAGGTGGGATCGCTGCCATGCCTCTTGCAGCTGTAGCCCCTGTGCCAATGCCTCCTATCCCTGTAGTAGGGATGTCTCCTCCTCTAGTGTCTTCTGTTCCTGTTACTGCAGTGCCGCCTCTGGCTAACGGAGCCCCTGCCGTAATCCAGCAACTTCCCGCTTTTGCTCACTCTGGTATGCTGCTTAAAACTAATCATTGCATCTTTCCTCTTTTTTCAGATTACTTTGAACAGTTTGGGTCCTCTTTTGGATTGTGCAGTACTTTTATTGTCCCAAAAGTGAACCTATTGCTGTGCTTTGGGCATTTTAAGTATTTTACATATTCTTAACCACAGCAAATGACCTTTTAAAACATGAACTTGATAACCTCTAGCTACAGGCACTGTGGAGCTATATGTTACTCTATTCACAGCAGAAACACTAAATGTATACTCTGAGCAGCTCCCTTCCCTTTTCTCAGCAGTAACTTGGCAGCTCAACTGGCCCTGCTTCGCCTACCCACAGGAACACATCTGTCTTACAGTCTATTAGGACACAGAATAGGGTTTCCCTGGAAAGAGAAAAAAAATAGAGGGCAGATGAGCTGCTGAGAGACCTAAATTACTTCAGTGCTTCTGCTGTGGAATTTTGAGAACTCTGCAGTGCAGTGCTTGCCGCTACAGAGGTCAGTGAGGCTCAATTTTAAGCACATGTACTGATTTGTTAAAGGATTAGTAAAAACTTGAATGTCCGTAGTCAGGCCATGTGTTCAGTTAAAGTTAATTTTCTTTTCTTTTTCATTAATTGATGGACACAGCTCACCATCTTCTTGAACCTTGGGTTTATGCTTCCCCCTACAGGAGTAGGACACTAGGTGGAAAAAGTTTGACTACACCAATAGGTCAATCCCAGGGGGTATACTCCCACTTCCTGCTATAGCCTTCTTGGTGGCTATTACTTCTGCACGCAGGGTGTCTGAGTTGGCTGCGTTGTCTTGGCGTTCACCTTACTTGGTGGTTCAGAGACTAAGTGGTGCTTCCTCCCTGCCAGTCGTTCCTTCCTAAGGTCGTCTCTGGTTTCCATTGAAATGAAGACATTTTGTTGCTGTCCTTGTGCCCTAAGCCTAAGCACCCTAAAGCAATTGCCTTACATTCTTTGGATGTGGTTCAGGGAATCAGGGTGTACCTGGCAGCCACTGAAAATCAGATTCCCTGTTTGTCCTTACAGATGGACCCCGTAAGGGGCTGGCTCCGTCTGCTGCGGCCATTTCCAGATGGATCAGGCAAACGCTGGTGCAGGACTATTCTATTAGGGGTCAGGATCCTCCTTTCCCTGTTAAAGTGGTAGTATACCACTTTTTGCGACTTTTAACTACAGGTAAGCCTATAATAAGGCTTACCTGTAGGTACAATTAATATCTCCTAAACCTGCACAGTTTAGGAGATATTTGCACTGCATGCAGCCGCTCACGCGAGCGGCGCATGCGTTCTGAAGGTCCGGCGGACCTTCAGCGTTCCTTGCCGGGAACTTGGCGAAAAATAACTCCCATGCGCGGGAGTGACGTCATCGCGGCTCCGGCCAATCACAGCGTCGGAGCCGCCAAACCCGGAAGAGATGCCGAGGGATCATGTCAGCTCCCACAGCGGTGTCCGGGGTTCCGTGTCGGGGCTTCGTTCTAAGGTAAGTATTTCATAATGAGCTAGTATGCGATGCATACTAGCTCATTATGCCTTTGTCTTGCAGGGGTTTTTTTTTTTTAAAGTATACTACCGCTTTAAGGCGCATTCTACGAGAGCGATTAGTGCCTCTTGGGCCTTCCGTCATCAGGCGTCAGTGGTGCAGGTTTGCTAGGCAGCCACATGGTCGTCAGTGCACATTTTCACAAAATTTTATAAGGTGGATGTGTTGTCATCTGTGGATGCTGTCTTTGGCCGCAAGGTTTTGCAGACTGCTGTTGGAGAGGATTAGTCCTCTTTGAGGGTGTATTTTTTTTTTTTTTTTGTCAGGTGAGCTTCAGTTGGTTCCTGGTTGAGCTCCTGTTTTCCCTGGTTGGCTTTGTTTAGCCTTTGGGAGGTATGTTTATTGCTGTGTTCTTCCAACCCCTTATGTTGACACTGCTTTGGGACGTCCCAAGGGCCAGGAAGATATGGAGCAGTGTCTGTCAATGAACGAAAGAGAAAACTGCATTTTTGTCTTACTGTAAAATCCTTTTCTCTTATGTTCATTGACGGACACAGCACCCGCCCCTCCATTGAGTTGGGTTATATGTTAACTTCTGACACTGCTTGTTACAAAACTGAAGACCTATAGCAGAAAGTGGGAGTATACCCCCTGGGACTGCCCTATAGGCATAGTCAAACTTTTTTCTGCCTAGTGTCCTACTCCTGTAGGGGGCAGCGTAAACCAAAGGGTCAAGAAGATACGGAGCTGTGTCCGTCAATGAACATCCGAGAAAAGGATTTTACGTTAAGACCAAAATCCCTTTTTTTTTTTTTTTTACCCAATGAGGGACACATTGGGTTTTACTACTGCTTTGAGAATTGAAATCTGACAAACTGTAGGCCAGCCCCTACTAACTCCTTCATACTATTAGCATGTCTTATTTTTGCCAGTGTGCTGATGGGACAGATGTTTTCTTCAGCTCTGCTGTCATAAAACAAACCTATTTTTCTGTCAGCACTTTTCCATTCCTAAATATTTCTTGATTCAATCAAGACTTTTCTTTACATCACTGCTGTAGTTTTCTACCTGATGCAGCTGTCCAAAGCGTTGTCCTTCAGCCTTGCTTTTGGAGTGCTGCAACTGAATCCCACTGGACCTGATGTTGCAGGGATAGTATGGATGTGATTGTTTTGTACTTGGTTCTGTATGGGGAGCTTTCTAGAGACCATTCTGATAAAAGTTAGATAAAGAAACATTTGGCATTACCTCAGCACCTGACCTTTATACTGGGCACCATTTGTTTTCCCATTTCCCACCAGTTAATCCTTGGAATGGCTTAAAAACTTTGTAACAAAGTGCTGACATCATCCGCTAGGTGGAGTAACAGGCATGCTCTTTGACACCATACACAGTCCAGACAGGATCTTTCTGCTGCTCTTAATTGTAAAGAGCCATGTAGAACTCCCATTCCTGCTTCCAGCCTACAGTGACTTTGGTTACCTCCAGTCATCCAAACCCCACCCTCTACCAGCTCTTCGGGTTTCATGAGTATTTGATGCCTTGCCTCTTACCCTGAGCCTATATGTTGCCTTACCACCTAGCATTCTCAACATTGCTAATCCTAGACATGCAGTGGGCAGTTCTGCTTCATCCGGTGCTCCCAGCTCACTTTTTACTAACTGTTCTGGGGCTGCTTGCAGCATGCACCTGCTGACCACACCACCTTCTGCAGCCTGGAGTCATGTTGCTATCTGCTCTTAGAATCTCACCCGTCCTCTGAGTCTTCTTTAGCTTTGTGAAGTCTGACTGGGTCTTCTGCTCTTTCAGCTGAGGTTTTGACCACAGTCATGCAAGACTTCAGCACAGATTATCCAGTCATTTGCTGACTGATCAGAGTCTACAGGAGTTTTCCAACTCTCTCAAGCAGATTCTGTATCTGGTTTGCCTACTGCTCTAGTGGCTTCTGAGACATCCACTATAGAGTGTGTCTGATTCGGAGTCACTTAAAGCAGTATTGAACCCAAAAGCAAACATTTATGTTGCAGCTTGCCAATTCTTAGATGCCATGGCTGCATTAGTTTACTTTTAAGGCTTTCTTCTGTTTTCATCTAGTAATCCAGACAGCAAGTCTGTTTTTTCAAAAGTACAAGCTCTCCAGCAGATTGTATCCATTTATATGGATGAAACAAACCACTTAACACTGGCAGGGGTGATTTAAAATAATCCGCTTTCTTTTATTCATGCAAAACCTTTATTTTAAAAGGGAAAAACAGTTTGATGTAACGGATTATAAAGTGTGAGCTGGAATTTGGCTTCAGTTTGTTTATTTAAATCTAATAAATTTAACCCTCCTACTGACCATGTTGCTGTCTGTTGTACCTCATGTGCTCATTCATCCAGAGCTTTGTCTTACTAATACAGGAGGTATGTTACTGGCCAGATCACAGGGTGAAAACGGAGGGAAAAAAATATAATGCAGCCACCATATCGAACGATTTGTAAGCTGCAATAGAATACATTTTGGGTTTTGGGTTTAATCCGGCTTTATGGCCTTCACTGATGAGCTTGCCCCTGGGGAGTCGCAGTCTACTGCTGTTGCTGACATGTTTAGGTGGGCTGTTTTGGCTCTTTGATGCACTGTACACCACTTTGAAACTGGAGGACAAGCCTGTCACTTCTACTAGTTTTATTTCAAGTCCTGAGTCGTTTAAAACTACTAGGGGAGAAAAGACTTTTCCCTTGACCCACTCTTTTAACTATTTCTGTATGGACTTTGGTAGTGGTTTGCTCCTCCCAAGAGCTTATTTGTTTTGTATCCGTTTTTGTGAGTGCTCAAAGCGGTGGGGAATGACACCACTAGCACCTAAGCTTATGAAAAATAGTATGTTTATTTTAAGGAAAGAAAAAAGATTTCCATATGAAAACAGTTGCTTAAAGAAGAGCTCCAGCTTTTTCTCCCCAAAATATCTAAACAAGGGTCTATAAACCAGACAACACCATGTGCAAACCTTGGCGGTAAGAAGTGCAGAATTACCAGTGCATTGTTCCAAAACCTTTGCCAAGGGGGTAAGTTAGTTTTCTTTAATTGTTTTACTACCATAAAATGCTTTAAATTTCTCTTTGGTACAAGAATCAAAATACTTATAAACTAAGGAAGTCTGATTCCTTTAGGCCCCGTTCACATACAAGCGACGCTACAAGGTTGCGGTGCGAGCAGCGCGCCGCGACCTCGGAGCGGCCGCCACGGACTTCATAACATTGAAGTCTATGGCGGTCGCCTCCTGGTCGCCCCAAAGAAGCTCCGGACCCTTTTTCTAAGTCGGAGCGACTTTTGTCGCTCCTATTAGAACGGGTCCGCAGCTTCCCTATGGGAGGCGACCTGAGGCGACCAGGTCGCCTCACAGGTCCCCTTAGTGTGAACGGGGTGTTAATAAGGGAGAATGCAAAGCAGCTTTGCTGCCACAAATTGTTACAAAGTAATCAACCACAGCCTGGAGTTCTGGATTTACATTATCAGCCACTAGGGAACAACATTTCTAGATATATATCGGTCTTTATTTGTTTAAACACATTATTCATCTGTGCAAACTTTCAGATACATAGTAAATGTGTTTAATAACTCAAATAGAGATCTAATCATATAATCTCATTCTGTTTAAGAAAGTATTCTCACCTGCAAGCATTTTGTTTAAGTGGAGTAACAATATTTTCTTCTAATGTTATTTGGACCCTAAATTGGTAACCATTCAACAAGAATTTAAAGTTGTTCTAAAAGCTCCAAGGTTTTTTTATCTTCATGCATTCTTCAAACAAATGGCCACTGCCCTCCCCTATAACTGGCCTTTGCAGCAAGGAGCACATGGAAGAGCAACGATTGCAAAACAAAACCAAAGAAATTCACAGCTCAGCTTACCAGCCTGCAACCAACCAAATTATCCTGTCTAACCGTATCCGTTAAAAACAGGGGTTTAGTTTGCACACGTTTGCAAACACATGCATACGCTGCAGAGGCCCATGAAGGCACCCGAGTATTTTTTATAGTCCTAACTCTAAATTTTTAGAGCCTCCACAGGTGGAAGCACATGCATTATAATGGATAGGCAGAGGGCAGCTGAGCCTGGAGGAAGCCCACCCCTCCTTAAAGGCACAGGGGTGCACTGGACACCCATCACATAGCATAACCTTCTCAGTTCAACAGCGCCCCCACAAAAACAAAACTTGATGTGTTTTTCCAGCTTGTTTTGCGGTGTGTTTTTAAGCCCTCTTTTTATGAGTTTTTGCATGCAGTTTTCATGCATTTTGCTTTGTTTAGTTTTTTTTTGCCTTTAACCACTTGAATACAGGGCACTTTCACCCCCCTTCCTGCCCAGGCCAATTTTCAGCTTTCAGCACTGTCACACTTTGAATGACAATTGCGTGGTCATGCAAGGCTGTACCCAAATGAAATTTTTATCACTTTTTTCACACAAATGGAGCTTTCTTGTGGTGGTATTTAGTCACCGCTGGATACTAAAAAAAAAAAAAAAAAATT
Organism: Pelophylax lessonae; assembly: GCF_965119305.1. Taxonomy (NCBI): domain Eukaryota; kingdom Metazoa; phylum Chordata; class Amphibia; order Anura; family Ranidae; genus Pelophylax; species Pelophylax lessonae. The sequence goes on from NC_138769.1 coordinate 100,575,346, forward strand.
TGAAAATTTTTTTTTTCTTAGCTTCTGTCAGTAAATTTTGTAAATAAGGAGCTTTTTTTTCCTCCATCATTGATCTGCGTTGATGAGACCACACTGATGGGCGGTACGGATTGGTGTCACTCACTGATGGGCATTGGTGTAACAGCCGATCACATTGGTGAAGAGCCACGTCAATGGCTCTTTACCAAGATCGGGGTCCCGCCGTGTCCTAGGAACACGGCGCGGCCGTATGATGCCCTCCCAGAACGAGAGCCAGACTGCTGTGCTCCGCCGTCATTTGACGGTGGGCAGGCATCAAGTAGTTAAAAACACTTTATATTGCTGGTTGCTAAGGAGCGGGCCAGGAAGCCGGCTGCCACTTTCTTAACAGCCGATGAGTCATCAGCTGTCAGCGGGGTTCCCCACTAACAGATGAATGTAAAAAAGGTGTGAACGTAGGCTTAATATTTCTCTGTGGGATCTGCGCTTGTATGGCTTCACCTTAAATTGAACCCTGCACATGAATTTAGTATCAACAGGCAACAAGGATGTAGTTCACAGCCATATTGGACCTATTCTACAGTGCAATGTCTCTTCATTGTTGCCATTGAGGGCTGGGTCACACTTTTGTGTATAAAAAATGTGGGTAAAAACTGATGTGCGGTCACCTGCATTTATCTGCATTTTAATGCATGTTTTATATACTCATATTGCGGTTATCTGCTTTTTGTTCCTGTGTCATTCTTTCCTTTTTCACAAAAAAATACATCAAAATCATTGTTAGGGGACACAAACATAACATAACTTACAAAATTTCTGCTAAATCTAAAATATAAAACTGCATTGAGGTAATAAATGGTGTGTGTGTGTGTGTGTGTGTGTGTGTGTGTGTGTGTGTGTGTGTGTGTGTGTGTGTGTGTGTGTGTGTGTGTGTGTGTGTGTGTGTGTGTGTGTGTGTGTGTGTGTGTGTGTGTGTGTGTGTGTGTGTGTGTGTGTGTGTGTGTGTGTGTGTGTGTGTGTGTGTGTGTGTGTGTGTGTGTGTGTGTGTGTGTGTGTGTGGTCTTGGGGCTCATTCACATGGGTGCTAGGGCCTGTACAGTGCGTACCATTTTTTTTTCTTCTTTGGAACTGGAGCTTTGTGCAGGCAGCCTATGTTGCACTATGGGGATGCAGCAACTATATGAACACAGTGTTGTTTTTTTTTTTTTTTTTTTTTTATAGCCCTGTTGGTAAAATATGAGGGTCTAAACCAACCCCTGAAGTCTTTCTTTTAAGACCGAGAAAGGGACTAAGGAAACATTCCCCAGTCCCTTTCTCTGTAGCCTATGTTGCACTGCAGATGAATGAACAGGAGATATAGGCTCCTGTTCATTCATAAATGGAAGCATAGTAAACAGAGTTTACTATGCTTCCGTTATGAATGAACATAGTAAGTGATCAGTACTGATCACTGTGTTGATTCAGAAAAGGAAGAGGCCCAATAAATGACATTTTTACCATCTCCCTCCCCCGCTCTCCATCCTGAAAGCATCCCCCAGCACCTGGCAGTAGAGAAGGCAAGCTGGTAGTTAATGCAGGGGGAACAGGAGGGGGCCAGGAGAGAACACGGAGGGGGGGGGCACAAGCAGCTGGGGGAGTCGAATAGATCGTCGGGAGTGATTAGTGCGACTGTGTTGGGGTCAATAACCAGGACCAATCTCCCTGTTGGGCTCTCCATGAAGCGGCTGAAAGCCACGGAAGGGAAGGGAGGAGAAGCTGGCTTTCAGAGAGCCATACAGGGAGATTAGTTCTTGTAATTGCCCCAGCCTCACCGATTACCCCCTACTGCGGGTGTTTTCTGTGCATTTTGTGGATCCAGTGTCCTGGATACATCTCAGGCCATAGTGTTCCTTCCACAAGAGGCACTTCAAGCACTCCAATCTCACATTTGTACTCTCCAGCCCAGAAGCGGCCAAATTATTTATTTTTGCAAGAGAGTCCTGGGTGTGGTAGTAGCCTCCTTCAAAGCACACCCCCGTCCCTAGTTTCATTCCAGACATCTGCAATGCAACATTCTCTCGTCGTGGGACATGTCGGTCTGAACTCTGGACAGATTGTCCTCTGGACAGATTGTTTCATGCTGAAGACCAGGTTGTCCCTGGTTTGGTAGCTCCGTAATTCAGCTATGGAGTTGAAAATCCTTTACTACCAGTTTTTTTTTAAATCCTAATGATCGATACCTTGCTGTTGGCCTGGATCAGAAGCTTGCCCATTATTTTGGTGCAGGGGACTTGGTTGTTTAAAGAGTCTGGTCTCCAAATCAACACCCTGGAGCTCCGGGCGATTTGGCTACCTTTTTCAGCTTTGGACCATCCTGCTGAAGGGGGATCTGATACAGGTTCACTTGGGTCAAAAGTCTCCCCGCAGCAAGATGTGAAACTTCACATGCCAGACTTCCAAGTTTTTATGTACATTCTGGCTGTAGACATTTGTCAGGCAAGCTTCCTCAGTTGGACACTCGAAGGAGTGGTTCCTAGACCTGGAGGCGTTCCAGGACCTTTGTTTCAGATGATAGATGCTAGATGTGGATTTCTTAGCCTCCTGGTTCAACAACAAACTGTACAGGATTGTTTCCCAGTACAATGATCCTCTAGCAAAAGCAGTGGATGATCTAGTTGCTTGGTGGGAGCAATATAGAGTTTCCGCTCTCCTCTCACCCACAAGGTGTTTATTTTGTAGCTGTCCCCTCTGCTAGGTGACCACCTGAACTGACAACCCTTATCTTTGTAAAGAACCCTTTATGACTTTGCATTAAGATAAAGTAGTGTTGAAGTAATTTAATTCTTCTTGCCTTAGGCTCCATTCACACCTGAGCGTATCATTTGCAGGCATTTTTTGCAGGCGTTTGGAGGCAGGCATTGACCTCTAACAAAAATGCTTGTAATCTGCCAAAAAAGCTCTTGTACTTTTTTGAGCTTCAGGCAACAAAACGCTCATATGTGAACAGGGGCCTTTGAAATGAATGGGATTTTGCTTGTTGGGCATTTTAAGATTTCAGAGATGAGCAGTTTACGAGCTGAAAAACGCTCAGGTGTGAACAGAGCTTAAGGTAGTTTTTGCTACTCACCTCAACCAGGACATTGTTCTGAGTGAATCTCTGGCTCTAGTTCACTATAGGGAGTTTCTCCCTGTTTTTTGGATGCCACTGCTTCATTTAGAAAAACGTATTCCCCACTGATGGCCCACTTCTCTAGTAATGACCGGTATTGCTTTGTTACAAAACTAAGACATGAGTAGACTGGGGTTACCTGGGCTGGCCTACAGTTTTGTTTGCCAGTGACCATTCCTCCTGTAGGCAGCAGTATAACCCAAAGGTCGAAGTAGAACTAAGGGTACAACTTTTTTTTTTTTTTTCTTCTTTTTCCATTTTGGGTAAAGTAAGGGAGGCTTAACCCTGTCATTTTTTTCTTTATCCTATTGGGGAGATTTCCCTATACTTTCTGTCCCAAAGCCCAAACAGGAAGCGAGAGGAAATCCCTCTAAAGTGAGGGATTCCTTGATTGTTGCTAAAGTCACCAGATCTAGTGTCCCCATTGAAGGAATTTCCTGTTTTGGTGACAACCCACATTTTGAGATTTCATTTATAACTGTCATCAGGAAAAACAGATGGTGAATCTTTCTGACGGGTACACAGTCAGCAATCAAAAAATCTGACAAGTGTTCTAATCCCTCTCCAATCTATTCAAACTAAAAAAGTTTTTCCTTTTTAGGCATACTTTAAAGCCTACCTGTGTCCCTCAATGTCCTACCAGAAAAGGGTTTCCCCCAGTCTTCTTCCAGGACAGCCCTTGAGAGATGGGACTCCTCCCACCAGACAGGAAACCAATTGCCATTAGCTCTTTAAAAGGCGGTCCCTCAGGAACCTAGAAGTTTTTTTTTTTTTTTTTTTTTTTTTCTTTTTTTTTTTTTTGCGCTTCCTCTCTCTGGAGGAGACATGCTGCCTGGAGTAACCATTTTTTAAAGAGAGGGCTGGATGAGCTCCTTCACTCAAGGGCTACCAGTGTCAGCCAGGAGTTCCCCTCACCTTTTTTCATGGAGCAACTTTTGGCCTCAGGTACTCCGCAGGTGTATTGAGTATCCCATTCCCCCACTCTCTCTCCAGTGCCTGGTGAAAGAGAGGGCAATGATGTGTAGGCAGCATCAGCAGTTGGAAAGGCCCTGAGCATCTTCGCTGTAGGACGCCACAAACTAAAAGAAGCCGGGCGTCATTTCCGGCGGATATGGCCATCACTGCATGCCAGAGATCATGGTTCCAGGAGCAGAAAGCAAGGGGGGGCAAGCCACTGTCTTAAAGGCGCTACAGCAAGGGCTTAAGGCGCCAGCGACCGGAAGCAGAGGGTCATCATGGAGGCATCCCACGCTCCAGGGGATGCAAGCACTGGCTCATTACAGATAGGCTGGCAGTGGCCAGAGCCATATTATCCTGTGTAATGTATTTTTGGTAATGGAGATGGGAGTGCTGAAGGTCCTGGGGGAATCTTTTAGCAGCTTGTTTTGAGCACCTTAAGCTTAGGCACTGTGAGGAGGGTCTCTTATTAAAAACAAAGGGTCTCTTATTAAACAGACTCCCCTTTTTCCTTTTTGTTTTTTCTATCTGTCCCCTCTTTGAGAGAATCTTCTAGATCAGAAAAAAACAGCTGCTAAGACTGAAAAGAAAGTGTCCTTTCTGTGCTGCAAGGCTTTCATCTAGCTATACTAAGACTCTGTCCCACATGCATTACAGCAGTGTTTAAAAAGCGAGGAAGATTCTCCATTCTTAAGATTTCTTTGCTCTTTCACAATCATTCCGAAAATGTTTTGCAGATGCGTAGTGCCAAGCACGGCTGCTTTTCAGTCAGATCAGGTGCCCACCTCTCCCTACTCCTGTAGCTTCAGGCTCAGGAGAGCCTTCGGATAGAAGGGAGAACCCCACTAAGATTGCTGACCTAGATTCCTCCCAGTCAGACTCTAGACAGGAGGGTCATAGGGATGCCTTAAAATCTACCAGGTTCAGTCTTTCTTTGGAGGAAGTGGATAAACTTCTCTGAGCTATCTACGATACCTTAGAGATTAAGCAAGAAGAAGCTCTGCTATCAAGCCATGATGGCCTGTACTAAGGGCTGAGTATGAAGCCCAATGTATTCCCAGTGCACAAAATCATGACGGCTATGGTGCTCAGGGAGTGGTTTGAACCAGAGAAAAGGCCTTTCTTTTCAAGTAGCCTAAAAAGGTTTCCCTTCAATGAGGACCCCAAGTCAGTCTGGAACCAGTGCCCAAAGCTGGATGCCCCCCTAGCAAAAGTTTCAAAACTTTCAGATCTACCCTTCGAGGACATGGGGCACTTATGGTACCCCATGGACCAAAGGGGCGATATAATTCTGAAAAGATCATGGGATACCTCTTTGTCCAACCTTAGGCTGGCATTAGCTATGACCTGCTTAGCAAGAAATTTTGATTGAAACAGCTGTAAGAGCACCTGAAAGCGGGTACCCCCAGGGAGGAGTTACATTTTTTTCCCATACTTTTTAAAGCAGTAGGCTTTATTGTGGATGCCTCAGCTGAGTCAGTGAAATTATCAACCAGAGTAGCTTCACTATCAGTAGCAGCCAGGAGTGCACTTAGGCTCAAGACCGGGGGGAGGGGGGGGGGATACAGCCTTCAAGTTACGCCAGATGCCAAGTGGATGGAAGGTTGGAGAAATTCCTTCCCCAGTGGCAAAAACGAACCTCCAACAATTTCATCAGGGCAGTGATCGAAAAAGGTTATGCCCTGGAGTTCAGCGAAAAGCCGCCCTCAAGAATGCCAATGACCCAATTATCCAGGGACCCAGCAAAAGCCCAGGCCTTGCTGCAGCTCATATGGGAATTGGTAGACCAAAAAGCCCTGATACCAGTAGTACCTAAACAGGAAGAAGGAAGGGGTTTTTACTCGCATGTGTTTCTGGTACAGAAACCTTCGGGAAAATACTGCTTGATTCTAAATCTGAGGCCATTGAACGCTATCATACGGTATAAAAAATTCTGTATGGAGTCCATTTACTCTGTCAGGGGTTTGCTCCAGAGGGAGTGTTTCATAGTAACAATAGATTTAAAAGATGACTATTTTCACATCCCTCTAAGAGAAAGCACTCAGAAATATGTGTTGTGAAAATATGAAATATGAGAAATATGAGCCTGGTAGTAAAGATGGGGCAAAAAAACAAATCTACCTTTTTTCAAAGCAGAGCCTTACCCTTCGGCCTCTCCTCAGCTCCGAGGATCTTTACCAAAATCCTGCAGAAGCTCTTGTGCCTTCAAGACTCTTGTCCATAACCGTTGTCCCATACTTGGAGGACCCTGCTGTAAATGGCCCCAAGAGAAAGAAACTACTGGAAGACCTGATAGTTGCACAGCACTGGTTATCCCATCTAGGATGGATCATCAATATGGAGAAATCGAATCTCTCACTCTTGAAAGAAATTTTGTTCCTGGGTTATAATAACCTGCTCCAAGGAACAAATGATTGCACTCTTTTAGGAAAAAGTCAATCGCATCGGTCAAGGGACAGCAGAGATGCAAACCAATCTCCCAGTCTCGATAAGATAGATCATGTCGGACCTAGGGCTTATGACTGCCTCAATCCTGGCAGTAAGATGGGCCAGGTTTCACTAGAGAACACTTCAATCCTTCCTCTTACAAAACTTGGGGAAGAAAGGCTTAGTAGAGGACAGTGTGTCCCTCTCAGCCAAAACAAAGCAGGCCTTATGGTGGTGCAGAAACCAAGCCAATCTAAGGGAGGGATTGCTATGGGCTTTTCCAATCTCCCGCATATTGACTACAGATGCCAGGAGCCGGGGATGGGGGGGCCCACCTGGTGGGACAATGGGCGCAAGGAATCTGGTCTCCGTCAGAGAGACACAGTTCTTCCAACTGCAAGGAACTCAAGGCTGTAGCAAGAGGAATCAGTCTTTCAAGATCAACTCAGGAGCCAGCACGTACAAGTCAGGTCAGACAATATAACGTCCGTAGAATACCTGAACAAGCAAGGAGGGACCAGGAGCCCTATGCTGATAAATATAGCACAGAAAATCTTTTCCTGGGCAGAAGAGAATTTGGAATCCCTCTCTGCGATACATCTCAAGGGGACATGGCCGGTGCAAGGATTTTTGGCGCCCTAGGCAAAATAAAAATTCCTGTGATCCCTGTTTGTATTCTGCAGCCAGATTTTCTTAGGCCTTTATCCTTCATCATAGGTTCTCCTTCACCACCGCTATCCATCATAGGTTCTCCTCCACAACCGCTATCCATCATAGGTTATCCTTCACCACCGCTATTTTTCACCATAGACTCTCCTCCACCACCGCTAACCTTCATCATAGGCTCTCCTCCTATGTATTGGTGGTCTATGCGGGAATATCCTTACACTTTCTGCTATCAGTTCGGTTTAAAGGGGTTCCCTGCAGACCGCTGCAATCGGTGGTAGATACCACGATCGGCACTCTTAAAGCATCAGTACTCAGTTTTTTTGCGATTTGCAATATGGAGTCCCAAACCACTTTGTGCGACTCCCTGTCAGTCCGGATCCCAGTCGCTGGCCTCGATTTCAGCTGCCCTGGAAAGCTTGGCGACAAAAGTTGATTGTCATAAAAATGGTTGATAGCCTTCTCCTTCTATGGAGGTGTCTTCTGATCCAGAGGCTGATGGGGTTTCCCCGGTCGCCCCCCCTACCTGAGGGGTCGCTGTCCTCGCAGTCAGATGGTGAAGAGGACCTGTCTTCTTCAGCTGCAGCAACGCGCCTTAGTGGAAGCCCTGATTATTTCAGTGCGGGGTACTTTAAAATTGGCTGCTGAGCCCACGCCGGCAGGGATGCAGTTGGCTTTTGGCTCCCAAAAGTCTCAGAAATCTGGCAAGGTTTTCCCTTGTCCTGACACCTTTCACGATATTGTAAATGACCAATGGCGGCGCGTTAAGCACATGTTAGTGGTACCAAAATGCTTTAAATGCCGGTATCCTTTTGCTGAAAAGGTCTCCAACTGTTGGACGGTGCCACCTAAAGTGGACCATCCTGTTTCCAGATTGAACAAATCTACCCTTGTGCCTGTGTTGGAATCCCTTTCCCGCCATCTTCATGTGCTGGCGGGTTCCGTTTTGAAACTGGTTTTTGTGTCTGTTGGTTTCACAGACGGTGACTAAATGGATTAGGGGGTTGCAGGAGTTTTTGGACCCCGAGACTGTTCCTCCGGGAACAGCTGGAACTGTTGGACCAGGTGATCCAGGCTCTGGTGTTCTTGTGTGATGCGTCTATGGATGCGGCTCCCCTGGTGGCCAGGGTCTCCGCCATGGGCATTGTTTTAAGACGCATGGTTTGGTTGAAGAACTGGTCGGCTGACCAAGCTTCTAAAAAGGCCTTAGCTGATCTTCGCTTTCTGGGAGACCGGTTTATTTGGTAACTCATTGGATGAGTTGATCAAGGAACTGACTGGCGGGAAGAGTACTCTTCTTCCTCAATTTTCCAAGGGTAAGACACCCCGTCCTAAGTGGGGTCTTTCCTTTTCTGATCACAAAGGTTTTTTTCGTGCCTCCGGGGCGCAAGAAAAAGGTAAGTCAACTTCTGGAGGCGCTAAAAATCCCTGGGGCAAGACCAAGCCCAGTCAGTCCGGTGCAGCAGACAAGTCCTCTTCAGCATGAAGGGGCGCCCTCACCCGGCTCAGGGGTGGGGGGACATCTGCGGTTCTTTCAGGAACCCTGGACTTCCTTAATTCAGGACGATTGGGTTCGCAAACTGGTTTGTTCCGGGTACAAGGTCGAATTTCGGTCCCGGCCAGGGGACAGGTTCTTTTAAGTCTTCACCGGTCTCCGGAGCGTTTGAAGGATCTGCGGGAGGCTGTGCGAGATCTCCTGGCTCAAGGGTTGATTGTGCCGGTTCCCCAACAGGAACGCTCTCGAGGTTTCTATTCAAACCTGTTCACTGTGCCCAAAAAGGAGAGCAAAGTGCATCCAAATCTGGACCTCAAGGCTCTGAACCGCTTTGTGTCGGTGCAGAAGTTTTGAATGGAGTCCATTCGGTAAGTGGTGTGGCATCTTTAAATCGGGGGGATTTTATGGCTTCCATCGATCTATAAGATGCGTATCTCCACGTCCCCATATTCGAGGGACACCAGCCATTCCTCCGCTTTGCGGTGGCAGAGGAGCACTTTCAATTCGTTGCGTTACCCTTTGGTCTCGCCTTGGCTCCAAGAGTTTTTACCAAGGTCCTAGCCCCTGTGCTGGCCTTGTTGTGTCGATGAGGTATCTCCATTGTGGGGTTTCTGGACGATCTCCTGTTGCAAGCAGTTTCCCATTTGGATCTGCTGGACAACATCTCCATCACAACCTATCTGGGGCTGATCCTCGACTCTGCTCTGGCGAGGGTCTTCCTTCCCTTGGACAAGCTTCAGAAGTTGCAAGGTGCAGTCAGGTTGCTGATGGAGGCAGATCAGTCCTCCTTGCGGGCTTGCATGAGGGCCCTGGGTCTGATGGTCTCAACCTTCGAAGCGGTCCTGTCTGCTCAGTCTCACATGAGACAGCTGCAGAAAAAGATTCTGTCAAAATGGAACATAGATCCTCGGTCATTGGAACAGAAGATTCGGTTGAGCCATCTAACAGTCAGGTCTCTCTTGGTGGCTCCAATCGGCTGTCCTATACCAGGGCAAGTCCTTCCTGTCGGTGTTTTGGACGATGTTCACCCCAGCCTGACAGGCTGTCTGTGGTGGAGTGCTGGGGAAGCTCTGTGCCCAGGGAACTTGGACGACAGAAGAGTCTAACTTGCTGATCAATATCCTGGAGCTGAGAGCGATCAAGCTCTGCCTGCTTCACTGGACAAGTCGGCTACGCGGCTCTCCTTTTTTGAGTCCAGTCGGACAATGCTACAGCTGTGGCTTACATCAATCATTAAGGGGCACCAGTAAAACCCTGGCGGCCAAGGAGGTGGCCGAGATTCTGGTATGGGCGGAACGCAATGTTCTGGCTCTTTCCGCGGTCCACATCCCGGGTGTGGAGAATTGGCAAGCGGATTACCTGAGTCATCAGGTGTTGGATCAGGGGGCGTGGTCCCTGCATCCGAAGGTGTTTCATCTCCTGTTTGCCTGGTGGTGGACTCCTGGAGGTGGATCTCTTCACGTCTCGCCTCAACAGGAAAGTTCAGAGGTTTGTGGCCAGGTCTCGGGATCCTCTAGCTGACGCCACAGATGCTCTGGTGGCTCCTTGGGGTCGGTATTGCCTATTTATATGCCTTTCCACCGCTCGTTCTCCTGTCGAGGTTTCTTTGGCGTTCTTGGTACGCAGAACTGGTAAAAATGGTCGTGGATCCTCCATGGCATCTTCCTCTGCGGGAAGATCTTCTATCTCAAGGACCGATCTTCCATCCTGGTTTACGGTCGCTGGCTTTAATGGCTTGACTGTTGAAAGCAAGGTGTTGAGGGATAGAGGTCTCTGATTCTGTGATTCCTACCCTTTTGAAGGCCAGGAAATCGACCTCTAGGAAGATTTATCATCGTACGTAGAAATCGTACATTTCATGGTATGAATCGCTTCAGCTGCACCCTCGCTCTTTTTCGATAGCTAGGGTTCTGGCCTTTTTTGCAAAGAGGGGTTGAGCAGCGCTTTGCATTGGGAACTATCAAGGGCCAGGTGTCGGCCTTGGCTATTTACTTCCAACGTCCGTTGGCTACTCATAGTTTGATTCGCATTTTCATTCAGGGGTTGCGTCATCTTACCCATCCGAGGGTAAGGGACAGGAGTGAAGGGAGCACTCGGGGAGTGCTCGGCAGGTTGTCTGGTCCCTGGAGGAATCCAGGTTACCGATCAATGTTCTGGAGCTGAGAGTGATCCAGCTTTGCCTAGTCCACTGGACCAAGTACCTGCAGGGTTGTCCAGTGCGCATTCAATCAGACAATGCCACGGCCGTAGCTTATGTCAATCACCAAGGGGCACCAAAAGTGTCCTTGCGGCTTTGGAAGTGGCAGGCATCCTTCGTTGGGCGGAACGCTTTGTTCCAGCTCTCTCTCCTGTTCACTTTCCAGGAGTGGAAATTGGCAGGCGGATTACCTTTAGTCGACAGGACTTGGTTACAAGGGAATGGTCCCTCCAGCCGGAGGTGTTCCAGCAGTTGTGCCTTCGTTTGGGCACTCCGGGTGTATATCTGTTGGCGTCTTGGGCAACAGAAAAGTACAGAGGTTTGTGGCCTGCTCCCGGGACCCTCTGGCAGGCACCGCAGACGCGCTGGTGGCCCCATGAGGTCAGTATCAGCTGATGTATGCTTTTCCTCTTATCAAGTTGCTGGCAAGATCTTAGCAGGCGGAAGGAATGCCGGTCATTCTTATGGCTCTGGACTGGCCTCACCGAGCTTGGTACGCCAACCTGTTCAGGCTAGTCGCAGACTCTCCTTGGATACTTCCTCTCAGGGAGGATTTATTGACTCAAGGGCCAATCTTCCATCCTGCTTTACGGTCGTGGCTTTGACGACTTGGCTGTTGAAAGCCAGGTGCTGAAGGACAGGTGATTGTCTGCTTCAGTGATTCCCACTCTGCTTACAGCAAGGAAAGCGACTTTTGGGAAGATTTATCATCGTACGTAGAAGTATATTGCTTGGTGTGAGTCTCTTGGGCTCCCCATCGCTCTTACTTGGCTCTTACTTGGCTAGGATCTTGGCTTTCCTTCAACAGGGTTTTGAGCAAAGGTTGACCTTGAGTACTATTAAGGGTCAGGTTTCGGTCTTGGCAATTTTCTTCAAAAGGCCTTTGGGCACCCATTCCCTGGTGCTTAAGTTCACCCTGAGGGTGCGACACTTGGTACCTCCAGTGCGACCTTGGGACCTTAATTTGGTGCGGTCGGTTCTTCAGAAACCTCCTTTTGAAAGTATTCGGGAGATTCCCCTGCTTGCCTTATCCCAGAAGGTGGCCTTGGTGAGTATCACTTCTGCGCGAAGGTTGTTGGAACTGGCAGCGTTGTCCTGTCGTTCTCCCTACCTGGTGGTTCACAGGGATAAAGTGGTACTTCATCTGGATCCGTCCTTCCTTCCGAAGGTGGTTTCCAGTTTTCACTTAAATGAGGACATTGTGTTACCTTATTTTTGTCCTAAGCCAAACCATATTAAGGAATTTGCACTGCATACTCTGGATGTGGTTCAGGCAATCGGGGTTTACTTGGCGATTACTGAGTCTTTTCGAAAGTCAGATTTGCGCTTTGTACTCCAAAGAAAGGGCTGCCTACGTCTGCTGCGACTATTTCCAGATGAATCAGACAGTTGTGCATGCTTATTCAGTTAAGGGTCAGGTTCCACCATTCCGCGTTAAGGTGCATTCTACTCAGACGCTTATTCCCTTCTGGGCTTTTCGCCATCAGGCATCTGTGCTTCAGGTTTGCAAGGCGCCTACCTGGTTGTCTGTTCACACCTTTACCAATTTTTTTTAAGGTGGATGTGCTGGAATCTGCAGATGCCTCTTTTGGCCACAAAGTTTTTGCAGGCTGCTGTTTAGGGGGCTTTTTGGCCTTCCTTGAGGGTGTTTACTGTTTGTTTCAGGTGGACCTCATCTTGTTCTGATGAGTCCTGTGTTGCCTGGTTGGCTATATTTAGCCTTGGGGACTTTTTTTTCTGCTGTCCCCACCCCTCATTTTTATGGCACTGCTTTGGGACGTCCCTACTGATATGCATCCGAGACTGCGTCCATCAATGAATGATAGAGAAAACTGGATTTATGGTTTAGGGGGCCTCGGGCTCCCTACGCCCTGACTACCTCCATGAAGACAACGTTCCGGGTGTGGCGCCAGGGGCTGCTCCTGGAGGCGTATCTGAGCACCGCGTTCTCCCCGAATACCCCCCTGTGGATTAATCCCTCCCTGCCACATTTATACCGCTTGCCTGACCCTGTACTCTGGGCTAAATACAACATTAAAAAGGTTTCGGACCTCACGTCGGACTTGTCTCTCCCGTCTTTCACTCAACTAGTTACTGATTGCAATGTTCCACCCTCTTATTTCTTCCATTACATGCAATTATCTCACGCCTTCGGAGCCCAGTTCCTGACCAATGTCTCACATCTGGTGCAGTCAGATCTGGAACGCGTCTTGTGCCATGACTGCTTTAGTCGAGCTGTCTCGGTGCTGCATGCCCATCTACTCCGGGTCTTCTCTCCGGAGCTCTCTGGCCTACACTCTCGTTGGACCCGGGATGTTCCGGATCTGGACTCGGTGGACTGGCTGAACATTTGGTAATCCCCCTTTAAAATATTGGTCTCATGCGGGATCGCTTGATTCTATATAAGATTGTCCATAGAGCATATCTTACCCCTTACCGACTGAATAAAATCTATTCTGCTCAACCTCCGGAGTGCTGACGCTGCTGACGAACCCCGGGTGATTTTATCCATATCTTTTTGGACGTGCCCCGAGCGTTCCGCTTACTGGTCCTGGATATTTGAGGTGTCATCCACTATACTACAAATTACCATTGACCCCTCTCCCAAGCTTGGCCTCCTGGGATTGCTGGATGACCTGGTGCCCAGGGTGGCGGACCGTACCCTCCTGGCTCTCCTGTTATTCTATGCCAGAAAGAACCTTACTCTCCACTGGCGCCAGCGGGTTCCCCCCACACTTCTGCAATGGAGGCGCCTGGTAGACTCTGTCATACCCCTGTATCGTGATACCTATTGTCACAGAGGCTGCCCAAAAAAGCATGACCGGGTTTGGGCGAGGTGGTTGGCGGACTCTTCAGCTGCCTTGCTTGCATGATTGCCTCTCTATGGTTGTCCCCAGCCTATCGCCCTAGCCACCTGGGGTGTGCTGCCATGTAAGAGTTTGTAGATCCTATGCTTTGTGTTTAGGCCGATTTGTGTTTACTTTCTGCTCCGACATTTGCCTTTGCGTGGGTGGCAGTGTATTGGCTGATTTCTACATGTAACTTTGTACTGAGTCTTTTGCACCAAACTTTGTTGTTGTTGGTTTTTCTTTTATCAGTAAAAAGATTTTCAAAGAAAAAAAAAAAGAAAACTGGATTTTTGATTTACCGTAAAATCATTTTCTCTTAAGTTCATTGACAGACACAGTAACCGCCCGTCTGGGTTGGGTTGGTATTATTTCTCTGACACTGCTTTGATATAAAAATGACATCCTATGCAGGAAGAGAGAGGGTATACCCCCTGGGACTGCCCAAAGGCGTAGCTAGAACTTTTTTTCTGCCTAGTGTCCTCCTGTAGGGGGCAGTATAACCCTACTGATATGCCTCAGAGTCTGCATCCTTCAATGGATTTAAGAGAAACTGATTTTATGGTAAGTCAAAATTCCAGTTTTCTAAAGCTGTAAACCTCTGTCAAATTTACTGTGTTTACTGGAAACTTTTTATTGTTTTGCAAATATTTTCTTAATGGATTTCTTGTAATCCATGAATAATGAGCCCAATGTATAGAAAGTCTTTCTTGAGAACCGAGAAATCGGAGTTTTTTTTCAAGCTTGTAACAAAAGTGTGAAATGGTCTCTTGCTAAATTTGAAATTTTATGTTGCAATTGGTAGAATGCGTAACCATCGTCTTTTTAAAGATCAAGGATAAGTCATTCTTGAAGGAAACCTGTATTAACGTAAATTTGACTTGGACATTCCTCTATACTTAAAGAATATCTGTAACGCAATTAATTTGGAAAGTGTTAGATTATCCTGTATGTGACCAGCCACGCTTCATTGGCTCCATTGTGGCATGCATATGTGTACAAATGCAAATGTTATAGTAACTTTTGTTTTTATATATTTCTAGCCACGTTGCCAAAGAGTTCGTCGTTTGGCCGTTCAGGTGCTGGAGGCCAGGTCAACACTAAACTTCAGAAAGCCCAGTCGTTTGATGTCGCTATGTAAGTATTGAGCATTTATGTTTAACACATTTTTGAGCTGGCATTTTGGGGTTTCCTCACACCTAGACATACACGCATATGAAAGTGCTAGTTTCGGTTTTATGGATTCGTTTTAAGTATGGAGAGAACCGTCAAACTCAATGAAAAAAAAAAAAAAAAACCTTCTTGGTCACAAACACTTTTTATTTAACCCCAGCACTAAAATACAGCAATGCTAACCATTTGGCTTCCAACACATACAGCATGTCTATTAGACTGTTTTCCAGCAAAACTGATTGGTCTTAGCTGTGCTCCAGGGACCAGATGGCTTTTTACATGTTCTAAGAGTTCTAGTAATACATTTCCTAACTGATCCTCTCACCTCCTCTGGGCAGTCTTTCACCTTTTCAATTAGCTTTAACCCTCATGTTCTGTACATTGTGGGATGGATATTTATCAAACAAATCCCCCAACAAAATTGGACACATCTATTGCAAACCAGGCTGCCTGTCATTTTGCAAACCATGGCAAAAAAGGTACGTGAGCCCATTGAAGTAAACCACTTCCCGTCCTCGTTATAGCCGAAAGACAGGTACAGTGCGGGCTCACATTGCCTGGAGGGCTTCTATGGATGTCCTGTGATCCCGCATCGACACAGATCTCTGATTGCTGTGTCCTACGGACACAGCTGGTCACAGATCGAGGTAAAGAGCCAATCACAACTGCTCTTTACCATGTGACTAGCTGTGTCCAATCACAGCTGAACATAATTTAAACAGTACTTGCCATTTATCTGCATTCCTCTCCTCACGCTTGACAGCGTTTGAAGCATGGTTCACATCCGCTGATGCTTCTTATGCAAAGCATTCTTAACCACTTCTGGACTGGAAGGATTTGCCCCCTTAATGACCAGGCCCTATTTTGCAATTCGGCACTGCGTTATTTTAACGGACAATTGCGCAGTCATGCGACGCTGTACCCAAACAAAATTTACGTCCTTTTTCCCCACACAAATAGAGCTTTCTTTTGGTGGTATTTGATCACCTGTGCGATTTTATTTTTTTATTTTTTTTTTTATTTTTTGCGCTATAAACAAAAAAAGAGCGACAATTTTGAAAAAAAGAAAAAATATATTTTTCACATTCTGCTAAATGGCATTCTCAAAAAAGAAATGTAAAAATCTTATTTTAGGCCAATTTGTTTTCTACTACATATTTTTGTTAAAAAAAATGGCAATAAGTGTATTTTGATTGGTTTGCGCAAAAGTTATTGTGTCTAACTACTGGATAGATTTATGTCATCTTTAATGTGTGTGTTTTTTTTTTTTTTTACTAGTAATGGCGGCAATCTGCGATTTTTTTTTTTTTTTTTTTTTTTTTTTTTTTTTTTTTTTTTTTGCGGGACTACGACATTACAGCGGACAGATCAGACCCCTAACTGACATTTTTGACACTTTTGGGGGTACCAGTGACATTGCTACAGTAATCAGTGCTAAAAATATGCACTGTTACTGTAATAATGACACTGACAGAGAAGGGGTTAACAGTATAGGTGATCAAGGGGAGTGATTCGAACTGTATGGGGGTTGGACTTGTGAAATGATCAGAGACATACGATCCTATATAGCAGGATCACATGAGCTCTGTGATCATTGCAGGGAGAAGGACGGTCAGCTGTGTTTACAACAGCTGACCGTCCTTTTCTCTCAGCCGGGGGTTGTCAGGCGGCAATTGAAGCCGCCTGACCCATGCATCGGCTTCCCCGCGTGCCCCCTAGCGGCCTTCTGGAGATCAACGTAGACCTACGTCGTTTTGCCTGTCTTGTGCCACCCTGCCGCATAAAAAGGCGGTGGGTGGTCCGGATCTGGTTAAAATGTTGGGAGTAGTAATTACACAACACCTCCAAACTCATTCCATTATTTGGACTCCAGTTGTGCAAACTACTGAATCCAGTTAGTTTTTGTTGTAGTAATTAGTTTATGGGTTCCTTCCTTCCTGTTTAACGGGTGTGTTCAATGAAGACATTGTGGGCTATCAGCTCTGTCAAATCCACTGTGGAGAAAGCAAGGGTGAGACTTAACCCCGCTGTGTGTGTCAGTGGACAGCACATTGTGTTTGTCAACAGTTTGTGACTTAGATGAGGTTTAAATCCCATTTTATTACTACAAAAAACAGTAAATTTCAAGGGGTTTGCATACTTTGCCACTGTATGCACACGTTTTTGGTGTATTTGTGCTTGCAATGTTGGAAAGCCAAGTTGGACCACTTTGTACATGTTTATAACAGATTTGGCCATGGACAGATTTTATTCTGTTGCTGTTCAACTTTAGGTAGCAGAGGGAAAACTAAATCTGCAATCTTTAGTCACTAATAAATCTGTATCCGTGCTTTTGTTTAGTATTGCCGCGTTAGGTTCCTTTCCATGTTCTGCCCTGTCTAGTTACCACCCATTGTAAAAATCAAAGCTAAGTAGCTCAAGATGAAATTTACATACAGATGAGACAGAGTAGTGGTCTGCTTGTAAAGCAAATACTGTGTGTGTGTGTGTGTGTGTGTGTGTGTGTGTGTGTGTGTGTGTGTGTGTGTGTGTGTGTGTGTGTGTGTGTGTGTGTGTGTGTGTGTGTGTGTGTGATATATACGTGTTTTTATATTATATTTGTTAATAAAATAAAATTCAACTAAACCAATCATATTGTTCATTTTTAAACATGAAGACAGTACAAACTTAGAAAGCAAACCCAGGTTATAGATGCTAATATTCTACACTTTTCAGCACTTCAGCAATTGTCTTCATGTTCATATGCTATGACGTGTAACTTTCCAGTTTGTGACCACCCTATGTGTGTGTAAAGTGGTCTAATTTTCTCTAGCCAGTGTACAGGATGTCAAGGTTGGGTCCTGAGCGGCAGGTATATTTCCCCACTATCTGGGTTTCAGTATCTTTTAAAGTGGTTGTAAACCTGGAAAATCAAAATGAACAGTCTACCTTATTCAGCAAAGCAGCAGAAGTCATCTGTCCTCAGTCTGGCCAGGAAAGGAAAAGTCAGTCCAGCCAGGATCTGCAATCCTCTGTTTCTGACAGTGAGAAAATCCGACACATTTAAAATAAAGGTGTTGCCATGCCCCCTCTCTTGTGATTGACAGACTTAATTAGGAGACACATGCACGAGAGAAGGAGCCGTGCCTCCCACAGCCTTGTACACAGCACATCCACAAAGATATGTCCCCCTAAGTCCTCTTGACTTCCCCTGTCATGCGCGCTGCTATGCCAAGCCTGGGAGATTTGTGGAGGCGTGTACAGCTGGGAAGGAAGTTCAGTGATGTCACGATTCCATCCCCCAGGCTTCAGGCTGTCAACACGCCTACAGATCTAGAGAAATTCAGCCTCCTATAATGGGAATACATAATGAAATACAGAGGTACAAATAATTAGATTTACTTGCTTATGGTACAGACTGTAAACATATGTTAGTGTTTCATATTTATGCCATTTGGGGTTTACAACCACTTTAAGGGGGATTATTTGAAGGTAATGTTGAGTACTCAGGGGTTCTCGCCTATGCAGGGTGGGGGGTTCCGGGGTAGTCAAGCTGGGGGAGGAGAGGACTGGCTTTTGGTACTCTGGATTGTGAAGTCCTTATTAGTGACCTGGAATTTCAGAGGCTTGTAGAGTGTTGGCTGGGAAGGACCTTCAAACCCTGATTACAGGTACTTTGTTCTTGAAGGGGTTAGGCCACATACAAGGGGAGTCTTGATAAGGAAGAGATAAGTCAGCACCTAGCTGTGTAAAAGAGAGCTGGACACACCTTAGGGAGCAGGGTGAACTAAGCTTGGGATTGAACCACGGTTGCTAAACTTTAAAAATTCCATTCCTTTGGACCCCAGTAGCAGACAGGAAACCCATCAACCCAACTGTGGGACCCATAGAGCGGCAGTGAGCCATTATCTTGCTTTTTATTTGAATAAAATTATGGACTGTTTTCTGTTCGTTAGTTGAAGTAAGCGATTTTGGTCTTGGAGAAACCAATAAAGACTTTTACAAGATTGTTGCTGGTGATCTCAGGCTACCATATGACACCAAGCAAGATATTGATGTCTTGTAGGGCCATATAAATCTGTTCTTGTCATCTATTTATTTATCTTTTGACATTTCAGCCCTCCTCCTGCAGCTGAATGGGCCGTGCCACAGTCTTCAAGACTAAAGTATAGACAGCTGTTTAACAGCCATGACAAAACCATGAGTGGTCATCTTACAGGTAACTTCATTTATTAAGAAGTGGGAACCTAGATTTACTAGTATGTACCTTTTTTTTTTTTTTTTTTTTTTTTTTTTTTTTTTTTTTTTTTTTTTTAAAGCTCAACTCCAAGCAAACGTTTTTTTTTTTTTTTTTTTTTTTTAAATATGGGTAGGATTAGAATGTGTATATACGTGTTTTTTTCCCTCCTCGTCCTTTAGGACAGCCACCTCTAAGAGACCTTGGCTCCTCCTTTCTCGGTAAACACCGCCTCAACCACGTAGATTTAAACCCCTTGTCAGCCAGTGCCCTTCAGTTCAGGTGTTTCCTTCCGTCAGGGTCTGGGTAGGGAGCCTGGATTACCTTATGGGCTACCTGGCGTCACCCCAGTTTCTCCTCGAGGGGGGGTCCGCGGTTGTAGGGGTCCGTTCTTCGCGCTCGGGGGAGCGCTGCGGAGGTGCGGCCGGTCCTCCCACATCTTGTGGCCAACAGTGGAGCTTCTGGGGGGCAGTCGACATCACTTCTGGTGGAGACGGGCACTTCTGCCGAAAATCCCGTGGCTTCCGGTTCCGGCCAAGGGGGGATTTGGAGAGCGGGCCGGATGATAGGCTGTGGGACAGCTGGAGGCACAGAGGCTTGCGTCCACTCCTGGAAATTTCAGAGGCACAGGCCACAATAACTGCTCCACGTCAAGCCAGCACCAGCCATTCTAAGGTAAGGAAAACCCTGGGGTGGTGTTTGCTTACTTCCCCCACTAGCTCCACAGTGTTGTTCCCCCCTTGGTGGTTTGAAGGGATGGTGGGGGGGGGGGGTGATCTGTGTGGTGGTCGTTCCTAGGTACACTCCTGAGGGGGCAGGCTGTGCTTGCGTGTGCTTGGGGGCCCAGTATGGGTGCTTAGTCTTTAACATAAAATAAATGAATAAATGGACAGAGTATGGCCTCAGACGAATCTAAATCGCCACATAGCTCCAAGAGAAGATGCTCATCATGCAAGGCTGCTATGGAGAATCCTGGACCAAGGCACTTTGTAACGAGTGTGTTGAGTCAGAGAACATTGTACTGATTTTTTTTTACATTTACAGTTTCCTCAGCCCCAGACCCCCCCCCCTCCCCCCAGCCAGCACAGCAGGAGATTGCTCCACCCCCACCCGCGGTACCCTCCACTTGTGGAGAAAGGGGGGGATGGTGAATCCACTAGAGCTTCTAGGTACAAATTACTCCGGAAAAGGTGGAGGATCTTTTGGGAGCTATCCTCACCACTTTGGGAACCAGGAGGAGAAGACGACTTTATCTCTTCATTTACCAGATGTACCAGGGCCTAGGCGAAAAAACAAAAAAGAGGAGGGTCTTTCCAGTACATGAAGTCCTGGTGGAACCAGTCAAAAAGTAATGGCAGGATCCCGAGAGAGAGCCTTTCTTTAATAGGGCCCTTAAACAGAGATTTCTCTTTTCTGAGGAAGACGCGTCAGTGTGGAGCCGAAAAATCACAGAAGAAGTCACCGAAATTGGACGTGGCCTTCTCTCAGGTCTCTAGGCAGACAGACCTAGCCTTCAAGGATATGGGTTCTTTCTGATCCCATGGATAAAAGGATGGATTCTCTCCTTTAAAAAGACCTGGGACTCCTCGTTGGGGAATCTTAAACCCGCCATGGCTATGACTGTGGTTGCCCGTAATCTGGAGTACTGGCTAACCCAGATTAAAGCACACATTGAGGCTGGCACCTCAAACGAGACAATTGTCTTCATTTCCTACGCTTCTATGGGGCGTGGCTTATATTTTGGATGCGTCAGCCGAATCTGTACATATGTCTGCTAGATCTTCAGCCCTGGCCAATTCAGCAAGAGGGGCTCTTTGGCTTAAGACTTGGCAGGGTGATAGCGGTTCCAAAGTTAAGCTTTGTGAGATTCCCCTTACCAGGGGACCACCTGCTTGCACCAGGCTTGGAAACTGTCCTGGATCGGACGGCGGACAGGAAAGTCAGATAAAAATTCTGGACCGAGGGGCAGAAGCAATCTTGGGGCCAACGGGGGAAGAGGCCGAGGGGAATGATTTTTCGCCCTCCTGAACAGCCCAAGAAAACAAAACGACGAGCTGACCACAGTGGGACGAAGATTGGGGACCTTCCTCCCACAGTGGGAAGTGGTCACCTCCCGGTCCATTTTGAGGATCATAAGGAGGGGGGGGGGTTATCATTTGGAGTTCTCAAGCCCCCTTCCGCGCAGGATGTTCATCACCGAATTACCAGGATGTAGGGGAAAAGGAATCAAACTTTCCTCCCTGGAAGAGCTGGAGGAGCAGAGGGTTGTGGTGAAAGTACCACTGAAGATGATAGTCATACGGAATCCTTCAGGCAAGTTCAGGCTTATCCTGAACTATAACACTTAGATGCTGCAGTTGCTTACAAAAGATTCAGGATGGATTTGATCTTCTCGAAAAGGGCTATCCTTCCCCCACAAACTGCTTCATGCCTCGATAGACCTAAGAGACGCCTACCTGCTCATTCCCATATTGGAAGGGTGTCACATTTTCCTCAGGTTGGCCATAAGGATGGCAGAGGGCACATTACATCTGCAATTTTGGACCCTTCCCTTTGGCCTATCCTCTTACCCCTGCATCTTCACCAAGGTCATGGGAGAGGCCTTGGCTTACTTGTAGCTCACGGGCGTTTGTTATTGCCTACCTGGACAATCTGCTCCCGTTTGCCTCCTCTCAGGAACCGTTGTCCAGGGATCTCAGCGGCAAGGCGCAAGCCTCTGTGGGCTCTGGCAGAAGGAATTTTTCAGTGGGCTGAAACCCAGGTGCTCTCCATGTAGGCGGTTCACCTGAAGGGATAATTGAACCAATTGGCCAACTTCCTGAGCAGAAAAACCTTGAAGGTGACTGGACCCACAATCAGGACGTCTTCAGGTTGATCACTCAGAGATGGGGGTTGCTGGGCGTGGATCTGTTTGCCTCTCGGCAGAATATGAAAAGGCACCTTTTCTTCTCCCTGAGGTGGGATGGGGCGTTTGGAGTGGATGCGCTCATTTCAGAGCTGGCATTTCTCCATATGCTATGCCTTCCCCGCCACTACTAATACTGAGAAAGCTTCAGAAGGAAGATGCTACTGATTCGCACCACTTTGGCCCAGGAGACTGTGATTTTCGGTTCTGAAGGGTCTGGCAGTGGATTCTGCCACTTCGGGAGGACCTTCTTTTTTAGGGCCCAGTTTCCTGTCCCCGGGTGGGAGTGCTGGAATCTCTCAGCCTGGCTTCTGAGGAGTAGTTGCTGAAAAGCAAGGGGTTTTCAGATCACTTGGTGGTGACTGTGCTTTAGAACAGGAAAAGGAAACGCGGGCCGAATACCTTAAGACCTGAAAGTGTGCAGAGCGCTCCTTGGATGTAGGCAGCCAGGTGGCAGTGCTGGAATTTCTGCAAAGTGGGGCAGATAAAGGTCTAGCTGTCAGCACCCTAAAAAGTCAAGTCTCGGCAGGCAGGAAGTGTCTTTTTTTTAAGTATCTTTAGCCGAAAACCCTTGAGCAATCCCCCTTTTCCTATGTGGGATCTAATCGTGGTTCTACAGGCTCTTAGGAGAGCCGTTTGAACCTATTAAGTCTTGTGTGGTAACTCTAAAGACTTTTTCTTTTTTTGTGGCGAGAACTACCGCCAGAAGGGTTAGTGAACTGGAAGCTCTTTCTGTTAAGAGCTCTTTTTCTGCAGGTTTTTCCAGATTGCGTTTTTTTTTTAAGGACAGATCCTGCTGTCTTACCAAAAGTGGCATCAATGTTTCACAGAGACCAAGAAATCCTTTTACTAACTTTCTGTTCGAATCCCGTAAGTGAATGGGAGAGTAACTATCCTAAGTTAGATGCTAGAAGGTGTGTCCTTCAGTACATGGATCGTATGAAGCAATTTTGGAAGTCTGATTCCTCCTTTGTTCTATTTGCTGGCTCTAGTAAGAGTTCTAAAGCGTTCCTTAGCAAGATGGCTTAGGTTAGCCATTAGTCAGGCCTATGTTTCAAGCGGGAAGGAGGTCCCGGTGGGTATAAGGACACATTCCACTGGGGCTGTGACGACTTCCCAGGCGGAGAGAGCTGGTGCTACCCCCCGGAACAGATCTGTTGGGCAGCAACCTGTTCCAGTTTTTCGACCTTCACCAAGCACTACAGGCTGGACCTGTTGTTCGCTAAAGATCAGGCTTTTGGGCGCAAAGTCCTTCAAGTGGTGGTCCCACCCTAGGGGTAAGTACTCTCTTATCCTCTCAGGTGTGGCTGTCCTGAAAGACGAGGAGGGAAAAATGGTTACTCTTACCGGTAACGTCTTTTCCAGGAGTCTTTTACAGGACAGCACTGTTACCCACCCGAAGAAGGTCTGAATATAAGACGGTCAGAAGAATGGAGGTTGGTATGATATGTCTGTGTCGCCCCAGGTGGCCGGAGGCACTCTTGGAGAACTAAAGGGCACCGGCTGATAGGGGGTTTAAAACTACATGGTTGAGGTGGTGTTTCTTGAGAAGGGAGGAGTCAAGGTCTCTGAGGTGGCTGTCCTGGACAAGACATTACCAGTAAGAGTAACTTTTTTTTTTTTTTTTTTTTTTTTTCCCCCATTGCTGCCATTGTTTTGAGTGAAGGGATTTCCTTTCTAGAGAGATTATCTTTTCTATGTTGTCACCTTGAACTGAAGTAAGGGGTAATAGCTCAAAGAGGTACACACAACAATTAAGACCGGAGAAACATTTAAAATCTTTCCCCACACTTCCCAAAACTAAAAAGAATCTTGGATCTTCTTGGGCTTTAACCGCTTCCCATCCTTAGAAAGGAGCAGTGGCATTTCAGTAATCACTGCTCGAGGTATCATTCTTTAGAGCTGTTGATTCCTTTAAAATGATCTGAGCGGCTGTAGATTAGGTAGCAGAAAAAAGAAAGACCAGAGCGCCTATAAGTGTAATATTTAATGCAGGTAAGACAATTGGCCAAATAAAATAAAAAAACGCACACGGAGTACAGGTTCAAAAAGCTCATATAAGGATGACTATCCTGCAGCAGAGGGGTCCATGCCTCCAGTCCAGATGGATGTAGTGCTGCGGTGTAGCAGGGAGCTAATCAGCGAGGACCAAGTGTATCCGGCTTGTAAAGCATCTGATTAAGGTGATCTGGTTTTCATCAGATACTTTCTATAAGACCCCAAATCTCTTTAATATAGAGGACCTGCCACAGTCCATAATATTACCAGAGATGTTCATCTCAAGTGATAAAGTTCAATCAGAAACCAACATTTTAAGGTACAGTGTCAAAAAAAGTTAAAATAAATATATATATATATATGTTAGTGTTAATGCGCAAACGCGCACGTAGGTCCCGCACACATGTGAACAGTGATTGCACCACATGTGAGGTATCGTCACGAACATTAGAGTGAGAGAAATAATTCTAGGGCCAGACCACCTGTCTAAGGCTGGCCATACATTATACAGTTTTATGGGGCAATTTTTCTTAAAATTTGCCAAAACCATATAATAGGAGTTTAAACACTTTCAATTTGTATGCAATCAGGCAGGCCCTTGCACTAAATATTTGAAGGTAAATCTAAAGGAAATTGAATAAGAAAATTGTATAATGTATGGCAGCTATAATCTAAACTGGTATCCTGTAAAGAAATTGAAGGTGTCACCTATCGGGATTTCTAGGTACTATGGTTTGTCGCCATTCCACAGGGGTATGTAATTTTAAAGCGTGACATGTTTGGTATCAGCATAATATCCATCTTTTATATTTTAACAAAAAAAAGTTAGATATTGGGTTAGTATGCACTAACATTCATCAACCACTTACCACACACCTAACTGGGAATGCACATCATGATTTTGATGATAAATAATGGGCTCATGACTGCAGCTAGATGCCATAACCCCGGTATCGGGTTTTCCCATGGGCGGCCAGCTTTCCGATTAAAAGTGATCCCAGCGGCATATTCGCTGTGAGATCACTTTTAGAAGCGACGGTAGTTTCTAAGCTTATCGTTAATCCCGGAAGCGATCCGATGGGGCCACTTGCTGGGCAGTAAATTGAGCGAGGGCAAGATGGCCCCCCGCTCAGCTCTATGCCCTTGGAGGACCTGAGCGACCTCTGATGTCACTTTCGGTTCTCCGGCATAAACAAATGTTTCTCTATCGCTCATTGACAGACGTAGTCTTCTTGATTCTCAAGAGCTGGGTTATGTTGTCTCCGCAGGAGTAGGACTAGGCAGAAAGACAAAACGTTCTGGCTCCACCTTAGGGGCAGTCCCTGAGGGTATATCCTCCCTCTCTCTGCTACAGGGAATCAGTTTTTTTCTGTCTAGTCAGGAGTAAGGACCTAAGTTCCTTGCTGGGATCTTTTGGTCCTGGCAAGACTTTTTTCTTTAGAAAAAGACATTTTTTAGGTAGTTTTTCTCCAGTGTTTTTCCTGTGAGATCTTCAAGCAAAAATGCCGGACTGGGCGACACTTGTGGTCACCCCAGCCGGCCTACGAGCGCGCGCAGACCATGGCATTGCGCTTGGTCGGCCGCGACACATTCAAGTAAGTATGTGGGGCCGGGCGACGGGCTGGATGTTGAGATCCAGTGGTCACCCCGGTTTCTGCCTACGAGCGCGTGCAGACCAGAGCTCCGCGCTGGGTCGGCCGCGACGGAGTCCCAGTGGAGGGACTGACCTTGCGAGTTAAAAGTCTCGATTGGACGCCAGGAACCAGAGAGTCGAGGCGTCCGGAGTGGTCCACAACCCCCCACCCCGGTGGAGAGGGTATTGTGAAGAGAGGGTGCCTGTCGGTTTGGTATGGTGAGTAAACGTTCCCTTTTTTCTTTCCTCGTTATGAGGCAGTATGAATTATGGGCCCCTCCATATATGGTCAGTATATATCTGATACTAATAAGTCCCCCTTGTAATACAGCATGTGTTTGTGGGAAGTGGACTTGGTTTGAGAGCTAACACTCTACCCAGCAGACTGTAACATTACAGCAGACATAGGAGGTATAATCCTACCTTATTTGTAGTGTATCTCCTGTAGATCCATATATCGCCTCTTAGCAGAGATGCAGGTGGATGTGCTGGGAAAACGATTTCGGCGGTCCGCCGCCATTTTGCCATAGACCAAGTGCATGTATGTCCTCAGGTCACGCCGGCCGCCATGTTTTTGGAGTCTTATGTCTCTTCTATGGGGGCGGCCATGTTTCGTGAGCCCAGCTACCTCGTGGAGAGCTGGGAACGCCGGAAGGCGTACACAGGGGGCGGAGCCACGTCCTTCTACCCGGGAAAAAGCAACAGCTCCTTCCAGTCTGTAAAAGACAGACGCTGACTGCAGTTGGTTGGAAACTTCACTGCATCGGTTGGTGAGCCTTGGGGGTCCCTCTCTCTCTCTGTGGGATCGAGAAGCAGGTACTCTGAGGGGCGCTATGCGCTAGGGGGAGACACACAAAAAAAAAAAAAAAAAGAGAAAGTTTTTTTGTTTTTGCTGGCAAAGGTGTCCTGAATTAACATGGACCCTGCCACTCATGTATCTCCTCCGGATCCCCTCGTGGGGTCTGCAGGATCCTCCAGCACCCCACTGACAATTGAATCATTGTCAGCTATTATGGAAACTTTTGTGTCCCGGGTGGAAGTGGCTTGTCAGGGACAGGGCGCAAGAAAGCGACCCCCGCCTACCCCCATTTTATCTGAAACCTCGGATTCAGACTCTGAGCCTATTTCTGCAGTTGCAGGTACTTCATCTGGGATTGGTGTCTCGGGTCCTGTCTCTTCAGACAGCGAGGAGGATGTTTCGGCATCAGCCATAGCCCGAGAGGAAGCGTTGGTAAACGCACTCATTGTATCTGTTCAAGAAACCTTAAGATTACAGGGTATTCCATCGGAAATAGCTGAAACTGAAATCCCTTTTGGGACTAAAAAACGCATCAAAGTGGCGAAGGTTTTTCCATTGCCCAAATGTTTTGGCAATCCAATCGAAGAAGAATGGCGTCTGCCAAAGCGCACTTTTACTATTTCTAAACGCATTAACAGGCGTTATCCGTTTGAGGAAACCCTCATTAAGAAATGGACAGAACCACCTGTGGTGGATTCACCAATTGCTAGATTGAATTAAGCCACGGTTATTCCTCTAGAAGACGCTCCGTCTTTTAAAGATCCAGTGGATCGCAAGATAGAAGCTATGTCTCGCACCATGTTTTCCTTGATTGGATCAGCTTTCAGACCTATAATAGCTATTGGTCTGGTTTCGCAGGCTGTAACTGAATGGACCAAGTGGTTACGCCGGGACTTAGAAGAGGTCCCTCAGGCGGTATCAGATTTGTTGGAACAAATGATACAGGGGTTACAGTTTGTGTGTGATGCGGCGTTAGACGCCACTCCATTATTGGCGCGAGCATCAGTCTCAGCAGTGGTTCTCAGGCGTACACTGTGGCTAAAAGGTTGGTTAGCCGACCAAGGTTCCAAAAAAGCATTGGCTAATATCCCCTTTTCAGGAGAGCGTCTATTTGGAGCCAACTTAGATGAGATCATTAAGGATGGAAAAGAGCGGGTGGAAAGAGCACCTTTTTACCGCAAAATTTTAAAGGTAAAGGAACTCGTCAAAGACGAGGGCCTTCTTTTTCTGCTCACAAGAGGTTTTTTCGTCCCGCGGGTGAAAAAATTAAGTCCTCCAAAGCTCCTGCAGGAGGCGTCAGGGGTCGTTGGTCGGGCAAGCAAAGCCCGCCCCCTCCAGACCTGAAGATAAACCGTCCAAAGCCTGAAGGTGCGCCCCCACCCATAACTGGGGTGGGGGGACGTCTTCGCCGGTTCCCGGATCAATGGCTTTCCAGAATCCCGGACAGATGGGTTTGCGAAGTCATAAGGTCAGGGTACAAGATCGAGTTTCGATCTCTCCCACCGGCGCGATTCTTCCCTTCCAATATCCGACTATCCCCGGATCGTTTAGAAGATCTGCGGAGAGCAGTCACAGATTTTCTACAACAAGGAGTGGTAGTCCACGTTCCTTGGACAGAACGGTTTCAAGGGTTTTATTCAAACCTATTTACAATACCCAGGAAAGAGGGCAAATTGCGTCCAATTCTGGACTTAAGGGCACTCAATTCTTTTGTCAACATAAGAAGATTCAGAATGGAGTCCATTCACACAGTAGCAGCCTTCCTGCATCCAGGGGATGTCCTAGCGTCCATAGACATCAAGGACGCATATCTTCACATTCCCATTTTCGCAGGACATCAGCGGTTTCTTACGCTTTTCCGTAGAAGAGAACCACTATCAGTTTGTGGCGTTACCTTTCGGTCTCGCCACGGCTCCGCGGGTCTTCACGAAGGTGTTGGCCCCAATGTTGGCACTTCTGCGCCAAAGAGGCATATCGATCCTTGGTTACCTAGACGATCTTCTGCTTCATGCAGAGTCCCCTCAGACCTTGCTACAAAACATAGAAATTACTATGATTTCTTTACAGGAATTCGGGTGGCTGGTGAACCAGCAAAAGTCATTTCTGGTTCCCACCCAGAGGCTCGAATATCTGGGTCTAATTCTAGACACAGTCAGGACAAGAGTTTTTCTTCCGGTAGGGAAACTCCGAAAGATTCAATCAGCAGTCCAGTTGTTACTGTCCAACAGCTGGTCTTCCCTTCGGACTTGCATGAGGGTTCTGGGGTTGATGGTGGCTTCGTTCGAAGCAGTCCCATTTGCCCAGTCCCATACCCGAATTCTTCAGCAAGAGATTCTTCTCAGATGGAATCGGAATCCGGAATCCCTGGACAATCAGATCCGATTGAGCAAACAGACCAGAGAGTCTCTGGTCTGGTGGCTTCGGTCTCCGATGCTCAGCCAGGGAAAGTCATTTCTGCCAATATATTGGACGATAGTGACCACGGATGCCAGTCTATCCGGATGGGGAGGAATTCTCGGTCAGTTATCTGTCCAGGGACTTTGGTCCCCGGAAGAATCCAGGTTACCGATAAATGTATTGGAACTGAGAGCGATCAGACTTTGTCTGATTCACTGGACAGAGCAGCTCCAGGGCAGCCCGGTTCGGATCCAGTCGGACAATGCCACGGCCGTGGCTTATGTCAATCACCAGGGGGGCACCAAGAGTGTCCGAGCGGCCAAGGAAGTGGCTTGCATTCTTCGCTGGGCGGAACGATTTGTTCCAGCAATCTCTGCGGTGTTCATTCCGGGGGTGGAGAATTGGCAGGCAGATTATCTCAGCCGTCAGACTCTGGATCAGGGGGAATGGTCCCTCCATCCAGACGTTTTCCACCAGTTGTACCTACGGTGGGGCACCCCGGATGTGGATCTGTTGGCATCACGATTCAACAGGAAAGTTCAGAGATTCGTGGCTCGCTCCCGCGATCCTCTAGCAGAAACCGCAGACGCACTGATCGCCCCGTGGGGGCAATACCAGCTAATGTATGCCTTCCCTCCTCTCGCGTTACTGCCAAGACTTCTTCGCAGGATAGAGGAGGAAGGAATTCCAGTAATTCTGGTAGCTCCGGACTGGCCTCGTCGAGCTTGGTACGCCGACGTGGTCAGACTGGTGGCGGACGTCCCGTGGAGACTTCCTCTCAGGGAGGACCTACTGTCTCAGGGACCGATCTTCCATCCTGCTTTACAATCGCTGGCTTTAACGGCCTGGCTATTGAGACCCAGGTGCTGAAGGACAAAGGTTTGTCAGCTTCAGTTATTCCTACTCTAGTTGAAGCAAGGAAAGCGACTTCCAGAAAGATTTATCATCGCACATGGAAGTCCTACATTGCATGGTGTGAACCTTTGGGGTTCCGTCCTCGGTCTTATTCGATTAGTCGAATATTAGCTTTTCTGCAACAAGGGGTTGAGCAGAAACTGGCCTTGAGTACTATAAAGGGTCAGGTCTCAGCATTAGCTATCTTCTTTCAGAAGCCTTTGGCTACTCATTCCTTGGTGCGGAATTTCATTCAGGGGGTGCGACATCTGGCTCCGCCAGTGCACGCGCCATTACCCCCCTGGGATCTTAATTTAGTGTTGTCGGTTCTTCAGAAACCTCCCTTTGAAGATATTAGGGAGATTCCTCTACCTACGTTGTCCCAGAAGGTGGCCTTCTTGGTGGCTATTACTTCTGCACGCAGGGTGTCAGAACTGGCCGCATTATCTTGTCGTTCACCATATCTGGTGGTTCATAGAGATAAGGTGGTTCTTCGTCTGAATCCATCCTTCCTACCAAAAGTGGTTTCAGAATTTCATCTGAATGAAGAAATTGTGTTACCTTCCCTGTGTCCTAAGCCCAGTCATCCTCGGGAGTTTGCTTTACACTCCTTGGATGTGGTCCGGGCGATCAGGGTATACTTGAAAACGACAGACTCGTTTCGCAAGACGGATTCACTTTTTGTGATCCCGGATGGACCCAAAAAGGGGTTGCCTGCATCTGCCGCGACCATTTCCAGATGGATCAGACAGACGGTAGTACAGGCTTATTCTATTAAGGGTCGGGAGCCCCCGTTCCCTGTTAAGGCGCACTCCACTCGGGCGCTTAGTGCGTCATAGGCCTTTCGCCATCAGGCGTCAGTGGTCCAGGTGTGCAAGGCGGCTACCTGGTCGTCGGTGCATACCTTTACAAAACATTATAAAGTTGATGTAATGGCATCGTCTGATGCCTCGTTTGGCCGCAAGGTTTTGCAGGCCGCAATTTGAGGAGACCAGTGGTCTACCTCGAGGGTTTTTTCCGTTGGAAATTTTTCTTTTAGTCTCATTCTTTGTTTATAATGAGCCTTTAAAACTTCTAGTTTGGCACCGGTTGGGCCTTCTAGATTGGATTTGATTTTGTCAATCCCACCCCTCATTTGTGGCACTGCTTCTGGATGTCCCAGCTCTTGAGAATCAAGAAGACTACGTCTGTCAATGAGCGATAGAGAAAAATTGATTTTTGTAAGATCTTACCGTAAAATCCTTTTCTCTTAAGCTCATTGACAGACGTAGTACCCGCCCCTCTATCATTGAGTTGGGTTGGGTTAAATTCTCTGTTACTCCTTTAGAACAGAACTGATTCCCTGTAGCAGAGAGAGGGAGGATATACCCTCAGGGACTGCCCCTAAGGTGGAGCCAGAACGTTTTGTCTTTCTGCCTAGTCCTACTCCTGCGGAGACAACATAACCCAGCTCTTGAGAATCAAGAAGACTACGTCTGTCAATGAGCTTAAGAGAAAAGGATTTTACGGTAAGATCTTACAAAAATCCATTTTTTTATTTTTGCTTTTAAAGGTAAATGAGAAATGTGGGGTCTTTTTGATCTCAGATCTCTCAAAGGACCTGTCCTGCTTATTTCTATTACAAGGGATGTTTACATTCCTTGTACTAGGAATAAAAGTTATCAAAAAATAAAGGGAGAGTGTAAAAATAAAAAGTAAAACGAGGGAAAAAATGTTTAACGCGCCCTATCCCTCTGTGCTCGTGTGCAGAAGTGAACACATACGCAAAATGCGCCTACATATGTAAACGGTTTTCAAGCCACACATGAGGTATCGCCGCAATCGTTGGAGCGAGAGCAATATTTATAGCGCAAGACCTCCTCTAACTCTAAACAGGTAACCTGTAAACAGTTTTGAAAGCGTTAAATGGTAAAATATTTGCCAAATATTGCCAAACTTTTGCCAGTTCTACTTTTGTTTAAAAGAGATCATGTTTGTACATGTAGCACCCTCCAAGGTAGGTGCTAGGTAAATTATAGTGGGGCCTTGCCTGCTTAACAACAGGGACATATTGTTCAGCTAAGCTGACATGTGCTCTCAGGTGTGTCTGCTGTGTCAAGGGGTCTCCCCACTGCAACCCAATAAGGGCTCTCATTGGGCAGTGGAGGAAACCTGACCAATAGCACACCAGGGCTTGTATCCCTCATGTAAGGGCAGATTCTGCCGCACAGCATTTTTGGAGGGGGTATAGGTCTGTGAGAGGCGCATGTCAGATTGTCTTTGGCAGGAAGCAAGAGTCCCAGGAGGGAGGTGACAGCTGTCTCTCCTCCTGTCAAGAGGAATCGGGTATCCCAGACGGCTTGCCTGAGGGGATACAGAGCTGAGCTGCAGAGAAGGATCCAGTGTGCGGAGGACCAGCGGAGCTGTTGGGGGACGAGTTTCAGGAAAGCATTCTGAGTCGTGAGTACTGCAAATTGCCCCTGGGGTCTGCCTAGGAGAGGAGACCACTCCGGAGAAGGTCGGAGGGATCCAGGACCTAGCTAGCCGGGCAGCGGTGACGGTACAGAGTTAACCCTGAAGAATAAAGGGACAGTACAGAATTAACCCTGAAGAATAAAGGGGGTGCCAGCATTTGGGCCCTGAAGTGTAAAGTGTTTAGTGTTGCAGCAGTATTTGCAAGTGGCTACCTCAGTCAGGGAGGACTGGAGGAAGCAGTGAAAGAGGACTTTTGAGCTAACCGGAGTGTCAGAAGTCAGTTTCAGTTTAGTGACAGCTAGTCAGTGTTCACAAGCGCCAGTAAGTGTTGGTCGGCATTCAGTCGGCGTCATGTCAGAGCTAGAAGGCATTTTTTTTTTCTCAAGTGTCCCATTCTTGTAACTAGTTGAGCCAGAGGAGTATCCCACTCATTCCCTTCTCCCATTCAAGTTCCTAAAATAAAACTAAAAACCAAAGATGCTGGACTGGTCATTGTCTCAGTATTCACACTTGGGCAACGAGCTTAAATGTGCTGTTGGTGTTATGGTAACCACGGCAGACCCATATCCAGCACTGATGCTGGAAATACTGCTACATACATTTAATTATTTTTGGTACAGACTTTGCCCTCTAACCCTCTTTTGCATTCATGTAATTTGTGTTTGGTAAAAATTTAAATCTGTGCATCCAAGAGCAGATTAGATACCCTGAACACATCTAAATGCATGCATATTTTTGTACACTGGAGAAAGTGATCTTGGATGTGTTAAGTTTTTTTTTTTTTTTGTTTATACTTCCCAGCACAATTAGATGCAAGAGACTAGTGTAAACGTAGTCTTATGCCAGATACACACAGCCCGTTGGGTAAAGCGAAAAAAAAAAAAAAAAAACGTTATGTACCAGCCTTTAATGTTGGGCTTCGTTCACATATTGGCGTTTTGGATGCGGCAATTCTGTCCGAGATCCTGAATCATTGCAAATCGTGAGACGCCCGTGCAATTCCTGTGACTCGCAAGGGTACCCCAAACTTGGCACGATTTTGCAGCGATTGTCCCGCAACGAATCGCGGTAAAATTGCGCAAATAGAATTGCAGGACGCAAAAGAAGCTCTTGTACTTTTTTCGGGCAACAGTCGTCCCGCGATTCTGTTTGCGCAATTTTACAGTGATTCGTCAGGCATCAATCTTGACAAAAGCGTGCTGCTTTGAGGTGCGCCATTGGAAGTCAGGGGAATTGCACAGGCGTCCCACGATTTGCAGTGATTCGGGATCACGGGCAGATTTGATCCAAGGCGCCAATATGCGAGCGGAGTCTTTGGGTTTGTGCTGTATGTGATGTGTTTCAATTACTTTTTTTTCAGGTCCACAAGCTAGAACTATTCTTATGCAATCTAGTTTACCCCAAGCCCAGCTGGCGACAATTTGGTAAGACTGTTGAAAGTTCGTTTTACATGTTTATTGTAATATTATCAAAGAGTTTTTAGATTAAATGTCTAAGCCCGATATCCTTGTTTTGATAAAATATTCGATAAATTATTTCCTGTTGCTGGTAACATATTTTGGTGAGGAAATTTCATAGTAGTTATTTTTAGATGTCACAGACTCTGAGTTTGATTTAAGTCAGGTTTAATAAAACTGAATTCTTTTTGTGCTTATACTTTAATTGGAAATGGTTATTTTTTCTTCCTTCAGAAGTTTACCATTTTCATTCTAGAGGCTATAAGCTGCTACACATGCATTACGAAGTTATTGTCCATATTCCCATCACACACAATTCTGGAATATAAGTAGTGGGTGCTGGGAGCAACTGCCAGATGGAGACCCAGAGACATCACAGATCAATGCATATATTATATGTCAGGCATGTGATGAAGGGGTCCTGCATGGCTCTTGAACGTTGTACTCTGTCTCTTGTGATGTGATCATTCTTCAATAAATCTTTCAGATAATAGATGATCTGTGGTATGCTGGCGAATTTCTGCAATTAAATGCTTAATTAATGCACCATAATTTTAGATTAGATTAAATTTTGAGAGTATCGCCTTTTAAATAGTCACTACATTCAAAATTTCAGTTTTTTTATAAATCGCCTAACTGCTTCTTTTAGGGACTGTGTGCTTGCAGCTATATGTATGGGGGTCCAAATCTCTACTTGAGTTCCAAAGTGTCAATGCAACCAAACGTGATAGTTTTAATCTAGTAGGTGCCTTGTGGGCTAAGGAAGCCCCTGGCTGTTTATATGTCTTGTTCTTGTCAACTGAGATATTTCTGCCATAATTTCCAAATCTGTTTTATTCTACATGGAAGTGTTTGCATGTTCCAGCTTCTCCTGTTGCATTTTCCATAAAAACAAAAATGCAACAGGCAGAGGGAGAAGCCCCTCTTATTGCTCGTTACCACTGAGTGGTACGGTTTGGTTCAGTACGGTACGGTTCGGAACGGTACACATTGCGTTTCCACTGCCAATAGTAACCTTTCATGATAGGCGTGGTGTAGCAGGAAAGCTGTGATAGACGATTCTCTGTCAACCAATCAAAGTTCTGCAGAGTGTAGCTCCACCCTTTTGGTACGGTACTAATGTGCTTGGTACCCCAACGAAAGGGTACCAAAAAGTGGTACAGTTCGGAATTAGGGTACCATTCATAATGGAAACGGCATAAATAGCGTACCGTACCGAACCGTACCAGAAAGCTCAGTGGAAACGAGCCATTTATGTCCACAGCGAGTGTACAGACCTGAAAATCTCAGCACAGAGATCCCACCAAACGTCCCTGAGATATAAAAGAAAGAGGGTGTGTAACCCCTACAAATTACTTCTGTTTGGTCCTTTCTTGGCTGTCAAATCTACTACTGAAGGAGTTTTGTGATATCTGACAGTTGCAAGAAATATCTGTTGTTCCTGCCAGAAATCTTGTGAGTGGATAACTTCCTGTGGTCTGGGATTTTGCTCAATTACATTGTTCCCATCTAACACTAAAGACTACAGAAGCAGTCCCCTCTATAAATATGGAGAAGAGAAGAGGGGACGTTTCTGTTGCCTTTTCCTAGAGTGATGATGCTGATTCTCCATATTTACAGTATAGTGAATGAGCATCATCATTCTAGGACAGGTAGTGTTACTGGCAGGATGTGCATGTTAAAATAGAGGGGGGAAAAAGCATGAAAAAAATAAATTATTCTTGGGTGTAGATATGATTTAACTGAGCATGTACCAAAAAAAAAAAAACAAACAAAAAAACAATGTAAACGTCAAGGTCCGGTCTTTTTTTTTTTCCTGAAATTATTACCTGCAATATGGTCTCCCGCTTGGTTTATAGCATATTTTTTATTTTACTCATCCCAGGAATCTTTCAGACATCGATCAAGATGGGAAGTTAACAGCAGAAGAGTTCATTTTGGCTATGCACCTAATAGACATTGCAATGTCTGGCCAGCCGCTCCCTCCAGTGCTTCCTCCAGATTACGTGCCACCGTCATTCAGGTGAGAAAAACAAACTAAATTTTAGGCTGGAAAAACAGTGCTTTATTTGTACATAAAGTATATACATTTTTCGGGATCGTTTTCTATCCCCCTTTGCACTACATAAAAGTATCTAGTCTGGTGCGGAGCATACAGTTTTATGTTGGCGAGGAACATGCTGATGACAGCAGATAAATGACCTTTAACCTGCTGCTTCTCTTTTTTTTTTTTTTTTTTTTTTTTTTTTTTTTTACCAATTCAGCAAGCTGGGGGTGGAGAGGGGATACAATAGAATACCTTAATTGCAAGTGGTGTCCTCCACCTGGCTGTGCCATGTGTGGGCGTTGTGTAAATTTAAGATGAAATATTCCCAGTGCATACTTTATATGAAATGAGTTTAGTTGATGGGAACTATCAATCAGCATCACTTGAAAGTGTGGAAAATGTCACGGCACACCTTATGTTTCATAATATAGACTAAAGTTTTATTTGAAAATTATATCACTGAAGTGCAAGATTTTCAGAGCCTGCAGGCCCCTTCTTCAGACTTGTATGATGATCATTGAATAAAATTTTTAATTGAACTTTTTAAAGAAACTTAACGCCTTTCTGATCACATGATGCATTTATGCGGCATCAGGAAAAGTGGGTCTTAATATCCAGCTGCCACATGCATGCGTCCATGGCTATCTGAGGTTGTTTGCAAACAACCACTCGAACCGTGCTGTCTCCAGCAGCTCTTGGTCACCGGTTCTGATTTAAGGTATGCTAGTGACCTCTCCATATGAAAATCTTAGTACTGAGAAACTGAGAAATACAAATTCCTTGACTGGTAAAACCACTCACATATTTATTTTTTCTGTGTATATTACGGTTTCCCTGTGCAGCTTTAATTGTAGCAGTCATGAGCAGATTTTTTTTTTTTTTTTTTATAATGGTATGCTAATTTTCACAGGAGAGTTAGGTCTGGCAGTGGAATTTCCATAATGAGCTCTGTGTCCATTGATCAGCGTTTACCAGAAGAACCAGCAGAAGAGGAGCCTCAACCTGCAGACAAGAAATTGCCCGGTAATTAATGTATTAGGTGCTTTGCTTTTTTTGACTTTTAAGTTGGGAACTACAATCTTAAAAGTTTGTTTTGTTTGATAAAGTTGCCAGACTACTTTAGTTAACCTTTTGCCCGACCGCCCCCTGCAGATTTACTGCGGCTAGGCTGTTCGGCTGCACGAACTGACATAACTGTACGTCGGTCGCATACGGGGCTAGGGGGCATGCGCGCCTACCCACCGTCCCCGCTATGTCCGGATTCGGTTCAGAACCGATCAGTCATCAGGTCCAGGCCAGTGATTTTTGGCCTGATCGGTTCTGACCAATTGCAGAGATGCCTGTGAAATGTAAACACAGGCACAGGAAATTATGCACTCTTCTCTCCTTGTGCCCTTTTCGGTTCCAGCGTGAGACGAGAGAACATCTACCGTGAGTACACAAGCACTACACTGACACCAGTACACATAGGCACACATTTAACCCCCTGATCACCCCCCAGTTAACCCTTTTACTCCGTCACAGTGTACACTTTACAGATAATTTACTGATCACTGTATTAGTGTCACTTCTGACCTCAGTTAGTATGAGACCGTGGTAGTCCCAGATAGGTTTAGGGTACCCGCCATACATCCCCTAATAAAGATTTAACCTCCTGATCACCCCCAGGTAACCCTTTCACTCCCTTACACAGTGTACACTATACAGTATACAGAAAATTTACTTTTCATTGTATTAAATGTCACTTGTGACTTCAGTTAGGGACCATTGGGCTTTATGCTGTCTCTCTTCAGGAGTAGGACTAGGCAGAAACCTTTTTGGTTACGCCCCTGAGGCAGTCCCAGAGGGTATACCATCACTTCCTGCTGTAGGACTCCAGTTTTTTTCTCCCTAGTCAGGAGTAAGGATCTGGCTCTCTGCTGGGATCTGCGGTCCTGGCATTTTTTCCTATTCGTTTTACTTTTTTCTTTATTTGTTTTTGTTCCTGTGTGAACTACAATCAACAGTTCCTGTGTGAACTACAATCAACAGCCGAACTGGGCAATGCACTGGATATTCTAGATCCTTATAGTCTTCCCAATCTGTCCTGCGAGCGTGACCCAACTATGAGCTCCGTGTTAGGTTGGCCGCGACATAGCCCCACTGGACGGAGGCTGACTGGTGAGTGAAACACCTCGCAAGGTCGCATAGCCCTGGTTACGACAGCAGTCATGACCAGAGTCACAGCGTACCCATTCCAAGATGGTGTGGTAGACTGCTGGGAGTAACGCCTGCCTGGTGACCATGGTATGGTCAGTAGTGTCCCCCCTCCTTTCCTGCGGAATTGCTGGGGTGGTTGCGGGCTCCCCTGGTGATGGTAGGCCCCTCCTGTGTCCTTCCTCCCCCTTGTTTCCCCATTCTCCTTTGCAGGCTATCCCCCTAAGTAGGTGCCCTCATCTGTCCTCTGTCACCCCCCCGGCCCCTTTTGGGGGCATGGGTGAACTTTGGTAGGGGGGCTGCATGGTGCTGGGCCAGAGGAGCGGTGGGTGATGCTGCTGTTGGCCCCCTGTAGGGGGTTTCCATACCTAGGTGCTGTGGTCTGTGAATATTTCCCTGGGGTACTGTGGGGTGCAGGGTCCCCTGCAGCGCCGCGTGGTGCCGCCATTTTGCCGTGGATTCTGTATTCCCGGCTACGGCGGCCATGTTTGTGTAGTCCAGCGGCCATGTTTTTGGTTTCCCCATAGTTTCAATGGCGGACTTTTTCCTGTATTCTAATGCAGTGCTGAGGCTGCTGGGGCCTCTAGTGTCAGGTCAGCGTTTCCCCTTCATCTTTCCAGCAGTGTGGCTGACCGTTTTGGCGTTCTCCAGCTCAGGGTGAGTCTCTGGGGGTATCTATCCTTCCTATTCTGTATTCAGCACCGCGGGTGCGTTGATTCTTGTGGTGCCCCAGCGGTACACAGGGGGGAGGGGTCTGGCATTTAAAATGAATAAATAAAAATACATTAAAAAAAAAATTTCTTTGCTGAGCAGCTCGGTTTTGTTTAACCCTTTGTGGTCATTGAGCCTATGGAGTGCATTTCACCGCAGGATCCTCCGGCTATGACAGCAGCCCTGCAGTCGCCAGTAGCCAAAGTAGATATGGCCCTGCAAAGGAGGCCTGGCAAGAAGCGCCCTCCTGCCTTCACCTGTATCCTCTGCTTCCTGAGGTGGATTTGGCCACTGTGGACGAGAGTCAGTCAACTTGGTCTGCGTCCACGCACGCTGGTGCTCTAATAGTGAGGGTGAGTCGTCCTCCTATGCAGCCACGCATGAAAAAGTGCTGGTGGAGGCCCTAATTGTCAGTGCAGGAAACTTTTTAATTGGATGACTCAGCTGAGGCGACGCCGGTGCAGTTTGGCACCCGCAAATCGTCCAAGGTAACTAAGGGGTGTCCCTTTCCTGCCTATTTTGATGAGCTTGTCACTTGTCAGTAGGGTTCCCTGAAACGCATGGTTGGAATACCGAAGTGTTTTGCTAGGAGATATCTCTTTGAGGAGTCTCTTCTGAAGAAACTAACGGTTCCACCATTGGTGGTTTCTCAGATTTCCACGTTGAATAAGGCCACACTTTTGCCAGTTGAGGATTCCCCCGTCTTTTAAGGACCCTGTGGACAAAAGAGCTTGGGCTCTGGTCCGGTACCTCTTTTCCGTGGCTGGTTCAATTTTAAGGCCGGTGTTTGCTATCCCCTTGGTATCCCAGACTTTAACTGAGTGGGCTAAGATTTTGCGCCAGGATCTGGAGGGGAGTCAACACCCTTCTGAGCTAGCGGATCAGTTGATCCAAGGGTTACAGTATATTTGTGCTGCATCCCTGAATGCGGCCCCTTGGCCGGCAGGGTTTCTGTGATGGCGGTGATCCTTCGTCGCATGATCTGGTTAAAGTACTGGTCAGCAGGCCAGGCTTCTAAAAAGGTGCTGACTGATCTTTTTTGTAGGTGACCGTCTGTTTGGTGCCTCTATGGAAGAGATCTTTAAGGGCCTTACGGGAGGCAAGAGTACATTGCTTACGCAGGCTGCTAAGGGCAAGGAACCTCGCCATAAGCTCATTCAGGACAAATGGGTCCACAAACTGATTTGGTTCGGTTACAAAATCAAGTTTTTGGTCCTTGCCTTCGGCAAGGTTCTTTCCTTCCACCTTATGCCTGTCTCCAGAGCGGCTACAGGGCCTCTACGGAGCAGTGCAGGACCTGTTAGTACAAAGTGTTATTGTGCCGGTTCCAGAGTCGAAATGTTTCCAAGGTTTTTATTCAAATCTGTTTACAGTTCCCAAAAAGGAAGGCAAGGTTTGTCCGATCTTAGATCCCGTGACTCTGAACCACTATGTGCGGGTTTAGAAATTTCAGATGGAGCCCATCCGCACAGTAGTAGCTTTCCTTCATCAAGGAGATCTGCTGGCTTCTATCGATCTCGAGGACGCTTACCTTCATATTTATATTTCGAGCGTCAGCATTTTCTTCGTTTTGCCGTGGACGAGGAGCGCTTTCAATTCGTGGTGTTACCCTTTGGTCTCGCCTCAGCTCCTCGGGTGCTCACAAAGGTTTTGGGTCCAATGTTTGCCTTGTTACGGCAGAAGGGGTTGCGGTACTAGTTTACTTTGACAATCTGCTTTTGCGTGCAGTGTCTTCCTCAGCTCTAGACGCCGACTTGGACGTTACAGTGCG
This sequence comes from Pelophylax lessonae, assembly GCF_965119305.1. Taxonomy (NCBI): domain Eukaryota; kingdom Metazoa; phylum Chordata; class Amphibia; order Anura; family Ranidae; genus Pelophylax; species Pelophylax lessonae. The sequence continues at coordinate 100,615,712 of NC_138769.1, forward strand.
AACTCTGCAGGAGTTCGGGTGGACACTGAATTTTCAGAAATCGGCACTGTCTCCATCCAAAAAGCTGGACTACTTGGGTGTGACGCTGGATTCAGCGTCAGCCCGGGTGTTTCTTCCTGAAGCTACATGATGCTGCTGTTTGGCTCCTGTTGTCCAACCATCGATCATCACTCAGAACTTGCATGCAAGTGCTGGCTCTTATGGTCTCCACCTTTTGAGGCGGTTCCATTTGCGCAGTTCCACACCAGATCCTTGCAAAGGGAGATTCTGATCAAATGAAACAAGGGTCCGCTGTCATTGGACAATGTGATCCTGTTGAGTCGGGGTTTGAGGGAGTCTCTCCTATGGGGTTTCGGCTCCTCTAGCACTACGTCTGGGAAAATCTTTTCTTCCCCCTGTATTGGATTTTAATCCCCATGGATGCCTGTCCGGATGGGGAGGTGTCTTGGGGGTTTGTTTGGCCTAAGGTGTCTGGACTCGGGAGGAGTCCAGGTTACCAATCAACATCCTGGAAATTCGGGAAATCAGACTTTGTCTCACTGAACGGATCGTCTGCAGGGATGCCCTGTGCGGAAACAATCGGACAATGCTAGGGCTGTGGCATATATCACTCATCAAGGGGGCACAAAGAGTGAGAGGGAAGATCATCTGTCTCAGGGACCAATCTTCCATCCTGCTTTATGGTCCTTGGCTTTAACGGCCTGGCTTATTGAAAGCCAGGTGCTGAAAGACAGAGGACTGTCGGAGTCGGTAATTCCTACGCTGTTGAAAGTTCGGAAATCTACTTCCAGCAAGGTTTATCATAGAGTTTGGAAGGCTCACACTTAGTGTGAGTTGCGGGGGTTTTTCCCTGCTCCTTTTCTGTGTCGCGCCTGTTGGCGTTTCCACAATTAGGTGTAGATCAACGTTTGGCTCTGGAGATTTTCTCCTTGATTTTATTTTCCAAAGGCCACTGGCGGCGAAGTCCTTGGTTCACACTTTTGTTCAGGGAGTTTGCCATCTGGTGCAATCCCTGGTACCTCCATTGGATCTCAGTTTGGTTCTGTCGATGCTTCAAAAGCCTCCTTTTGAAAATATTTGAGATATTCAACTGCTCACTCTGTCACAGAAGGTGGCTTTCTTAGTAGCTAATACTTCTGTACGCCGCGTGTCGGCGTTGGCTGCGTTGTCCTGTTGGTTACCATACTTGGTGTTTCATTGGGACAAAGTGGTATTGCGACCCTGTCAGGCGTTCCTTACTAAGGTTGTCTCGGGGTTTCATTTGAATGAAGACATTGTGTTACCGTCCCTATATCCTAAGCCTAAACATCCTAAGGAAATTGCCTTACATTTTTTAGATGTGGTAAGGGCGATGCGGGTTATCCTGGCGGTGACTGGACCGATTAGAAAAAACGATTGTTTGTTCTTACGGTTGGATCTCGTAAGGGGTAGGCTGCATCTGCTGCAACCATTTCCAAGAGGATCAGGCAGATGGTGGCGCAGGCCTACTCCATTAAGGGTCGGGTACCTCCTTTCCCTGCTAAAGCGCATTGTAGGAGGACGCTTGGTGCCTCCTGGGCCTTCCGTCATCAGGCGTCAGTGGTTCAGGTGTGCAAGGCGGCTACATGGTCCTCTGCACACACATTCACAAAATTTTATAAGGTCGATGTACTTGCATTTTTGGATGCAGCGTTTGGCCGCAAAGTTTGCAAAGGCTGTGGTTGCAGAGGCTTCCGCTTCTTGAGGGTGAAAATTTTCCTGGTGGTGAGCTCCAGTTATTCCTACTTGAGCTCCTGTTACCTGGTTGACTGTGTTTAGCCTTGTTGGAAATTCTGCGTTTGCTGTGTTTTTTTTCCCACCCCTCATGTTGACACTGGTTTGGGACATCCCAGTGGTCTGAAGACTTGAAGCTGTCGGTCAGTAAACGAAAAAGAAAAATTTATGTCTTACCGTAAACTCCTTTTGTCTGAGGTTCAACCCCTCTTTGGGATTGAGTTATATGTTCTTCTGACATTGCTTGTTACAAACTGGATTCCTAAAGCAGGAAGTAATGGTATACCCTCTGGGACTTCCCCAGGGGTGTAACCAAAAAGGTTTCCGCCTCGTCCTACTCCTGAAGAGAGACAGCGATAAAGCCCAATGGTCTGAAGACTTGAGGCTGCGTCTTTCCCAAAAAATTGCATTTGGAAAATCTCTGCGCAATTACCGCAGAGATTTTCATATAAACAAAGTGTCAGAAAAGGTTTTTTCTTCAAGTGGTTTAGAAGAGTGGGTGATGTGTGGCATAAGTTACTAATATTGGGCCAAAAATGCTAGGACAGTTCAAACATTCAAACACCCCCCAAATGACCCCTTTTTGGAAAGTAGACACCCCAAGCTATTTGCTGAGAGGCATGTTGAGTCCATGGAATATTTTATATTTTTCCACAAGTTTCGGAAAATGAAATAGTTTTTTTTTTTTTTTCTTTTTATCATTTTCAAAACTTTGTGACAAAAAGCAAAATCTGAAAAATACTCAAAATGCCTCTCGGCAAATAGCTTAGAGTGTCTACTTTCCGAAAAGGGGTTATTTGGGGGGGGGGGGGGGGGGGGGCTTTTTTGCTTTCTTGGCATTTCATGGCCTCCGAAACTGTGAAATCAACAATTTACTCCCTTAGAAAGCCTGAAGACAGTGATTGGTTTTCAGGGTCCTGTACGCAGCTAGACTGCCAAAAAGTCTCACACATGGGATATCCCCATACTCAGGAGAAGCAGCAGAATGTATTTTGGGGTGTAATTCCACATATACCCATGGCATGCGTGAGCAATTTATCATTTCAATGACAACTTTGTGTAAAAAAAAAAAGTGTTTTTTTTTTTGTTTTTTTTTTTGTCAATTTTTCAAACACCTGTGACATAAAATAGCCCTGCTATTTTAGCATTTCAAGAAATGAGATAGGCAGTCAGAAAGTAAAAGCTGCGTAAAATCCAGTATATACACCATAGTTTGTAGTTGCTATAAATTTTGCGCAAACCAATAAATATACGCTTGTTGAGATTTCTTTTGTCAAAGACGTAACTAAATACATTTTGGCCTAAATGTATGACAAAAATTGAGTTTATTGAATATTTTTTTTTTATAAGAAAAAGTAGAAAATCTAAATTTTTTTGTCTCAATTTTTAGTCTTTTTTTCGTTTATATCTCAAAAAATTAAAACCGCAGAGGTCATCAAACACCACCAAAAGAAAGCTTTATTTGTGGGGAAGAAAAGGACATAAATTTAATTTGGGTACAGCATTGCATGACAGCGCAATTACCACTTAAAGTCAAGCAGTGCCAAATTGCTAAAAATGACCTGGTCATTAAGGGGGTAAAACCTTCCGGTCCAGAAGTGGTTAATGATGGACCTTTTGGTTCATTTTGAAGGCAAGCTCAGAACTTGCATCAGCAGAATTCTTTAATTGAAATACAGCATGTGTTTTATGATAGTATTAAATCTGATTGTGCTTTTTTTTTTTTTTTTCTTTTCTTTTCTTTTCTTTTTCTTCTTTTTTTTTTTTTTTTCCTACACTTTTAAAGATTTGCTACCACCAAACACGTGTAGGGGCTGAAATGGTCACAACAGCAAATATAGTTAAAGCAGGACACTCTGAAAGTGAAAGTTTAAAAAAACGGAATTTTTGTAAAATCTTACCTGTAAAATTCCTTTCTCTGAGTCCTCCGACAGTCGCCGCCTCTTCATATTCGTCACATATGGGGGTATTAGACTTTGCTCCGAAGGAGTAGCTAGGCAACAGAATATGTTAACAATAAAGCTTTAACATATCCCACCCTCAAGGGATGGTCCCCTCAGTCAATACCCTCCTACTTCCTGCAACCATATCTCAGTTTTAGTGGAATAGCAGTAGAGTATACATTCAAACCCCAAAAGAGGGGCGGGGGCGGCGACTGTCGGAGGACTCAGAGAAAGGAATTTTACGGGTAAGATTTTACAAAAATTCCGTTTTCTCTTACGTCCTCCGACAGTCGCCGCCTCTTCATATTCGTCACATATGGGGACGTCCCAAAGCAGTGCAAACATGAGGGGTGGGAAACGCATCCGCGCCGAAAGGCAACGCAGTCTCCACATCAAAGAAAGGAACCTTACCAAAGGAAGGAAACTAGCTGGGCAACAGCAAAAATAAGTGCTCAACAGGAGCAACAACCCAGGAAAAGACAAAAAACCAGGGGATACAAAACTTATCCCAACAGCCAGGAGTCCCCAACAAGGGACCCTAGGGAACAGCCGCACTAAGAACCTTGCGGCCAAAGGAAGCATCCGCCGAGGCCTGAACATCTACTTTGTAGAATTTTGTGAAAGTGTGCACGGTCGACCAAGTCGCCGCCTTACACACCTGGGCTACAGAAGCCCCATGACGACAGGCCCAAGACGTACTCAGAGATCTAGTAGAGTGCGCCTTCACAGGCACAGGGGGAACCTTCCCCTGCAAGGCATAAGCCTGTTCAATGGTCTGCCTGATCCATTTGGCAATGGTAGAGGCGGAAGCCGCCATGCCCTTCCGAGGACCCTCTGGAAGAACAAACAAGGAGTCCGTCTTTCGAAAAGACTCAGTCGATTTAAGGTAAACCCTAATCGCTCGAACAACATCCAGAGAATGCAATCTCACCTCCTTAGGATGTTTAGGCTTCGTGCACAACGAAGGCAAAACAATATCCTCGTTAAGATGGAATTCCGAAACTCGTTTCGGCAGAAAAGAAGGATTAGGTCGCAAGACCACCTTATCCAAATGAACAACCAGGTACGGAGACTTGCAGGACAAAGCCGCCAGTTCCGACACTCTGCGAGCCGAAGTGATCGCCACCAAAAAGGCGACCTTTTTGGACAACATAGACAACGAGATCTCCCTGATCTGTTCAAAAGGAGCACGTTGTAACACAGACAGGACTAGATTCAAGTCCCAAGGGGGCAAGGGATCCCTCCTAGGAGGAACCAGATGCCGCACACCCTGAATAAAAGTGCCAACCAAGGAGTTGGAAGCTACGGGACGTTGAAACAGAACGGCCAGCGCAGACACCTGACCCTTTATCGTAGCCAGCGCCAAACGCTGATCGACACCCGTCTGAAGGAAAGACAGCACACGGGAAACCGAGTACGTGCGGGGTGAAAACCCCCTGGACTCACACCAGGCAAAATAGGCCTTCCAAGTACGGTAATAAACCTTTCCCGAGGAAGACTTCCTCGCGTTGATCAAGGTATGAACAACCTCTGGAGAGAGACCCTTCTCCTTCAGGACCTCGGTCTCAACAGCCAGGCCGTCAAAGCCAGCGACTGTAAAGCAGGATGGTAAATCGGTCCTTGAGACAGTAGATCGTCCCGAAGAGGCAGACGCCAGGGGGCGTCGACCGCCAGATTCACGAGGTCTGCGTACCAGGACCGGCGAGGCCAGTCCGGTGCCACAAGAATCACCGTGCTGCGTTCCGAGTGTAACCTGCGAAGGAACCGGGACAGCAACTGAATCGGTGGAAACGCGTACATCAGCCTGTACTGACGCCACGGGGCCACTAACGCGTCCGACGCGTCCGCCCGAGGGTCGCGCGTCCTTGCCACGAACCTCTTCACCTTGTAGTTGAGGCGAGACGCGAACAGGTCCACATCTGGAAGACCCCACTTCGCGCACAACATCTGGAAGACAGCCGGGTGGAGAGACCATTCCCCCTGATCCAGGGTCTGGCGACTCAGATAGTCCGCCTGCCAGTTCTCCACTCCCGGAATGTGAACCGCCGTTATCGCCGGGACATGAGTCTCGGCCCAAGACAGAATGTCGGCCACTTCTCGAGCCGCTCGGGCACTCCTGGTGCCCCCTTGGTGGTTGATGTAGGCCACCGCCGTGGCATTGTCCGTCTGCACCCGAACCGGGCAGCCCTGCAGCCGGTCCGTCCAGCGATGAAGACAGAGCCTTATCGCACGCAATTCCAGAATGTTGATCGGGAGGGAAGACTCCCCCTCCGACCAGGTCCCCTGGGCGGACAGAACGCCCAGAACACCACCCCAGCCCGACAGGCTGGCATCCGTGGTGATTATCGTCCACGAGATCGGACGAAACGACTTGCCCCCGGACACCAACGGGGACTGGAGCCACCACAGGAGGTTTTCCCTGGTGCGATGACTCAACGAGATCTGAAGATCCAGAGATTGAGGTCGCCCGTCCCACTTGGACAAGATCTCCGCTTGGAGACCCCGCGTGTGAAACTGCGCGAAAGGAATCGCCTCGAAAGCCGAGACCATCAATCCCAGACATCTCATACACGTCCGCAGAGACGAGTTCGGAACGTCCCTGAGGGACCTGACTTCCTCCTGAAGAGTCCTGAGTATGTCTTCCGGCAGGAAGACCTTCGCCTGCACCGAGTCCAGTATCATTCCCAGATAGGGAAGACGAACCGACGGACTCAGAGTCGACTTTGGAACATTTATCGTCCAACCGAACTCCTGCAGAGTTTGCATCGTGACAGACAGGTCCTTCTCCAGACCCTGACTGGTCGCAGACCGAATCAGAATGTCGTCCAGATACCCCAGGACAGAAATGCCCTGGGCTCTCAATAATGCCAGAACCGGTGCAAGCACCTTGGTGAAGACCCGCGGAGCCGAGGCGAGCCCAAAGGGCAACGCCACGAACTGGTAGTGATCCTCCGCAATGGCAAATCGAAGGTATCTCTGATGACCCTCGAATATGGGGATGTGAAGATACGCATCCTTCAAATCGATGGAGGCCATGAATTCCCCCGGAACCAGGGCAGCCACCACCGAGCGCAGGGATTCCATGCGGAACTTGCGAACCCGCACAGAGCGGTTCAGAGCTTTCAAGTCCAGAATTGGACGAACCTTGCCCTCCTTTCTGGGCACAGTGAACAGATTGGAATAAAACCCCCGAAATCTGTCCCGATGAGGCACCGGAACCACCACTCCCTGAGCCCTCAGGTCCCGCACCGCCAGGCGCAGATCCCGCAGGCGCTTTGGAGACAGTTGTAGATTTGAGGGAAAAAATCTGCTCTCTGGCCGAGAGAGAAACTCGATCTTGTAACCAGATCGAACGATTTCCAGAACCCATCTGTCCCGCACACGGGCCAACCAGGGCTGAAGAAAACCGAGCAAGCGTCCCCCCACCCCAAAACTGGGTGAGGGCGCCCCTTCAGGCCGAACTGTTATGGGCCGCAGGTCCGGATTGGCCGGACTTCTGTTTTCCAGACCAGGGCTTCTTCTGAGAGCCCTGGCCCTTGAACGGTTTGCCCTTGTAGTGCGGCCGAAAGGCACGAAAGGACCCCTGAGGGGGCCGAAAATTAGCATGCTTCTTCCCAGAAGCCCCCTTAGCCTTGGGGAAATGGGGCAAGAGAGTGCTCTTACCCCCAGTAATCCCCTTAATCAACACATCCAGGGACTCCCCAAAAAGGCGAGACCCATCATAAGGCAGATTGGCTAAGGTTTTACGTGAAGATTGGTCCACCGACCAACATTTCAACCAAACCAGGCGGCGAGACAACACCGCCACGCTGTGCACACGCGCGGCCAACGGAATCAGGTCCAGGTCCGCATCACACAGATACATGACACCCTGGTGGATCTGATCCACCATATCCAGGGTCGCCGCTGAGGCCGAATCGGCCACTAGGACGCGCCTAAGCATCTGCGTCCAACTTGCGATCGCCTGGGCCGCCATGAGAGAAGCAAACAGAGCCTTAAGCATAGAACCCGTAACAGAATAAGTATGACGGGCAAGAGACTCCAGTCTCCTATCCGTGGCATCACGGAAAATAGGGGATCCCTCTGCCGGGATCGCAGTGGCTTTGTTCAAAACCGCAATAGCATGATCTACTGGCGGAGGCACACACCACCGTTCATCAGTGGCAGGCGAGAAAGGATAACGCAGCTTAAATTTACTTGGTACCGCAAAAGGCTTGCGCAAATCGCGCCATTGGTCCTTAACAGCGCGCTGAAAATCAGCATTGCAGGGAAAGACCTGCGGCGTCCTGCGTTTTCTCTGCGTCCCATAAGCCGCCAAGGCAGCTGGGGGACACACCTCGTCCTGCAAACGTAGCGTCTGCTTAATGGAAGCAATCAACTCATCCATGATTGCAAGCTCTTCAGGCGAGCCAGGGGGAGAATTATCAACCCCCTCAACTTCAGCCTCTACCTCAGACCCCACTAGATCCAGAGAGGAGCGGGACCCCGATAGGGGGGTCCCCGCCAGAACAGCCCCATCACCTTCACCCTCAGATTCAGAGGACAGAGCAACTCTGGGCCGTTTAGTAGATTGAGCAGCCACCAGCATTTGCACCTGTGCAGCAAGGCCAGCCACAATAGTGGCCAAATCCCCCCCTGGGGGGGAAACAGCGGTCCCCTGGCTTTCCATCAAGACTGTGGGAAATTTGCCCTCCTGAGAATCCATTGCCCCTGTATGCCAGACAACCAAGGGTTAACTGCCCCCTTACAGCAAGCGCGGCAAGCGCAGCCCACCGCACCACACTCAGGCACAATGAGACCCCCACAGGGAATATACAGACTGAATACAGGCAATGGAACACAGGAATAGAAGGATAAAACCTGAGGAGACTCCGCTGCTGCTGCTGCCTCGATCGGCGCTTCCAGGAGAGAGGAAATGATGCTGCCAGGGCGCTCTATGTAAGCCTATGGAGGCTACAAGAAAATGGCCGCCGTGCATATAAACCATGCGGCCGGAGCGGGCGCCGGTAAAATGGCGCCGTTTGGCGCCGAAATCGCCGCTCCACAGTGCATAAAATCACACACAATATCATCCCATAATATGGATACATGTTAGATCGCCGCAGCGATCGCTGTATATGCCCCAACATGCCATTAAAAACATGCCCCACAGCACACAGCTCCTCACACTGCCCAGCCTGACATACTCAGTGTCATACAGCTCCCCCCCCCCCCTTGCAGCCCACAGCATGCAGCCGAGAGATAGGGAGACAAGCAGTGTGATTAAAGGCAGGTTACACAGTCCCAGACTGAGACCCCCCCAGACAGACAGGTCCCCACATAGATACACTTACCTCACATGGCGTGGGGAACCCGCACAGGCGAACAAGCCGCTGCACATGAGGCAGGGAGAGTCGCTACTCAAGACGCACACAATGGCGGTTCAGAAACCGCACAGCGTCCGGTGAGGTAGCCACCTCACCAATCATCCCTGCACCGAACAGGGATGGGTCGTTCACCGTGCCAGGAGCGTTACCTGGCTGAACGCTCGATGGCAGACTGGGAAGCCACTGACCCACGACCTGCGACCAGGGGGATCAGCCCGAGACCCAGTCCGCATGATCCTCTTCGTCCGAAGAACTAACTAATGCTGACAAAAATAACAGCTAAGTAAAGGTAGAGAGAAAACTCAAACAAAATATCAAAAAGAAGAAAGAGTCTGGGACAAAAAGTCCCAGCACAGAGAGAGCCAGCCACTCCTGACAAGCTAGACATTAAAACTGAGATATGGTTGCAGGAAGTAGGAGGGTATTGACTGAGGGGACCATCCCTTGAGGGTGGGATATGTTAAAGCTTTATTGTTAACATATTCTGTTGCCTAGCTACTCCTTCGGAGCAAAGTCTAATACCCCCATATGTGACGAATATGAAGAGGCGGCGACTGTCGGAGGACGTAAGAGAAAGAATGCGTACCTGCATGCACACTTGCAAGCTATGCATTTTTTGACTGTTCCAGAATGTCTCCTTGCTGCTGTTCAGACAGTGTAGGATGTGGGATTGTCCATGTCCTATTTGCTTTTTTTTTTTTTTTTTTTTTTTTTTTTTTGCACAAGTTGCTTATTTGTTCCTACAGAGGTGTATTCAGTCCCTCACATGAACCCCATTTTCTTAAGGTAGTTGCACCCCTTTATTATTTTCCACTGAATTATGAATTATGAAAAAGGTAAAAAATGATTTGCACGAATGCTGAATGCACAGTTTTTAACTTATAATTTCTTTGTGTGCTTGCATTAAAAAAGATATGCAGGTTCTGCTTTAAAAATATACAGCAGTGGGTTTGTGAAGGTTGGTGTTTCTACCTCCTCTACCACCAAATTGACAGTATGTGTGACAATAGCTGACATCAAGGAAGGAGTTGTTGAAGAATTTAATTACTACACCAAGTAGTCATTTGTTCCCCATACCTAGAAGGTTGAGTTTTTAATTTAAGTAGAATTGAGAAGAGGGAAAACCGTAAAGGTAGGGCAGTATTTTTATTATTATGTTGAGTCTTTCCTTGACCTCCGGGAAGGTTTTACCCCCTTCATGACCAGGGCATTTTTTGCTATTCAGCTCTGTGCTACTTTAACTGACTATTGCTCAGTCATGCAACACTGTACCCAAATGAATTTTATATTTATTTTTTCACACAAATAGAGCTTTCTTTTGGTGGTATGTGTTTTTTTTTTTTTTTTATTATAAAAAAAAAAAAAAAAAAGAATATTTTGAAGAAAATGTTTTTTTTTTCTACTTTGTTACAAAACGCATCCAATAAAAAAAAAAAAAAAATCTAAATCACATTTCTTCATAAATGTAGGCCAAATTGTATTCTGCTACATCTTTTTGTAAAACACAAAATCCCAAAAGGTGTATATTAATTGGTTTGTATGAAAGTTACAGCAAAGCATTCTCTCAATGGCACCAGTGTCGAGCGGTCAACCTCCTATTTTCAGAATGCAGCAGGGCAGCGGCTTAGTGCAGACCCTGAAAGCAAGTGGCGTTCACTGGTGTAGCTGTGTCTGCTTCGGTGATTTCCAGCTTCTGGGGCATCAACCAGGTATAGTATATACATGGTAACATTGGTCCAGCTTTGACCAATGTAACTGTGTAAAAATTCTGGCAATTCTTCCAAGTGTTTTGCACTTCAGGTTTGTTTTAGGGAACGGTTCTTGTCCAAGCTCTGAGCAAGGGCAAAGCTCATCCAAGAAATCTGAATAATTAAGTTCCAAATAACTAAATCAGAGGGGCACACAAGTGGGTTTTGAGGGGTTGAAGGTAACCGGCACCTTGCGTTTCCTGGTCCTAGAAAATACTTGATTTTTGTAAGGGCTGGCAGGTTTACTTTGATCACTCAGCTTTGTTCCACACTGGCGTTCTTAAGATTTGCCTTGTAAATTGGGCCAAATAGTCAACCAAGTTTGCCTTACTGAAAGTGTATTCCAAGCATTCACTACACTTTAGGTAAAGTAATACTTCCTAAGGGTTAGGTTTTTTCTTTCTCCCATCTAGTTTGGGTCATGCCTTTGTGTTATTAATTTCTGCCTTGCACTGAAAACACTGCCCTCCTAAACCTTATTTACACCCTGAACATATACGAAGGTTTCAGTCTTGTTCCTTTTTCTCCTCCATTCTCTGCCAGTGACCTTTGAAGATAAGAAGCGGGAGAACTTTGAACGTGGGAACCTAGAGTTAGAGAAAAGGAGGCAGGCTTTGTTGGAGCAGCAGCGTAAAGAGCAGGAGCGGCTTGCACAGCTGGAACGGGCTGAACAGGAGAGGAAGGAGCGTGAACGGCAGGAACAGGAGCGAAAGCGCCAGCAAGAGCTGGAGAGACAGCTGGAGAAGCAGCGAGAGTTGGAACGTCAACGGGAAGAAGAGCGGAGGAAAGAAATAGAGAGGCGAGAGGTAGCTCCTCATTATATAGTAGTCTTCTGTCTTCAACAAGCTTATCAAGTAAAAGCTTGTATTTGGGAATCTCAATAGTTCATTGCACCTTCCTACTAAACTTTGATACAGACCATGATAAAAACATGATTAGAAATACTGATCCCTTACCACTCAAAAATAAACCGATGTGGCAAGTGTTCTATTTGTGAGATAAAAAAAGAGTTTTCCCACATTAATTGCTAGTCCATTAACTTTATTGGGCTTCATGTACACATCCTACTTTGATCGCTGGCGGGCCGGCGATCAAAACGTTCCTATCCTGATACGATTCTTCCACGTTCAGGAGAGGGAGATTGAAGCTCCCCTAACCACAGCAGCTCCTAAACTCTGCTAAATGTCTATGTGTATATTGACACAGGCTTTTATGGAGTTGAGTTTAGTAGCTTTGGCAGAAAAATGCCTAAAGTTTAGGAGCTGCAGTGTAAATAAAGCCTGTCACAAAAATGGGTTAGAGTGGTGTAGTTTTTGCTAGAAATTTGTATGTACCTTCAAACATATTGAGAAGGCGTTGTAATGAGATTTATGTAGTTAGGATCTCCTTTAAGTTATAAGGGAAAAGAGTAGGCAGAGCCTCGATGATCTGGAATCCTGCTCTGTCTTGACTTTGTTCCTGACAGCATATGTTGTATTAAACTGACCTGGAGCACAGATCTAAAGCTTGTCTGGTACAGCTAATTACTGCGAGGCAACAGCCAGAATGATCCAAGTGCTTCAGGAAATTAAGCAATGTTGTGACTTTAGTTAAAGGGGACAAGGCCAAATCTTACCTGCTGAGGATTGCTTTGTGCTCATCATGTCAAATATTTCATTACAAGTTTCTGATCCAACAGTGCCTTGTTTGTGAACTTCACATGAAGTGTGTCATCAAAGTCTTTCATTAGAAGTTGTGTTTAACCTTGTTATTTTGTGGTGGGATGGAGTCAACCATGTTTTGGGACTGGGTTCACTGTGTGGAAAACAGCCTCCTCCCGGCTCCCTCACGAAAAGGGTCCCTGCCGGCTTGCGCTGCACTTTTAGTATAGTGCGAGTCTTATGGGGTGAATTGGGCCGGAGGGCAGGGTCCAGGAGGCAAATAAGTCTGGCACCCCCATAAAGCGGTCACACTGCTACCTGCCAGTATGATAATACCATCCTGCCAGGACATTCGGACAGACCGCAGGCCACCGACCACACTTAATACAACTGGCCCGACGGCTGCCAATGCTAATAAGTGTGGCATTGCAGCCTAATGCTCCGCCTACCCTCCTCTGCCCCCAGGTATGGCAGGCATCATGTCAATAATATAATTTCATTTCTTTAAGCATCCTTCTCCTTGAGCGAGCATATTGAATTGCATCATATACAATTAAGACTTTTATTTGTATATGATTTCAATAATATTTTGGACCTGCTTACCTCATACGTGCTATCACAATATGTCACTGGATTAGTAAGATTACTCCTATCTTATAAGATATTTGGACTTGTGTTTGCTGCCGCTGATTATTTGACTTATTTGTATAATGACTCTGGACTTCCTAGTCATTATACAAATAAGTGAAATAATCCTATGATTACAATTAGTGGCAGCCAACACAAGTCCAAATATCTTAAAAGAAAGGAGTAATCTTTACTAATCCAGTGACATCAGGCTGCACTGATGGGCACTAATGAGGCTGCACTGATGGGCACTAATGAGGCTGAACTTATGGGAACTGATGAGGCTTCCCTGGTGGGCAATGATAGACTGTGGTTGTGGTCTGTGGTTTACAGAGGACAGGGCGGGTCATAAACAGGAATGGGTGTGACCTTTACAGGAAGGGGTGGGTCATATTTAAATTAGGGGGTACACAAGTTTTTTCTGACCTAGGGCAGCACAAAACCTAAATACACCACTGGGTCTAGTTGGGACCACTTGTGTATCTTTATATGTACTGAACATGTTAGATGGCTGAATAAATGCAACCATTGAATTAGTGTATCTGATCGTAAACCCTGTGTAACCTATAAATATTTAACCACTTAAGGACCAGAAGGTAAACCCTTAACCACTTTAAGACCGGAAGGATTTGCCCCCCCTAATGACCAGGCCACTTTTTTCAACTTGGCACTGCGTGACTTTAACTGACAATTGCGCGGTTGTGCGACGCTGTACCCAAACAAAATTTCTCTGTCGCTCATTGACAGACGCAGTCCTCTTGATTAATACCACATTGGGTTATACTGCCCTCTACAGGAGTAGGACACTAGACGGAAGGAAAACGTTCTGGCCACACCTTAGGGGCAGTCCCAGAGGGTATAGCCTCTCTCTCTGCTACAGGAAGTCAGTTTTTTCTGTCTAGTTAGGAGTAAGGACCTAAGTTCCTTGCTGGGATCTTTGGTCCTGGCAGGATTTTTTAGAAAAAAATTTTATTAGACCGCTTTTTTCTCCAGTTGTTCCTGTGAGATCTTCAAGCAAGTACGCTGAAACTGGGCGACGGGCTGGATGTTGAGATCCAGTGGTCACCCCAGTCAGCCTGCGAGCGTGTGGTCGGCCGCGACATAGTCCCACTGGACGGGGGCTGACCCTGCGAGTTAAATGTCTCGCCTGGACGCCAACGAACAGTTGGAAACTGAGTCACGGCGTCCGTATTGGTCGACAGCCCCCCCACCTCGGTGGAGAGGGGTTCTGTCAAGAGGTGGCGCCCGCCTGGGTCCGGTATGGTGGTTTCAGAATTTCATCTGAATGAGGACATTGTATTACCTTCCCTGTGTCCTAAGCCCAGTCATCCTCGGGAGTTTGCGTTACATTCCTTGGATGTGGTTCGGGCAATCGGGGTATACCTGAAGACTACGGACTCGTTTCGTAAAACGGATTCACTTTTTGTTATCACGGATGGCCCCAAAAAGGGGTTGCCTGCATCTGCCGCGACTATCTCCAAATGGATCAGACAGACGGTGGTACAGGCTTATTCTATTAAGGGTCGGGATCCCCCGTTCCCTGTCAAGGCGCACTCCACTCGAGCGCTTAGTGCTTCCTGGGCCTTCCGCCATCAGGCATCAGTGGTCCAGGTTTGCAAGGCGGCTACCTGGTCGTCGGTTCATACCTTTACAAAATTTTATAAAGTTGATGTGATGGCATCGGCGTATCCCTTTTTTTGGCCGCAAGGTTCTGCAGGCCGCAATTTGAGGAGACCGGTGGTCTACCTCGAGGGTTTTTTTCTGTTGGATTTCAGTTGAGTCTCATCCTTTGGTTTGATGAGCCTTTAAGACTTCTAGTCGGCACCGGTTGGGCCTTCTGGATTTAAATTTTGATTTCTGTTATCCCACCCCTCATTTGTGGCACTGCTTTGGGACGTCCCAATGTGTTATTAATCAAGAGGACTGTGTCTGTCAATGAGCGACAGAGAAAAACTGATTTTTTTTAAATCTTACCGTAAAATCCTTTTCTCTTAAGCTCATTGACAGACGCAGTACCCGCCCCTTTACTTTTGAGTTGGGTTGGGTTAAATTCTCTGACACTGCTTTGTGACATAACTGACTTCCTGTAGCAGAGAGAGAGAGGATATACCCTCTGGGACTGCCCCTAAGGTGTGGCCAGAACGTTTTCCTTCCGTCTAGTGTCCTACTCCTGTAGAGGGCAGTATAACCCAATGTGTTATTAATCAAGAGGACTGTGTCTGTCAATGAGCTTAAAAGAAAAGGATTTTACGGTAAGATTTTACAAAAATCCATTTTTGGGACTGGGTCCACTGTGTGGACTGTTTCTCCCCCCCCCCCCCCCCCCCCCAGTGTGTAACTTTTTTCCACCAGAAGTAAAGTGTTGTCACCAGGCAACATTATAATATGTCTTTCTTGGGTAGTTGGTCTTTAGTTCAAAGAGATCTTCTATGGTCTAGTTGGGACCACTTGTGTATCTTTATATGTACTGAATGTGTTAGATGGCTGAATAAATGCAACCATTGAATTAGTGTATCTGATCACAAACCCTGTGTAAACTAGAAATATTTAACCACTTTAAGACCGGAAGGATTTGACCCCCCCCCCCCCCCCCCGCCCCCCCTAATGACCAGGCCACTTTTTTTCAACTTGGCACTGCGTGACTTTAACTGACAATTGCGCGGTCGTGCGACGCTGTACCCAAACGAAATTTACTTCCTTTTTTCCAACAAATAGAGCTTTCTTTTGGTGGTATTTGATCACCTGTGCGATTTTTTTTTTTTTTTTTTTTGTGCTATAAACAAAAAAAGAGCGACAATTCTGAAAAAAAAAAATCAATTTTTCTCACTTTCTGCTATATAACATTCCAAAAAAAAACAACTTAAAAATCAAAATGTTTTAACATTTTAGGCCAATTTGTTTTCTGCTACATATTTTTATTAAAAGAAAATCGCATTAAGCGTATTTTGATTGGTTTGCGCAAAAGTTACTTCGTCTACTAACTACGGGAAAGATTTATGTCTATTTTATTTTTTTTTATTTTTCCGAGTAATGACAGTGATCTGCGATTTTTTGGCAAGACTGCGACATTGCGGCGACAGATTGGAACCCTGATTGACATTTTTGACACTTTTGGGGGGACCAGTGACTTTACTACAGTAATTAGTGCTAAAAATATGCATTGTTAGTGTAATAATGACACTGGCAGGGAAGGGGTTAAATGTGAGCCTAGGGGAGTGATTCTAACTGTGGGGTGGCCTGGCTTGTGGAATGACCACAGAGACCTGTGATCCTATTTAGAAGGATCACAGGGGCTCTATGATCATTCCAGGGAGAAGAACGGTCAGCTGTGTTTACAACAGCTGACCGTTCTTCTCTCTCAGCGGGGAACGATCACGGGTGTCAGGCGGCAATCGGAGCTGCCTGCCCGCTGCATTGGCTTCCCCACTTGCCCCCTAACCTCCTGCTCGCGACCACCGTACAGTTAAGGCGATTCGCGCAGGAGCGGCTGCCTGCCTCAGTACATCTGCGGCGGGCGGTCGCAAAGAGGTTAATGCCCAGGCCATTTTTTGCAATACAGCACTGCGTTCCTTTAACTGACAATTGCACTGTTGTACGACGCTGTACCCAAATAAAAATTGATGTCCCTTTTCCCCCCACAAATAGAGCTTTCTTTTGGTGGTATTTGATCACCTCTGTGCTTTTTTATTTTTTGCGCTCTAAACAAAGGGGGACAATTCTAAAGAAAAAATATTTTTTTGATTTCTGCTATAAAACCTATCCAATAAAAAAAAATTCAAAAATATATTTTTTCATCAATTACACTAATATGTATTCTGCCACATATTTTTGGTAAAAAAAAAATCCCCATAAGTGTATATTGATTGGTTTTCGCAAAAGTTATCGCGTCTACAAACTAGGAGATAGATTTGTCATTTTTATTTATTTGTTACTAGTAATGGGGGTGATCAGCGATTTTTTTTTTTTTAGCGGGACTGCAACATTGCGGCGGACAGATTGGACACCTAACTGATGCTTTTGAGGGGACCAATGACATTACTACAATAATCAGTGCTAAAAATATGCACTGTTACTGTTCTGATACTTCCAGGGAAGGGATTAACAGTATAGTTGATCAAGGGGTTAAGTGTGTCCCTGGGGGATGCTTTCTAACTGTGTGGGGGATGGACTCGCTAGATGAACATAGAGATCTGTGTTCCTAAATAGTAAGGACACAGGATCCCTGTGTTCATCTGTGATAGAACCGTGGTCTGCATGTTTACATAGGCAGACCGCCGTTCTGTCTCCATAGGGAGCGATCGCGGGTGGCTGGCGGACATTGCGTCCGCCACACTCGCTGATTGGCTCCCCTTCTGGCCAATCGGCGGGTGTGCGTGCCCCCACTGTCTGTTACACAAAGCAACATACAGGTATGTTTCGCGTAATAGAGCCCACCTGCCGCGGCAAAACTACGACGGCTGGTTGGCAAGTGGTTAAGATAAAGATGTGAGTTAGCACCCATAGCCTTTAGTGTCTTTTAAAGCCTTTTAAAAAGCTTTCATCCTTGACAATTTGCATCCCCAGTTTTATTTAATGTTGTCTGCTACAATACTTTTTACTTGTACAGTGAGCAACAAATTGTGCTCTCTTTTGTTTCTTTAATACATCATACTGGGTTTTATTTCTTCACTCCCTAAATTCTAGCCTATTATTTTTTCACTATGGCCGGGTTCAGATATATGTGAGTCCTTTTTGTTGCAGAGTTTGGTGCATTTTCTGTTCAGAGGTTCAGGTGCGATTACAGTGCAAATTCTATACTAAAATCGCACGTGAACCAGACTAAAAACCCCACAGGACCCTTTTTTTTTTTTTTTTTTTTTTTTTAATTTGCACCACAACGGGACCGCGTATGTGAATGGGCTCCATTGAAAGCCAGTTTGGTTCACATGTTAAGCGAATTGGATGCGGTTCAAAAAATATTCAATTTGGATATATGCGAACCAAGCCTAAAAATGTAATTTTTGCTGAAACAAACTGACTGTGAACTATTGCCACATCTCATTTGTGTGCATGGCTTTTAGTTTATGATGCATTAGTGTTCAGAAAACTATGAAGGCATTAGAATTTCCCTGTCATTTTTTTAAACAGGCTGCAAAGCGAGAACTTGAGCGTCAGAGACAGCTTGAGTGGGAGAGGAATCGGCGTCAGGAACTCCTGAACCAGAGGAACAAGGAACAGGAAGACATTGTTGTACTGAAGGCCAAAAAGAAGACTCTGGAGTTTGAGCTGGAAGCTTTGGTAAGTTCTTAGCTGGCTTGTAATTTTCAAGAAGAGTGAGATCAAAGGAGCTGAATAGAACATTGTTTTTTTTTTTTCCCATCCTTTGTGAAGAATGATAAAAAGCATCAGCTAGAAGGAAAACTTCAAGATATTCGGTACCGGTTGACCACACAGCGACAGGAGATAGAAAGTACGAACAAATCCAGAGAGCTGAGGATTGCTGAAATCACACACTTACAGCAGCAGCTTCAGGTGAATATATTGCTTTATTTTTAAGCATTTTTTGACTAATAAAGCAAATTTCCATCAAAATTGGTACTACATCATTTACATTAAGTAGGGTTATTAAAAGCACTTCAGTGAAGTTTAATGAAAATGTTATATAGCAAATACTTGCCTGTTTTCTAAAATCATAATAAACTTATCTCGTCCAAGGGCATCATATTTTTGTTGTATAGAAGTACAGATTGACTGCAGTATCTTGAGGCGGCAAGCTTCTTTGATAGTGATCACATGACCAGAACGCGACCATTGGTCATGTAAATTGCATCAGAAAAGTAACTAATTTAAAGGGATTGTAAAGGCAGAAGGTTTTTTTTTTATCCTAATGCTTTCTATGCATTAGAATGAAAAACCTTGTGTGCAGCAGCCCCCCTAATACTTACCTGAGCCCTTCTCTATCTAGCGATGTTGCAGGAGTATCTCCGCTGCCCAGGACTCCCCTCCTGATTGGTTAAGACAGCAACATGGCGTGATTGGCTCCCTCTGCTGTCAATCAAAATCTGTCAGCCAGTCAGAAGAGATAGGGTGCAGGGCTGGGTCACGGCTCTGTGTCTGAATGGACACAGGGAGCGGTGACTCAGCTTGGGTGCAGCAAGCTACTTGCTGTGGGGGCACACCCAACAGCAGGGAGGGGACAGGAGCACAAAAGAGGCACCCCAGAAGAGGGGGAAACCTGGCCACTCTATGCAAAACCAACTGCACAGTGCAGGTAGGTATAACGTGTTTTTTTTTTTTTTTTGAATGAGACTTTACAATCACTGTAAGGATGCAGACATCTTTTAATTCCAATATTTGTTTTCTGGTACCTATTCTCTTAAAGCGGTAGTAAATCGCATCAACCAAAAAAAAGGCACCAGGAAGTTTAATTCCTAATGTGCTAGTATGCATTGTGGCACACGCTCAATGCTGAAGGCACTTCCATTTTCACCTGGCCTCCCTTCTGGGTTTGTGGGCTCTGGCGAAATAAATGACGGAGCCGGCGATGATGTCACTCCCACACATGCACGTGGAAGTCCCTGTTTATGGCACAGCTCTGAAGGAACGCCACGGGTATGCCAATTCTTCAGAGTGCATGCGCCGGTGACGTCACCGGCTGCATCTAAAGTAAAGGTATCCTAAACGGTGCACGTTTAGGAAATATTTATTGTACATAAGTAAGCCGCCTTTAGGCTTACCTATAGGTAAAAACCTACAAGGGAGTTTATTCCCAATTGAAAGCAAAGTATGAAGACCGGATTGTCTGGTTTGTGGAAGAATGTGCTTTTTTAAGATTTAGATTTCTATAAACAAACTGTGTAAAAAGTTGCAAATCCTGAACTACTTTCCATATTTTTTTCATAGGAGTCTCAGCAGCTGCTTGGAAAATTGATTCCTGAGAAACAGTCCCTAAATGACCAATTAAAACAGGTTCAGCAGAACAGTTTGCACAGTAAGCCTATGCTTTTCCTTGTGTACAAACATTTATAGAGTCTTTGTAGAAAGGTGTCTCTTTACACACTCAGCGGTTAGCAAAAAAGCTTTCCTGCATGGACTTCTTCATTGAGTGCATCTATAGTTGTAGGAAGGCAGTTTTCTTTCTTTCACGTGTGGGGGGGAGGGGCTGCAAGGGTAGATCTAAGTACAAAACATTTTTCAATTCCCCATATATCCTGCAGTGATTTTGATGCAGTTTGAATGGTTGATGGAGAGATTGGGTACACCTTCCAAATGCTACCTCTGCGGACATACATGGCATACTGCCCACTTTCCACCATTGGAAAGATTGGAATACAAAATAACACTGCAGTCACGCAGTGACTGAGTCCCTTGTATAAATAAGCCTGTCACACATTGGTACCTGTATTTCCGCTTTCATGAACTTCCATCTTGGAGCAAGCTTTCCAAACAGAATTAGGTCACCTGGCCATAGTGCTCAGGCCTACATGTCCCATCAGCCATTCCGCTAGTATTTATGTGCTTGCCCCTTGTTGATTAAACTTGTCTGATGCTGACCTGCACAGGCAGCCTGAAAGGACAACACAATAAGATTCTCCCCTGCCCTCTCTATACTTTGTTATATAAAGGTTGCAAACAAATATATATTTTTGTTGCTCAGGATAAAGCACCACGTCAGGCACCCTGTCAGTAAATTTCTTGGGAGGAGGAGCTTTCTGTGTGTTTTCAGTTTGGACTCCCGGTTTGTTACAGAGCAGGTAGCGACCTCACGTTGGCATGTAGCTGTATTCCCAGGAGTGTGCATAATAGGGTGGCTCCATAGGACCCTACAAGGGCAAGGGGACAACCCAAAATCAGAAAACACGGGCAGCAGTAAGGTGACAGAATAAAAATCAAGGAAAAGGAAAGAAGCAGCATATTATTAAGTGTTGAAGTCTACAACAGGGACACAGACATTGAGGGGGAAAAAAAAGCAATGTGGGGGGTTTTTAAGTTTTAAGGATAGTGGTAAAAACCCACCAGGGGTATAATCCTCCCCCCTTTCTAGCAAAAAATAAAAATCTATAAAAAAATGTTGCATTATCTGCACTGGACAAAATGTGCCAACATAGATGTCCATCCTGCTTTGTAGGGTTTCACTGAGGAGATGATTGGAAGGAAGGGACACCCCCCTCTGCACACAGGAACAGAGCTGATGCTGTCAATCAGCAGCAGGTTTCTCTGTCACCATTTTTGTTGTGGTGTCAGGAACACTTGGTAGAAGTGAATCATGGATATATAATACCGAAGCAGCAGACCGAAATTACAATTAATGCTCTATATTGAGACACACTCTAAAGGGATATGCTTTGTTCATATTTCATGTCTGAGGTTTACAACCATTTTAAATAAAGCAATATATTAGCATAGCTGTGGAGTGGTGGCCATACTTGCTTCAATAATTGTAATTGTTCTGTCCTGTCCCCAGGAGATTCCCTCCTAACATTAAAAAGAGCTCTGGAAGCCAAGGAAACGAGCCGCCAACAGCTCCGAGACCAGCTGGGTGAAGTGGAGAAGGAAACCCGAGCAAAACTTCAAGAGATCGATGTATTTAATAACCAGCTAAAGGTACTGGCTTTTACACGCTCCTTTGTCCACTTTCTTGTAGTTTATATAGTAGCAGTGGGATGATGATTGTTGTAATTCAAGTTATTCCCGCAGCAACTACGTTCATCCAGAGAGATGTATTTATTCAGTCCCATGACAGAATGGTTGGGGTTGCCCCTGCCCCAAAATTCTTTTCATTTTATTGTTAATCAAGGTGAAAAGACTCTACTTGTCATTACTGGCAATAACCATTTAAATTCACTTTAGTGTTTTACCAAGCCACCATTTACCCATGAATACCCCCTTAAGTCTAATTACCATCCCCTGTTGGTAAGTGCTTTGGCCCTTCTGATATGTAAAATGCAACTTGTCTTTGCAGCTGTTAAACCCCCCATACACACCCTATGTACACATTTAAAAAACTGTGTGTGTGTGTGTGTGTGTGTGTGTGTGTGTGTATGTGTGTATGTATATATATATATATATATATATATATATATATATATATCCTACATAGATTGTTTAACGTTACCTTTTTTTTATTATCTGACTCTTATTTTCACAAGTTAGTCTTATTGTGTGGTTTGTTAATTTTTGCATGTTTAATCACTGCTATTTTGGAAGACATACCACATTTTAGTTAAAAGGATAAATTCACCTTTGGAACATGTTACATATGCCACCTGTTTTTAGGGTGTTGCATGTTACAGCTCCTGCCCATTCTCCCCTTTTTCCTCCCTTCCTTGTGACAGGCAGGAATTCCTCTCCCTGCACCCACTGTCACTTTTTTTTAAAAGTAGGAGGACTCTGCCAACACAGCTGCATCATTCATTCACTGTTTTCTGTGAATTAATAAACTACAAGTTCCATTAGCCACTCTGGTAGACATACTTGTAGTGTGACTGAACTGCGGGCATGCTGATCAGCACGCCTGTAGCTCATTAACGCTGCCTAAAACTCTGCAGTGACAGCCTATACAGAGGTACGGGCAACAGAGCTTTTAGGCAGTATGTGTAGGAGCCTGACTTGGCACCCGTCATTTTTCAAAAATGCTTGCAATGTTTTCCAGGCTCCGTTAAAAAAAAATGTGCATGTTTTTTTTTGTTTTTTTACCTGCAAAAGATAAACGTTTTATTATTTTTTACGTAATGGTAAACTTAGCCTTTACATCCTTCTTCTTTTTTTTTTTTTTCTTTTTTCTTTCTCTCTGGATTCCTATTTAGCTAGGACTTGAGTTTTTTTGTGTCTGTCCTTCCTCTTAATTTTACTTCATATTTACAAACACTATTTACTTTTAACTATTTCAATTTTTCTAGCAAATCTGCATAGATTCCACTTCCATACCTGCAGTTGGAGCTCTGTCTCTGGCTCCTTTCTGTTGGCATGGCAGCTTTGGAGATACTTTTTGTGGTTATTTATGTGATCTGATTATACCATATATTCAGTGGATATAAAAAGTCTACACACCCCTGTTAAAAGCTAAATAATTTCAGAATTTTTTCCACCTTTAATGTGACCTATAAACTGTATAACTCAATTGAAAACCAAACAGAAACCTGAACTTTCTGACCTCTTTGCCTCTCGCCTGAACAAGAAGGTGCAGAGATTCGTAGCCAGGTCTTGAGATCCTCTGGCCGACGCCACAGACGCAGTGGTGGCTCCTTGGGGTTGTCAGCTGATTTATGTGTTTCCCCCATTGAAACTCCTGCCGAGGCTTCTGCGCAGGCTAGAGGTGGAAAACATTCCAGTCATTCTGGTGGCTCCAGACTGGCCTCTCTGGTCTTTGTATGCAGACCTGATGAGGCTGGTCACCGATACTCCTTGGAGACTTCCACTCAGGGAAGATCTACTGTCTCAAGTTCTGATCTTCAATCCTGTTTTACAGTCGCTGGCTTTAACGGCATGGCTGTTGAAAGTCAGGTGTTGAGAGATAGGGGTCTTTCTGACTCTGTGATTCCTACACTCTTGAAGGCTAGGAAGTCAACTTCCAGGAAGATCTACCATCGTACGTGGAAATCGTGCATTTCATGGTGTGAATCGCTGAAGGTGCATCCTCGCTTGTTTTCGATCGCTAGGGTTTTGGCCTTTTTGCAGAAAGGGGTTGAACAGTGGTTGGCTTTGGGTACTATCAAAGGCCAAGTTTCAGCTTTGGCTATATATTTTCAGTGCCCATTAGCCACGCATGTCCTAATCTGGACTTTTATCCAGGAAGTGCGCCATATGGCTCCTTTGAGGCGATCCCTGTTACCTCCGTGGGATCTAAATCTGGTGTTCTCTGTTCTTTAAAAGCCTCCTTTTGAAAAAAATTCAGGAGATTTCGCTGCTTTCTTTGTCTCAGAAGGTTGCCTTCTTGGTGGCGATCACTTCTGCCCTCAGGGCATCTGAATTAGCGGCATTGTCTTGCCACTCACCTTATCTGGTTGTACTCAGAGATTAAGGTGGTACTTCGACCTAATCAGTCATTCCTTCCTAAGATGGTTTCTGATTTTCATCTGAATGAAGACATTGTGTTGCCTTCACTTTGCCCTAAACCTCAGCATCCTAAGGAGTATTCCTTGCATTTTTTGGATGTGGTTTGGGCGATCAGGGTTTATTTAGAGACCACTGAGTCCTTTAGAAAATCAGATGCTCTTTTTGTCCTTACTGTTTGACCTCGTAAGGGTTTGACTGCGTCTGCTGCAACCATTTCCAGATGGTTCAGGCAGACGGTGGTACAGGCCTATTCACTGATGGGCCAGGTTCCTACTTTCCCAGTGAAACGAGCGCTGAGTGCCTCTTGGGCTTTTCACCATCAGACATCGGTGCTACAAGTTTGCAAGGTGGCAACTTGGTCGTCTGTGCATACGTTACCAAAATTCTACAAGGCAAATGTGACATCCACGGATGCTTCTTTTGACCACAAGGTTTTGCAGGCTGCAGTTTTAAAGAGAACACTGTTTAGTTTCTCTTTGAGGATTAAATTTTTTCCGGGTGAGCTCCAGTTGTTCCTGGTTGAGCTTCATGTTACCTGGTTGGCTAGGTTTAGCCATTGGTGACATACGTTTTGTTTCTGCGTTGTTTCCCACCCCTCATGATTATACTGCTTTGTGACATCCCTATGAGTCATGAAGATAAGGAGCTGCGCCTGTCGATGAATGATAGAGAAAACTGGATTTTTGTAAGAACTTACCTTAAAATCCTTTTCTCTGAAGTTCGACAGACGCAGCACCCGCCCCTCTACTTCTGATGTATGGGTTTTTTTGTCTTCTAAACACTGCTTGCAACTAAACTGTTTGATGATAGCAGAGTCTGAGCGGTTATGCCTGCAGGGACAGCCCCCATAGGCGTGGTTACGTTTTTTTTCCTGCCTAGTGTCTTTTCCTAGAAGGAGGAGCATAACCCTATGAGTCATGAAGAGAAGTAGCTGCGTCTGTCGATGAACTTCAGAGAAAAGGATTTTACGGTAAGTTCTTACAAAAATCCAACTCTGATGTCATTTACGGACACAGCACCCACCGCTCTGTGGAGTTGTAATTTTTCTGACACTGCTTGTAACAAAACGGAGTGCCTATAGCAGAGAGAGGGAGTATACCCCCTGGGACTATATAGGCATAGTCGGTCTTTTTTTCTGCCTAGTGTCCTATTCCTGTAGGGGGCAGTTATAACCTAATGGTTAAGAAGATCAGGAGCTGTGTCCGTCAATGAACTTAAGAGAAATGAATTTTACGGTAAGACAAAAAGCCAATTTTTGCCTATTTTCTTTTTTGTATGCTTTTCCATCTCCAGATCTCCATCTAAATTGGTCAGTTTCAGTTGGTTGAATATGTTTGATTACCTATCCTCCCTGCCTGCAATTTACTGAGCCTGTTTTATTCTGCCTTCTTTTAGGAACTGCGAGAAATGCACAATAAGCAGCAGCTGGAAAAGCAGAAGGATGTGGAAGTGGAGAGGATGAAGCTAAAAGAGCAGGAAAGAAAGATCATTGAGCTGGAGAGACAGAAGGAGGAGGCTCAGAGGTATGTATCTCACTCTTCCCCTTCTCATTTTATTTTATTTTATTTTTTACTTTTGTATGTTTTTTTTTTATTTTTCTTGCAAGGCAGACACTTTAAGTAAAAGTTTTGTTTACAGAAACCTCTCTTCATTTTACTACTTTCAAAGTAATGAAAGCATTTCACAATTAGAATAGTTTAATAGAAATAAGCTGTAGAATTGTATCTTTATATTGCATTGACAGATATTTTGGTGGTATTTGAGGGCAGACACAGCTCACTATTGAGGTCACTGTTGTGATGTTCACTAGTAGTCCAAAGATCAGGAAGATTTGCAGAATGACATGCTCTGTAAACTGTTTTAGCCCTCTTAAGGACCAATTCAAATGGGTAGAAAAAATGCTGCGTTTAAACGTATTTTCTGCATGAAAGAAAGGTTCTTAAGGGCAGAGTAGAATTCAGTTACATGGGCAGCAAAAAAAATGCTGTGTTTTAAGGTCATAGTTTTCTACATGAAAGAAGTATACACATTTATGCGCATACATGAGTGTATTCTGCAGATATATGTGAGATCAGTACATCAAGAGACACCCATCGATAGCCTTCGTACAATTGATAGTTGGAAAAGATCTCCAACATGTGGCCTTTACATAAGCAGGGAGCTGTGTCACTAAATCCAGTAGGAAAAAATCGAAATAGTTGCCCAGATTGCTGGTTAGGCTGTAAATACTATAATCGGCCTGCCAGGTGGATTTTATACCTGTTTATGTATCTTGGGGATGTGGTAAAAGTGGGGTGTAAGAGGAAAGGGCCTGAATATAAAGTGCCACTCCTGTTTAGTTAGGATTTTCTTCTCCAGAGCCTAATCTAATCGGCTCCTAGCCTCACCGGATTCCCAGGAAGTTTATTCTTCTGCCAGGTATGCTACTTTATACTGGATAACCAATCTTCCACCCTTATCTGCCTGTCTGATAAAAATGTTTGGATTATCTTTAAATTGCTGGAGAGACTCCCTTTTGCTTGGGGACACGTATGATGTGCATTCTTCTCTAGCTTTCAGGCAGACTTTCTTGAACTCTGAATAAACCACCTCATAAAACATGGGCTTAAAATTGCCTTTCTCCCAGTATGGGTGGAAAACGGACCTTGGTCGAAACAGGTTGTGTTTGCTGGATCCTATACTCCCATATTTGTTAAGATCATTGGGTCCCAGGCAAAAATTCTCGCTGTCATATGCTCCCTCTGACCACAGTTCTTCCAACAGAAGCGGAGCCTCCTCATTCTGGTTAGAGAATTGTTCCTCATCGTCCGTACTGACACAATCACCTTAACCTTCTTTTCGTTTATAGAGAAGTATCTTTTGAGTGTTAAATTATGGGTAAATGTAATCAAGTCTACAAAGAGCTCAAAAAAGTTAGGAGGTGCAAAATTCAAACCCTTATGGAGCAGAGCCTTTTCTGTCTCATTAATCTCAATGGCAGATAGGTTTAGCCTGGATTAAAATAGGTTTTAATGTGTGTATGCATGTTTTATAGGATATTACTATAATCATGCTTTTTTTGTATTGATTACAATTCTACCTTACAGGCATGTTCCAACAGTGTATGAATTTAACCTCTTCCCACCCGCCCACAATACATAAAAGGAGGGGTGGGCGCCAATGTACCCGTTTGTCGCTCAGAGCGAGTGCCCGCACGTTGTCATGTGATGGCTGTGATCACAGGACACAGCTATGATGGGATCTGGATATGGGTGCTTTGATTGGCCCTCCCGATTATGTGATGGCTGTGTCCAATCACAGTGTAAACCGAGACACTTGTCTCTGTCACAGTTCTCCCCGCTGAGCTCCGTGGGGGTGGGCGGGTGGGGGGGGGGGGGGAGAGCAGTCTTCAACCTCTATGACAGCTCTACGTGTAAGGGATGATTTTTACACACAGTTAGTTCTGTTAGTTACATGCTCCCACTTCCGTTGCGATCGCTGCAGCACTTGGCAACGGAAGTTCTGCTCCCTCCCTCCCCCCTGCAGTCTTCTGGGACACTGACAGGTCTCGGAAGACTGCATCCACCATTCACGATGTGCCGTGTGCATGCGCAGTGGGCACCCAGCTGTAAACCTGCAAGCTGTCACAGCCAGGTCCCCATAATGAAGATGCCGGCGCCGCTGTGGGAGGACAGAGGATGAAGATGGCTGGGCCACAAGGTTGTGTTTCTTGAATCGGTGAAAAGAAACTCACCAGACTGCCACACTGAAAATGTGGCTGAACATATGTGAACCAAGCCTTAGAGTTTTTTAGTATTTTATCATTTATAATTCTTCCAATATATTATGTCTAAGGATTGTCTTACACTAGCATTTCACTCTTGGTATCAGAAAGTCCTTTTATATGTAGCACTTCCCCCTAGAGGACTGCTGAGTATTGCAATTTCTGGATTCCCCTGGGTTACCCTTAGCAAATGATAGCAGAAAATTAGCATCAAAAGTCCTTGGCTCGATCAATAATCAATCCAGGGGATGTTGGTTTTTTGTGTTTTTTTTATTTGGAACTGGGATAGTGGGATACTCCAACTATGAACTATGCACAATCTTGAGGACAACTAACTGTAGCGTGCGGCAAAGCCACTGCTTCACCTTGCCACGTGTTCCCACTTGAATCACTCTTCAGGGTTCTAACTTAGCACCCCCTTTCTCACTTACTGAGTGCGCTCACACCTGTCCACTGACTCTCCACTAGGAGCAGTCCCTTTTCCTGGGCAGACCCCTGGCAAGCTTCCCGGTACTCACGGACACTGTTTTTCCTAAGGTTGCTCTGCCGCCAACTCCACTAGTCAGTTCTCCTGGACCTCCTGGCTCAGCTCCACACTCCTGGTCCACAAGGCTGACCGCCTGTGACCACTGTCGACTGCAGCAGAAGGAGAGACAACTATCACCCTCCTTCTGGGACCTGGCTTCCTGCCCAAAGACACCCTGTCACATGTGCCCTTGGCTTTTATAACATATCCCAGGATGCACCACTGTTTGTGCCAACCCACTGGGATAGTTACAAAAGCCTGTGTCACTGGCTAGGTTTCCTCCACTTTCCAACAGGCTCTCCTATTGGATACAGTGAGGACACTCCCTCAGGCCAGATGAATCACATATGGACACATGCAACAGGCCTAACTAACAATCAGGCTCCCCTGATAAGCAGATGGAGACACTAGGCTTTTACCTACCTAGCACCTACCTAAGAGGGTGCTACATATATATTCTGTAATGACCACTAGAAATATAGTAAAGTGTTCAATCTTGTTGAATGTAATCTTTAATATTTTAATTATAGCTCTATGTTCACATAATTATTGTCTAACAAATTTGTTGTCCTATCTATATAAATTATGGTAACTCATATTTGATCATAACTGATTACTCCTGTTTATATATTAAACACTTATTTTGCATTCCCATACTTTTTTATTTACTTTCTTTACTGTTGGGCCATGGAAGGCTTTTTGAAAAATGTACCTTTCCCAGGCCTCTTGTCTGTTGAGAATCACTGCACTAGATAATGGGCATTGCTTTAGTAATCATTAGGCTGGGTAAATTGTTTTTGCCCTACTGAAAAGTTGCAGAAGATCAATTGACCATATTATTCCATATTTTACTTTACTATATTATATGTCTTTATTATTGTAATATACTTTACCTGGCAGTATAGGCTGGTCGCAAGAAAGTTCCCCACAGTTAGAGAACCAAGCAGCCTATTGGGTTTGCAGGTTTTGCCAAAGGGGTATATTGGGTAATAAATATGTGCTACAGCAGGGGTCTTCAAACTATGACCCTCCAGTTGTTCAGGAACTACAATTCCCATCATGCCTAGTCATGTCTGTGAATGTCGGAGTTTTACAATACCTCATGGGATGTGTAGTTCCTTAACAGCTGGAGAGCCGTAGTTTGAGGATCCCTGTGCTACAGGCTTGATCTTGGTTAGTGACTCAAAAGGTAATAAATCCATAGAATCAAAATAAAAACCAGTTTCCTTTTTTAGAATGATTTTTTACTTTTTTTTTTTTTCTCTCTGGCCCAGTCTAATACAGATATAAAAAAATATAAAGTGCAACGCTATAAGAAGAAGAATGAACCCAAAACTGTTCATATATCAAGTGCATAACATTGAAAGGGTTATATATTAAAGTGAATAAATAAGAAAACTCCCCTATTCAGAAATGGAAAATTTAAAGTCCATTATTGAAATGTCCCATAAATTCAATCCATGGGTTTGCGCTGAGTGGCGCTGCACTTTATATTTTTTTATTCTTTTCACCAATCTTTTTGTCAGTTGGTAGTGCTGGCAGCTTTAGTTTTTTGGTTAGCTTGGTATTTACACCTTTTAATACAGATATAATGCTGCAATAACTATTTGTGCATGTGTACTGCTTATTAGTTTTTTTATTTACCACTGCTTATGTAGGGAGCTGAGGAAATAGCATTCTTTTACCACATGCACAACTTTTCTAGGGATATGAATAACAATCATCTTAAAGTTGAGCTAAAGCCACAACTTTTTTTCATTTTAATAGAGTAAGGGAGTGTACCTTTTGTCAGTTTTGCTTTACCATCTGTGTCCTATTGGGGAGATTTGTATTCATTTCCTGTCCCATAACCACAACAGGAAGTTAGAGAGAATCCCTGGATCCCTGCATTAGAAGATTTCCCCTCTATTCCTGTTCTATGACCATTCAAAATGTGGGACTTTGACTTCATTCTCAATGATAAAGTTTACTAGGACAATTAGGGATGGTGAATCTCCCTAACTGGTACACAGTCATAAAAACTGACAAGTGTTCTAATCCCTCTCCAATCTTTTCAAAACGAAACAAAAAAAAATGTTAGTTATACCTTAAAGTGGTTGTAAACCCTCATATACTGTATACCCAGTGAAGTGACTGCGACTCAAGATACATAAGTTGTGCCTGTTTACCTTCAGTTTTTTTCTATATCTGCTCTAAGTCCAGAATTTATAAAGCTTGTCTGAGCTGTCGTAAAAGAGGGGTTGGAGAGCTAAAATTAGAGCTCTTCTCACTGAGCTATGCAGAGTGTGAGAGCTGATTGAAGGGAAGGGACAAGGCAAGTTCCTGAGAAAAGGAATGACCGTGAAGGACCGGTCAGGACAGACAGTAAGACAGAACAATCTCATGAAGAGAGTGAGACAAGTGAACTGAAAGGATTTAGTTTATCCTTCATCACACGTTTTTTCTACTTGTAGTCTGTTTAGGTGTTTTTGACTCCTTGTGGAAGGAAGAAGCTAATCTTTTTATACATAGTAATTTTACTTTTAGGGTTTAGGAGCAATAACTGCATTAAAGCGCATCAGTGTCCAGACTATGGACATTATACTATTTTATGTATTCTTTACAAGTAAGCATTAAGGTACTTTTCATTTTCGTCCTTTGAAGGACACAGTCTTTAGCCTTCGAGCTATCCTGCCACCCACAGGAGGATTGGTCATGAGCAAACAAAAGACTGAAGACCAGCCCAAGATAACCCCTCCCACTACCAGCATTCCTTAGGTTTTTTTTTCTAGTCACCTAGCAGGGTGGACCTCTTTTCTACAACTCTGCTGTGTTAAAGCTAACTAAATGTTATGATAGCATTTTTTCCCCCTTCAATCAAGACTATATCCATGCAGAAGCTTGATCCTACAGAATTCTGATGTGATTGTTTTCAACCTGGCTTTTGAATTAGTGCCCAGCCAGAACCCGCTGGACTGGACATGTGGGCATAGTCCATAAGCAGTAAATATATTATCGTTCATGCTCCCAGCACAGATCACTTTTTAAGGTCATGTATTTTTCGGCTCAGAAATTGCGATATTCAAGATCAAAACTGGAAAATGAATGCAGAAATTGGGAGCCATCTAGTCCTATTACAAGCAAAGTGCTTTTCTGTTTCTGTTTGCAATGACTGAAAACACTTGGGGCTCATTCGGTATGTCGGAGGGTTTTACCACTTGAGTTATTGTACTTTTCATTTCTGCCCAGATTTGGGAATAAGACATTGGACTTCTGGTTTGTCATTACATGCAGCTGTATGAAAAAACAGTGTTGGGTGACAC
The DNA here is from genome assembly GCF_965119305.1 of Pelophylax lessonae. Lineage (NCBI taxonomy): Eukaryota > Metazoa > Chordata > Amphibia > Anura > Ranidae > Pelophylax > Pelophylax lessonae. The sequence continues at coordinate 100,647,413 of NC_138769.1, forward strand.
ACTGGAAGGTCTTTTTTTATTTTTATCATTTTTATCATTTGTGTCACTGTAATGCCGTAAAGCAGAAAAAAGGCCCCAAATCCTGCCCATTCCATTCCCTCAAGATGATAAAAACAGTAGCAGGTTGACATTTTTTCCTTTCCTGCATAAACCCCTGGCCTAGCGTTGCAGACCAGATGATCATGTACCATATACCTAAGCGTCGAGTGTACTGATCTTGGCTGAATTGGAGGCTGAGCCAGACTGTACCCTTATCTTCCCATTTAGCAGAAATTACCGTATTTTCCGGCGTATAAGACGACTGGGCGTATAAGACGACCCCCCTAATTTTCAAGATAAAACATAGGTTTTGGGCTATACTCGCCGTATAAGACTTTCCGAAGCAAGGCAACACCATTGAAAAACATCAGATTTCTCATAGATCTCCACGGTACCCTAGTACTGTAATACATGTAATCTCTCATAATATCTCCAAGGTACCCGAAGTATTGCCAGTAGATGTAATCTCAAGATGCTGGCTGTGCAGGAATCCAGTTCCGGTATACTGTATGTATTGTAGCTTCGGCTACATACAGTGTACCGCGCTGAGCCAATCACGGAGAGCGATGTATTATTGAATGCAAAGCCTGCACGGATTGGCAGAGTCAGAGAGGCGGGCTTATGTTACTCCGCCAATCCGAGCAGGCTTTGCATTCAATAATAGAATACATCGCTCTCCCTGATTGGCTCAGCACGGTACACTGTATGTAGCCGAAGCTACGGTATACCGGTACAGGATTCCCACACAGCCAGCGTCTTGAGAGATTACATCTACCGGTAATACTTATACTTAGGTTACCTTGGAGATATTATACACGGCATATAAGACGACCCCCCCATTTTTTGGGGGGAATTTTTTTGAGGTTCAAAAGTAGTCTTATACGCCATAAAATACAGTACATCTTTAAAAGTTAGTATCAGGGGTGCCATTTAATATTATTTCTTTTAGGAATGAAATGGGCTGGGCAAAATAAGTGAATATAGGTAAGGATAGTCCTTTTTAATCTCCCTCATCTACCTTTCAGGAAGGCGATGGAGCAGGATAAACAGTGGCAGGACCGTGTGAAGCAGGAGGAAGAGCTAACACGACACAAACTGCCTCAGGATGAGGAGAAACAGAAAAGAGAAGAGACTTTGAAAAGAATGGAGGAAGAGCGAAAACTGGAGGCTCAGGAAAAAGCCAGCAAACTTTTCCAGCAACCTCCAGAGCCAATGAAGCCAGGAGGGCAGGTCCCCTGGACAGGTACAGGTGTGTGCTACAGTGTGTGGCTGGTGCATTTGCTTTCACATGCTCAATCAGCCCCTTCAGGGCTGCTGTGACCTAACACTGTGTACTTTAAGTGGAACTAAACCCAAAATGGTTACGATTAGGGCATTCTTGCTTAAATGCACTAGTAAATATGCAAAATTTTACAATAAATGAAAATGTAGTCGTTGTGGGCACCCCTGACAGTGGAGAATGGTTTCTCATCCATCAAACTGCTACATCTTCAAGAGAGCTAGTTCTTTTGAAAAACAGACTTGCTGGCTGGATCACCAGGTGAAAATAAAGTAAAGAGAGGCTAAAAACAAAAACCAATGCTGGCATCACATTTAAGAATTGGTAAGCTGCAATATAATATATTTTTTGGTTTTATACTGCTTTAACCCCTTCTTACCCACCCGCTGTCAAATGACGGTGGAGCAGTGTATCCATTGTTCTAGGACGCCTTCCTATGACTGCGCACCAGAACAGCCTCTCTCTCGCGCCCCTGGGGGCGTGCAATGCAGCGATCGTGGCCGCGCCATGTTGCTAGGACACGGCGCGTCCCCGATCTTTGTAAGGCCCCTTGCACACTGCAGCTTAAAAACGCTCAGTACAGCTTTTTTTTTTTCTGAGCTAAAATAGAGCCCATTCATTCTAATGTGCCTATGCACACAGCCGCGTAAATGAGCGCCGCGTATTCTTCAGTAAGAACAAAATAGAAAAATCTGCATTTTGGAACAGTAATTTACGCCTAATGCGCGCATTTAAGCGCGAATACGCGCAAATGAACGCACACGATCCCATACTGTTGATCTGAAAAAAAAATTAGCATATTCAGAGGCGCGAATTTGCGCGAATGCATATGCGCGAAAATGCACGCATTTCAATGAGACAAAAATTACGGCTGAAAAAGGAGATGCTCAAACAGGAGTATCGTGTGCAAGAGGCCTTAAGAGTCAATAAATGACTCTTTACCCATGTGATCGGCTGTGTCCAATCACAGCCGGTCACATGTAAATAAGGAAGTGCCGTTATGCGGCTTTCCTTGCATTACACTCTGACAGTGTGAGGGGAGGAGAGGCGATCAGCGGCTCCTCCTCGCAAGGGAGACAAGGACTTGTAATCAGGGCACTGCCAATCAGTGCCCACCATCAGTGCCCATAGTGCTGCCAGTCAGTGCCTGCTCATCTAGGCACTGATGAGCACTATGGGCACTGATGGTGCTGCCCGTCAGTGCTCCATCAGTGCCACCTATCAGTGCCCATCAGTGCGGTATATAAGTACCTCCTCATCAGTGCAGCCTATCAGTGCCGCCTCATCAGCGCACATCAGTGAAGGAGAAAAACATTTTTTTTCAAAATTTTGTCTTTTTTCCTTTTTTTTTTTTTTTTTTTTTTTGTAAGAAATAAAAAACCCAGCTGTGGTTAAATACCACCAAACGAAAGCTCTATTTGTGTGAAACAAATTATACAAATTTCATATGGGTACAGTGTAGCAGAAAGGGGGTGAAAGTGCCCTGTAGGCAAGTGGTTAAGTTAGATTTCAACCAAACTGTCAAGCCATCAAATGACTGGTGTCATAGCCGATCACATCTGCAGCACCATAACAACTGCAGATCAAACCGAGGCTAAAATGGCAGCTTCCTTGATTGTGAAGGATAGGAGGCTTTAGTTCCACTTTAATGTCTGACAGAACTGCTTCCATGACTTGTCTTACCAGGTTGTGTTACAAAGCTGTTTAGGCACAAACTGAATTTTCAAGAAACCTCTTTTTTTTTTTTTTTTCTTTTTTTTTTGTGTGTGTGTGTGTATGTCTGAACACCTTAAAATAAAAGCACCTGTAGCATTATTTTAACTCCTCCTTGAAAAGAAGGTAAAGCAAATCTTATCACCTGAAACCAGTGTTGGTAACTTGGCATAACTGTAAAAATCTTTATATACTTGACGCATCCAGGCAAAGTATACCTGTTTGATAGAAAATGGTAATAGATATCTCCTGATTATTTTTTATTTTTTTTTAATAAAAGAAAATGAGCCTATAATAGTAAAATGAAATATGTTTTTAAAACATGACTGCTTAATTCTTGCTGTTACCATGACCTACTAATAAAGAACAACGCAAAGGAAATGCTCCTGTAGCAGTGCCCAGAAACAATGGTGCACATTTTGCTCATGTGTTTGGTATGAAGGGGTTGCTCCATCCAGCATCCAGTAGGGTGCTGCAATACCATTTTGGTATATATCTATTCCAAAATTAACAAATATCCACTGGTATTAAAAGGTAATTAAGATACGCCTTACCTGTATTTCTTATTATTTATTGAGTTAAAAAAAAGGTCATCACTTTTTGCGTGGGGATTGTTAAGTGCTTTTGTTTTCTTTTTGAATAATTGATTTAGGCACTTTTGACTTTTGTTTTTTCTTTTATTGGGGAGGGGGTAAACACACTATCTTTTCCATCAAGACTGTCATTTTGAATGTTAAATGATATGCAAAAATGGAGATGTAGGATGAGCCTCACCCACATGGATCTATTTGGGGGCTGTGTCAATGGGCTTTTTAGGCTTGTGTTGAATGCAAACTGCATTTACCCATCAAGTGCATTGCACTTGAATTTGACATTTCATTATTCACTGACAGGTGCAGGTAACCACTTTCTGACTTGCATTTGACCTTTATCTCAGCTGCATCAACTCGCTTCAGGATGAGTCCACACTTGTGCGATCACAGACATCGCATGTGATTCGCACCACATTGCTGTGCAGATCACATGTGATGTCTGTGTGATGCAAATTCAGCCATACAAATGAATGGCTGAATAGGAGTATTCACACCTATGCTATCCGATTCCTGAACCATTTGAAAGTTTGCACTGCGATCTGTTAACTGATCTGGGGGTGTCATTACCTTTACATTGACGCCCCCAACGGTTTGCAGATGTCAATGTTAACCAGTGTGCGATTCAGTTGCGATGCGGGAACCAGCACACAGGGTTTCCCGCATTCTACCAGTGTGTTCTGGTACTTAAGGTGCTTTAGAGCTGACATGCTTTGGAAGAGAAGTAGTTTTGATGCATCCACACAGACCCTTAGCGTTTGTAGCTTTGGGGTCATGTACTTCAGTCCAGCATGTGTGTTTTTAAAGCTGAAAAGGCAACAAATTGACCAGCAGCACTGCTTTGTGAGAGGTTACGTTAAGACCAGTAAGGTATTTTTCCATTTTAAAACTCAGAAGCAAAATTGGATTGCTGCTCTGCTTCAGCTGCCTGCCTCACATCATGCAGGAAGAGGAAAAATGTAAACATTGAAAGGGCCTAATTACAGTGAGCGAGAATGAAAACCTGTATACTGAAAAAATTGGATTTTTTATTTTTTAAGAGGGTCCATCTGTGAGTGAAATAAGCCTCTCTAGAAGGTATTGTATAAGCAAGGATGAATAGATTCAGTCCAGATACAGTGCCTTGTAAAAGTATTCACCCCCTTGACTTTTTACCTGTTTTGTTACATTACAGCCTTAAGTTCAATGTTTTGTTAATCTGAATTTCATGTGATGGATCAGAACACAATAGTCTAAATTGGTGAAGTGAAATGAGAAAAATATATACATCTATTTTTTAGAAATAGAAAACCGAAAATTGGCATGTATGTATGTATTCACCCCTTTGTTATGAAGCCCATAAAAAGCTCTGGTGCAACCAATTACCTTTAGAAGTCACATAATTAGTGAAATGATGTCCACCTGTGTGCAATCTAGGTGTCGCATGATCTGTCATTACATATACACACCTTTTTTGAAAGGCCCCAGGGGCTGCAACACCTAAGCAAGAGGCACCACTAACCAAAGACTGCCATGAAGATCAAGGAACTCTCCAAACAAGCAAGGGACAATGTTGAGAAGTAAAAGTAAGGGTTAGGTTATAACAAAAATATTCAAATCTTTGATGAGCTCCAGGAGTACCATCAAATCTATCATTACCAAATGGCAAGAACATGGCACAACAGCAAACCTGCCAAGAGACAGCTGCCCACCAAAACACATGGACCAGGGAAGGAGAGCATTAATCAGAGAGGCGGCACAGAGACCTATGGTAACCCTGGAGGAGTTGCAGAGTCCACAGCAGAGACTGGAGTATCTGTTCATAGGAGGACAATAAGCCGTACGTACGCTCCATAGAGTTGGGCTTTATGACAGAGTGGCTGGAAGAAAGCCAATACTTTGAGCAAAAAACAAAATGGCACGTTTTGAGTTTGCGAACAGGCATGTGGGAGACTCCCAAAATGTATGGAGGAAGGTGCTCTGGTCTGATGAGATTAAAATTGAACTTTTTGGACATCAGAGAAAACGCTATGTCTGTCGCAAACCCAACACATCACCCAAATAACACCAACATGTTTTTCAGCAGGCGGGACTGGGAAACTGGTAAGAGTTGAGGGAAAGATGGATGATGCTAACTAAATACAGGGATATTCTTGAGCAAAACCTGTACCACTCTGCGCGTGGTTTGAGGCTAGGACCGATGTACACCTTCCAGCAGGACAATGACCCCAAACACACTGCTAAAGCAACACTTGAATGGTTTAAGGGGAAACATGTAAATGTGTTGGATTGGCCTAGTTAAAGCCCAGACCTCAATCCAATAGAAAATCTGTGGTCAGACTTAAAAATTGCGGTTCGCAAGCGCAAACCATCCAACTTGAAGGCGCTGGAGCAGTTTTGCAACGAGGAATGGGCAAAAATCCCAGTGGTAAGATGTGGCAAGCTCATAGACTTATCCAAAGTGACTCGGAGCTGTGATTGCTGCAAAAAGTGGCTCTGCAAACTATTGACTTAAGGGGGGTGAATAGTTAGGCACATTGACTTTTTTATTTTGTCCTATCTGTTGTTTGCTTCACAATAAAGAAAAAAAAAAACAATCTTCGAAGTTATGGGCATGTTCTATAAATTAAATGGATGCAAATCCTCAAACAATCCAAGTTAATTCCAGGTTGTGAGGTAACAAAACACAAAAAATGCTTTTGCAAGGCACTGTATAGGCTTTGTCATACTATGCAGAGCACATTACGTTTTTATGGTCTTAGCTAGTTTGTCTAAAATTGGTTTTCCTTTTTACCTTAATTATACTTCTGTACCATGTGCTCTTTTCAGAGAAAGCACCACTAATGATTTCACAGGGGGATGTCAAAGTGGTATATTACCGAGCGCTCTATCCTTTCGATGCCAGAAGTCCTGATGAGATCACTATCACACCTGGTGACATTATCATGGTGAGACCAAATTTAAGTGATTTATTTCTATTGTTTACTGAATAAGATCACCTCCTGAAGAATTGGGATAATTACAAAGTAGTTATTAGACCTCATCATGCTTTGACTTAATTTTAACTCTGAAGTAGTTAGTCATACTGTCTCTTTATAAAAGTAAGGGCACATTTAGAAGGGCGTCAAGGGGGTGGTAAAAACAGTCAGTTAACCGTGAGCCAAGCATGTAAATCCCATTGAAAATCAGAGGTGGACAAACCAATTGCTAGAAAAAAGTCATTTAGGAGGTGGCAGGATTGCCTCCTAAACACCTGCAAGCACCTCCTCAACTATGCTCTGCAAAGCATTTGGGATTGGACCGCTTTTTTAAAGGCAGGTAGAAACTGCTGCATATCTAAACTTATCCTTAGAGTGTCAGAAAGTCAGAGATCACTTGAACTCTGGTGGTTGTTGCCTGTCAAATACCTGACCTTGCACACCACACACTCAGAACATGGACATTTATGAGGTCAGGCATATAACTGCCATGTCACCTCTGAATTTCTGATTGCCTCAATAATCGCAGTCCCCATATTTCCACCAGGAAGGACTTTCTTTGAGAAAAAGAATAGCCCCAGCAAGCCAGTCATGTTTCAAATTACTCTGTTTGAAATGATGAAAGTTCAAAAAATACCTCAATTTTACCATTATGCTGTAAGACGATTCTTACAGAAAATAAGTTTTTTTAGCTAGGTCTTATTTGTGTTGCTCTTAGTCGCCTTTAATACACACTTCAGATACTTGGAATGAACCTGTTCTAGAAGTTGCTCATGAGAATCCGCAATGCTGATGTATTGCTTGTGTTTGAGAGAACTGTTCTGTTTAAACTGCCCACATTCTTGTGTGGTCTTCGTAAACGGAATGAAAAAAAATTGTTTTTGTTCAAAAGATCTTTTTTTATTTAGCGGTAAGTTTATTAGGGAATTGTATGACTGTTGATGCGTACAACCAGTTTAAAGTATGCCTGAAAAAAAAAGAAAAAAGGTTTAGCGCATCTCTACAATCCAATCCAATGTCCTCATGTTTTATCCCTTGAAAATGCTTTGAATATAGCAATCCAGACCCTTCCCAACTTATTGTTAGAGTTGACAGCACATTGCCACTGTTGTATTAGAATCTCAAGTCATGTTGTCAGCACTTATCAGTTTTCCATTCCGGACTTCAGAACTCGGGAAAACCTGACAACAAATTTTGGGAGTTAAGTGCAGCAGTGCTATAGTTGTCACTTGTCAGCTCAAATAAGATGTTTGGAGCTCACAGTGTTTCTGGCAGTGTCAACAGGTATTTTTTTTGTAATTACAGTTTTTTAAAGGAACAAAATTAGGGAAATATGCATGTATTGCAAAGATATTGATATTGTATCTGTTTACACAAATTGTATATGAGCTGTTACCTCTGTTCATTAGCTTATGTGGTACATATAATGTGAACTTTTTTTTCCTCTCTGTAGGTGGATGAGAGTCAAACCGGGGAGCCTGGGTGGTTAGGAGGAGAAATGAAAGGGAAAACTGGTTGGTTCCCTGCCAATTACGCTGAACGAATGCCTGAGAGCGAGTTTCCAAGCACAGCCAAGCAAGTAGCAGACACTACAGCCAAAACCACTGTCCACTTGAAACCGGCCACAGCCACATCATCAGCTTTTACTGATACATCTACAAATGCCAACAACTGGGCTGACTTCAGCTCAACGTAAGTACTCGGGACTTGTGTTTTTCTCTTTTGTGCATTGACAGACACCGCTCCTGTCATTCTTGACCATTGGGTTACTCTGCCCTATACAGGAGTAGGACACTGGGCAGAAAAAACTTCGGGCTACAACCATGGGCAGTCCCAGGGGGTATACTTCCTCCCCCTGCTATTGTCACTCAGGTTTTTTTTTTTTTTCTGCCTAGTCAGGAGTAAGGACCTAGTTCCTTGCTGGGATCTTTGATCCTGGCAAATTTTTTAGATGGAAATGTTTTCCTCCCGGATCATTCCTGTGAGATCTACTATCAACTGCCGGACTGGGGCGACGGGCTGGATAATCTAGATCCAGTGGTCACCCCAGTCTGGTCAGTGAGCGCGCGCAGGCCTCAGCTCCACACTATGTCAGCCATGACATCGCCCCACTGGATGGGGGCCGGCCCTGTGAGTACTCGCGAGGTCGCATACGACCTGGCCTCGGCCTGAGTTGCAGCGTTCCTCCTGGCCGACAGCTCCCCCATTTCGATGGAGAGGAGGATCTGCCTGGAGCGGCGCCCACCTGATTCCTAGTATGGTGAGTAGCTGCCCCCCCCCTCCTACCCCTGGAGGGTTTTTGGGGAGGACGTGGGGCCCTCCTTGGGACAGTCGGAACCCTGGGTTCCCCTCCTTCCTGCTGGCACCCCCGTCAAGTCCCTCGTGCCCCCCCCAAATTCCTCCCCACCCATATGCTGGGGATGTTTTTTTGTTTTTTTTTTGGGTGGTCTGGCCACCTTCCTGGGGTGGGTTCAGGGTGCTAATGGCGATGGGGGGGTTGGGGAGTTGTACCTGGTGGGGGCTCCTGCTAGGGCCCCCCATCCTGCCTGGATCTCTCCTGAGGCCTGGTCCCCCATTCTGGGTCCCTGTGTGCCTCGTGGTGCCACCATTTTGTTGTAGTCTGTGTATTTCTATACAAGGTGGCTATGCTTTTGAAGTCCGGAGGCCATTTTCTTGTGGTTTACCATTGCAAATAGTGGCAGCCATGACAGTGAAGCCCCGTAGGTGGCAATTTTGGCAGTGGGAGCCCCTTTTTATCCCCTGGTGCTGACTCCTGGATAATTTCGCTTCCTGATCGCCGTACGTGTAGGGCAGAATTTCCAGTTGTTTGCAGGTGCCTGTGTTGTAAAGGCAAGAGATGACCAGCGCTATGGAGTGTGCGGTGAAGCGTGAGAGACTGACAGGTGTAAGCAGCCAACAACCAAACCCCAAAAGGGGTCAGGATATGTGTAAAGTGCAAAGAGAGGTTGTAAACGGCGCTACCTTTGTGCAATTAAAAGAGGTAAAGTGCATACATTCACTGTTAAAGAATTATAAAAAGGGAGTGTCCCATAAAATTGAAAAAATATATGTGCTATATATCAAGTGGGTTCAGGTCATAAAAGATCAAGATGTCCTAGTCTGTGATAAAATAAAACCCAAAAAGTGCTGAAGTGCAATAAATAAATTTAATACCATAGACAGTGTTTTTATTGTGATGTACAAATGATAAAAATCAATCCAGTGTAGAAATAAAATCAGATGTTAGTGATATTTCGGGCACTGTTTATTGCTGAAAGTGCACCATGCCCGCAGAAAAACAAATCAGTGAAGTGAAAGTGATAAAGGTTACCGGGGAAAAAATCCCTAAAAATAAAAAGGAAATAATGAAATGAAAATGCCAGCTGCAATCACCCGTGTGACCACTAGGTGTCGCGCTGTAAATACAACCTGCCCTGCACGGAAGCTTTAGGCAAGGATGGATCTCCAGGGGTCCCCCTCCACAGTCAAAGCACCAGTTGGCGTGTTTCCATATGGAGAGAAAGAAGAGGGGAGCCTCATGAAGTATCAGATCGTATAAATAAAAAAGAAACGTAGCATCCACTCACTGTGTGAAACCGTGATAGCTGCCTCGGATCAGTAGTACTCGCCAGGAAGCTTCCGCGTTCCACGGCGGTGGAATCAAAACCGGAAGTGACGCTGTGACGCAATGGACCCGCCCTACGCGTTTCGTCATCGACGTCTGCTGGAGCGGCGTCACCACGGCGCACTCCCGGTCTTAATATAGCCAGCCCTTGTCATGGCAACAGATAGACTGCCGTCAGCCATCTTGGTGCTCCATATTTGTTGCCAAAAGGAAGCCATCTTGCCACTCCCTGTATTCCTATAGGTGAGTATAAAGGGCGGCTTACATTACATCATTTGCGAAGCAGCTTACACGGGGCTACTACGAGGGCCACATAGAAAAAACAAAAAGAAAAAAGTCAAGAAAAAAATTATTTAAGTTAAAAAACATTCTTTCCGTAGGGTACAACCTTTAATATACAAAAGATAAATTATATGCAAAAATAAAAATAAAAATAAAATAAGGCTCCTATTCATGTGAGGAAGGCTCGAAAAACAATTTAAAAAGGTATTGAGAGTCTTATAGCCAACCCTGAATGCGATATATTATTGGGGACATTTATAGGGCTATGCTCTCTATGAGTGATCCCGTCCACTTCATGGGGGGAATTTGAATATAATGTATATTCTGAGAGACTTAAACTCATGGCTGTATATGAAAAAAGGAAAAAATAAAAATGAAAATAAAAATAAAAATATCCGATGTTGGATGAAAAGGCTGAAACACAAAAAATTGTTTCATCAAGAAAGTAATATGTATATATAAGTATATATATGCCACCTTCACTGGAGGTAGGTGAAGGGGAATAAAAAATGTTCCGATGTTGGATGAGAAGGCTGAAACACAAAAAATTGTGTCATCAAGAAAAATTATATGTATATATAAGTATATATGTGCCGCCTTCACTGGAGGTAGGTGGAGGGGAAGTAGGTTCGATATAGAGAGAATATATGTGTATGGGAAGGTATATGGAAATTATATATAAAAAATATGAATTAATAAAATATTTTTTTTAAAATTTTAAAATTGTTATTAAACTTATTAAACGTGGTAAAGAGGTATAAAATATATATTAATATTGGAAATTGTATTAATAATAAAATTGTTAGGAGGAATTGGAAACGAATGGATAAGGGTAGTGTTCAAGGATTCCTTAATAGATTGTCAGGAGAGTAAATAGGTGGAATCGTAATATATCCTCCCCCCTATACAATTTCCAATATTAATATATATTTTATACCTCTTTACCACGTTTAATAAGTTTAATAACAATTTTAAAATTTTAAAAAAAATATTTTATTAATTCATATTTTTTATATATAATTTCCATATACCTTCCCATACACATATATTCTCTCTATATCGAACCTACTTCCCCTCCACCTACCTCCAGTGAAGGCGGCACATATATACTTATATATACATATAATTTTTCTTGATGACACAATTTTTTGTGTTTCAGCCTTCTCATCCAACATCGGAACATTTTTTATTCCCCTTCACCTACCTCCAGTGAAGGTGGCATATATATACTTATATATACATATTACTTTCTTGATGAAACAATTTTTTGTGTTTCAGCCTTTTCATCCAACATCGGATATTTTTATTTTCATTTTTATTTTTTCCTTTTTTCATATACAGCCATGAGTTTAAGTCTCTCAGAATATACATTATATTCAAATTCCCCCCATGAAGTGGACGGGATCACTCATAGAGAGCATAGCCCTATAAATGTCCCCAATAATATATCGCATTCAGGGTTGGCTATAAGACTCTCAATACCTTTTTAAATTGTTTTTCGAGCCTTCCTCACATGAATAGGAGCCTTATTTTATTTTTATTTTTATTTTTGCATATAATTTATCTTTTGTATATTAAAGGTTGTACCCTACGGAAAGAATGTTTTTTAACTTAAATAATTTTTTTCTTGACTTTTTTCTTTTTGTTTTTTCTATGTGGCCCTCGTAGTAGCCCCGTGTAAGCTGCTTCGCAAATGATGTAATGTAAGCCGCCCTTTATACTCACCTATAGGAATACAGGGAGTAGCAAGATGGCTTCCTTTTGGCAACAAATATGGAGCACCAAGATGGCTGACGGCAGTCTATCTGTTGCCATGACAAGGGCTGGCTATATTAAGACCGGGAGTGCGCCGTGGTGACGCCGCTCCAGCAGACGTCGATGACGAAACGCGTAGGGCGGGTCCATTGCGTCACAGCGTCACTTCCGGTTTTGAGATTCCACCGCCGTGGAACGCGGAAGCTTCCTGGCGAGTACTACTGATCCGAGGCAGCTATCACGGTTTCACACAGTGAGTGGATGCTACGTTTCTTTTTTATTTATACGATCTGATACTTCATGAGGCTCCCCTCTTCTTTCTCTCCATATGGAAACACGCCAACTGGTGCTTTGACTGTGGAGGGGGACCCCTGGAGATCCATCCTTGCCTAAAGCTTCCGTGCAGGGCAGGTTGTATTTACAGCGCGACACCTAGTGGTCACACGGGTGATTGCAGCTGGCATTTTCATTTCATTATTTCCTTTTTATTTTTAGGGATTTTTTCCCCGGTAACCTTTATCACTTTCACTTCACTGATTTGTTTTTCTGCGGGCATGGTGCACTTTCAGCAATAAACAGTGCCCGAAATATCACTAACATCTGATTTTATTTCTACACTGGATTGATTTTTATCATTTGTACATCACAATAAAAACACTGTCTATGGTATTAAATTTATTTATTGCACTTCAGCACTTTTTGGGTTTTATTTTATCACAGACTAGGACATCTTGATCTTTTATGACCTGAACCCACTTGATATATAGCACATATATTTTTTCAATTTTATGGGACACTCCCTTTTTATAATTCTTTAACAGTGAATGTATGCACTTTACCTCTTTTAATTGCACAAAGGTAGCGCCGTTTACAACCTCTCTTTGCACTTTACACAAGGTGCCTGTGTTGGTGAGTGGTAAGTCTGGTGGGGTTCTCTCCCTCTCTGTTGAGGATTGCTCTGTGCCTTGTGCTGCCAGCGCGGTGGGGGTGGTCCCTTAGCAGTATGTTACACTATTTTTGGGGCCCCCTGGTGACTCAGAGTCCTTGGAGCATGTTTCTCCTCCTGATCCCCTCTCTGAGGCTGCGGGGCCCTCCGGGTCCCAACCAAGCATCCATGTACTGACGGTGGTCCTGGAGGCCCTTTTTGTCCTGGTTGGAAGCGGCTGCCTCATCAGATCCTGAATCTGATTCGACCGCCACCACAGACGTGGGTCACCCTTCTGAATCTGCAACCACACGCCTGGAATCCTCTGATAGGATGATTCCTCCACGTCTGCGATCGCGCACGAAAAGGAGCTGGTAGATGCACTTACAGTATCTGTGCGTGAGACCCTGAAGATGAAGGACGCGGCTGAAGCTGCGACAAGGGAGCAGGTACCCTTTGGCATTCACAAGCCATCCACAGCGGCAAAGGTGTTTCCTTTCCCCGCCTATTTTTACAGAATTTTCGCAAAAGAGTGGGTACGACCAAAGCGTCCCCGTGGGGTTCCTACGCGCTTTACTAGGTGTTACCCCTATGAGGAATCCCTTCTTAAGACGTGGACTCTGCAGCCGGTGGTGGACCCTCCGGTTTCCAGATTAAACAAGGCAGCCATGAGGAGGATGTGGCTCGCATTATGTACACATTAGTGGGTTCGGTAATGAGGCCAGTATTTACCATTGCCCTAGTGTTGCAAACACTGACCGAGTTGGCTAAGCTCCTATGCCGTAACCTGGAGTGTGAACAACTTCCTCCTGCCTTTGCTAGCTCGCGTACCAGCTGGTCCAGGGGTTGCAGTTTATCTGTAATGCCTCCTTGGATGCGGCTCCCCTGATGGCTCACCTCTCTGTTTTGGCGGTGGTCCTTCGGCGTTTCTTTTGGCTTAAAGGCTGGTCTGTGGACCAGACTTCTAAGAAGGCCTTGACTGATCTTCCCTTTCAAGGAGATCATCTGTTTGAAGCTACCCTGGATGACAACATTAAAGGTCTCACAGGGGGGAAGAGTACCCTTCTTCCAAAGGCTACTAAGGGTAAGGAACCTCGCTGTAGACCTTGACTTTCCTTCCCGGCTCCTAAGAAGTTTTTTCGTCCCTCGGGGTTGACTGACAAGGGCTTGAAGCCTTTCAGGGCCTCCTCTGGCAGCTCCAAACGAAGCTGGTCTGGAAAGCCGAGAACTGGCTTCTCCAGACCTGCGGACATGGCTCCTTCAGCATAAAGGTGCGCCCTCACCTGTATCAGGGATGGGGGGGGCGTCTTCGCTGGTTTCCAGACCCGTGGACTTCCCTGGTGCAAGACAAGTGGGTCCACAAAGTTACAAAGTTATTTGGTCCGGTTACAAGATTGAGTTTTGCTCTTGTCCCCTGGCAAGGTTTTTTCCTTCCAACCTGTGCCTGCCTGCAGACCGGTCACAGGGTCTGTTTGGGGCGCTACAAGACCTGTTCTTTCAAGGGGTGATTGTTCCGGTTCCGACTTTGGAATGTTTTCAGGGTTTTTTCTCAACCCTGTTCACAGTCCCCAGAAAGGAAGGCAAAGTGCATCCAATCCTGAACCTCAAGGCGCTAAACTGCTTTGTGCGGGTACAGAAGTTCAGAATGAAGTCCATTCGAATGGTGGTTGCATCCCTGCGTCAGGGGGATTTCTCTATCATTCATCGACAGACGCAGCTCCATAACTTCTTAGACCATTGGGCTATGCTCGTCCAAACAGGAATAGGCACTAGGCAGAAAAAAGCTTTACCACACCTACGGGGGCTGTCCCTGCAGGCATAACCTCACACACTCTGCTACAGCAGCCAGTTTCATTGCAAGCAGTGTTTAGAAGCCAAAAATCCCCATTCATTTAGAAGCAGAGGGGCGGGTGCTGCTTCTGTCGACAAACTTCAGAGAAAAAGATTTTACGTTGAGTACAAAAATCCTGTTTTCTCTATTGTTCATCGACAGAGGCAGCTCCATATCTTCTTAGACCATTGGGATGTCCCAGAGCAGTATTTTTATGAGGGGTGGGAAGACCACGCAAAGAACGCAACTCCCCAAAGGCTAAACGTAGCTAACAAGGTAATATGGAGCTCAACCAGGAACAATTGGAGCTCATATCGAAAAAAAACATACACCCTCAAAAAAACAAAAAAGATTATTTTTAAACCGAGGCCTGCAAAACCTTGCGGCCAAAAGAGGCATCTGAAGATGCCAACACATCAACTTTGTAGAATTTTGTGAACGTATGAACAGACGACCAAGATGCCGCCTTGCAAACTTGCATCACTGACGCTTGATGGCAAAAAGCCCAAGAGGCACTCAGCGCTGTAATAGAATGCGCCTTCACTGGGAAGGGAGAAACCTGACCCTGCAGCGAATAAGCCTGATCCACCTGGAAATGGTCAAAGCAGACGCAGCCAATCCCTTACGAGGTCCCTCAGTAAGGACAAAAAGAGCATCTGACTTTCTGAAGGACTCCGTAACCGCCAGGAAAACCCTGCCTGCTCGAACCACATCCAAAGAATGCAAGGCAATTTCCTTAGGATGCTTGGGCTTGGGACAGAGTGAAGGCAGCACAATGTCTTCATTCAAATGAAAGTCAGAAACCACTTTATGGAGAAAAGATTGATTTGGTCGGAGTACCACTTTATCTCTGTGGACCACTAGATAAGGTGAACGGCAGGACAACGCCGCCAATTCAGACACCCTGCGGGCAAAAGTGATAGCCACCAAAAGGCAACCTTCTGAGACAATGAAGGCAGAGGAATCTCCCAAATGTTTTCAAAAGGAGGGTTTTGAAGAACAGATAATACCAGGTTGAGGTCCCACAGAGGTAGCGGGGACTGTCTCGGAGGAGCCATATGGTGCACTCCCTTAATGAAGGTACGAATCAAGGCATGTGTTGCTAACGGGCGTTGAAAATATATCGCCATGGCCGACACTTGGCCTTTGATAGTGCCCAAAGCCAACCACTGTTCAACCCATTTCTGCAGAAAGGCCAGAACCGTGGCAACCGTAAACAAGCGAGAGTGCACCTTCAGCGATTCACACCAGGAAATGTACGATTTCCACGTACGATGATATATCTTCCTGGAAGTCGACTTACTAGCCTTCAAAAACGTAGGAATCCAAATCAGAAAGACCTTTATCCCTCAACACCTGGAATTCAATAGCCATGCCGTTAAAGCCAGCGACTGTAAAGCAGGATGGAAGATCGGACCTTTAGACAGCAGATCTTCCCCGAGACAAAGTTTCCAAGGAGCATTGGCGACCAACCTGGCTGCTGTAGCAGTGTGTGTGGGGTTATGCCTGCAGGGACAGCCCCCATAGGTGTGGTAAAGCTTTTTCCTGCCTAGTGCCTATTCCTGATTGGAGGAACATAACCCAATAGTCTAAGAAAATATGGAGCTGCGTCTGTCGAGGAACTTCAGAGAAAAGGATTTTACGGTAAGTACAAAAATCCAGTTTTTCTTGCCTCCATCGACCTCAAGAATGCTTACCTTCACATTTCAGTATGTGCCAGTCACCAGCGTTCTCTGCTTTGCTGTGGGAGAGGAGCATTATCAGTTTGTGGCGTTACCCTTTGGTCTTGCCTCTGCTCTCCGGGTCTTCACAAGTGTTGGTTCCGATGCTAGCTTTGCTACGCCAATGGGGGATCGTGGTACTGGGCTACTTGGACGATCTTCTGTGAGCCAAGTCTCAATCTGCTTTGGTGAAGAACCTGGGAAAGATAATACGAACTCTGCGGGAGTTAGGCTGGATTCTGAATTTTCAGAAGTCTGCTCCGGTTCCGTCCACAAAGCTGGGCCATAGCCAGAGTGCTCCTTCCTCTGGACAAACTCCAGAAATTGCAGGCTGCAATTCGCCTCCTGTTGTCACACAAATGGTCGGATTTGCATGCGGGTGCTGGGCCTGATGGTATCTACCTTTTTGAGGCAGTTCCTTTTGTGGAGTCTTGTCCCATTTGGTCAGAATCTCCCTTTGCAGGTACCTTGTATGGAACTGCGCAGTCTCTGGACAATCAGATCCGGCTGAGTCGGGAAACAAAGGAGTCCCTGATATGGTAACTTCACTCTCCGGCGCTTCGGCTGGGAAAATCCTTCCTCCCCTTGTATTGGTCACCACGGATGCCAGCCTATCCGGATGGGGAGGCGTCCTTGGCAAGCTTTCTGCTCAGGGAATCTGGACGCTGGAAGAGTCCACACTACCGATCAATGTCCTGGAACTCCAAGCGATCAGACTGTGTCTGGATCATTGAATGGATCGTCTTCAGGGATGCCCAGTGCGCATTCAATTGGACAAGGCTACGGCGGTGGCTTATGTCAATCGTCAAGGGGGCACAAGAAGTACCCCGGCGGCTCTGGAGGTAGCCATGCACATTCCCGGAGTGAAAAATTGGCAGGGGGATTAACTCGGTCGGCAGACGTTAGACCAAGGGGAGTGGTCCCTTCATCCGGAGGTTTTTCATCAGCTGTGTCTCCGGTGGGCCACCCCCGAGGTGGATTTGTTGGCGTCTCAGCTCGACAGAAATGTGCAGAGGTTTGTGGCTCCATCCTCTCAGGGAGGATCTGCTGTCCCAAGGACCGATCTTCCATCCTGCTTTACAGTCGCTTGCTTTGACGGCTTGGCTGTTGAACGCCAGGTGTTAAAGGATAGAAGTTTATCTGAATCGGTGATTCCTACACTGTTAAAGCTAGGAAATCCTACTTCTAAGATGATCTGCCATCGTACGTGGAAGACGTACATTGTACGGTGTGTGTCTCTTGGGGTTCATCCTCGCTCCTTCTCGGTGGCTCGGCTCTTAACCTTCCTTCAACGGTGGGTTGAATGTAAATTGAATTTAAGTACCGTCAAGGACCAGGTATCGGCCTTGGCAGTCTTCTTCCAATGACCTTTGACCACACACTCCCTGGTGCGTACTTTTCTTCAGGGTGTCCGACATTTGGTTGCTCCAGTGCAGGCTGCTCTGTTGTGGCCTTGGGATCTTAATTTGGTGTTTTCAGCTCTACAGAAGTCTCCCTTTGAAAATATTCGGGAGATTCACCTGCTTACGCTGTCCCAGAAGGTGGTCTTTTTGGTGGCTATCACCTCTGCATGCAGGGTGTCGGAACTGGCGGCGTTATCTTGTCGTTCACCTTAACTGGTGATTCACAAGGATAAGGTGGTGCTTCGCCCCTGTCTATCATTCCTTCCTAAGGTGGTCTCTGACATTCATTTGAATGAAGACATTGTGTGGCCTTCCCTGTGTCCCAGGCCTAAACATCTGAAGGAAATTGCCTTGCATGCCTTGGATGTGGTTCGGGCAATTAGGGTCTGCCTGGCAGCTACGGAGTCTTTCAGAAAGTCAGACTCTATTTGTGCTCACGGATGGAACTCGCAAAGGGTTGTACGCTTCCTCTGCGACCATTTACAGATGGAGCAGACAGATGGTGGTTCTGGCCTATTCCATCAGGGGTCAGGTTTCTCTCTTTCCCTGTCAAGGTGCACTGAACGAGGGCGCTTAGTGCCTCCTGGGCCTTCCGTCATAAAGCGTCAGTGACGCAAGTTTGCAAGGCGGCCACCTGGTCGTTGGTGCACACTTATACAAAGTTTTATAAAGTGGAAGTGTTGCCATCTGTGGATGCTTCCTTTGGCCGCAAGGTTTTGCAGGCTGCTGTATTTTTTTTTTTTTTTTTCAGTTGGGCTCTAGTTGTTTTGGTTGAGCCCCTGTTGCCTGGTTGGCTAATGTTTACTCTTGGAAATTTTTTGCTGTTTCCCACTCCTCTCTGCTTTGGAACATCCTAGTGGTCAAGAATGACAGGAGCTGTGTCCGTCAATGAACGAAAGCGAAAATGGGATTTTTGACTTACCGTAAAATCCATTTCTCTGATGTTCATTGATGGACACAGCACCCACCCCTCTGAATTATAATTCTCCTGACACTGCCTGTACCAAAACTGAGTGACTATAGCAGGGAGAGGGAGTATACCCCCTGGGACTGCCCATGAGTGTAGCCAGAAGTTTTTTCTGCCTAGTGTCCTACTCCTATTGGGGGCGGTATAACCCAATGGTCTAAAATGACAGGAGCGGTGTCCATCAGTGAACATCAGAGAAATTAATTTTACAGAAAGTCAAAAATCTCATTTTTCCCATGTGCCATATTCCCATAAGATTTCCTACTATTCACCATTTAAATTCACGCATCAAAAGCTGCCATGTTACTTTGGCAGATTTCATTTTTATTTAATATTCTTGTATGTCAGCCAGTTTGTGAGCTGTACACACATTTATGTGACATATGGTAACCTTGATATTGACTGCCTCTGCTGTATAAAAGACACAAATCCAGTGCTACGGGTAATTGACTTTGTAATAATGAGAAAAGGTTTTGATTTTTTATTTTCTTTCCTTGAGTTTTTCTTTTATGTTTCCTTCAGGTGGCCAACTAATAATGAGAAAGCAGATAGTGATAACTGGGATACATGGGCAACTCAACCTTCACTGACTGTACCCAGCGCAGGGCAAATCAGACAACGTTCTGCTTTTACCCCCGCCACCGTAACTGGTTCTTCTCCTTCTCCTGTACTAGGACAGGTAAGATTAGAGTATGAGAATTATTCGAAGAAAATAAATTGTTACCCCAGCTCTACTGCTAATGTGGAAGTCCATGAACTGTAATCTGGTGCTCTAGCCAGGGCGTTCAGGTCCCATAGGTAAAATTATTGAATCAGGAAGGCTGGCAACTCAGATGTTCTTTAATAAAATTACTTTGTTACATTGGTACACAGCTACAGGGTATGTGCTCCAGACAGATAGATCCAGTAAAAAAGAAGTCCAAAAACATATTAATTGTGTGAAAGAAAGTTGGTTTATTTTTTGCTGTTTCTTCAATAATATCTTTGTTGGCATCCTTGTCTTCCTTTAGTTGCAGCTTCCTCCAGTACTTCCTTTGTCACTTTCTTTTTCAAATCATTGGGCTCATCAAGGAGCTAGCAGCACAACGATTGAGAAGTCGTCCTCCCAGGATCAAAAAGCTTTCTCTCCAACCAAAGCTACTGTAGAAGTATTGTTTTGTTTGATAAATCTTGCGTCTTTAAAACAATACTTCTACAGTATCGCCTGCCATTGCCAAGCCATTAGCAATTGGTTTTCTCTTGAAGAGAGTCTACTCAGTGTGACAAGAGGCACCAATTAAACCAATTCCAGTTATAATTGGTCTGCTTCCAAACTTATTCACTATATACTAATTATAGGGTTTCCTGCATACATGACTGACAACATTATTGAAGAAATCCAGGAAACTTCACTGCTAGTTGCACCAAATATTGCTTCTGTATATCTTTTAAAGAAGACAGTGATTGATTTGGGGAAGGCATACGAAAAAACCAATAAAGGTTCCACCGACAACTGCCCAACCCCAGCCTCCTTCCAGGAGAGTGTAGCCTACTGGACTGCCATCAGCAGGTGGCGTGGTTGCAGCTTCAAGCTCGTCTTTAAAAATCCTTTGGTCACACCGGAGCCAAGAGGTAAAGAATGGAGCGGTGGTTGTAAGAGCAATGACCTGATATTTCACTATCCGGCACTGTTAACTTCAGAACCAAATCAAAAGAAGACAAGGATGCCAACAAAGACCTTATTGATGGAACAGCAAAAACAAAGCCAACTTTCTTTCAGACAATTAACATGTTTTTGGACTACTCTCTTTTTAACTCAGAGAGCATTCCTGATCTATCTGTCTGGAGCATACAGCCTGTACCTGTATACCAATGTAACAAATAAAGAGCTTCCGAGTTGCAAGCCTTCCTGATTCAAGATAAATTCTAACCCTTGGGTGCCAAGTCTGCTTTGAACACAATCTCAGATGCAAGTGTTTTTCTTGTTTTAACTAGATGTGCTGAAGTGTTTTAAAACATTTGCATTTTATAGCTAAACTGTGGGGAATAAAGCATTTTAACTGCTCGTTTTGCCTAATGTCAACTGCCCCAGCCTATAACTGGCCTTGACAGCAAGAAGCACATGGAAGGGCGATGTATGTCAAACAAAAACAAAGAAATTCCCAGCTCAACTTACCAGCCAGCCTGCAACAAACCGAATTGTCCTGTCTAACAGTTCATGTTAAAAACAGAGGGTTTCGTTTGCACACATTTGAAAATATATGTGTTGGCTGCAGAGATGGTGTCAAGGCACCCTAGTATCATCTGCAGTCCTAACTCTAGAAATTTTGAGAGCCTTCATAGTAAGAGCACATATATAATAATGGATAGATTGAGGGCAGGTAAGCCTGGAGAGAACCCACCCCTCTTTAAAGGCACAGGGCGCACTGAACAAATGGTGCTCAACCTGTCCCCCTTCAGCTGTTGGAAAACTTCAAGTCCCATGAGACATTGCGAGTCTGACAGTTACAAGCATGACTTCCAAAGGCAGAGGCATGATGGGACTTGTAGTTCCACAGCAGCTGGAGGGCCAGAGGTTTAGCACCCAATTGGTATATTTCCGTTATCCCTCACTACCCTGGCAGCTGATACTTTGCTTTGTTGCCCAACATTCTGGGTTGTGGTTAATTTCCTGTTCAGTGATCCCATAGAGATTTGCTGCTGACTGCACTACTAGTATGCCTGTCTAACCCCAAAATTGCTGCTTAAAGCAATTTATTGAACAGCAAAGTTGCATATGTTCACTTAAGATAATATATTGCTGTGCTAAAGGGTCCAAAGAGACCTCTACATTCAAATATCTAAATCACAGGTGTATTCTAAATTATATTGTCAGAAAAAATATTATTGTGTCAAAAAAATAAACCTAAAAGGTTAAAAAGAATTATGCAAAATAGGAATGTATAGTGAATGAAAACGCCAAACATCCAAATTAATAGAACTTTTAAACACAAATATTGTGAATGCTGAAACAATAGTGACGTATATATCTACTATGTGCAATATATGTATCTCAAACCAGTGCAATCACCACACAGACATGCAACAAAATTGTCCATGAACATAATCTAAAACTATTGCAAAAACTTCATGTGATCCATAAACATGGAAGAGTGCCTTTTTTTTTTCGTGCATACAGCCAGTGTTTCTCCTTAAGGTGCTCTTCCCTCCCCGTAATAGTCTAACCTGGGGTGATGCGATCACCACACACCACAATTAAGTATGGTCAAAAATGCTTTTTAGCCTATAAATGGCTACATCCAGCTCCTCCACTCTCCTCTGTGCTCTCCTCAATGGGGGCTATGATAATCCAGATATCATGTTTACAAAATATAAAAAGAAACCAGTGGTGCTTATACCCTTTAAAAACAATTTATTTAACAAAACCAAGTACAGGGTTACTCAGTCTTTACTGGTGCTTCCAGTGCACCAGACTAATAAGAGCAAAGAGAAATAGAAATATTCAGTTTCTTGGATGATTCCTTCCATCAAAGCAAACAGCCTCCAGACACTCTCTAGTTCTCAGCTCCACGCTGATTCCTGGTGCCGTCACCATCCTGGCCCCTCCCCTACGCGTGTCGACACAGGGTCACGTGTCTTCCTCAGGGGGATTTCTATTGGGTGATTAGGCTGTCACTTTAAATATACCTCGGCAAGCACCATATCTTTTAAGACCATGGGCTATGCCATTTTATTGTGGTCATCCTCCGATCTTCATACGTCAGAGAATACATTCCTCTTCAGAAAAGATTATTCCATTTGCTAATTTTCTACAGGAGGTGCTACATAGCCGGCTATATGCTTAAACTCCGTAATCCCCAAGATGTGGATTACAATATATAAACAGTTACAACATACAACATGGATATAAAACCATATATGTAAACTCACAGGACTCTTTTATATACGGTAAATGATGAAACATTGAGAAAAGTAAAAAATATGTGTATATATATATATATATATATATATATATATATATATATATATATATATATATATATATATATATAATATAAAATATGAGAAGATAAATTGAAAAAAATTAATAAAAAATAAATGAAAACATGACAAAATTGTGTCAAATCATATACAAGAGAGATTAAAAATAAAACATTTTTAAAAATAAAAAAGTTTTTAAATGAATATAATAAAAAGCCACCCTTATAAATGTGAGGTTGTAAATCTGTTAAAGATGTGGGGGTGACTACTGATGTCCTTATCGCCTTCCCATCTGCCATAATTATTATTACATATTACTAATAAAACAACCTAAATCAAATTCTTTATTTAACCCCCTCGGTGCCAAAGACCCCAGCTCGTAAATCCACCACGATTCTTTTACTTAGCTCCCGAATGAAGTTAACCCACCCCCCCCTCCAGTTTTTCTTAGGGGCTTCTAGGCCCCAAAATTGTAAACCCGTATAATCCTTATTATGTTTGTCTCTAAAATGTACAGATAAATGCTTATCATACCCCTTGCCTATATTTCTTAAATGTTCCTCTATCCTCTCCTTAAGGGTTCTTTTCGCTCTTCCTATATAGATTAAATTACATGGGCACTTCAAAACGTATACAACGCCCCTAGTATCACAGGATATAAAATCCCTAGTGTAGTGTAGGATTTTCCCGTTGTTAGGTTATCAAAGGTTTTTCTTTTTCTTAAGTTGTTTGGGACCCTAACACAACTGTAGCAGTGGCCGCAACTATGAAAGCCCTTAAAATCCCAAAAGGTTAAATTAGTCACTTTAGGAACATCATTCATCCCCCCCCCCCCCCCAATCTTATCCCCTAGATTCGGGGCTCTCCTATAAACAAACCTAGGTATATCCGGCAAAGATTGACCAATCATTTTATCCTGCTTCAAAATCCGCCAGGACTTTTTAACAATATTTTCTACAGCTTTAAATTGAGTATTATAATCAAGGACCATCATATGTTCCATATCTCCCTTATCTCCTCCTTGTATCTTATCGACAATTAAAGAATCTCTATCCATATTTTTTATTTTTCCTTTTTCTCTATTCAAAAAATCCTCCCCTTATCCTTAAACATCCTGGTAAGTTTATCTGATTGTATCTCAAACTTCTCATTCTGCGTACAATTCCTCCTCAACCTTATATACTGTCACCTAGGTATATTTTCACACCCGGGGGTTTAATGGCAGCTACTAAATAGAATATATGAATTCCTATCCGTATTTTTAAAGAATGTTTTAGTGTTTAGACCTAGCTTGGTGATTCCAATTTCAAAGTCCAAAAAATAAATTTTTTCTTTACTTATCGCCCATGTTCGCTTAATATTCTGGGTGTTATTATTCATGTTAGGGAGGAGCAATCTGAGATCCTCTACCTCACCGTTTCTGATGATAATTAGGTCATCTATAAACCTTCTATATATTAGAAAATTAGGGTCGCAGTCTTTAAGATAACCTTCCTCTTCCTACTCTGCCAAATAGAGGTTCGCTTCGCTCAAGTTTTCTGGCAGGATCAATAGGTTGTTTTTTTTTTTTTTTGCTACGAAACAGATGTAGAAAAATTATTTAATTGGTGTATTTAACAGCTTTAAACCGCAAATATAAAAGACGTTCGTTGCTGGGGTTTACATACTTTTTAAGTAGATTGTACCTGTTTTTTCTAAAATGTCAGAGTTTTGTGCTTTCCTGCTTTAAGGGTGAAAAGGTGGAAGGACTTCAAGCACAGGCCTTATATCCATGGAGAGCCAAGAAAGACAACCATCTAAACTTCAATAAGAATGACATAATCACTGTTCTGGAGCAGCAGGACATGTGGTGGTTCGGAGAGGTCCAAGGTCACAAGGGCTGGTTTCCCAAATCATATGTGAAGCTTATTTCAGGTCCTCTTAGGAAGTCTACAAGGTATGCTGGAAGCATTACTGGACCCATTAGCTGGGTCACATACAATGGAGTCTCTTCAAAAAATGATCCATCTTTAGGCCTCATGCACACTGGATGTTTTAACAGCAGCTGTTTTTTGGTCTCGGGTGTTTTTTTTTTTTCTGCAGCCAGTAAACTCCCTAGTATGTTATCCTATGTGTCCATGCACACATAGGCTGTTATCAGCTGTTTTTGGCAGGGGCGTTTTCTGGCTGTAAAAAAACCCAGAACTAGTGGGTTTTGACAGGAGTTTTTCAGCTGTAAAAATGCTCTAACGCTGATAAAAGCTGAAAAAGGCTAAAATACGCTGAAAAATGTGTTTTTCTGCATTTATCAGCGTTTTTGAGCCATAAGCTTTTGTGGGAGTATAGTTTTGCAAAAACAAAATCCAGAAAACGCTGAAAAAAGCTACTGCAAAAACGCTGAAAAACTAATTCTATAGCTATTGCTACTGGCTTTTTTATAACGTCCATTGTGCATGGGGCCTCATAGTCACTATTGTAAAATATATGATAGTTTCTGTTAACCAAATGCAGTTATTGTCTTTGTCTTATACAGTGTATCCAAAACGTACTCACAGCGTTTCACTTTTTCCACATTTTGTTATGCTACAGCCTTATTAAAAAATTGATTAAATTCATTATTTTCCTTCAAATTCTACAAATAATATCCTATAATGACAACGTGGAAGAAGTTGGTTTGAAATCTTTGCAAATGTATTAAAAATAAAAAAAGGAAAAAATAACGTGTACATGTAAGTATTCACAGCCTTTGCTCAATACTTTGTTGAAGCACAGCCTCAAGTCTTTTTGAGTAGGATACTACATGCTTGGCACGCCTATTTTTGCGCAGTTTTTCCCATTCTTCTTTGCAGGATCTCCCAAGCTCCATCAGGTTGGATGGGGAGGATCAATGCACAGCCGTTTTCAGATCTCTACAGAGATGTTCATGTCTGGGTTCTGGCTGGGCCACTAAAGAACATTCACAGAGTTGTCCTGTAGCCATTCTTTCGTTATCTTGGCTGTGTGCTTAGGGTCGTTATCCTGTTGGAAGATGAGCCTTCGCCCCAGTCTGAAGTCCAGAGCGCTCTGAAGCAGGTTTTCATCAAGGATGTCTCTGTACATTGCCACGTTCATCTTTCCTTCGATCCTGACTAGTTTCCCAGTTCCATCCACTGAAAAATATCTCCATAACGTGATGCTTCCACCACCATGCTTCACTGTAGGGATGGAATTGGCCAGGTGATGAGCTGTGCCTGGTTTCCTCCAGACGTGATGCTTGCCATTCAGGCCAAAGAGTTCAGTCTTTGTTTCATCAGACCAGAGAATTTTGTTTCTCATACTGTGAGAGTCCTCCAGGTGCTTTTTGGCAAAACTCTGGGTGGGTTGTCATGGGCCTTTTACTGAGGAGTGGCTTTCGTCTGGCCACTCTATCATACAGGCCTGAATGGTGGAGTGCTGCAGAGATGGTTGTTCTTCTGGAAGGTTCTCCTCTCTTCAGAGAAACACCGGAGCTCTGTTATAGTGACCAACCGGTTCTTAGTCCCCTCCCTGACTAAGGCCCTTCTTCCCCGATCGATCAGTTTGGCCAGGGCGGCCCGCTCTAGGAAGAGTGCTGGTGGTTCCACACTTCTTCCATTTACGGATGATAGAGGCCACTGTGCTCATTGGGAACTTCAATGCTACAGAATTTTTTTCTGTACCATTCCCCATATCTGTGCCTCGATACAATCCTGTCTCGGAGATTTACAGACAATTCCTTGGACTTCATGGCTTGTTTTTTTTCTCTGATATGCACTGTTAACTGTGGGACCTTAGATAGACAGTTGTGTGCCTTTTCCAAATCCTGTCCAATAAACTGAATTTGCCACAGGTAACATCCCAAGGGTGATCAGTGGATGCACCTGAGCTTCATTTTGAGCATCATGGCAAAGGCTGTAAATACTTATGTACGTGTGTTTTTTTTTTTTTTTTTTTTTTTAATACATTTGAAAAGATTTCGAACAAACTTCTTTCATGTTGTCATTACGGGGTATTGTTTTTGTAGAATTTTTTGAGGAAAATAATGAATTCAATCTATTTTGGAATAAGGCTGTAACATAAAAAAATGTGAAAAAATAGAAGCGGTGTGAATACTTTCCGGATGCACTGTAAGTAGTGTGAACAGCAGAGATAAAAGGAGAAATGATCAGTGAAAAACAAACTAAAACTTTTTACATCTGCACCTAATTCTTCAATTCAACCACTTCTTTCAGCTGCTGTATCAAACACTATATGTTCTATTAATTGATCGAATATACAGTGCTTACACACAATAAATATATAAAGTGCAATTGTGAGCAAAATGTATCAATAAAAGTGCATATATCCTTATCAGAATATAAAATGTCCTTATTCATAAGTGCATTGTTAGAAATTATAGTCCTTAATTTATCAAAAGTTCTTTTGCAAAATGTGCTGCTTAGCCGGCTATGTCCTTTTCACAGGTGCATTATCAATGGTAAAAGTTCTCTATATATGTCAAAGTGCTTGCTCAAGATTAACCGCTTGCCGACTGCCAACAGTAACAGTAATATTACTGCGGCAGGTCGGCTCCCCTGGGTCCAGCGACGTAGACCTACGTCACTGGACTGCTAGTGATTCCGGTGGCCGCTTGCCTTAGGACCATGACCACCTGAACCAACAGGATAGTCAAATAAGCATTCCCATGAAGGGATATATTAGTCTCCCAGTGGTCTGAGTAGATCCGAGGCAACCGATTCCTCCGTAGAATCGTGGATAGCGATATAAAGCAAATGGAAACTAGTGCTCTCTGTTATATAATCATTTATTCAATAAATGTAAAACCACTTACAGTTCTGGCACTTGTCACAAGTGCACAAATGAGCACTCTCTGTATATACCGTACATAAAATCCAGTAAGATGGCCACGGGTGACGTCATGCGTGATTTCCTTCCCCCAATGCGGGTGCTGCTGCATTCGTTACATGTTACAGCCTGAAAATGGGTGTAACATGTTAAAAAAAAGGTGAACTTATCCTTTAACTTGTTCTCCAAGCAATGACAAGTCTTCCCATCATTCAACAGCAGGTTGCCTTGTGTTTAAGTTTTACTCTTGAAAGTGGGCAGAACTAAAGAATTGGTCCATTTAAACCCTTTTAATTACTGCAATTCAATCAGACTTCATCTACAGTAATAAATATGGCTCTTTCATTTTCTTTTTTTTTATTTTCTTTATTTTCTCAACCAAATGCAAGGGGTCAAAAACAATTCGCTGCCAGAACAGAGGAATGTGGGAACAAGTTAAATCTCTAACACACCAGGCTTCCCTGTGGTTTGATCACCCTGCTGAGTACTGCTTTATTAAACATCGCTCTTGCTCCCTGAGCAATTGTTGATTAGGCAGCGTTAGCTGGCAATAGATTTTTTTATTTTTTTTTTACCCTTGCTGTAGGTAGAAAGTAAAAAAAGAGACATATTTATTTATTTTTTTTCTTTCATGGTCTATGCCTTCCTGTTTTTGATGTGGGCATTGGACGGACAGGAACAGAGAATCAGACCAATGAAGTTAGAGGTCACAGAAATAAACACCTAACAGAAAGTGTAACTCTTCCTCATTCTATCCAAAACTAAAGGTGGTAGTTGACTGGGCATTCTACGTGATAACAAATTCTCCCTTAGAAAAATACAGCAGGATTTCTCAACATGTCAAACCTTAAACATGTCAGTACCCTATATTTTTCATAGGCGACGCTTTAAAAGCCCTCTATAAGTCATCAGTTTAGTGTTACGAAAGAAAGTCTGGTGCTAGAATTATTGTTCTCATCCCAGTGTGCACAGCGATATGTAATGTGTATTGCAATTGTCGTTTTCAGGCATAGGCGCCCTGACGCGTGCATTTACGTTTGTACGTGTGTATATGTTTGGGTGGGGGGGGGGGGGGCTTCAATGTTTATTTGGGGAGGAATTGTATCTTCTTAAATGTGTAACCTAAATTTTTTTATAATTAAACATTGTTTTTTTGCAGATGGTTCTTTAAAAGACCCTGCATGTCTCCCCTGTTCTCCACTGAATGTAATGCAATGCACATCGCACTGCATTATATTCTTTGCCGGCCTTGATGGTCGGGAAAACTGTCAACTGGGACCTGGAAATGACTTCACAGGTCACTTCTGGGTCAACTAGAAGGGGAGGATAGCGGACATGTGTCAGCTCTCCTCTGTCCACCTCTACCCGGTGGCACTCGCTATGCCAGTCCCAGGCTCGCAGATGGGCAACCGGAGCCTGGGATACCTAGCGGGATGCGCTTGTGGGGGACATTCAGGCAGCAGCCCAGGCGCTGGGTCCAAACTTCTGATCACAATGGAGACCTGGCGCCTTGGGTTTGTCGAGCCCTGACTTAAAGCCTAACTCGTGTCCTCACTTCATGCCATGGTGACGCTTTTTGCAGTATTACCCTGTCCATATCCTCAGAAGCATGTCCTTGACACCCTAGGCTCTCATGAATGGGATAAATAATGTGTGGTGGAAAAAGAGTGCTAGGGGCTGAGGGGGCTTTCTGCGGGGGACCACTTTGGAGATTGAGTGAGTATTGCAGCCAAGCCAAGGCTTTTTTTTTTTTTTATTATTATTATTAATCTGGGATTTAAAGGGAAATTCCTTGTTCTAGTTGATGTTACGTTACATCAACTTGCTGTTAAGGCTAAAGGGCCTACCAATAATAAGTATCCACCTTTTTGAAAGTCCATTTAAGTGCTCAAAAACTCTGATCAGAATAGCTTCAAACCTTCCAGGTTTTTTACATGAGACATGCTGGCAGGACACCTACTGAAATACTGGTAGGGTCACAGCTCCCAGAAGTAATTTGGGAGGAATCAGGGATATGATGGATAGTTTGGTTAACACACAATAGATGTAGAATGTAGCTGATCTACAATGCTATAATCTATTCTCAATATATTTTTATTTCCCTTAATTTTTAAAGTATTGACTCAACGTCTTCAGAAAGTCCAGCCAGTTTAAAGAGAGTCTCATCACCAGCATTCAAGCCAGCTGTCCAAGGCGAAGGTATGTCTACAGTCAGGTTCTGCCAACCATTCTTTGTGGAAGTGAGCTGTTTTTTGTATGAAAGTGAAATCTAAAAGTATTATAAATCAGGGTATACACTAGGGGTGTTCAGTGTGTGGCCCAACACAAAATCCTAAACTTTTTTTTTTTTTTTTTTAAATGGACAAATGTGTTTACAC
Organism: Pelophylax lessonae; assembly: GCF_965119305.1. NCBI lineage: Eukaryota > Metazoa > Chordata > Amphibia > Anura > Ranidae > Pelophylax > Pelophylax lessonae. Next base: position 100,677,659 of record NC_138769.1, read on the forward strand.
TTGGCGAACACACGCAGTCGAAGAACAATTTGACAGTGTCTCTTTACTGGATTCTTACAAGTTTTATCTTTCCAAAGAAAACATTCTCACTCTTCACAATCAAGCCTTATTCGTGTCATTAGTTTTCAGCAGCACCTGTATTTGTGAGCAGCTATTTTCAAGGATGAAGCACACAAAGGGCAAAATTAGAACCAAAATATCTGATGAGGACCTTGAGAATTCATTGAGAATTGCTACTACATGCATCCAACCAGATATTGATGAGTTTATCAAAAATGGTGTCGAATGTCATACTTGCTTTATGTTGCCCTCTTTTTTACTATTAAAATAAAAAAAATTACAAAAAAATAAATTTCATTACCCAGGGGCGTTATCTATATCAGTGATTGTTAACTTGTGACCTGCCCTACTTTTTTTGCTGATCAGCTATTCTTATTGTTAATGTATTTTATGTGTGGTCCAAGAGAATGCCTCTTCTTCCAATGTGGCCCAGGAAGGTCAAAGAGTCGGACACCCTTGGTATTTACACTGTCAGTTTTTTTTTTGTTCAACCAGCAGGTTGAATAAAGAAAAAAAAAAAAAACATACTGATCCCCCACATCACCACAAGCAACGTTGATGCAGTGGTATCGCCTGCTATTCTATTGTATCCTGACAGCGGGGATTGCTGAACAGACAGCGGTACACAACCAGCCAATTTTGGGCTGTGTATACCCTCTTTTATACAAGTGATTGTACTGCACACTAGGGATGCACCGAATGTTCGGCGGCCGAACATTATTCGGCCGAAAATAGAAAAAATAGCACTTTCGGTGTTCGGCCGAATAAGTCAAAAGGCCGAATAATTTTGTGCCGAACAATAGGGCTGAACGATAGTCGATATGATATCGACTATCGTTCTGTGGCCGTAGGCGATATTCATATCGCCGAGGTCACAATATTTACATAGGCAGGGGGAAGGGACTCGGAGGAGGACAGGAGGACTCACAGACTTCCGTGAAGCCGGGACACTTCAGCGGTGAGCATACATACATTACTCACTCGTGCACTGCAGCCCGCCCCACACATTCAGTGAGTCTTACTCTCCTCCCTAGTTTTTTCAATGGCACATTCAGGGAGCCAATCACGCCGTGATTAGCTGCACAGTGAACCAATCACGCGTGCCTGCACACCTGATTGGTTCCGCTGTGCCGCTACTCACGGCGTGATTGGCTTCCTGAATGTGCCATTGAAAAAACTAGGGAGGAGAGTAAGACTCACTGAATGTGTGGGGCGGGCTGCAGTGCACGAGTGAGTAATGTATGTATGCGGCTGTGCTCCTTTCCAGGCTCCTACTAGTCCACCTCCAGCCTCCTACTACCACCACTATGAGAGACTGTCTGTCACTGTATAATCTGATCGAGTCCACACTGACACTGACTGACTGTCACTGAGTAATTGATGTTACCATATTAACCCTGACCTGCCCAGTGCCCTGTATCTGCAATTAAAATTTACAAGGCTGCCTGCATGCTTCCTGATTTCCATTCCCAGCATCCTTCCCAATCCCTACAGTGTCACTAACATTAACCCTATGGTACAAGGCTGCAGTGTGCACTGAATCCCATTCCCTACAGTAACATTTAGGGAGAGAGAGAGACATGAGAGGACATGAGAGGACAAGAGAGAGAGAGAGACGCGAGAGGACAAAAAAATTGGCAAAATAAATGGAAAAAATGCGAAACACCGCGTTCGGTATTCGGCCTTCGGCCAAGCATTTCATTATTATTCGGCTTCGGCCAAGAATTTCATTTCGGTGCATTCCTACTGCACACACAATGCAAGGCAAAGTCGTTCTAGAACACTTGGGTTACATTGCCTTTCCAGTATGAAACAGTTTCTGGTATAAAAAGGTAAATAAAGTGGTTTAATTGCTGTGTTCACTGTAGGCCAAACGTCACATAATGTGTAAATGTTCAAGATGAATAAATTACAATTCTGTGCACTATTTGCATTCTAGTTGTTTGCTTTTGATTTTTCCATGCATCCCACCATATTGTTTTAAATTCAGTATGTTTTAAAAGCATGGCAAACACAAATCAATGACATTTCGTTTTTTGTTTTTTTTTCCATTAAACTTTAAGTGTGTTATTTGACTTACTTTTTGTTGCTCACGTCAGTGTAAGCTGGGGAAGATGGGGCAGGTAGTGGTTGCACATTCTTGTCTTTCCCATTCTGAAACTTTTTTGTAAGTAAACTTAAACCTTGTTTTCTGCTACTTTCAGAATACATAGCAATGTACACATATGAGAGCAATGAACAAGGAGATCTGACCTTCCAGCAAGGCGATATGATCGTAGTCATTAAGAAAGATGGAGACTGGTGGACGGGAACAGTAGGAGATAAAACCGGCGTCTTTCCTTCCAACTACGTTAGACTAAAAGATTCTGAGGTAAAATGATGTGCTTAATAAGAAACCTGCATGCAGTTTAATTTGTGTCTAGACCAGCATGTACTTTGTGGGAAATGGCTTTTGGGATCCGTCTGTGTTACATTAACCACTTGCCTACAGTGCACTTTCACCCCCTTCCTATCCAGGCCAATTTTCAGCTTTCAGTGCTCTCACGCTTTGAATGACAATTGCGCGGTCATGCTACACTGTACCCATATGAAATTTTTATAATTTTTTCTACACAAATAGAGCTTTCTTTTGGTGGTATTTAATCACATCTGGCTTTTTTATTTCTTACAAAAAAAAAGAAAAAAGACAGAAAATTTTGAAAAAAAGTTTTTCTTATTTTCTGCGAGTAAATTTTGAAAATAAATAAATTTTTCTCCTTCACTGATGTGCGCTGATGAGGCGGCTCTGATGGGCACTGATGAGGTGGCACTTATGGGCGCTGATGAGGGGGCACTGATGAGGTGGCACTGATGAGGAGGTACTAATATGCCGCACTGATGAGCACTGAGAGGCGGCACTGCTGGACACTGACGGGTGGCACTGATGGGCAGCACCATCAGTGCCCATAGTGCTGCCAGTCAGTGCTCATCAGTGCCTAGATGAGCAGGCACTGATGGGCACTGACTGGCAGCACTATGGGCACTGATGGTGGGCACTGATGGTGGGCACTTAGTGTATTTTATTTACCTTGTGTAATCAGGGCACTGGTGATCAGTGCCCTGATTACATTCCTCTGTGTCCCCGAACGGCTGATCGGCTCTGCTCCTTCCTCACATGCAGTCTCTGTGTGAGGAAGGAGAGCTGGCGATGAGAGATGATCTCATATGTTTACATATGAGATCATCTCTCATTGCATGGGCGATCACGTGGTAAATGGCCGCTTTTATTGGCCATTTACCACGATCTGTGATTGGCTGTGTCCAAGGGACACGGGCAAAACAGATTTTCCCCGATGCGCGAGGGGAGCCGCGCTGCAGCCGTACTTCGGCTATAGCGCGGGTCGGAAGAAGTTAATGTGTTCTAGTCCTAAAGCTTTGCACTCCCACTTTCCCTTCCAGTTGAGGATAGGTGATTTAGTGAATTTCAGAATCTGGCAATTTTTTCAGAATACTAGATTTTTGTGTTTACCATGATTAATATAAAAAAAGGGTTTTGAAGGATAAACGCTGTCACAATTTAAATATTACCACATTGTTTATTCAGAGTTCTGTCAATTAATGAACTGTTCAGATACTGTCTTCAATTTTGGCAGATGGCTTTTAGTTCTCAATGAACTGCGAGGGCACTGATGAGCAATCTTGTAGTTTGATTCTTCCTTCTCTTCAGTTACTGTCTGCCCATACAGGAGAGTCTGTAGGAACCTGGAATTACACCCGTGATCTACTGATCATGGGTGCAATGCTCCTGTGGGAAAAAATAAATGCACAATTTTGTTTTCTGCAGAAATATGTGTATTGTCTTTTTCTGAAAAGGTGAACTTCGCCTTTAACATATCATGCATGTTACAACTCTTTTGGATGTTATTTTGAGCTCCCTAGTTTTCTAGCTTGAGAGATGGAAGACACTTTTATACTACAAGCCCCTACAATATTTTACTCTTGCTGCCTGGAAGTCCCCCAAGCCTTCCCTATGTACACTTATCCCTCACCTGTGTATCTGTAGTCCACATCACTGACCCCATCCTGTTGCCGAACTGGACATAAGAGAACTTAGATTTCTTTCATCCCCTGTCTCTGATTGTCACTTTGGATTGTTTTTTATCATCTGGATTTTCAATAAATGGATTTTATTACTTCATACTTTCAAACTGGAGTGTGGTTTCCTTTCTCCACTCAAGTGTATAGCTGCCAGGACTGCGGACCTTACCAGCACCCTGCTTTGATCGTTGGGACAACTCTCCACTTGAGCGGTTTTTCCTCTTTCCTTGTTTTTGATTTAGATTTCTTTCAGGCATGATCAGCTTAGATTGTGTATCTGTTTAAAACCCTATTGTAAGTAGCTGGTATGACTTGGACCACCCTTTTCAGCCCCATATTGAATCACTGTCCAAATCTTGTTGCCTTGTTACCTCTATACCCTTTTTAAAATGTGCCCCTTTATGACCAGCAACACCACCATGCTACTTATTCACTCTTGCCTTGACTCTGTTAGCTCTTACCTTAACTAATTCATCTCCTTCCACATTGGCCTACCTCTACACAAATTATACCATTTCATCTCCTTCCTTCATGGCTTACCTCCACACACAATACCCCTTCCAGATTTATCCATCTTACCAACTGTAATGTTAGTGCAAATTAAAAAAAAAAAAAAAAGTATCATGAACAGTACAGTAGTTTTTGTTACAAGTACACGAATACAGCTACAATCACCTCAAACAACAACTTACAAAGCCATTCACAATTCTTCCCCCAGCTACATCACCAGCCTCCTCTCAAAATAGCTCTGACGGCAGCGGGAGCCATTGGCTCCTTCTGCTATCAAATCTTGTGAGGAGGGAGTAGAGCAGGGGTGGGGAACCTGCGGCCCGCACGATCGTTCCGTCCGCCCCCCCCCCCCCCCCCCCCGTGCCGCTGTGTCAGAAGGAGCCGATGGCTCCGTTCTGACACTGTGAATCTCCGAAAAGGGTGGACCCGAGGCGGAGAGCAGTGCGCCTCGAGCCCGCCCATTTGTGTGACAATAGCGAATGAAAATTCGCTACTGTCTCACGGATCCTCCTCCTCCTCGGCCAATGCCATTAGCCGAGGAGGAGGCGGGATGTGGGAGGACTCGAAGAGACGCGGGGACTGCAGAGGAAGCCGCCGCTAAAACAGGTAAGTGAAGTGCACTGGGGCTTGGCACGCTGTTCACTCTGCATTCTGGGCACTCCGCACTGAAAGGGGGCACGCTGTGGGCACTCCACATTGAAAGGTGGCACGCTGTGGGCACTCCCCATTGGAAGGTGGCATGCTGTGGGCACTCCCCATTGAAAGGGGGCACGCTGTGGGCACTCCCCATTGAAAGGGGGCACGCTGTGGGCACTCCCCATTGAAAGGGGGCAAGCTGTGGGCACTCCCCTTTGAAAGGGGGCAGGCTGTGGGCACTCCGCACTGAAAGGGGGCGCGCTGTGGGCACTCCGCACTGAAAGGGGGCGCGCTGTGGGCACTCCGCACTGAAAGGGGGCGCGCTGTGGGCACTCCGCATTGAAAGGGGTCACGCTGTGGGCACTCCGCATTGAAAGGGGTCACGCTGTGGGCACTCCGCATTGAAAGGGGGCACGCTGTGGGCACTCCGCACTGAAAGGGGGCACTCTGTGGGCACTCCGCACTGAAAGGGGGCACTCTGTGGGCACTCCGCACTGAAAGGGGGCACTCTGTGGGCACTCCGCACTGAAAGGGGGCACTCTGTGGGCACTCCGCATTGAAAGGGGGCGCGCTGTGGGCACTCCGCATTGAAAGGGGGCACGCTGTGGTCAGTCTGCATTGAAAGGGGGCACGCTGTGGTCAGTCTGCATTGAAAGGGGGCACACTATACCTTGATTACTGAAGGCCCCTTTCACACTTTTGTGACCTCAAAGTCGCGCAATTTTTTACAGCGTTTTTTGCCACAAAGCAATGCCTATTACATTTATGCATACATTTTGTACGGCCCCCGAATGATGTTACAAAAATCCAAATGGCCCTTGGTAGAAAAAAGGTTCCCCACCCCTGGAGTAGAGGATGGAGGTGAGCTGCGCTGTGTGTCTATAGGCACACAGACTGGCTCGGGAGCATGACCTAACAAGTGCCCCCACAGCAGCAGGCTTGCTTGCTGAGGTGGGCATTCGGAGAAGAAGTGGTGTGGACAGGGGACATGCAAGAGGAGGTCAGGGGCTACTCTGTACAAAAGCATTGCATAAAGCAGGTAGCCATAACCTATTTTTTATTGTAGTCAAAATAATTAAGGTTTGCAACCACTTGCAATTGTATGGGAACTGTACTGTCTCCTTTTTATTTTACAAAGTGTTGCATGTTACATAAATTCTGTATATATAATAATAATGACCCTGCTCTAGCTCCGCTCATAGTAACTCTTCTGAAAAGGAATTTCTCTGTTTTAGTTTTACTGTGGCAGGATCATCTACTGCACCTTTTTCTGGTTTTAAGTACCCTAAGCTTGGTATTTTAGCAAAGTTATGTGTGTCCAAAAGCACATACTTTGGAAGTATTGCCCATAGTATTGTTTTACAGAGCCTGCCAGCTGACAAATTAAATGTCTTTTTCTGTTATTACTAGTAGTGGTCAGCAGCAAAATACATTTTTGTTTAATCTTGATGTACTACTTGAATCCGAATTTTTAAGGATATTTTAATGAAATCTATATTCCCTTCTCGCCAACTCTTTCACTAATGTACTTTGCTTTTTTTAGGGTATTGGCACAGCGGGTAAAACGGGAAGCCTTGGAAAGAAACCAGGTATGTGTTCAACACTTTCCTAGGGGGGAAAAAAAAATTGCTATTTTAACCACTTCAGCTCTGGAAGCTTTTACCCCCCTAATGACCAGGTCATTTTTTGCGATACGGCACTGCATTGCGACGCTGTTCCCAAATAAAATTGATGACTCTTTTTCCCCACAAATAGAGCTTTCTTTGGGTTGTATTTGATCACCTATGCGGGTTTTATATTTTGCGCTATAAACAAAAAAAGACCAACAATTTTTGCTATAAAACATTCCCAATAAAAAAATGTAAAAATTCTAATTTTGTTCATCAATTTAGGCCAATATGTATTCGGATACATATTTTTGGTTAAACAAAATCCTAATAAGTGTATTTTGATTGGTTTGCGCAAAAGTTATAGCGTCCACAAACTATGGGATAGATTTATGGACTTTTATATTTATTTATTTTTTGTTTTTACTAGTAATGGCTGGCGATCAGCGATTTTTAGTGGGACTGCGACATTGCGGCAGACAAATCTGACACTAAGTGACACTTTTTAGGGACCAGTGACATCAATACAGTGATCAGTGAAAAAAAAAAAAAAAAAAAAAAACACTGTTATTGTATAAATGACACTGGCAGGGAGGGGGGGGGGGGGCTAACACTATGGGGTGATCAAGAGGTTAGCTTTTCTCCTAGGGAATGCTTTCTAACTGTGTGGGGGATGGATGTGCTAGAGGAAAAGAGAACTGGGTTTCAGCTTAGCTGTTGGACCCGCTGATTGGCTCCCACTGTCTAAACACAGCGGAAGCGGCGCGCGCGTGCCCCTGAGAATTCCTGCACAAAATAATCTACCTATACATGATTTTACGCAGCCGGGTCACCCTGCTGCAGTGTGTATATATATATATATATATATATATATATGGTGTGGTGGGCAGTCCGGAAGTGGTTAAGTTACAGTTTTTGGGACAGTTTGAGAATGGAAGAGCTGCATAAGCCCTATTTATGTGTCTTCAACTTTAATGTCTATCCTCCTGTCGGTAGTTCACAGTAACATTGCAGTTCATCGTGGATGTATGTAAAAGAATACAAACTGGTTTCCAAGTTCTTGGAATGATTTATTATTGAGTAGGCAAACTTTAGCCCTTCAGCTGTTGCAGTCCCATAATGCCTGTGGGAGTCATGCTTGTGGCTGTCATGGGACTTGCAGATCCACAACAGCTGGAGGGCCGACATTTCTCTACCCCTTCTTCCATATTAATCTAACATCTCAATAAATTGATTGGGGAGGGGGTAGCCTGAGTGCTGGTCAGGGAACGTGAGCACTGTGCAAAAGGTGCTGCAGCAAATAGTAGTTAAACACAGAAGTCCAAAGCCATAATTATTTAGGCATCAGTTTAAATTACTGCCCATTTCTACTGCATTCTTTAACCTTTTGCCGACTGCCCACCATAGTATTACTGCGGCAGGGCGGGCTCGGCTGCACAAAATCACGTAGTACTACGTGATTTCGTGCACGAGCCACTGCCCTCCCGCGATCGTCAGGGAAACTGACCAAAGACCCACCTGCTTATGTAAACAAAGCAGGCGGCTCTTCTGTCAGACAGGCAGGGAGAGATCAGAAGTTTCAGCTGAACTGAAACCGCAATCTCTCTGTGCCTGTCACAGAACCATCCCCCCCACACAGTGAGTAAGCACTTTAGGCTTAAATTTAACCCCTTTGATCACCCCCAGTATTAACCCCTTCCCTGCCAGTGTCATTTGTACAGTAACAGTGCATAATATTTAGCACTGATTACTGTATTAATGTCACTGGTCCCCAAAAAGTGTCAAAAATGTCATGGGTCCGATCTGTCCGTCGCAATGTCGCAGTCCCGCTAAAAAACGCTGATCGCCGCCATTACCAATAAAAAAATAAATAAAGTTCAAAAATCCATCCCGTAGTTTGTAAACTCTATAACTTTTCCGCAAACCCAATTAAAATACGCTTTTTGGGATTTTTTTTTTACCATAAATATGTAGCAGAATACAAATTGGCCTAAACTGATAAAAAAAAAAAATATTTAAATTTTATTGGGAATGTTTTATAGCAGAAAGTAAAAAATATGGCATTTTTTTTTCAAAATTGTGGCTCTTTTTTTGTTTATAGCGCAAAATCTAAAAACCACAGAGGTGATTAAATACCACCGAAAGAAAGCTCTATTTGTGGAAAAAAAGGACATCAATTGTATTTGGGTACAGCGTTGCACGAGCGCGCAATTTTCCGTTAAAGTAACGCAGTGCCGAATCGCAAAAAATGGCCTGGTCATTAAGGGGGTAAAGCCTTCCGGGGCTGAAGTGGTTAACGCATCCTTAACGCAGAAATGTGACTGAATTAGGGCACAGGATCACTTGCCATAATTTGCCATATTTTACAAGTACACTTCCTATTTGCCTTCTTAAGCAATGACAGGTCTATGCTTCTTATTGCCACCACTGCTATATTCTTTGCTGCTTCTTCAGACCTCTGCGTCTCCCTTTTAGCCAATAGATTCACAGTAATAATTACCCACCTGCATATGTGTATTGGCTTTACTTATGGCATCTTACAAATGTAGAACGTGGACCGTGTACACGAAAATATTTGAAAAAATCTCTGCTCTAACAATTTACTGTAATCGTACAGTGCAGGATACAGTCTTGATATTCATGCTCCTAGGTATCCCCCCTATAACCCTACCCCACTTTGTGAGTCCTTCGTTTTTGCTATTCTAAGGTGATCAGCATCTTCACAGTAAAATCGCGCTAAGCTAAACTAGTTTATTATTTTATTTCGGATTCTCCAATCAGTTGTTCAATCAACATGTCATTGTTGTCTAAAACTACAATAAAAGCACTGCATCCAATTCGGTGCAACCTCTGTAAAACCATGGGAGCCAGACCTTGGGGACGGCCTGTAATGTTGCTTCCATCACAGGATCCTGTGTGGGCACTCACCTTGGTGCTCTGTGCAATGTGTGTAGTAAGTCACAGGGGGGTAAACAGGGCCGTGGTTCATCTGTATGGAATACAGGGACCAGCGACATGGACAGGTAAGACAGGGGCACCCTTTTTATGACACCATTACTGTAGCCCCACAATCCTGAATAACGTGTGTTTAATATGTTATAACTCTCAGAAAAACCAGGACTTTGAAACTTCTTTACTTTTATGGAATGCTTTTAAGTAAACTTTTCCTACTTGGAGCTAAAGATGAACCACTCAGAGCTTAGTCTCAGGTTGATGACCAGGTGTTGGATCATACCACTGCCACTTCCGCTTAGAGCATCTATAAGGTTCTTGGGTGCTTCCTCCTGCCCTTTTGCCATGAGGATTTCACTACAGGCTGGTCTGCACCCAGGTTAATGTGCATTCCTAGGCACGCGTACCCTGTATTCCTCCCCCTACTCTGTGAGAAACCAGAAGAAAGGAAGCCATGGAAAAGCCCAGGCAGATATTTGCTCTGCCGAAGGGCTGCAGAGTCAGAGTGACAATGCTTCCCTTGCACTGGAGCAGAATTTTACTTTAACACTGGTCTCTGCATCCAATTCCAACTTTATCTCTGACATGCAACAAGTGGCCTACCTGCCTAAGGCAGATTTTTCCACAACTATATCACAATTCCTCGGGCAGCTAACGGCTTTAATTCAGCCATTGCTGTCCAGGGCTCAAAAACGCCAGTCTCTTTCTCTACCCCCACTGTCTCTAATTGAGTTGAATTCTGATATACCTGCCCTAGAAGAGACAGACACAGAGTGGAATAAAGAGGTCCCAGAGGAGGTGCTAGAGGAGACCACGGAAGATTTCTCATCATCGGGCTCCTATGCACCTGATATGGTTTTATGCTTGCTAGTGTTGACATGCTAACTTCTGCTGTGCGCAAAACCACTATCACACTTGAATGTCTTCCATCTCGCCATGGCCTTTTGATTACAAAGAGACCAACTAAATCTAAATAGACATTTCCCATTCATTATCAAATAGAATAGGCAATTTTTAATGATTGGGTAAAATTAGAAGAGATTTTCACCCTTCTTAAAATCATTGCTGAACTCTATACAGTGGAAAGAGTTTACAAAAAAGTGAACTGATCTTAAATAAACCTCTCACTGTTCTAAATGAAGATGTTCCTTAATTTAAAGTTTTAGCAGCATATAGGAATTTTGAGATGTGTTTAAGGCTTTCTTTACACTTGCAGGCCCAGCTCTGCAACCAGCTATTGCTTCAATTTCTGTCTGCCAAACCACAGCTAACTGAACTAGGGCAGTGAACAACCATTATGTTCCTATATTCCAGGACTGTAGTTTGGCTGTGAGTTCCTTTTAACATGTGCATTATCTTGTGACTCAAAGCCTGGTCATGGAAAGCTGCCTGTTAAAGATGCCTCACAAATGGGTCCCCAAGGAGAACGCCTCTTTGGTGAGGCACTTGACATACTCATTAAAGATGTAGCAAGGAGCAATGTGCTTTCCCAAAGAGCAAAGTCCTAAATCCTCCCTCCTTAGGTGTCTCTACCGCCTCAAAACACAGAGCACCTCAATGGTCGGTCTACCCAGTCTTCAGCTTCCAAGCTTAAGTTCAGTCCTTCCTTTCGACGCAAGACATGGATTCAGGGCACCCTCCCTTCTAATCCTATGTTCTCTACATTACTTGCTACAAAACTGAGGATTCACAGAGTGGGGTAGGGTTATAGGGTGATGACCAAGGATCATGTCATTCAAAGCTTTTCAAATTTCAATCACCCAAAGATACAGTCCTTTAGGCCAGGGTCTATAACCATTGAGCCTGTGTCCTCTTTTGCACTCCAAGATAGGGAATTTACAGTTAAGTCAAAATTCTTTTTTTTTTTTTTTTTTTTACACCTTAGTTGCACTTTTTTTTTTTTTTTTTTTTTTTTTTTTTTAAAAGTCTGCCATGCACATATAGCATTGTCAGGACATCCTAATCCTTTTGGAAAAATAGCTGGTGGCTCCATATCACTGTGTTTTCCCAATTTTAGACCTTATGAGCTTGGCAAGTGACAAGATTAGTAATTAAATATACATTGTACTCAAATAGAATCCTCAATTGTCTCCAGATTCCCAGAGGCGCCAATCAGTTTCTCTAGATGTGCAAATTCACAGTGGATTCTCTTTGAATATATTTATTTACAATACGGGGGGCTGCAAGAATTGAGTTTTTAGTTTTAGGTATCTTTGCATTTTTCACACAAATGGTTTGTGTTTTATTATACATAAACTAATTATTTTTCTCTTTCGTTCATCGACGGAAACAGCTCCATATCTTTTTGACCATTGCATTATACTACCCCCCTACAGGAGTAGGACACTAGCCAGGAAAAAACATTACCACATCTATGGGGCAGTCCCAGGGGGTATACCCCACTCTCTGCTATAGGCGCTCAGTTTTTTTTCTGCCTAGTCAGGAGTAAGGACCTAGTTCCTTGCTAGGATCTCTGGTCCTAGCATTTTTTTTCTTTTTAAATGGAATTTTTCCTCTTATTTTATGTTCCTGTGAGAACCACAATCAACTGCCGGACTGGGCAACAGACTGGATAGCCTAGATTCAGAGGGACCCCCAGTCTGGCCAGCGAGCACGTGCAGACCTCAGCTCCGCATTGTCGGCCGCGACATAGTCCCAACGGACGAGGGCTGGCCTGCGAGTTAAACGTTTTGCGAGGACGCATACGACCTCCTGGCCGACAGCACCCCCATTCCAGTGGAGAGGTGGTCTTTCCAGAGTGGTGCCCACCCGGTTCCAATGGTATGGTAAGTAGTGTCCCCCCTCTCCCCTAGGGGTCTTTTGAGGTGGACGTGGGCCCCTCCCTGGGACGGTCGGACCCCTGGGTTGCACTCCTTCCCGCCAGTTTCCCTCGACATGTCGGGTCTATAGGGACCACCCCCCCATCTGTCCATACAGAGCTCTGCCTCCCCCCCCTCCCCCGCATGTACTTATACCTGGTCAGGTCCGTGCATTTTCAGGGGCTGAGCAGGCGATTTGGGCCGGCAGCCAATCGGGGATCTGGGGGGTCATCCTGGTGGGGGCTCCTGCCAGGGTCCCTTTTTTTCCTGCTGATCATTTTTTTGGGGTTCCGCTAGGGCCCCTGGGACCGCATGTGCGCTGCGGGGAGCCGCCATTTTGTTGTGGATCAGCGGCCATGTTGCCATAGACCGACGGACATTTTCTTGTAGTTTCCCATTAGTGACAGCGGTGGCCATGTTCTTGGAGCCCTGTGGGGGGAGATTCAATGGTGGGAGCCCTCCTTGGCCTCTAGTGGCTCACTCCAGTAATTCCTTTTTCTCACTGATTGCCGCATGGTGTGACGGGATGTTTTGCAGTGCTATTCGTTTTGGCTGTGTGGTCCCCCTGGTTAACTCATGGAGTCCCTGGAGCACATTTTACCACATGGTCCCCTCTGAGGCTGCAGGTCCTCCAGGAGGCACCAGTCTGGATGATGGGGGGTGGGTGTACCAGTTGGTGCAGAGGATGCAGTTTATCTGCAATGCTTCTCTGGATGTGGCTCCCTTAGTCTCTAGGATGTCCATGACAGCGGTGACACTACGGCGCATGACGTGGCTGAAATGCTGGTCTTTAGACTTCCAAGAAGGCCCTATGTTATCTTCCCTTTTGTGAGGGATCGCCTATTCAGCTCTTCTCTGGATGACATCATTAAGGGTCTTACAGGGGGAAAGAGTACTCTTCTTCCACAGGCTGCCAAGGGCAAGGACTCTCATCGCTGACGTGGGCCCTTTTTATCATCTCATAAGTGGCCCTTTCGTCTCAAGACAAAGGATTCAAGTCTTTCAGGACCTCTTCTGGTGGTTCCAAGAGGACCTGGTCTGGTAAGCCAAGAGCTGGTTCTTCCAGACCTGCAGACAAGCCCTCTCCTGCCTGAAGGGGCGCCCACATCCATATAGGATGGGGGGGACGCCTTTGCTTCTTTCCGGACTCGTGGACCTCCCTGATTCAAGACAAGTGGGTCAACGAGTTGATTCAGTCTGGCTACCAGATCGAGTTTTGGTCTTACCCTCCAGAGAGGTTCTTTCCTTCCTACCTGCGTTTATCCCCAGACCGCTTGCTGGGTCTCTTTGGGGAGGTGCAAGACTTACTGTTACAAGGGGTGATTGTTCTGTCTTTGGAACGTTTTCAAGGTTTTTATTCAAACCTGTTTACAATTCCCAGGAAGGAAGGCAAAGTACATCCAATCCTGGACCTCAAGACTCTGTACCGATTTGTGCAGGAGCAGAAGTTTCCGAATAGTCCATTCGTAGGGTAGTTGCATCTCTTCATCAAGGGGATCTTCTGGCCTCTATCGATATCAAGGACGCTTACCTTCATATTCCAATATATGTTGGTCATCAACGCTTCCTCCGTTTGGCCGTGGGCGAGGAGCATTATCAATTTGTGGCGTTACCCTTTGGTCTTGCCTCTGCTCCCCGGGTCTTCACAAAGGTATTGGCCCCAGTGTTAGCATTGTTGTCTAAGGGCGGGGAATTCAGTACTGGGGAACCTGGACAATCTCCTTCTACGAGCAGAATCCCCATCTGCTCTGACAGACAACCTGGAGTTTACTGTGCGGACTCTACAGGAGTTTGGTTGGAGTTTGAATTTCTAAAAATCTACTCTGGTTCCGTCCACCAAGTTGGACTATCTCGGTCTGACTCTAGCTTCAGCCAGGGTGTTTCTTCCACTGGACAAGCTCCAGAAGCTGCAGGATGAGCTTCAGAAGCTGTTGTCCAACAGTCGGTGATCTTTCAGGACTTGCATGCTGGTGCTGGGCCTGATGGTGTCTACCTTTTGAGGCGGTTCCGTTTGCACAGTTCCACACGAGACCTCTGCAAAGATGGGACAAGAATCCACAGTCCGTAGACAATCTGATCCTGTTGAGCCGGAGTACTAGAGGGTTCCTGATCTGCTGGCTTCGCTCTCAGGGCTTCAACAGGGAAAAATCTTTCCTTCCCTTGAACTGGAAAGCATATACATGGAAAGAATCCCCCTGATTGGGACTGTAACGGGTAACGACACAGGTAGGTATGGAAAAGAAAATAATTTATTATTGTATAGACAAAGTGTACAAAAATTGGCAAAGGAGCAGAAATTTTACGCAATTGCACAATTGTAAAAATACATTAAAAATTATAGGCGACTCTTTTAAATGTTAGATCAAATGATCATTTTGACATGGAGGAACCTGAAGTATGGTTCTGAAGACCCTACGCGTTTCAATGTCGCTCTTGAACTGAACTTGGACGGTGGTCACCATGGATGCCAGCCTGTCCATTTGGGGAGGTGTTCTCGGCACAGATTGTGCTCGTGGTCTGGTCTCTGGAAGAGTCCAGACTACCGATTAATATACTGGAACTCCAGGCGTTCAGACTTTGTCTGGCTCATTGAACATATCCCCTTCAGGGATGTCCGGTATGGATTCAATCAGACAATGCCAAGGCCGTGGCTTATGTCAGTCACCAAGGGGGACACAAGGAGTGTCCTGGCAGTAGCTGGCATTCTAAGGTGGACAAAACGCTTCGTTCCTGCTCGGTCCGCTGTGCATATTCCGGGAGTGGAAAATTGGCAGGCAGACTACCTAAATCGTCAGGCGTTGGACCAGGGAGAATGGTCTCTTCATCCAGAGGTGTTTCATCATTTGTGCCTCCGGTGGGGGACTCTCGAGGTGGACCTGTTGGCCTCTTCGCCTCAATAGGAAGGTACAGAGGTTTGTGGCACGATCTCGGGATCCTCTGGCCAACATCACAGACACGCTCTGATGGCTTCTTGAGGTCAGTATCGGCTGATCTACGCTTTCCCCCCCTTTAAAACTTCTGCCAAGACTCCTGCGCAGGATAGAGGCAGAAGGGATTCCGGTCATTCTGGTGGCTCCAGACTGGCCTCGCTGGTCTTGGTATGCCGACCTGGTACGACCGGTCGCCAATCAATGCTCCTTGGAGACTTTCTCTGGAAGATCTGCTGTCTCAAGGGCTCATCTTCCATCCTGCTTTACAGTCACTGGCTTAAACAGCTTGGCTGTTGAAAGCCAGGTGCTGAAGGATAGAGGTTTGTCTGAATCGGTGATTGCTACCCTGGTAAGGGCTAGAAAATCTACCTCTAGGAAGATTTGTCATCGTACTTGGAAGACGTACATTGTGTGGTGTTGGTCTCTGGGAGTTCATCCTCGCTCCTTTTCGGTGGCTCGAATTTTGGCCTTCCTCCAATGAGGGGTCGAGCAGCATCTGGCATTGGGTACCATCAAGGGCCAGGTTTTCGGCCTTGGCGGTCGTCTTTTAACTTCCTTGGGCTATGCATTCCTTGGATCGCACTTTTATTCAAGGGGTTCACCATTTGGCTTTCCCGGTGCGGTCTCCATTGCCTCCGTGGGACCTCAGTTTGGTGCTGTCAGTTCTCCAGAAACCTCCTTTTGAAAATATTCGGGAGATTCCCCTGCTTACGCTGTCCCAGAAGGTAGCCTTTTTGCAGGCTATTCCTTCTGCGTGCAGGGTGTCTGAGCTGGCGGTGTTATTTTGTCCACCTTATCAGTGGTTCATAGAGATATTGGTGCTTCGCCCTTGTCAGTCGTTCCTCCCTAAGGTTATTTCTGATTTCCTTATGAATTAAGACATTGTGTTGCCTTCATCCTAAGCCTTAACATCCTAAGGAAATAGCCTTGCATTCCCTGGATGTGGTTCGGGTCATTAGAGTGTACCTGGCGGTTACGGAGTCTCTTAGGAAATCAGACTCTCTGTTTGTTCTTACGAACGGACCTCAAAAAGGGTTGGCCGCGTCTGCTGCGACCATTTCCAGATGGATCAGACAGACAGTAGTTCAGGCCTATTCAATTAAGGGTCAGGTTCCTCCTTTCCCTGTTAAGGTGCATTCAACTTGGGGGCTTAGTGCTTCCTGAGCCTTCCGTCATCAGGCATCAGTGATGCGGGTTTGCAAAGAGGCCACCTGGTCATGTGTGCACATCTTCACAAAGTTTTATAGAATGGATGTGTTGGCATCTTCGCATGCTTCCTTTAGCCGCAAGGTTTTGCAGGCTGCTGTTTGAGTACCTGATTCTCTTGAGGGGGTGTGTTTTTTTTTTTTTTCAGGTGAGCTCCAGTTGTTCCTGGTTGAGCTCCAGGTTACCTGGTTGGCAGAGGTGGGGGACTTGAGTCACATGACTTGACTTAAGTCAGACTTAAGTCACCAGTTTGAGGACTTGAGACTTGCTTGACTAAAATTAATAAAAGACTCGACTTGACTTTGACTTGGTATTCATGACTTGAGACTTGACTTTGACTTGACATATGACTCGAAAATGACTTTACTTTTTTTAAGTTATTAAATATTTACATTTTCTCAAGATGTGTTAAAGCAAAATTAACGTGCCTGTTATGTTTCTGACACCACAGTCACTTAAAACACCTCAGTGTGTTCTGATTTTTAGGACACTGGCTGTTTAACAATGGAAATACTTAACCTGTTTATAGTGAATGTGGTGTTTGAAACATAACTGGACGAAGGATTTTGAGCTGTTTGGGCATTCAAAGTGTTTCTTTAATATGCCAAGAAAAAAGCACTAAGCAGTTTTGTTAATGTTGAAAATAAAACAAAACCTTTCCTGACCACTGACTTTTAACTTATTTAAAGGTGAGAATTGGTGTAGATCGGTATTTTGACTTGATTTGTGACTTGACCAAAATAAATGACTTGACTTGCTTGCTTTTCGCCACAGTAACTTGGGACTTGCTTGAGACTTGAAGGTTAAGACTTGAGACTTGCTTGTGACTTGCACATGTGTGACTTACTCCCATGTCTGCTGGTTGGATAAGTTTAGCCTTGGGAATAGGCTTTTCTGCTGTGTTTTTTTCCACCCCTCATGTTTAACACTGCTTTGGGACATCCCAATGGTCCAGAAGATATGGAGCTGTGTCCGTCAATGAACGAAAGAGAAAAATGGATTTATGAGTTACCGTAAAATCCTTTTCTCTATTGTTATTGACGGACACAGCACCCGCCCCTCTGAGTTGGGTTGTTTTCTTCTGACACCGCTTGCAACAAAACTTGAGTCCCTATAGCAGAGGGTGGGAGTATACCCCTTGGGACTTCCCCTATAGGTGCGGTAAAGTGTTTTCCTGCCTAGTGTCCTACTCCTGTAGGGGGCAGTATAACCTAATGGTCAAGAAGATATGGAGCTGTGTCTGTCAATGAACATCAGAGAAAAGGAGTTTACGGTAAGTCAAAAATCCAATTTTTTTCACAATAGTGTGCACTGTATTCATTTATATAGATTTTTTTTTTTCTCCTCTTGGGCACAGTGGTGCATGAATGGGTTTGTGTAGTAAACATACAATATATATGCTGTAAAAATGTACTACATAGTAACCTTTTGTCATTGGTAAATACTTGACATATAGTAGTATCGCATGGTAAAATATTTTTTACTTCTGTTTGCCTTTCAGAAATTGCACAGGTCATTGCCCCTTATACGGCTACTGGTCCTGAGCAACTGACCCTGGCTCCTGGCCAATTGATCTTGATTAGAAAGAAGAACCCTGGAGGCTGGTGGGAAGGAGAGTTACAGGTATGCTTTTGTTACAATTTCATTCAAGATCATCTAACTGCCATGTGAGGCACGTCATGTTGGAAGATCATGTGGTTAGCTGCAAAAAGTGTTATATCATTTGTTCTGAACTTTTTATTTGGGCTTGTGCCAAAGGGCTTTTGTTCACTTAAAGTGGAATTTGCATTCCAATATAAATCTATGGTAAATGTAAATATAAATCTTTGCCAAGCCCACTTAAAGCAGGTCAGAAGGAGGTCAACTGCAGGTCAAACAAATTCTGAATGATTTCCTAATCATCTCAAGTTGAATGCCAAAATTATGCCATCGACACAAGCACAAAGCCCGTTGACACAGGGCATTTTCCATTTCTAAGTAGAACATACTCTGTGTAGAGCTTAAGGTATTCCAAATCTTGAAGCACTCCTCTCGTAAGTGTTAATATAAATAAAGGTCTGTATATTTGTCTAAATACTTGTATTAGCTTCTCCAATGAAACAGTATTGAGATGTGGAGAAAATGTATACCTTTATTTTTCTTTCTGGTTTCTCTGCTCCCACCCTGATAGAAGCCCGATTTGTGGGCATTAGGAAGGTTGAGCTCCGTTTCCACCACTCCCTGTTCATTGAATGCATCCCTATGTCTCTTTGCTTGCTAGGATGCAAGCAGCCAGCTTTTACAGCTTCTTTTGTTGGTATGGTGCAGGCAGCCAGGGATACTGTACTGATATGCTCCTTTTCCCGTATATCTAGTGACAGAGCTTGTCTCAAGGAAAGAGCTTGGTTCATGAGTCAAGTGCAATTATAGTTACATGTTCATCTCCTTGCTAGGTGTGTTTGGAAAGCAGAGGATTGGGGGGGGGGGTGGAGATTTATGAAAGAGCTGTGAATCACACTATTTCAACAGTAAAACTAGCTAGAAAGAAGGGACCAAGTGCTACATGGCATGTTCTGCCAGCAAAGTCCTATTAAGTATGGGTTTATTAAAGCAGTGGAATCTCCCCTTGTGGATTCTGCCATTTTCTATCTTAACAAGGCTCTGACTTCGCTGTTGAGGACCTTTCAGCCCTGCAGGCTGCCTGTGCTGTCAGGTCCTTCTGCCAGACCTACGCTGTCTGGTACACGGAAATGTCTCAGAATCCTGGATCTGTCCTGTGGGTTGTTTCTGTGCCCCGCACAACTGGAGCACATGCCTGTGGCTCTACTCTATTGTGTTAATGGGCTTTTAATGTAAAATATCCTCTTTTCGGGTATACACTCATAGGACTCTTTGGCTCAAATGTAATGTCCAGCGCAAGAAGTGCCTCTTGGGTATACCCTTTGTTGGGGAACACGTCTTGGAGAAATGTCTGGATAACTTTATCAAGGAGGTCTCCAGGGGAAAGAGTAACCTTTTGCCCCAGAAAAAAAGCCAAAAATCTCCTTCTTAGAAACCCTCTACTTCTGACACAAAGAAAAGTTCCTTTCACTCCTCTCAGGCTTCCAAGACCAAGCCTAGAGCTCAGAAATTCAACCATTCTGCAGACAAATCCTCCTCACAAATAGGGGGTGCCCCCACTAATCAGAGTGATCTGGTCTCAGGATAATTACGGGAAATATTCAGAGCCTACAAGCTGGAAATTTTTGTCTGTCTACTCCATGTTGCAAGCATGCCTGCAAACATCGGTAGACCTCCACACTGCTCTGGCCAGCTCCTCTCTCAAGTAGTCATTGCCATTGTCCCGGAAAGGGAAAGGTTCCACATTTTATAGTCAAACCTGTTTACTATCCCCAAGGCCGAAGGCTGCATCTCACTTCCCCCCATACTGGATCTGAAGTTCATCACCACCTGTCTTGGTTCAAACATTCTACATGGAATCTACCAGGTCAGCCATTACCTACCCCTATCCAGCAGACCATCACCAAGGATGCCTACTTGCATGTTTCTATCTTCCATGCACATCAATGCTACCTGCAGTTTGCAGTGGGCCCACAGCATTACCAATTTGTTTCCCTAAGAAGGGCATTCGTATCCCCCAGAAGAAGGTTGGCCTGATATCCTGCTATAAGTAAGCACTGTCTCTGCACATGCCCTATTGGGCAATGTCAAGCGAAGTGTTCGGACCCTACAGAGGCCTGGTGGGGGCTAAATCTCCAGAAATTGGCACTATTACCATCTCATTGCTTAGTGTATTTATGCCTGGTCCTGGACGCAGACCTGTCCTCAAGTGTTCCTGTCACAGGACAAACTCCAGACTCTCTGCTTCCACTTTTGGACTCTACAATCCATGAACTTAGCAGCCCCCTGCTTTTGCATGAGGGTTCTGGACTTGATGGCGGCCTCTTTCTAAAACCATTCTATAGGTTTTTCACTCCAGACAATTGCAATTCAACATTGTGTCAGCATGGGACAGGCAGGATAAGGGGTTGATTTACTAAAACTGGAGTGCGCAAAATCTGGTGAAGCTCTGCATAGAAACCAATCCGCTTCTGACTTCAGCTTGTTCAGTTTTGCTTTGACAAAATAACCCGGAAGCTGTTTAATTGCGCAGCTGCACTAGATTTTGCACTCTCCAGTTTTAGTAAATCAACCCCTAAATCTCTGGGCCATCAAATATGCCCAACCCCAAAAAAAAAAAAAAATCAGGCTTGCCATGACCCTGTGGATCACGAGTCCAGTGCTGGAGTCCGCAAAATCCTTCCTTCCACTGTACCCTTCCCAGGCATGGAAAATTGGTAGACAGACTTTCTCAGTCATCAGTGCCTGGACTTTAGGGAATAGTCTCTTCACCCTGAGGTGGCAATTCTCACCTGTTGCAGATGGGGGATGCCTCTTGGCTTCCAGGTTCAACAACACAATTAGCAGGTATACATCCAAGGATCATCTTTCACAGTTGTAGCTCGAATGACCTATTGGGATTAGTTCAGCCTGTTCTATGCCTTGCCTCTTTTTGAATTCCTTCCCCACCTGATTCACAGAATGAAAATGGAGGGAATTCCCATAATTCACATCACTGAGTGCCCCGGTGGTATTCGGACCTCATCAGACTCTTGGCAGACTCTGCATAGGCCCTTCCAGATCTTCTGTCCCAAAAACTGGTTTACCACATTGCTTCTCAGTCACTGGCTTTATAGGCCAGGAGGTTAAGGCTTGGGTTCTGAAAGATAGGGGCCTATCTGATTCAGTTACCCCACGCTTTTCAAAGCTAGGAATCCGACTTTTTGCAATTCTATTATCGCACCTGAAAGGTGTTTTTCTCATAGTGCGAGGCAAGGACATTTCATCCCAGAAAGTACTTGGTGAGCAGAATTCTCTTCTCTTCTCCAGTTGGGTCTGGATCAGCATTTGCCCTTGACTGCCATCAAGGGTTAGATCTCGGATTTTTACAGTTCCTTTTTAAAGACCCACTTGTCTTGCATTCCTTGCATTGTGAAGACATTTTGTACATAGTATCACTCACATTATTCCCCTTGTATGCCCCCTTGTGACACCAGGGGATTTCAACCTGGTTTTGCCAGTTCTTCAGAAACTGCCCTTTTAACCTATCGTTCTACCTTTACTCACAAGGTTGCCTTCCTTGTTGCCTTTACCGCTGTGTTGGCTGCCTTTACCTGTACAGAACTTTATTAGTGCTATACAGGGATAAAGTTGTCTTGTGGTTCTTTTTTTCACCTGGTGATGCAGCCAGTAATTTTGTTCTTTTTCAAAAGAACAAGCTCTTCTCCAGATGTGCCAGTTTACAGAGATGAGGCAAACCATTTACTGCTTACAGAGGTGCTTACAATGGTCGGCTTTTATTCACGTAAAAACCTTTATCCAAAAGGGAAAAAAATCTGTTTGCTGTAACTTATAAAGTATTCGCTGTAGTTTGGCTTCAATTTGTTAGAGCATTTAAATCTGCTAGCATATTTAACACTACCCTCCCCCCCAGACTAACATTGCTGCTGTCTGCTGTGCCCCCTGTGCTCCTTCATCCAGAGTGAGGGCACCCTAATACAGGTGGTGTGTTACTGGCCAGATCACCAGGTGAAAACAGAGGGAAAAAGCCTGAAAAAAGAAAACTAATGCAGCCACCACATCTAATGATTGGTAAGCTGCAATATATTACATTTTTGGTTTTAGGTTGAATACTGCATTAAGGACAAGGTTCCACCCTTCCATGTCAAAATGCACTGCGCTAAATCAGTGTTTCATGAGATTTCCACCATCGGGCATCTGTTTCTAAGCTTTGCAGGGCTGCCATCTGGTCAGAATAATCCAGAACTACCATCCCCCTTGTCTCGTCAAGCTATAAAGTACTGTGTTTTTTTTTTTTATTATTCTAATCCTAAATACCTTCTCTCGCAGCATCTCTGTGCTGTCACGTGTCCTCCCCTGCTCACTTTCCCAGATCTAAGGAATGCGTAGGGAGAGGATGAGATACCCCTCTGACGTCAGGCGGCCGGCAGAGGAAGGTCATGTGACTGCATATTGGTGTTGTGAGAGAAGATATTTAGGTTTCGAATTTAAAACAAAAAAATGGATACACAGTGCTTTATATCTTGATAAAACAGAGGGGATGGCAGTTATTTATAAATGGTATTTTCAAGCCAAATGAAGAGCAGCAGGAGGCGAGGGGCGGAAGGAGGTCGGCTCTCACACACAGGCTTCAGGACTGACAGGCACGGAGGGAGAGGGAGAGACTCGGAGCAGGATGATGGAAGCACGTGAACTGACCATGGTTTCATAATTCAGTATACATGATTACCGTGGTCAGCACACACAGGGGGGAAACAGGCAGGATCAACTAGGTATTTTACAGCATAGAAAGGGACAAATTACATGGCACAAACACTATGCTATTGATCATACCTTAAAGGAAATGTACAGCCAAAGCTTGTTTGGCTGTACATCTCCTATGGATCACAGGGGTGCAGTTTGTTTTGCACTCCTGTGACCCTTTTTCAGCAGAGAGCGGGTTAAGTCCGCTCTCTGCTGACGTCACATAAGTCAATCCAGGCATGGCGTCGTCATGACAATGGAAGTCAGGATCCGCCGGGTGCCTGGACTGACACCCGCTCAGCCTCTAGGCGAGCTAGAGCAAGCTGCTCCCCACCCCTCCACAGCCCAGCGCTCCCCACCCCTCCGCAGCCCTGCACTCCCCGCCCCTCCACAGCCCAGCGCTCCAGCAAGTGAGAAGGGGTAGAGCGGAGTGCTCAGTCCTCAGTGCAGAGGGGGCCAGGGGGCCGATGCTGCATCCACCAAGGTAAAGTATGATTGGGGGGGGGGGTTGGAATAAAGCCATACATATCTTTTAAAGGAACAGAAGCTTTTTTTTTTTTTTTTTTCCTCCTTTTAGGATTACAACCGCTTAAAATTTTGCCAGGATGGCATTAAGGCCTTTTCTGATGCCGGCTTCAGTCGTAGTCTCCAAGTGGTTTTGTAGGCTCTGTTGATTCCCTCTGTAACCCTCAGTTGGACTGCTTTTGGACGTTCCAGTGTACCTGAATTACTTTGTCCTGTGTCCCTTTAGGCTCCGTTAATACTAGTGCAATTTCAGATGCAACTTGAGTCACATAGAATAGCTAGGTGCCCACTCGCATCAATGCAAGTGTGGCTCTGGAAAAAGTTCCTTTACTAGTTTGGTGTAATTCTGTATGCTTTTGGGCACCATAGAATGTAAACCATATCCAAGTTGCACTATGTAATTGCACTAAAAATTGGATCAAAATCAGATCACAGTAGTGTGAACCTATCTGAATTTACTATTTAAGAAAATAGGATTTTTGACGTATCATAAACAGGGACACAAGTCTCTCCTCTCTGTTCTTATTTTCCAGTAGTGCTATTGCTTTGCTTGAAAACAGGCATAATGCGCGTGGGAGGAGTTACACTAGGCTACTCTTAGAGCTTTGTTTTTCCAGTGCCCAAACTCCTGAGAGCGGCATCTTAACCCAATGTGTCTGAATTACTTCATTCTGTGTCTTAGGCCTCGTTCACATCAAGGTGCAGAGAGATGTTTGTTTTTCTGCACACATTTTGCAAGAGCTCAAAGAAAACAATGGTTCTCTATGTGCCCTGTTCACCACAACGTGCAGATTATTTTCTGCCCAGGAATCTGCAACGTGTAGGCAAGGAGAAAATGGACATAAAAATTAACATTGGTTTGAATAGGGCACATAACTAACGCGCATAATACACTCATGTCAACGTGGATGAGTGTATTATGTAAAAGGATGTCTCTGCAAATAAAGTCTGTGCAGTTTTCCCATCAGTTTTCATGCATGTATGGTGTGAACGCGCCCTCAATGTACTTGAAGAAAAAACGTTCAGTAAATTAGAAATACTGTTTTAATTCACATCAGACTTACGTCGTTTTATTTCATTTTAAATCTTTGCAGGCCCGTGGCAAGAAAAGACAGATAGGTTGGTTCCCTGCCAACTATGTTAAGCTTTTGAGCCCTGGTACAAATAAGAGCACCCCTACAGATCCGCCTAAACCAGCAGTATTGCCAACCAGTAAGTACTTTCTCCATCATACTGTATCAGTTTACTATATGTTTATTTCTCTTACGTCCTC
The DNA here is from genome assembly GCF_965119305.1 of Pelophylax lessonae. Lineage (NCBI taxonomy): Eukaryota > Metazoa > Chordata > Amphibia > Anura > Ranidae > Pelophylax > Pelophylax lessonae. Next base: position 100,702,596 of record NC_138769.1, read on the forward strand.
CGACAGTCGCCGCCCCTTCATAATCTTCACCAATGGGTAATTGACCTTTGCTCCGTAGGAGTAGCTAGGCAACAAGACTTGTTAATATCAAAGCTTTTAGCATATCACACCCCTAAGGGGCGGTCCCCTCAGTCAATACCTCCCTGCTTCCAGCATTCTCAACTCAGTTTTCAATTGCCTAGCTTAGGAGTAGCTGACTGTTACTGTGCTGGGGCTTTCAGTCTCAGCCTTCTATCCTTTTTTGATTTTATTTCAAGTATTTTTCTCTTTCTTTTACTTCGCTGTTTTTTTCTCAGCATTAGTTTAGTTTTCTTCGGATGAAGATCATCATGCAGAGCTGGGTCTCGGACTGGCCACCCTGGATCCCAGGGCTGAGTGCCAGGGGTTTCCCCAGCCTGCCATCGAGCGTTCAGCTCAGGTTTCCCTGGCATATTGAACGACCCATCCCTGTTCGCTGCAGGGATGCTGCCTGTGAGGTGGCTACCTCACCGGACGCCATTTGCGGTTTCGCACCGCAGTCCACTGCGTCCTAACTGCGACACTCCCTGTCCTCAGTACAGCGGTTTGGTCGTTAGAGAAGGCTCCCCACGCCATCCGGAATGGTAAGTGTTTTTCTATGTGGGGACCTGTCTGTTTGGGTGTCAGTCTGTGACTGTGTGACCCGCATGTCTGTGTAAGTGCTGAGCTCCCTGTCAGATTCCTGTGATAGCTGCCTTTCTGTGGGCTGCGGGGGGGGGGGGGGCTCTCCCGCTCTGCTGTGTGAGATGTATGGGCCAGACTGGGCTCAGACATGCTGTGCGGCAACTGCTGATGCGGCCCGCCATTTTTTTCGGCAAACTGTGGTGACCGGCCCTGTGTGTGGTACAGCGCTGTGTTTTGGCGCCAAACGCAGCCATTTTGGCGGCGATTGCTCATACAAGCACATGTCGGCGCCATTTTCTTATTGCCTAAATTCCCTCAGCCGAGCGGCCATGTTTGTGAAGCCTTCATAGGCTATATAGGGCGGTCAGTCATTGCATCACTTCCTTTTTCACTGGAACAGCGATCGGTGGCAGCGGCTGTGTGGTCTCTCCAGGTTTTTACCTTCCTTATCCTGTATTTCCTTGCTCAGTGTTCCTTATCCCTGCGGGGGTCGGTACATTCAGTAGTGTGCGGTGGGCTGCGCTCGCCGCGGTCTTAAAGGGGCAGTCCTTTATTTCAGTTGATACTGGGGCATGGATTCTCAGGATTGCAAGTTTCCTCCCACCCTGGTGGGGGGCCAAGGGGCTGCTGCATCCCCCGAGGGGGCTGATCTGGCTGCTGTTGTAGCGAACTTGGCTTCTCAGGTGCAGATGCTAATGGCTGATCGATCCGCAAAATGGCCCAGGTTATCTATTTCCTCTGATTCAGAGGGCGATGGGGCTGCTATGGCTGGAGTGCCCTTCTCAGGGTCTCGTTCATCTCTGGACCTTGTGGGGTCTGAGGGGGAGGCTGAGGTAGAAGGAGTTGATACTTCTCCCCCTGGCTCGCCTGAAGAGCTTGAACTCATGGATGAGTTGATTACTTCTATCAAGGAAACGCTGCATCTGCAGGATGAACCAAGTCCTCCTGCTTTGATGTCCTCTTATGGGACGCAAAGGAAACGCAAAACAGCGCAGGCTTTTCCCTGCCCTGCGGAATTTCAGCGCGCTGTTGATGAGCAATGGCGCAATTTAAAGAAGCCCTTTACTGTGCCAAGTAAGTTCAAGCTGCTTTATCCATTTACACCCACCACTGATGAGCGTTGGTGTGTGCCGCCTCAGGTGGATCATGCGGTGGCAGTTTTGAATAAATCTACTGCGATTCCTGCTGAGGATACCCCGGTGTTCCGGGACCCTATGGACAGGAGATTGGAGTCTCTGGCCCGTCATGCTTATACGGTTGCTGGTTCTATGCTGAAGCCTATTTTTGCTTCCATTATGGCAGCCCAAGCTATTGCGGATTGGACTCTGGTGGCTGACTCTGCTCCGCCGACAACATTGGCTATGGTAGATCAAATTCATCAGGGTGTCATGTATTTGTGCGATGCGGACTTGGTCCCTTTGGCTGCACGCCTCTCCAGTGTAGCGGTGTTGAACCGTCGCCTGATATGGCTGAAATGTTGGTCGGTTGACCAATCCTCTCGCAAGACTCTAGCTAATCTTCACTACGCGGGATCTCGCCTTTTTGGCGAGTCTTTGGATACTCTGATAAAGGGAATTTCCGGGGGTAAGAGCACTCTCTTACCCCACACTCGCAAGAATAAGTCGGTTCACGGTAAGAAGAATACCTCGTTTAGGCCCTCTCAGGGGTCCTTTCGGTCGCAATACAAGGGCAAGTCCTTCAAGGGCCAAGGCTGCCCATACCAATTCGGCCTGAAGGGGCGCCCTCACCCGGTTCTGGGGTGGGGGGGCGTTTGCTCGGTTTTCTTCAACCCTGGCTGGCCCGCATTCGGGACAGGTGGGTTCAGGAAATCGTTTGATCTGGATACAAGATCGAGTTTCTCTCTCGGCCGGCGAGCAGATTTTTCCCCTCAAATCTTCAGCTGTCTCCGGAGCGTTTGCAGGATCTGCACCTGGCGGTGCCCAGGGAGTGGTGGTTCCGGTGCCTCATCGGGACAGATTTCGGGGGTTCTACTCCAATCTGTTCACTGTGCCCAGAAAGGAGGGCAAGGTACGTCCGATTCTGGACTTGAAAGCTCTGAACCGCTTTGTGCGGGTTCGCAAGTTCCGCATGGAATCCCTGCGCTCGGTGGTGGCTGCCCTGGTTCCGGGGGAATTCATGGCCTCCATCGACTTGAAGGATGCGTACCTTCACATCCCCATTTTCGAGGGTCACCAGAGGTACCTTCGATTCGCCATTGCGGAGGATCATTACCAATTCGTGGCGTTACCCTTCGGTCTTGCTTCGGCTCCGCGGGTTTTCACCAAGGTGCTTGCACCGGTCCTGGCTTTATTGAGAGCCCAGGGCATCTCTGTCTTGGGGTATCTGGACGATATCTTGCTTCGGTCTGCGACCAGTCAGGGCCTGATGAACGACCTGTCCACCACGATGCAGACTCTGCAGGAGTTCGGTTGGACGATAAATTTTCCAAAATCAACGTTGTGTCTGTCGGTTCGTCTTCCCTACCTGGGGATGATCCTGGACTCTGTTCAAGCGAAGGTCTTCCTGCCGGAAGACAAGCTCCGGACACTTCAGGACGAGGTCAGGTCCCTCAGGGACACTCAGTGCTCGTCCCTCCGGACATGTATGAGGTGTCTGGGATTGATGGTCTCGGCTTTCGAGGCGATTCCCTTCGCCCAGTTTCACACGCGGGGTCTTCAGGCGGAGATCCTGGCCAAGTGGGATGGGCGTCCGCAATCTCTGGATCTGTGGATTTCGTTGAGCCGCCACACCCGAAGGGGTCTTTTGTGGTGGCTCCAGTCCCCGGCGGTGTCGGGGGGCAAGTCCATTCGTCCTTTGTCGTTGACGGGGATCACCACGGATGCCAGCCTGTCGGGCTGGGGTGGTGTTCTGGGCGTTCTGTCCGCCCAGGGAACTTGGTCGGAGGAGGAATCCTCCCTTCCGATCAACATTCTGGAATTGCGAGCGATAAAACTTTGCCTTCTGCATTGGTCGGAACGGCTTCAGGGCCGTCCGGTTCGGGTTCAGACGGACAATGCCACAGCGGTGGCCTACATCAACCATCAAGGGGGCACCAGGAGTGCCCGTGCGGCTCGTCCCAGCGATAACGGCTGTGCACATTCCGGGGGTGGAGAACTGGCAGGCGGACTATCTGAGTCGCCAGACCCTGGACCAGGGAGAGTGGTCCCTTCACCCGGATGTCTTCCAGAAGTTGTGCGCGAAGTGGGTTCTTCCGGATGTGGACCTGTTCGCGCCTCGTCTGAGCAACAAGGTGGAAAGGTTCGTGGCAAGGACGCGCGATCCGCGGGCGGACGCCCCGGACGCGTTGGTGACGCCCTGGCATCAGTATCGCCTGATGTATGCCTTCCCTCCGATTCAACTGTTGTCCAGGTTCCTTCGCAGGTTAACCTCGGAACCGCATACGGTGATTCTGGTGGCACCGGACTGGCCTCGCCGGTCTTGGTACGCAGACCTCGTAAATCTGGCAGTCGACGCTCCGTGGCGTCTGCCGCTTCGGGAAGACCTTCTGTCGCAGGGACCGATATTCCATCCTGCTTTACAGTCGCTGGCTTTGACGGCATGGCTGTTGAGAGCCAGGTCCTGAGGGATAGGGGTCTCTCCCCTGAGGTCGTCCCTACTTTGATTAAGGCTAGAAAAGCTTCTTCCGGTAAGATATACTACCGTACTTGGAAAGCGTACTTCGCTTGGTGTGAGTCCAGGGGGTTTTCTCCGCGCTCATACTCGGTGTCGAGAGTGTTGGCTTTCCTCCAAACTGGAGTGGACCAGCGTTTGGCGCTGGCCACGATTAAGGGTCAGATTTCTGCGCTGGCCGTTCTTTTTCAGCGCCCAGTGGCGTCTAATTCATTGATTCGCACTTTTGTTCAGGGGGTGCGACACTTGGCCCCTCCTAGGAGGGAGCCTTTGCCTCCATGGGACTTGAACCTTGTTCTGTCCGTGTTGCAACATGCTCCTTTTGAAAAGATCAGGGAGATCTCGTTGTCTCTGTTGTCTAAAAAGGTTGCCTTTTTGGTGGCTATAACTTCGGCTCGTAGGGTGTCTGAGCTGGCGGCTTTGTCCTGCAGCTCTCCCTACTTGGTGATTCACTTGGATAAGGTGGTCTTGCGACCTAACCCTTCCTTTCTTCCGAAGAGGATCTCGGAATTTCACCTGAATGAGGACATTGTCTTGCCTTCGCTTTGCGCGAAGCCTAAGCATCCGAAGGAGGTGGCTTTGCATGCCTTGGATGTTGTTCGGGCGATCAGGGTTTACCTGTCATCGACTAAGTCCTTTCGCAAGTCGGATTCCCTATTCGTCCTTCCAGAGGGACCTCGGAAGGGCATGGCGGCGTCGGCTGCTACCATCGCCAAATGGATCAGACAGACAATTGTGCAAGCCTATGCTTTGAGGGGGAAGGTTCCTCCTTTCCCTGTGAAGGCGCACTCTACCAGATCTCTGAGTACGTCTTGGGCCTATCGTCATCAGGCTTCTGTGGCCCAGGTGTGTAAGGCGGCGACTTGGTCGTCCGTTCACACCTTCTCCAAATTTTACAAAGTGGATGTTCAGGCATCGGCAGATGCTTCCTTTGGCCGTAAAGTTCTTAGTGCGGCAGTGCCTTAGGGTCCCTTGTTTGGGCCCTTGGCTGTTGGGGTGTTTTTACCCCTGGGTTACTTGTTCTTCCTGGGTTGTTGCTCCTGTTGAGCACGTTTTCCTGTTGCCAGGTTGGTTCTCTTACTTTGGTAAGGTTCCTTTCTCTGATGTGGGTACTGCGTTGCTTTATGCGCGGCTGCGTTTTTTTCCCACCCCTCATGTCTACACTGCTCTGGGACGTCCCATTGGTGAAGATTATGAAGGGGCGGCGACTGTCGGAGGACGTAAGAGAAAACTGAATTTTTGTAAAATCTTACCGTAAAATTCCTTTCTCTGAGTCCTCCGACAGTCGCCGCCCCCGCCCCTCTTTTGGGGTTTGTTTATGTACTCTACTGCTATGCTACCAAACTGAGTTGAGAATGCTGGAAGCAGGGAGGTATTGACTGAGGGGACCGCCCCCTAGGGGTGTGATATGCTAAAAGCTTTGATATTAACAAATCTTGTTGCCTAGCTACTCCTATGGAGCAAAGGTCAATTACCCATTGGTGAAGATTATGAGGGGGCGGCGACTGTCGGAGGACTCAGAGAAAGAAATTTTACGGTAAGATTTTACAAAAATTCAGTTTTTTTTACTTTAATCCAACTGTCAGTCTCCAGTGTCTTCATTTTTTAAACTTGCTTTTCTACTGCTTTTTACAACTTTTGTCTCTAGGCACATTTTAAAAACTAATGGAAGTTCTGGCATAAAATCCTTCATTGATCATTATGCCCTCTTCAAATCTGCTTAGTTTTTGGTTATAAATTGACCTTTCAAATAGGTTTTGATTGATTTTTCCCACACCAATGGGGGTCTGTGGATTATCTTGCTGTTTACTAGATCTTGCACGAAATTGAAATTATCTTGGTGATATGCTGTGCCAAAAATCGAACACACACACCTGACTTATCAGCCTTCAAGTGGTTGAAAACCCTTACATAAACCCAGTGACGTGACTAGCATCAGGTTAATAATGCAGTGATTAAACAAATCCTACAAAAGTGGGACCTGTTAATTTGCAGCTATCTATCCTGTAGATCAGTGGTCCTCAACCCTGGCCTACAGGGCCCACTAACAGGCCAGGTTTGCAAGATAACTGAAATACATCCCAGGTGATATAATTTGCTGCTCAGTGATTGCAGTACTCTAGTCTGCATCTCCCCAAGGTAATACTTAAAATCTGGCCTGTTAGTGGGCCCTGAGGACCGGAGTTGAGGACCACTGCTGTAGATCATTCTAAAAACAGACCGTTCAAAGGATATTTTTCTCAGCTCAAGCAGCAGGGGGCAGAGATCTCAACTTATACACTGGGGAGAGCTCTGGGAGTGGATTGGGGGCAAGGGACTCACCCCCCCCCCTTTCACACGTCACACAGGAAGGATGTAGAGCTAAGAATACGAAGCACAGGCTGTGTGCTGGTGCTCCCTGCCTGTCACCTTTTTAACTCTTGGTGTCAGAAATGACTCATGTAGAGGAATGACTCGGCAGAAAGGAGTGACACTTTGGATAAAGACAAGTACACAATACAGAAGGATGTGCTCTGTTCATGTATGATGTTTAAACCACTTTAAATCTCTCTCTTGTTGCACCAGACTCCCATAACTCCTCACCTGCAGGTTACAGGCATTCATATTGGAAAAAAGTGTTTATTTTATAACATTTTATCTGCCATCACTTACCTTTGTGTTAACCTTTTTTTTTGTAAATTTACTATAACCATAACATTGTTAAAACACTTTATTGGAGTTTTCAGAACCTATTTATTGAAACCGTAATTGTCCTTCCAAAGCCATATAAAAACCATATAAATGTTTGTGCTTATTATTTCTTTTATTTGGTGTGGAATTAATCCCTAGCACTATAGATAATCCTTCAAATTAGCCACTGCTCCAGAGAAGCTTAAATTTAAATTTCCCTTCTGTATTTTTACAGATTCATAAATACAAGATCTAGAGCCAATAAGAGTGAAAGCCAACTAAACTTCCAGTTTGTTTTTTGATTGCAGAAGTAACCCCCACATAAAGACGAGGAATGGGGGGTGGGTCAAACACATTGAATTTTTTTTTTTTTTTTTATGGTTAGTAGCGGCGATCATCCACTTATAATGGGACTGCAATATTGCGGCGGACAAATCGGACACCTAACTGACACTTTTTTGGGAACCAGAGGCACTAATACAGTGATCAGTGCTAAAAATACTGGCTGGGAAGGGGTTAACATCAGGGGCGAGGATAGGGTTAATGGTGTGCCTAGCTGGTGTTTTAGTTTAGTGGGGGAGGTGCTTTTACTAGTGGAAGGCATGGATAGGCGTTTTTGCTTTACAGGAACACAGGATATATTTCTTCTGTACTGACAGAACAGCAATCTGCCTTGTCTACATAGGCAGATTGCCTTCTGCCTGTGTACAGAACGATCAGCAGGTGCTGGCAGGCATCGGGTCAATCGGACCCACTGATAAGCTCCTGCTGTGTAGAATCACAGCAGGAGCGAGCCACCGGCACGCACTCATGCCTGATACCCAGAAATGCAGGATTACGTATATACATATGATCCTTCGCAGCGTGGCTGCACTGGAGCAGTAAATTTGCTATAGGGCAGTTGGCAAGCGGTTCATTTGTATTGTTCCAGGGTGGTCTCGCTCTAGCCTAAGTGCACTCAAAAATTATATTCCTGTTTTTGGAGGATGCTGGAGACTTAGTGGTTTTAAACCCTTAGACATTAAATATGAACAAACCATTTCCCTCTATAGTGTGTACTTGTCTCAATAAAAAGCACAAGGTTTCATTTCTGTGTGTTGCTTCATTCCTCTGGTATCAGCATGAATTACTTATGACAAGTTTTTCTAACACCGAGAGAAAAAAGGTGGTGGGAGGGGGGGGGGGGGTTGTGTGTCTCCAGTCCAATCATCTCTCCGAGCTCTCCTCCCCTGAGCTTTGCAGAATGTAACTTCAGCTCCCTGCCTCCTTTTTCTGACCGTACAGACAAGCTTATAAGGTTAGCACTTTGGATGTAGAGAAGACTGCAGATAGACGGATACAACTTATGTAGGAGGATTTCTTTCATTTCTGTGTATCACCTGGGGATACAGTTTGTTTTCTCCTAGGTTTGAGTCACACTTCTGCAGCTCTGCGAGCCACATTTTTTGGGGTCACCGCAGCCCATTCATTTGAATGGGCTGCAGTGCCTCCTGAAAATGCAGGGAAAAGGTCCCTGCTTCATTTTTGGAATCACAGCCGCATGGAAACCACAAAAGCAATTCCCAGTGTGGGAAGTGGCTGTTGCGATTTTCCAGTGCATGCTGGTGCCATTCGGATTAATGGCACCTTCTTGCATCACCTGCGTTTTTTCTGTGCGGATAATTGCGGCTACAGGAACAGGTGTAAACCCTCATCTGTAACCACCTGCGCAAGTGTGAACCAGGACTTAGATCTCTTGGGGCTGCAATTGCAAGATCTCCCTGTTTCATAACAAAGGTCTACATATCTGCCATTGCTGTTTCAAGGATATAGCACCCATCCTGATAGCACCCACATTACTGTAAAATAAATTCAACACCCAAATCTCTAAGGTTGGCAAGGACAGAGGCACTTACTATGAAACAGATCTCATCCCTAGAGTCTGAGTGATGTAAGAAGCCTGTGGATAAGACCACCAGACTCTGTAGATTGACTTTTCAAAGGTAATGTACAATGTAGTGGGTGAATGTGTGTGTAAGGCAATCTATCTGACTAAATATCTCACAAAGCTTTGATGGAAGTTGCCATTGTATAGGTAACCAGCCTAACTCCCAGTCATCTCCCCTCATTGGCACTAATGTTTAGAACTTGATTGAGACATTTGACCGTTCCTGTCTTTGGCTTTTAAGACAGGGACTTAGCTGGATGGCAGGTCTGTTAACCTGAGTACATAAGCAATTTGACCACCTATCCTGAGCAGAAATCTCACTGGCTGTAAAACCGCTTGTGTGTCTCCATCAGTACATAGAACAGAAGATGAACATCACATAAACCCATGAGTGACCCCGCTTTGTTTTTTCCTTGTAGCGTGCCAGGTTATTGGGATGTATGATTACATTGCACAGAATGATGATGAGCTGGCCTTCTCCAAGGGTCAGGTGATCAATGTACTGAACAAAGAAGATCCAGACTGGTGGAAAGGTGAACTGAATGGTCAAGTGGGTCTCTTCCCTTCCAACTACGTCAAGCTTACTACAGACATGGACCCCAGCCAACAGTGTGAGTACATAGAGGGTGGGCTACTTTCATTTCTATGGGCTTTCTATTATTCCTTAATGACATGCAGCATTGCTGTGATTCTGCGGCTCTTTGCAGAAATCAAAGCTTTGTCTTCTGCTGCCTTACCAGTCTCTTTGACGACCTTTCACTTAAGTGCTGACATTATCATAGCCCAGCTGTTAAATCACTAGCTTTAGAGCTCCTGTCATATGACCTTTCATTGCTTGGTCCCAAAAAATAATGCATTCCATTAGTAAGTGAAAAACTGATCACTTTTTATTTAGAATTATTTGGCAAACAATTTAAAGGCCAGGTCTACCCAAAAATGTTTAATAATTTATATATAAGCTTCAGCTGTTTCAAATACCCACTTGCTTTGTATGTTTCTGGTTCCTTTATCTCTGATCCCCTGCAGCCATAAGGTTCTTAAGTCAAGGCCTCCTTGTTGGATTCTTCAATCTGGTACTTAACAAATTTCAGCAAGTCTTGCCTGTTCTAAAACCCCCAAAAATAATTGGGAAAGCAGAGGTCAAAGATTGGAACCAGGATTCAGGATTTATCTTCTTGGCACCGGCTCAATACAGAAATACCAGGTTTTGCTGGTATGGAGCTAGCCTTTTAGTTTGCTAAATCACATTAGATGACATTATTACATAAACCGCTGTTAAAGGGAATGTATTATCTCTCCAAAGATCTTTCAGATGTAGAAGAGGCCAACTTGATGTAAATTTTCTTAGTGTTTGTTAGTTTTTGAAAAAAGTTGATTCTTTATGTAGTTTGTAATAAATTATGTACCTTGAGGCAACTATATTTGCCTATCACATATTTAAGGTGGCCATAGATGCAAAACAAGTGCGGTGGGTAGAGGAATCCTCCCTGCTAAGACACTGTATTCTGACAGCGGGACTCCTCCGTTGTCAGAATTAACTGATCAGCAGCTGCAGCCGCTGATTGAGAAGTTTTCCAAAATTCCCATTCGACAGGAATTGATATAATGATCGACTTTTGTTGAATGGGGACGGACATTAATGAATCAAAATTCAGCCAGTCCCTGCTGAACTAGCCACATTTTGAGCCATCTATGGCCAACCTAATGCTCTGGCTCTGGTTTTGCTATACCACACACTAGGGATCGACCGATCTTGTTTGTTCAGGGCATATACCGATTTTCCGGCCAGCCTTCAGGCCGATAGCCGATATTCTGCACATTTAAAGTTTTTATTTTTACACTGTCCTTTTTTAATTTTTTTTTTTCTTTTTGATCACTTTTGTTGCTGTCACAAGGAATGTAAACATCCTTTGTGACAGTAATAGGCAGTGACAGGTACTCTTTATGGAGGAATATAAAATATCCCAAACCCCTTCTCTGCACTTCAAAGCATTCAAAACACCAAGTTTGGCTATTTTGAATACTGTAATTTTTTTTTTTTTTTTAAATCTGGTGCTTTTAAGGCTCCAGTGACCAGAAGCGATGTCATGAGCACATGACGGTGTCCCCTCCCGCTGCCTGTAATAACAGCCGAGCAGCTGCTTAGCCGCATTGGTTGTGATTACAAGAAAACCGCCTGTCTGCTCTAAAAAAAGCGGTACCGGGGTGATGTCTGTAGCGGCAGGTATCACTCCCGTACAACCACTTGAAGCAATATCGGCAAGTTTGTGGCCGATACCGATACTTCAAAAAAGGTGAATATCGGCCCCCACCGATAATCGGCCGATCCCTACTACACAGTGACTGTGACTTGCTGTCCTTTTTCTGACAATACAAGCCTACAACTGAGTTGACTCATTGAATACCATATAGTTTTTTTGGCTGATGTTTAATCTCACCATATGTTAAGCAGGAAGGGTTCGATAATGTACACATCCCCCTTCTCTAGTGGTTAATCTACAAATCTCTACATTTAATGCAGTGTTAAAAAAAAAAAAAATGGAAAGGCGCAAGTTTAACAAAGTGAAAATCTAACCATTTTTTTTTTTTTTTTTTTAAGGTTAACACTGTAATAATATATGTGCTAACTAGTAATACCATGTGCTTCCCCTTAACTCCAGCTACACTACGTAAATCCACTTCACTTATGTAAAAATACTAGTGACATCATCACTTTGCTGTACAGAGCAGGCCCACTACAGGTTGCCTGCAGAAAACTACATGTTAGTGGTGGCCACAAGACCAGACACCCTGCACAAGGAGTGTGCACCAGTGACTGGTCTTTACTATAGGAAACTTCTGCATAGAAGCCAAGTTTCACGTTGAATCTTGAAAGATCTGGAAGAAATACACAAAGCAAAGCAAGATTTGTGTAAGAATACGCATAACTTTTGTATTTAGTATTCAATAGGTTTTTATTAGGTTTCAAGTGCAAGTCAATATCATAACAGAAGGCAACAGGTAATTGACTGTCAAAAAGTGCAACATTACAGCATGGGTAAGGGATTCGGGGACGCAGCCCCTCGGGGAACCCACAATAAAAAAAAACATAGCCCACACCCGCAACCCGCCACCCACCATGCCCCGCACCGAGGCGGCCCAAGGCAGGCCCAGGGCCACACCCCCCCCCCCCCCCAGCGCCCCATAAAGGGAACACACTGCGCCAAGGCAGGGGAGAGGCGAACACCCGGGCCCCAACCCACCGCCCCACCATCGGGAACAGCGGTGCCACAGGAAGCGGTGTGCGGGAAAAAAAAAACCCCAAAGAAGTCCCCGGGGGGTTAACTCCGTCAGGTGTCCGAACCCCATAGGGAAAGAGGGAACACAAAAAAAACAACTTAGGAAAGAGAAGAAAACAGAGAAAGGTGGAAAAGAAAATGAAGAGGAAAGGTAACTTTTGTATTTAGATAATAATTGCTTATCATGGAGTTCAGCTTTAAAGATCATTTTGTATTGTGCAGGACATATGTACAGTAAGTGGAAAGCCACATGTTCTCTAAGGCTAAGCGTAAATGTTCTACTTAATCTAAGCCTCGTGTAATTTTGTAATATCTGGTTTGAAACGGAGTTTGCTAGATCACCTTTTTTTATTGGTTGTGAAAATTGGATATAGAACAGTCACCAGAATTAGAAGGAATATTGGTAATACAATGTAGAATGGTAGCAAAAATAATATTCATAGAGCTGGGTGAAATGCCAAAAGCACCATAACCCAATATAACCAATTACTTCAACAAAAAAAGCTGAATTTAACAGTGCCAAAAAAATTCACATACATTAAAAAAGTAACAAAGTTTTTTTACGTAAAAACGATGGTCATTTTTGTATCGTATTACACATTTAATCCAATAAAGTCGCTTCATTGGCAGTTACAGCCATCTTCTCAACTTGTTAAAGCAACCTTGGCTTCTTCAACAGAGATGCTACACTCAAGGTGTATAGCCACACAACATACCCCTCCCCCCAAAATGGTGGAGAGAAGTAACCATATGGAAAACAATACAGTATCTCACAAAAGTGAGTACACCCCTCACATTTTTGTAAATATTTTCTCGCTTCATGTGACAACACTGAAGAAATTACTCTTTTCTACAATGTAAAGTAGTGAGTGTACAGCTTGTATAACAGTGTGTATTTGCTGCTCCCCCCAAAATAACTCAACACACAGCCATTAATGTCTAAACCGCTGGCAACAAAAGTGAGTACACCCCCTAATTTAAAATGTCCAAATTGGGCCCAAAGTGTCAATATTTTGTGTGTCCACCATTATTTCCAGCTTTGCCTTAACCCTCTTGGGCCTGGGATTCACCAGAGCTTCACAAGTTGCCACTTGAGTCCTCTTCCCCTCCTCCATGACGACATCTCAGAGCAGGTGGATGTTAGAGACCTTGCGCTCCTCCACCTTCAATTTGAGGATGCCCCACAGATGCTTAATAGGGTTTAGGTCTGGAGACATGCTTGGCCAGTCCATCACCTTTGCCCTTAGCTTCTTTAGCAAGGCAGTGGTCGTCTTGAAGGTGTGTTTGGGGTCTTTATCATGTTTGAATACTGCCCTGCGGCCCAGTCTCTTAAGAGAGGGGATCATGCTCTGCTTCAGTATGTCACAGTACATGTTGGCATTCATGGTCCCCTCAATGAACTGTAACTCCCTTGTGCTAGCAGCACTCATGCAGCCCCAGACCATGACACTCCCACCACCATGCTTGTAGGCAACACACACTTGTCTTTGCACTCCTCACCTAGTTGCCACCACACACACTTTACACCATCTGAACTAAATAAGTTTATCTTGGTCTCAGCAGACCACAGTACATGGTTCCAGTAATCCATGTCCTTAGTCTGCTTGTCTTCAGCTAACTGATTGCGGGCTTTCTTGTGCTGTGTGAAAGAAGCCTCTTTAGAAGAGGCTTCCTTCTGGGACTACAGCTATGCAGACCAATTTGATGCAGTTTACAGCGTTTGGTATGAGCACTGACAGGCTGACCCCCCCACCCCTTCAACCTCTGCAGCAATGCTGGCAGCACTCATACGTCTGTTTCCCAAAGACAACCTCTGGGTATGACGCTAAGCACGTGCACTCAACTTCTTTGGACCATGGCAAGGCCTGTTCTGAGTGAAACCTGTCCTGTTAAACTGCTGTATGGTCTTGGCCACCGTGCTGCAGCTCAGCTTAGGGTCTTGGCAATCTTCTTATAGCCTAGGCCAGGGGTCTTCAAACTATGGCCCTCCAGGTGTTCAGGAACTACAATTCCCATCATGCCTCGTCATGTCTGTGAATGTCAGAGTTTTACAATGCCTCATGGGATGTGTAGTTCCGCAACAGCTGGAGGGCCGTAGTTTGAGGATCCCTAGCCTAGGCCATCTTTATGTAGAGCAACAATTATTTTTCTCAGCTCCTTAGAGAGTTCTTTGCCTTGAGGTGCCATGTTGAACTTCCAGTGACCAGTATGAGAGAGTAAGAGCGATAACATCAAATTTAACATACCTGCTCCCCATTCACACCTGAGACCTTGTAACACTAATGAGTCACATGGCACCGGGGAGGAAAAAATGGCTAATTGGGCCCAATTTGAACACTGTCACTTAGGGGTGTACTCACTTTTGTTGCCAGTGGTTTAGACATTAATGGCTGTGTTGAGTTATTTTGAGGGGACAGCAATTTACACTGTTATACAAGCTGTACACTCACTACTTTACATTGTAGCAAAGTGTAATTTCTTCAGAGCCGGTTCACACTAATCCGACTCAGTCGCCCCGACTTTGGGCGACTTTGAAGTCGTCCGTGCAGTGCAACTTCATCGTGGCTTGCAAAAGACTTCTCATAATAGAAGTCAATGCAAGTCGCTCCGACTTTGCCAAAAAATAGTGCAGGAACCTTTTTCTAAGTCGAGGCGACTTGAGTCGCTCTGATTAGAACGGTTCCATTGCACAGAATTGGGAGCTACTTGTCAGGTGACCAAGTCGCCTGACAAGTCGGAGTAGTGTGAACCGGCTCTAAGTGTGGTCGCATGAAAAGATTTACAAAAATGTGAGGGATGTACTCAATTTTGTGAGATACTGTATCTACTGTATATCTCTCTATTCTGTGACCACGTGGATGCACCAGTGGTAAGCTCAGGTGGTATTTAGTGGACCGTAGGAGGAGCCCAAACAACCAAAATAGGAGTTTCTCTAAATGTACACATTACTGCGCAAATTTAACTGTGTGTTACAGACAAAATTAGTAAATATCGGATACAAGAAGGGTTAAACCAGACTAAAGTGTATTGGTGTCTTTATAGAGGAGCCATGAGGACGGCAATACACTTTAGCCTGGTGTAACACTTCTTGTATCTAATGTATACTGACTTGGTGGGTAACATGCAGGTAAATTGGCGCCCTCGAGTACATTTAGAGAAACTCCTCTTTTGGTTCTTTGTGCTCCTCCTACGGTTCAATAAATACAACCTGGGGTTTCCATTGGTGCATGCATGTGATCCCTGGATAGAGAGAGATAGATATATTTCCATACTGTTACTTCTCTCCCCCATTTTGGGTGAGGGGTATGTTGTGTGGCTGTACACCTTGATAGTAACATCTCTCCTGAAGAAGCCAAGGTTGCCGAAACATTGTGAGAATATTGGTATAATTGCCAAAGAAGCGACTTTATCGAATTACATGTGTAATCTGATGGCACAAAAATAATCATTGTTTTTAAATGATTTTATTTCAACTTTTGTTAATAAAAAATATATATTTTTTAAAGTATGGAATTTTTTGCCACCATTGAAGTTACGCTTTTTTTACATGAGTTTACATATCTAGCACACAACAGGATGTGGTAGAGAACAGAACAAACATTTATAAAAAGCATTCTGTTAGAATGAATTGTTGATGTAACATATGGCTAAGTGGTATTTATTCCTTTACCTAAACATAGAAAAACAAAAGTAGAATAACAATTTAAATGTATATCCCATTTAAGTCCCGGTTCACACTTCTGCGATGCGGGAACGCTGCGAATATGCAGCGTGTTCCCGCAGCGCATCTGCACCCCTGGCAGTTCACACTGCCATATGCAATACGCAGGGGGTGTCAATTAAAAGTTAACGACACCCCCAGTTGAGATCGCATATCGCAGTGTGATCTGCAAGTTCGCGCAGAGTCGGATCGCACAAGTGTGAACCACCATGCGATCCGACTCTGCTGCGGATAAAAAAAAGGGTCATGTGCGTGTTTAGTGCGATTGCGGTGCAAATTCAGCCATACAAACTGTATGGCTGAAATTTGCACCGCACAGAGATCGCATGTAATTAAGGAGCAGTGCGCTCCGAATTCCATGTGATCTCTGTGATCGCACAAATGTGAACCGGCACTTACTGAAAGATCTGATATACTGAGGCTCGCCAGTAAAATAGACAGTTTTGCAGGTAGTAATTATTACCCTTTGTGTTTTGGTTACCCATGTACAAGATCTTAAATTATCCATTTATGATGTCAAACTGAGGTGACATAATTCGGCAGGATGCTTTGGTGGAACAGTAGACATGAGATGTTTTCATTTTCAGTAAACAAATGCTTTTCACCAGCGTGGTGTTTTGTACGAATACCTTTTTGTCAGCTAGGAGTCAACACTTGACAATTTATTCATAGACACTAAATACATGAGACATGTACAGTCCAGGAAAGCTAATAAATAATATTTGTAAGCGTGATTATATTACTTGGCTAATATCTATAAAATAATAGAGTTGTGCTTTAATTTAGTTGCATTTCTTTCATTCTTCGCTTTATAATAAATGCAAAATTTTTGTAGATATATATTAAATCATTTCCCGGTATCCATTAAATAACTGCACACATCAAAGGGTCAATTCAACTAAAAATGTTATAGGTGGAATGTGATGTGAGTCAACCCTGAATTCTTGAGGGCTCTAGAAGTAAGATCTTACTACCCATTCTGGGGGGGGGGTGTTCTAGACCAGTAGACCAGAGTAGGGGTAACTAGTCCTGCTTTTGTATTCTTCATAATATAAGATAACTTCAAAATCCAGCTGGAGGAGTGAAAAACTCTGTATAATGACTGTAGTAGATGTGCAGACACAGGAGCTTAGTCTTGCCCACTGGAGTCCTCCAGAGAGGTAAGATCTGATGGGGATTTAAAATGTATGTGTAAGCAAAATAAAAAATAATTTAAAGTTAAAAACTTTTGTATTTATATCAACTCAATGATGCATCTTTTTTTTTTTTTTTCCGCTTTAAAAATAACCAGAATTACCCAGTGATCTTGCCAGTCTTCTCACTTTTGATACAACTTCCGTCTGAGAATTCAGGCCCGTGGTAGCATTGATAGACATACACATTTCAGCTAGCAAGTTGGCAAAGGGAACAGTACCTTGCAAAAGCACAAGGAGTCTGCAGTTCCAAAGTCAGCCTGTGTTGCTACAGGCTCACCCGTCCATAGTCTTGCCCTTCCCCAATGAGTGTCATTAGCTCTCGTCTGTAGACTCTGTATACTCACAGTAGGCACACCTTGGGCAGCAGAGAGTAGATATGTTGGCAGGACCTTCTGAGCCTCCCACCACTACTACCACCACCCCCCTTAGCCATGGACAGTACAAGAAATAGTCTCTTAACTGCTCTTAAAAAAATAAGAATAATAATGAAATGTTATTACATAAGTATGTTACAAAATGTTATCCTATAGTGCAGTGTATGGGTTTTTTGATGTTTAGTATTCACATATACTTTAACTATCAAGCATCAGCTCGTAATATAATGTAATAGTTTTGGAGTGACCCTATTATGGCTCGTTTCCACTGAGCTTTCTGGTTCGGTTCGGTACGGTACGCTATTTATGCCGTTTCCATTATAATTGGTACCCTAATTCCGAACCGTACCATACCACTTTTTGGTACCCTTTCGTTGGGGTACCAAGCACATTAGTACCGTACCAACAGGGTGGAGCTACACTCTGCAGAACTTTGGTTGACAGAGAATCGTCTATCACAGCTTTCCTGCTACACCACGCCTATCATGAAAGGGTACTCTTGGCAGTGGAAACTCAATGTGTACCGTTCCGAACCGTACCGTACTGAACCGAACCGTACCGTACCACTCAGTGGAAACGAGGCATTAGAGGTGTTTCCTCTAAACCAGTTTTCCTGGTAGTTCTCTATTCATACAAGTTCCATATCACTCCCTGTGTGTAGCATGCCGGTTTTCATTTCCTTTTACTTTTCTTTTGCATCACGTAGAGTCATTGTTGTAGTGTGTGGTGGGTTTTATTTTTTTTCCCTTTTTCATTTTGGTTTTGCTTATGTGTTGTTTTCCTCCTTTTTCTAGGAATCATATGTTGTCCATCCCCCTTCTCAGGCTTGAAAGTCCTCAAAGAGACCCACTATCCCCATATCACTGCCCAGAGGGATGATGGGAGATGCAGCCTTGATCATGTGACTACCAGCATGATCATCCACTGCCTTCTGACTAGAAGACCCCGCTGCACAGAAATTTTACCTCATTTTTCCATTTAGATGCATGTGACCATATTGTTGTATCCGCTGATCCTGAAGCAAAAATAAAAAGAAAATAATTAATTGAAGCTCAAAGAGTACAGAGGATAGTGGGTCCTTTTGTGGCTTTCTCCGTCACTTAAAAAACAAATAGTTACAAATCACAGATTCATAAAGGTGCTGTTCAGTTTGACCCTCTAGATCTGAACAGGTAACCCTCTGAAGTATGAAGTTAATAAAATTAAAAAAAAAATTGGTTTTCGTTTTGTTCACAGAGCAAAAAGACCCACTATCGAGGAATGCTGCATGTACTATTGAACTGTACCCATAAATATTTTATTTTAATTAATTTTGTTTTATTCATGTTTCCGGTATTACTTTTATATGTATAAATAATTAAATTCTGTGTCATTTAAAAACAAATACATTTCTCTAGAAGGCATATACAGTTCATTGGTTTACATTAGACTGTTAATTATACAGAATTAGCACATTTTTGTATAAGGACAAGAAGCTAAAATCGATCTTTTACGTGCAATGTATTTTTTTTTCTTTTATCTGGTTTAAAGTGGCTCTCCTTTAAAAAAAAAAAGTCTTGGTTATCCTCCAGGGGTATGTAAGTTATGTAATACGTGACTTTAAGGATGAATTCACCCTAAAATTATATTCTGTGTTTTGGCTGGGCCTGGATAATCTAATTTTAGATACCTGAGATCGCAGCTCTACCCACATCCTCTACTGCGAATGTAACGCATTCTTCTGAAAAGCAGTGTGGCAATCTTTTCCTTGTCTCTTCCTTATAAATTTATGCAGGTCACGTCTTGGGTCATGCAATAACATTGTACAGCATAAGACCAAGCATATTATGTCTATTCTGAGGTTTTGGGTGGACCTGGGATCTTGTGATGGACTGCTCACCAAGGAATGTAGAGGTTGTTGGAGTTGGAAAAAGGCCATCCTTTCTTGGTGACCAGTATGTCTGAAATCCATGGAGGAAACTGACTAGTCCAAACTTCTCTAGGTGTTTATCTCCAAAAGAGAGGTTTGGAAATGACCTCATGGGTTATGTAATACAGGTATCATGGAGGTTAGGAAGGTATGAATAGTTCTGAAAGTGTCATTCTTTTAAAGGGATTTTCCAGGATACTTGAGAAAATGTTATCCCTGTTTTACAACTGATTGCCCTATCCGTTTAATAACATAAGCAACGCACTCCAGTTGATGACCCCTTTCGCTTAGCAGAGGTACTTAGAAAATAGGTGATCACAGTCCAATTCATTCAAATACCACGGAAGTGGGAAGCAGTCTTATCAGTCTACTTCCCGATCACATTTCTTATGGGAAGGATTCATTGATAACGATTTCTGCAAATGTTGGCTACAGGGATGTGATCACCACCAGGGGTGTCCGCATAGTGTGGAATTAGGCCAGTACAGTATTATCTGTTATAGCTACAATTGTGTATCCTGTTTTGAAACCGCTGCCTTATATCTATCAGTACTGTAAAACCTGTTGCATTGTGCAGTAACTCAGAAGCAAGTCATAGTTGCTTCGGATTATCATACTCTGCAAAAGCGCATTCCTCCTGAAATTGCAATGGTAATAAGCCTTAAAGCGGTATTAAACCCAAAAGCAAACATTTATTATATTGCAGCCTACCAATTCCTAGATGTGATGGCTGCATTAGTTTCCTTTTTTTAGGCCGCCTTCTATTTTTTTCTGGTAATCTAGCCAGCAAGTCGGTTTTTTTTTTTTTTTCCCATGCACAAACTCTTCAGCAGAATGTATCGGTTTACGTGGATGGGACAAACCACCTAACACTGGCAGGGATCCTTACAATGATTAGCTTTTATTTATTCATGAAAAACCTTTATCCCAAAAGGAAAATAAAACTGCTGTGACTGATAATGTGTGAGCTGGAGTTTGAGTTCAATTTGTATGTGGTTCTAAATATATTACATTTAACACTCCCCCCCCCCCCCCTACCCAAGACTCATTCCTCCAGAGTTGTCTCACTAACACAGGAGGTGTTACTGGCCAGATCACCAGGTGACAACAGAGGAGAAAAGGCCAAAATTGATGCAGCCACCATATCTAATGATTGGTAAGCTGCAATAGATTACATTTTTGGTTTTGGGTTTAATATCACATTTTTTAAAGTGACACTAAAAAACATCCTTCTTCCCCAAAAGATAATCCTTACACATCTTTTGCTTAATGGCCCTGTAATTTTTCATGAAATTGTGTTTTTTTATTTTCCTCCTTTGTAACATCTTCGAGCCCTTAAACCTCTACTTTCCCCCATCACTTCTGTTTGTTTGGAATGAGCAGTGAACGTTAGTTGCAGTCCTGTGCGCTGCTCTATGCACATAACAAATCCTATAGTCCAACTTGGGGGCAAGCAAGAGATTGTTGCTACATTCCTACATACAATTGCACCATGGAGAACAAACGTAGCTACCCTCTAAAGCAGGGATCCTCAAACTACGGCCCTCCAGCTGTTGCGGAACTACACTTCCCATTAGGCATTGTAAAACTCTGACATTCACAGACATGACTAGGCATGATGGCGAATTGTAGTTCCTGAACAGCTGCAGGGCCATAGTTTGAAGACCCCTGCTCTAACGAGAAGTCAGATCACAGGAGCAAATAAAAAGGAGAGGCTGAGAGCAAAAGAAGGTACTTTTTCGACTTAAAAATACATACTTTTAATAGATTTTTTTTTTCCCCAAAGTGTCACTTTAAAGTGGAGTTCCGGCCTATTTTGCAACTTTAGTGATTCCTGGAATGCTTGCTATGCTGATCAACAATTGGGCATTTTCAATTTTTTTCGGGGGTACCTTACCTTATTTTCAGGGCATTTTTGATTGTACTTCCTCCTTCTCCCCCCTCTGTGGCCACGGCCACCGACATCACTTTCACCTTTGCATTGCATCCTGGGAGCGGTTTGTCATCACTCCCAGGAGGCTGGAATCAGGAAGAACTCCCAGAACACTCCCTGGAATCAGGAAGAAGGACACAGCAGATTACACTGTGGCTTCAGATGCCCACATTCAAGATGGCCGCGCTCAGACAGTGGTTTTAAAAGTAAGATTTTGACTAAAATCCAATACTGTACACCTTGTAAGTATGAGAATAGTTACATAGTAGGTGAGGTTGAATAAAGACAATAGTCCATCCAGTTCAACCTGTGTGGGTGTGTGTGGCTGTAATCCTCTCACATAGCCCTGAATGTTCTGATCCTTGAGATGTACGTCTAAGAGTCTTTTGAAAGCCAACATACTTCCCACAAAAACCACCTCCTGTCGTAGAGAATTCCACAATCTTGTAGCCCTAACAGTAAAGAACCCCCCTCGTTCGTTGCCTGAGGTTAAAACGCTTCTCCTCTAATCGCATTGTATGTCCTCGAGTCCTCAATCCCTTCGAATGAACAGCTTTTTTTCTAAGCTGAGATCCCCATTAAGATATTTATAAATTGCTATCATGTCCCCCCTCAGACGTCTCTTCTCCAGGGAGAATAAATCGAGCAATTGCAGATGCTCTTCATAGTGGTTCTATAAAGGGCGATGCATTAGTATTATAGGGGTATTTTTAGTTTAAAAAGGTATTTGAGGCCGGAACTCCGCTTTAAATCTGAATAATTGGGACACTCTACCACATTTCACCTGTAGGTGGCAGTGCAGTGAGCATGTTCAGGAACTCTTTTTAAGCTTTTACAGTCCTGGAAAACCCCTTTAATACTTTAGGAAGTGAACATTTGCTCCTTTTATGCCCTTCTGTTTTGCACATATACACAAAGACCTACATCCCTGTTTTTGTACTGTCATAAATATGTCTAGATTCTATTTACCCTTCCAAAGGGTAAGCTGACAAAAGTATTGTAAGTACTAACATTTTTCTGTGGTCAGTAAGAGGCGCATTCTGTCCCCCTCGGTCAGTGAAGGGGTTTATTTGCTGTTCATTGTCATCATCAGGACAAAGAATGTATACACTATTTTAACCTGGAATTAATTGCAATGTTTACATATTTTTTTATTGTTATTATTATTATTTTAACTAGACTGTGGAACTTGTCATTTTTAGAAGCTTAAAATGTAATGTGCTGTAACCCTCATTTATCTGTCTCTTGGTACACTAGCCTCCTGCTTTGAATGCTTTAGTCTGAGGTGACGAGATGAAGGAAAATAGATACAGCCCAGACTGAGTCTTTGTAGTCATGGCTGTAACCTTTTCCTTGTTATCTGCCGACCACCCTCCACTCTTGTTTAATGTTACAAAATGGCTCTCCAACTGTCTGTGCACTGTTTGTCTGCTGAAGCTCCCTGTCCGTCCACACCTCAGTATTTTCATGAATGTAAAATATATAAATATATATAAAAAAAACTACAGCTTTAACAACTGTAATACAGCCTTTACAATCAACTACATGTATAGATAATTAAATCCTTCTTATAAAAGACGACCCTCAATGTGTGTGTTTTACTTGTTTATAGTGACTTATTATTTTATTGTTCTAGACGGTCTTCACATGACCTTTTTAGCTGCATTCACCAGATTCCAGGAGCAAGAATCAGTGGATTCTTGTGGCTGGAATGACAGATGCATGTGAGCAGCCGCTTAAGCCGCACATTGTATTCACAGGATGACGGTGGGCATTGCTATTCGTCTATAGCTGCGCAGCAAGCATTACCTGCAGTTATAGATGGATGTTGAAGCCTGGGCACCTCTGACTGTGTTTACAGTCAGACATCTGTTCCTAACTGCAGGTAACTGCTTGGTGCATGGCTGCAGGTGAACAGTGACTGCCACTGTCAACCTGTCAAAACATTGTACTGGCTGAGTGGCTGCCACTATTCACACACGCCTGTCATTTCAGCAGCAAGAATCAGCTGATTCATGCTGCTAGAATCCAGTGAATGTAGCTAAATGACTGTGTGAAGGAGGCCTAAGAGAAGTTGGAAGCTGACATTAACTTTAGCTGGCCATACATGGATTGAAAGTCAGCTGGCTTAGCAGGGACCAGCCAATTTTCAATCTATGTATGGTCAGGCTGATTGTACCCAAGTCGATTCATAAACCAGCCTGTCAAATTTTTGGCACGGGATTACTGCCAGCAGCTATAGTCGCTAGCAGTAATCATCTGCACCCCCCTGTTGGCAGAACACAATAGTGCTGCGGAAGGCATTCCCCCATCAACACTGTGTTGATGGGGGAATCTAGCGATTTTGGAAGGAAAGACAATGAAGTCCTCTGTGGACTGCCTTTCACAAACAGCCTGAGTGGCTGGTGGATTTAAAGTTCTTCTTCTCTGTGGGACACAACAGGACCTCTGTAAAAAAGGGGGGAAAAAGTGAATCTATTCCCTGGAAAGAACCCTTTGGAAAATAAGTTGCAAGTGTACCTGAAGTTAGGTAAGAGTTGCCAAATTACCAATTTAGATTAGCGGTGTCTGTATGCTTGCTCATCTTGCCTGTTGAGCACCATGGGAACCCTTTAAAATGGGATGCTCTTGAATACAGTTATTGGTTTCTTGGTTGAAATTATTGCACTATTCACTCCTGACATAGTACTGGCCATGGAAGCTTTCTGTCACAGTGCTGGGCCAACAGTGGAGGCAAGTTCCTGTTCTCAACCATGATAACCCAGAGCATCATGGGATTTTAATATTCTGGGGTGCTTGCAGTAGGAAATATGAACTGGATATGGCATCCAGCGGGGGAAACATCTGCTGTATCTTTAGTCTGGTTGAAAAAATAAAAGACACAAGTCCATCCAGTTCAACTAATAGAAGGGAAAAAAAATGTATATAATCCTAAACCCACAGGTGATCCTGAGGAAAGCAAAAACCCCCAATAATGCATGATCCAACTTACTCCAGCAGGGGGAAACAATCCTTTCTGATCCCCCCCCAAGAGGCAATCGGATATTTCCTGGATCAACTTTACCTAAACATATTAGTATCCAGTTATATTCTGTGCATTTAGGAAACAATCCAGGCCTTTTTTAAAACATTCTACTGAGCTAGCTAGAAACCAGCTCTTGAGGGAGTCTATTCCACATTTTCACAGCTCTTGCAGTGAAGAAGCCTTTCCGTATTAAATCTCTTTTCCTCGACGTAAAGAGTGCCACCTTTGTCCTCTGTGATGACCTTAAGGTGAATAGCTCTACACTGAGTAAACTATATGGACTACTTCTGTATTTATACAAGTTGATCATATCTCCCCTAATCTCTTCTCAAGAGAGTATAAATTCAGTTCCTCTAATCTTTCCTCATAGCTGAGCTCCTCCATACTGCTTATCAGTTTGGTTGCCCTTCTGTGCACTTTCTCCAGTTCCCCGATACTCTTATTGTGAACTGGTGCCTAAAACTGAACTGCATATTCCAGATGAGGGCTTACTAATGATTTGTACAGGGGTAACATGATCTATCCCTCTCTGCAGTCCATACTTCTTTTAATACAAGAAAGGATTTTGCGTGCTTTGGAAACCGCAGCTTGGCATTGCATGCTGTTAATATTATGATGTACCAAAACCCCCAGATCCTTCTTCACCCTAGTATGTATGATGCATGTTTTTAGCCCCCCAAGTGCATAACTTTATATTTATCAACATTAAACCTCATTTGCCACATAGTCGTCCCAATAAAACCGTGCATTGAGGTTGGCTTGTAAGTTGGTGACCTCCTGTAAGGATGTTATTTTACTGCATAGCTTGATGTCATCTGCAAATACTGAAATGGTACTTTTAACCCCAAACCCTATATCATTTATAAATATATTAAAAAGTAAGGCTCCCAACATTAACTTTTGGGTACACCTCTAATAACTTTAGATCATTCAGAGTCATTAACCACTACTGTATGAATGCAGTTCTTTTAGCCAGTTTTCTATCCATTTACAAACTGATTTCTCCAAGCCTGTAGACATTACCTTACACATTAGCTGTGTGTGGGGAACTGTGTCAAACGCTTTTTCAGAATCGAAGTATACTACGTCCACAGCCACTCCTTTTGTCTAAGGTTTTTCTGATCTCCTTTTAAAAAGAAATCTGATTTCTTTGACAACTTCTGTCTTTCATTAATCTATGCTGTCTATTGTTTAAAATACTTTTTTCTACATATACCTTTCCGTAAGGACGCCTTATTAGCACTGTTACGGTGCCTTATCCCAGGCCTTTTTTCCTACCAGCAGAAATTGACCACCTACTTTATTTATTACCGCCAAGCGTGCAATTGCCAGGGCCTGGAGAAAGCTTGCTGTTTCGTTTGATCATGAAGGTCATCAGGATACTCTTCACCTCTGCAATGAAAAGATGACCAGTATCCTCCATGACTCCCACGCCAAATTCCTTAAGGTGTGGACTCTGTGGTGGTCCTACACACTTCCAACCTTGCACCTGACCAGCTTGGGCCTCCTTAATAAATGTTTTCCACCACCTAGCCTGAGGGAACTCTTTGTTCTCTTCTCCCCTCTTTCTATGTGATCTTGCTTCCTTTCTACTTTTTATCTCCTATCTTGACCCCTCCTCCTCCTTTGTCCCCCCCCCCTCTTTTTTTTTTTTTTTTTGAGCGTTCGGTG
The DNA here is from genome assembly GCF_965119305.1 of Pelophylax lessonae. Taxonomy (NCBI): domain Eukaryota; kingdom Metazoa; phylum Chordata; class Amphibia; order Anura; family Ranidae; genus Pelophylax; species Pelophylax lessonae. Next base: position 100,728,572 of record NC_138769.1, read on the forward strand.
TGTGTTTGCCCCCTTTTTACTTTCAATCTTTTTTTTTAAAATGTAAAATCAGATACAGAGAATTCACTGAGATTCTGACAACAGGCAGGATTCTGCTCAAGCATTTTAAATACAGTGAACAATATACATCTCTCCAAAACTAGAGCGCTTCATATTAAAAAAATAAATAAAAAAGTTAAAAATGGAAAGCTAAATAGCCTCGACCCATTTCCGTCCATAGTGTAGGTGGGACAAAGCAGCAAGAAGAATTGTTACTGAACTCAAGTCAAAAGCAAACCATTCACTATGCAAAATGTAAAAAAAGGTGTCATGAGTTTCAACTTTAACCAAGCATAAAGAAGAGTTCCCAAACGGGAGGAACCTCAGAAGTGATAGAAAAGAATGGAATAAGAACAGAAGGGGGAATGGAAGAGAGATGAGAGAGAAACCCAGAGAGGAGAAGTGAAGCGCCCAGGGGGAGGACTTCACTTGTTTGAATTCCTTACTACTTCACATGGACATACTCGGCCCAGGGGCTCCAGATAGCCTCAAACCGCTTAGTAGTGTCATTGACCACACTGTCTATTTGTTCAATGAGCATTATCCAAGACCGCTTTCATTTATAAAGGGGAATACACACTGAAGTATTTTTCCAGGACCGGACTATAGTGCGTTTTGCTGCCAAGAGCATGAAGAATATCAATTGCTTAGAACAGGGAAGGTTCTCAATTGGTTCATTCAACAGAGCAATATGGGATTTTTGGGGGACTGGGACCTTTTAAAACCTTCTTTATCAAAGCAAATATCTTATTCCAAAAACCCTGTAACTTTGGCACTCCTACCATATATGATACATGTTGCCAAACGAGTGGCCTTCCCAAAAACAAAGGGGTGAGGAAGACGGATAGAGACTCGATATTGCTCTCCTTTTTAAGTGGATTTGTCCACTCCCTATTCCCATCCTAGCCAAAGGGCTCAACCACCCTGTTGACCCCTAGCCTAGGGCGGTATGTCATTGTTTGTTTGATCCATTCTTGTAGGCACATTCTGTTTTTGGTTCTACAATGTGCTTACTGTTCCTATCCCCTGCGTGGGAATATTGTGATTGTAATTTTCAATGTACTTTAATAAAAAATATTGTACCAGCAAATACATTTCTCTTAGGTCCTCCGACAGTCGCCGCCCCTCATAAGTCATCACTATTGGGTATTGACTTCCGCTCCGCAGGAGTAACTAGGCATAAGACTTAGTCAAAAGAACAAAAGCATTTAGCATAGACACACCCATGGGGGCTGTCCCCCTGGTCAATAACCCCCTGCAGTGATCCCTCCCAACTCAGTTTGTCTCTGCCTAGCGTCAGGAGTAGTCAGGCTTCCCTGTGCTGGGGCTTCAGTCTCAGCCTTTCTAATCTTTTCTTTGATTTTTATTTGCAAAATGTCAGTTTTTGCTTTGCTTTACTAGCGGTTTATTTTGTCAGCTTTAGTTTAGTCGGATCTTCGGATGAAGATGGATCATGCGGAGCTGGGAATCGGACTGGCCGCCCTGGCTCTCCAGGGCAGAGGGTCAGATGGATCCCCAGCCCGCCATCGAGCGTTCGGCTATCGTTCGCCCTGGCGCTATGAATGACCCATCCCTGCTCGCAGTAGGGATGCAGCCTGTGAGGTGGCTACCTCACTGGACACATCTGTGGTGCTGTGCTGCAGTGTCCTGCGTTTTTTGGCTGACGGCATTCCCTGTCATCTGAGGACAAAGGCTTTCCATTCATAGAGGCACCCCACGCCATCCGGTACAGGTAAGTACTTTCTGTGTGGGGACCTCTGTCTGGGGTGGCAGTCCTGTGTTGCTGTGTGTCCCCTCATGTCTGTGCGTTTGTGGGGCTCCCTGTTGCGATCCCTGTGGGGGTCTTCTTTAATACACTGCTGGCACTGTGTGGTGTGGGGGCCCCTCTCCTGTGTCACTTGTAGTGTTTGGGAAGTGCAGACTGTATGGGAGGCGACCGCTGCAGCTAAAAACCGCGCGGTCCGCCATTTTGGTGTCTGGCTTCACTGTGGGCTTTTCCTATAGCTTGCTATGTAGTGATTTTGGCGCCATCGACGCCTTCTTGTGTGTGGCAGAACGATCGTTCTGAGCACTTGTCGGCGGCCATCTTGCAGAAGCCTTTTATTCATTCCTATGGGCAGCCATTTTCCCTGGGCCTTGCAGCATATAGTTCAGCTTCTGGTGACCTCCCTTCCTTTTCCTCTGGAGCAGCGATCGGTGTGGTAACACTCTGCAGACTTTCTCTTCCATATCTCTCTGTTCTATTCTTCCTGGCTCAGTTTTGTCCCTTTTGGGGGGTCTGTGTACACAGCGTATATAGCGGTGTATAGCGGTATATAGCGGTGGGATGCGCAATCCGCAACGCTTTTAAGGGGCCAGTACATTCACTATTGTTTTTTGGCAATGGATTCTCAGGACAGCAAATTCCCCCCAGCCTTGGTCGGGGAACCCAGTTCTGCTGAACCTCCCGTTATACCAAATTTGGCCGCTGTAGTGGCGTCTTTGGTGTCAAAAACGGAGGTGCTGATGGCTGAACGTGCTGCTAAGAAAAGGCCCAGTGTCCTCATTTGGTACACATAGGACCCGCAAGTCGGCGCAGGTTTTTCCCTGCCCCGCTGAGTTTCATCACACAGTGAATGAGCAATGGCGCAGTTTAAAACGTCCCTTCACGGTGCCTAGTCGGTTTAAACTGCTGTACCCCTTTGCGCCTTCTACGGATGCGCGCTGGTGCGTGGCTCCCAAGGTGAATCACGCTGTGGCTGTGTTGAACAAGGCTACTCTGGTTCCCGCTGAGGATACCCCGGTGTCCCGGGATCCTACGGACAGGAGATTGGAGTCTCTTGCCCACCATGTCTATACGGCGGCGGGTTCAATGCTCAAACCTATCTTCGCTTCTATCATGCTGGTTTAGGCGGTGGCGGACTGGACTAAGGTGCTTAGACGCACACTAGTGTCTGATTCTGCCCCACCTGCTACGCTGGAAATGGTGGACCAAATTCATCAGGGAGTCATGTTTTTTGTGTGATGCGGCCTTAAATGAGGCCCCTTTGGCTGCACGCCTGTCTAGTGTCGCGGTGCTTAACCGTCGACTGATCTGGCTTAAGACCAGACGTCACGGAAAACGGTGGCTGATTTTCCCTATGCTGGATACCTTAGTGAAAGGAGTCACTGGGGGCAAGAGCACTCTGCTGCCCCAGAATCCAAAGAATAAGTCCTTTCGCAGTAAGCGGGGTCCCGCCTTTAGACCCACTCGGGGGTCCTTTCGTGCCTTTAAGTCACAATTCAAGGGCAAACCTTTCAAGGGCCAAAGCGGCCAGAAGAAGCCCTGGGCGGGTAAGCAAAAGTCCGGCCATGCTGGCGCGGCGGCTCAGCCCGCCTCTGCCTGAAGGGGCGCCCTCACCCGTTTCCAGAGTGGGGGGGATGTTTGCGCGGTTTCCTCCAACCTTGGCTGCTCCGTATTCCGGACAGGTGGGTTCAGGAAATCGTTCGATCAGGATACAAGATCAAATTCCCTTCACGGACGGCAGACAGATTCTTTCCCTCAAATCTTCATTTGACCCCAGGGCATTTGCAGGACTTGCACCCATCGGTGCAGGACCTCTTGGTTCAGGGGGTAATTGTCTCGGTGCCTCATCGGGAAAGGTTTTGGGGGTTTTACTCCAATCTGTTCACTGTGCCCAGAAAGGAGGGCAAGGTGCGTCCTATCCTGGACTTGAAACCTCTGAACCGCTTTGTGCGCGTTCGGAAGTTCCGCATGGAATCCTCTGCTCAGTGGTGGCCTCCCTGAGTCCAGGGGAATTCCTGGCCTCTATCGACCTGAAGGATGCGTACCTGCACATCCCCATTTTCGAGGGTCACCAGAGGTACCATCGGTTCGCCATTGCGGAGGACTATTATCAGTTTGTAGCGTTACCTTTTGGTCTCGCTTCGGCTCCAAGGGTCTTTACCAAAGTGCTGGCGCCTGTTCTGGGCCTGTTGAGGGCACAGGGCATTGCGGTCTTGGGATATCTAGACAATCTTCTGTTAAGATCGAGTGCCAGTCAGAGCCTGACGTGCGATTTGTCGACTACGGTACAGACGCTACAGGAGTTTGGTTGGACCATCAACGTTCAGAAGTCGACTTTGTCTCCGTCGGTTCGTCTTCCCTATCTGGGAATGGTTCTGGACTCTGCTCAAGCGAAGGTCTTTCTACCGGAGGACAAGCTCCGGACCCTTCAAAACGAGGTCAGGTCCCTCAGGGACACCCAATCCTCGTCGCTCAGGACCTGTATGCGGTGCCTGGGGTTGATGGTATCAGCCTTCGAGGTGATCCCATTTGCTCAGTTTCACACTCAGTCTCTCCAAGCAGAGATCTTGGCCAGGTGGGACAGGCTTCCTCAGTCCTTGGATCTGAGGGTTTCGTTGAGTCGCCAGACCAGAATGGATCTTCTGTGGTGGCTTCAGTCCCCGGCTGTGTCAGAAGGGAAGTCCTTCCGTCCGTTGCTGTGGACGGTAATTACCACGGATGCCAGCCTGTCGGGCTGGGGTGGAGTCCTTGGCAACCTGTCTGCCCAGGGCACTTGGTCGGAGGAGGACTCCTCCCTTCCGATCAACATATTGGAGTTGAGAGCAATCAAACTCTGTCTCCTCCAGTGGTCGGAGCGACTTCGGGGCCGTCCTGTTTGGGTACAGACGGACAATGCTACCGCGGTGGCCTATATCAACCACCAAGGGGGCACCAGGAGTGCCCGGGCGGCCCGGGAGGTGACCGACATTCTGTCTTGGGCCGAGACTCATGTCCCGGTAATATCAGCAGTTCATATTCCGGGTGTGGAAAATTGGCAGGCCGACTATCTGAGCCGCCAGACCCCTGACCAGGGGGAATGGTCCCTACACCCGGAGGTCTTCCAGATGTTGTGTGCGAAGTGGGGATCCCCGGACGTGGATCTGTTCGCGTCTCGGCTAAACCACAAGGTGGAAAGGTTCGTGGCAAGAACGCGCGATCTGCGGGTGGACCCTCGGATGCGTTGGTGGCTCCTTGGCATCAGTATCTTCTGATGTATGCCTTTCCTCCGATTCAGTTGTTGTCCAGGTTCCTTCGCAGGCTAGCCTCGGAACCGCACCTGGTGATCCTGGTGGCGCCGGACTGGCCACGCCGGTCTTAGTTCGCCGACGTTGTTCACCTGGTGGTCGAGCCTCCTTGGCGGCTGCCACTGCGGGAGGATCTACTGTCTCAGGGACCGATCTTCCATCCTGCTTTACAGTCGCTGGCTTTAACGGCCTGGCTGTTGAAAGCCAGGTCCTGAGAGACAGGGGTCTCTCCCCAGAGGTCATTCCTAATCAAGGCTAGGAAAGCCTCGTCCGGTAAGGTTTATTACCGCACCTGGAAAGCCTATTTTGCCTGGTGTGAGTCCAGGGGGTTTTCTCCTCGCTCATACTAGGTGAGGAGAGTGTTGGCTTTCCTTCAGAATGGTGTGGACCAGCGTCTGGCGCTGGCCACGATAAAGGGCCAGGTTTCTGCACTGGCGGTTCTTTTTCAACGCCCTGTGGCGTCTCATTCCTTAATTCGCACCTTTATTCAAGGTGTGCGACATTTGGCTCCTCCCCGGAGGGAGCCTTTACCTCCAAGGGACTTGAACTTGGTTCTGTCCGTATTACAACGTTCTCCCTTTGAAAACATCCAGGCGATATCGTTACCTCTGCTGTCTAAGAAGGTTGCCTTTCTAGTGGCGATCACTTCGGCTCGCAGGGTGTCAGAGTTGGCGGTGTTGTCTTGCCGCTCTCCTTATCTGGTGGTTCACAAGGATAAGGTGGTCTTGCGACCTCATTCGTCTTTTCTCCCTAAGGTGGTCTCTGATTTTCACCTTAATGAGGACATTGTTTTGCCTTCGCTCTGTGCGAAGCCTTAGCATCCTAAGGAGGTTGCATTGCATTCCTTGGATGTTGTCAGGGCGATCAGGGTGTACCTGTCGTCCACTGAATCTTTTCGGAAATCGGATTCCCTCTTTGTCCTTCCTGAGGGACCTCGGAAGGGTATGGCTGCGTCTGCGGCGACCATTGCCAAATGGATCAGACAGACCATTGAACAGGCCTATGCTTTCAAGGAACGGGTTCCACCTTTCCCTGTTAAGGCGCACTCTACCAGATCATTGAGTACGTCCTGGGCTTACCGGCATCGGGCCTCGGTGGCCCAGGTGTGCAAGGCTGCGACTTGGTCGTCGGTGCACACCTTTTCCAAATTCTATAAGGTGGATGTTCTGGCATCAGCTGATGCCTCCTTTGGCCGCAAAGTTCTCAGTGCGGCAGTGCCATAGGGGACCCTTGTTTTTTTGTGGGTCCCTGGCTGTTGGGGTGTTTACCCCCTGGGTAATTTGTTTTCCTGGGTTGTTGCTCCTGTTGAGCCTTTTCTGTTGCCCAGAAGGTTCTCTTACTATGCGTGTAAGGTTCCTTTCTCTGATGTGGGTACTGCGTTGCCTTGTCTATGGTTGCGTCTCCCACCCCTCATGTCTACACTGCTTTGGGACATCCCAATAGTGATGACTTATGAGGGGCGGCGACTGTCGGAGGATGCAAGAGAAAACTGAATTTTTGTAAAATCTTACCGTAAAATTGCTTTCTCTGAGTCCTCCGACAGTCGCTGCCCCCGCCCCTCTTTTGGGGGTTTTTCTTGTACACCTACTGCTATTCTACCAAACTGAGTTGGGAGGGATCACTGCAGGGGGGTATTGACCAGTGGGACAGCCCCCATGGGTGTGTCTATGCTAAATGCTTTTGTTCTTTTGACTAAGTCTTATGCCTAGTTACTCCTGCGGAGCGGAAGTCAATACCCAATAGTGATGACTTATGAGGGGCGGCGACTGTCGGAGGACTCAGAGAAAGTAATTTTTTACGGTAAGATTTTCCAAAAATTCAGTTTTTTATAGCAAGTACTCATCTATGTGGTCCTTTATTAAACTCTACAGGATCTTCCCAGCTATAGAAGGTAAAGGTCTATCGTTACTTTGACCCCTTTTTAAATATAGGTACTACATGGGGCTTACGCCAGTCTAGTGGTACTATTCCAGTCATTCACCTTTATGAATTCTAAATATTTCTGGACCAAATCAATGTTGAGTCATAATGGTTTTTTTTGGGGCTGTGTCAATACCATCCCCCATGCTCTTTTTATATACACAGAGCTGAAGAAGGTATTTAATAAATTTTGTCATCTTTGTCTCCAGTCACCCACTCTAGATTATTTTGTAAAGGGCCTACATGCTCAGACCTGACCTTTTTACTGTTATTATGTTTGAATTTCTTTGGCTTTGTCTCCCTATCTTTTGCAATCTGCCGTTCCTTTTGAATTTTTGTGGCCTTGATTTTTTTTTTTTTTTTTGGTTTAACGTTTTTATTTATCCAATGAAAAACAAGACAATAATACAAAACCGTATACAGCTTTCAATGTATATATAATTTTCATGTTCAGTGTTAACAAGTTTATAAAGGTATTTGTACAGAAGTATGTGGGGTTTCCCTGAGATACAGCAAGGGTTTTTGTTGCAAGACAAAGTTTAAACTTCACGGAACAACATAAATGACACATCTTTGTCATGGGGGAGTGATAAATGTGAGGGATGATGTATGCAGCAAGATTATTCACATGTGGCAGACACTTTGAGCCAGTGGTCCCAAATCTTATTGTATTTTGTAGGGATACCTCTGTGAGTGTATATACATTTTTTTTATAAGGAAGGGTATTATTTACATCAGTCGTCCAATCGGTTAGTTTGGGGGTGGGGGGGGGGGGCTTGTCGCATCCACACTTTGGCTATTGTCTTTCTGGCCAGGAATAATGTTTCATGTAGGAATGTCTTGAAATATTTATCCATGTTAATTTCAGGGAGGATTCCAAGTAGGCAGGGCTTTGGATCTAGAGTCAGGGAGGACCCCATGTCGTCATGCTGGAAATCTATCACTTGACTCCAAAACCCCCATATAAAAGGGCAAGACCACAACAGATGAAAGAATGTACCCAATGTTTGCACATTGGACATGTCAGGGGTTGTTCTTGTTTAAATTTAGCTAGTTTTACAGGAGTGAGATATGCGCGGTGTAGTTATATATACCTGAGTCAGTCTGTCCGACAGTCTGGGCGAAACTATTTTACATGTGTCTAAGGCCGTACTCCAGTCATCCTCCAGTTGTCCCAGGTCTCCTTCCCACTTCACTTTAACATTCTACGCTAATTTCGTGGATGACGGGGTGTGTAGCATGCTGTAGAATGTGGATATTAATTTGAGACTCCCCACTCCTAATGACTTCCATACAAGGATTGCAAGGGGGGGGGGGGTGTTGAGTCTGGAAATTGTGTTTGGATGGTGTGTCAGATTTGTAGAAAGCAGAAAAACATACGGTTCGGGAGATTAAATTCTTCCTTTTAGCATGTAAAAAGTTTTAAAAGCTCCCACTGACAATATATGTGAGAGATAAAAGATTCCCTTCTTACACCAAATCTCCGGATCCAGCGCGGTAAGGAATTCAGGAAGAGTTTTATTGTGCCAAATGGGGGAAAATTTGTGACTTCAGTGTGTATTTCCCTTTATAAATGAAAGAGGCGAGTTGCCATATTTTCTTATAGTGAAAAAGGAGTGAGCTGCGGTTTTTGATTGGGATATTGCCTTGTACTCCAACCGCTATAGCAGAGATAGGATCCGCCGTTAATTGGGCCCAAGTAGGGCATAGAAGTTGCACAAAACCTTCTTTGTTGGTCCTAGCTATATGAAACAATTGGGACGCTAGATAGTATGAGCTGAGGTCTGGTAGAGCTGTGCCTGCTAAATCTGTGGGGTTTTTAAGTATTAGTCAAGCTAACTTGTGTCTCGTCTTACCCCAGACAAAGGGCTTCAGGATTGTGTCTATAATTTTAAAGTATTTCAAGGGTATATGTGTGTGTGTATGTATGTATGTATGTATGTATGTATATATGTATATATATATATATATATATATATATGGGAGTGTGCCACAGGATGTACAGAATTTTGGGAAGAAGAATCATTGTAATTAAGATTAATGCGACCGAATACTCCCAGGGGAAGACTGGTCCAAATTTGTGTTTTGGATTTAGTCATGGAGGTTCAACGTTTAAAGCAATGTAATCAGCTGGGGATCTAGTCACCCTCACTCCTAAATATTTAATGGTGCTAACCTGTTGTAGGGGTAATTGGGTTTGTAGCTCCGTTTGGGGAGCATAATCTAACGGGAGGATTTGTGACTTTTCCCAGTTTTTGTGCCTAGAAAATGAACCGAAATGTTCATTCGTCCGTAATGCCTCCGATAGAGAGGGGCCTGAATCTGCTAAGTATGGTAGGGTGTTGTCCACGTAAGTACTTATTTTTTCCTCTAGGGTGCCAACTCATAGACCTTGTATCTTTGGATTGTCTCTAATTGATATAGCTAGGGGTTCCGCAGCCAGAGCGTATAGTAGTGGGGAGAGGGGACAGCCCTGCCTAGTACCTCTGGAGAGTTCAAAAACATCCTATTGCCATCCATTAGCAACAACCTTAGTGACCGGCGTGTGGGACAGCAGTTGGATCCACTTGAGGAACTTAGGGCCAAAACCGTACCGCATCAAACATTCCCACAAATAGTTCCACTCCACCGAATCGAATGCCTTAGTGGTGTCTAGCGGCACTATCACCCTCTCTCCAGTATTCTCATGCTGGGCTTGATTTTCTTTTTACATACACTTACATATGTTATATTCCTTGTAACATTTAAATGATGGCGTTCCTTCATTTTTATATTTTTTTAATAGTCCTTTTCTTATTTATAGCTTTTTTACCTTTTTTTCACTCTGACACAGTCCATCCCCGATCAGGGTAAAGAGCCAATGAAATTCCAATCACAGCCGGTCACACAATGTCAACAAAACCATGGTAACTAGCTGGATCAGTGTGTGAGGAGGAGATTGCGGTAACAGCTTGTTACTGATTACAGTGCACACTAAAACACATTGATAGCCCCCCCCCCCTAATAAAGAGGACCTGTTACTAGCCCATCCCAGTACCTGTCACCAGCCCATAAGAGTACCCGAGTACTTGTCACCAGCCCATCAGGTACTCTGATGGGCTGGTGACAGGTATTCGGGTACTCTGATGGGCTGGTGACAGATATTCGGGTACTCTGATGGGCTGGTGACAGGTATTCGGGTACTCTGATGGGCTGGTGACAGGTACTCGGGTACTCTGATGGGCTGGTGACAGGTACTCAGGTACTCTTATGGGCTGGTGACAGGTACTTGGGTAGTCCTGTACTCTGCGTACCTGTCATCAGAGTACCTGAGTACCTGTCTTCAGCCCATCAGAGTACCCGAGTACCTGTCTTCAGCCCAGAGTACCCGAGTACCTATATGCAGCCCATCAGATTACCCGAGTACCTGTCTCTAGCCCATCAGAGTACCCAAGTACCTCTCTGAAGCCCATCAGAGTACCCGAGTACCTTTCTGAAGCCAATCAGTGTACCTGAGTACCTGTCTGCAGCCCATCACAGTACCTGAGTACCTGTCTGCAGCTCATCAGAGTACCTATCTGCAGCCCATGCCTTTATAGATTGTGTTGCGGTGTTTGCTTTAAAAAATGGGGTCATTTTGTGGGTAATTCGATTGTCCTGGGGCCCCAGGGTCTTCAAAAGTGTGATAGGTCATTAGAAAATTATATGTGTAATTTATGCTCCTAGAATACCTGACGGTGCTCCTTGCATGTTAGGCCTCTGTATGTGGCTATGCTGTGACAAAGTCTCACATATGTGGTATCGCCATACTCAGGAGGAGTAGCAGAATGTATTTTGGGGTGTAATTTTTGCTATGTACATGCTATGTGTTAGATATATCTTATGAATTGACATTTTCTTTTCATATTTTCCAAAAACTTGTGGAAAAAAAATGACATGTTTAAAAGATTCACTATGCCTCCTAGAATATACGTTGGGGTGTTTGCTTTCCAAAATGGGGTCATTTTGTGGGTAATTTGATTGTCCTGGTGCTCCAGGGCCTTCAAAAGTTGATAGGTCGTTAGGAAATTATATGTGTAATTTATGCTCCTAGAACACCTGACTGTGCTACTTGCATATTGGGCCTCTGTATGTGGCCAGACTGTGTAAAATTCTCACACATGTGGTATCACCATACTCAGGAGGAGTAGCAGAATGTATTTTTGGGGTGTAATTGCAAGTATGCATATACTGTGTGTGAGAAATAACTTATTATGACAATTTTGTGTAAAAAAAAAAAAAAAAAAAAAATATATATATATATATATATATATATATATATATATATATATATATATATATATATATATATTTTTTATTTTTTTTTTTCAAGAATTGTGGGAAAAAATTTCAACTTCAAAGAACTCACCATGTCTCTTACTAATTACCCTGGAATGTGTACTTTCCATGCACTTATGAATGCACTTAAAAGCATTCAAAACGCCAAGTTTGGCTGTTTTGAATGCTTTCATTTTTTTTAATCTGGCGCCAGTACCCAGAAGTGATGTCATGACGTTTTTTGCATGGAGACCCGATCAGAGCCGAATGCGGGCTTGATCTGGTCTTCTGCGGCCGCGCAGGCTGGTCACCATGGTCTCCCGGTGGGACAGCCGAGCAGCTTCTCAGCCACATCGGTTGTCATTGCAAGACAGCCAACTTTCGGCTATGGACGCCGGTACTGGTGTAATGCCTCTAGCTGCAGGCATTATTCCGGCACATGCACTTTCCGAAATATCAGTAACCTCCGGGGCTGATTCCCATATATCGGGGAAAGTGCATATCGGCCCTCGATATATCAGCTTTGCCGATAATCGGTCGATCCCTAGCTTGTAGACTCCATAACTTTCACACAGACCAAATAATAATCACTAATTTGGGTTATTTTTACCAAAGATATGTAACAGTATAAATTTTGGCCCAAATTTAGGGGAAAAATATTTCAAAAATTTATAATAGAAACTAAAACAAAATGTTTTGTTTTCTTTTTTCACTTCGATCGCAAAAAAAAAAAAAAAAAAACAGTGGTGATTAAATACTACCAAAAGAAAGCTCTATTTGTGTGAAAAAAAATTATAAAAAAATGATTGGGTACAGGGTTGCATGACTGAGTAATTATCATTCAAAGTGTGAGAGCGCTGAAAGCTGAAACTTGGTTTGGGCAGGAAGAGGGTGCCTCTTATCTAACTTTTTTAAAATTACTTTTTTTTCGTGTTTTCTGACAACTTAAAAAAAATTGGCTCCACAGTGATCTTGTTGGAATAGTCAAGTCACAGTCGAATAATGCCTTTTTTTATTTATTTTTTTTTTTTTTAACAAAAACTAAATGTACAAAAACTGTTTGTATGAAGAAGAACTGTTAAAGAATTTAGGAATCTGCTAGAGACGTGAGGATAAATGCACTACATTCCAATGGTAAATCATCATTTTTTTGGAGAAGTGTTTGGGGAATATTTAGGGTTCCCTTGAAAAATACACAGATTATATAAAAATGTATATAATAATCTTTCTGTGTATTTTTCATGGGCACCCTAAAAATCCTCCAAATATTTCTCCACAAAAATGAACAGCTGTAAGAAGTTGACATTCCTTTTGCAAATGTCAACTCATCTATTCATCTGTGCAAATAGAAGACCAAACCCCTCTACACTGAGTGGCACTAGGCTGGAAAAGGGACCTTTCTAATCTAATTTAAAAACAAGAACAAAAACAAAGAGTTCTCTGATTTCTTTGTACTGCACTCTTTCACTCTAATCCAGGGGCTAATCCAAACTTTTCAGGTATGGGAGCCACATCGTACATTTTACAAATATTTGCAGACTTAAAAAACATCAGCCAAAATAAATTGATGAATATTAAATTAATAGTTTACCTGGGTCTTATTTAAAATTGGCATGGTATGAACAAAAGAGAGAACGAATCCTACCCTGGGCAAAACTTCATGTTCCAGCCTTGTCTACTGTTTACCCGCCAATTGTCCATTCCTCGGATGTGGACTTCCACAGCCAGTAGTGTCTGGACCTGGGGAAGAGGTCCCCACACCCTAAGATATTTGGGACCTGTGTCACAGATTGGGAATGCTGGATATGGACCTCCATGTTCAACAACAAACTAGGCAGCTTTGTTTCCAGGTGTACAAGGATCGTCTAGCGCAAGCAGCAGCTATTTTAATGGCTCTATGGAATTAGTAACCAATGATCGATGCCTTCCCCCCTAAAATTTCTTATTTGTCAGCTTTGCAGGAGTAAGGTGGAGGGCATTCTGGTGATCCTCGTTAATTTGTATTGGCAGATGTTATAATCTGGTAAAGCTTCAAGCAGATGCGGCTTGGACAATTCCAAAGTATCCAGATTTTCTGTTTCAAGGACTACCCTGCTTAACAGTTGCTGGTTTTAAAGGCATTGTTGTTGAAGCCTGGATTCTGAGAAAGGGGTCATCTCTGATTCGCATGATGTGAAAAAGCTGGAAAGTCTACTTTCTGCCTCGATCTAGTAGTGGATGTGATATGCATACCAGTGGTGTATTTTGGTTTTGTGCTGCCCTAGGCAAGACTATATCTATCCCCCACCTATATAACTTTGCCCCACTCCTTTTTTTAATGGATGTGGCTCCCTCCAAAATTGAAGGACTACAAGTCCCAGCATGAACCCCTGAGATCTCACGAGAGAGGGGGATGAGAGAGAGAGGGGGGAATGAGAGAGAGAGACAGAAGGGGATGAGAGGGAGGGTGAGAGAGAAGAGGGGTGAGAGAGAGCGAGAGAAGAGGGGTGAGAGAGAGAGGGGCCGTGAGAGAGTGGGGGGATAAGAGTGTGAGAGAGGTGGCTCTAGCAACCAGTGGCCAAAAGAGACTCAGGTGGAGGGGGGGGCAGTTTCTTTGCTGCCCCCCTGCAAAGTGCCGCCCTAAGCCTGGGCCTTGTTGGCCTAGGCCAAAATACAGCACTGATGCATACCTCATATGGTTTGGGTCTCAGGACTTCTACCCCAGGACATTCTTCTTGGGACAGATCCTCATCATCTTATAGCTGAATCTGGACCAGCATTTATCTGTGAGCACTATTAAGATACCTTTCCGCTTTTCCTGTTTTGTTTAAGAAAGCATTAGCCATTATTTTCTTGATGAATTAGCTCCTTGTATGTTTCCCTGTGACCCCTTTGGATCAGAGTCTGGTTCTCTGTGCACCTTAAAAACTGCCATTTGAACATATTAGAGACTTTTTTTTTGACATCCTGAAGCTGAATGACTGTGTCCCTCAATGGATGAGAGGAAAATGGGTCTTTTGTACTTAGCATGAAAACATTTCTTGGAGTCCATTGAGGGACATAACTTCTACCTTACTCTGTGTTTATTATGCTTTTAGAACTGCTTGCTAGAAAACTGAGGTATGCTGGTTGTAAGAGGGGGGTTATCCTGGCCTAGCCTACAATTTTGTTTGCCCGGTGTCCAATCCTCTTGTAGCTGGCAGTATAACTCAAAAGTAAATGACTTCCTTTGTCCCTTGATGGATTCCAAGAGAGTGATTTTATGGTATGTACAAAAATCCTATTATCTTCATGGTTGTGTGGGACTCCAGAATGTGAGAGTAGTAAAGGCAGAATATGGAGTGCCTCACAGGGTTTTGCTGTCTAATCCCCCTTTAAGATTCCATTGAACAGTATTGTATCCATGGATCCCAGACCTACCAGAACTGTTCCCAATCTGTATTTGCGTGTATCTGAACTAAATAAACAAATCTATTACATTGCAGCTTTAGATGTAATGGCTGCATTTTTCTCTTTTTTTCCCCCTTTATTTTCACCTGGAAATCCTGCAGATAATACCCTTATCGTCCCTTCGTGGCTGCACTAAATTCTTTACTGTATCTATGGGGGAAGTCATAGTGGTCACTGGACTTCACAAATGTCTGCCTGTGGTCATCTTTGTTACAAGGGGGATTGATGAGGCTAGTAGTTTAAACCAGTGGTCTCCAAACTGCGGCCGTTTGCATTCCTTTATCCGGCCCTTGGGGCACTATTCCTCCCACTGATACGATACACTATTCTGCCAAACGACATCAACAATGGGGCATTATTCCTCCCAACAATGGCACACTATTCCTCCCAACAATGGCACACTATTCTTCCCCCTAATACCAAATGTGGCGATGTTTATCTGCCACTGATGCCAGGAAAATTTCCACTTCCGCTGGCCACAGTCCAGCCTCTGTAAAGTGAAGGGCAATAAACTGGACTTTGTTTAGAAAGTTTGGAGACCCCTTGTTTATACAAAAAAAAATGTTGTGCTTTCTTTTAAGCTCACAGGACATCACAAGGACACTGCATTTTTGGCAAGATAATCATCATGTATGTTCTTGCTTCATACGTTTAGCCTTAATAAAAAAATAAAAACAATTGCAGCCACCACAGCTAACGTATTGTAAGCGGCAGTATATTAGGTTTTTGATTTTGGTTTTAAATATGCTTTAATTTTGATGGCACCTTTTAAAATTTGAGTATGAGTAGTTATAAATTCTAATCCAAAATCGTTAAACCTTTAGGCATGCCCACCATATACAGTGGGTACGGAAAGTATTCAGACCCCCTTAAATTTTTCACTCTTTGTTATATTGCAGCCATTTGCTAAAAATCATTTAAGTTCATTCTTCTTCCTCATGAATGTACACATAGCACCCTATACTGACAGAAAAACACAGAATTGTTGACATTGTTGCAGATTTATTAAAAAAGAAAAACTGAAATATCACATGGTCCTAAGTATTCAGACCCTTTGCTCAGTATTTAGTAGAAGCCCCCTTTTGATCTAATACAGCCAGGAGTCTTTTTGGGAAAGATGCAACAAGTCTTTCACACCTGGATTTGGGGATCCTCTGCCATTCCTCCTTGCAGATCCTCTCCAGTTCTGTCAGGTTGGATGGTAAACGTTGGTGGACAGCCATTTTTAGGTCTCTCCAGAGATGCTCAATTGGGTTTAAGTCAGGGCTCTGGCTGGGCCATTCAAGAACAGTCACGGAGTTGTTGTGAAGCCACTCCTTCGTTATGTTAGCTGTGTGCTTAGGGTCATTGTCTTGTTGGAAGGTAAACCTTCGGCCCAGTCTGAGGTCCAGAGCACTCTGGAGAAGGTTTTTGTCCAGGATATCCCTGTACTTGGCCGCATTCATCTTTCCCTCGATTGCAACCAGTCGTCCTGTCCCTGCAGCTGAAAAACACCCCCACAGAATGATGCTGCCACCACCATGCTTCACTGTTGGGACTGTATTGGACAGGTGATGAGCAGTGCCTGGTTTTCTCCACACATACCGCATAGAATTAAGGCCAAAAAGTTCTATTTTGGTCTCATCAGACCAGAGAATCTTATTTCTCACCATCTTGGAGCCCTTCAGGTGTTTTTTTTAGCAAACTCCATGCGGGCTTTCATGTGTCTTACACTGAGGAGAGGCTTCCATCGGGCCACTCTGCCATAAATCCCCGACTGGTGGAGGGCTGCAGTGATGGTTGACTTTCTACAACTTTCTCCCATCTCCTGACTGCATCTCTGGAGCTCAGCCACAGTGATCTTTGGGTTCTTCTTTACCTCTCTCACCAAGGCTCTTCTCCCCCGATAGCTCAGTTTGGCCGGACGGCCAGCTCTAGGAAGGGTTCTGGTCGTCCCAAACGTCTTCCATTTGAGGATTATGGAGGCCACTGTGCTCTTAGGAACCTTAAGTGCAGCAGAAATCTTTTTGTAACCTTGGCCAGATCTGTGCCTTGCCACAATTCTGTCTCTGAGCTCTTCAGGCAGTTCCTTTGACCTCATGATTCTCATTTGCTCTGACATGCATTGTGATCTGGAAGGTCTTGTATAGACAGGTGTGTGGCTTTCCTAATCAAGTTCAATCAGTATAATCAAACACAGTTGGACTCAAATGAAGGTGTAGAACCATCTCAAGGATGATCAGAAGAAATGGAAAGCACCTGAGTTAAATATATGAGTGTCACAGCAAAGGGTCTGAATACTTAGGACCATGTGATATTTCAGTTTTTCTTTTTTAATAAATCTGCAACAATGTCAACAATTCTGTGTTTTTCTGTCAGTCTGGGGTGCTATGTGTACATTCATGAGGAAGAAGAATGAACTTAAATGATTTTAGCAAATGGCTGCAATATAACAAAGAGTGAAAAATTTAAGGGGGTCTGAATACTTTCCGTACCCACTGTATGTAGGACAATACCTGCTTTACTGCATCTTCATAGCACAAATTCATATCACTGGACCTCAGTTACCGCTTTTTAATCGTAATGGAACTCATTCATTCATTTAGAATGATACCACAATGTACACACATAGTAGCTTCACACTCCTGCAATACAACGTTGCCACATGTTGTGATAGCCTGCTTGGTTCAAAAGGCTGCAGATGCAGTCTTTCTTGCATTTAGGTGGACTGTCAGCCTATTTAAAATTATCAGGATGTCTTAAAGTAGCGCATTTTAGTGTGAAAGGGCCCTCAAACCTACTGTTGGGTCTACCTACAGACCTCTCAAAATTCCAATTTTGCTTCTGGTTTGATAAAAGTTGAACCAGTTGATGTCTGGTGAGATCTTTAATGTGCTTTATCTGTAGCTTGTCATTGATGACCTGCCAGAGGGAAAAATAGCCATTATACATTAAGATGCTGGCTAAATAGTTGAGCCCTGTTTTTACCACCCCCCAACTGCACCCTCCCCTTTAGATGCAGTGGCCAGGGGTGTACACATGCCGCAGCAGGAATTATTCAAGAGAAGACATGGAGAACGTTATGTTGCTTGTACCATCGTTCATTATGACCGGTTTGGTGATGGGTCAGTGATGGTCTGGGGAGGCATATCCATGGAGGGACGCACAGATCTCTACAGGCTAGACAATGGCACCCTGACTGCCATTAGGTATTTGGATGAACTCTTTGGACCCATTGTCAGACCCTACGCTGGTGCAGTGGGTCCTGGTTCCTCCTGGTGCACGACAATGCCTGGCCTCATGTGGCGAGAGTGTGCAGCCAGTTCCAGGAGGATGAAGGAATTGATACCATCGAATGGCCCCCACCTTTGCCTGACCTAACTCCAATAGAACACCCCTGGGACATTGTTTTGGTCCATCTGGCGCCACCAAGTTGCACCTCAGTCTGTTCAGGAGCTCAGTGATGTCCTGGTCAAGATCTGGAAGTTAATACCCCAGGACACCATCCTTAGTCTCAAAAGGAGCCTGCCCCAACATTGTCAGGCATGCATACAAGCACGTGGGGGCCATACAAACTACTCAGTACCATTTTGAGTTGCTGCAATGAAATTTCAGAAAAATGGACTAGCCTGATGCATCATTTTTTCACTATGATTTTCGGGGTGTCTTTGAATTCAGCCCTCTGTAGGGTGATAATTTTCATTTCCATCAAACAATGTGGCATTCTTTTATTCCTAACACGTTATCCAGTCCATGTGAGTATAGATATCCAGCATGATATTTTTCCCCATTGAGATCTGATGTGTTTTCAAAGTGTTCCTTTATTTTTTTTAACAGTGTATATATTTTTATATGCAAGCAGTGTAAGTACCTGAATTTGTTTAGGTGTCATCCTCTTGAAGTTCCTTAAAGGGTAACTCCACATTCGTGGGGGAAAAAAATAGCAATTGCAACACAAGTTGTATTGTAATTGAATGGTATTAAAAATTACCTTTCCTTATCAGTCTGCATCTCTGTCATCTTCTGTGAAATGGCTACCTGGAGGTGCTCTGTACACAGAATGCCCCCCAGATAGGTCATTTCCTGCTTGTGTGATTGGCTCACTGATTTTCCCAAAAGTCTGCACTAAGATACAAGTCAGATTTCAGGCATCCCCTGCAATAAAAATTTAATTTTGGGTCAGATACTTCCAATAGTAAATAACATTTAAAAGGATGCAGACACTGCAATTTTCCTAATTGGAGCTTTGCAGGTGCAGCAACTAATTGATAATTATAAACAACTCCCATTAGACTCACTTCTACACATGGATACAGAGAAACACACAGGGGTTTCAGAATAGCAAAAGGTAGGCATCTGCAACAAAGTTTGTCAAAATACTTTTATATAGATCACCCAGAGGGAAATGTTTTTTTTTTCTCAACAAAAGTGGAGTTACTCTTTAAGGTTGGAATGTGAGAGGGAAAAGTACCTCAAGGAGTCAATCAGTTCTTGTGCTGCCAAGAAGCATGTTAATAGGAGGAGAGCGCAAAGCAAAGAACTCATCACTGTGATGCTTCTCCTTTAACTGTCCAGTCAAAGGGGGGCATGGCCAAGACAGGCATGTGAGAGGACTCATCTCTCACAGCTCCTGCTGCTGATCCGCTCACCGATCCTCCCCCAGTTTTCAAACTGGCCCGGTCGCCCCCCTCCCCCGCTGGCCATCTGAACCCGGGGGATGACATGGAAAAGGCTAGGTGAAGTGCCGAGCGCCGAAGACCAAGATGGCGCCGGCGCAGCCTTGCTGAAGGGAACCCTGCGCGGCATGGAGAAGGAGAGCGGGAAGGAGGCCGGCATGAAAGAGTAGAAGTCCCAGAGGTGCCAGGGTAAGGATCCTCCCAGGGACATGCTATAATTTACTCAAAGACTGTCTGGGACCCAGGGAACAGATTGGATGGAGGCCTCAGGGGGATATCCTGACACATGGGTGGAGGAAAATGATCAGATCCCCATAGTTGTACGTGGCTCTGCCCCCCCTGCCTATGGAAACACAATCCTCTTCTATCCACGATAATGAGGGAACAGGACAGGCACAGCCGACACTGGCAGATATCCTGAAGGCTATAAATAATTGTGCTGCATCTATTAACATACTTAAGGATCAATTTGGGGGATTAAATGATGTATCCTTACTGCACCAGAATTTAAAGAAGATTCGGGAGAGAACTAATGTGGTAGAGAGTCATGTCAGTGATATTGATGACCAGCTACCTGATATTTCTCGGGACACTAAATCTGCGTATCAGCTTGCAAAAGAGGCTTATGATAGAGCTGAGGATATGGAAAACCGTCTCCGCAGAAATAATGTGCGCATAGTGGGCCTATCTGAGAGGGTAGAAGGGAGAGATCCCACTGCATTTGTGGAGAAATAGCCCATGGAGGTGTTTGGTAACGGCTTTCTCACCCCTTTTTGCAGTGAAGAGAGCTCACAGGGTACCACCTCGTCCCCTTCATTCGGGGGGCCCCTCCAGGTCCATGCTGGCACGAATTATGCACTACAGGGACTGTGAGGTGGTACTGAGACAGGCGCGAGAGAAAGGCACTGTCCAATTTAATGGTGCAAATGTATCCTTTTATCCAGACTTTTCCACAGAGGTCCAAAGGCGAAGAGCTAAATTTTCTGATAAGAGACGGTTGAGAATCCTACAGTTGCCGTATGCCATAAAGCTAAGGGTCACAGCCAGGGGCCAAGCACAATTCTTCGAATCCTCACGAGATGGGGCAATGTGGCTGGACCGTAACAAACAAATCCTTCAGCTGATAGGTGATGAAATGGAGGGAGACTGATCTGTGACTTTTGACTCTCATGGTGACTCTCTTGGTATGGTGAATGGGTTCTATCTATTCTAACTAGTTCATGCTCTTATCCTAGTAAGGTTTTACAGTTCTCTTGCTGGGGGACAATATATTGCAAAAGAAGAAGAGCTACTCAAAGTTTTACTGTTGGTGGGACACATATCATCTCTTGATGGCTCATGCGAGTTCGGACATTATTCGAGACTTTAGAGCTGCCCTGTTGGCCAGCTCCCCCGTGTTCAATGGGGTCGTTTATCTGTTTCTGATTCTCAATACTACTTTCATGCTACAACAGTTTTACAGTTACAATATTGGACTCAAACATACCGTAGTTATGCCAGATGTGCTGAGTTCCTTGAATTACAGATGAGTGGGTAAGGCTTATCATTCAACTCATACTTCCTTTTCCAGAGGTGTCAGTGTCCTGGTTCACAGTGCCCTGGACTTTTAAGAGTTTGCTAGTGAAAATGACAAGGAGGGTCGCTATGTTTTATTTATTGCCGTATTGGTCATTTACAATGCATTTTGGTTAGTGTGTATCTCACCTATATTCTGTGGTGATACTCCAGCTTCTGGTCACATACATGGACGTGAGGCAGGACGTCCCGCTGCTGGTGGTTGGGGACTTCAACTGCTGCATGGATCCCTCTCTGGATAGACACCCGGTCCCCCGTGTTTTGCCTTCCGGGGGTACTCTCTTGGCGGCGTTGGCACAGAAGGTGGGTTGGGTGGGTGTCTGGAGAGCTAGGAATTAAACAGTTGTCTTGCTTTTCTAAGACTTACAGTACCTTGTCCAGAATAGATCTTGGAATTTGCATCCCATCCTTGCTTCCATATGTCGCTGAGATAGCCTACAGGCCTCGTAGTGTGTCGGATCACTCTCCCCTGGTGGTTCAACTAATGGCGTCCCCACAAACTGCCCTGTGTAGAGCCCCGTGGAAATTTAGCGCATTCTGGCTGAAACTATTTGACCCCCCTGACAGCATAGAAACGCATATACGTGAATTCTACTCATTCCAGGATCCATCTGGCTCCGGTGTTATACGATGGAAGGCTTTCAAGGCATATCTGAGGGGATTGTTGATTGTCGAAATGTCCAGGGTGAAAAGATCCTCCACTACACTGGTTACTGAGGTTGAGTCTAGAGTGCAGGACCTGGAACAGCAGTACATTTCCGACCCTTCTGCCTCAGCTAGGGAGGCTTGGCAGGCAGCTCAGTCTGCTTATGAGCTCCTGCTGACCTCATCGGCCGAGAAGAAGCGGTTTTTCTCCAAACAGGCATTCTTTGAGGAAGGGGAGAAAACTGGACATCTCTTGGCGAGGATAGCTTCCTCTCACCAACGCTCCCCCATCATTGGGGCGATTAAGTCCCAGACGGGATCCAAAGTGAGAACGCCTGAGGAAATCATGAGGGAGTTGGCCAATTTTTATGAATGTTTGTATTTACCTGACAACCACATATTTGCGGGGGGAGCTAGGACAGTACCTACTACACATCCCTTTCCCTACTTTGACTGACGCGTGGAGGCTGGATGCATCACTCACTTTAGAGGAATTACAAGAGGCGGTGTGTTCATTTCCAAATTGTAAGGCGCCTGGAGAGGACGGTATCCCTATAGAAGTGTATAAACAATATGCTGATGTAGTGCTCCCACAGTTACTGAGGGTATTCAACAAGTCCCTGGAGGGAGGTGTTCTACCCCCCTCTATGTACAAAGCGAATGTGGTTTTGCTCCGAATGCCAGGTAAGGACCCGGTTGACCCTGGGTCATACAGGCTGATATCCTTACTACAGTGCGATGTAAAAATCCTGGCAAAGGCATTGGCAATTAGACTGAATGGAGTAATTACGTCCTTAATACATTCTGATCAGGCAGGCTTTATGCCCCAAAAATCCACTGCCCTCAGTCTTCAGAGATTATTTCTGAATATGCAGTCCCAGGCGGACAACATAGGTTACAGAGTGCTACTACCATTGGATGCCGCTAAGGCATTTAATAGCGTGGATTGGGAATACCTGTGGGAGGTAATGAAGAAATTTGGGTTCAGCCCAGTATACATATCATGGGTAAAGCTTCTCTACGCTAAACCACAGGCTGCAATTAGGACCTTTGGCAAAATTTCCCACTATTTTGAGCTGGGGAGGGGAACTAGGCAGGGGTGCCCTTTTTCACCTCTCCTCTTCGCTTTGGGAATTGAGGCCCTGGCGATTAAGGTGCGGTCTCACCCAGGCATAGAGGGATTTCAGTATGGGAATATACATGAAAAAGTGATGCTTTATGCTGATGACACTTTACTTATGCTGGGCGACACAGAGGCCTCCCTTTGGGCAGCCATGATAGTAGAATTAGGGAAATTCTCAGGTCTCTTGATCAACTGGTCTAAATCCGCACTGATGCTTTTGGATGGAGATGGGTCTCAGCCGGTGGCATCCTCGTGCCATTTTCCCATCACTTCTTAATTGAAATATCTATGCATGCAGGTGTCCCCCCCCCCCCCCCGGTAAGGGATTTCTGTAGATTGAATGTCACTCCTCTCATCCAGAGGTTTAGAGACCGGATCAAGACATGGAATTCTTTGTACTTGTCGGTGGCGGGTAGGGTGAACTTGATAAAAATGGTACTCTCATGCCGCAACTACTATACATGTTACATAATGCTCCTATGTAATCCCTTTAAAAAATTTTAGAATTATTAACTCTCTTTCACACACTGATTTGGAGAAATGGGACTCCTAGAATCAAATTGGAACACTTGCAGCAGAGGCCCAAGAGCGAGGGGGGGGGGGCTTGCTCTACCCAACCCATGGTTATACTATTTACCCAGGGCAGCTAAAGACAACACAGTAGATAGCGTAAAGGCTAACCCATCCCTGGGGATAATGAGGCATACAACTTGCAAAGGTCCTCTGCCCTCGGCGTTGGAGGTGCAGGCATTTGGAAAACCGCATAAAAAGTTCCCAACCTACAACCTTGTCCAAAAGGTATGGAATAAAATTAGATATATACAGGGGGCTGAGGGTTATACTGAATTTAGTCCTATACGGCTTAATGATGCATACCTGGCGATTGCTAAGCTGCAATCGGGGGCCAATATCAAACACTTTTTTTCAAAATGGGATACTGCTGACATTTGCTGAATTACAAGCTAAATACAACCTCCCATTATCTATGCATTTCTTATACCTACAGCTAAGACATGCAGTTATGGCCCACAGTGCATCCTCTAAATGGGTGATGTCTCAGACTCCAATTTTTGAAATGGTTCGGGACCCCAGCAGTGGCGGCTGGTGCATTGGGGGCGCAGGGGTGCCGCCCCCCCATCCATGCGTCCGGCCCCCTAATTTACATGCAGGGGCGACGGATGCATGGAGTTCAATGGGGCTTTTTTTTTTTAACCATGTGATTAGAGCCAGAGGCTCTAATAGGCTAAAAAAAGGGTGGGCTTGGGGTCCTGAAACCTGTTTCCCGATTGGCTGAAAGGAGAAGCTATGCCATTTGGCATGGAGGAGGAGGGAGGAGACCCAGAAGACTGAGAGGGAAGAAGCGGAAGCCGTCGCTGCACATGTCCAGGCAGGGTGAGTGAGCTGGGAGGGGTCCTGCTGTGGTCTTGGGGGGGTATGGTGCGGATCCTGCTGTGGTCCTGGGGGGCTATGGTGCGGGTCCTGCTGTGGTCCTGGGTAGGTATGGTGCAGGTCTTGCAGTGGTCCTGGGGGGATATGGTGCGTGGTCTGGGGGGGGGGGGTGTATGGTGCGGTCCGTCTGCCGGCCCATGGCTCAGAGTGTCTAAGGGGTTTATTTCACAATGCTATGCAAAGCTATTACAAATACATTTGAAATACTCGACGTGATGGCGAAATGGGAAAGGGATATAGGTCCAATGGAGGCTGAACAGTGGGATGAGGCTTTTCAAACGGTGACTACCTGCTCGCTGAACGTCACACAATGACTGACGCAATTATACATAAGACTAAGAGTATACTACACTCCTCACAGACTGCACACAATGGGACTCCCAGTTGACCCCGCTTGTGCGCGGTGCCGGAGGGACCATGGAGACCATTTGTTCTGGTGATGCCTAAAGTTGCATTCCTACTGGACGGGAGTGGTACAAACTATTAATAATGTGTTCCAAGTTGTTTTCGGGGTAGCCCCAGCAGAGTGCTTGCTGGGAGTGTTGGGTAATTATGATTGGGATAAATATGTGAGAGGGGCTATACATAGAGCCTTGTTTCAGGCTAGAAAGCTGATTATGATACAATGGAAATCAGAGGACCCCCCCAATATTGAAAAAATGGGTTACTGCAATGGGTAGTGTATTGAGACTGGAAAAAGTAATTTATCAACACGGGAACCATGGCCAAGTTTAAAAAGCTGTGGGCACCGTGGTTGGATACCCCAAGGCTTGCCCCGGTTGATCTGGCAATGAGTAGGCTGTTCAGCCTCAATGCATAGAAAAACCTGCTGATTCCTATTCCCGATACACATTTTGGTTTTGGATGATACTTGTGGGGCTGGCGGGGGGGGGGGGGGGGGGAGGTATGGCGACGGAGGGTTTGTGATATATATAAGTCTATAGTGTGTTGTAAATTGTCTGTATGCATTCATGTGCTAAATTGTAACACTGGCAATGGACTATTGTTATTGTTGATGAAAATGCTTTAATAAAGTTTTTGTTTTGGATATAAAAAAAAAACTGTCCAGCCATAGGCAGGGACCCCTTTCTTCAAGGTGGCAAGGTAAATGTTGCTTGACCAACAGATACTTTGATACTTTGTGATAAGGTCATCAATCTATCTCCTGTAAGTATGTTAATACTATACACTAGGGATATGCAAAATCGAGAGTTTGAATTTCCATTATATTCCTGTAAAATTCTTGAGATTTTGTTGAAACCTCACTGACTTGGGGAAATTAACTGAAATCCATGGGGAAGGCGAAATTAAGGTATTTTTGAGGTTTTAAATGTTAAGGGTGCAATGTGCTTTAAATGGCTCCCTAAAAAAAAAAAAAAAAAAAGATTACCGTAGTGTTTTTTCAACTATCCTGAACCTGTTCCAAAAATGGCACCTTTAACCACTTTAAGACCGGAAAGGATTTGCCCCATTCCTGACCAGGCCCTATTTTGCGATTCGGCACTGCGTTACTTTAACGGACAATTGCACGGTCGTGCGACGCTGTACCAAAATACAATTTTATGTCCTTTTTTTCCCACAAATAGAGCTTTCTTTTGGTAGTATTTGATCACCCGTGCGATTTTTTTTTTTTTTTTTTTTTTTTTTTTTTTTTTGTGCTATAAACAACCAGAGCGACAATTTTGAAAAAAAAAAAAAACAATTCTGCTATGACATTTTCAAAGAAAAAATGTAAAAATCAAAATTTTTTAACATTTTTGGCCAATTTGTTTCCTGCTACATATTTCTGGTAAAAAAAAAAAAATTGCAATAAGTGTATTTTGATTGGCTTGCGCAAAAGTTATCGCGTCTACTATCTACGGGAAAGATTTATGTCATTCTTATTGTTTTTTTTTTTTTTATTAGCAATGGCAGCAATCTGCAATGTCTTTGCGGGACTGCGACATTTCGGCAGACAGATCGGGCCCCTGACTGACACTTTTGGGGGGAACCAGCGACATTACTACAGTAATCAGTGCTAAAAATATGCACTGTTACTGTAATAATGACACGGGCAGGGAAGGGGTTAACATTATGGGTGATAAAGGGGTTAAATGTGAGCCTAGGGGAGTGATTCTAACTGGGGGGTGTGGCTTCTGAAATGACCATAGAGACGTGGTCCTATATAGAAGGATCACATGGGCTCAATGATCATTTCAGGGAGAAGAACGGTCAGCTGTGTTTACAACAGCCGACTGTTGTTCTCCCTCAGCGGGGAACGATTGCGGGTGTCAGGCGGCAATCTGAGCCACCTGCCCGCTGCATCGGCTTTCTGCTCAGGAGAGCAAGCGCTGCACATGTATGGCGATTCGACTGGGAGCGTTTTCCTTCCGCAGTACATCTGCGGCGGGCGGTCGTAAAGAGGTTTATAAGCCTCCTTTTTAACAGACTGAAAAAAAATTGAATTACATTTTAGTGGCAATAGCCAAATCAAATACAAAAGCAAGGGGAAAAGACAAAAATATAAAACACACGATGAAATAAACTACACTAAACACTGTAGTTGGCCACCAGGTTTTTACACATCTCAGAAGGGATTTTGTCCCACTCCTCTTTGCACATCCTCTCCAAGTCATTCAAGGTTTCGAGGCTGACATTTGATAACTTGAACCTTAAGCTCCCTCCACATTTTTTCTTTAGGTTTAAGATCTGGAGACTGGCTAGGCCATTCCAGGACCTTAATGTGCTTCTTCTTGAGCCTCTCTTTTGTTGCCTGGGCTGTGTGTTTTGGGTCATTGTCATGCTGGAATACCCATCCACTACCCATTTTCAATGCCCTGGCTGAGGGAGGGAAGTTCTCACCCAAGATTTGATGTTACGTGGCCCCTTCCATCATCCCTTTGATGCGGTAAAGTTGTCCTGTGCCCTTACCAGAAAAACCACATCCAAAGCATAAGGTTTCCACCTCCATGTTTGACAGTGGAGATGGTGTTCTTGGGGTCATAGGCAGCATTTCTCCTCCTCCAAACACGGCGAGTTGAGTTTATGTCAGAGCTCGATTTTGGTCTCATCTGACCAAAACACTTTTACCCAGTTCTCCTCTGAATCATTCAGATGTTCATTAGCAAACTTCAGACGGGCCTGTACATGTGCTTTCTTGATCAGGGGGACCTTGCAGGTGCTGCAGGATTTCAGTCCTTCACAGCGTATTGTGTTACCAATTGTTTTCTTGATAACTATGGTCCGAGCTGCCTTGAGATCATTAACAAGATTCTTCCATGTAGTTCTGGGTGATTCCTCACCATTTTCATGATCATTGAAACTCCACAAGGTGAGATCTTGCATGGAGCCCCAGACCGAGGGAGATTGGCAGTTTTGTGTTTCTTCCATTTGCAAATTATCGCACCAACTGTTGTCACCCTCTCACCAAGCTGTTTGGCGATGGTCTTGTAGCCCATTCCAGTCTTGTGTAGGTCTGCAATCTTGTCCCTGACATCCTTTGACAGCTCTTTGGTCTTGGCCATGGTAGAGAGATTGGAGATTGATTGCTTCTGTGGAAAGGAGTCTTTTATTCAGGTAACAAGTGGAGTTTAGGAGCACTCCCTTTAAAAGAGTGCTTCTAATCTCAGCTCGTTACCTGTATAGAAGAGCCAGAAATCTTGCTGATTGATAGGGGATCAAAAAATTATTTCATTTATTAAAATGTAAATTACATTTATACCTTTTTTGAAATGCGTTTTTCTGGAAATTTCCAGTGTCTCTCACTGTTAAAATAAACCTACCATTAAAATTAAGACTGATCATTTCTTTGTCAGTGGGCAAATGTACAAAATCAGCAGGGATCAAATATTTTTTTTCCCTCACTGTATGCTGTTTTGGGAAGATTGTATTTGAAATGGCTTGGAGACCGGGTTTTCTTTAATTCGCTTCAGAAGCTAGTGATAAATGAACATTGATACCATCACATAAGCTTTTTTCCATCACAGACCCTATAGAATTCAGGTTTATAACCTTGCTCCAATATGAAATATATTGAGAACATATAAAAAAAAAAAAAAAAACATTCTGGAGCAAATGACTTAAGCATTCCCACAGCCATCGCGAATAATCACTATATTATTTATAATACAATTATTTCCTATAATCATCTGTTCCATCTAGTGGCCGTAAGGCAGTATTTTCCTAATTTAATTATTTCAGGAAAAAAAACACAGTATGGCCACTAGATGGAGTTGATGATCATAGCAATTTTTTTTTATGAATGGAGCTCATAGTGATCTAATAATTATTAAGAAACCCCATACAGGGCTTCCTAGAATGTCATACCTACTAGCAGTCTTGCAATAATTATGACTCCTGCCATCCGAAGCTTGTTCTGTCCTCTTGTACTTCTGCATTGTTGTATCCTGAAGCTTTGTAATGACTGCCATCATTTTCACAAAGAAGTGTGGGAAAGCGAGGGGGAGGTTGGGTTAGAACACCAGGGTGTCAGATTTTTTTTTGGGTTGATCTAACCTATTTGCTCTGGTGACCATTGTCACTGCAAGACAAAGAGGGAATACAAAATCTTCCAGCGGGTCACATGTTCAGGTGACAACTGTCAGAGATAGATCTTCCCTTTACGTTTTTTTCAGATTTCTGCTTCATGTTCTATCTCCGGACATAGACGGCACTAAAATCCAAAACAGAGGTTCTAACTTTTTCTCACTCAACCGAAAATGAAAAGACAGAGGAAAAGCTTACCTATGTACAATTGTCTACTATTTAGTTCTTGCTAACCTCAAAGAGCTGTTCAATTTGATAAATATTTTATTTTTCTATGTATCTTTGTTGCCAGCCACTGCACAGCCTTTCCAGCAGAAGTGTCCCTGCTGGGTCCTCCTAAATGCACATGGCTGCTTCACCCCTATTCATTCTTATGCGGAAGCCATTCTTTTGGCAGCTTGCTGAGGTATGGGTTAAGCATAAGAATGATGGGGACCATGGCATGCATGCGCACTAAGAGGACATATTTACTGAAAAGGCAGTGCAGCAGCAGGCAGGACTGCACAGAAACGATTACTGGATCAAGAAGGTATTTGTCCAGGTGGACAATAAGGTCTTCCAAGTCCAAAACCCCAAAACAGGTGTTTGGGGAAGGCTTTCACCACAATGTCAGTTATCTAGCTATCTGGTAATTTTAAAGGCTCCTGTATGCTGGAGATTATGGGGTTGTGCCGTTGTGTGATTCGACATTTCCAATTTTGGGTTTTGGTACATTTAACTGTAAATATGACCACCTGCCAAGTTATAGGAGCTAATGGTCCTTCAAAAAACACTGCCATTGCGTGATTATGCCTGTTGTTGTTTTCTACCCAAGGACCATCAAACTTACCATCACAAAACAAAAATGCTGACCCTCAAAACAATATCGTAATCCCTAAATTTTCATTTAGTAAAGCTCTACATTTTCTGCTTTTATTTTTATAAACAGTCCTTATCACTGCAGGTCTGAGGGGAGCTGCTAGTACAGAGATTTATGGTATCCTCTTTATATTTCAGGGTGTGCGGACCTCCATCTACTAGACATGTTGAGTCCCACGGAGAGAAAACGCCAGGGTTATATTCACGAGCTGATTGTGACAGAAGAGAATTACGTGAATGATCTTCAGCTAGTCACAGAGGTGAGCTGGATAGTATAAACTCTACACCCTCTATACCAGGCCCTCTCACATGTCCTATTGTAGTGACCATTATACCTAAAATACCAATGGAAGTGGAGCTTGAAACTCTGTATACGCTCAAGTATCTCATTTACATCTACAAACTGAGCTCTTGCCATCCTTGTGACAAATGCCATATTATGGTAACCACCATCACTTTTTTTTCCATGGTGTATGAAAAAGGGAGGAGGGGCCAAGAAATTCTAAAACACTGTAGTGCATGGTATATACAGTGGGTATGGAAAGTATTCAGACCCCCTTAAATTTTTCACTCTTTGTTATATTGCAGCCATTTGCTAAAATCATTTAGGTTCATTCTTCTTCCTCATGAATGTACACACAGCTCCCCATATTGACGGAAAAACACAGAATTGTTGACATTGTTGCAGATTTATTAAAAAAGAAAAACTGAAATATCACATGGTCCTAAGTATTCAGACCCTTTGCTGTGACACTCATATATTTAACTCGGGTGCTTTCCATTTCTTCTGATCATCCTTGAGATGGTTCTACACCTTCATTTGAGTCCAGCTGTGTTTGATTATACTGATTGGACTTGATTAGGAAAGCCACACACCTGTCTATATAAGACCTTCCAGATCACAATGCATGTCAGAGCAAATGAGAATCATGAGGTCAAAGGAACTGCCTGAAGAGCTCAGAGACAGAATTGTGGCAAGGCACAGATCTGGCCAAGGTTACAAAAAGATTTCTGCTGCACTTAAGGTTCCTAAGAGCACAGTGGCCTCCATAATCCTCAAATGGAAGACGTTTGGGACGACCAGAACCCTTCCTAGAGCTGGCCGTCCGGCCAAACTGAGCTATCGGGGGAGAAGAGCCTTGGTGAGAGAGGTAAAGAAGAACCCAAAGATCACTGTGGCTGAGCTCCAGAGATGCAGTCAGGAGATGGGAGAAAGTTGTAGAAAGTCAACCATCACTGCAGCCCTCCACCAGTCGGGGCTTTATGGCAGAGTGGCCCGACGGAAGCCTCTCCTCAGTGTAAGACACATGAAAGCCCGCATGGAGTTATGGAGTTTGCTAAAAAACACCTGAAGGACTCCAAGATGGTGAGAAATAAGATTCTCTGGTCTGATGAGACCAAAATAGAACTTTTTGGCCTTAATTCTAAGCGGTATGGGTGGAGAAAACCAGGCACTGCTTATCACCTGTCCAATACAGTCCCAACAGTGAAGCATGGTGGTGGCAGCATCATCCTGTGGGGGTGTTTTTCACTTTTCAAATGATTTTAGCAAATGGCTGCAATATAACAAAGAGTGAAAAATTTAAGGGGGTCTGAATACTTTTCGTACCCACTGTATTTTTTATTTAGGACTGCAAAATATAAAATAACATTTTTACACCCAACAGCTGTATTAAACCCAAAATGTAATATATTTCAGCTTACCGATCATTAGATGTGGTGGCTGCATCTTTTTTTTATTTTCTTTGGCTTTTTTCCCTGTTTTCACCTTGTGATCTGCCCAGTAACATGATACCTGTATTAGAGTTCCCCCACTCTGTATGAAGGAGCACAGGGACAGCAGCATTGTCAGTCTGGGGTGAGGGAGTGTTAGATGTACTAGCAGATTTAAGTACACGCTAAAATTGAATTCAAACTCCAGCTAATGCTTTATAAGCAGTTATAGCAAACAGTTTTTTTCCTTTTGGGGGTAAAGGTTTTACATCAACAAATAAAAGCTGATGATTGTAAGCAACCCTGCTAGTGTTAAATGATTTGTCTCATTTCTGTAACTGATACATTCTGCTGGAGGGGTTGTTATTTTGAAAAACAACAGACTAAGAGGCGGTTCACACTGAGGCGATCCGACTTCGAGGGGCGACCTGTGAAGTGTGCACCGCGACTTCGGCGCAACTTGCAGGGACTTCGCATAATGGAAGTCAATGCAAGTCGCTCCCAGGTCTCCCCAAAGTAGTACAGGACCCTTTTTCTAAGAGCGACTTGTGTCGCTCCTATTAGAACGGGTCCTGTGCTAATCAATGGCGAACGACCGAGCGCGACTTGTCAGGCTGACAAGTCGCGCTAGTCTGAATGGGGTCTTACTGTTTGAATCACCAGATGGTAAGCTGCAATATAATAAATGTTTGCTTTTGGCATTAATACTACTCAAAGTCGGTTAAATAAAAAATAACAAATTTATAAATCTAGGCCCCCTTTCATTTGTTTACCTGTCTATAGTGCTCTGTTGAATATATTGGGGTTTAGAGAGCTCTATAACTCATCCCTTCTACCATACAATATCAATAAACCATGGTATTGCTCCAGGTCGGTCCATGCTTGCCCACCCTTGTCATGTGCTTGTGCAGTTTGTCACCTGCAATCACTATTACAGAGAAGATGGGGTAACAGCACACTGGCATATACCAAAGAGGCTTATTTATTGATCCATAAAATCAAATATACAAGAATGAGCAGAGACTTGGACGTGCCATTACCCATCTTCTTCTTTTTAATAGCCATCTGTTGTTCTACTTATTTCCTTCCTGCTAAAGTTTTAGAGAGCGAGAGAGAGAGTCTAAAAGCAAGCAGTTTTTGCTGTTCCTTCTGTTTAGAAAACCCATAAAGCTCTGGTTACCGTGTCATAGGTGCAAAGGAGAATGTATGGGGTTTATAAATGCTGCAGCGTCAGCTCTAAGACCGAGAACTGAGCAATCAAGTGACCGTAGATTGCTCGGTTCTCAATCTTCTCAAAGCAGAGAGCAGTGACTGTCAGTCACTGCCCTCCGCTTTGCTCCTCCAGCACTCACTGGAATGCTGGTGGAATAGGGGTCTCTGGCGCAGCTGGTTCCAGCTCTCAGCCATGGGCTGAGAGCCTGAACAAGCTACGAGTCGGGCAGCCGGGTGGATTCAGACAGTTTTGTCGGGATCCTTCAACAGCCTGGAGGGGCCCTGCCACGTCAACTGACAGTAGGCAATAGCCCATTATAGGCTGACTCTGGGTCGGTCACACATGAGAAAAAGTAAATGTACTCCTGTAACCCACAAGAGAAGTGGCCAAAGCTTCTCTTTTAAATGTTATTTAATATGTGTATTCAATGTGATTTCAATAATAATTAGCAGTGTGGAAGGGGGAAGAGCCAAGCTCTTAGTCACAGGTGCTTTTGGAGATTTTTTTAATTGGCTTTGAGTGGAGATGGCTGTACAGGAATGTGGCTTTGCTTTTTAAATAGTCATTGCTTTTCATACGTGAAGATGATGAGAAAGGCATAAATAAAAAAATCTGGACTAAACAAATGTTGTCTAAATCCACTATATGTATTCTTTCTTTAATCTTAGTGTCCTATGTGTATTTCTTTTAGATCTGTGCAGTAATCAAACATAAAAACAATTACTGCTACTGGATGACAATTGAGGACCGATGTACCACTGTTTATTGTATTTTATACATTATGTGTTTTTTTTTACAAAATTTTCAATAAAAACCATTGAAAGTAAAACAATTACTGCACTTAGCCTCTGCACAGGAGTTCACTGTAATTAAGACCGGTCACTTCTGCTCTTGCATCCCCCCCCCATAATTTATTGTACACAATCTGAAGTTAGTGGAACTGTTGTGAGTGTCTGAAGGGGGTGTCTCCTAAGACTTGGCCTATTGCACAGGTTCAGAGTGATAATGTTTTTACAAAGTAATATCTGGGTATCCAAAGTATTTGGTGCACAGAGTAAATTTATATTCTATGTGATTATTGAAGAACATATTTCAATAAAAATGTGTTGTGCCTACAGTTCAGCTTTAAAGTAAACACAGGAACTGTGTGTCACACACTTTATTTTAAACCTACCATGGGAGAAGCACAGGGGCTAGCTTCCTTGATAACCTCCTTCTAAAAATGCTACTTAGCTGGCTTTTTATCTTACAATCTGGCTTTAATAATTCCTGCAGATCAGGTATATTGAAAAAAGGCCAGAAGCCCTTATCTTATTGCCTCCTCTGGGTCAATGGCATGAAGGCCCGATATCCAGATACTTAGCCTTTTTTGGTAAAGTAATAAACAATGGGAGCATCCATATTTCTCTCTTGACAGGTTTCCTTGTTCTAAGGTTGGAAGCAATTGTTATACACACACATACTGATCACTGATATTGGGTGGGTCTGCATTTCAGACATTCCAAAAGCCATTGCTGGAATCAGAACTCTTAACCGAGAAGGAGGTGGCAATGATATTTGTCAACTGGAAGGAGCTGATCATGTGCAATATTAAACTGCTCAAGTAAGTAATGTTTTTTTAGCTGTTAACAGACTAATGAACTTTTTAAACAGTTTTTTTCTCTAATCGTCTCCCAGGGCAGCATCTGAGAGATAGGCTCCTCCCACCTGAAACAGGAAACACAATAGTCCACCATTATAAAAACTTCAGTCATACCTTCTGCCTCAGTTTGATTGCGTTTCGTCTGGATCCACAGGAGCTGCAACTGTTTATTATTTTCAAAGTCTCTGTGCCAACTGCAGGGGGACTCCCTTGCCAGCCTCCCATCCAGCTCAGCAGGCTTTGGGTAGTGCAGGTCAGGGGCAGCATATTGGGGCAAGCCGGCCCCCACCTGAGATTTCACCCCTACTGAGGGGTATGCAACCATCCCCCTAGCTGGAAAGGATGTCAGTGGCATCTCCCCCAAAAGTCTGCACCTGGACTGAGCCAGCTATCCGCTCACCGCATCCTCCGGGCACCAGTACCGGCTATCCAGGGGCCGTACCTCCAACAGAGCAAACAGGTGTCCCGTGCTGCTGGAGAAGCAAGATGGCAGCGGGCGCGTCATTTCCGGAGCCTTGCTTCACTTCCGGTGATGCACTTCTGGTCTGCAGCCATCTTGGGGAAGGCGGAAGTTGGGCGATAGAGCGGGCAACTTCTGCTGACGTCGCTTCCGGACAGCGGGACGAATTTCAAAAAGAAAAGAAAAACTAAGAGAAAGATGAATGGGCTCTCTTCCCCAAGGAAGTAGCAGAATATAACCATACTAGGAGAGCAGATGGCAGTGCAGTTACATCCACCAACCTGCATTGGGTTAGCTGGGGGCAGTGCGGGAGCTGTGCAGGAAGCAGTTAAAAGGCCCCTATGCAGGGGTTCTTTTCTAAAGGCTGACCATGTCGGATGCTTCCCCACCCTGCGCTGCAGATCCTGCCTGTCAGGACAGCTCCAAGGTAAGCCAGAGCACTCTGGAGTTTCCTCTGTCTTTACCTCACTACACACGGCTATTCATGTTTATGTATGGCAACCACCTGTCTCACTGGGTCTTTTGTGCTTATTTTCAGACAAAGACCCTAGAAGAGAAAAGGGCAAAGACCAGCAGCAAGGCATGTGCCTCTTGTAGTCACAGGTTTCCTCCAGAATGGAAAAAAGCATTATGCCAAAAATGCATCAACAAAATGGTTGCCAAGGAATCACAGGGGTTCCGTAAAGACACGCTCAACTCCTTCAAGAAGGAAATTAAGAGCACGATTGGGCCTCTACGTTCAGCCATAGGAAAGCTGGAGGTTCCAGCAAGTTCCAGCCAGACCAGTACCCCATATACCAGCAAGCCATCCATCCCCTTGTGCAACGGGGAAGAGGTTGACCCAGCGGAGCAGGAAACAGATTCAGAAAGCCCGGAATCAGAATCTGAAGAAGGCCTATGGTCGGACTCAGATGATGAAGACCCAGCATCCGTAGGCACGCTTTTTCCCTCAGTAGACACTGACAATTTACTAAGAGCCATAGCACATACATTGGGTATCAAGGAGCAAAAAGTCATAGAACTTTCCTTACACGATAAGATGTACAAAGGCTTACAACCAAAAAAACCAAGAACATTTCTGGTACAATAGACTCTGAAAAACGTAGTCAAGAAAGAATGGGAAGAGCTGGAAAAGAAGCTCTTCACTCCAGCTGCGGTTAAGCGCAGATATCCTTTCACTGAGGAGGATACAAAATCCTGGGCAAAATGCCTTAAAGTATATGCCTCCCTCGCCAGAGTTGCAAACAAGTCCGACTTAGCCTTTGACGACTCCAGGACCCTCAGTGATCCCATGGATGAAAAGATAGAAGCACTTCCAAAAAGAGCTTGGGAAGCAAGAGCAGCAAATCTAAATCCAGCTGTAGCTTCCATCTGCACGGCCAGGCTCTTGTTAGTCTGGCTGATGCATCTGCAAGAGCTGCTAGGAGATACCCCAAGAGAAGAATTAGTAAGAACCATACCCTCACTAACCAGAGCGGCAGCATTTCTTGCGGATGCTTCATCTGAATCTGTGAGGGTATTGGCCAGGACCACTGGCCCAATTCGGCCAAAAGAGCCCTGTGGCTGAGTTGTGGGGAGGGGCCATCGCTTCCAAAAATAGATTATGCGGCATCCCTTTCACAGGCAATTTACTGTTTGGACCCAACTTGGAATCTGTTCTGGACAGAACCACAGCCAAAAATAAAGGGTTTCCTCAAACCAAAAAGAAGCAGGGGAAAGCGCCCTTTCATCAGTCCAGGAGATTTAATAAAGAAACGGGACCAAAGAAGCGCTGGACAAAACAAAACAAAAAAGACAAGGGAGATTTTATCCTCAAACCTTCCATTCCAAGAAACAGAAAATAATGACGGTCTCCAGGTTGGGGGCAGACTGGTGTCTTTTGGTCATCAATGGAAGGAATATACAAAAAATTAATTTGTTCTCCATACGATAGCAGAAGGTTACTCTAAAGTGTTTTCCACTCGTTCCCCAACCAAGTACTTTGTGACGACATTACTGAAAGGCACAGACCAAGCAGAGGCCTTCCTTTCTGCATTAGAAAATCTAATAAAACAAAAAGTGATTTGTCACGTTCCGCCGGAAGAAAAAAAGACAAGAGTTTATTCACACATATTTGCGAGGAAGAAGCCATCAGGCAAGCTAAGGCCAATACTGAACCTCAGACCACTCAACAGAAAGATAAGGTACAAGAAATTCAGGATGGAGTCCATCTCCTCAGTCAGGAATATTCTTTCGGCAGGAGTATTTATGGCCACAGTAGATCTGCAAGATGCATATTTACACGTGCCGATAAAGAAGAGTCATCCAAGATACTGAAGTTTTGTGGTCAATGGTCCAGCTACCACTCTACATTTGCAGTACACAGCTTTACCTTTTGGTATCTCTTCTGCACCCAGGATCTTCTCAAAAATAATGGCAAAAGCCCTAAAAAAAACCTAAGACATCAAGACATAGGCGTGGTGCCATACCTAGACGATCTACTGTTCTTTGCCGAAACAGCAGAGAGACTGGAAGCCAATCTGCACAAGAGCATTTCTTACTTACAAAGCTTTGGATGGATTGTGAACGAAGAAAAATCATAGTTTACCCCCAAGCCAGAGAGTCATATACTTTGGCTACATACTAGATGCCAAAATAACCAAGATTTTCCTGACGGAGGAAAAAGTCAAAGAGATCAAGGAAGTGATAGTATCCCTGATAGGGGCCAAATTCATGACCATCAGATGGGGCATGGAAGTGTTGGAACTAATGACATCCTCAATCCTGGCCAATACCTAGGCACAGCTCCATATGAGACCTCTACAAAATCAGGTTCTGGTTCCGATGGGATGGCAACCCATCAACCCTAGAGAAGAATATTTTGATTCCTCGTTCAACCAACAGTGGTGGCTCAGCCCGCTAATTTACGTTGAGGGACGCAGATGGACACAGACCGATCCGGTGCTGATTACTATGAACACTAGCACCCTGGGTTGGGGAGCGCATATGTGGATTGCTGCGTACAAGAAAAATGGAATCCCCACTGGTCTCAAGCATCCTCAAACATGAGGGAATTAAAAGCCGTAGAGGAGGCGTTAAAGCTTTCCAACCGGCCATTCAGGGCAAAGATGTCTGGATTCAATCAGACAACGCCACAACTGTGGCATACCTGAACAGACAAGGGAGAACAAAATTGACTCGTCTAATGGATCTAACAGAAACAACACTAACATGGGGCGAGAGAAACATCAGATCCATCTCCGCCATCCATCTAAAGGGAACCGACAACACGCTGGCAGGCTTCTTAAGCTGAAAAATCATAAAACAGACAGAATGGTCCTTTAAATCAAGAAATCTTCTTGTGGATCACCCGAGACTGGGGGTGACCGAAGTGGATCTGTTTGCGTCAAAAATAAATACGAAGTTCCCCAAAATTTTCTCCCCAAAGCCCACAGATGGGAACATCAGAGTAGATGCGTTCAACCAAAGCTGGGCTCCCCACCTGTGTTATGCATTCTCTCCAACTGCCCTAATACCAAAGCTGGTACAAAAGATCAAGGTAGAAAGGGCAACGGTGCACCCCATTGGCCTCAGAGACCATGGTTTAGTCACTTAAAAAAACCTCAGTACTAAACCACGTCTAACACTTCCAGATTTGTCGAACCTCCTATTGCTGGGCCAGTCTACCACCCGAATCACAAGGTCATAAAGCTCTCAGCCTGGTTCCTGAAAGGGTGAGGCTACAGAACAAGGGTCTGTCAAACAGGGTGATTGACACTATCTTAGCCAGCAGAAAACCAGTGACTAGAGCCATCTACGAAAAAGTGAGGAAAAAGTTTGTCTTATGGTACGAGAACAAAGGAGACCCCAACAAGGGGACTATTCCAACAATCTTAGATTTTTTACAGGAAGGAGCATATCATACAACACTTTGAAGGTTCAAGTGGCAGCCCTATCCTCCCACCTAGACATCAGGCTGGCAGAAGACATGCTCATAAGAAGATTCCTTCTCTCACTGAAAAGAGCCAGACCCATGAAGTTCAGCAGAACTCCAACATGGGACCTCTCCACGGAACCTAAAGGATTCTTCTCTGCACCCTTTTTAACCATTGGAGGAAAGCTCAGATAAATACCTTACACTAAAAACAGTACTCCTGGTGGCGCTTGTATCAGCAAGGAGAGTCAGTAAAATACAGGCTCTATCCATGATAGAACCTTATTGTCTAAGTCTGACAGATAAAATTATCCTCACGCCTGACCCAGCCTTCCTACCAAAAGTCTCTTCAACTTTCTACAGAACTCAGGGTGTGGTTATCCCCTCCCTTCCAAGTTCAATGGATAGCAAGAAAAGAGACACCTACAACAAGCTAGATGTAAGAAAGATCCTGATAGCTTACCTTGAGAGAATTAAGGATTGGTGAAAAACTACCACACTATTCATTCTTCATGCAGGAGTCAACAAGGGGAAGCCAGCCTCAAAGTACAATAGCCAGATGGATAAAGCTTGCTATTCAGACAGCATACCAAGCACTAAACCTTGCCCCACCAAGCAGAGTCATAGCCCACTTGACCAGAGCTTGGGCATCATTAAGCACAGAAAGAGCCGGGGCAACACTGGAGCAGAGCAGCAACACGGTCGACATTCAGTACCGCAAGGCATTACCGCATCGACCAGCTGCCTAGTCAGGACCAGACATTTGGCCACAAGGTGCTCCAGACTTTTTTCCCTCCCTAGTAAGTATTGTTTGGTACATCCTCTCAGATGCTGCCCCGGAAGACAATTCGAGAAAACAGTTAGGAAACTGGTAACTCTTTTTCTAAGAAGTCTTCCAGGGCAGCACTCGTTCTCACCCTAAAGAACAAGGCAAAAAAGGGTTTGCAGATTCATGAGCTTATTGAGGGTTCCTTCCGTGCTTTAATATTACTGCGGCAGAAGGTATGACTGATGTTTTTATAATGGTGGACTATTGTGTTTCCTGTTTCAGGTGGGAGGAGCCTATCTCTCAGATGCTGCCCTGGAAGACTTCTTAGAAAAAGAGTTACCAGGTACCTAACTGTTTTTTAAATTTTCTCTTAAAAGAAAAGTACAGTGAAGAGGCAGTGCTGTCAATCCAGAAAGCAGTGGGTGGGACTAGATGTGGCCAGGTGCTGAGTGACAAACTAAAGGCTTGCAAACCAGCAGTGACAATACTAATACTGTAACCACACTACCTGCAACATCTTTTTATTCCATTTAGTGCAAATGAGCACAGCCTACATGAGGGTGACAATGTTGCTCTGAATTCATAAGCTGTGCAGCATCATTGCCACCCCATCACAGGAAGCTGCTTTAGGTGGACTTCAGGGGGAAGCTCAACTGGTATTTGTGGGAATTACAGTGGGTACGGAAAGTATTCAGACCCCCTTAAATTTTTCACTCTTTGTTATATTGCAGCCATTTGCTAAAATCATTCTTCTTCCTCATGAATGTACACATAGCACCCCATACTGACAGAAAAACACAGAATTGTTGACATTGTTGCAGATTTATTAAAAAAGAAAAACAAATATCACATGGTCCTAAGTATTCAGACCCTTTGCTCAGTATTTAGTAGAAGCCCCCTTTTGATCTAATACAGCCAGGAGTCTTTTTGGGAAAGATGCAACAAGTCTTTCACACCTGGATTTGGGGATCCTCTGCCATTCCTCCTTGCAGATCCTCTCCAGTTCTGTCAGGTTGGATGGTAAACGTTGGTGGACAGCCATTTTTAGGTCTCTCCAGAGATGCTCAATTGGGTTTAAGTCAGGGCTCTGGCTGGGTCATTCAAGAACAGTCACGGAGTTGTTGTGAAGCCACTCCTTCATTATTTTAGCTGTGTGCTTAGGGTCATTGTCTTGTTGGAAGGTAAACCTTCGGCCCAGTCTGAGGTCCAGAGCACTCTGGAGAAGGTTTTTGTCCAGGATATCCCTGTACTTGGCCGCATTCATCTTTCCCTCGATTGCAACCAGTCGTCCTGTCCCTGCAGCTGAAAAACACCCCCACAGCATGATGCTGCCACCACCATGAGTCTGAATACTTTCCATACCCACTGTACATGGGACTAAGAGAAAACTGTAAACGCAGATAACCTTACACTCCAGTGCTGCAGCACATGCTTTTTTTTAGGAGGCCGTAGTTGTACTTTTTCATTTAACTGACAATTTTTATACCAAGGGCTTTGCGAGTTCGCAAAAAGATGTCTGGTGAAAAGATGCCTGTAAAGATGATCGGCGACATCTTGACAGCTCAGTTACCACACATGCAGCCATACATCCGCTTCTGTAGCTGTCAGCTAAATGGTGCTGCACTCATCCAACAGAAAACCGATGAAGTACCAGAGTTCAAGGATTTTGTCAAGGTAAGAACTTTAGGATGACCATCTCAGGGTGTTTATCTTAAGGTAACAGGCTTCCCCTGCTGTTATATATTCTGTTTTAAAGGTTGATTTTAGAAAATGTATTTATCAGTGAGCCTAAAGAGCCATTTAACTCCTAAATGAAAAATGTTCTAAAGGAAATGTGTCCTTGCTGACAACCATTTATGATGCTAAAGGCCTGCATAGACATAAGATGAACATCTCCCAAAAAGAATGGGAGCTGTTTTAGGGCGAGTTAAAGTATTGAGTATTGAGTTTTGGATAGAGTGCCCCTTTTATGGAGATTCACCCTCTGTGTCCTGACTACGGTTATCCGAGAGATTGAAAGTAGAAGAGAATCCCAAATTTTGGGTTTCAACCATAACAGACATGGAGGGGAAATTTTCCTATTAATAGCAACCAAGGATTCCCTCACTCCTGGATAGATTTTCTCTCACTTCTTGTTTTGGCTATGGACAGGAAGTAAAGGGAAATCTCTCCAATGGGACATGGGAAAAGAAAAACAAATGTATGGAGTTTTAACCCTCTGTTGCGCTAAATGAAAAAAAAGTTGTGCCTTTAGTTCTACTTTAACAACCGCCCACCAGTCTTGTAAAGGGGAGAAGTAATTAGAGATGTTACAAAAAAAAACTTGCTTGATCTTTGTTTTCTCTCTGATAAGCTGGCATTAAAGAAGTCTTAACATTTATGTAAAAAAACCTGCACAGTACATCTCTGCAATACATGCACGTTTTCCTGTGTTTTATCACTTTAAAGTCCCTGCAAGTACAGGAAAATACCTGTTCATCTAAAAGAAATGCACTCTACTACTAATTTCCTCTTGTGGAATTACATCACATGGCATTTTGTGGACTGAAATTGCAAACAATAGTGTCAGCCATGCCTAGTTGTCGTTAACTGAATGCCACACATTTTTAAAACTTCGCAGCACTTATTGTTCTGTAGTGCACGATGAGAACTGGGAGGGTCCTTCAGATAACAGGAAGGGAGCACAGGACAGCTCTGTGCACGTTGACACAATTGAAATTGCATTTTTTTAAACACATACAAGAAAACACTTCCAATGGTTTATTTAACAGACCATAAGAAAGAAAATGATAAGATCAATGTTGGGGTTTAATTTTCGGCACTTTAAATTAAACTTTACATTTCGGCACTTTAAATATGCCTCTTCCTGACCCTTTCCGAAGATCACAAATTGGGCCTGGATCATGCCTACACATCGAATCACCAGCTATAATGTCTGTGGTGGTTTTACATGTCCTGTGTTCAATACAGGTATGAAAAGGCTTAATCCCCAGGTAGAGAAAGATTCCGCAATAGAATGGGCCCATTGCATTAGTGAGTTACAGAATATGCAGGTACTTGCGCTTATCACATTTATCTGATTTATCTATTTTTGTTAACTGTATATAGACTCAATGAAAAATATGTAAAATAATTACAGCTTTATTAAATTAAAATAAAATTTGACACATTTTAAAAAGTTATGCATGGGTGGTATTCTTGACTTTTGCACAAATGCTAATACATTCGCACTTTTTCACATATTTTCTTGTCCCTACAGAGGCTAGCTATGGATCCTCGATGCAAAGGAATGCCTCTGTCCAGCTTCATTCTTAAACCTATGCAAAGAGTAACTAGATACCCTCTTATCATTAAAAATGTAAGTAACAAGCTTCATAATGTAAGATCTCCTAATTTAAAATCCAACTCCAAACATAATTTTGCTTTTTAGTATTGGATATAAGGAGAAAGGGTTGTCCCTATTGATGAGATTTGGTTTAATTTCCTGTTCTTTTCTTGGTCAAATTTTTTCTTATACATTTTGGAGGGTCTCATATCTCAGTAGCATCATTTTCATGCAGGCACCCCCTAAAACTAAACCTGCTGACAAGACCAAACCAGATTCCCTAGCTGTATAGATCCATGAGAGCATGATTTATGTTATCCATATTTATATGGAAGACAACCAAGACATTAAGAATAGAAACACTTTTTTTCACCAAAAGTTTTTTTAGAGAATATAACACTTCACTCCTCGAATACTGGTACTTTATACAAGCAAAACTCTAGTCTTTTAATATTAAAAAAAAAAAGCCTTCTCTGACCACATAACCAATGCCATGGCACGGTCCATGTAATTGCTGACAAATTGTATTTTGGGTGGTGCATCCATGGTTGCAGTACAGTTTGGGGCTGAGCAGAACTCCATAATTACATCATCTCCAG
This sequence comes from Pelophylax lessonae, assembly GCF_965119305.1. NCBI lineage: Eukaryota > Metazoa > Chordata > Amphibia > Anura > Ranidae > Pelophylax > Pelophylax lessonae. The sequence goes on from NC_138769.1 coordinate 100,771,768, forward strand.
AAGTGTACAAAGAGCAGCTGATAGAATGGTGCTAGAATAAGGCAGTGATGTCGAGAATATGGTAACCTTCGAGGTTACTAATGAGCCAGTACCTCGTATTTTATTTTCACATGAAGACTGACTACTTTTTTTTTTTTTTTTTAAAGCAGATCTATTTTTAAAATCTGAAGCCTGACTGTCTTACATGGATTAATTAGCATGATTTAAAGTGAATTTAGTCCTATTTTAATAAAAAAAAAGTAACCTTCGCATATAATTCCTGATTAGAAGCAGCAGAGTAAGTGACCATGAGCCTAAGTATACTTTGTCCTTCGAGCTTCACTGAAGCCCATCCGTACTTTGATATTGTATTGTTTCTGATCACTGAGGGTGTTATTGGGTGTTACTGGTGGACAAGTCTAGGAGCTTGGGTAGTTGCCCACTGATATTTAGCAGCTCCACTGATGATGGCTGCCCCACAGTGCATTAAAATTGATTAAAAATGTTGGTCTTAAAATTAGAGCGCACTGCTATCTTTTTGTTTTTTATATTTTTCACACTCCAAGACCCAGGGGAGGATGTCAGAAACATGCTAAATGTAGGACCTTATGCGCTAACATTTACACCCTTATTGGGTACCTGACAGAAGTATTGTACATGGGCTACTTTTGTTTCCAACCAATACCAAGATGCTCTCTTTTTCCTATTGATTTGTATCTATATACTGTGGCTTGGTTACTTTTATCTATTATACTGGGAATGTTATCTAGATTTATTATGACTGTGCTCTTTACATGTCTGCATTTAATTTTGGAAAATAGTAAAGCTTTATTCTTAAAAAAAAATAAATAAAAAATAAAATAATAAATTTGGCCTTGACAGAAAAGCAGCCGCAGAATGCCTACCGGAAGTACTATACTATCCACAACTGACTTGTCTGACAATGCTTGAAGGATAACGTTTCCGAAGGTTTCCAAATATTAGATCTGGATACGCTTAAATCAGACCACTTTAAGGGTTTCCAGATCTAATATTTGGTATGTTGACTTGAAATAATTATTATCTTCACTGATGCATAACAATTCAATGACCTATAAATCTGTTACTTTCTCCAGATTATAGAAAATACACCTGAAAATCACCCAGATCACAGTCATCTGAAACAAGCACTGGAGAAGGCAGAGGAGCTGTGCTCTCAAGTCAATGAGGGTGTCCGAGAAAAGGAGAACTCTGACCGACTGGAGTGGATCCAGGCACATGTCCAATGTGAAGGCTTGTCTGAGGTTTGTCTCTAGAGGGTGCTGCTCAGCTCACACTCCTCACCAGACAGGTGGAGGGGTGCTCTAGAAAAGCTGAAAGCAGAACGTTACCAACTACTGTTTGTATCTGTGGTCCCGTCCACACATGCAGTGCATTGCACTTGCTGTGTGCGGCTGTAGTAGATCATAGCTTTTGGTTCTAAACCTTGAAAATAAAGCTCATCCTCCACATTTGCAGTAGATGACCCTAAAGTGGCATCAGTCAGTACAGATGCAGCATTTTGTGAGCAGTGAGCCACATATCTTCTCTATATACCATCTCATGTATACCATGATTTTAGAGCAGAGAGCTCAACTGTGCATATGGAGGATGCTTGCAGCTATAAGATAAGGGTGGGACATTTATCGAGGTACTTACATTTTCGCCTGGAGTTTGATTTAACATGCTAGCACTATTTTATTCCTGTCAATAGAAAGGAAGGAGGTCCTGTCCTCTGCCAGATTTGCATGTACTTGCAGCATGATTATAGAATCCCAGTCTTCCCCTTTGCTTCCCACTTCCTCTGTGTGGTCTTGCCCTTTTTTGTGATGGGTGCATCCCACCCTACTGTGCAGGCTATTTCTTCCATTGAGGAATGTTCATTGCACTGGTTACATGCACTGTATTTCATTTAGGAGGACTATTATATACACTATATTGCCAAAAGTATTGGGACATCTGTCTTTACACGCACATGAACTTTAATGGCATTCCAGTCTTAGTCTGTAGGGTTCAATATGAGTTGGCCCACCCTTTGTAGCTATAACAGCTTCAACTCTTCTGGGAAGGCTGTCCACAAGGTTTAGGAGTGTGTCTATGGGAATGTTTACCCATTCTTCCAGAAACGCATTTTCTGAGGTCAGGTACTGATGTTGGACGAGAAGGCCTGGCTCGCAGTCTCCACTCTAATTCATCCCAGAGGTGTTCTATCAGGTTTAGGTCAAGACTCTGGGCATGCCAGTCAAGTTTCTCCATTCCAAACTTGCTCATCCATGTCTTTATGGACCTTGCTTTGTGCACTGGTGCGCAGTCATGTTTAAACCGGATGGAGCCATCCCCAAACTGTTCCCACAAAGTTGGGAGCATGATATTGTCCAAAATGTCTTGGTATGCTGACGCCTTAGGAGTTCCCTTCACTGGAAATAAGGGGCCAAACCCAACCCCTGAAAAACAACCCCACACCATAATCTCCCCTCCACTAAATGATTTGGACCAGTGTACAAAGCAAGGTCCATAAAGACATGGATGAGTTAGTTTGGGGTGGAGGAACTTAACTGGCCTCAACCCAAACGAACACCTTTGGGATGAATTAGAGTGGGGACTTTGAGCAAGGCCGCCTTGTCCAACATCAGTGCCTGACCTCACAAATGCGATTCTAAAAGAATGGTCAAACATTCCCATAGACACACTCCTAAACCTTGTGGACAGCCTTCCCAGAAGAGTTGAAGCTCTTAAAGCTGCAAAGGGTGGGCCAACTCAATATTGAACCCTACGGACTAAGACTAGGATACCATTAAAGTTCACATGCGTATTAGGGCAGGTGTCCCAATACTTTTGGCAAGATAGTGTAGGTCTGGTATTGTTTTCAATGTAACTCACTAGAGATGGAGTATAGTGTGGTACCTAAACTATTCCAAAATTATACTTTTCCTTCTAACGTCTAGAATCTATTCTGTGTTTTTCACCTTTAGCAATTAGTTTTTAATTCTGTGACCAACTGTTTGGGTCCGCGGAAGTTTCTGCACAGTGGAAAACTCTACAAAGCAAAAAGCAACAAGGAATTATACGGTTTTCTTTTCAATGACTTCCTGCTGTTGACCCAAATCATCAAACCGCTTGGATCCTCTGGCACTGACAAAGTCTTCAGCCCTAAATCGAATCTCCAGTACAAGATGTACAAGACGGTGAGTGAATGTCTCATTTTGTGTAGGAATATATATTGTATGTGTATTACTGTTAGGAAAGAATTGTTCCACCATTGAATTATGGGTAGATGTGAACGACTTTGTAAAGTGCTGCAGAATATATGTCTACATTATAGGTGGCTAAATTTAGCAGCATTGTCACTGTCTGTCCCAGAGCAACTGAAACGGGTGGAAGTAGGGGGTTGTCATGATTCAGATTTTTGCCTAACCCAGAAATAGACCTTCATTGTTATAACAGGTGCAGCCTTTTCTCTAGGTTTACTTAAGTTACTTTCTTTAATAGTTACTTGCATTCTCTCCCACTCAGTCAGTAGTGTTAGCCTGAATGTCAGACTATAAGACTATCCTGACTCTAGCCTGAGTGCAATGCTAAAAACATTGAAAGAAACTATCAGTGCAAAAATGTGATAAAATACCATAAATCCTTATATCATAAAAATACTACGTGCCAAAAAATAATTAGTGATTGGTATCCGGCTGCTCGCATCAAAATTGTGCTCACCCTTCACAATCAAAACCAAGTATCAAACATAAAAAGTGTTGCGCCAGAAAAATGAATACAAGTGCACATACAAATAGAGATATATAGGTGGAAAAATCACACTCTCTAAATCAGAGAAAAGGTCTTTTGGTAGGTGCAAATCATATAATGTACGAATGAAGGGAGAAGGAGAAAATCCATTAAACAAATCCCATAATCCAACTGATATAATAACACCTCCGTGATCGTGTAAGGGTCCCTTTCACCATCTAGAGTGGCCTCTCACCTCACTCTTTGACCCGAAAACCACCCCGGGTCTAAGACAGCTTTTTCCTCACTGGGGAGTTAAGATGTTAATCCACACAGGGGAGTATTTCCAGGGTCCCAACTCCGATCTCGTATGGCTCGGTGTATATAAGGGGGTAAACAGAATAAATCTAGTGCTCTCTGTTTGAATAGTAGGATACATTTATTGAAAGCAGCTGCACTTACATTAAGAAGCACTCAGCATGGGAATCAGTTCTGCATAATCTCAGCAAGGGATGTGACGTCCGATATGCAGGCTCCGCTCCCTATACGCATTACGTCAGCGCTCTCTCAGCTTCAACTTCCTCGGCAGGGGTTTAGACTGCATGGACTGCCTCGCATTTAAAGACCGATCTGGCCCGCAATACTTTCCATTGATTGGATAATGAAGTAAGAGCCCACCCAGCATTCATCATCCCAATACTTTTGACAATATAGTGTATGGTTCCTTCAGGTTTTTATTTAGTAGTGCTTCCCTAGGAGTTTTGTGGAAGGGTTGATCAAGAATTGTGTATGTATCGTTCAATATCCAGCATCATTCAGCTGTTTGACAAGTCCACCAAACACACAGGATTTATTATCAATATGTCTTCTCACTGCAGCCCATATTCTTGAATGAAGTGCTGGTGAAACTGCCCACAGATCCATCAGGGGATGAGCCCATATTCCACATCTCTCACATTGATCGGGTATACACACTGCGGGCTGAGAGCATCAATGAGAGGTAAGGATGCTTCTGAACTCTAAAGTTCCTGAACTTTACACACAGTTGTATGTAAGTCTCTGTATGTATTTTCACATGCCTTGTAGAGGTCTTGGTGAACCCTGAAGCTTAGGTAGCTCTAATTAGCGAGTAACTGCGCTTAACCTGTTTATTAATAATAATCTCATCCCCTCCAACACCCTCTCTGTCCATGAGGCTGTCCACAATAACGATGAACCAATAATAGTAGCAAGGGAGGGGGAGGAGAATGGGCCAAGTGTGACTTTGGGATGGGGGCGGGGGAGTGAACCAGTTATGGTTGGGCTTTTGCAGAAATATGTTGCCATTAAAGCAGTAGTAAACCGCACCAATTTTTTTTTTTAAACCCTAAAAGGCAAAGGCATATTGTGCTAGTATGCATCGCATACTAGCACATTATAAAATACTTACCTTAGAACAAAGCCCTCCAGTGTTGCACTGTCACCACTGACAGGCGCTTCCATCTTCACCCGGTCTTCCTTCCAGGTTTGCGTCCTTCAGCTGTCTGATTTGCCGTGCTTTTAATTATATAATAAAGACAATGTCAAGTGTTATGTAGTTTAAGAAGAGGGTGATTTTGCAATCCGTTGTCTGAGCTAACTCACTGCACAGTCTGTGAAGCTAGGAGACATCATTTACTTTCAAACCTGAAACCTGCTGAAGATAGAGCTGATTTGGTTGCCTAGTTGCTCCAGATTTAATAAATCCTCCTCAATGTGTGAGAACAGGCTGGTACTACCAGGCTGTCCCTTGGTAACTCCCCGTTGGCCCAAGGGGAAGACCTGTTGGCCCAAGGGCCGATCTTCCATCCATGCTTTACAGTCACTGGCTTTTACAGCTTGGCTGATGAAAGCCAGGTGCTGAAGGATAGGGAGCTGTCTAACTCAGTGATTCCCATGCTGTTAAAAGCTATGAAATCTACTTCTGGGAAGATTTACCATTGCGTCTGGAACTTGTACATAAAAAGGGTCTTCCATGTGGCTTCCCTACCCCTGTACATTCTCCAATGACTCTGTAAGACCTGAATCAGTTTTTTTTCTGTACTGTAGAAGCTGCCAGTTGAAGCCATTAAAGACATTCCTCTCTCCGCTCTGACCCACATGGTGGGGTTTCTTATAGCTATTCCCTCTGCCAGGCAAGTGTCTGAACCAGTGGCTTTTTCAAGCAAAGACCCCTTTCAAGTTTTAGGCCATAGACAAGTCATTTTTTTTTTTGTTCAACCAGCCGGTTGTAGGGAAAGAAAATGACTCGATTCCACCATGCACAAACAAATTCTCCCACTGAGCCTTTGTACTCTGAAAGCACACTCATCAGCACTGCCAGCTATAGCCAGTGGCGCTGGTCATCAGCACTGCCAGCTATAGCCAGTGGCGCTGGTCAAGAGAAAAATTTCCAACAGGCTGGTTGTACTCAAGTCTACTTTTGTACCAACCTGCACATACATGGATCGAAATGCGGCGGGTTCCTGCTGAACCAGCCAAATTTTGATCAACGTAAAAAGGATCAAAGGTGGAAACACCCAGAATAATCACAGCACACCAACTGATTTGGATCCATGTATGGCCGGCTTTACACTGGGGAAAAGGTGCTGTTAAGGCCCAGGACTTTCATCTCAACCAAGACATTGTTCTTCCGTCCACTCTGGCTCCAGTTCACCAAAAGGAAATTTCCCTCCATTTTCTGGATGTGGTTTGGGCTGTGCGAATCTGTCCTTTAGCCACTGCTTCTCTCAGAAAATCTGTCCTCTTTTTTTTTTTTCTTTTTTTTTTGACATTCCAGTTAGACCTCGTAAGGGCGTATTGGCTCCCCTCCACCTTCTCTAGGTGGCTCAGACAGACCATCCTCTTACAAACACACAAAACTCTATACACAGACCGCGATCTGGCTGGTTATTCTCCCTGAAATCAAATCAAAGCATCTGTGAGTAAAAGCAGCACACATAACACAAATACACTTGTTAGGCACACAGTTAACCCCTTGATTTTCCCTTGATGTAAATCCCTTTCCAGCCCCTGGCATTTGTACAGTATTATCACTGATCACTGTATTCGTGTCACTAGCGATGTCAATTTGTTAGTGTCCCTGCCAGCCATTGACAGTTAACGCCAGATTGGCCGACACACTATTGAAGTGGCTTATCACCGCCATTACAATATAGCATCTATAACTGCATAAGTTCAGTATATTTTATTTTTCACTTACAAGACCTCCCGCTGCTCGCGGTATCAGGAGGTGGGCTACAAGTGCTTAACCCGCTGGCACTATACCCCAGTTAGACTTCATCGAATGTTTCCGGCCTGCCCGGATGTCTGTTGGCGATGTGGGGAGGAGGTTGGCACCTACCTACACGTTTTCTGGTCATGTTCCAGATTACAATCTTTCTGGTCGGAGGTCTTACGAATTACTAGGAAATTTACAGACCATTCCCTCACCTTGGACCCAGCCCTCTTCCTCCTTCATCACCATGAATATCCGAGAGCGTCCTATCGGAAATCAATTCTACCACTTCTGTTCACGGCAGCTAAAAGCTGCATCCCTCCGCTCTGGAAGCAGACGCAGCCTCCTACGGTAGCTATGTGGCTCCGCAAGGTTTCTTGCCTCAATGAAATGGAAGATCTAGTAGCCACTGAGCATGGTTCACGAGACAAGTTCCTGAAACGCTGGTTCTACTGGCATGAATTTAAATATACTTCAGAATACACGGAGTTGATTTCCTGCTGATGGTTGATGGGCGGGGGCCGGCCGGCCGCCCCCCACCCCCCTCTTTGGTTCTTCCCTGACCCCTTCCTCTCTCACCCTGGTCCCCTTCCTCCCCCTCTTTCTTTCTTTGTCTACTTTCCATAGCTCCTTCTTCTCTATCTAGGCTATAGACATACCGTCTATAGGTGTTTTCATCCTCTGTACTGTTTCTGGGCATTAGCTATTCTACTACGGGCTCCCTGTAAGGTCGTTCAGTCGGTTTCCTGGAGTAATGCAGTGCGACGCCCCTTTGGGGGAAGTAATGCCAGTGGACCCTCGGGTGTTTGCCGCGGCATTCTGGGGCGCTTAGGGGGGGCCTCCCTTCCCCGGTAGCCGGCCATGAGATGGATGCCGGTGGGGGGGGGTCTACCTGAAGGTGTCCTGAGATTTTCTCTGTTCACTATTCGGTTCTAGAAGTTTAGACCGTGGGCTTCACGGAGGGTTTACATTCTGTTTCTGATGTGCTCTATGGTCGACTTAGTGCTACGTTAAAAAATTTTGGAATGCTGCCTGTATTGTTTATAATTTGTTATCTGCTCACCACACCTGAAATTTGATTGTACCTGGTGTTGGTATATGGTATGCTTGGATGTTCTCTTTCTAATAAAGAAAAAATTTGAAAAAAGTTCAGTATATATTTCATAGTTTGTAGGTGCTATAACATTCACACAAACCAATTAATGTACAATTATTGTGATTTTTCTTTACCAAATACATATAGCAGAATACAGTTTGTTCAAAGTTTATGAAGAATCTTGAATTTTATTGGATATAAATTCTGTTACTATATAAATCCTGTATAATAAAAATAATAGAGTGGAAAATATATATATTTTTTTTCAAAATTTTCGGTCTTTTTTTTTTCGTTTATACAATAAACAAAATAAAACAAACCGTGGTGATCAAATATTACCAATATAAAATACTATTAGTGTAAAAAAAAAAATATATATATATATATATATATAAATTGAATTTGTGTAGTTTTGGATGACTGCGTAATTGGCAGTTAAAATAGCGCAGTGCTGAATAGCAAAAAATGTCCTGGTCATGAAGGAGCAAAACCTTCTGGAGGTCAAGTGGTTAAAGGACACAGAACTCACCTCTGCGTTTATGATCATACTCATGGTATTGCTTTGCTACAGTTTTATGTTTTGTTTTTTTGCCACCATCCGATCCTGTAGGCAGCAGCAAAGCCCAAAGGTTAAAGACTTTTTGGGGTTGGCTTACTAAAACTGGAGAGTGCAAAATCTGGTGCAGCTGTGCATGGTAGCCAATCAGTTTCTAACTTCAGCTTGTTCAGTAAGGCCCCTTTCACACTATCCGTCCATCGGACGGATTCCTTTTTCTCAGCGGGGGATCGAGCCGCCGATCCCCCACTGAGCAGCAGGAGGACAGCTGTTTCTTCGCGCTGTGTGCGGAGACACAGCTGTCAGTTCCCCATGCATCTCTATGGGGGAAATCGGTCCGTTCTCATCCGATCCGCTGGACGGATGGAAAATAGGGTTTCTATCCGTCCAGATTTATCGGATCGGGTCAGATGTCAGCGGACATGTCTCCACTGCCATCCGATGCCCCATAGGAATGCATGGGGGGACCGTTCAGATCCGCCAAAAAAATGGACAGGCGGATCTGAACGGTCCGCCTGTGTGAAAGGGGCCTTAAGCTGATTGGTGTCTATGCAGAGCTGCACCAGATTTTGCGCACTCCAGTTTTAGTAAATCAACCCTTCTGTCTCTCTCAATGGACTCCAAGGAAAGGATTTCATGGTGAATATGAATATAAAATTCTTGTTGTTATTCTTCCATCTTGACTGAGTGTAACTATTATGAATGTTTTTTTTTTTTTTTTTTTTAATGGAAAATTGAAATTTGTTTTTTTTAATGGGAATTTTGAAGTTCCCATTACTATCTGTCTTGGAGGCAGTGGTCACCAGAACAAATAGAGCATTATTATCTCCAACAGGCAAATTAAAAACCTGACCCGGGATTTCAATTAACTTTTCTCTATCGCTCATTGACAGACGTAGTCTTCTTGATTCTCAAGAGCTGGGTTATGTTGTCTCCACAGGAGTAGGACTAGGCAGAAAGACAAAACGTTTTGGCTCCACCTTAGGGGCAGTCCCTGAGGGTATATCCTCCCTCTCTCTGCTACAGGGAATCAGTTTTTTTCTGTCTAGTCAGGAGTAAGGACCTAAGTTCCTTGCTGGGATCTTTTTGGTCCTGGCAAGATTTTTTCTTTAGAAAAAATATTTTTTAGGTAGTTTTTCTCCAGTGTTTTTTTCCTGTGAGATCTTCAAGCAAAAATGCCGGACTGGGCGACACTAGTGGTCACCCCAGCCGGCCTAGGAGCGCGCGCAGACCATTGCATTGCGCTTGGTCGGCCGCGACACATTCAAGTAAGTATGCGGGGCCGGGCGACGGGCTGGATGTTGAGATCCAGTGGTCACCCCGGTTTCTGCCTACGAGCGCGCTGGGTCGGCCGCGACGGAGTCCCAGTGGAGGGACTGACCTTGCGAGTTAAAAGTCTCGCTTGGACGCCAGGAACCAGAGAGTCGAGGCGTCCGGAGTGGTCCACAACCCCCCACCCCGGTGGAGAGGGTATTGTGAAGAGAGGGTGCCTGTCGGTTCGGTATGGTGAGGAAACGTTCCCTTTTTTCTTTCCTCGTTATGAGGCAGTATGAATTATGGGCCCCTCCATACATGGTCAGTATATATCTGACACTAAAAGTCCCCCTTGTAAATACAGTATGTGTTTGTGGGAAGTGGACTTGGTTTGAGAGCTAACACTCTACCCAGCAGACTGTAGCATTACAGCAGACATAGGAGGTATAATCCTACCTTATTTGTAGTGTATCTCCTGTAGATCAATAAATCGCCACTTAGCAGAGATGCAGGTGGATGTGCTGGGAAAAAACGATTTCGGCGGTCCGCCGCCATTTTGCCGTAGACCAGGTGCATGTATGTCCTCAGGTCACACCGGCCGCCATGTTTTTGGAGTCTAATGTCTCTTGTATGGGGGCGGCCATGTTTCATGAGCCCAGCTACCTCGTGGAGAGCTGGGAACGCCGGAAGGCGTACACAGGGGGCGGTGCCACGTCCTTCTACCCGGGAAAAAGCAACAGCTCCTTCCAGTCTGTAAAAGACAGACGCTGACTGCAGTTGGTTGGAAACTTCACTGCATCGGTTGGTGAGCCTTGGGGGTCCCTCTCTCTCTCTGTGGGGATCGAGAAGCAGGTACTCTGAGGGGCGCTATTGCGCTAGGGGGAGACACATAAAAAAAAAAAAAAAAGAAAAAGTTTTTTTGTTTTTTCTGGCAAAGGTGTCCTGAATTAACATGGACCCTGCCACTCATGTATCTCCTCCGGATCCCCTCGAGGGGTCTGCAGGATCCTCCAGCACCCCACTGACGATTGAATCATTGTCAGCTATTATGGAAACTTTTGTGTCCCGGGTGGAAGTGGCTTGTCGGGGACAGGGCGCAAGAAAGCGACCCCCGCCTAACCCCTTATTATCTGAAACCTCGGATTCAGACTCTGAGCCTATTTCTGCAGTTGCAGGTACCTCATCTGGGATTGGTGTCTCGTGTACTGTCTCTTCAGACAGTGAGGAGGATGTTTCGGCATCAGCCATAGCCAAAGAGGAAGCGTTGGTAAACGCACTCATTGTATCTGTTCAAGAAACCTTAAGATTACAGGGTATTCCGTCGGAAATAGCTGAAACCGAAATCCCTTTCGGGACTAAAAAACGCATCAAAGTGGCGAAGGTTTTTCCATTGCCCAAATGTTTTGGCAATCCAATCAAAGAAGAATGGAGTCTGCCAAAACGCACTTCTACTATTTCTAAACGCATTAACAGGCGTTATCCGTTTGAGGAAACCCTCATTAAGAAATGGACAGAACCACCTGTGGTGGATTCACCAATTGCTAGATTGAATAAAGCCACGGTTATTCCTCTAGAAGACGCTCCGTCTTTTAAAGATCCAGTGGATCGCAAGATAGAAGCTATGTCTCGCACCATGTTTACCTTGATTGGATCAGCTTTCAGACCAATAATTGCTATTGGTCTGGTTTCGCAGGCTGTAACTGAATGGACCAAGTGGTTACGCCGGGACTTAGAAGAGGTCCCTCAGGCGGTATCAGATTTGTTGGAACAAATGATACAGGGGTTACAGTTTGTGTGTGATGCGGCGTTAGACGCCACTCCATTATTGGCGCGAGCATCAGTCTCAGCGGTGGTTCTCAGGCGTACACTGTGGCTAAAAGGTTGGTTAGCCGACCAAGGTTCCAAAAAAGCATTGGCTAATATCCCCTTTTTAGGAGAGCGTCTATTTGGAGCCAACTTAGATGAGATCATTAAGGATCTCACGGGTGGAAAGAGCACCTTTTTACCGCAAAATGTTAAAGGTAAAGGAACTCGTCAAAAACGAGGGCCTTCTTTTTCTGCTCACAAGAGGTTTTTTCGTCCCGCGGGTGAAAAAATTAAGTCCTCCAAAGCTCCTTCAGGAGGCTTCAGGGGACGTTGGTCGGGCAAGCAAAAGCCCGCCCCCTCCAGACCTGAAGATAAATCGTCCAAAGCCTGAAGGTGCGCCCCCACCCATAACTGGGGTGGGGGGACGTCTTCGCCGGTTCCCGGATCCATGGCTTTCCAGAATCCCGGACAAGTGGGTTTGCGAAGTCATAAGGTCAGGGTACAAGATCGAGTTTCGATCTCTCCCACCGGCGCGATTCTTCCCTTCCAATATTCGACTATCCCCGGATCGTTTAGAAGATCTGCGGAGAGCAGTCACGGATTTACTACAACAAGGAGTGGTAGTCCACGTTCCTTGGACAGAACATTTTCAGGGGTTTTATTCAAACCTATTTACAATACCCAGGAAAGAGGGCAAAATGCGTCCAATTCTGGACTTAAGGGCACTCAATTCTTTTGTCAACATAAGAAAATTCAGAATGGAGTCCATTCGCACAGTAGCAGCCTTCCTGCATCCAGGGGATGTCCTAGCGTCCATAGACATCAAGGACGCATATCTTCACATTCCCATTTTCGCAGGACATCAGCGGTTTCTACGCTTTTCCGTAGAAGAGAACCACTATCAGTTTGTGGCGTTACCTTTCGGTCTCGCCACGGCTCCTCGGGTCTTTACGAAGGTGTTGGCCCCAATGTTGGCACTACTGCGCCAAAGAGGCATATCGATTCTTGGTTACCTAGACGATCTTCTGCTTCATGCAGAGTCTCCTCAGACCTTGCTACAAAACATAGAAATTACTATGATTTCTTTACAGGAATTCGGGTGGCTGGTGAACCAGCAAAAGTCATTTTTGGTTCCCACCCAGAGGCTCGAATATCTGGGTCTAATTCTAGACACAGTCAGGACAAGAGTTTTTCTTCCGGTAGGGAAACTCCGGAAGATTCAATTAGCAGTCCAGTTGTTACTATCCAACAGCTGGTCTTCTCTTCGAACTTGCATGAGGGTTCTGGGGTTGATGGTGGCTTCCTTCAAAGCAGTCCCATTTGCCCAGTCCCATACCCGAATTCTTCAGCAAGAGATTCTTCTCAGATGGAATCGGAATCCGGAATCCCTGGACAATCAGATCCGATTGAGCAAACAGACCAGAGAGTCTCTGGTCTGGTGGCTTCGGTCTCCGATGCTCAGCCAGGGAAAGTCATTTCTGCCAATATATTGGACGATAGTGACCACGGATGCCAGTCTATCCGGATGGGGAGGAATTCTCGGTCAGTTATCTGTCCAGGGACTTTGGTCCCTGGAAGAATCCAGGTGGCCGATAAATGTATTGGAACTGAGAGCGATCAGACTTTGTCTGATTCACTGGACCGAGCAGCTCCAGGGCAGCCCGGTTCGGATCCAGTCGGACAATGCCACGGCCGTGGCTTATGTCAATCACCAGGGGGGCACCAAGAGTGTCCGAGCGGCCAAAGAAGTGGCTTGCATTCTTCGCTGGGCGGAACGATTTGTTCCAGCTATCTCTGCGGTGTTCATTCCGGGGGTTGAGAATTGGCAGGCAGATTATCTCAGCCGTCAGACTCTGGATCAGGGGGAATGGTCCCTCCATCCAGAAGTTTTCCACCAGTTGTGCCTACGGTGGGGCACCCCGGATGTGGATCTGTTGGCATCACGATTCAACAGGAAAGTACAGAGATTTGTGGCTCACTCCCGCGACCCTCTAGCAGAGACCGCAGACGCACTGATCGCCCCGTGGGGGCAATACCAGCTAATGTATGCCTTCCCTCCTCTCGCGTTACTGCCAAGACTTCTTCGCAGGATAGAGGAGGAAGGTATTCCAGTAATTCTGGTAGCTCCGGACTGGCCTCGTCGAGCTTGGTACGCCGACGTGGTCAGACTGGTGGCGGACGTCCCGTGGAGACTTCCTCTCAGGGAGGACCTACTGTCTCAGGGACCGATCTTCCATCCTGCTTTACGATCGCTGGCTTTAACGGCCTGGCTATTGAGACCCAGGTGCTGAAGGACAAGGGATTGTCAGCTTCAGTTATTCCTACTCTAGTTGAAGCAAGGAAAGCGACTTCCAGAAAGATTTATCATCGCACATGGAAGTCCTACGTTGCATGGTGTGAACCTTTGGGGTTCCGTCCACGGTCTTATTCGGTTAGTCGAATATTAGCTTTTCTGCAACAAGGGGTTGAGCAGAAACTGGCCTTGAGCACTATCAAGGGTCAGGTCTCAGCATTAGCTATCTTCTTTCAGAAGCCTTTGGCTACTCATTCCTTGGTGCGGAATTTCATCCAGGGGGTGCGACATCTGGCTCCGCCAGTGCGCGCGCCATTACCACCCTGGGATCTTAATTTAGTATTGTCGGTTCTTCAGAAACCTCCCTTTGTAGATATTAGGGAGATTCCTCTACCTACGTTGTCCCAGAAGGTGGCCTTCTTGGTGGCTATTACTTCTGCACGCAGGGTGTCAGGACTGGCCGCATTATCTTGTCGTTCCCCATATCTGGTGGTTCATAGAGATAAGGTGGTTCTTCGTCCGAATCCATCCTTCCTACCAAAAGTGGTTTCAGAATTTCATCTGAATGAAGAAATTGTATTACCTTCCCTGTGTCCTAAGCCCAGTCATCCTCGGGAGTTTTCTTTACACTCCTTGGATGTGGTTCGGGCGATCAGGGTATACTTAAAAACGACAGACTCGTTTCGCAAGACGGATTCACTTTTTGTGATCCCGGATGGACCCAAAAAGGGGTTGCCTGCATCTGCCGCGACCATTTCCAAATGGATCAGACAGACGGTGGTACAGGCTTATTCTATTAAGGGTCGGGAGCCCCCGTTCCCTGTTAAGGCGCACTCCACTCAGGCGCTTAGTGCGTCATGGGCCTTTCGCCATCAGGCGTCAGTGGTCCAGGTGTGCAAGGCGGCTACCTGGTCGTCGGTGCATACCTTTACAAAACATTATAAAGTTGATGTAATGGCATCATCTGATGCCGTGTTTGGCCGCAAGGTTTTGCAGGCCGCCATTTGAGGAGACCAGTGGTCTGCCTCGAGGGTTTTTTCCGTTGGAAATTTTTCTTTTGAGTCTCATTCTTTGTTTATAATGAGCCTTTAAAACTTCTAGTTTGGCACCGGTTGGGCCTTCTAGATTGGATTTGATTTTTGTCAATCCCACCCCTCATTTGTGGCACTGCTTCTGGATGTCCCAGCTCTTGAGAATCAAGAAGACTACGTCTGTCAATGAGCGATAGAGAAAAATGGATTTTTGTAAGATCTTACCGTAAAATCCTTTTCTCTTAAGCTCATTGACAGACGTAGTACCCGCCCCTCTATCATTGAGTTGGGTTGGGTTAAATTCTCTGTTACTGCTTTAGAACAGAACTGATTCCCTGTAGCAGAGAGAGGGAGGATATACCCTCAGGGACTGCCCCTAAGGTGGAGCCAGAACGTTTTGTCTTTCTGCCTAGTCCTACTCCTGCGGAGACAACATAACCCAGCTCTTGAGAATCAAGAAGACTATGTCTGTCAATGAGCTTAAGAGAAAAGGATTTTACGGAAAGATCTTACAAAAATCCATTTTTTTTATCTGGAAAAAACATTTGTGCTTTAGATAAACTTTAAAAAGAGGAAAATCAACAAGCTAGGCAATGATTGGTCCTGTTTAGATTGAATTTTCTTGCCTATTTATATCTAATATATCGTATTAGTAAATAAGTAATATATAATAAATGTCAGATGCCTTGTGCGCCTGTATAAATTAGCCAGTGTCTCAGTAAGAATGAAGTTTGTGTGCTTTCTTTTCAGGACAGCGTGGGTGCAGAAGATCAAAGCTGCATCAGAGTTGTACATTGAGACCGAGAAAAAGAAGAGGGAGAAGGCATATTTAGGTAACAAGCTCAATCATTAGTCATTTGACAGAAGCAGAACCCTGGCCTACAGCTGAATACAGGGCTAAAGCACATTCATATATAGGAACTGCACAGATGCTCGATAAAAGACCTTTGAAGCAATGCACACATTTTCATAGTTTTACCGCTGTGCTTTGTGACTGCAAAATATAAAGAGGGTAGCAAAACTGTTTATAAGGTGCCATAATCATATAGAACAACACTGCAGTCGTGAAAACATTATTACCAAAAGTGTATGCAGACAGCTGCAACATTAATGTGAGCAATTTTTCACAAACCTTAATGCAATAATACAATGTGTGCTGCGCTATATAAAGCAAAAAAAAAAAGAATCATCAAAAGTTCCATTATTGAAAAATTGTGAACAACAAAAAACGTGAAGTCTAATGATGCGATAACCAATCGATGAAAAAAAACAGAGAAAATGAATATTTTGCTCGCTGGTTTCTTCACCACGTAAAAACACCACCACCACCTTAGGTAAAGACGTACTCTTACTACAGAGTATGGACCCTCTATTATGGAAGGTCACATATGCTTTGGTATATCCTCCATTAGTGGTCAACCATAGGACACAAACAGCAATAGTATTTAATCAGCCATGGGACACTTCTTAGTAAAACAAAATAACACAGCGCTTGCAAGAAAACATGATTAACCAAGCATATGGTAAATTAAAAGGTGCAAAATATTTCATATATAAAGTATAATATATAATCACAAAATAGTAGCTAATAATTAGATAGTGTCCAATAAATTTCAAAAGTCCGCAAGTAAAATCTTTTTGTGCACTACAGTGCAATATAACTAAACAACTAAGCAAAGTGCAATAAAGTGCTCCAGTGCAAAATATAAAGGTGCTGGAAGATGATCACTCGTGCTCTTGTGCCAGGTGACTTGAACCCCTTCAGGAACCCTACTCACCAGAACGGATGGACCCTTGTTAGGGGTCAAAGGCGCTTATATATAGGTAGAGTCATCAAATCTGTACTTATAGTTGGTGGAATAAATTACATGCCAGATCTTCTCCTTGATAGGATGGGCTGTATGGTATCCTTATAATTTGGTGTCCCTGGATAGCTCCAACGAAATAACACCAAATGCCAGAATAGTGAAGCCCGTTTAAAGATATTTATTATTAATAGGTAAAAAATATACTCAAACGTAGTGAAAATAAAAGCAGAGAACAAAGCTGTAGATGGTTCCGGGAACGCCGCGACCGCAAATTAGGAAGTGCTCCGGAAGTGATGTAACCAAGTGCCGCACCGGAAATACGTCAATGCGTTTCGCCCTCCCACTTGGGCGTTATCATAGACATGAAAGCCAAGACACTTCACCAATTGCAAGACCAAAGGGATAGTATATCTAATGTGATGCGAGTGTGGATCTTTTTACGTTGGCAAAACCCGGCAAGAGTTTGGAAAAAGGGTGAACAAACACCAACAAACCATGCGTCTTGGGAACTACTATGTCCCTCTTGGGAGACACATAGCTTATGATCATAAGTATAAAATGCCCAAGGTAACATTTATGGCCCTAGATCGAGTCCATATCCCAAGGAGAGGATGGGATTGGAATAAAACACTCTTGCAAATCGAAATGAGGTGGATTAGCTTTGTAAAAGCAACAATACCACCAGGTCTAAATGAAGCAGAAAGCTTCCGTCCTTTCCTGGAAGGCTTCACCTCAGGAAAAACCGAATAGTAATATTTTCTCCCCTAAAAATCCTGTTGGATCCATTCAGCAAACCAAAAACTATAGACATCCATTCACCAAAATACTTGAATGAGTCTTTTTCTCCAAAATGGCCCCAACAATACAAGGTCATCAATATATCCTGACACTCCCCCTCCCTTCCCACCCTCCCCTGATATCTTTGAGAGCAGAACCGAGAGAAAAAAATCTCTTTCTCTGTAAATACAATTATGTCTACCCAAGTAAACCTCCCATCTTTCAGCCATAAGACTTATACCAAAAAGTATGCCCATTCCGAGGAAGTACACCATCTATGCCCAACATTGACCGTTCTCCTCGTTCCCCCTACCAGCCAACCTGCCCAGACACAATCTGTGCCACCTCCAACCTTGTTTTTATTTCAACTGCTGTTAATACAATACAAGATATTTTTAAATGCATCCATAATAATTACGTTTTTGATTTGTTCAAAATTATATATGACTATCTTTATATATATATATATATATATATATATGTATATTTAACATATTATTCTGTCAATATGTCAAGTCTCCACATGTGATGATCGCCCTCAGGTTTTCTTTTTTATCGCACCCGGCACGGAAATCCCCGATCAATGATCGGGGCGTTAGGAGTTTAAAAGGATGGCAATGCTTGCCTCTCCAGATTCCCCCCAACCGGGGTTTACAAACTCCATAGCATGTGCCGGCGGCCTACATATCACGACCGCACGGCATCCTGGATGCGCAGCTGCCTGATTTGACACCTACGCAACAAGGAAGTGCCACTTTATAAGGCCGGGGAACACACCCAGGGAATCACTTCTTTCCAGCTGAGGGAGAGACAACACCCCGGGAGATGCTGCACCTTGAACCAACTTTTTTCTGCTATACCTTACAAAAAGTAAGTGTTACTATTCCAAATAGGACCATAGAAGACTGCTCTCAGGTTTTTTGCCACAAATAGCAAGCTTTTCACCCTTGCTCAAAGATACCCACCATGAAATTATGGTCTTCATTTCTACTTTATTTTTATTTTTTTATTATTTTCTCTGTTCATCTCATCTTCTTTTTCAATCATTCATATTTAAAATCCTTACATATTTTATAGCTACAAACTTTCTGATCTTGAGGAACTTTTTTGGATGGGACTGTAGACCACACTCTCCCGCCCTAAATGGGCCTGATACCATAATTAAAATAAATAAATCAAGACATGCAGTATTTTGGCAAAAAAAGGCCGCGGCACCCTTTTTTGGTTTTATCCATATTCAAAACTCAAACAAACATTTGAAAATGACTCAAAATAATCTCATAAATAACCAGATGAAATGTAATTGCACAGTTGTTAGAACTCGAGCAACCACTAATTTGAATATAACAAATAAAATACAATGTCCCCCCTAGAATGCCAGGGTGACCCAACCACACAAAGGTGCTCGCGACAAAAGGGGAGGGGGGACGGGGAACTTCTTCTTTGCTCTTCAGCTGCAAGAGGAAGCACTCCAGACCAGTACAGGCTTTTATAGGCTTACCCCTGGGATCCAGAAACTTCCCTGCTTTCCCATTGGCTGTTCCTTGCCCCAGCACCAGTGGGCAATTTAACCACATAATTACCTAATTCTGTTCTGACTGTCCTGAGACTAATGCTGCTAAATCACAAATACCTAGTGTGGGTGGTCACAATCCCATGAAAGTGGGTGCTTACTGCTCCCCTTTTTTTATGGGACTGTAAACCACACTCTCCCGCCCTAAATGGGCCTGATACCATAATTAAAATAAATAAATCAAGACATGCAGTATTTTGGCAAAAAAAAGGCCGCGGCACACTTTATTGGTTTTATCCATATTCAAAACTCAAACAAACATTTGAAAATGACTCAAAATAATCTCATTATAAATAACCAGATGAAATGTAATTGCTCAGTTGTTAGAACTCGAGGAACAGCAATTTGAATATAACAAATAAAATACAATGCCCCACCAGCCGGGCTTGAGGATCAAGAACGGCCCTGCTCAATACCATACTGCAAACCCAAATTGAAAATGTCAATGCCCACATCTGACAGGTGAATCCCATCCTGTCTATATAAACCTTGGATTCCCCCTTCCAGATCCACATGGCGATAGGATATGCCGCCAATCGTCGGCATATACTTCTCCATTGCCCTATTTATTCTTTTCCTCATCTTTTCCATGACTCTCCTGTGTGACGAGGACAGCCATGGAAGGCGAGGAACAATTTCAGAGAAAATAATCACAGTCTCCGGGGAAGTAAGTGTAAAAACGTGCAGATCCCATTTTATCATAAACAATAAATCTAACGTTTTGACGTTTCCTAAATCGTTACCACCAGCATGTACCACCAGGATGGATGGCGGGGGCCAAATCTGGAACAACCTAGATAAATGAACATAAAGTTGGTGCCACTGAAGGCCTCTAATACCCTTCCAGAATAGCCTAAAGGATTCCAGACGTAAGGACAAGTTCGTAGTATAAGCGCGCTGAGCCGCTCTTTTCCTTGCCCAATAAATAAAAGAATGTCCCAGAATCCAAACGGTTCGCTGGACACCTGAAGGGATTAAAAAAAAAGATTAGGTCTTACATATAACTTAAAACAGTCACATTTCCACCTCCCCATATTTTTTATAGCCCCTTCCGAAACGCCCCTCCTGGCAGCTTCCGAAGCTGCTCCTATCCTGAAGGAGTGGGAAGAAAACTTAAAACCTTGTTAACCCAATCTTTCTAAGCATCTGCCCAAGACAAAATCAAATTAATACTTGGTAAGGGGGGTAAAATCCTGGTGAATTAAAAATTGCTTGCCCCCGACGGGCCGTATGATCAAAAATTGAGAAACCATAACCCAGGGACACACCAACCCTCTAGATTGAGCCTGCAGAGTAATTTCTACACCTCTGCCCAGAGTATCTGTTTTTGAACTGTTAAGCCAAATATGAACCCTGTCCTGGCCCAGGACTACGTGCTTAAACAAAACACCTCAACTGGCTCGTCTTGAGACCAGCAAAAGTTCCGAAATACGGAAGGCCCCGAAAAAAGCCAGCACAAAGGCCGTCTTAAAAAGCACTGCTTCATAACTCGTATGACATACCGCTCATGTCACCACACAAATGTCCCCAAGTAACTCTAAAGAAATGGGCCTCCTACCATCAGCTACAAAAACCGCCCTCCTATATCCCTTCAATACTTATATCAGCCTTGGCTAGCAAAGCCCCAGGCCCAAAAGCTCTAATCTTAGCAATCGCCTCTTCAAAAGTCGCATAAGAGACCGAGCACAACTCTTCCGTAATTTCATCATTCAGCGATTCGCCCTTAGGTTAGGACAAATGGTGAATGACCCGAAACTCATTGGGCTCCTTTTTGGGTACCACTCCCAAAGGTGATAAACGAAAATTAGCAAAAGGCGGGCCTTCAAAAGGACCAGCTATCCTACCTTGTTCAATCTCTTTAAAAAAAAATTCCCGTGCGACTTGTGGAAAATTTGACACTGATTTCAAATTACCTACGTCCGTACACCCTGACCCCGCGAAGGAGGGCAGAGGAAAGCCCATCTCAAAACCCTCGTGAGAAAAAGCGCTTTCTCCCTGTTTGGGTACCTGTTCAACCATGGACGCATTTTTTCCAGCCTCACTGGCGTGCAGGCTTTTTGGAAAAATATCCTTCTGCTGTTGACCTAACCCTGCAACCGCATTTTTCCTAAAACACTTTACCACCGGATGCGGTCCGGCGCAAAAAGTGCATTCATGCTTGTAACGGCATGATGCGTTCCACCGACACTGGCTCTCATTAAAGGCAAAACAAAAGCCTCTGCGGTAAGCTACATTTGCAGAGCCTGCTACAGGCTGTTTAGGTGCTATCTGCCTCTGGGGGGGGCAATCAAATTTAACCACAGGTCGACATCCTTCATACCCCACCTTAGCGATGGATGAACCGACAATTTTTGGCTGTAGGAAAAATCCAATTATTTGGGAAATATACAGTAAATCGCAGCCTGCAAAGTCCTATTGGTTTAAGACTGCGTTTTCAAAATCTAGCTCAACCCAGTAATGTCTGATTACTTTAATGTCAATTTGTTGCTGGGGTGTGGCAATAATTATAAACACGGATTTCAGATACATATTCCGGTTTGGATATAAAATTATTTCACAGGTTTTGAAATAATTCATTAGTGATGTAGGCTATAGTAGATTATTTCATAAGTGCTGAGTTAAGCACACTCTGGGGTAACTTAGCTGTCGGCTTCTAAAAAATTGGCTTGATCTTTTTGTAATTTTTTTTTAATTGTCAATGCTGGAAATGATGTAAAAAAAAATATTGGCGTCAAAATTATCCGACCCAATCCTGTGAACCTCCAGCGGGTTTTGGACAGTATTGAAGCCCTCATTTTGAAAGCCAAGGATACAGTATGTACCTGCACCTTCCTGTGTCTGCAGTTACATGTATCAGTAGGTTATACATAACCATAACAGGTTCACTTTAAAGATATTTGAAGCTGACCCAGGTTTTGTTTCATGCTCTTTGTTCTTTTTCTTTCTAGTGCGTTCCCAGAGAGCCACAGGGATTGGGCGGCTGATGGTGAACATTGTAGAAGGTATTGAATTAAAACCATGCAGGTCACATGGTGAGTACTTGCCGCTGTGAAGAAATGGCTTAGTTCATTCTGGCTTTGATCCAGGATTTGGAGTACTTCAAGTGATTGTAAAGACATAATTTTATTAAATTACAAACATGTTATAGTTGCCTGCTTTGTGCAGTGATGGCAGTAGTATTGCACAGAGCGATCCCTTCCCTTCTCTCCTGGAGTCCCCGCTTCTCCTTTCCTGCGGGTGCCCCCTCAGCCATCCTTGTGTTGTGTCCGAGCTGGGCTGTGTGCATCCATAGAAACAGACAAACACAGCAGGGGGAGGCCATGCCCCCTGCTCCCTCCTCACAGAATTTGACTGACAACAGCAGGAGCCTATGGCTCCCACTGCTGTCAGGGTCCTCTGTGAGACTAAGAAGAGGGAGCAGGGCTGCTTCAGATTGCACAGTGCTGGATTAGTGGAGGAGTAAGGGGTAAGTGTTTACGGATGGGGGCATGAACAGTTAATGGGGTGTTTTTACCTATTACAGGGAATGCATCAAGGTAAAAAAACAATTTGAAACACTTGAAGTGCTTTTGGATCCAAGAAACATCAAACAAACCCTCAGTACAAGTAATGATCTCACTTGGCTGTAAGGCTCCTAATGGAATGCATGGTGTGTGTGTCTGTTTATCAGATTGTCCAATCCATGCAAGTGATCATAAAAGCTTTGTGGAATTGTAATTTCATTCCTAAACTTTAATAGTGTATGACACCAAATATCACTGGGTGATCCAATTGCACAGTTCATGAAGTAAGACCAAAGACGCTTAGTCTTAGGGACCAGAGATGCTGCAGCCTGTCGGAGACTTCCCATTGATGTTGGTGTCGCTGCTTCCGGTTCTGCTGTGACACACATCCAGCCAGTCCCTTACATTTTTTTCATTTCCGTTGTCTCGGCCATCCAGATCTCTTGCTGATTCCACATCTCTTTGCACCACGGACCGTAAGAACACCTGTAGGTCGGGGGCTGTTGGTTGGCACGTCTCCACAAGCATTCCCATTGAGGCAGACTATACAAATCCATATGCTGCACACCACGGACACCCACGTAAACATCCTTGGTCTTCTTTCATGAACTGTGCAATTGGATCACCCAGTGATATTTGGTATCATACATTGTGGAATTTAATTTCATTCCTAAATTTTAATAAAGTGTTTTTTTCTCTAGCGCTCATCGACAGACGTAGTCCTCGGTGATACACCACCTTCGGGTTATGTTACCTCCGCAGGAGCAGGACTAGACAGGAAATTAAAAAGCTCTGGCCACACCCTAGGGGCAGTCCCAGAGGGTATATCCTCTCTCTCTCTGCCTCAGCAAATCAGTTATTTTCTGTCTAGTTAGGAGTAAGGACCTAGATACCTTGCTGGGATCTTAGGTCCTGGCAAGAATTTTTTTCTAAAAGGATTTTTGGACAGCTTTTTTTCTCCAGTGTTCCTGTGAGATCTTCAAGCAAGAAAGCTGAACTGGGCGACGGGCTGGATGTTGAGATCCGGTGGTCACCCCAGTTCAGCCTACGAGCGCGTGCAGGCCATAGCTCCGCGCTGGGTCGGCCGCGACAAAGTCCCATTAAAAGGACTGAACCCGCGAGTTAAACGTCTCGCTGAAACGCCAAAGACCATGAGTCACGGCGTCCGTATCGGTCGACAGCCCTCCCGCCCCGGTGGAGAGGGGTACTGTCAGGAGTTGGTGCCCGCCTGGTTCCGGTATGGTGAGTAGTATGTTCCCCCTTTTTCCCTGACGGGTTTTGTGGTGAACGCGGGCCCCTCTCTGTATGGTAAGAAAGAGTTTCTTTCTATCCTATAACATGTCACAAATCCTCCTACTTTGAGTGTGATTTTATGTGTGCAAAAAGCCAGGAGGCTTGGTTTGGGAGCTAACAATCTATTGTATACATGTTTTTAAAGATGTAATCTGTGGCATTCTGGGAATCTTATGGGTTAAGTATAAGCTACCTACCAGTCAGAAGCCATGGACATGTAGACTGCCTTCCAAGTCAGATCTCCAGCTAATAGCAGGCCTCCCGAATGGCCATGCGGTCCGCCAGGGCCGGTACCGCCAACCACGCCATATCCCCATGCAGATATGGACCCTGCCACACATATTCCCCCACCTGTTTCCCTCGAGGGGGCCTCGGGACCCGCCGGTGTACAGAGTATAGAGTCATTTACAGCAATTTTGGAGTCTATGGTGGCTCGGGTGGAGGCGGCCTGTCAGGGACGGGGGTCAAGGAAGCGACCCCCGCCTACCCCTATACTATCTGACACCTCTGACTCTGATTCAGAGATGGTCACTGCAGTTGCAGGTTCCTCTGCAAGGGCTGCTATCCCAGGTAAAGCCCCCTCAGACAGTGAGGAGGACGCTTCTTCTCCTGCTATAATTCAGGAAGAAGCATTGGTGGACGCACTAGTTGTGGACCACCAGTCGTGGATCCGCCTATTTCCAGGCTGAATAAAGCCACGGTTATTCCAGTGGAGGACACTTCGTCCTTTAAGGATCCGGTGGATCGAAAGATAGAAGCGGAGTCCCGCACTATCTTTTCTCTGATAGGGTCAGCATTTAGACCAGTAATTGTTATTGGTCTAGTTTCCCAGACACTTACAGAATGGGCGAAAATGGTACGCCAAGATCTTAGGGGAAAAGATATTCCCCAGGAGACATCTGATTTGATAGAACAGATCATACAAGGGCTACGGTTTATCTGTGACGCAGCCTTGGACACTACTCCCTTGTTAGGGCATGCATCTAAGTTAGCAGTGATCCTCAGACGTGTGCTGTGGTTAAAATGCTGGTCAGCTGACCTAGGTTCCAAAAAGACTTTGACCAATCTCCCTTTCCAGGGGAATCGTCTATTTGGAGCCAACCTAGATGAAATCATTAAGGATGCCACCGGGGGCAAGAGTACTTTTTTGCCACAGGCTGCAAAAGCTAAGGAACTTCGCAACAAGCGAGGACCTTTCTTTACCGCCCATAAAGGGCGCCCGGCTGGTACTTCCGGGAAAGGCAAGACTCCTCCAGGAGGGTTCAAGAAGGGCTGGTCGGACAAGCAGAGGACCAACCCAGCCAAACCTGAAGTAAAGGAGTACACAGCCTGAAGGTGCGCCCCCCACCCGATTTCAGGGTGGGGGGACGTTTTCACCGGTATTCAGGACATTAGATCGAGCATCAACCACTACTACCGGTGCGATTCTTCCCTTCCAACATTTAAGTACAGGAAGCGGTAGTTACCGTTCCCTGTATAGATCTTTTCCTTTACCTTTTCCTAAGATTAGTCCCGATACCTCACAGGAATCGGATCTGATTGACCAGATAGGCCAAGTAGCCTCTAGTCGGGTGACTTCGGTCCCTGAGGTTCAACCAGAAAAGATCACCTTTCCTGATAACTATCAGGTATCTGATAAATGTGTGGGAACAGAAAACGACCAGACTTTCTCGGATGGTCGGGGCCAGATAGCTCTAGGGACGCCTGGTTCAGATCCAATCAGCGCCAGTGGTCCTAGAAATTCTAGGCTGGCCTCTTCAAGCCGGCCTGGCCGACTTGGACATGTTAGTCGCAGACGTTCCGTGGGAACTTCGTCTCAGGGAGTGTCTGTAGTCGCAAGGACCTATTTACCTTCGTGCTTTACAGTCGCTGGTTTTAATGGCCTGGCCATTGAGACCCAAGTACTGAAGGACAGAGGTTTGTCTACTTCAGTCATTCCTACCCTTATTAAAGCAAGGAAAGCGACTTCCAGCAAAGTCTATTATCACACATGGAAGACTTATATTGCGTGGTGCGAATCTTTAGGATTTCCTCCACGTACCTATTCGGTGTCTCGAATATTGGCCTTTTTGCAACAAGGGGTTGAGCAGAAGCTAGCCTTGAGCACCATCAAGGGTCAAGTTTCAGCATTAGCAATCTTCTTTCAGAAACCTTTAGCTACCAAATCCTTGGTGCGGAATTTCATCCAGGGGGTGCGGCACCTGGCTCCTCCAGTCCGCGCGCCCTTACCGCCCTGGGATCTTAATTTGGTTTTGTCGGTTCTACAGAAACCTCCCTTTGAAAACATCAGGGAGATTCCCTTGCTTACTTTATCCCAGAAGGTGGTCTTCTTGGTGGCTATTACTTCTGCTCGCAGGGTGTCAGAACTGGCTGCATTATCATGCCAGTCCCCATACCTAGTGATTCATAGGGATAAGGTAGTACTTCATCCTAAGCCATCTTTTCTTCCTAAGGTGGTTTCAGATTTTCATCTGAATGAAGATATTGTACTACCTTCCTTGTGTCCTCAGCCCAAGCATCATCGGGAACATGCGTTGCATTCCTTGGATGTGGTTCGGGCAATCAGGGTATACCTGAAAGCTACGGAATCATTCCGTAAGACGGATTCACTTTTTGTGATCACGGATGGCCCCAGAAAGGGTTTGCCTGCATCTGCCGCGACCATTGCCAAATGGATTAGACAAACGGTGGTACAGGCTTATTCTATTAAGGGTCAGAGTCCTCCGTTCCCTGTTAGGGCGCACTCCACTCGAGCGCTCAGTACTTCCTGGGCCTTTCGCCATCAGGCGTCAGTGGTCCAGGTATGTAAGGCGGCCACTTGGTCGTCGGTACATACCTTTACTAAATTCTATAAAATTGATGTGACGGCATCGGCGGATGCCTCATTTGGCCGCAAGGTTTTGCAGGCCGCAATTTGAGGAGACCGGTGGTCTACCTCGAGGGTTTTTTTTTTCTGTTTGAAAATTTTTTTGTTGAGTCTCATCATTAAGGATGAGCATTGTAAACTTCTAGTTGGCACCGGTTGGGCCTTCTAGATTGGGATTTGATTTCCATTTTCCCACCCCTCAGTTGTGATACTGCTCTGGGACGTCCCGAAGGTGGTGTATCACCGAGGACTACGTCTGTCGATGAGCGCTAGAGAAAAATGGATTTTTGTAAAATCTTACCGTAAAATCCTTTTCTCTTAGCTCATCGACAGACGTAGTCCCCGCCCCTCTGTTTTGGAGTTGGGTTGGGTTAAATTCTCTAAGCACTGCTTTTTCACATAACTGATTTGCTGAGGCAGAGAGAGAGAGGATATACCCTCTGGGACTGCCCCTAGGGTGTGGCCAGAGCTTTTTAATTTCCTGTCTAGTCCTGCTCCTGCGGAGGTAACATAACCCGAAGGTGGTGTATCACCGAGGACTACGTCTGTCGATGAGCTAAGAGAAAAGGATTTTACGGTAAGATTTTACAAAAATCCATTTATAATCACTTGCATGGAATGGACAAACTGGCACACACCGTGCACTCCATTAGGAGTGAAATCATTACTTGTACTCTTTGAATCCTTGCACTGAAGTTTTGTTTGTTATCATTTTCTGCCTACAAATGGTCCATAGAGGTTCAGCGCTGTGGCCCTTCGATTTGCCCGAAAAGCCACCAAAGGTGCTCAGCTCAAGAGCGAATGGGGCCTTAGCCAGTGGCTCCTTCTTCTATCATAACTGTTACAACATTTTAACCTGTTTATACATATACAGAGGGATATAGGCTATAGGCCGAAGTTGCACAGGTGCTGAGGCTCAAAGACCATGAATGGGCCATGTGTTTATGCCGCTTAAGCCATTAGGTACTGCATGCAGGCAACCCATGTAAGTGTATGGGGACGCAGCGTACTGACACAGCTGCTTGTCATAATTTGCTAGGTGTGTGGGTAAGCAGCCCAGAATGCACACGGTCTGTGTTCACAGCTGCTCACCCATACTGGCACACCTGTAATGTACTTATATGGGCTGCCTGCACTAAGTATCTGGTGACGCAAGCCACATAAACACATAGCCCCTTCATGGTCTGTGCACCTTAGCGCCCATGTGAATGAGGCCTTCAAGGTACAATTTCTGTGTTTTTAGATAGCACAAAGCCAGGGAGTAGAATTTTGTTCTTACAAGATGATTTTAATTTACAAGCTAGCCTGCATGCTCTGGCTGATTGGGCAGTAACTTTGCAATTGAAGTTTAATGTTTAAAACCTGGGAGTTAAGGCCTCCTTCACAAGGGGCAATTCTATCTGTGTCCCATGCAGTGCCATGTTTACCACTGTGTCCCAATATGACATCCATATGGGTGCTGTTGCATGTCCCTGAATTCATCCTGGATGTGTCAGGGCCGTGCATGCATGGATGTCACATTGGCAGCAGTGGCTGTGTCCATGCAGCTGCTGCATCCTAATAGACATCTATGAGACTGCTGGCATGGGGATGTACACAACACTTGTGTATCCCCTTGCCAGTAAAATACGGCCCTGCATGGGGCTTGGATGTAAAAGCCCTGTGTGAACTAGGCCTAAAAACATTCATGCATTCCACAGGGGTATACAGCTGGGTGAGTCAAAGGGTCAGGGTGTTCTGGTAGACCGTTGATAACATATTGCAATGCAATACCAAGCAAGATATTTATTTTCTTGTATAAAAAGGGGTATAGACTCCAGATACACTTCTCCATGCACAAATCGTTAGTGGGACTTCATCTTGAATATGCATTTCAGTTTTGGACTCCAGTTCACAAAAAATATGTCTGAGTTTGTTCATATAAAAGTGAACAGGTAGAGTCCAGTGGTCTGAGACACACATGATGTCTTTAATCACTTTGGGGCATCATCATCTCTCCAACAGTTCCAAGTCCTCTTCCTGCTCGTCTGGGGTTTTTAGAATTCCAGCTCCTCCTGTTTTATTCTTCACAATGTGAAACAAAGCAAAAATTCAGCAGAAGGTGGATACTCCTCATATTGAGCACTGTTGGGTTGGGGTGCAATCCTAGGAAGGTGGAGTTCAGTGTCCGATATAAATACATGTTAGTTTAATCATAATAATAAACTGCTCTCATTTGCTGTCTTTTGCTTTGTTAAAAATGCAGATGAAAGCTTTTTATTTTATGAGTTCAATATGGAGTAGAATAAAAATACCTGCTAACCAGAAATTGGAGAGCTGCCCTGTGCAAACTTCCTATGTTATCTCCAAGAGTCTAATTAACCCTCATAGTTATCTTGTGACTACAGAACAATTATTCTTTATATCAGGGGTGTCCAACCAGCGGCCCAAGGGAGTTTAGCGTGCAGCCCAGGCATGTCTGGAGGGACGCAATGCCGTCATAGAAGCCATCGGCCGCCAGGGAAAAGCTAGGCACAGACGTGTATGAAGGAATACCGGGGATGCAGTGCAAGCATAGCAGCCCTGGCGGCCAGTACTGAGAATCCAGCAACACAGGCATAGCTGGAGGGATGCCAGGGCTGCCAGTGTTTGTATTAGCACCAGCAGCAGTGAATACAGGTACTCCCGATAGTGCTATGCAATTAAATGCTGCATGGCAGTAACTAGGGGGGTGCTGGGGTGGGCCGAGTCCCTCCCACAACCTTCCACACAGCACATAGTGCTGTGTGGGGAGGTAGAGGGAAGGTTGTGGAGGGGGGGGGAGCAACTAAAATCTGTAGGGTGCAGCCCACCCCAGCACCCCCTTAGATACAGCCATGTGGCTGTATGTTGCCGTCTTTTACTTTTATAATAAAAAATATTACAATAAAAATTAAGTTTTATTACTCAGGTACGCTAGGTAATCTTCTCAGTGATCGGTAACTGCTGATATGCCCGACTTTTTCTGCTTATCAGCTATCCCTCTTCCTAGTGTATTTTCTGTGTGGCCCAAGACAATTCCTCTTCTTCTAATGTGGCCCAGGTCAAAATGTTGGACACCCCTGACTTATATAGTGAAGAGTAGAATTGAGAAATGGTTTGAGTGAATTAGCAAAAGACAACTGGGCAGGGCTGACACCACTCAGTGCACAAAAAATGCTGTGTGTTGTCATCCCACAACAGGAATTAGGAGCCAAGTGCATGTCTGCCAGATCATCTTACTTGCAGGGCCCTAAAATGGATAGAACATTTGTGAATGTGCATGTGCTACAGAGATGTACTTTTCTTTTCATTTTGCCTTGACATATTCTCTTCAGCCACTACCAAAATCTGATATAGAAGTGTTGGGTGGGCAAACCGCATAAGAACATGAAAAATGTCCCTGTAGACTATAATGTTTTGTCTTATATTTATACTGGTATGTATTATTCTGTCCAGGTAAGAGCAATCCATACTGTGAGATTACGATGGGCTCCCAGTGCCACATCACCAAGACCATCCAGGACACTTTAAACCCCAAGTGGAATTCCAACTGCCAGTTCTTCATTAAGGATCTGGAGCAGGATGTTCTCTGTATCACTGTCTTTGAAAGGGATCAGTTTTCTCCGGACGGTCAGTACTGGCAGTAGTGTGTTGAAACTGTATAGTGTGTAAAAATAAGAATTTATTCCTACTGAGAGGTTCCCCACTGTACTCTGATAAATGGCTGAGCACATTTTGCTTGTCGGGTTTATAGATCCATCAAAGATGTTTGGGTTCTGAGGGGGCACTTCAGATCCTGTTCAGGTAAGGCTGGGTTCACACATATGCAGCCGTGGTGTCAGTGCAGCAGTCCAGTGCGGTTCGGTTTATCGGTTCAGGTGCAAATTTTTACCTGAAATCACAACTGAACTGGACCTAAAATTGCACAAGACCCTTTTTAAAACCGCACCACAGTCACCCTGCACATGTGAACCGCCTCCATTGAAAGCCGGTCCGCTTCACATGTTATGCCAATTGGATGCCGTTAAAAAAAACAAATTTGCATATATGTGAACTGAGCACAGCCAGATGCACCTTCTGGCTGCTGGCTCCATCTTCACTTCACTTTAGAGGAGCTTGTATGGCAACTATACCCAAACATACAATTACACTTTCACATTCAGGCTCTGTCATTCAGCAATAGCACTGGTATGTTGTAAAAGTGGTATGCAAACATTTCTCATTACACATAACAGATACTTCATCAACCTGTGCAAGGGAACAAATTAAAATGGGAAAAATATACCAAGCTAGATGTGCGATAGCACACACTGCCTGTTTAGAGCCAACCCACATTGCTCCCTAAAACACAGCATCCCTTCAAGACTTCTGTCAAGGAATAAAATTAAGGTCACCCATAATCGAAATAGATTACATCTATTGCATGCAGAATAGAAAGCAGTCTCAACGTATAAAGTAGTATATGGTATAAGCATTACTTATAGTGGCCCATTAGGGTGTATTTACTAAAACTGCAGACTGCAAAATCTGGTGCAGCTCTGCATAGAAACCAATCAGCTTCCAGGTTTTATTGTCAAAGATTAAAGTTGAACTATAGACAGAACTTTTTTTCTCATTTTGGATAGGGTAAGGAAGGTTTATAACCCCTGTCAGTTTATTTTTTGCCATCTGTGTCCCATTGGAGAGATTTCCCTTTACTTCCCCTCCCATAACCAAAACAAGGAAGTGAGAGGAAATCCCTTCAAGTTAAAGGAAACTCTTGGGGACCCCCAGGTCACCAGAGCTAGTGTCCCGATTGGAAGATTTCCCCTCTATTACTTTTTTGGGGACAATCCAAAATGTGGGATTTTCTTTTACTTTCACTTTTAGTGATAATGGTAAACAGGGCAAATAGGGAGGGTGAATTTTCCTAATGGGGACACTAACAGAAATAAAAACTGACAGAGAATCTAATCCCTCTCCACACACACACACAAAATGTACCCTTTAGTTTTACTTTAACTGAAGAAGCTGAAGTTAGAAACTGACTACCATGCACAGTTGCACCAGATTATGCTCTCTCCAGTTTTAGTAAATCAACCCCTGTGTGTTAACTATTCACAGCAAAGTAACGGGTTCCCTTAATAGAGAGAAATATCTAGTATTTCTAAGAGCATGTGGCTTTCCTTCCATCCTCCCAAGATTCAGTGCTTGGTGCTCAGGTGTGGAAGGAGAGTCCTCAGCCATGTGTAATCCTCAACCAATCCAAGTTAGAGCTAAAACAAGTTTTATATATATATATATATACTTGGAGGTATATCCCTCGCGCCAATGGACTAGGTAATATAATATTTAGAAAATACAAATAGATTGTAAATGTAAATCAGATGCAGCTGCTATAGAAAGGGTAGAGATATGTTGTATATAGCCACAAGTAAAGTAAACCTATAGCGCTTGCTAAGAATAAACGAAGCTGATAAAAGTGCTTGACCAGTGCAAAATTGTGATTCCAGAGGAGTAAATATCAATGGGGATGGGTAAGCCTGATTGGCTATATTGTAAATGATAAAATACTAATAGTGCATAAATAATATATGAAATTGGGTATAATTGTTGAAAAAACACACTAAAGTGCTTGATGTGCTAGCAGTGACACAAATAATAAAAAAATATATATATAAGGGGTGTTGAAATGGAATGTGTGCAGCTGAGGAATTCAATTGAAGTGCCAGCAGTGCATATACAATAAATAATAATAAATGCAAATATCATGAATACACCAATGGTGCTTAATAAAAAAATAATTAGTAAAAGCAAGGTGCTCAATATGACATATAAAATAAATACAATAAAAAAAAGTAAATTAAATATCAGTGCACTGTGATTGTAAATAGTAATAATCAATAAATGCTCAAAAAAAGTAAAAAAAAAATAAAAAAAGCAGAGTTCATGGGTGACTTGTAGTGCAAATTATACAGGTATATTCCTGGGTGCAGTAAAGTGCAGGTGCTCTGTGCTCAGCTTCCAAACGGTCAAGTGGTGATACTTGTTTCCACCGTGGAGGGTAGTACGAAAACTCCCTCACCAGAAAGAATGGGTCTTGTATACCATATAGTATTAGGACCGGGTAACGCTTGTTTGGCCACCTGGACCAGGATAGGTTCTGCTGAGGGATGTAGTACCCCAATCCTCAGGGCTGTCAGCTTCTAATACACCTCCATCCGTGTGTCTGGCCAGGTTATGGAATGAAAGAAAGGCTCCAGATGGTGTAGTACCGTTTAAGGGTTTTATTAAACTTCCACAATACAAATCAAAAGAATAAAAACAATAAAACGCCAGCAGGAAGGAGCCCAGGAGTGGAGAGCGGTGAATACCATTATGCGTTATACTCGGCTCCCGTGACATAGACAGCGTGCGTTCCACCTTACACGCGTTTTGTCATAATGTTGACGTCTTCAGAGGTGGCGTAAGGTGAAACGCACGCTGTCTACGTCACGGGAGCCGAGTATAACGCATAACGTTAATCACCGCTCTCCACTCCTGGGCTCCTTCCTGCTGGCGTTTTATTGTTTTTATTCTTTTGATTTGTATTGTGGAAGTTTAATAAAACCCTTAAAGCCTTTCTTTCATTCCATAACCTGGCCGGACACACGGATGGAGGTGTATTAGAAGCAACAGCCCTGAGGATTGGGGTACTATATCCCTCAGCAGAACCTATCCTGGTCCAGGTGGCCAAACAAGCGTTACTCGGTCTTAATATTATATGGTATACAAGACCCATTCTTTCTGGTGAGTGAGTTTTCTTACTACCCTCCACGGTGGAAACCAGTATCACCACTTGACCGTTTGGAAGCTGAGCACAGAGCACCTGCACTTTACTGCACCCAGGAATATACCTGTATAATTTGCACTACAAGTTACCCATGAACTCTGCTTTTTTTACTTTTTTTTTTTTTTTGGAAATTCTTATGAATTTTTTTGAGCATTTATTTATTATTACTATTCACAATCACAGTGCACTGATATTTAATTTAATTTTTTTATTGTATTTATTTTGTATGTCATATTGAGCACCTTGCTTTTACTATTTATTTATTAAGCACCATTGTAGTATTCATGATATTTGTATTTATTATTATTTATTGTATATGCACTGCTGGCACTTCAGAATCCAATTAAATTCCTCAGGTGCACACATCCCATTTCAACACCCCTTATAGATATATTTTTTATTAATTTGTGTCACTGCTAGCACATCAAGCCCTTGAGTGTGTTTTTTAAACAATTATACCCAATTTTATATATTATTTATGCACTATTAGTATTTTATCATTTACAATATAGCCAATCAGGCTTACCCATCCCCATTGATATTTACTCCTCTGGAATCACAATTTTGCACTGGGCAAGCACTTTTATCAGCCTCGTTTATTCTTAGCAAGCGCTATAGGTAGCCCCTTTACTTGTGGTTATATACAACACATTTTTTTTATACCTGCTCCAGTGGGTGGATGGGGCCACAGAGGAGCAAAGCAAATATAAGTTTAAGATTTGAATGGAAAAAATAAAAGTATTCATTAAGTGGATTTAATCCCCTCTGCACTAAGCATTGATATCCACGAGGATTTACTAAGATCATATTAAGGCTCCATGTACACGAGACGTTAGAAAAAACGTCCTGCAAAGCTATTTCTGACGCCGGGAAAAAGCAGCTGTTAAACGTGCTTTCAGTAGCTTTTTCCATTTGCGTTATTGCACGTTTGGCCACGTTGCTTTTAGCAACGTTTTTCTGCCTCCATTCAAAATCAATGGCTCCCTATGGGAGCCTATTGATTTGAATGGGAGGCGCACCGCAAGTCAGATCAGGATGATCCGACTTGCGGCGCGACCTGCACTGTGAGAATCTTAAGGGGGAACTCCACCCAAAAATGGGAAAAAAATTGCGTGGGGTTCCCCCCCAGGTTCCAAACCAGGCCCTTCGGGTCCGGCATGGAATTTGAGGGTAGCCCCACGCCGAAAAAACGGCGTGGGGTCCCCCCCAAAATCCATACCAGACCCTTATCCGAGCATGCAGCCCGGCAGGCCAGGAAAGGGGAGGGGACGAGCGAGCGGCCCCACCCCCCCTGGACCACACCAGGCCACATGCCCTCAACATGGGGGGGTGTTGGTGCTTTGGGGCAGGGGGAGCTCTGCACCCCCCACCTCAAAGCACCCTGCCCCCATGTTGATGAGGACAAGGGCCTCATCCCCACAACCCTGGCCGGTGGTTGTGGGGGTCTGCGGGCAGGGGGCTGATCGGAATCTGGAAGCCCCCTTTAACAAGGGGGCCCCCCAGATCCCGGACCCCCTCCCTGTGTGAATGGGTATTGAGGTACACTGTACCCCTACCCATTCACCCCATAAAAGATAGTGTATGTAAATAAGGACAGGAGACGTTTTGGAAAGTTTATTAAAAATCTTCATCCGGCTCTTCGGGGTCTTCTCCTCTCCGGGGGTCTTCTGCTCTTTTGCTGTCCGCCCTTCTGCTGTCCTCTCTTCTTGTCTTCTCCTCTCCGGGGGTCTTCTGCTGTCTTCTCTCCGTGGGGTCTTCTGCTCTTTTGCTGTCCGCCCTTCTGCTGTCCTCTCCTCTCCGGGGGTCTTCTGCTGTCTTCTCTCCGTGGGGTCTTCGGCTCTTTTGCTGTCCGCCCTTCTGATGTCCTCTCTTCTTGTCTTCTCCTCTCCGGTCTTCTGCTCTTGTGCTGTCGGCTGTCGGCTCTCCTTCTTCCTCCGGTCCTCCTCCGACGACGTCTCCAGCGATTATGCCGGCCTCTGGTCTCTGCAGCTTATTATATAGCCATTAGGGGCGTGGCCGCCAGATGACATCATCGGGAGACCACGCCCCTTGTGTCACATGTGACGTCACATGTGACACAAGGGGCGTGGTCTCCCGATGATGTCATCTGGCGGCCACGCCCCTAATGGCTATATAATAAGCTGCAGAGACCAGAGGCCGGCATAATCGCTGGAGACGTCGTCGGAGGAGGACCGGAGGAAGAAGGAGAGCCGACAGCCGACAGCACAAGAGCAGAAGACCGGAGAGGAGAAGACAAGAAGAGAGGACATCAGAAGGGCGGACAGCAAAAGAGCCGAAGACCCCACGGAGAGAAGACAGCAGAAGACCCCCGGAGAGGAGAGGACAGCAGAAGGGCGGACAGCAAAAGAGCAGAAGACCCCACGGAGAGAAGACAGCAGAAGACCCCCGGAGAGGAGAAGACAAGAAGAGAGGACAGCAGAAGGGCGGACAGCAAAAGAGCAGAAGACCCCCGGAGAGGAGAAGACCCCGAAGAGCCGGATGAAGATTTTTAATAAACTTTCCAAAACGTCTCCTGTCCTTATTTACATACACTATCTTTTATGGGGTGAATGGGTAGGGGTACAGTGTACCTCAATACCCATTCACACAGGGAGGGGGTCCGGGATCTGGGGGGCCCCCTTGTTAAAGGGGGCTTCCAGATTCCGATCAGCCCCCTGCCCGCAGACCCCCACAACCACCGGCCAGGGTTGTGGGGATGAGGCCCTTGTCCTCATCAACATGGGGGCAGGGTGCTTTGAGGTGGGGGGTGCAGAGCTCCCCCTGCCCCAAAGCACCAACACCCCCCCATGTTGAGGGCATGTGGCCTGGTGTGGTCCAGGGGGGGTGGGGCCGCTCGCTCGTCCCCTCCCCTTTCCTGGCCTGCCGGGCTGCATGCTCGGATAAGGGTCTGGTATGGATTTTGGGGGGGACCCCACGCCGTTTTTTCGGCGTGGGGCTACCCTCAAATTCCATGCCGGACCCGAAGGGCCTGGTTTGGAACCTGGGGGGGAACCCCACGCAATTTTTTTTCCCATTTTTGGGTGGAGTTCCCCCTTAAGATTCTCACAGTGCAGGTCGCGCCGCAAGTCGGATCATCCTGATCTGACTTGCGGTGCGCCTTCCATTCAAATCAATAGGCTCCCATAGGGAACCATTGATTTTGAATGGAAGAAAAAAAACGTATAACGTGGCTGAACGTAGGTTCGTCACGTTTAGTCACGTTCGGCCGCGTTTCTGCGTTTGAAACGTCGGGAAACACACGTTCGAACGCAATATAATTGCGTTCTAAAAAAAGTCCCTGAACGCAACTGCCTGCAAATGACTGTAAACTACCATGTGTACATGGACAGATAAGATAACATGGAGCTGCGTTCAGGGACTTCTGAAAAAAACGCCCAACTGCTCCTAAACGTCCATTTCCAGCGTCCCGTGTACATGGAGCCTTAGAGTACATTCCAAAAAAATGAATCCCTACTAAAGTAAATTGTTGTGCGGTATCACTGTTCTTGATGTGGTTACTACCAAAAGAGTTATATCAAAATATGAACACTCTAAATACTGTAGAAATTCCTAGACATTATATATTTTATGATAGCCTGAAGATTAGCATAAAGTGACCAAGGCCTTCTTACGCCCTTCTTTTAGATTTCCTTGGACGGACAGAAATACGAGTAGCGGACATTAAGAGAGACCAAGGCTCAAAGGGTCCAGTTACCAAGTGTCTGCTGCTGCATGAGGTCCCAACAGGCGAGATTGTTGTCCGGCTGGACTTGCAGCTGTTTGATGAACCATAGGAAGACTTGCACAAGCCGCATTTTCCTTCCAGCGCCTCATCCACAGAGCCCTTCACAATGGTACATCGCCAAACCCGGATCCGACCATGTCGCTTTGCCGTCACAGATTTTTAATTGGGATTGCCATTTTCTAAGAAAATGTCCGTGTTTTATATGTGGGACTCCATTTTAGATTTTAGCCGGTTGTATTTTTTCCTTTTCTGGGTACTGATGACCTTCGCTGTGATAGGAACATTTAAAACATGTTCTGTTTCCTCTCCCATCACTAACTGTATATTAAGCAGACGGTACATTTAAGAGTTTGGAAGGGAATACTGCAGGATTCAGGTCCAGCTACCCATGATTCCTTGCTGCTAGAGCATGACATGCCCTGTCAGGCTGGAACCTTTTAGTTCTATACCCACTGCAGAATCATGGGAAGTCTGTAGAATATTTGACCAAAATAATTTAGAGACCAAGTCATGCAATATTCATGGACTCTACACTAAGTTATTGTTTTAGAACACTCCTCATCAGTTGTTACATTTCATTATTGAGGGTTTTTCTTTGTCTTTTTCTAATGACAAGGTAAGGCGAGTTACAAAGTTTTATGCTAAAAAAAAAGTTTTAATATTCAGTCCATAGAAAAGTTTAGAAGCTACACTTGTACTGTACTCCTGTATATTTATGGAAGATCTCATAGGACCTTAAATATCGATATTGGTGTTCCTTAAATAAGAACTAGAGTTACTTCTCTCCACCAGTCAGCATCAGAGCTGCCTTGAAAGTCTGAATCTGATTGGTTGCTGTAGGGAAAAAAGTCCACTCCCTAGTAAGCACACATTCTTCCATATGGTCCTGTATGGTTTATATTTATTTAAAGGTTCCTTACAAGAGATTTTTGCCCTGATTTCCTTAAATTATTAAAATCAGATATAAAGAAACTCTTTAGCTTAAAAGGAAAATTCTATAAAAGCATTCTGTGAAAGATGACTCTTTATATGTACCGTGCCTAGGCAGTACGAAATCCTTTCCTAACTCCCCTGAAGAACTAGAACTACAGCCTCTCGCAGTATCTGCAGCATTCAACATGTTTGTGGACATTGGTTGCCTTATTCCTCCCCCCCCCAGCTGTGGTTCCTCCATCTGCCCTACATGAGCTACTGTGTCCTGTATTGATGTAACCCTGAGGGTTGCAGGTGATGCAGGCATGTGGCTAGCAGTTTAAGCCACTCAAAATTCTTCTGAAAGCCACAGCCCTTCAAGAGGGTGAAGGTGAGGACTTGTCACCCACCAGAGAGGTAAGTATTAAGAGTCGACTTTGGTACACTGCTTATTCTGGAGTGTTTTTCAAGCAACATAGTTGCTTTAAGGGCCAATTGTATCCTGTGTGATTCATTCAAAAACTGCAATGACACCTAGTGCTTTGGCAAAATGCAGACATGCTGCATTTTATTGCAGCACACTGGGCCAAATCGCACTGCAGTGAATGAGGTTTGTTTTGTACAAATCAATTAAAGCTCCGACAGAACGAAAAAAAAAAAAAAGAGCAGTGTGATGCGCACCACACTGCCCCCCTAGCGCAGTTAGCGAAGGAGAGCTGTCGCAGTGGTAAAGCGCTGCAGCAGCTCCCCTAATAGTGTTAATTCGCCCTAAAGCGTATCTAAACACAAAAAATGTTCTATATTGCAGTTTACCAGTCCTTAGATGTGGTGGCTGCATTATTTTCCTTTTTTCACGCTACCACCCTTAGTGTTTGTAAAAGAAAAAAAAAATAACAAACATGTCATGCTTACCTGCTCTGCACATAGCAGCCCTGATCCTCCTCTTCTCGGGTCCCCTGCTGGTGCGCTGGGCCTCCTCCCCCTTACTGAGCTCCCGAGGCGGTGTCTATAAGAGACAGAGAGCGTGGCTCAGCCCTGCCCCCTGCTCACTGGCTGTGACTGACAGCAGTGGAAGCCAATGGCTCCTGCTGCTACATCTTAGCCAATGAGGAAGGAGAGACTTGGGAGAGCTGCTGCTCTCGTATACATCGCTGGATCTGGCTTAGGTAAGTATTGGGAGGGCTGAGATGGAGCTGCTCACTGAAGTATTTTTTATCTTCATGCATAGAATGCATGAATGTAAAAACCTTCAACGTTTAGAACCACTTTCATTGACATCTGGTGATCCTGCCAGTAACACACTTTCTGTTCCTTCATGTCTACATTAATTCTTCCATTGTATCTATGGAGTTAGCAATTGTTGTCATTCAGACTGGACTTCAAACATGTCTGCCATTGTTCACCCCCATTACATGGTAGTTTTATGGGAGTAGTAGTTTATACAAGAATGTTTGTGGTTTTTTTTTTTTTTTTTAAGCTCAATGGAAGCGTCGAGGACACTGCATTTCTGGCAGGATCAACAGGTATTTTCCGTACTTGCTGAAAATGCTCTTAGTTCAAAAAATGAAAGCTAATGCAACCATCACATTCAAATAATTTTTTAAGAAATATTCTGAGAGGGAGGATTTACTAAAACAGGAGCACACATAATCTGGTGCAGCTGAGCATAGTAACCAATCAGCTTCTAACTTCAGCTTAAGTTAAGCTTTGACAAGAAACCTGGAAGCTGGTTGGTTTCTATGCAGAGCTGCACCAGACTCTGTGTACTCCAGTTTTAGTAATTCCCTCCCCATGTTTATTTGTACAGTTCTCTATTTTATGGTTCGAAGGTTGGTGGCACATGAGCGTTTTTCTTTTCGTCTAACGCCATACAGGAGCTTTTTTATATCTATAAACTTTCAGATGATGTCGGTTTCTTCTAGAAATCTCTGCTCGCTGAAAAGGATGAGAGAGTCCTCCAGTGAGATTGACACTGACACAATGTAGATGCTCATGCTTACAGTCAGGATTGTGTACACTGCCAGGAACCCTGTCATGTTCTTTGTCTGTGACTGAGGAGAATAGAAACAAGATGGAGCCAATCACCTAGAATTTTCAGAAGGACACTAGCAAGGTCAGCCCTCATACTTTTTCATGTCAGGAGTTTAGAGCTGAGCCCTGATGTGCATTTGCAAGGTAAAATCCTTCCTAGATGTACTTCATAGGCCATTTTAGGAAGGCTGAGAGTTACTGGACCAACTCATACCAAGGAGCAATGGCCAAGGGAATGTCATTGATAGACTGCAGTTAGATGTTTCTCCTGTGGTGTTGCAGCAGATATCACACAGTTATCCTAGTTAGATATTATTTAGCTAAGTTGGGGTCAGTGGACTATACATTTGGCAACAGAAAGATGTGGGAGTGAGTCAGCTAGAACTGCCTGCCCCCGCATCCTCTCAAGAACACAGAGGTTGTGTGTGCGTGCTCCACTAGTCTCTCTCTTTCTCTTCCTATATGTAAAGACCATAAATACAAAAACCGGTGCAACAACCTCCTAAAATAGTATCATGGCTGTATCACCGGTGCTCAGTCAGAGGCCTCATCCACAATGGTTAATCCAACAGAAAAAGACGGCACCACGGAGAATGCTCTGCAATCATAGGCTTTAGTCAACGGCTAAGAAACCGTCATAGGATGTCAAAGCATTTCAGCCAAAATTGGCGTTATTCAGGACTCATTGCTGATGGCTGAAATGCATTGACATCCTGTGGCTGTTTGTTCTCTGTTGAATAAAGCCTATGACTGTAGAGCATTCACAGTGGTGCCAGCTTTTTATGCTGAATACCGATGTAAAGATCATATTCTCAGTTCGCATATTTACAATACTAGAGTGTATAGTAGCTTGGCCTTTAAAGACTTTGTGGCCGAGGAGCAGCACTCCTAGCACCCAACATACCGCCATGATAGGTCACATCATTCTTCTTATAAAACATAGGAGTTGATTTCCTGTTGCACATTGTGGTTTAGCCAGGCTTATTGATACAGGCCAAAGCCCATATCACCCTGGTACATTTAGATGAAAGAAAGCTTGATGGTTGACTATTGAGCTTATACATGAGTAAAAAGGTTTTAGGAACAGTGAGGTACAAAACTAAACAAATTACAATATCCCATAGCAACCAATTAGAAATCACCTGAGTTGACCTCAGTAAGCTGAAATCTGGTTGCAATAGGTTAGTGTAGTATGGACACCCTCACTACTTTCGTGCTGCCTTATTGAACAAACATGCCTGAGTTATTGAGGTACAATATTCTGTAAACTATTTTTTTTCACTATTTTAGTCGTTATTGACTATCTGAAAGTCTTTTTTTTTAATAGACACATTATCATGTATTGATTCGGTTGATCGGTATGGCTATTGGCCTGTCATCCGCACAGTGATAAGGCTGCCATTTTGTGAGCTTCTTGATAGTGTTGCTAGTTCTTTGACAACACTGTCAGATTCAGGTACTACCATGACACTGAAAATGTGCAGAGATCCCTTCAAGACACAATTCTGGGTGTGAATAGTTAATTCAAAGCAGCCAATTCAGATAAAGGTCTATGTCAGGGCTCTGCGGCAGAGGACCATGGGAACCCCACACTTGTCTGCTCTTGTTCAAGAGCGTTGGCGGTGCTTACCGTTGAGACTACTGAATACTGCCGTTAGAGTCTGATAATTAATTTATTGACATTGTGTTTTAATATGGTACGTATGCCACTATGGCAACTCCTATAAATGCTTTTTAGCCTCTAGGCAATATCATGTCTTTCTTTTTTAATTATAGTCCAGAATGGATGCACATCATTGCACAAATTAACATTTCACTAGACCTTGGTGACCTGCTTCTCTCCAGCTGTTGTCAAGCTTCAGAGGATGCTGGGAGTTTTACTTCAGCAAAGGGAAGCCCCAGGTTGCCAGTCTGTGATATAACTTGGGGGGGGGGGGGACTACAGACCACTGTAATATAACTGTATTTTGGAATATTGTAGGGGTTTCAAAGTCTTCAGCGTTTACATTTCATACTTAAATATTTTAGTTTTTATTTATTAGGGACAGTGTTGAATTTTGCACTCACCATTTTTTCTGAGGAAAGCTTCTTGCCATACATTTGGTTACATTGAAGGGAATCATTTCCAAAAGAAAAGCATGTATTTGTTTGCCATATTACGGCCTATACCTTTAAAGTATTTTGTTTTTATGTAAAAGTTGCTGTCCTGCTTTCTTGGATAATTTTTACTGATGTTAAAATAATAAGTAGGCCACTGGCGGCCGTTTTGTTCAGGTTCATTTTTAATCAGGGTCCTGTAGAGCTGATTTCATCCCCCCCAAAATTGTTTTAAGTGATTGCTGGCAAGTTAATTCACACACTGAACTATAAGATCTCCTAGGGACTTGTGTGGTGAGATACCCACCAGATTTTCCAGTTGTGTCTACATTCTGCACCCATTACATGCCATTGTCACCTTCCATTCATGAAGAATAAGCAGGGAATGGTACCTACAGACATGGGAACATTCGCCTGACTGATCCATCAAAGGTAGGATTGGGGAATGTTTGCGCGTCTTTAGGCACTACACAACAGCAGCAGACATTCCCTGCCGGCACTGCCATGGGTAGGAGAGTTTGATTGGCTGGGTTGGATTTATACCTACCCTATAGAAA
Organism: Pelophylax lessonae; assembly: GCF_965119305.1. Taxonomy (NCBI): domain Eukaryota; kingdom Metazoa; phylum Chordata; class Amphibia; order Anura; family Ranidae; genus Pelophylax; species Pelophylax lessonae. The sequence continues at coordinate 100,814,726 of NC_138769.1, forward strand.
GGCCAGATAAGTCTAGTAAGCACTCCTCTCTTTCTACGCATGCATGTTCAGCCAATGTGGACGTTCCCTTTTTGACCACAATCTCTTGTTGAAGAACAAGATTTTGAGTCCATATTCTGAAGATTGACTCGTTTGTTATTCTGGCCTTATGGGAGGAGTGGAGACACAAACTAATGCAGAAAACTCTCGCCCCTGGAATCTTATAATGAGACATACCAGGACTAGAACCCAGTTTTAAGAGGAGCTGGTTATACGGTGTTCTGTCTTTAAACCATTTTGACACTTTCAGTGTATTGTCCAGTTAGCTGAACTGCAACTTGTAGACTTCTTGTCTGTCCAGCCAACATATCAAGACATTTTATCGCCTATTCTGTGGTGTATGATTTTCATGTTGTTTTGGTGGGGAATAAAGTTTATTAAATCTATTAGTGAAGTATTAAAATGTGTCTGTTTCATTTCTCCATGTCAAAGCCCATGGCCTATAGTGTGCTTGCTCTGCTCATAATTGCTGACCTTTTATTGACACAGAAGCTTCACCCTCTTCACTGGGAACATCCACAACCATGGCCAAGGTTTGTGCACATGAGCCTTTGATCAGGCCTGATCCCACTGAGCCAGCATCCCAGCTCAATAGAAAACAGTTCCCCTCAGGACAGGATAATTGTTGCCTAAAATAATTTCAGAGGCCATTAAAGAAAAATTTCAATGCAAAACGGAAGGCATTCTACGCCCAACAAAAATACTTTGAATTTGGTACCCAGTCTAGTCGATTGTTAGCACACATGGCTAGACAGCAGGTATCCAGCTCTGTGATGACTAAACTAATACGTGTAGATGGAACTGAGGCTCCTACAACAGGGGAAATACTCACCTGCTTTCATGAGTTTTATACCAATATGTATAATGCCACTCTTGCATACACTAGACAGGATATAGACAATTACTTGGAAGATTTGAGTTTTCCCACCTTGACCCAAGAACAAGTATTGATATTAGATGCGGATATAACAGAAGATGATGTCAAGGAAACGGTGGCCTCTAAGGCAGCTTGAAAGGCGTCTGGACCGGATGGCCTTACCCTGAAGGTTTACTGCAGATACTTGGATATCTTAGCACCCATAGTAACACAAATCTACTCCAAGGCATGTCAAGAGGGTAGACTGTCGCCATCTATGTATTCAGCTACAGTAGTACTTGTACCCAAGCCCGACAAAGATCTTGCTAAATGTGCTTCTTTCTGTCCAATCTCATTACTTAATATAGACTAAACGATTCGAATACAAATTTTTGCCAAACGCCTTAATTCTGTAATACTAAGTATGATTCACCCAGAACAAACCGGCTTTATGCCTGGAAAGTCCACCTCTATTAACCACTTAAGGACCAAGCCTATATCTGAAACATGTTTACAAGTTAAAATCAGTATTTTTGTGCTAGAAAATTACTTAGAACACCCAAACACTATATATATTGTTTTAGCAAAGACTCTGGAGAATAAAAGGCTGTCGTTGCATTATTTTTTATCACGATATTTGTGAAGCAGTCTTTCAAAACGCAATTATTTTAGAAAAAATACATTTCACTGAATTTAAAAAAACTTAAACAGTAAAGTTAGCCCAATTTTTTTGTATATTGTAAAAGATGATGTCATGCCGAGTAAAAAGATACCTAACATATTATGGTTCAAAATTGCGCACACTCATGGAACAGCGACAAACTACACTACTTAAAAATCTCCATAGATGACGCTTTAAAAACTTTTAACGGTTACTTGTTTTGAGTTACCGAGGAGGCATTTTCTAGAATTATTGCTTTTGCTCTGGCGATCGCCGCGATACCTCACATGTATGATTTGAACACTGTTTTCATTTGCCGGCACAACTTATGTATGCGTTTTCTTTCGTGCATGAGCTCATGGCGACGGGGACGCTTTAAAAAAAAATATTTTTCCTTTTTATTTTATTTTTTATTTTTAACAGTTTAAAAAAAAAAAACTGATCACTTTTATTGCTGTCACAAGGAATGTAAACATCCCTTGTGGCAGTGACAGGTACTCTTTATGGAGGGGTTTGGTGTCTAAAAGATCCCAGACCCCTCCATTGCATGTCAAAGTATTCAAAATGCTGAAATCTGCATTTTTGAATACTGACAGTTATTTTTAAATGGGTGCCATTGGCAGCCGAGAAAACCGGAAGTGACGCCGCTTCCGGGATACTTCATAGGAGACTCGATCTAAGCCAAATCCGGCTTTGTTTAGGACTCCAACCAGCCGGCGGACGTGGAGACCCGGGCTTAGCCGCATCAGTTGTTATCTCCTAAAAGCCGACCACGGGCTCTAAAAAAAAACGGTACTGAGTTGATGCCTGCAGCTGCAGGCATCATCCCGATACAACCACTTCTTCAAGTGTAGGTACAGGTACGTTGGTTAGCAGGAAGTGGTTATTTGTAGGACGCAACCAATTTTACAAATATCTCCTAGAGTCTAGTGTGTTGTCGTCATTGGACACGGCCAAAGCCTTTGACTCATTAGAATGGCCTTTTCTACAGGCTGCACTACGATTCTTTGGATTTGGGGAGAAATTTAAAAAAAATGGGTTACTATTCTTTATGCAAACCCTGTCTCAGTTAATGGTCGGTTATCAGCATCTATACCATTGTACAGGGACGCCCAACAAGAATGTCCTCTGTCCCCACTATTGTTTGCGGTGGCTACTGAGATGTTGGCACTAGGATTCTGACAATCTACTTTCATTACGGGGATCACCTTGGGTAACAGATCTGATGTCATAGGCCTATGTGCTGATGATCTTATTTTATACCTACAAGATGCATCAGCATCCTTGACTGAAGTCATGCACAATATAGACAAATATGATGAATATACTGGTCTCAAAAAAAAAAAACTAGCAGATATCGGCTTTGATGCCTCTTTATCCTCAGACTTATTCCCACAATGCAACGGTCTGCCTGCTTAAGGTATGGTCCTCATTTAAATACCTGGCAGTAATTTTTACAGTATCACAAACAGGAGCTTTGAAACTTAACCTAGACACTCTGCTTCAAATAATCAAGCTTAAACTTAATTTCTCTGTCGCTCATTGACAGACGTAGTCCTCCTTGATTAATATCAACTCGGGTTATACTGCCCTCTACAGTAGTAGGACTAGACAGGAAAGAAAACGTTCTGGCCATACCCTAGGGGCAGTCCCAGAGGGTATATCCTCTCACTTCCTGCTACAGCAAATCAGTTTTTTTCTGTCTAGTTAGGAGTAAGGACCTAGATTCCTTGCTAGGATCTTCGGTCCTGGCAGGATTTTTTTTTTAGAAATACTTTTTTAGACAGCTTTTTTTCTCCAGTGTTCCTGTGAGATCTTCAAGCAAGTACGCTGAAACTGGGCGACGGGCTGGATGTTGAGATCCAGTGGTCACCCCAGTTCAGCCTACGAGCGCGTGCAGGCCATAGCTCCGCGCTGGGTTGGCCGCGACATAGTCCCACTGGACGGGGACTGACCCTGCGAGTTAAACGTCTCGCCTGGACGCCAATGACCAGCAGAGTCACGGCGTCCGTATTGGACGACAGCCCCCCCACCCCGGTGGAGAGGGGTTCTGTCAGGAGTTGGCGCCCGCCTGGTTCCGGTATGGTGAGTAGAATGTTCCCCCTCTCCCCTTGTCGGGTTTGTTGGTGGACGCGGGCCCCTCTCTGGGATGGTCGGACACTCAGTTTCTGGGTCTCCCCTCTATACTATAACAGGTCACAGATCCCCCAATTTTGAGTGTGATTTTGTGAATAGAAACCAGGAGGCTTGGTTTGGGAGCTGACGATCTAAAGTCACTATATGACTGGAAGGGTGACTGAAGTCAGTGGCAGACTACTAAAAGGCATTACCATGAAGATAGAGGTATCCTACCTGTCATAGTGTGTACACAGGCCGATGCCTATGCCTGAGTACTGCAGCCACAGATCGCTATCCCTCCAGAAAGCTGGTCACTTCCACAGGCTGCACAGCCTCCCGCAGGCCGAGGACACCTCCCACAGGCCGAGGCATTCCCGTAGGCCGCACAGGCCGAATGCACACCTCCCGCAGGCCGCTGCTAGCTTGCAAGCCGCCGTTATCCTATACAGACCACCGCCATTTTTTCTTGCAGATCGCACAAGGCCGCCATATTTGCGTAGCCTCGTGTCTCCAGCATGGGGGCGGCCATGTTTGAGGTGACCAAACAGCTCGTGGAGTAATTGGGAGGCGCCGGAAGGCGTGTAAAGGGGCGGAGCCGCCTCCTTGGCCCAGGGAAAGCAAGCCAAAGACTTCCTGTCTGTAACAGACAGTGCTGGAAGCAAGTTGATAAGAAACTTCTGTGCATCAGGTGAGCCTTGGGGTCTCTCTCTCTTTCTGAGGGGTCCAAGCAGGTAGACTGAGGGGCGCTATTGCGCTGGGGGACTAAGTTTAAAAAAACAAAAAAAAGAGAAAAATTTTTTTTTTCTTGCAATTAATTTTTTTGTGTTTGCTGGCCAGTGTCTTGTTACATGAATCCTGCCACACATGTATCCCCACCTGATCCCCTCGGGGTGGCCGCAGGACCCTCCAGTACCCCATTTGTGATGATGCATTATCAGCAGTTTTGGAGTCTTTGGTATCCCGGGTGGAGGTAGCCTGTCAGGGACGGGGGGTCAAGAAGAGCGACCCCCGCCTACCCCTATGTCATCTGATACTTAAGATACAGATTCTGAGCTGGTCATTGCAGCCCCTTTTCTGGGGTTGTTGTCTCAGGTACGGTCTCCTCAGACAGTGAGGAGGACGCTTCGGCCTCCGCCAAAGCACAAGAAGCGTTGGTGGAAGGTCGCCCGAGGGGGTCCCGACCCCGCGCCCACGGCCTCCCGCCCCGGCGGCAGTGCGCACATCGCCCGCAACTGCCGCGACACCACACTAGTTGTGTCTGTCCGGGACACCTTAAATCTTGAGGTTACACCGGCAGAGGTAGCTGAGACTGATATTCCTTTTGGTACTAGCAAGCCTACCAAAATGATGAAGGGTTTCCCTTGCTCAAATGGGGTCGTCTGTAAACGAGCCCCTGCTATTTCCAAACGCATTGCTAGGCGCTATCATTTTGAGGAATCCCTCATTACAAAGATGGACGGTACCACCAATAGTGGACTCACCGATTTCCAGACTAAATAAAGCCACTGTTATCCCGTTGGATTGACAGAATGGGCCCCACCCATCTCTAGGGTGGGGGGACGTCTTCACCGGTTTCCGGATCCAGGGCTTTCCAGAATCCCGGATAAAGGGGTTCGCAAGGTCATATGGTCGGGATACAAGATCGAGTTTCGATCACTTCCACCGGTGCGATTCTTCCCTTCCAAAATCGACATCCCCGGGTCGCTTAAAAAGCTTGGCGGGGGACAGCTTGATGCAACAAGCAGTGGTAGTTCCCATTCCTTGGAGGAGTTCTAGTCGAACCTGTTCACAATGCCCAGGAAAAAGGGCTAGGTGCTTCCAATTCTGGTCTTGGAAGAGATGGAGTCCATCCATACAGTGGTGGCCTCCCTGCATCAGGGGGATTTCCTGGCGTCCATAGACATTTAGGATGCCTATCTTCATATCCCCATCTTCGCAGGACATCAGCGTTTTTGTTGCTTTTCCCAAAGATCCCACCAGGAGACTGAACTATCTGGGCCTAATTTTGGATACATCCTTGGCAAGAGTGTTTCTCCATGCGGAGAAACTCCAGAAGATTCAGTCAATGATTCGGATGTTGCTGTCCGTCAACTGGCTGGGATTGATGGTCGCCTCTTTAGAGGCAGTACCGTTTGCCCAGTCTCATACCCGAATTCTCCAAAGAGGAGATTCTTCTCATATGGAATCGGAATCCCGATTCCCTGGACAAACGGATCCGATTGAGCGAGCGGACCAGGGAGGCTCTGGTCTGGTGGCTTCGGTCTACGATGCTCAGCCAGGGGAAGTCATTTCTTCTGATAAATTCCAGGTTACCGATAAATGTGTTGGAACTGAGAGCGATCAGACTTTGTCTGATTTACTGGACCGAGCAGCTCCAGGGCAGCCCGGTTCGGATCCAATCGGACTATGCCTCGGTCATGACTTATGTCGATCACCAAGGGGCACCAAGAGTGCCCTGGAGGCCATAGAAGTGACCAAAATTCCTATTGGGGGAACAGTTCCAGTTCTCTCCGCGATATTTATCACGGGGGTGGACAGACAGATTATTTCAGCCGTCAGATTCTGGATCAAGAGGAATAGTCTCTTCATCCGGAGGTATTTCACCAGCTGTCCCTTCATTGGGGCACCCCGGATATGGATCTGTTGGCAGGTTGGCTCACGCCCGCGATCCTCTAGCGGACGCAGCAGACGCGCTGATCGCCCCGTAGGGGAAGTATCAGCTACTGTATGTCTTCCCCCTTCTCAAGTTACTGCTGAGATTTCTCCGCAGGATAGAGGTGGAGGGAACTCCAGTTATCCCGGTATTCTGGGCTAGCCTCGTCAAGCCGGGTACGCCGACTTGGGCAAGACTAGTCGCGGACGCTCCTTGGAGACTTCTTCTCAGGGAGGATCTGCGGTCTCAAGGACCGATCTTCCATCGTGCTTTACAGTCGCTGGCTTTAACGGCCTGGCCATTGAGACCCAGGTACTGAAGGACAAGGAATTGTCAGCTTCAGTTATTCCTACTCGAATTAAAGCAAGAAAAGCGACTTCCAGCAAAGTCTATTATCGGACATGGAAGGCTTATATTGCGTGGTGTGAATCGTAGGAGTTTTCCCCCACGTACCTATTCGGTGACCCGAATCTTGTTTTTTTCTGCAAAAGGGGGTTGAGCAGAAACTATCCTTGAGCACTATCAAGGGTCAGGTTTCAGCGTTAGCAATCTTCTTCCAGAAGCCTCTGGCTACTCATTCCTTGGTGCGGAATTTCATCCAGGAGGTGCAGCACTTGGCTTCTTCAGTGCGCGCGCCCTTACCACCCTGGGATCTTAATTTGGTGTTGTCGGTTCTTCAGAAACCTCCCTTTGAAAATATCAGGGAGATTCCCTTGCTTACATTATCCCAGAAGGTGGCCTTCTTGGTGGCTATCACTTCTGCACGCAGGGTGTCAGAACTGGCTGTATTATTGTCATTCCCCATATCTGGGGATTCATAGGGATAAGGTAGTTCTTCATCCGAAGTCATCTTTTTTTCCTAAGGTGGTTTTCAGACTTTCATCTGAATGAAGATATTGTGCTACCTTCCTTGTGTCCTAAGCCCAGTCATCCTCGGGAATGTGCGTTGCATTCCTTGGATGTGGTGCGGGCAATCAGGGTATACCTGAAGACTACGGAATCATTCCGTAAGACGGATTCACTTTTTGTGATCACGGATGGCCCCAGAAAGGGGTTGCCTGCATCTGCCGCGACTATCTCCAGATGGATTAGACAGACGGTGGTACAGGCTTATTCTATTAAGGGTCGGAATCCTCCGTTCCCTGTTAAGGCGCACTCCACTCGAGCGCTCTGTACTTCCTGGGCCTACCGCCATCAGGCGTCAGTGGTCCTGGTGTGCAAGGCGGCTACCTGGTCGTCGGTGCATACCTTTACAAAATTTTATAAAGTTGATGTGATGGCATCGGTGGATGCCTCATTTGGCCGCAAGGTTTTGCAGACCGCAATTTGAGGAGACCGGTGGTCTACCTCGAGGGTTTTTTTCCGTTGGAATTTCTGTTGAGTCTCATCTTTTGATTGATGAGCCTTTTAAACTTCTAGTTGGCACCGGTTGGGCCTTCTAGATTGGATTTTGATTTCCATTTTCCCACCCCTCATTTGTGGCACTGCTTTGGGACGTCCCGAGTTGATATTAATCAAGGAGGACTACGTCTGTCAATGAGCGACAGAGAAAAATGGATTTTTGTAAAATCTTACCGTAAAATCCTTTTCTCTTAAGCTCATTGACAGACGTAGTACCCGCCCCTCTGTTTTTGAGTTGGGTTGGGTTAAATTCTCTAAACACTGCTTTGTGACATAACTGATTTGCTGTAGCTGGAAGTGAGAGGATATACCCTCTGGGACTGCCCCTAGGGTGTGGCCAGAACGTTTTCTTTCCTGTCTAGTCCTACTCCTGTAGAGGGCAGTATAACCCGAGTTGATATTAATCAAGGAGGACTACGTCTGTCAATGAGCTTAAGAGAAAAGGATTTTACGGTAAGATTTTACAAAAATCCATTTATCTGGGCCAAACTCCCTCTGTCAGTGGCAGGAAGAATTGTAATGATTCGCATACCTCAATCAGGCTCAAAATAGATTTCCGCTGCTGGGTCTAATTAGATAGGTAATTTGTAGTGCATGCACGAGGAAAACCACACACTGACACACGTTGTTCAGGTAAATGATACTTCCTGTTTTTATTTCGATTGTGCAAGGTGTTAAATAGTCAGTAGGCAGTGTCATAAGTTAGTACGTCATAAGCATAATATTAGCATGTAACAAATTATTTGCAGCTTTCTGGTTAGTCATGTCCATTATAAGGTAGTCCCCTTCGAGTTTATGAATGTTATCTTTTTTTTTGGAGGGCTCCGTGCCAAAGTGCAATCTTTCCCAGACATTCCATTGTGAATGGAGGGGGTATCTAGTAATGGCCATTTTGAGTAAGGGTACATAGAAAACATATTTGCATGTACAGAGAAGCAGACATAGAAAAATAGACATTTTGCTTAATTCACAAGTGTTCATTACATATCTTCACAGCCCACCTAAAATGGCTATATTTCTTCTGTCCCTCATACTAAAGTGCCTACTCACCTGGCCCATACTAGTTCACTACCCCCCTCGATACAGCCTGGAGAGGGCAGTCAGGTGCTATCTATCCCTACAACCCCATAGAACTGTGAAATTATGAACAGGGAGTGACTGTAGTGGGGTGAAGGGTTTGTCCTCTTCCATCATAAGGCGGTCTTCTTCTTTTTGGTGGAGAAATGTAGGTGTGCTATTGTCTACAGCTTTGCTCATTAGCTTCTTTACAAATGTTAGAATACAGCATACAATCAGGGCTAAAAGAACTAGGATTATTAGTACTCTTAAGCCCCGTACACACGTACCGATCGTCGGCCGACAGAACGTCCTACAAATGTTCGCGGCTGGTGTGTTTGTTGTTTGTCTGTTGAAAAGTGCTCTAAACTTGCCCAGGACATTTGTCTTCCGACAGAAAATGACGTCACTACGTTCCACGCACGTTCGCCGCTACAAAAGAGGAAGTGAGTGTTTGGCCGTGACCCTTCTGGGCATCTCGCGCTGATTTCGGTAGCATTTGTTTGGTTGACGACATTTCGCTATTTTCCGAGACATCGTTCGAGAATTTATTATGGCGACCGTGAATTCGTCCGTTGCTGTCGTTAGTGTTGGAGTTTTGGCTCTGAGACGACGTACGAGCAATAGGAAGAAGAAGCGGACCTCCTGGACGAAAAATTGGTTGCTTAACTGTGATCAATTTTCTCATATGTCCTTGCTGAGGGAGCTCCAGGAAAATAATCCTGATGACTTCAGGAATTATTTGAGGATGACGGATCCCATCTTTTACCGTCTTCTTGCCCTGGTGTCCCCCTATATTCTGAAGCAGGATACTTGTATGCGGCTTGCAATTACTCCTGAGCAAAGGTTAATTGCGACGTTGAGGTATCTTGCAACAGGGAGAAGCCTGCAGGATCTGAAGTTCACCACAGGCATCTCCCCCCAAGCACTTGGTATCATCATCCCTGAGACCTGCTCTGCCATCATCAAGGTCTTGCAGAAGGACTATATCAAGGTATGTTTGATTTTTTACATTACATTACATGTATTACTAGTTTCACCCGAATTATGATGTTTTTGGATGTACAGCAATTGACACAGGCCATTATTTGTAAACTACCCTCTGTCCGCATGCACATAGTAGTAAAGATGTAGATTATCTTTAACCATTTGTAAAATTACCCACTAACCACCCCACCATTCTCTCCTATGTGTCCCTAAACGCATTGCCTGTTAACAGTATTTTGAATTTGGGTCATTTTATTGCTTTCCCTCAAACAATTATTCCTTGGCCAATGTTTTAGTACCTAGTTAATGATTTATCTAAAATACATCAGTCCATCCATTCCCACCTATGATTCTGTATGTTTATGTAATGATGTTAAAACCTTCACTGACCACAAGCCCTTATTGATGTATAAATGCCCAGTTTTACTTACCCATCCCCCACCCACATGCTAAATCTCAAAGTCAGCATATACCAAAGCTCAAGTTCAGAGGTCTTCAAACTATGGCCCACCAGTTGTTCACGAACTTCAATTTCCATCATGCCTAGTCATGTCTGTGAATGTCAGAGAATTACAAGGCCTCATGGGATGTGTAGTTCTGCAACAGCTGGAGGGCCGTAGTTTGTAAATCTCAGCTCTAGCTGGTGAGTATAATGGGCCATACACACTAGAAGATTGTCAGAACAATTTATCCTTCCGATTTACCAAAACCAAATAATATGAGGTCCAACAAACACTTTCAAATCCTATGCAATCTGGTAGGCCCTTGCACTACATAGAAAAGGTAAATCTGCACGAAAAAGTCTTCAGAGAATCTTCTAGTGTGTATGGCCCTTTACAATATAAGAACAATAGGAGGTTGAAAATAAATGTATGTAGATGTTACATCCCCATATCCAAACCTTTGCCTTCCTGTTGTATATTTTTTTAGCAAGTTGCATAAGCATTTAACAGACAACTGTGTGTGTAATTAATAATGTGATGTGCTCAAGCACTAATTTTATTTTTTTTATTTTTTCCCCACAGTTTCCTTCAAACGCAGAGCAATGGCTGGAGATTTCTGATCAATTTCTGGAGAAGTGGAATTTTCCCAATTGTGGGGGTGCTATTGATGGGAAGCACGTCCGCATTGTCCCCCCTCCGAATTCCGGCACATTTTATTATAATTATAAAGGTTTTTTTAGTATAGTCATGCTAGCCATAGTTAATGCAAACTATGAGTTTATTTTTTGGGATATTGGCAAAAATGGCCGCAATTCGGATGGGGGAGTTATTGATCAGATGGAGTTCGCTCGTCGTCTAAAGAACGGCACTCTGAACCTGCCATCCAGGGAGCAAACTGTTGAGGGTATGAGCTTTGTGTTTATCGCAGATGAGGCTTTTGCGCTTGGGGAGCATCTCATGAAGCCCTACCCTCAGAGGAACCTCACCCCAGACCAAAGGATTTACAACTACCGGTTGTCCAGAGCTCGCAGAGTTGTGGAGAATGCCTTCGGGATAATGGCCAACCGGTTCCGGATATTCCTGACATCCATAAACCTGGCACTGTACAAAGTGGATAATGTGGTCTTGTGTTGCTGCATTTTGCACAACTTCCTACGCAGGAATGCACAAAATTATGTATTGCAGCAACTGGATACTGACCCTGCTATGCCAGGTACAAGTGGAGAGGCCCAACCTTCTAACCAAGTGGAGTCCATGCCGTCAATGGAAGTTGGACGGTCAGCATTGGCATCACACAGGGCCCGTCAGATCCGCCAGGAATATCTGGACTATTTCGTGGGGAGAGGAGCTGTGTCCTGGCAGCAATCACTGTCACAAACACATTAATCTTGTTAAAGATTGGACACACAAGATAAATGTCAGAGATATATTATTTTTCAACACATTAAACAAAAATTGCAATGATTCTGTATTGTGGATTATAATCATTTGGGCACATATGCCAAACACAATTATTTGGGTTAATCATGTGTTATATATGTGTGACTTTGGAAGGGTTAATACATTCATCAGTGTGTTTCTTGACTGTAGTCTCTCACCAGCTGATCCAAAGTGATGATGGCCATGTGTTATTTTTTAGCCAGTGGTGTAAATACAAGGGCCTTCTGCACCCCACAAAATGTACACAAACCCTGTCACATTGAGAACTAGGTCACACCCAAGGTTCATCTAATGTCACCTTATATTGGTGTTCATTGTCCAGAAGTTGCCCATACTATATATTTCAGATAATACATTAGGGTATTAACAAAGTACCTACACCTGTTATGTTGTGTTCATTTATGACATCCTTCTCACTGCCCACCAATGTTAGGATATGTCAGTGTTATGTGAAACTTGATCATTGTTCATCTCAAAGTGTTATATATATATAGGTAATGGAAAGTGAACTAGAGCAACGAACAAGCAATACACTATAGATTACACTGATCTCCCTACACTGATTGCTACTGGCAATATCAATGCCATATTGAATCCTAGGACTGCTAGTACCTTGAGTGTTGAGTCACACTTATGCGATGCGGGAAGTCTGCGACTTTGCAGCCTTCCAGCATTGCATAAGGGTGACCCGCCACTTACTTTTTCCACAGGATTGTATTCCACAAGTGTTAAGCACTGTGCGATCCAATCCAGATACATCAGAAATAAAGGGTCATGTGCGACTTGTATGCGTGTTCAGTGCGAATGTAGCCATACAAAGTGTATGTCTCAATTCACACTGCACATCTGATGGCATGTAATATCGTAGCGCACTGCTCCTTTATTACATGCGATCAGATGTTCATGCGAAAATCAGCTATACAGTTTGTATGGCTCAATTTGCACTGCACTCGCACAAAAGTCGCACATGATGCATTTATTCAGCCGCATCAGGATAGGATCGCACAGTCGTTCAAACTTGTGTGATCCGATCCTGTGTGAAATGTCAGATCGCACTGTGATATGCGTTAAAACTGGGGGTATCTTTAACATTTCATTGACACCTCCAGCAACTTGCATATGGCAGTGTCCAAAATGCTTTCATTAACATGTAAATATGTGAATAGGACAGCCATCATACATTTAGTGCTTCTTTACACAGCTTTAGACCTCGACCCCCCAACGAAAGTCTAATAAAGAATTGAACACACATTGTTGAATGTAAAAATGTTTTAGTATCAAACATTCACAGGGTTAGGGTTAGGGTTAGGGTGTTGGAAAGTGCTTTTCCCAAACTTGGGTACACTCTTTAACATCTGAGTGTCATAAAACTGGCATAAAATATTATATAAAAATGGGAACATCCCAAAACAAACAGTAAAAAATTTTTAAAATAATTTTTTTTAAAATTTGGCAAGCATGTCCACAAAATCACGCATCTTTCCTTGCAATGCCGTTGCAGTCTCTTTTATTTGCTCGAGGTCTGAGCAGCATTGAAGAGCCTCACGGGTCAATTTGGCCAATGTGCAAGTATGTAATACATGATCTGGAAAATAAAATACAACGGAGTCAATGTGAATCACCTACATGAGGTCATAATATAGAAACATTTGGTGTGCAGGTAATCTTTAAATTCCTCTCGAGTTAATACCTACCCTGTTCTTATGCTCTTTTGCCCTAGGCTCTTCATCTTCCTCCTGACCTCCTCCAATGCTGTTGCTGATGATTCTGCCGGTCTCCTGAGCTTACTATATATTCATTAGGGGTGTGAACGCATGATGACGTCATTGTGAGGGCATGGTTGTAATGTATATATATTAAGATGCAGAGACCAGAGACGGGCAGAATGCACGGCAACAGCATTGGAGGAGGACAGGAGGAAGAAGAAGAGCCTAGGGCAAAAGAGCAGACAACATAAGAGCAGAAGATTGGACAGCAGAAGACTGGAGAGGAGAAGATCCAAAGAGCAGAGTGGAGAAGACCGGATGAAGATCTTTAAGAACATTTCATAAACGTCTCCTGTCGTTATTCACATACACTTCCATTTATGTGGTTAATGTGTAGGGGTACTATGTACCCCATACCCATTCACATAGTGATTGGGGTCTGGGATCTGGGGGCCACCCTTTGTTAAAGGTTGCTTCCAAAGTCCTAGGAACCCCCTGGCCGCATGACCCCCCAAAACCACCAGACAGGGTTGTGGGGATGAGGCTCTTGTCCTCCTCTACATGGGAGTAAGGTGCTTTTGGGTGTGCGGTGCAGAGGCCCCCTGGCCCAAAGCAACAAAACCCCCCCATGTTGAGGGCATGTGTCCTGCTGTGGTCCAGGGGGTGTTTGGTCCGCTTGCTCGTTCTCTTTCCTGGCCTGACAAGCTGCATGCTTGTATAAGGGTCTGGTAGGGGTTTTGGGGGTAACCCACGCTGTCTTTTTGTTGTGGGCATACCCTCAAACTCAATACCACACACAAAAGGCCTGGTTGTGAACTTGGGGGGACACCCACGGTGGGTTCTTCAATTTTTTGGTGTAGTTCCCCCTCAAAAATCTTCACAACGCAAGTGGCCCCGCAAGTCAGAGCATCCTGATCCGACTTACGGTGCGACTTCCATTCAAATAAAGAGGCTCCCATAGGGAACTAGTGTTGTAAATTGGAGGCTAAAAATAACACTGATAAAAATCATTCTGAAAAAACCTACGTGGGCACACAATTGGCTCTTGGACACTTGGTCCTGGTTCCTCCACAGTTTCGGAAGTGGCTTCCATGCTGCTTGGCAAGTTGCCAGGAGATCGGGGTTCTGACATGGCTGGGGATGCCACATCCTGGCATGATGCAACATCTGCAATGTAAATTTGTAAGGGAATACAAGAATATAAGGTTAAACAATCATTGCAAATACACATATTTCTATGATCCCACTACACAAAAATCTGTGACTACCAACCTTCTTGTTGCTCTGGTGTCTGGTCACTTGTTGGCTCCACCAGAATCACCTCAGGCATAATGTCTTCATCTACATAATACAAAACATTGGCCATATCATAAAAGTCACAAGAGGTACATTTGTTAGGACATGGTGCCCTGCTTGATAGCTCTTTTAGTAACAAATATGAAGACATGTACATGGTTATCTACGAAAAATATGGTACATTAATGTTTGACAGTGCATAGGAACCAATTACCTTTAGTGGAATCTGTGCCACCATCTGGGCCCATGTCCTCCTCTTCTTCCACAACTGCCGATGGAGCTGCCAAACCTCTCCTCCTCCTTTCCCATAGTTTGGCACGGAGTTTACGTTTTTCTCCTATTTAAAGGTTTGAATAATAATCTGTGATTAATAGGAATGTTTGCTGAGAAGATTCGTGCAGGAAAGAACGTTCGTTGCAACACAATACATATATTTTTAACTATGGCTTCCTGACTTTTAATGTCATATACTAAAACATCAACAATAGATCGATCAAATCACGACATGACAACTAAAATGAGTAATCTAACTTTTTACATAGACATTATAATCTAGACATGTTAATACAACATACACCAAATTATAAAAAACATATTGCATGATTAAAAAAATAAAGAAAAAATAAAACTTACTTTTTTTCAAAATTCGATGGATTTGGGAAAGCTGATCCTGCTCACGGTGTTTGAGGTCAGACCACCGTTTCCGAATCTGATCTTTCGATCGCTCGACACCGAATTTTTTGACCAAACAGGCCACCACCTTGTCCATGATGCCATCTTTCCTGGCATTGGGCCGATCGTAATTTGCCAACTTTCCATCGTAATCCATTTTTTCTAAAATGGAGACCATCTCCACCATTTCTGGCTTTGACATGGGTGTAGCCCTTGATTTTCGGGTGGCCCAATCACTTCGGCCCCCACTAATTGAGCTCCCAGATTGTTGAGACATGGTTCGTAATTAAACAATGATTATTCCACTGCCTCAGGTGTGAGTGCCGCATGTAGGCCTGATCTTCGGCACGTACACACCCCTGCACAAGCCCGCCACTGGAGGAGGAGTTGACGCCTGCGCTGTATTTAAAGGACGCCAGATCGTTCGGCGGACGATTCGCTAGCGGACATATCGAGAGTTGGAGCACGATCGAGCGGCGAATCACGACTTTTCCCCACAAACAAAGGTACGACTCTTTTAATAGAAAGTGTGTGTTTTGGGCCCTATACAGCTTTTATTAGGAATATCTTTATTATGTGCCAAAATACATGCTATTTTAATATGTTTTGTGTTGTTTTGTGTCTTGCAGGCATATACTGTCCTGCAATATGGTGGACAATTTCACCACCCACAACTTTCTCATCAGTTTCATTGATGAATTCAGGCAACTGCCGTGTTTGTGGCAAGTCAAGTCTGCAGATTATAAAAATAGAAAACTCAGAAAACAGGCCATGGAACATTTGGTGGCCTTCTACAAGCCCGTCTGTCCTGTTACTTTTTACTTATAACTTATAAATTTTACTTATATCCGCAAAAAAATAAACAGTATTCGCACTGCCTACAGGCGGGAGTTAAAAAAAATAGAGGAGTCCACCCAGTCTGGAGCAGGTGCACGGAATGTATATGTACCACGGCTGTGGTACTATGATAACATGCGATTCCTGGCAGACACCATGGAATCCAGGCCGTCAATTTCAACACTGCTTTCTACTTCGGCAGAGGGCTCAGTGTCGGTTGATCCAAGCCAGGATGAGGATTTCCTGGAGGAGAGTTTTACTCAGGTATGGCATTTCACAATATATTGTCTGCTAAAATGTAATCATGTAACAAAATTATAAGCTAAACCATAATTGACCCTTTATGTAAACGGGCATAGCAAGGGGTTGGCATGACAGGCAACCGCCAGGGGCGCAGGCCAAGGGGGGTGGGTCACAAAAACATTGGCATTGTTTTATTGTTTATTTTAACAATCCACTCAGCCTGCACACCCCAGAACCCCCAGTTTGCAGGCGGATTCATGCAGGTGTAATTGAGAGCTGCTTCATGCAGGTGTAAAACATTGAGAGCAGCTGAGCCAAAAGACCAGGAGACTGAGACTGCCTCTCACTGCATCCCCAGCACCCCTCCGGTCTTACAAACACTGCTGCATCCCCAGCACACCTCTGGTCCTAACAAACACTGCTGTAGCCTCAGCATTCCTCTGGCTCAACCTTTTTTAATACAAAACTAACAGCTCCTGCAAATGATCCATCCATCCTTGCTTCCATTTCTCTGGTCTCTCACTCTGGGTCAGCAAGGCAGGTGGCTTCCTTATTCCTGTTTCCCTGCACTGCTTCACCCTCAATGCCCTACATCAAGCCCTCTGCAAGTTCAGGCCCCTCTCTCTCTGCAACCCCCTCCTCTCTCTCTCACACCCCCTCTTTCTCTCCCTCTCTCTATCTCTCAACCCTCTCTTTCTTTTTCACACCTGAGACAATGATTGCCCACTAGAGAGCTCTACACTGGGCAAACAAGGGGCAAATTAGAAACTTTTAATGCCCTTAAATTTTTTTTTGGGGGGGTGGGTTACAGTTTTACATTGATCTTGGGGGGGGGGGGGGTTGTTGCCAAATACAGCTCCTCAACAAGGGCACTGGAGACCCTAGATACGCCACTGTATGTAAAGTCTGCTATTTGTTCACAATAATATAACAAACATGCATTTTTATATACACTATAACATTCTAATCAATTGTTCATTTCATCAACAGGGAAGTGTCACTGAGGAGGAGCCAGGTTGCAGCCAGGAGCCTGGGGAGCCTGCGGAGCCTGAGGAGCCTGTGGAACTCTTTCCACCACCACCTCCTCCTGCCAAACGGAGGCAAAAGAGGAAGCACGTGGATGACATCACCGACGAGTTTATCCAGGAGGCCACCATAGCCCTACGTCGGAAACCGGAGGCCAATGAGTCCTTCGGCAACATGACGGCAAAAATTTTGGATAAGGTGGACCTCAGGCAGTGTCAGTATGCCAGAAAAATCATCCTCGATGTGCTGCAAAAGGCTGAAAACGGCATACTTACTGAGCACAGCCATGCATGCCAGGAGCACCCGTGCCCTCCACCTCCACCTCCACCTCCACAACACCCACCACCTCGCCAAATGCCACATGGCCAGTCCTCAAACCTGCCCTCATGGCAACCTGATTACAGTTACCAGCAACTTTAATTTTTGTAACCCCCTATTATTTATTTTACCCCTGTTTGCCAGTTTCTAGTTTAATTTTGTCCAAATGGACCTTTTTTATGTTTAGTTTATTATACGGAAAGTATTGATGTTTGCTTTGTTTTTTTTTTTGCTGAGATCCAAAAAATAAAGAAAATGAAAATAAAAAATGGCCTATCAGAATTTGTTAACATGTTTAATATTGTGCATAACCTGAAAAATATGTTTTAGACATTAATTCATACAAGAATAAAGGGTCATATCAATAGTTAGATCTTTGGTGTGAAAATACAAAAATAATGGTGAAGAGTTCAAATTATTTAATTCTAAAATTTGATAGAACAGATAGAATAGACAAACATTATCTTCATCATAACAGAACACATGCCTTTTTATTAGAAAATTATGGCATTATGAGCAGCGTCTTCCTTCTTCTCACATTTATCAAGATGAGCATGTGCTCCGCATTTCACCTATTTCTTGGACTTCCGCGAGCCGAAAGTTCTTTCTGAATAAAATGTTGAGTTTACTAGAGAAAATTCTTCCGGGAACTCATTTGGTTTGATCATGCGTGTTGGGATTTGTAGCTGTGTGTCGGCCGAATTGTGTACTGACAGGCGAACAATCGTCCGTTCTGGTGTCGGCATACAAAAATTTTCATGTTTGCAAGAAAGACTTTTGTCCGCGGATTGTGCGCAGACAGCTGTCGGAGGCACCATACTAACACGCGTACAATCGGCAGATCCTTCGTCCACCGACGTTTGTATGCCGACGATCGGTACGTGTGTACGGGCCTTTACTCCTACCTGGGCGAGCACTTTCTGTCACCCACTCATCCAGCTAAAATATTGATCCCAAGGGTCTGTAATACCTGAGTTCTTCTTCAACTCAAACGACAGATCTTCCAATTTCTTTATAGCTAGAGTAACCTTACCATTTGGACCCGTGTTGTCAGGAATGTATGTGCAATAGGTTCCTGTTTTTTTTTTTTTTTTTTACAGACACCTCCTTTCTCAGCTAACACCATGTCTAAGGCTATCCGGTTCTGGAATGTCATATAGGAAGTGGGGGCTAACTGGTCAGCAATTCCCTGGAGGGCATTCCTGGTGTAATTCACAAATCTCTGTTGGTTATACTATATTTAGTTGTAAAGAGAGAACCCCCTTGGGTGGGTGGGACTTTAAAGGTAACTAGTAAATATTTCTCATAGGAAAAATTAAATTTTAAATAAAATATACAATTTATTGAAAAAAGTGATTGTAAGAAAGATCATCAAGGTAAGTTATATTGTATATATAACAATATGAATAAACATATAATACAATACAGTATACAGGTGCACAACAGAGTCCAACACGTTTCGAAGTATTGTATAATACAAGAATCTTCCTCAGGGAATCTGTGTATGTTCCTGAAAAGCATAATCACATGCCGGAAATAAATCGGAGAAATGAAAAAGACAAAGCAATATAATAAATTACATATTATATACCAAGTCATTTACATGAGTACTTTTTGCAGTTGCGACAGCATATTATTCCACCTTATTAAGAAAGTATTCATGGCTAAGTTGCCATCAATAAGTCAAAAACCTTATCTTTCACCCTATAGAAAATAAATCAAAAAAGGAGAGAGAATACCACATGGTAAGAGTTCACATACCTGCAGAGACTAGGAGCCACAAATGTTTGTCCAAAAAGGGGGATATATATTGTAATCCCACAGGGTAGGAGCTAGAGTAAGGTATTAGATCATAATCTTCTTTACCTAAAGATAATAATTCATTATCGGCGTGGTGAGTTTCATAAAATTTAATACTATATGTAGTTAATCCAATCTACATTCTTGTTGACAGTTATTATGGGGAGCAAAGACTCAAAACCAGCTTTTACCTGATCCCTGGCTTTGAATTCACCTGGGACCCCCCTCGGGACCCCTATGGCATTTATGTACACATGAGGATCAAAGCTTCCAGAGGGAGCTGCTCACTTCCTCCTGTGGTTGGGTGCTAGGTCAGTGTATTTATCAGGGGTATTATACTACAAAAATCAAAATTAACCACTTGCCGACCGCCGCACGACTATCTACGTCGGCGGTCAGCCCCTCACAGGAAAACTGACGTAGGTCTACGTCGCTTGCTTGTGAGGGTCTAGGGAGCGAGCGCGCGCCCCCGCTCCCGCGTGGTCACGGACCCCCCCGCGCGTGTGACTGGCGGACCCGATGTCCGCCGGCCACTCTGCGATCGGCGGGGGAGAGGGAGAAAGTCAGGCGGCTTGTGTAAACAAGCTGCCTGTCATTCTCCCCTGTGTATGAGAGATGATCATACGGTTCTACTATGTAGAACCGTTGATCACTGTTCATACAGCTGAAGCCACAGCCAATCACAGTAGAAAGCACGCCCCTAGGGACACACACAGCCCCTCCCTCTCAAATAAAGTTAACCCCTTCACTACCAGTGTATTTTTACAGTAACAGTGCATATATATAGCACTGATTACTGTAGAAATGTCACTGGTAACCCCAAAAGTGTCAAAAATGTCAGTCAAGGGTCCGATCTGTCCGCCGCAATGTCGCAGTACCGCAAAAAAAATCGCAGATCGCCGCCATTACGCGTTAAAAAAAAAACAACAAAAATGACAAAAATCTTTCCCTTTGTTAGTAAACGCGATAACTTTTGCGCAAACCAATCAAAATACGCTTTTTGTGATTTCGTTTACCAAACATAGGTAGCATAAAACAAATTGGCCGAAAATGTTAAAAAATTTTGATTTTTACATTTTTTTGGGGGGGAATTTCATATAAAAAAATGTGAAAAATATTGTTGTTTTTGCAAAATTTACGCTCTTTTTTTGTTTATAGCGCATGATCAAAATATCGCACAGGTGATCAAATACCACCAAAAGAAAGCTCTGTTTGTGGGAAAAAAAGGACGCCAAATTCGTTTAGGTACAGCGTCGCACGACCGCGCAATTGTCCGTTAAAGTCACGCAGTGCCGAATCGCAAAATACCCCCTGGTCGTTTAGCAGCCAAATCCTCCGGGGCTTAAGTGGTTAAACGTAACCAATTGTGTGCTGGATGAATTGTACCAAAATGTAGTGATACCATTTGTCTTAGTGATGGCCGCCTGTTGAAGACCTGTTTTGGTGATAATCACCTGCTGAGCTTTTATCAAACTTATAAGAAAAAGGATATACAGCACAATCATTGTGCTGCCAGCAGAATCTTGTCTTCAGGAGATTGGGCTTTCTTGCAGTGGGAGGCGTGTATCCAGGTGCTTTTCAATTCTAGCTTGACTGATGTAGCTGTAGTCAGCAGCACCTGGAATGGTCCTTCGTTTCAGGGATCAAGTGAATTTTTCCTCGTGAAATTCTTCACTAACACCCAGTCTCCTGGCTGAAGACTGTGGGTTCCCGAGTCTGTTTCTGGATCTGGAATGGAGGAAAATACTCGAGAATGGATATTAGTTAAAGCTTTAGACAAACATGTAACATAACTAGTTAACACATCAGATTGTAACTGCAACTGCTGTGGGTAACATAACTAGTTAACACATCAGATTGTAACTGCAACTGCTGTGGGTAACATAACTAGTTAACACATCAGATTGTAACTGCAACTGCTGTGGGAAGTAACAGCCAAGTCTGGGGGCTGAACCAAACAAAATTTCATAAGGAGACAGGGCATGTTTCCCCCTGGGGGGTGTGTCTGACACTGAACAGGGCAATAGGCAAACTGTCTGGTCAACTCATGTTAGTCTCTGTTCTTTAGAGTCCCATTCATCCTTTCTACCTTC
Organism: Pelophylax lessonae; assembly: GCF_965119305.1. Taxonomy (NCBI): domain Eukaryota; kingdom Metazoa; phylum Chordata; class Amphibia; order Anura; family Ranidae; genus Pelophylax; species Pelophylax lessonae. Next base: position 100,836,371 of record NC_138769.1, read on the forward strand.
CCACTACTTTGAGGGTGGTATGGGTTGTGTAAAGCCAACTGAACTCCCAGTGCTGCCCAAATCTCTTTTGTTAGGGTTGCTGTGAAAGCCGGGCCCTGATCGCTCTCTATCACCTCTGGGACCCCAAATCTACATACTATCTCACTAAGTAGTTTCTTTGCTGTCATGTTTGTGACTGCGTAGGCTTCTGGCCAGCCTGAGAACATGTCCACCACCACTAGGGCGTATTCATATTGGCCGCTTTTTGGCATCAGTATGTGATCAATATGTATCCTTTGGAACGGATATAGGGGTTCCTCCAAATGTTTCTGCGGTGTCTTTTCTGTCCTCCCAGTCTTTCGTATTCTGCTCCATTTCAGCTTTCTTCTGTGTGAGCCGCCCCTAACATAGAGGCTAGGTATAGTCTGTCTGATGGCACATGCACTGCCAAAGGCATCTGCACTGGGGATTCACTCTCCTCTTCAGCCGCTTCGGCCATTTTTCGTTGGTTTGTTGCTGCTTGTTTAGCTGCTTTATCCGCCAAGTGGTTTCTCTGGCTTCTTGAGAATTCAGTTTGCCATGGGCTTTAACCTTCAAGACAGCCACTTGTTCCGGTAGGAGTAGTGCATCCATTAAATCCTTGATGGCTGGGCCATGTTTCACCGGTGTTCCGGCCGCTGTTAGGAACCGCATAACCTGTGTGGTACTTGCCTCCTTCATCTGCATATCCGGAGCCGTCCACAAAAAGTGTGTAGCCAGGGTTTTCCAGAGGAATTTCACTCACTGTAGGGAGATATGAGGTTTCCAAGCGCATCATTTTAAGGCAGTCATGTGGAGTATCATATGGTCTCCTTCACCTTCTCCCCCCTCGAAAAATGGCAGAAGGGTTGCCGGGTTGAAAGTGAGACACCTTTGGAGGGTCATGTTGTCAGGAAGTAAGAGGGAGATTTGCAGCCGTAGATGTCTGGCCTTGGACAGGTGTTGGAGTGGCACCTGATTTAGGATAGGAGCAATGTCATGCGGTGCCAGAAGAAGCAGGGGGTGTGCTAAGACCAGATCTGAAGTTTTGTCCAGCAGTGCTTGGGCAGCAAAGACAGCTCTTAGACAGGAAGGACCACCCCTAGCCACAGGGTCTAAGTGGCAAGAATAGTACCCAATGGGTCTAGTCCATCGTCCATGTTCCTGAGCCAGGACCCTTGTGGCATGGCCATTCTCTGACACAAACAGTTTGAAGCATTTCCCATAATCTGGAAGGCCCAAAGCAGGAGCTGTGGATATTGTTTGCTTCAGCAGAATAAAATTGTTCAGGGCCTCGTTTGACAGGGTAAATGGCATGAACTTGAGAGCATCATAGAGTGGTTGCATGAGGATTGATGCATCAGGGATCCACGCCCTGCAGTAAGATATGAGTCCAAGAAAGGCATTCAGTTGTTTAGCTGCTTTTGGTTAAAGAATATTCTGGATTGCAGCTACTCGGTCTGATGTGATATGTCTTATGCCTTTAGAAATGCAGTGGCCTAAAAAGGTGACAGTCTTGGAACATCACTGTATTTTCCCTTTGGAGGCCTTACAGCCTTGTTCCTCCTTTTGGGGTCCATTTTTTCACTGGGAACAAAGGTGTGTTGCATTCGGAAGTACAGGGTATCAGAGCTTCATTAGACATAAGGGTCTCAACCTGTTTTGAGATAGCTGCCAATTAGCTGGCTTCAAGGGGTACTGTGGTTTTCTAGGCAGGAGTGCCCCAGGTTTTAGTTGCACCATGACTGGTGGTACTTTTAAGTGACCGATGTCTTCCAGTCCTGTGGACCATAGACACGCAGGGATCCTGTCAAGTACTTCCTGTGGTATTGAACTTGGAGTTGTCGCTTCACGGAGTGTCATCATGAGAGGCAGAGAACACAAGGCAGATGAGTCTTCTAAGGATAGGGGAGTATGTAGCTCCACTCCTCCTTCAGGCATAAAAATGATTGAGGCCTGTAGTCCGGACAGCGCATCAACTCCTAGCCGATTCAAGGGGCATGTAGAAGGCACCACAAATCTGGCAAGCAAATCAGGAAATGTCACCACTTGGAGTGGCTCAGTAAGGGGACTAGGTAAATTTCTTGTAGCTGTACTATCCTGTGGTAGAAGGGCATTGGCTGTGTTTCTAGGGCAGGCAGATTTGTCATTAAGGTCGCAATTTGTGATGGGGTTAAAGTGACATACATCACTGGTGCCCCTTCAGGTAACTGGGACTAGTGTTGGGATGAGAACAGACGAAGCCCTCGGAATTGTGAGTCCGGGGCTGGATTAGGGGTTAAATCAGCAGGTGCCCTTGTCACCTGCGGTTGGTCGTCCCAGTTGGATGTGTCTCCATCACTAGTATATTGGACCTGTAATCCAGGGAGAATGGGAGTGTGGTAGGAACCATCCTGCTTTAGAACAGGGAAAATTGGATATAGGCCTTTGTTTAGGCCTTCCTGGTGTACCAAGATGGTCATCTGCAGGAACTGTACTGGGCGGGGCAGGAAGTGAAGACATGCCTGCACTAAGATGGCTGCCATAGGGAGTTGTCACAGTGGGTTGTGTTTGAGTAGGAATGGTGAAAGAAAAAATGGGCGTTAGACGGAGAATAAGGACCCTCCCCTTTTCCCCCCCAGATGCCATTATAGGGCGTGGGCTTGGTTGTGCTTCCCCTCCTAACACATCTGTCCATATGTGCCTTGGAACTTTTTTATGCTGTGCGTTAGACGAGTGATGGCTACTCCATTGCTCCCCTTGCCACAGGCTTTGCACATGAGGAAGTCAGATGCTGTCCCTACGGAAGAATACTGTTATGTTTTGCAGAGAAGGACTGTAATGGGATATAAGGTTTCTTCTCTGGCTTGTTAATATGCTGACCCATGTTCCTCTCCCCCCTCCCCCTCCGGGCCACCCAGCTAAAATCCAAGGTCCCTCACTCCTTTCTGTTCTTCTGCCCCTGTCTCGGCTGACGGCAAGAGGGGGCAGTATTGGCAACTAATGGGTTGATAACCTTCTTCTTTTGCTTTCTGCTCAATTTGCTCAAGGGGTAACCCAAACCCTCGTTTCACCGGGTAATGTACATTCAATCTCACAATACACAGTTCAGGAGTGCTGGGGAGCAGCGGCTCGTGGCCCAACTGATCCTTCAAATAGCCACCTTCCTTCACTTTCACTAACCCCCAGCCTCTTTCATGTATAGCAAACAAAAGACCACACAAACAATCAGAACAAGACATCACAGCTGAGCTATAAAATATTTTTTAGATCTTGATCGATACTGAGATTTCCCTCTTTTGACAAAGTGCCAATTTTTTAAACTTCGGCCAGAGCTGACCAGAGGTTCCCCTCCTGTAGTAGAGGATGCCCCCCCCCCCCCAAAATATCACTTAATACTATGATCAGATAAAAAGTTAATCTAATTTAAAACTTTTGGCTCAGTGCCAATAGGGTTCAATGGTCACGTTAATTGCTGTAACCCTTGATGTGCAAAAATGTATTCTATAATGGTTATAGGAACAAAGATATTTACATTTGAACCCCCACCTTGGCAAGTAGCCAGTTTTTCAAACTTTGCACCAAGACTCCCCTGAGATTAAGAAACCACAGGCAAAATGTTATTTCTCACTAGCTATAATTTCATAGAAAAGAACCTCAGAGTATCCTGCCGACTATGCCACTTTGTTTTTCGTGATAAAACAGTGTTTTTTATCCACTACTTCTATGCTCACTGTCATACAAGGTAGACACATGTTTATAAATGTCAAAACAATTGAAATGTTATAGAGATAATTGTATATACGTATGAATGCTGGAATACGTAGTTCCACACTGCTTGGTGCAAAAATGACCCCCTCTTGCTCTCATACATGAAAGGAATGTACCAGCTGCAAGAGGGGGGAGGGGGGTGTACCGTGTACCGTGTACCTGATAACAACCAAAGTCTCAGAAAAGAAAAACTACTAGACACGCACAGAAGGGAAGGAGTGGGTTGGATTGGAAAAATTAAAATTTAACCCCTTCCTCTCTCTGTCTGTCTCCCTCGCTGTTGCCCATAGCAACCTCAAACCTGACTGGATTTATCTGTGCAATAATGTATGTTTCATTTCACAACACACACAGAACAAAACATAACTCCTGTCGTCTCTCTCTCGTGTCATGTGGCCTCAACAGCTGAGCTAAACCCTCAGGGGGTCCTTCAATCAGTCAACCCCCGAGTAACTGTCCCGAAGGACGCCCGTTGCAAAGTCAGGCACTTATACAACTATTCTTTCAGCCTATTGAGACACACTTCAAACAAAACGACAGACATTGAAGACATTACTCCTGCCTCCCCTAGTGTCGGGTAACCTCCTGCAGCTGAACTAAACCCTCAGGGGGTCCTTCAATCAGTCAACCCCTCCGAGTAACCCATCCCGAAGGACGTTCGCCCCCTCCCAGTGTCGGATAACCTCCTGCAGAGTCCCAATCACCCAGGATGGACGTTCGTCATCCCCTAGTGTCGGGCAACCTCCTGCAGCTGAGCTAAACCCTCAGCCTGCAGAGTCCCAATCAACCAGTATGGACTATCTTTCAGTCTGCTGAGTCCCAAACACCCAGGATGGCAGACACTGAACAAACAATGGAATAAAATTATATATTGCTATATATAAAGTTGCGCTCAACCAAAATACACTTGAGTGAAACCAGATATTGGTCAAAATTAAATATAAAATGCATAAGTGAATCAAATAGAATACATGTATCAAAATGTAGTGCAGATTAGGACAAAAAGTGCAAATGCAAATAAATATATAAATGTGCAATCAAGTGGCAATCCACAATGAATATATATATATATATATATATATATATATATATAGATGCAAATAAATAATTAAATAGATAAATGTGCAAACGGGTGACTGTCCACAATAAATATATAGTGACAGTCCACAGTGAATGACAGTCCAATAAATAAAGTTCAATACACAATTATATGGAAGGTTGATATGGTAGCAGCAAATTCAGCACTTCTTAATAATGAACTCACAAGTAGAGACGGTAATTTGCCAGTAATGACCGGTAGCCAAATATCCAATGGGCACCTCCAATACAACTCCAGATATCCACCTATGTATATCCTTATCACAGGGAATGGATCTCTCGAATTACGTGATTTGGAAAAATAAGGAGGACTCTCATAGTGAAGTAAGTATGGGAACAGATTTAATGTATAAATCAGATGCACTTACATATATATGACTTGTTTCTGGCATATGAAATACAGAGCTGCGGACTCCGGGTGGGAACGCCGCTTCCGCGTTCCGCCGGAAGTGGCGTGGTAGCGTGATTACGATCCAACGTACCGGCGCGTTTTGTCAGCGCGTAACTGACGTCATCACCCCGATTACCCTGTCTCTACTTGTGATTCCCTGCCTGAATTGACCCCCTGTAATAAGGGGTCTACCTCACCTAGTAAGCATTTTAGTGCACACCGGGTGATCCTGTGTTTTGGTGGGTGCTGGAGTTCATTATTAAGAAGTGCTGAATTTGCTGCTACCATATGAACCTTCCATATAATTGTGTATTGGACTTTATTTATTGGACTGTCATTCACTGTGGACTGTCACTATATATTTATTGTGGACAGTCACCCGTTTGCACATTTATCTATTTAATTATTTATTTGCATCTATATATATATATTCATTGTGGATTGCCACTTGATTGCACATTTATATATTTATTTGCATTTGCACTTTTTGTCCTAATCTGCACTACATTTTGATACATGTATTTTATTTGATTCACTTATGCACTTTATATTTAATTTTGACCAATATCTGGTTTCATTCAAGTGTATTTTGGTTGAGCGCAACTTTATATATAGCAATATATAATTTTATTCCATTATACGTTTTACACGGTTTTGTTGCGGCCCCTGAATAAGAATTTTTCCTTACACTTTATTATTATTCATCTATATTTACCACTATTTATTTATTCACTCTCCATTGCGCGGGTTCAGTTGGTGTTTAACACCAACTTTTTCTCTCACTGAACAAACAATATACAGCCAGAACCTGGGGCCCCACGTTGGGCGCCAATTGTAATGATTTGCGAAACTCAATCAGGCTCATGATAGATTTCCGCTGCTGGGTCTAATTAGATAAGTAATTTGTAGTGCATGCACGAGGAAAACCACACACTGACGCACGTTGTTCAGGTAAATGATACTTCCTGTTTTTATTTCTATTGTGCAAGGTGTTAAATAGTCAGTGTCATATGTTAGTACGTCATAAGCATAATATTAGCAGAATACTGATTATTTGCAGCTTTCTGATTAGTCATGTCAATTATAAGCTAGTCCCCTTGGAGTTTATGAATGTTATCTTTTTTTTGGAGGGCTCCGTGCCAAAGCGCCATCTTTCCCAGACATTCCATTGTCGATGGAGGGGGTATCTAGTAATGGCCATTTTGAGTAAGGAGTACATAGAAAACATATTTGCATTTACAGAGAAGCAGGCATAGAAAAATAGACATTTTGCTTAATTCACAAGTGTTCATTACATTCCTTCACAGAATTAGTTTGATAAAGATGGTACTTCTACCCAAATGCTTATACGTAACTGCTCATACACCAACAGTGGTACCTAAATCGTTTTTTTTTTTTTTTTTTAAAAAACTAGATACACTGTTTACATCATTTATATGGGATAGAATAGAAGGAAACTAACGCTTTGTCCTACAGCGACCCAAGGCTGAAGCTGATATGGCACTTCCTAATATGAAACTTTACTATTTAGCAGGCCAACTACGCCATTTGGTTGATTAGTTATCCCGTCACGCCGGCGGTGGTAGAATCACATTTGGCTCATGTGTTAAATTTAAAAGACCTTTTGATCGCATTAGAGGCTCCCTTGTCCTTGGGAAGAGACTGCATACCAATTCTAACCCTGGCACGTATGGTATAGAGAAAGTAGGGGTATTGCTACACTACAGGACATATATCCCGGAAATATTTTGGCCTCATTTACAGATTTACAGAATAAATATGTTCTCCCCTGTACAGCTTTCTTTAGATATCTCCAGTGGCCCCATGCTTTACAAACTCAGTTTGGTGTTACCGGCGCAACATTTTCTGATTATAGGATAGGGGTGATAAGATCACAGGACCCTAAGGGCTTGATCTCTGCGGTGTACTCCCATTTACTGGCTGCCTCGATTAACAAACATCCTTTGGAGATTCGCACTAAGTGGCAAATAATACCAGATTTATCGGAAAAAGGACTGGGAGGAAGCGTGCAAGTCACATCTGACTGTCTCACCGGCTATTAATAACAAACATATTCAATTATATATGATTCATCAGTCATACCTAACCCCAGTGCGACTCTATGCTATGCATTGTATCCCCACCTCTACCTACACCAGGTGTACCTGCCTGCGTTCAGATGTAATGTGGTTATGCCCTGTCATTGTTACATATTGGAAACAGGTGATAGATGCATTTGTCTAGCGTTCTTTCTATCCCTGTGCCTTGCACCCCACGTATTTGCCTTAATGGGTATACTAGATGAAGAACAATGGCCAAAATATACCAGGAGGATTTTATTGAGGGGAAACACTATTTTTGGCTCAAAATGCTATTGCGCTTAACCACTTAAGCCCCGGAGGATTTTCCTGCTAAACGACCAGGGGGTATTTTGCGATTCGGCACTGCGTGACTTTAACGGACAATTGCGCGGTCGTGCAACGCTGTACCTAAACGAATTTGACGTCCTTTTTTTCCCACAAACAGAGCTTTCTTTTGGTGGTATTTGATCACCTGTGCGATTTTTACTTTTTGCGCTATAAACAAAAAAAGAGCGTAAATTTTGCAAAAATTACAATATTTTTCACATTTTTTTATATGAAATTCCCCCCAAAAAAAATGTAAAAATCAAAATTTTTTAACATTTTCGGCCAATTTGTTTTATCCTACCTATGTTTGGTGTAAAAAAAAAAAAAAAAAAAATCGCAAAAAGCGTATTTTTATTGGTTTGCACAAAAGTTATCGCGTTTACTAACAAAGGGAAAGATTTTTGTCATTTTTGTTGTTTTTTTTTTTTTTTTAACGCGTAATGGCAGCGATCTGCGATTTGTTTTGCAGTACTGCGACATTGCGGCGGACAGATCGGACCCTTGACTGAAATTTTTGACACTTTTGGGGTTACCAGTGACATTTCTACAGTAATCAGTGCTATATATATGCACTGTTACTGTAAAAATACACTGGTAGTGAAGGGGTTAACTTTATTTGGGAGGGAGGGGCTGTGTGTGTCCCTAGGGGCGTGCTTTCTACTGTGATTGGCTGTGGCTTGAGGTGAAAGGACACTGATCAACAGATCTACATAGTAGATCTGTCTGATCAGTGTTTTAACACCGAGGAGAATGACAGGCAGCTTGTTTACACTAGCTGCCTGACTTTCTCCCTCTCCCCCGACGATCGCCGAGTGAGCGGCGGACATCGGGTCCGCCGGTCACACGCGCGGGGGGGGGGTCCGTGACCGCGCGGGAGCGCGCCTCCGGCGGCGTGCGCTCGCTCCCCAGACCCTCCCAGGCTAGTGACGTTAATTAACGTCACTCTGCCTGGCAGGGGCTGACCGCCGCAGTAAATTTACTTGCGGCGGTCGGCAAGCGGTTAAGTGGAATCAATCTGCTCCTCCATCCATCCGCCAATGGATCCAGATAGTGAACCAGATCCTGCCTTATGAAAAAATTAATTTCAAACACACAGGGGCTGTCCCAATAAGTACAACAAGGTGTGGGATGTCTGGTGCTCCTCCACTCCCACCATCACCACTTATACACTGAACAAAATGATAAAACACAACACTTGTTTTTGCCCCCATTTTTCATGAGATGAACTCAAAAAGCTAAGACTTTTTCCATGTACAAACAAGAGGCCTATTGTTCACAAATCCGTTAGTGAGCACTACTACTTTGCCGAGATAATCCATCCACCTCATAGGTGTGGCATATCAAGATGCTGATTAGACAGCATGATTATTGCACAGGTGTGCCTTAGGCTGGCCACAATAAAGGCCACTCTAAAATGTGCAGTTTTACTGTATTGAGGGGGGGGGGGGGGTGTCCAAAAACCAGTCAGTATCTGGTGTGACCAAAATTTGCCTCATGCATCTCCTTTGCATAGAGTTGATCAGGTTGTTGATTGTGGCCTGTGAAATGTTGGTCCACACCTCTTCAATGGTTGTGCTAAGTTGCTAGATATTGGCAGGACCTGGAACATGCTGACATATACGCCGATCCAGAGCATCCCAAACATGCTCAATGGGTGACATGTCTGGTGAGTATACTGGCCATGCAAGACCTGGGATGTTTACAGCTTCCAGGAATTGTGTACAGATCCTTGCAACATGGGGCCGTGCATCATGCTGCAACTTGAGGTGATGGTCATGGATGAATGGCAAAACAATTGCCCCCCCCCCTTTTTGTTTGGTGGCCCCTGAGGGCTATCTTGATACCCACCCCCCCTTCCCCTCCAGGGGTAGCGCCGTGGGTTGGCAGATGGTAGGCGAGTGTGTGCTGCACTGTATCAATTGGGGGGGGGTTGGGGGAATCACGCCACGGCAAACAGACTTTACGGCTGGGGGCTGGCCGCTGATGGTGGTCCTGTGCCCGGATCCTCCCTCTCCATGGTGGCTGTTGTCTTAGCTCCAGGGATCCCTCCTGGGTGCCACGTGTGGCTGCCATTTTTCCATTGGGGCCTATATGAATCTATTGGCCGGCGGCCATGTTTGGTTGATCTAGCGTGCATTAGTAGCAGCAGCCATCGTGACGGTGGAGCCTCTGGGCAGCGAATTTTGTAAACAACCCTTGTAATAGAAATAAGCATGATAGGTCAGCTTAAAATGTGGGATCTGGTGTCAAAAGACCTCTGATCTCACATCTATCCCCTTAAAAGCAAAAAAAAAAAAAATGGGCCCCTTAAGGCCGTTGGGAGGAAGCCAACCCCAAGACCGAATAGTTTTCCCCACTACCGACAGCTCCAGTAAGCAGGTAAAACGACCGGGGAGGGGGGCACCTCTACCGTCGCCCATAAAAGTGATCCCGCTGCTGGGACCACTTTTATGTAAAAAGAGAACCACTCACCCTCCAAGAAAATACCGGGGTTATGGCAGCTTTTAGCTGCCATAACACTGGTATTTAATATCAAATTACCAACGTAAAACTGCGGCGGGCGATCTGAAAATTTCCAGCTCACTTGCCAGCCTGCAACAATTTGAATTGACCATAAAAGTTCACCGTTAAAACAAGGGCATTGAGTATTTTGGCCCTTGAACATTAACTAAATCATGTCCATGTAGTGTTTCCTGGTATATTTCATTGTGAATACACTTTTCACTCTTGTTTGCTTGCTTGCATTTTGCACGTAACTGCTATTGGAGGTTTAGCAACTGTGATGACATGTACCTCAAAATAAAAAAGGCGGTTTAGTCGCACACATTTAGTAATATAGTTTATATTTGCTCCTAAACCTTGTGGACAGCCTTCCCAGAAGAGTTTAAGCTGTTATAGCTGCAAAAGGGTGGGCCAACTCAATATTGAAACGCTACGGACTAAGACTGGGATGCCATTAAAATTCATGTGGGTGTAAAGGCAGGCGTCCCAATACTTTTGGTAATGTAGTGCATCTGTAACTGCAGCACACACATTTATTTGCAAATGCATGTGAATAAACCCCTTGTTTTTAATGTGAACTGTTAGACAGGCTCAATTCTGTGTTTCAGGCTGGCAAGTGAGCTGGAAATTTGTTTGTTTTTGATGTGCGTTGCCCTTCCATGTGCTCCTTGCAGCAAAGGCCAGTTAAAGGTTGGGGTAGTTTCCATTTGTTTGTACACCACATCCTACCATTTGGCAAGCCCCAACTATGTAGTAAATGTTCTATATGTGTGGAAAAAAGAAAAAATTGGTTCCCAGTAGAGGCCAACACTGACACCAGCAAGTAAAGACCATGTAAAGGAGGCACGTTTACACAGCACTCAGTAAAAGGATTTATTCAGCTAATGGTAATCAATATATTTAGAGAAGTGGATTGCTCAGACAGTATCTTTCATGATCTTTTTCAGTTTCTGGATCTTGGTTTTGGTAGACATGTCAATGTATTTGTCCCCAATGCTGACAAGCATTCCTCCTAGGATAGTGGTGTCCGTCTGTAGAAAAAGGGGACAGATGTCAGAATATTCCACAACAAGTTTACTGCAGCTTCTATGGCTCTGTGAGCCATTACTGACCACAGTTATTTATGTGGCTTGATAAACATGTTAGCCTACATTAGCCATACATCTGGGTTTCTGGTCATTCTATTAGGATTGCACAAGGTTTGCATTTGGATGCACACACCCATTTCAGTCACAATGACAATTGTGGGTCAGGAGAAGGCAGTGCATGGCTCCCAATGATCTTTACCACAGTAAGAAAGGACAACATGACTCAGGCTGTGATGAGCATCAAATGAGAATTAGTGAACAGCAGAGATTTTTATTCACCCAAACATAGGAAAAAAAAAAAAGACATTGCCAACAGTTAATATTTGGAAAGCTAAAATTTTTTGTTGAAAAGCTTTTGCCTGGATCAAAGTTGTTTGAAAATCATTGGCCGTTTCCTTTTATCTGATTGGGGGACTGACCTCCTGCCTCTTTGTCCATACATGGTCATATGTAACCACTAAAACATAACAAGCAGCTCAGGAAGCTGTAATCCTAACAAAGCACATATCCATAAGGCTGCAAGAATTTCTGGCATACAATAACTCATCACCAGTTAACATTCTCTACATTACAGTACAGTGGTCAGGAGAGACACATGGAGGCAGCCATTGGTGACCTCCCTCCTTCAAAATATTTAAGCTATCTGGCTTTGAATCTGACCCTCTTGTGCTAACATTTTGTTTCAGTTAACTAGAACAAGTATGCAGGAAAGGACTTCAAACTATTTCCAGACTTTCCTATTTCCAGACTTTCCTAATGAGCAAACCTGTTCCAGGCCAGGACACCATCAACTGGGCTCATTCAGGATGGATGACATCAGTGACCCACCCCACTTGAAAAATACTCTCGTCTTGGCGATTGGTCACTCATGCTCAAGAACGGTTGTGTGGGGGAGATCACATGCTCTCCCATACTTGGAAGCCCCGCTCTGTTACACCAAAGCAACCAGGGTTTCAATGGAATGATAGATCAGTGATTATACCTTTATGAGTGGGGTGAAACTGGTATAACAGAAGACACTGCTCTGGTGTGCTAAATGTTGTCCTCAACTAACATTTTCAAAGGGAGATCTCTAGATTTCTCTCATAACAGATTAATTTTAAAGCATATCTATCAATGGTGTTTCCAATTAAACGAACCTTGCCCACACTCCATGAAAATCGGACAAAAAGCTAATGTCCACAGTAGACGAATCTACAAATCAGGTGGTTTCAGCGGTCTTCGATTACCCTGCAGCAGCATTATGGGAAATATAGTCTATGGATTAGAACTACATCATATCTACAGGTAAGGTTGGTTTGAAACGTGGACAATAACCAGATAAAATACTGTACACCGGATGGTGTCATGCCGCACCTTTTTCATGAACATGGAATCACATAACAGATTCCTACCTTGGTCTCCAATTTTAAAGATTCTCCTTTGGCGAGGAAGCCATTCAGGGCAGTCTTCAATTCTGTCAAACTTGCTTCATCCAGAGGCTGAGAAAAGAAAAAAATGCTATGGGTTAATAAAAAACTTGGCACTGGCTCAAATACATGCTCAAAAAAAGAACACTTTTTAATCAGAGTACAGCATCAAGTCAATTAAACTCCTGGGATATCGATCTGGTCAGTTAAGTAGCAGAGGGGGTTGTTAATTTCAGCTGCATTGGTGTTAATGAAATTAACAGGTGCACTAGATTGGCAACAATGAGACAACTTCCAAAACCGGAATGGTTTTACAGGTGGAGGCGACTGACATTCCCCCCCCCCCACTCAACTTTTCTGACTGTTTTTCACTAGTTTTGCATTTGGCTAGGGTCAGTGTCACTACTGGTAGCATGAGACAATACCTGGACCCTATAGGAGGTTGCACAGGCAGTCCAACTCCTCCGGGATGGCACAAATACGTGCCATTGCCAGAAGGTTTGCTGTGTCTCCCAGCACAGTCTCAAGAGCATGGATGAGATTCCAGGAGACAGGCAGTTACTCTAGGAGATCTGGACAGGGCAGTAGAAGGTCCTTAACCCATCAGCAGGACCGGTATCTGCTCCTTTGGGCCAGGAGGAACAGGATGAGCACTGCCAGAGTCCTACAAAATGACCTCCAGCAGGCCACTGATGTGAATATCTCTGACCAAAGAAACAGACTTCATGAGGGTGGCCTGAGGACCTGGCATCCTCTAGTGGGCCCTTGTGCTCACTGCCTGGCACTGTGGAGCTTGATTGCCATTTGCCATTGAACACCAGAATTGGCAATGTCCACCACTGGCACCCTGTGCTTTTCACAGAGGAGAGAAGGTTCACCCTGAGCACATAACCTGAGTGACAGACGAGAAAGGGGCTGGAGAAACCGTTATGCTGCCTGTAACATCATTCAGCACGACCGGTTTCCTGCCTTTAATCAAAAAAGGTCCTTACTTTTTTGTACAGTAAAATATTTAAGATGACTGCAGGCCATTTGACTTACTGAAGAAGTAGTGACAGAGCACAGCACCTCTCCTCGATGGGCGCTCATGATCTTGCCAAAGGCGTTGATCACATCGGAAGTGTTATTAAGACGACCGTTCTCAGCAAGCAAATCTACAAAAAAGTAGACAGTTCATAAGACACAAAACTGCAGTCATTAGCAATGCAGAATAGTTGAGAAGACCCCCCCTTTAAACTAAGGAGTAACAATGCACTATATACACAGTCCAAGCAAGTTGTATAATACAGGCAATGCATTAAATTTGCATTTATTATTTTTTGTTAAAAGTTGCCCTTATCCTTTTAAACTTCCTCCACCCACCTCCAGAGTTCGAATAGAGTAAAAGGCAGCCAATGAGCCCAAGATAAAAAGTTTTGTCACCGCTCCAGTCTCTTCTTTAACCACTTGCCGACTGCCTAACGCCGATCTACGTCGGCAGTCAGCCCCTCACAGGCAAAGTGACGTAGGGCTACGTCACTAGCTTGTGAGGGTCTAGGGAGCGAGCTCCCGCATGGTCACGGACCCCCCCCCCCCGCGCGTGTGACCAGCGGACCCGATGTCCGCCGGTCACTCGGCGATCGGCGGGGGAGAGGGAGAATGTCAGGCAGCTTGTGTAAACAAGCCACCTGTCATTCTCCTCGCTGTAAAGACACTGATCAAACGGATCTAGTATGTAGATCCATTGATCAGTGTCCTTACAGCTCAAGCCACAGCCAATCACAGTAGAAAGCACGCCCCTAGGGATACACACAGCCCCTCCCTCCCAAATAAAGTTAACCCCTTCACAACCAGTGTATTTTTACAGTAACAGTGCATATGTATAGCACTGATTACTGTAGAAATGTCACTGGTAACCCCAAAAGTGTCACAAATGTCAGTCAAGGGTCCGATCTGTCCGCCCCAATGTCGCAGTACCGCAAAAAAATCGCAGATCGCCGCCATTACGCGTTAAAAAAAAAACAACAAAAATGACAAAAATCTTTCCCTTTGTTAGTAAACGCGATAACTTTTGCGCAAACCAATCAAAATACGCTTTTTGCAATTTTTTTTACCAAACATATGTAGCATAAAACAAATTGGCCGAAAATTTTAAAAAATTTTGATTTTTGGGGGGGGGGGGAATTTCATATAAAAAAATGTGAAAAATATTGTTATTTTTGCAAAATTGACGCTCTTTTTTTGTTTATAGCGCGTGATAAAAAAAAAAAAAAAATCGCACAGGTGATCAAATACCACCAAAAGAAAGCTCTGTTTGTGGGAAAAAAAGGACGCCAAATTCGTTTAGGTACAGCGTCGCACGACCGCGCAATTGTCCGTTAAAGTCACGCAGTGCCGAATCGCAAAATACCCCCTGGTCAGGAAGGGGGTAAAATCTTCCGGGGCTTAAGTGGTTAAAAGGATAAGTTCACCTTTAAAAAAAAAAAAACACAAATAAAATGCACATCTTTTTTGCAGGCAAAAAAAAAAAAATGTGCATTTTTTTTTTTGTTGTTGGAAGCCAGGAAAGCATTGCACACGCGATCAGATTGGGGATACAATGCAGAGCTCTTGCAGACTGTGTAAGCTGTTTGGCCATACATTATATGGCCAAACAGTTACATACTAACACAGTGGTTCTTAACCTTGTTGGAGGTACTGAACCCCACCAGTTTCATATGCGCATTCACCGAACCCTTCTTAATTGGAAAAATAAAAAATATGATTTTTTTCAAATTCAAAACATAGGTATATATTTAGGACGGTATATATTTATACATAGGTGCACAAAATTAACAAAACCATTAAATACTGACTTCTGACCATTTTCATTAACGCTGACCATTTTCATTAACACTGACTGCTGACCATTTGCATTAATACTGAGCGCTGACCATTTGCATTAACACTGGCCGCTGACCATTTGCATTAACACTGGCCGCTGACCATTTGCATTAATACTGGCCGCTGACCATTTGCATTAATACTGAGCGCTGACCATTTGCATTAATACTGAGCGCTGACCATTTGCATTAATACTGAGCGCTGTCCATTTGCATTAATACTGAGCACTGTCCATTTGCATTAATACTGAGCACTGTCCATTTGCATTAATACTGAGCACTGTCCATTTGCATTAATACTGAGCACTGTCCATTTGCATTAATACTGAGCACTGTCCATTTGCATTAATACTGAGCACTGACCATTTGCATTACCAACCAACTAACCAAAAAAAAAAAAAAAAGGCTCTCCTAACTTAAAAAAAAAAAAATGCCATACCTATACTGCACACTCACTCACTGTGTATAACTGTTATACACAGTGGGGGGGGGGGGGGGGCGCCTTTTTAGTAAAACACTTCTCTGCTCTGCAGAGAACACCACACCACCACATCTACCTACCTTAGTCCTCCTGATTCTGGGCTGGCTGCTGCGCTGGCCTAGTAGTGCATGGCCTGCTCTGGCCTGGGTCTGGTGCCAGACTGGTGTCAGACTCACTCAGTGAGTCACTTGAGTGAGCCCCCACTCACTAAGCCTCCTCCTAGGCCTAGGAGTTGGACCTCTCTCCCCTCTAGTCTCCGAGTCCCTGCTCTCACTCTGCTCAGTCTGTCCTTGTCCTCGCCGTCAGTGCACTGACTCACAGTGTGTCAGTGTCACATGACATGTAAATCACTCCGCCAGGTCCGGTCTCTGTACTGTGGGGATGTTATGTGTTTCCATGATGACGGCGCGGAGCGGGAGCGGAAGGACAGGCCCGAAATTGGAGAAATAGTCCCTGACAGCGAAGTGGTACTAGCGGAGGGTGTGCGTGTCATCACGAATCATACGAGTCCTCCGCCGAACCCCAGAGACTGACTCATCGAACCCCTGGGGTTCGATCGAACCCAGGTTAAGAACCACTGTACTAACAGGAAGCATCAATGAACTACCACAGTGTTGAACAGTGTAGTGGTAGTTCAATGAGAACTACAAGCAGACAACCACAAAGGCTGCCAGACCTTGTTTTCTGTTCACAGAACTCTGAATGAGTGACGTGGCCAGGCGGATGGAGCCATGCATGGCCCCGTTCTTTGTAGAAAATGACAGAGCGCCGGGGAACATGATCACCTGGCGCCTGTCACATTAAGGAGACGGAGAGGTTCCGGGGCCGGTGGATTTGTAACCTGTTACACCCTGAATATGGGTGTACCATGTTACAAAAGGCCAACTTATCCTTTAAATCTTCTTTGTAAACACAACTGAGTTTTTATTTTAATTCTACTAAATGGATTAAAGAACTATAGCAGTGTGCTCTTGCCTCTGTGTTACCAATGGAAAATAAGGGCTCTAGTATTAAAATGTAGGTACAAAAAAAAAAAAAAAAAAAAAAAACTTTTTTTGCACAAAGATTAAATGAGAACGGAAGCCAGAGACCCCAGCACAGAAAGACCATACATCATCATTACCACCAAGCACCATCCTCTTTTTACCACATCACTACTATAGTCAAAGGCAAAGCTCATGTGATGCACAGACTCATGAAAGCCAACGTGAGCAAAGAAGAATGGAGAGGCCAGCCTGCACCTGGTGGCAGGAACTGAACATCAACACTTACTGACAAAGTTGGCGGTGACAGGGATAAACTTTTCCTTTGTTAAGAGATCGGCAATAGTCTTCTGTTTCAGTGAGCGCTTCACATGAGGGTTAGTAAGGATGATGGACAGTTTAGGGTCTTTAACAAGTGCCTGCAAGATAAAAAATACATTGTAAGTAAACTGCTGCGCAACCTGTAACTTACATATTTCAGCATAACGTTAGCAGTGTACCTTTTGACCAACCACACTAGTTCTGGTGACACCCTGGCACTCCCTCACTTTGGAGGGATGTTTTCTGACTTTTTTTTTTGGCTAAGAGACAGGAAAAGGGAAATCTCCCCAATGGAACACGACCAATACAGTAATTATACTGTATATGTAGGCAAAGACAGCAATATTTGCCAACAGACATCAAGTGACTCCATTGCTTTTTTTTTTGGGGGGGGGGGGGGGGGCAGGGCATGTTATTGCAAGTCTACTTGCGGCCTGTGAATATGATGCCATTAGATAGCTATGATCCTGTAAGCATGGCCTTGGGCCATTAGTATGGCTACTGGTCATGTGATCAAAAATAGTTAATCAAAAAGCTTACAGTATCAAAGCGTTGGGCTAGGATGTGAAAGCGAGCAGACTTGTGGCCCTGGAGCTCTGATCCGGACATCTTACAGCCAGCATTTTCAGCTACTTTTCAGGACCAACAAAGCCTATCTCAGGGTCGGGTAGTCCCCTGGTACCTCCCTGCATCCACCGACGTGGCTCGGATGGCCCAGAATAAGCCACGTGCCACCTGGTCTCGCACTTCTCACTTCTCCACAGGCGCCATTTTGCACACAAGGTCTCTGATCTCCACCATGTCGGTCAGTACGCAGCCCGCCTCTGGAGTGGAGGCGGCCTCCTCTCATTCCAGTGCCGACATCCTGGCAGCAATCACCACCAGCACGGAGACCCCTAACAGCCAAGATCGATTTCCTGGCAACTGACATTAGCCTCATTAGGATCTTGACAGATTCTGGGCAAGAGTTACAGAGGCTAAGGTTTTTATTGCATCAGTGGAGGAGACTGTCCGATCAGACTCCAGGGAGCTGCATGCCCTCTGTTTGCAGGTTGCAGGGCTATAGACACAGAAAACAGTCTTCGCAGAAATATATGGATCCTGGGGTCGCCCGAGTATTCAGAGGGTTAACAAACCTGCCGAGTTCGCTGACAGCTCCTTACCTCCCTATTCAACCTTGGCAAAGTGCCCCCTACCTTTGTGGTCGAACAGGCCCAGTTTCCTACCAACACCTCCTGCTCCGGGGACCGCTCCTCGACCCTTTCTGCTGCGTTTCTTGAATTATAGAGATCGAGACCGCATTCTTGCTGCGGCCCATACAGTCCCTGCAGTGAAGCATGAGACAGCAAAATTCCTCTTTCCTGATTACTCGCAGGAGGTACAACAACGACGCAGTTCCTACACGGACATCCGTAGGCGGATACGAGAAAAGGGCATCAGATTTAGCCTTCTGTATCCCAGCAAGCTAAGGATCATCTAAGGAGACCAGGCCTGGGAGTTTCACTCCCCTTCTTCTGACTGAACTTACACTCATTTCTGCCTTCTACTATAGTCTCTCTTGTTAACCCTTCTATCCTCTAAGTGATACGCCTACTTGAGCTGCTTTCATCCCATCTAAGCCTGGCACATCATCCCCCCTAGATTGATCCAACCTACCCCCTCTGGTCCAACACTGACTTGCTATATGCTCACAGTCTACCACGCAATGAAGGTCTAGCTGCCTTTCTCACAACATCCCCTCTGCTTAATTGGATTGAGCCTGACAGAGGTACTCCACCGCAGGCCTCCTTCCCCCCTCTGGCTGCTCTAGCCATAGCTTTGAAGGCCTCTATGCTTAACTAGAACCCTTCCAGTTTTAATGGGACATAGTTCTTTTACCATCACCAGTTGTGTTCATTATTACAGGTATTAGGCCCTTAACCTCGCCCTTCCTAGTTTTTGGAATGGTGCAGGTTATGGGTAGGGTATGCATCTTGGTGCCAAATGGGTTTGGTTTCCAATCTATTTTCCCCTCATTAGCCCTGCATTATGGCGACCAATAACACTGCTCCCCTCACGATTGTCTGCTGGTATGTTCGAGGGCTCAACTCTAAATTTAAAAAGCAGTGCTATTTCAATATTTAAAATCTCAGTTCCCCCGTTAGCCTCCTTCAGGAGACCCATCTCATGGGCAGCAAACTCCTGGCTCTTAAGAAGCCATGGATACAAGAAGGGTTTCATGCCACTTACTCCACATGCAAGAGGGGTGTCAATCCTGATTCACAAGATGCTTCCATGTACGGTAGTTGAGATCCACATGGATCCCCAGGGCAAATGTGATACTGGTTGTTACCTTGTGGTCTCGTAAATATGTGATTGTTGCATTATATGTTGCCCCTCCCTGTTCCCCTGCTTTGTTGTACTTGCTTCTGGAGAGGATCACCCCCTATTGCCCAGCCAGGATACTATTAATGGAGGACTTTAATGCCACTTTATCACCAGATCTAGATAGATCGACCCCTCCCAAGTACCACAGACTTATCCGATTGGGCGAAGGCGGCAGGTGTGACGAAGGTGTGAAGGTGGAGGCACCCATCTGCTAGGTCCTACTCTTGCTACTCTGCCTCCTATAAAAACAGCCCCCCGCATAGATCTTGCCTTTGCCAATCCCTTACTCCTTGCAGATGTATTGGGGGCGACTTATCTACCTAGTGGATTGTCAGGCTAAAGCCCCCTGGCCATTAAGCTTTGTTCCCCCACTGGGTCAATCACCCCAATTTAGTGAACAAAATTCCGCCTTAGACAGAATTCTGGGAACATAATGCGGGGTCCTCCTCTCCAGAAATAACTTGGGATGCTTTTAAGGCCTATACCAGGGGTCAATACATATTGTCTATTGCAGCTGTCAAAAAGAACCTCTCAGCTACCACACAATCCCTCCGGCAATCGACCACACACCAGTCTGACATATACAACACCGATCATTCACCACACAATTTTGATTTGCTATTAGCCTCCCAGAGGGAATTACAACTCCATCTAGCGGAAATTACTAGACTTGAAATGTATAAAACCAAACATTGCTTCTTTGAGCAAGGTAATAGAAATGGCCGTCTCCTGGCCATGTTGGCCCACCATGATCAGCCTCTCACATTGATCCTGGAGATTATCAACTCCGTGGGCGAGACGGTTTCCTTTCCCTCAGTTGTTCTGGAGACCCTTAAACACTTTGAGTCATTGTTTTCCTCTGCTCTCCCCACTGATTTTCACCCGGAGGGCCTGCCTGACCTTCTGGATCGGCTCTCGGATGGGGAGAGAAGCTCTGGTGCGTCCCTTCACCACCACGGAGGTCCTCAGCATGATACAGTCTTTCCCTTCAGGGAAGGCGCCGGGCCTGGATGGCCTCCCTATAGACTTTTACAAGGCCCATGGTGAGCTACTGGCCCCGTTACCGTCCCCTCGCTACACTCAGTGTCTGGCGGACGGAGTGTTGCGACATGCTCATTTAAACTCTTGATACATAAACCCCCCAAGGACCCCAAGTCCTGTGCCTCCTATAGACCCATAGCCTTGCTTAACAATGATCTTAAAATCCTGACAACTGCTGGCCCTTAGACTTCACCCCATGCTACCCTCTGTCATAGCCCCAGACCAAACTGGCTTC
Source organism: Pelophylax lessonae (assembly GCF_965119305.1). Lineage (NCBI taxonomy): Eukaryota > Metazoa > Chordata > Amphibia > Anura > Ranidae > Pelophylax > Pelophylax lessonae. Next base: position 100,857,303 of record NC_138769.1, read on the forward strand.
ATGCCCTGCAGATCTACAGATGTTAACCTTCGTAGACTACACACAAACATACACACCCCACATCTCAATATAGGCTCATTTGTGGTGGCTTCCCTTGATAGAGAAGGCATTTGACATTGTCGAATGGCCTTTTTTTCTGAGAGAGATACTCTGCAGGATGGGATTCTCCCTAGTCTTCATAAATTGGCTCAAGGTCTTATATCATAACCCTACATCCTCAGTTCGGTTGGGGGGATGGGAGGACTCTTCTCCCCTGGAGTTACTAGACAGGGCTGCCCTCTCTCCCGGACACGGTTTGCCATAGCTATTGAGCCTCTGGCCAAGACTGGGAACTTCCCCACATATCAAGGGGCTGCGCATCGCCTTGCTGGAGGAGAGGGTTGCCCTGTACGCTGATGACATGCTCCCTTTTTGAATGATACAGGGCTGTCTTTACAGGGGGCCCTGCAGGTTTTGAATGCCTATTCTGAGATCACTGGGCTTTGAGTTAACTGGTCAAAATGTCTATTTCCTATAGACCAGGCAGCAAGATCAACGGCCTCCCCTAATACTCACCTGCAATTGGTCGATCTATTTAAATATCTAGGTATGGTGGGGTCTCCTGTCGGGCCTCGGATTTCCTCCCCCTGAATCTGGCTCCGTTCATGACGTAGGCAAAGGCCAAACCAAAATCTTGAGAGCATCTACCCATGTCTCTTTTGGGCCGAATAAATTTAATCAAAATTAAAATTGTCCCTAAGTTAACATATCTATTTCGACACCTAAATCTTTTTTTGTGAAATTGAACCAGTAGTATGCATCCTTACTTTGGGGCCCCCAAATGACACGTTATAAGCTAAGCACATTAAAGCACCTATACTCACAGGGCGGTCTAGCTTTTCCGCCTGTCATAAATACTACTATCTGACCACCCAGCTAGTCACGGTGGAATGGTTGTTAAAGTTAAACCCAGACCTGACCAACCCATCTACGCTCCTGGAGGGAGCAACAGTCTAAATGTAACGGATCAACTGGTACCCTGACTGGGTACCTCCGTTGACGGATGCTCCTAGTGCTTCCTGAGGGCTCCAAGCACTCCACCAGACACCATAACCACCTCAGACCCAACAAACAACCGCAGCTTGGTTGGGGTCTCGGCATCTCCTACCCACCCTGGACCCATGACAAGGCTCCAGGTTCCAGTGGGTGAACCTCTCTTTCCCCAGAGAATGAAGCAGGAACAAGCTCTTACAAGAGCTTTGTGATTATTCAAAGGAGTATGAAAAGCACAGCAATCCCTTGTAGCAGATTCCCCCAATAAGAGACAGGACTCTAGACTGAGGATGAAGTAGAACTCTAGGCTTAATGGTACAGCTGCTCTTTTATACAGTTTTCCCCCACAAGGTTATCGCCCAGGTGGACCTTGTGGGGAACAGGACATGAAATTTGCAATTAAAAAAAAAAAAAAAAAAAAACTTACACTCAGCCACTCCCATACAGTGTACACAACCCCCCCCCTGCCTGATTACATCATATGCAGATGAAATTGTATACAGAAACAGAATTAACCTGAACAAATTATCTAGCCATCTGGACAGAACAATGTGAGGTAATTAACATTTAACAATGGGACAGGCAGACTTAACACAATCCACATCCCAGATAGATAGACAATAGGACAAGACTGCCACTGACAGTCTGTCCGTCTACTACATTGAAGTACATGGAATACACATCTACGTATTTCTATGATTATTTAGGTGTCACCGACTTCATGGCAACAGGCTATATGTCTCACAGTGTAGAGTGGGATTAAATCTTCAAACTTCCTGAGAGATATTGCTGACAAATATTACTGTCCCACTTGCAGCAATAAAAACCAATAAGTATCTGACTTTCACTCCCAGTGACGGTGAGTACCGTCACAGTCTACTCCCTAGAAGCTCTCAAATTCCTAATTTTCAGAGGCCCAAAGGCTCCCTAGGAATTACAGCCCCCCCCCCCCCCCCCCCATGCTGACAACCTTACGGGCCTGGAAGGTGGGATTAGCATGTGAGGGCTAAGAGAAATCAGCTGTCTTTCCTAATGCCCCTTTGTGGCCTAATCCCACTGTGACGGTACTGAACGTCTCTGGGAGTGAAAGACAGATACTTAATAGTTTGGATTGCTTCAAATGGGTTCTGTGTTTACAATTATGATAATGTGTATTGGACTTCAATGTCAGAGACAGGCTCTCCCTATTGTTTGTGTATGGAGATGTGATGTGGATTGTGTTAAGCCTGTCTGTCCCATTGTTAAATGTTAATGAACTTACATATGGTTTCTGTCCAGATGGCTAATTAGTTCAGGTTAATTATATTTCATCTGCATATGATAATGTAATCAAGCAACCCCTCACCTGTGTGTGGTAATCTGATCAGGAGAGGGAGGTCCATGCTGTATTTAAATTCTGTGCGACTGTTCAATAAAGAGAAGATTCCAGTACAAGCTAAATTGTCGGCTAGCTTCGTATGGGGGCAGCTGGAAAATCTGATATCTATGTTCAAGACTGAAGGAAGCCGCATACTGACGGAAGCCCACAAGTACAGTGTGGGTTGTGGTTCCATTACACCCACCTAGCCCCATCTTTACACACTTCCTGACCCACATGCGTGGACTAAACCTGGTATTAAAACCATCTCTCAAGTGGTTTCACAACAATCCCCAATTCCCCTGTCACAACTCTCCACTATTTACAATATCCCAACACATTATCTTTTTCGCTACAACTCTCACATGCCTTCACCACCCAATTTCCGCAATCCTCCTGCATGACCGTACAGCAAAAGCTGGAGGGGATCCTTTGCGCAGAGTAACGAAAAGCCCACCTCACACCTCTACTGCCATTTTACGTTTGTGTCCTTATCTCCTCTGGAAGGCGACAAGACATTCCAGAACTGGATAACGATGACTGGGATTTTCCCTTTCGAACCCTGGTCTCACTACGTGACCACCTAGTACAGTTTAAGATAGTTCACAGAGCCTAAATTTACCCCCTATACACTTCACCAGATGAACCCAATGAGCTCGCCAGAATGTTGGCGTTGTGGACACTCTGCGGGTAACTTTACTCACATTTTTTGGTCCTGCCCTAAGACAAATCACTGGGAAGAAGTATTGTCTCTTATTAATCTAATCACGTCACTCTCCATACAATCCTCTATGAGTATTTGTCTACTAGGCCTAGCCAATTCTCTAGCATCAACCACAGATAAACTAACTCTGATCAGCCTGCTCTTATTTTACGCCAGGAAGCAAATTGCAATACAATGGAAAACGTCATCTCCCCCATCCCTCTCGGAACGGAAGCGTCTTGTGAACAATAGTCTTCCTATATACAAGGATAGGTATCTAAATAGGAGTTGCCCAAAAAAAATATGACAAAGTGTGGACTGAGTGGCTGGCTGAATCGGCGACCGCATCAGCTGAGTGTTGAACAACGCTGACATTTATGTCTTTGATGACTCATGCAACCCGAATTGTAAACCTTGTTGTTTTCCTTATCCTACATGAGTATGTAACTACAGATGGCTTTGTTTATATTTTACGTAATCAGCACCTCCCTTATTCCCTTAACAGCCAATATATCCCTGTTATCTCTGGGTTAATGGACTCCGTGCCCCCATGGGCTATGATACCAAGTCATACACCTTGTTTTTTTCCTTTTATGTATGTGTATTGTTGCTTGTTTTGTGTTTATAACCTCAAAAATAAACAGATTTAAAAAAAAAAAAAAAAAAAGAGAAGAAAAAGCTTACAGTATAAACAACTTTTGTAAAAACTCATCTCTGTATCAAACACTAATCATTTCTGGCTTACCGATATTCTGATCAGGTCCTTCTCCACCTGATCCAGCTTCTTCTCCTTGGAAGCAGCAGAGTAGAGAGCGGTGGCATAGCGACCTTCCAAGCCATAAAGCTGGATTGGGGGCTAAAAAACAAGAAATGAAAAAGTCAGTTGAATAATTTTAAGTTAAATGAAATCATAACGGCATTTGGTAATCTTTAAAGGTTTTCATGCTCTGAATTCTGTCATTTCTCCGCCACTGATCAAAAATAAGCACGAGACAATAAAAATCTGAACTCCAGATCTGCGACTCCAAGCACTGAAATCAATGTTTAAACATGACAGCCAGGGAATCTGCATTTTGTTACTATTCCACATACAGTGGAGAAAATAATCATAGGTGTATTTTAAATGTTAGAGACTGAATATCAACCAAAAACAATACAAATGGAGTTGCAGTTCAGTGCATAAAATAAGTATTTGATTTCCAAGCAAAACATAACTCAGTATTTGGGGGAGAAACCCTTGCTGGCAAGCACAGAGGTAAGACGTTTCTTGTATTTGGTTACCAGGTTTTCACACATCTCAGGAGTGATTTTGTTTTCTTTACAGATCTTCTCTAAATCCTTAGGGTTTCTTGGCTGTCACTTGGCAACTCGAAGTTTCAGCTCCCTCCATAAATTTTCTATAGGATTAGGATCTGGGAGACTGTCTAGGCCACTCCATGACCTCAAGGGGCTTCTTCTTGAACCACTCATTTGTTGCTTTAGCGGTATGTTTTGGGTCATTGTCATGCTGGAAGACCCATCCACGACCCATCTTCAGTGTTCTGGCTGAGGAAAGAAGGTTCTCATCCAAGATTTTACAATACATGGCCATGTCCATTGGCCCCTCAATGGGGCAATGTCAGCCTGTAACTTTAGCAGAAATACAGCCCCAAAGCATAATGTTTCCACCTCCATGCTTGACTGTAGGTGGAAACATTACTTGACGGTGTTCTTAGGGTCATAGTCATCATTTTTCTTCAGCCAAACACGTCAAATCAAGTTAACGCCAAAGAGCTCAATTTTGGTCTCATCTGACCACAGCACTTTCTCCCAAACCTTCTCTGAATCATTTAGGTGTTCATTGACAAATTTCAGACGGGCCTGTACATGTGCCTTCTTGAGAGGGACCTTGCAGGATTTCAATCCAAGGCAGCATATTGTGTTACCAATAATTTGTTTGGTGACTGTGGTCCCAACTGCCTTGAGATTATTCACAAGCTTCTCCTGTGTAGTTCTGGGCTGATCCCTCACCTTTCTCAAAATCATCCTTACCCCATGAGGTGAAATCTTGCATGGAGCTCCAGACCAAAGGCGAATTGATGGTTATTTTGCATTTCTTCCATTTGCGAATAACTGCTCCAACAGTTGTCTCCTTCTTACCAAGCTTCTTGCTGATGGTCTTGTAGCCTATTCCAGCCTTGTGCAGTTCTACAGTCTTTTCCCTGGCATCCTTTGACAGCTCTTTGGTCTTTCCCATGATGGTGAGGTTTGAATGGAAGAGAGAATATGTGGACATGCGTCTTTCACACATACGAGTTGTCGTTAGGAGAACCTTCTCAAAATTGACAGGACTACTCCATGTACCACATGAGCATATACTGTATCCAGCCTGTAGGAGCCAGAATTGTTGGTTGGTAGAGGATCAAATACTTCTTTTACTGAACTGCAATTCAATTTATAACATTTGTATGTGTTTTTTTTTTTTGGATTGTTGATCGATATCCTGTCTGTATCATTTAAAATAAGTCTATGATAAAAATTATAGATCCTTCTTTTTTTGTAAGTGGGAAAATTTACGAAATCTGCAGGGGATCAAATTATTATTTTCACCACTGTATATTCTTTCTGTATTTGTTTCCTCAATTCAGCACGTTCAAATAGAGCTTGTGTTTTTGCAGGGGTGAGGAGGGGGGGAAATACAACCTGTAGAGCTCAAATCCAACCAAAATAGTTACTTGGAGCTTTCAGAGTGGGGATTAGAAATCTTGTCAGTGCTGTTACTATGTCTCATCTTTTTCTTTGCTGATTTTATATGTATATACATACAAATAAAAAATATTTTAAGAGTCATTTGTGATCTGCATCCCCACTAATGAGCATTTCCTTCACTTCCTCTCAGGACAGCAAGTAATGGGATCTCTCTCCAGGGAGGACTGTCATCCCATCCAAGTGACAACACTCCCCATTCTATGTCCTGCAGAGTTTTGCCTTTCCATATGCTGGAGAGTTAGACCTCGTACACACGCAACGATTATGGGCCGACCGATCGTCCGACTTTTGCCCAGAGTGGTGTTGTGTTGGTTGGAATGTGCCTAGACTGCACACAAATTTTCTCAGCCAACAAAAATCTACTTCAGAAGTGATGTCATGTGCTGGTTTACTTTCCGTGTGTTTTTTCTTCTCTGAGCATGCCCAGTCTTGCTCATCAGATTTTTGTCTGCCAAAATCTGTACTGACTGAAGAACAATCGGCCGTTCTGGTGACGGCCAACAAAAATTTTATAGCCTGCACACCAGATTTTTTTCGGCCGAAAAGTCGGAGTAGGCTGTCGGAAGCATCATACTAACAAGGCGACAATCGGCCGATTGTACGTTGGCCGAAAATTCCCGGCCAATAATCGATGCGTGTGTACGAGGCTTTAGACTACTCCTGTTAGAGTCAATAGCCTAGCAAAACCCACCTCTCCCTTCTGCAGGGAGTGTCCCAATTACTGTGTGCTGGCCCAGCTCCTCTCCTCCCTACAAAACCTTTTATTCAGCTGCCAGGGGAGGAGTGAAGGGGAATACTTGAGTGACACCTGAGTCTGCTGACATCACATTCAAGACAGGCTTTAATTGGTTGTCTACACAAGTAAAGAAAATACATAAAATTTACTAAATGTACCATAAATGTGTTGAAGACCGCAGTCTGGTAAAAATGGCTTCCAATTTTACATAAAACAAAAAAGCACTTTAAGTTTCACTTACCCTAATGAGCTTGCCGACTGGTCTGGCCACACTAGTGCTGAAGGAGCGCACCTAGAAAAAAATTCCAATAGTTAATACAGCGAATATAAATTCTACAGAAAAACGAAGGGACTTCATTACTATAGGCTGAGGTCCTTGTGCCAGATGTCTGACTGTCACAGCAACATCAAGATATTATTCTGCATATTTTCACAAACTGCTGTTAAAAAAATAAATCAATCATGCCTACAAAGCTGGTTCACATCAGAACTGCCCGTCTATGGGGGATGTAATCTAAGCAGCCCGCTAACAAAACAGAAGGTCATAACCTTCACCCACTTTCAATTCATTTACTCCCTCTCCCCTCCTTTCATACAATCACAGAAAAATATTTTTGCTTTTTGTAAAAAAAAGATTTTTAACGCCCCGGATTGTCACCTAGGTGAGAATAACATGTCCCCCATTGCCCACAGCCTCCTGGGATACTTATATCACATACCAGAAGGCTTTGGGGCACCCCACAGCATAAGTGCATATTAAGCATTATAAGGGGAAGGGGCTGGCTGACTGTTTTTGGTTTAAGCTGACCCCCAGATCATGCGTTCTGGTGCATGCACATCAGGGATCCTACTAAAAGAATCAGGAAGAGAGCTGGCTCAATGAGAAAAAAATGGCAGCATGGGACTTGGTGTGCAGAAGTGGATTGTGAGATCACTACAGAACAATGCTGGATTTGCTGGGTATGTGCACGTTGTTTTGTGGATAACACAGCTAAAGAGGCAAGAGTCACTCCTAAAGTGATTGCAAATGATTACATTTTTAAAAAACAACAAACGTATTTTATTAATCTGCTCTGTGTAATTGTTTTGCACAGAGCATGGCTCAGCCCCACCCCCTCATCACTGGCTGAGATGGACAACAGCAGGGCCAATGACTTTGGCTGCTGTCTCCGAGTCAGTGAGGAGGAAGAGCCAAGAGCCACTATTATCATGAACATTGCTGTATCAAGATGGGGAGCAGATTAGTATTGTGGGAAGCATGCACAAGGTGTTTAACTTCATGCATAGAATACATTAAAGCTTAACTCCATTTTTGTTGAGGGAAAAAAAAAAAAAATTCCCCTCTTAGTCCCGGTGTAACGTTAAAAAACCATACCCCGTGGAGAAACCATACCCTCGTCACTTCCGGGCTGAAACAGCTGAGCAGCGCAGCAGTGCGCATGCTCAGAGCCCCGGATACGTGATTGAACATTAAAGAATTAGACAAGTGCGCATGCTCGGTGGGCATGAAATTCTCACGGCACTGTGTGTAATGTAAAACTTGCGGCGCTTACATTAAAACAGCTCATCTGAAACGTAAATCATCTCCGCTCTTCGCCCTGTCACTGCCCTCATCTCCGGTAATAAATATAAAAGCGGTGGCGGGTGTATGTGATGTAAATGTGACGGCGATCGCGGCTCCGTGATCCGCTTTTATATTTATTACCGGAGATGAGGGCAGTGACAGGGCGAAGAGCGGAGATGATTTACGTTTCAGATGAGCTGTTTTAATGTAAGCGCCGCAAGTTTAACTACCGTGAGAAATCCATACCCTCCGTAGCGGAACCGGAAGTGACGAGGGTATGGTTTTCTCACGGGTATGGATTTTTCACGGAACACCGGTTCACACTTGTGCGATGCGGTAAGGCTGCGAATTCGCAGCCTGTTCCCGCATCGCAAACGCACCCCCGGCAGTTCACACTGCCATATGCGATACGCAGGGGGTGTCAATGAAATGTTAACGACACCCCCAGTTTGATCGCATATCGCAGTGCGATCTGACAGTTCGCACAGGATCGGATCGCACAAGTGTGAACCACTGTGCGATCCGATCCTGATGCGGCTGGAAAAAGGGTCATATGCGAGTTTGGTGCGGCTACAGTGTGAATTTAGCCATACAAAGTGTATGGCTGAATTCGCATCTGCACCTCCGATCGCATGTAATGAAGGAGCAGTGCGCTCCGAATTACATGCAATCGGCGAACTCACAGAAGTGTGAAACGACCCTTAATGATCTATGTTCATTGCAAGGATTTTAACATTGTTATTCTGAAAAAACCTCTGTGTGTGTGTCTGTATCCATGTGGGAAAGCAAGCCTAATGGAAGTGGTTTCTTAATTCTCAATCAGTTGTGTACCTGCAGGGCTCCAATGAGGAAAGCTGCTGGACCTGCACCCCTTTAGATGCGATTTCCTATTGGTTGTATCTCACCAAAAATGACATTTTTGTTGCAGGGGATGCCAGAAATCTGACTTGTATCTTAGTGCAGACTTCTGGGAAAATTGGTAAAACAATCACACAAGCAGGAAACCAATGTTTCCAGGTACAGAACAGCTCCAGGTAGCCATATTGGATTGCATTTTCAGAAAATTACAACAGCTGAAGATTAAAAAGGAAAGGTAATTTTTAATAATATTCAATTACGATATGATTTGTGTCACAATTGAATACGCTATATTCATTTTTCTTTATTTGCTATTTTCTCTCCCCACGAAAGTGGAGTTACCCTTTAACCAGTTCTGGACCGGAAAGTTTTATCCCCTTAATGACCAGGCCATCTTTTGCGATTCGGCACTGCGTTACTTTAATGGAAAATTTTGCGGTCGTGCAACGCTGTACCCAAATAAAATTGATGTCTTTTGTTCCCCACAAATAGAGCTTTCTTTTGGTGGTATTTGATCACCTCTGCAAATTTTATTTTTTTGCGCTATAAACAAAAAGAGAGCTACAGTTCTGAAAAAAAATATATATTTTTTTTTTCACATTCTGCTAAATAACTTTCCAAAAAAAAAAAAGTAAAAATCAAAATTTTTCATCGTTTTAGGCCAATTTGTATTCTGCTACATTTTTTTTTCCTTTTAAAAATAATCGCAATAAGTGTATTTTGATTGGTTTGCGCAAAAGTTATCGCGTCTACAAACCAGGGGAAAGATTTGTCATTTATTTATTTTTTACTAGTAATGGTGGCAATCTGCGATTTTTTGCAGGACTGCGACATTTCAGTAGATAGATCGAACCCTTCACATTTTTTACACTTTTGGGGGGACCAGTGACATTACTACAGTAATCAGGGCTAAAAATATGCACTGCTACTGTAATAATGACATTGGCAGGGAAGGGATCAACACAGTGGTGATCAAAGGGTTAAATGTGAGCCTAGGGGAGTGATTACTATCTGTATGGGGGATGGGCTTGTAAAATGACCACAGAGACATGTGATGCTATATAGAAGGATCACAGGCGCTCTGATCATATCAGAGAACAACGGTCAGCTGTGTTTACAACAGCTGACCGTCGTCCTCAGCAGGAATCGATTGCGGGTGCCCGGCAGCAATCGCGGCCGCTGGTCCGGCATACCCGCTGCCTCGTGAGGACGGGAGTGCGCCGGCGCGCGCTCGCCCCCCCAGCACGACCGATGAAGGGCTACGTCATTCCGCGCAGCCGAGCCAGCCTGCTGCAGTAAATATGCAGCGGGCGGTCAGCAAGTGGTTAAGGTAAAAAGCTTTCGGCCTTTAGAACCACTTCAAAATAGTAACTTAAATTGGTTGTAAACCTCAGACATGGAATATGAGCAAAGCATATCCCTCTATAGCAGGGATATGCAAACTGTGGCCCTCCAGCTGTTGCAAAACTACAAGTCCCATCATGCCTCTGCCTCTGGGTGTCATGCTTGTGGCTGTCAGTCTTGCTTTGCCTCATGGGACTTGTAGTTCTGCAGCATCTGGAGGGCCACAGTTTGCATATCCCTGCTCTATAGTGTATACGCGTGTTATTTAAAAGCACTAAATGTAATTTCTGTCTGCTGCCTCCCTCCTCTGCTATCAGTATTAATCACTTCTGACAAGTTTTCCTGACACCAAGAGAACAATGAAGACAGGGGAGGGACCTCCAGCTGATTGACAGCTTCACCTCTGTTCCTGCGTGAAAGGGGGGGGGGGGTCTCTCTTCCCTCCAATCAGCTCTGTGCTCTCTTAAGTGCCGGTTCACACAGATGCAGGTGCGGCCATTGCATATAATATCGGAGCGCACTGCTCCTTCATTACATGCGATCGGCTGTGCGGTGCGAGTTTAGCCATACACTTTGTATGGCTAAATTCGCACCACACCCGCAGCAAAGACGCACAGGACCCTTTTTTCCAGCCGCATCAGGATCGGATCGCACAGCGGTTCACACTTGTGCGATCCGATCCTGTGCGAACCGCAAGATCGCACCGCGATATGCGATCAAACGGGGGTGTCGTTAAGATTACATTGACACCCCCAGAGTATCGCATATGGCAGTGTGAACTGCCGGCCGGGGGTGCGTTTGCGATGCGGGAACAGTCTCCGAATTCGCAGCCTTCCCGCATCACATAAGTGTGAACCGGGGCTCACTGAGCTCTGCAGAGTAACATTAGCTCTTTTTTTTAATTAACTGTTTATAAATTCAGCACTCTAAACAGATCTAGAGAAGACTACAGATAAACAGGTACAACTTAGGTGGGAAGATTTGTTCCATCTCTGTGTATAGTCCCTTCACTGGTTATATGTAAGGGTTTACAACCACTTTTAAGAAGAAGTATGGGCTTTTGAAAAAAATGAACATCCATACTCACCTCCATGCAGCTGCTGTGTCCCAATAGACATGAATAGGGCTGCCTGCATGAGGATGCAGAGAAAAGGGACCACAGACAGTCCTTATCATGGGTGTATGCAGAGGTCTGCCTGTGTGAGTGAAGCCAGAATCTGAAAGGTGAGGATGAGAGGCACTGCGTCCTTCACCATTGCAATCCTGAACCATCAAAGTCACATCCAGTTTATGGAGCTCACTGGCTCTAGTTAGGCTGCTCCGCCAGCGCCCCCCCCCCCCCCCCCCCAAATCCCACACCCTGGATACAGGTCACAATTATTCTTTCAGGTGGGCAGCCGTCTGCAAGAAGTGATCGGCAGTAAAACGCTTTTCAGGCTGCAGGCTTAGCCCCGGTTCACATTGAATGCGACTTTGAAATTGTGCTACTTCACTAGAAATAGCACAATTCTAAACTCGCAGGTCAGTGCGATGCCAGGGGTGACTTCCCTGATATCGGTGTGACTTCATGCACAGATTTCTATGCAAGTCACACCTGAAATCACAAAAAAATAGTGCAGGAACCTTTTTTTTCCCTCAAATCAGAGTTGCACCGATCTCAACAGTTCCATTACCAACAACAAAGTGCGACTTGTCATGCGATTTGGAACTGTAAAATCACATAAGTCGCACCAGAGTAAACTGGGTCTAAAAGCGGGTTTATAAGTGGACAGCGGATGCTGTAGCTTCCAGAATGCCTTTTTTTTATCCCAAGGGGTGATTTTACCATTTAAATCTCCCCCACAATCACCATAGCCGTGCTTGGCATGTGCTTCTATTCCCCACAATCACCATAGCCGTGCTTGGCATGTGCTTCTATTGGCTTTAATGGGCACATTCGCTTAATGCGACATGCTGAGACAGAACTAGTGCGTTTGTCTGAACTGTCCTGATTGGCAGTAAGATTCTAAAGACGGCAAAACCTATGACGAAACGCATCAAGTTGGAACGCACGCGGTGAGGTCACACATTCAGAGTAAAGCGCAAGCCGGAAATCCGATGCAATGTACCTTGCATGGCTCCTGAGATCCTGTAAAGTCCAAATATCCCCAGATCAAACCATTCTGAAGCCCTGATGAAGGGGGGGGCGTTGCCTGAAACACGTCAGCCGTTTTATTCTAAGTTATGAAGTCAATGAACCCCACATTGTGGACTCTACCACCACTGGTGTGACACTTCCCATACATTCTCTCTCAGCCTCCACTGGTGTGACACTTCCCATACATTCTCTCTCAGCCTCCATTTCTGGTGTGACACTTCCCATACATTCTCTCTCAGCCTCCATTTCTGGTGTGACACTTCCCATACATTCTCTCTTAGCCTCCATCTCTGGTGTGGGATTTGAGGTATCACGCCTGGGAGGGGGGAGCAGCGTAGCCAGAGCCGGTCACCTCCATGAACCGGATGGGACTCTTACCATACAGGAGTAAATCTTCGGACTCTTCCACCGTAGATGCCGATACAATGACCTCAGAGCGCTCAGGGTCACTGACCTGGAACAAGCATGCAGCAAGCAAAGTCTGGATTCAGACTGCAGGCATGGAAGCCAGCAGATGGGGAGGGGAGGTCAATAATGGAGGCCTCAGCTCAGAGCTGGGGGAAAAGAAAGCAAAAATGAAGGCGTTGCCAATAGCAACTAATCTGGTTATAAAAAAAAAAATGTGGTTGCTATTGGTAACACACTCACGTGCGGTCATTCCCCCTCTCCCAGCTCATGCTGTCCCTGACCTCTGTGATCTTCATTCACTGTCAGTCTATACAGGGAGGTCTCCTCCATTCAGATCCTTCACCTGGAGCACCCAGGACACTCACACACCCTCCATCCTCCATCCTCTCACACTCCGGGCTTCCGCTCTCACCTTCAAGGAGATCCTGCCAGCCGCTGCCATCTTCTTCTACGGTCGCTGCTGTAGGTCACACCGGAGCCTCCTACCGCTTAGGTCACGTCGTACGTCCTGCAACGTAAGAAGAACGCACGACGTGCTCTGAGCCGCAAAGCCTGCCGGTGAATGCAGTGCGGAGGGCCGAGCGGCTCACTGCGCATGTGCGCCCTCTGTAGGCTGCACGGGAAGTGTAAAATTATGGCTGGTGTAGGCCTTGAGTCAGTGTACTGTATAGACTGAGGAAGCATGTTGTAACGTGACTTCCTCATACATATAGATACATGTTATATATAAGGATGGGAATATGAGGCACATTTCTCCATTTCTGAAGAGAAACACAAACCTGAAGAGAACTCACACATGTCCCCACTTCACATTTGCAACCAACACCATCCAGCTTCCTTTCTCTCCCTCTTGTATGTGCCAATCACAGCCGGGCGTTTTGAGAAGGGCTGCGATTCTGCCCAGCAATCTTAAAAACGCGCTACAATAGAAAAATGCAGGTTCAGGTGCCATTGTTTTCAATGGCACCTAAAATGCGGTGCAGTTTTGCTGCGTTTGTCACAATCGTGTGAAGCATTGTCACCCAAAAGAAGCTCCTGGTTTACACAATGCGATTTTCTGCGCAGGATAAATCAGGGCAAAACCACACTGTGTTTTAGGTGCCAATAAGCCCTGGTTCACGCTAATACAGATGTGAATCGCTCAGGAACCGCACATTGACATGTGATTCAGTGCAGTACGATTTGAGCCCATACATTTTGAATGTGCTCAAATCGCATCGCATCCTAGGAGAAAAAGTGCAGGCACCTTTTATGGAGCCGCATGACAACCAGTGTTGGGGTAGTTACTCAAAAAATGTAACTAGTTACCAGTTACTAGTTACTTCTGTAAATTGTAATGAGATTACTTTACTAGTTACTGCATTTGAAAAGTAACTTCACTACTTATTACTTTACTTTCCTCTTTCTTAATTGACCGTGTAGAAGAAGATACATGACACTCTTTCTGCATAGAGTTTATTGTATAAACACAGGCTTTGGGAAGCATGAGAACAAAACCTGAAAAAAACAGAATAAAACAAAGTGCAACAAAAAGTCATAAACTTCATCCCTCTCTATTCTTCGAAATAACGATTGTATCGCACGGCTTGGGTAACGCAGGAAAGCCCGTTCCTATAGTCTAGTAAAGTAGTGTAGTTACCTCCTATAGCCTAGTAAAGTAGTGTCGTTACCAATATTAGTATTGTAACTAGTTACATTACTTAGTTACCAAAAAAAGTAATGTAGTTACTGTAATTAGTTACTTTGTAACTAGTTACCCCCAACACTGATGACAACCGCATTGCATGGTAGTTTTGTACCATGCTATGCGATGCAGGCAAACCGCACTGCATTTGCGATCCTTTTTGGGGTGTCGTTAACTTTAAACAGACACCCGCAGCGGATCGCAAACACAGTGGAATTGCAATGCGGTGCAGGAAACACTGCATATGTATGAATCTAGGCTGAAAATAATGGCACATGGACCTGCGTTTTCTGATTGTAGTGGGTTTTGAGATCGAATCGCAACAATTATGCCGCAATCGCAAAACGCCCATGTGTGAATGGGGCTTAAAGTCTGATGTATAGACCACTCTATTTACTAATACTGGAGCAGCTGTGCATGGCAACCAATCAACTTTTAGCTTTCATTTTAAAAGCTTATAGCGGAACTTAACCACTTGCCAACCGCCCGCCACAGATATACTGCGGCAGGCTGACTGGGCTGCGCGAACCGGCATATGAGTACGTCGGTTAGCGGGAGCGCTCCTGGGGGCAAGCGTGTGCCCGCCACATTAGGAAGCGGGGAAGCAGATCAGCGGGGCCGGCAGCCGCGATTGGCACTGATAGAACGACGGTCTGCAGACCGTTGTTCTCTCTGGAATGAATACAGAGGTCCTGTATTCCTCCTATATAGGATCACAGGTCTCTGTGTTGATTCCACAAGTCCCTCCCCCATACAGTTAGAAAACACCCCCTAGGCTCACAATTACAGTGGGTACGGAAAGTATTCAGACCCCCTTAAATTTTATTGCAGCCATTTGCTAAAATCATTTAAGTTCATTCTTCTTCCTCATGAATGTACACATAGCACCCCATACTGACAGAAAAACACAGAATTGTTGACATTGTTGCAGATTTATTAAAAAAGAAAAACTGAAATATCACATGGTCCTAAGTATTCAGACCCTTTGCTCAGTATTTAGTAGAAGCCCCCTTTTGATCTAATACAGCCAGGAGTCTTTTTGGGAAAGATGCAACAAGTCTTTCACACCTGGATTTGGGGATCCTCTGCCATTCCTCCTTGCAGATCCTCTCCAGTTCTGTCAGGTTGGATGGTAAACGTTGGTGGACAGCCATTTTTAGGTCTCTCCAGAGATGCTCAATTGGGTTTAAGTCAGGGCTCTGGCTGGGCCATTCAAGAACAGTCACGGAGTTGTTGTGAAGCCACTCCTTCGTTATTTTAGCTGTGTGCTTAGGGTCATTGTCTTGTTGGAAGGTAAACCTTCGGCCCAGTCTGAGGTCCAGAGCACTCTGGAGAAGGTTTTTTTCCAGGATATCCCTGTACTTGGCCGCATTCATCTTTCCCTCGATTGCAACCAGTCGTCCTGTCCCTGCAGCTGAAAAACACCCCCACAGCATGATGCTGCCACCACCATGCTTCACTGTTGGGACTGTATTGGACAGGTGATGAGCAGTGCCTGGATTTCTCCACACATACCGCTTAGAATTAAGGCCAAAAAGTTCTATTTTGGTCTCATCAGACCAGAGAATCTTATTTCTCACCATCTTGGAGTCCTTCGGGTGTTTTTTAGCAAACTCCATGCGGGCTTTCATGTGTCTTACACTGAGGAGAGGCTTCCGTCGGGCCACTCTGCCATAAAGCCCCGACTGGTGGAGGGCTGCAGTGATGGTTAACTTTCTACAACTTTCTCCCATCTCCTGACTGCATCTCTGGAGCTCAGCCACAGTGATCTTTGGGTTCTTCTTTACCTCTCTCACCAAGGCTCTTCTCCCCCGATAGCTCAGTTTGGCCAGACGGCCAGCTCTTGGCAGGGCTGGCGCTACCTATAGGCAAGTTAGGCGCTTGCCTAGAGCGCACATTAGTTGGGGGCGCTGTTTGTCTTCTGCGCAGGGCTGCTGATTAGTGGCAGCTTCAAGCTGCATGAAGTACAATATGATATTGTCATATTCCCTGGGCTGGAGGGAGGCACGCAGTTCATGCAGAGGGTCCGGGAGAGACTGTAGATAGAGGGACTTTTTTTTCTTTTTCGGGTGGGCGGACTTACCCAACAACCAGCGCGGGTGCCGCTTAGAAGTCCCGGCTTCCAGTCCCTGCTGCTGTCGCCGGTGGAGTGATATCGGCTTTCTCACTTCCTGCACCCTTCAGCAAGTAAGTGCTGAGGAGAGGTCGGGCTCCAGCTGAAGGAATCAGCGGCAGAAGAATGGTGACAGGCTGGCAGCAATCAGTGCAGCAGGCAGAGGCAGCAAGTATCCATCCACGTCTTCATCTGTGACACACAGGCCCAGCACAGTGTACAGGCACATACCTTGCCCTCATGCCCTGACCGTTGCCTATGATGCAGGGAAATGTGATCATCATCATTAACATCATGATAGACACACATTATAGGTGCTTTGAGCCTGTCTCCATCCACCCCCCCTCTCCTCCATACACCCCCCTCCTCTCTATCCACCCCCCTCCTCTCCATACACTCCCTCCCCTCCCCCCTCCTCTCTATCCACCCCCTCTCCTCCCCCTCCTCTCCATAAACTCCCTCCCCCCTCCTCTCCATCCACACCCCTCTCCTCCATACACCCCCCCCTCCTCTCTATCCATCCCCCTCTCCTCCCCCCTCCTCTCCATATACTCCCTCCCCTCCCCCCTCCTCTCTATCCAACCCCTCTCCTCCCCCCTCCTCTCCATACACTCCCTCCCCTCCCCCCTCCTCTCTATCCATCCCCTCTCCTCCCCCCTCCTCTGCATACACTCCCTCCCCTCCCCCCTCCTCTCTATCCATCCCCTCTCCTCCCCCCTCCTCTCCATACACTCCCTCCCCTCCCCCCTCCTCTCTATCCACCCCCTCTCCTCCCCCCTCCTCTCCATACACTCCCTCCCCTCCCCCCTCCTCTCTATCCACCCCCTCTCCTCCCCCCTCCTCTCCATACACTCCCTCCCCTCCCCCCTCCTCTCCATCCACCCCCCTCTCCTCCATACACCCCCCTCCTCTCTATCCACCCCCCTCTCCTCCCCCTCCTCTCCATACACTCTCTCCCCTCCCCCCCTCTCTATCCATCCCCTCTCCTCCCCCTCCTCTCCATACACTCCCTCCCCTCCCCCCCTCCTCTCCATCCACCCCCCTCTCCTCCATACACCCCCCTCCTCTCTATCCACCCCCCTCTCCTCTCCATACACTCCCTCCCCTCCCCCCCCTCCTCTCTATCCACCCCCTCTCCTCTCCATACACTCCCTCCCTCCCCCCTCCTCTCTATCCATCCCCTCCCCTCCCCTCCCCCCTCCTCTCTATCCACCCCCTCTCCTCCCCCCTCCTCTCCATAAACTCCCTCCCCTCCCCCCTCCTCTCCATCCACCCCCCTCTCCTCCATACACCCCCCTCCTCTCTATCCACCCCCTCTCCTCCCCCCTCCTCTCCATACACTCCCTCCCCCTCCTCTCTATCCACCCCCTCTCCTCCCCCCTCCTCTCCATACACTCCCTCCCCTCCCCCCCTCTTCTCTATCCACCCCCCTCGCCTCCCCCCTCCTCTCCACCCACCTCCTTCTCCTCTTCATACACCCCCTCTCCTCCCCATCCACCACCCTCTCGTCCCCCTCCTCTCCATCCACCCCCTCCTCCCCATCCAACCCCCTCTTCTCCCCCCTCCTCTCCATCCACCCCTTCTGCTCCCCCACTCCTCTCCATCCACCCCCCTATCCCCCCCTCTCCATCCACCTCCCTCTTCTCCATCCACCCCCCTCTCCGTCCACCCCCTCTCCTCCCTTCCTCCTCTCCATCCACCCCCCTCTCCTCCCCCCTCCTCTCCATCCACCCCTTCTGCTCCCCCACTCCTCTCCATCCACCCCCTCCTCTCCATCCACCCCCCTATCCCCCCCTCTCCATCCACCTCCCTCTTCTCCATCCACCCCCCTCTCCGTCCACCCCCTCTCCTCCCTTCCTCCTCTCCATCCACCCCCCTCTCCTCCCCCCTCCTCTCCATCCACTCCCCTTCCTCATCATACACCCCCTCTCCTCCTCCCTCCTACTCTCCATACACCCCCCTTGCCTCCCCCCTCCTCTCCACCCACCCCCTCTCCCCCCCTCTCCTCCCCATCCACCACCCTCTCGTCCCCCTCCTTTCCACCCACCCCTCCTCTCCCCCATCCTTTACATCTACCCCTTCTCTCCTCCCCCCTCCTTTACATCCACCCCTCCTCTCCATCCACCCCTCCTTTACATCCACCCCTCCTCTCCTCTCCATCCACCTCCCTCCTCTCCTCCCCTCCTTCTTTTCCATACACTTCCACCCCCCTCTCCTCCCTCCCTTCCTCTCCACCTACTCTTCATCCCTCTCTCCTCCCCCCTCCTCAGTACCTAGCGCACACCCTTTAACCCTGCAAGCAGTACGTAGCACAACCCTCAACCCTGCACTCAGTACCTAGCGCACCCCACAACCCTGCACTATCTAAAAAGCGCACCCCGCAACCCTGCGCTCAGTACCTAGCACACCTCTCAACTCTGCACTCAATACTTAGCGCAAACCCTGCAACCCTGCACGCAGTACGTAGTGCATCCCTCAACCCTGCATGCAGTATGTAGCGCACCCTGCAGCCCTGCGCTCTTTATGCAGCGCACCCTGCAACCCTGCACTCCCCTGCATGCTGCGCATTACACACTCCTGACCCCTGCTACCTACACCGTATACATGGGCAGCGGAAAGGGGGTGTAGTCAGGGGCAGAGCCAGGGGGGGGGGCGGCAAAATTAGATTTCGCATAGGGTGTCAAAAATCCTTGCACCGGCCCTGGCTCTAGGAAGGGTTCTGGTCGTTCCAAACGTCTTCCATTTGAGGATTATGGAGGCCACTGTGCTCTTAGGAACCTTAAGTGCAGCAGAAATCTTTTTGCAACCTTGGCCAGATCTGTGCCTTGCCACAATTCTGTCTCTGAGCTCTTCAGGCAGTTCCTTTGACCTCATGATTCTCATTTGCTCTGACATGCATTGTGATCTGGAAGGTCTTATATAGACAGGTGTGTGGCTTTTCTAATCAAGTCCAATCAGTATAATCAAACACAGCTGGACTCAAATGAAGGTGTAGAACCATCTCAAGGATGATCAGAAGAAATGGAAAGCACCTGAGTTAAATATATGAGTGTCACAACAAAGGGTCTGAATACTTAGGACCAGGTGATATTTCAGTTTTTCTTTTTTAATAAATCTGCAACAATGTCAACAATTCTGTGTTTTTCTGTCAGTATGGGGTGCTATGTGTACATTCATGAGGAAGAAGAATGAACCTAAATGATTTTAGCAAATGGCTGCAATATAACAAAGAGTGAAAAATTGAAGGGGGTCTGAATACTTTTCTTACCCACTGTAACCCTTTGATCACCCCAAGTGTTAACCCCTTCCCTGCCAGTGTCATTATTACAGTAACAGTGCATATTTTTAGCACTGATTACTGTAGTAATGTCACTGGTCCCCCCAAAAGTGTTAAAAATGTCAGCTAGTGGTCCGATTTGTCCGCCGCAATGTGGCAGTCCAGCTATAAGTCGCAGACCGCCACCATTACTGGTAAAAAATAAAATATGCGCATGTGCAGCCCAGCGTACATTTTAACACATTCTAGTCCAGGCCAATTCTGACATTCCTCTTCTACACGTAAAAAACTACTTAGAACCTCCAAAGATTATAAATTTGTTTTAAGCAGAGGCCCTAGAGAATAAAATGGTGAGTGTTACATATTTTTATGTCACATAATATTTGCTCAGCAGTTTTTCAAACACAATTTTTTTTTTTTAAATACACTTTATTGAATTTTAACCACTTGCCTACTGGGCACTTTTACCCCCTTCCCAACCAGGCCAATGTTCAGCTTTCAGTGATGTCGCACTTTGGATAACAATTGAGCGGTCATACAGCACTGTACCCATATAACATTTTTAGCATTTTTTTTCACACAAATAGAGCTTTCTTTTGGTGGTATTTAGTCCCCACTGGATTTTTCTTTTATTTTTTGCTAACAAAAGGAAAAAAATACAAAAAAATTGGAAAAAACAAAACAAAAATGTTTTTGTTATAAAATCTTGTAAACCGGTAATTTTTCTCCTTCACTGATGTGCGCTGATGAGGCTGCACTGATGATGGGTACTAATAGGCGGCACTGATGGGCAGCATTGAAGGACACTGATGGGCGGCACTGATAGGCAGCACTGTTTAGGCTGTACTGATAATTAGGACACTGATGGTTTGGGATGGGCCAAACAACCCCCTGTTCGGTTTGCACCAGAACATTCGAACATCGCAAAAGTTCGGAACCGAATAACGAGCCCCATTAAAGTCTATAGGACTCAAACTGTAAAAATCAAAATTGCAAAATGTTAAGGCTTATATGCAAGTAATTGGGCATACAGTGGTTATGGGGTTCCGGGTACTGCCCTAGGGGACATGTATCAATGAAAAAAAAGTTTGTAAAAATGTCATTTTTAAATGAGCAGTGATTTACTGATGCCTAAAGTGAAAGCATCAAAATGAGAAATAATTATCCTTAGTCTACCTGTAGAGTGGCACATTTGTACTGTGTATAGAAGCTGCTGCAGAAATAATTGCATTTATAAAGCCAAAAAAATGACATTTCTCTGCAAGCTTTCTTTATTTTGTAAACAACAGCTTAGGGAGCCGGTCTGTATGATGGTGCAACAATGTAGTGCGACAAGATTAGAGATTCATTGGATAAATTCTGTTGTCTCTTCCGCAGACTTTGGATAGAAGTAACAGGTGTGGAAAAATTGGTCTTTGGGTGTTGAAGGTGCCCTGACACCATAACTCCATAGAGGTACTCTTGATGAAAGCAAGATATTGCCTTGCTGTCAAAAATTGGAATGATATGCACCTGTCAAACAGGTGCGGAAAAATTGGTCTTTTGTTGTCTGTGGTGCCTTCACACTGTAACCCTATAGAGGTACTCTTGATGAAAGCAAGAATTGGCCTTGCCGACAAAAATTGGAATGATACGCACTTGTCAAACAGGTGCAGAAAAATTGGTCTTTGGTTGTCTGTGGAGCCTTCACACCGTATAACCCTATAGAGGTACTCTTGATGAAAGCAAGAATTGGCCTTGCTGTCAAAAAATTGGAATCATATGCACCTGTCGAACAGGTGCAGAAAAATTGGTCTTTGGGTGTTGAAGGTGCCCTCGCACCATAACTCCATAGAGGTACTCTTGATGACCACGTGTCAGTATTAACATGGACTTTGTAGCTGATTTTTTTGTACAACAATGCCACAACATTGCCTTCCACGTGATGGTACAGAGCTGAAATGGCCTTACCTGAAAATAAATAGTGACTGGGAACCTGCCATTGTGGTACAGCACATTCTGCAAATACATGGAAGAGGGGAGAATCCAACATAAGTTGTAAAGCCAGCAGTTTTGACAAGCTTGCATTGGGATTGACGCTAGGCATGTGGATGTCAGTGACTGTATTTTTTTATTTGTTCATTGCAGCAGATGGAACAGAGAAATTTGCCGGCTATAGTCTACAGCTGGTGGCGTGCTACTGGCAGATGTGCTGCAAAGACCTAGGACACCCTGCACTATACTATAATCCTTGTCAGGGGAGGCTGCTGAGAGGTCATGAGGTATAGCGGGGTAGACTGAGGTGAGTAAGGAGGAAGAACAGAATTGCGTTGCTTTTTGTGTGGCTTTGAGGTGCTCTTGCCAACGGGTGGTGGGAGGTTAAATGCCTTGTCAAGCATGTGGTAACCAAATAGCTGGTGTTTTTGCCACTAACGTTAAATGTGCAGTAAAACAAAGAAATATGCTGTCCTAAATGTGCACTAATGCACAGAAATAGTGTAAATGATATACTCGCGCCTAGGTGTAGTAAAAAAATAAATTATTAATTAATTAATATGTTGGGAAGCAGCAAGTAATGAGGTCACTATCTACTATGAGATAATGATCTGGTAATTGTGAAATAATGGTAGATACTGCGCTACCCTATGTAATAGGATTTACTTGTAATAAACGACTGGTAGGTGATTTGTGTTCATGTGAGTAAATAAATAAATACTACTGTGCTATAATTAATATGCTTACTGGAAACAATGTAAATTAGCAAATATCAAAAAACCTCTAAAGTGCACGTGCAAACATGTAAACAATAGTGGTGATAAACTTATAAAGTGCTGGTGCTTAATTGATAATATTTTTCAGTAAAAACTCATATCATATGTAATACATTAACAGCAAAAAAGTTTTCCAAGCATGTATCCAGTGAAGAAAAGTCCATAAAGTGAAAAAAACACAAATAAGGGAAGTGCAAAAAAGAAGGTGCTCAAAAAGAGAGTCTCTTGTGATGAAATGGGGATCGTGCGAGCCTTGATTGCTAGCACTCTGTGCCAAAAGGTAAGGTAGCCCACTTACCAGACGATGTGGATTCTTATGGCGTATACCAATAAGAATCTAAAGCGCTTAAACTGCTGCTCCTTTGATGTGGATGGACGGATGGGCTATCTCGTTATGGGTACGGATGTGCTTTCGGCATAAGAAGAAAGAAGGAAGAGAGACTCCTCATAGTGTAGAAGGTTAAACACCTTTATTCAAAAATATCTTAGGAACACATCAATCTTCATAAAATCATCCATAAAAATAGTCCATAAAACCCCCAAAACCGACACTGCAGCTAAAACTTGAATACTCCAGATAAAATCACTCCAGGTAAAAACATGCGTGACACAGCAAAAAAAACTCGACCAAAGAAAACACTCGAGTATGGCTAAAAAGATTACCGCTCATGAGATCCTGTATTGCCTCGCGGCTGTAGTACAACAGGACGCTGGTTTACTCCGCTAGTGTGCGCCGTACCCGGAAGTGTGGGTTTCGGCGTGCGGTCCAGCTACAATCTCAGAGCGAGGCAACGTGCGTGCCAACTTGACGCGTTTCGTCAGAATGTGACGTCTTCGGAAGTGGTGCGCACGTTGTGTTTCAGCTTGGTTATATGCCGGACCATTTACTAATTTCCGCTAATTAACCCGCACTGTTAACCCCTTTTGTCTTAGTCTATGAACCGGAAGCAATTCACTAAGTTCATGATCTGTGCTTAGTTGTTTGGGTATGGTAATTCTCATGTACAAAAAAACTCCCCGAGATAGAATAATTAATTATTTTATATAACAGCCATATGCCGACTATATTAAAAAACTCCATATCAATTACCATTAATGTAATTAGATTCTGCCAATCTTGGTGAGTGATAGGGGTCCAGACATGTGGGTTAGTGATTGGCTTCTGTTTACATATATACTGATTTTTCATATTCTTGATATAAAATGTAAATCTAGATATATGACGACGAAAAAAAAAAAAAAAAATTGATAAAATAAAATAAAAAATAAAATAAAAATAAAAATAAAAATAAAAATAAAAATAAAATAAAAATAAAAATAGAATTAATAAAGAGAAAAAGAAAAAATGAAAAAAAATATATGAAGAAATTAATTGTTACATTTTAAAAGACAACCCCTCATGAGAAGTAAAAATAAAGGAAAAAAGGGATTCCTTACACACATATAATATGATTAAAAGTTGGATATAAAACAGTTTATATCTAAATCCTTATTCATTCCCCTCGGTTGTATAGTGTCCAATTCACATATCCAGAATGTTTCATTTTTGGATATGGCTATTTTTCTATCCCCCCCTCTCCAGTGTGGTTCAACTGTATCAATCCCAAAGAACTTTGCTAATGTGGGGTCTCTATTATGGTGAGTTCTAAAGTGCATTGATAGGCTATGTTTTTTGTAGCCTTTCCTAATCTTATTCAAATGTTCCCCTATTCTAATGCTCAGTTTTCTTGTGGTGCGGCCCACATATTGGAGGCCACATGGACAAGTGACTAGATATGTTACATGGGTGGTAGCACATGTTATAAGTTTTTTTATTTGGTACGCTTTAGATGTCGTATAAGATTTGAAAGAGATTTGTTTCCTACTTTTTGTTTTAACTGTGTTACAAGCCTTACATTTTTTACATGCATAAAAGCCTTTAAAATCCATAAAAAATGATCCCATCCTCTTAGGTGGATCTGGGATATTGTGAACTATTTTGTCCCTCAAATTAGGTACCCTTCGGTAGATAGAAGGTTTAGGGGGTAGGAGCCCCTTTAACCACTTAAGCCCCGGAGGATTTGGCTGCTAAAGGACCAGGGGTTTTTTTGCGATTTTTTACTGCGTGACTTTAACGGACAATTGCGCGGTCGTGCGACGCTGTACCTAAACGAATTTGACGTCCTTTTTTTCCCACAAACAGAGCTTTCTTTTGGTGGTATTTGATCACCTGTGCGGTTTTTTGATCACGCGCTATAAACAAAAAAAGAGCGTAAATTTTGCAAAAATAACAATATTTTTCACATTTTTTTATATGAAATTCCCCAAAAAAAAAAGTAAAAATCAAAATTTTTTAACATTTTTCGGCCAATTTGTTTTATGCTACCTATGTTTGGTAAAAAAAAAAAATCGCAAAAAGCGTATTTTGATTGGTTTGCGCAAAAGTTATCGCGTTTACTAACAAAGGGAAAGATTTTTGTCATTTTTGGTGTTTTTTTTTTAACGCGTAATGGCGGCGATCTGCGATTTTTTTTTCGGTACTGCGACATTGCGGCGGACAGATCGGACCCTTGACTGACATTTTTGACACTTTTGGGGGTACCAGTGACATTACTGCAGTAATCAGTGCTATACATATGCACTGTTACTGCAAAAATGACACTGGCAGGGAAGGGGTTAACTTTATTGGACAGGGAGGGGTTAAGTGTGTCCTAGGGGCGTGATTCTAACTGTGTAGGGACATTCCTATTGGTTTAAAAGCAAAGATCAACCGTTCTACATAGTAGAACGGACAGATCTTCACTTTTACACAGGGAGAACTGACAGGCAGCTTGTTTACACAAGCTGCTCTGTCTTTCTCCCTTCACAGGAGCGATCGCAGTGTGACTGGCGGACATCGAGTCCGCCGGTCACACGCACTGACTTGTCTGTGAACGAGCCTCGGCGGGCGCGCGCCTGCCCGCGATAGGCTCGCAAGTCAGTGACAGGCAAGTGACGTACCGATACGTCACTCTGCCTGGCCGGGGCTGACCGCCGCAGTATATAGTCATGCGGCGGTCGGCAACCGGTTAAGGTGTTGTCTCTCAACAGTATGTGCCAATGCCGCTTAATTACTTTTTCAAATTGTCTATAGTTCCTATGGTATTTTGTGATGAAGGCTAGATTAAAGTGACTAGTGCTTATGTCCTTATTTTTATTTTTATCCTCCAATAAAGTTTTCCTATCCACCTTTTTGATGTCGTCTCTCAATGAGACAAGTTTTTTTCCATTATACCCCTCATCTGTGAATCTGTCTATTAGAGTGTTAGTTTGCTGCACATAATCTATGTCATCTCTACAATTTCTCCGCATCCTTAACATTTGACCTTTTGGAATACCCTTGATCCAGCGTGGGTGGTGACAGCTGTGCGTGGGTATATATCCGTTGCGGTCAGTGCTTTTAAAGTAAGTTTTTGTATAAAATTTTCCCTGTTTAAAATTGATTGTCAAATCTAAAAAATTCACCTCAGTCTTATTATAAGTGCCTGTAAAATGTATTTTGTAATTATTGATGTTGATGTCATCCATAAAAATCTTTAGGGCCTCCTCCGTTCCTGACTATATAATAAAAATGTCATCAATATATCTTTTATAAATTAGGAGATCTTTGTTGTTTTTTTGGAAGATTTCTTCTTCCTCCCATTTACTGAGGAATATATTGGCGACACTCGGAGCGTATTTTGCCCCCATGGCTACGCCTCTGTGTTGCCTGTAATATTGGCCATCGTGCCAGAAGTAATTGCTACCCATGGCAAGGTCCAGCATTTCTCCTAATAAAATTTGTTGGTCATGTTTTAGATCTGTTTTTTCTTTTAAGGCCCACATGATCGCTCGTAAGGCATCTGTTTGGTCTATATTAGTATATAGCGACTCAACGTCTATTGTGGCCATAATTAGGTTGGGGGTGCCTTGAACTCCATCTAGGATATTAATTAGCTGTTTGCTATCCCTCAGGTAGGCCGGATAGGTCTGTGCCAGGGGCTGCAAATGGAAATCCAAATATTCTCCCATCCTGGAGAAGATGGAATCTATTCCATTAATAATAGGTCTGCCTGGTGGTGCTGTGGTACTTTTGTGCACTTTGGGGACTTGATATATAACAGGGAGCCTGGGGTGATCAGGGATAAGGTATCTATATTCTTTTTTGTTCAAAATGCCCTTTTTATGTGCCTTTTTTAATAATATTTTACATTTACTTCTATATTTCTTAGTGGGGTTATTTTTCAATTTCTCATATGTGGATAAGTCCTGCACCAATCTATTCAGTTCCTGTTTATACATGTCCTTGGTTAAAATCACTATGCCGCCCCCCTTATCAGCGGGGCGGATGACTATATTTTTCCTTTTTTCTATTTGTTTTATGCCTTCCCATATTTCTTTCTTAGTTTTACCTTTATTTTTAGTCACATCCTTTAAATCTTGAGCTACCATATTTTTAAAAGTCTCAGTAAAATGGTTATTGGGGGGTTTGGGATTGAAGGTAGATTTGTTTTTAAGATGACTATGTTTATAATCACTGGGTGGGGAAGGATTTAAAACTGGAGCCAAATCATTCTCTTTCAAGTGGAAATGTTTTTTAATATTAACTTTCCCTATAAACTTTTGCAGGTCTATGAAAGTTTGAAACTCATTAAAATTGTTATCAGGGGCAAATTTGAGTCCCTGATCTAGGACCATCAATTCTGCCTCTGTAAAAGTTTCACTGGTCAGGTTGAAAATTCCCTGGCCTAGTGTTCCCTTTTTCTTTTTGGAACGGCCCCCTCTGCATCCTCTCCTTCTCTGGCCCCCCTTCCATACTCTGGTTTGGGGGGGAGGTGGTGGGGGTGGAGGTGGGTAGTGTGGGTAGGGGTAGGGTTGGTACCAGGGTTTCCCCCTTCCTCCCCTGCCTCTCCCTCGGTAATTGGGATTCCAACCCCTGTTCCCTCTGTAATAAGGCGGGGGGGGGTTCCTGGGGGGTTCCCATAACCTCTGTGTGGAAAATCCCGTGGGTCAAAATGATTGGCGTAATTTGGTGGTTGGTAATTGACCTGTCTCTCATTCCTAGGGGGATGGCTGTTCTAATAGTTGTTGGGTGGTGGTTTCGGGGTACCCCCCGAATGTGGGCCTCTAGGGGTATGGTTTTTCCTCTGTGCGCTTGGTGTTACGGGCCTCATCGGGGTGTTGATGATTTCCTCGGGTTGGTCCTGTTGGTCTCTGACTGGAGATGAATCTCTAGAACCCTGTATTTTTTTTCTTCCTTCTTACATGGCTCAATGTTAATACCTATGTACTGCCTCACCTCACTGTGGAAATCCTCTTTTTGAATAGCCATGTCTTTTTTTTTTTTATTATATGCAACTTTTATGGGACTTTTTTGCAGGGGTTTTTGGGATTTTATGCCTGCACGAGTTGGGGTTGGTGCAGGGCGGGGAGGGGCAACGTTTTTTGGACTGTGCAAGTAGTTCTGCAGTGCAAGGATAGGAATGGTATATGTCTTGGTGCAAGGAGACCTTATAGCGTAACCCAGTGTTGTTTGTATTGATAACATGGAACGTCCGGGGCATCCGAGATTTGGTTAAACGGTCTGTGGCCTTTGCCTAGCTTCAAAAACAAAGGTGGTCTTAATATTGGTAGAGACCAACCTTGAATGTGCAACTGTCGCTTAAACGCCCTTGGATTGGCTGGACGTATCATTCTGCATATACCTCCCACTCTAGGGGAGTGGCGGTGCTTGTGGCCAAGTCAGTTCATTTTCAGCTCCAGGGATCTCGGGTTGACCCCCAGGGTAGGTTTGCATTTTTACATGTACTGATTTTTCAGGAACCCCTGTTGATTTTGGCCTTTTACATACCCTCCCCCCTTTTCGGTTTCTATTATTTCTGAAGGGTTCACCTATATGTCGCAGAACCTGGCTTTGCCGACAGTGTGGCTAGGGGATTTTAATGTTTTAAACCCTGCCTTGGATAGACTGCAAACTAACCCCCAAGCACAAGCTCCTGCTATGAGTACTAGATTTGCCTGCCTAGTGGAGGGTTTGGGTCTGGTGGACACATGGAGGGCTAAATTCCCCCTACAACAGGCCTTTTCATGCTTTTTGCCCACGCATCCCTCCATGTCTCGTATTGACCTCATTCTGGTATCCAAGAACCTGATCCCCAGACTGGTGTCAGTAGGATTCTCCCCTAGAACTCTCACTGACCATAGCCCTATTGGGAGACGTTAAGTTGGCATCACAACAAACCTCTACCGGCTTGGTGCCTCAATCCAGCGTGGCTCTCCCTGTTGTCTGAGGAGGCTGCATTGGATGGAGTCAGTTTTACGCTGATAATTAGGGTACAGCCTCCCCGATGGCAGTGTGGGAAATGTTACATGTTAGCTACATGCCAGAGCTACCTTGACATCCCAGATCAAGGGCATTAAGGCCAACTCTGTGGAGTCTTACTCTTGAGCAATTGCCAACCTTCCCTTAGCTGAGCATGCCTATTTGGCAGACAATACCCCAGATACTGCCTCACAATTAAGCTACTATCGAGAGTGGTCATCCAGATAGACTATGAGCGTGCCAAAACGAAAATGTTTTTTCAAAAGCAGAAGCTCTTTTAACATGGGGAGCGAGCAGGAAAACTTAGCGTACCTAGTGCACTGCGAAGACAGACCACCGGTGGTCATTACCCTGCAGACCGCCTCAGGTACTCCACTGACAGACCCGGGGGAGGCGACGACAGTTTCGTTCCTTTTTTTTTTAGTCAGCTATATACCTCCAGGGCCCCAACTAAATCACACTGACATGCAGGCGTTTCTCGAGAACATAGAATTTCCCAAACGCTCCACAGAACAGATAGCGTTCCTAGAGGCGCCTCTCACTGAGGATGAAATTGCAGAGGCTGTGTTCCGGTTCCCCAGATCGAAATCTCCAGGTTTAGATGGTCTCCCTATTGAATTTTATGCACACTACTCAGATTTCCTCCTACCAAAGTTACTCTCCTTGTTTAACTGTATGTTTGCGGAATCCACCCTGCCACCGTCTATGCGGGAAGCTTTGATAGTGTTGATCCCCAAGCCGGGTAAGGATCCCCACCTGCCGGAGTCTTATCGCCCATTCTCCCTCTTGAAGGTGGATGTGAAGATCTTAGCCAAAATACTCTCCAGCCGTCTCAACCAAGTGAATTTTATCACTGATCCATGCAGACCAGTCCAGTTTTATGCTGGGCGGGAATACCTCCTTTAACCTTTGTAGGTTATTTATGAATTTACAAGCTAAGCATGAGAATTCTGGTAGGAGAGTAGTGGTGACACTGGACACGGCCAAAGCTTTCGACTCGGTGGAGTGGTGCTTTCTTTGGAAAGGTTTGGAGGGATATGACTTTTGGCCCAAATTCATAAAATGGGTACAACTGCTATACAGTGCGCCGGTGGCGAAGGTCCTGGCGAACGGTTGGACTTCCACGGCGTTCCCACTTACCAGGAAAACCAGGCAGGGGTGCCCTTCTCTCTTCGGAACCAGGCAGGGGTGCCCTTATCTCTCCCTTGCTGTACGCGCTGGCAGCCAAACCATTGGCTATAGCTATCAGGGCCCACCCCGACAGAGGGATGGGCCGCAAACCGTACTTCTGTTATCCATCCATCTACAGAAAGCCTTGACTGTGTCCTGGACATACATGTTCCAGGTTTTGGAAGCCTTGGGCTTTGGGTCCAGCTTTCGCTGAACTATTGGCACCCTACTGCCGTTTAAAACACAAGGTTTCCTGGATTATGGTCCATGAGCGAGTCACTAGTGTGAACAATGAGAAAAGCTTTTTTCGACCAAACTTGGGAACCATGGGCAGCCTATATGAAGGGACCTCTACCTTCTTCCCAACTAATTGCCAAACGCATACTACCTGATCTCTAGGTTTGACTTTTTTCCCTTCCCTTTTGGCCGCCTTCCGTGGCCTTTCTATTCTCTTCTCTCAATTTCTTTGGATTTATGGTTGCATGGTTGTTATCAGCCTCTCTCGTCATTATTGTATCTGATAGGAGAACTCTGACAGCTTACAGTAAGATTATGCTTTGGTGCCCATTTTGTATTCGATATTGTAGTAACCATTGCATAAGTCTGTCCATGTGTAATATTCTCTGACTTTCTGATTTTTTAAAACCTCAAAAAACTATTTTGAATGTAAAACTTGGTTAGGAACCAATACTTAGTTCCTACGTAACACTGGTAGGTACCATACAAAGCAGTTATGGGAACGGCATGCTCCTAACCTGGAAGAGGCAGAATGACACATGTACATGATCCTGTCTGCCTATGCTGCTCTGCCGCAGTAACTGTATTGTGGACAGGCAGCAAGTGGTTAAAATTCCCCACTGTGGACGGGCGGCAAGCAGTGAAATTCTCACCTACCCCTTAAAGGGGTTTTTGGTTTTGTTCTCGATTTAAAAAAACGGCACCCCCACACACTAAGCCAATGTGCCTGTGTTGTAGTGCTTGGTAACGCATTACTGAGAATTTGGTTCACTGCATTAGATAAAATAGTGGAGGTCCAACTGAACCCAAAAGCCCCCGCCCAATTCACTTCAGACATTGACTATTTAAAGGAAGTTTTGACCACACAAACAAACGACACTTCCTTTTAGTTTATTTTGCAAGTGCTGTACATGGCATAGTTGAATGCTGTGCAAAATTCACAAACAAAAATATAAATTACATTCATCATTTACACCCCCCATATATTTTACATCACTTGTTTTCTCACAATTATTCCAAACAAAAAGGGAACACAGCACAGCCTCTCTGGCCATCCTGCTCATGCTCCTTAAAGCTGGAAATCCACATCAAAAAAGATTGACAAAAAAAAAAAAAAAGAAAAAAAAAAACTTCCTTTAAAACAGGATTAAATATTTAAGTTTCCAAAAACAGAAGCTCCATCCACCAGCTTGTGGTGATCGAAGCAAAAGGCTGATCTCTTCACTTTTGAATCAGCTTTCATGAAGGCACAACAGCGTAGGGGGGTGCTGCAGGACATCTAGAAGGAAACAAAAAGGAAATTTAAGCTTAAAATATTTTTTAAATTAGATTCTAGTTTACATCAGGTTTGAGCAATACAAGTGCCAAGTTAATCTTAATGTCTACAGTATTTTTAGACCATACATTTATTGAAGCTTTTTGCATCTTATACCATAAGAAAGTACAACAGGGTACAAAAAGCAAACACATTTTAGGGCAAACTGCAATTACACAAGACATTTATCAAGCTTTGGAACAAATATTGTAGATATATTGTCGCATAAATATATACTTGGTACCTTGAGTGAATAATAGTATGTTTAAGGAGATCAGAATAAAGAAAGAATATAGCAACTTGGAAGGAGTAGGTTCATACCAGAGTGGCTACCTAGACTGTAAACCTATTCCTAACCTGGTTTTTGGAGCAACCTATTATACCAGCATCAGTCTAAGGCCTCTTGCACACTGTACCGATATGAGCATCAAACATTCCTGGCAGAAAAATAAAAAATGCAAAGGAAGAATTTGCACAGATTTCCCTTGTCATGCGATTCTGTGCGGCAAAGGAAGAAGCGTGGCATGTGCGCTTATTCGCAAGTATACATGCAAAAATACTGGCAACTCAAGATTTCTGCTTTTTTTCAGGGATCAATTCGCAACACTTGTATGTACAGGCACATTGAGAATAGGCTGCATTTTAGATCAGAGGAAAAAAAAAAAAACAAGCAAGCAAGCAAAAATGCTGTACTGAGCGTTTTCAAGCTGCAGCGTGCAAGAGGCCTTAATAGTCAGCCCCTGGGCATCAATTTAGTTTGTCCATACTTGTTGAATTTGTGAGGGAAGTTTTGGCTGGAGAAGGGTAGAACCGTATAAATAATCAGCTGCTGTGTGTACACATAGGGTGGGTAGAAAATTTTAGCACGCTCTCTATCTAGCATAGAAGACTGTACAGAAAATGGATATTGAGGAGGGTCTCCATCTAACACTATTTGGTATTCCCAGTAGCATAATTAGGGATTTATTCTCAAAGTTCGTATTCCAACTGTGCTTGTGGTATCTACCACCTCCCTCCGAAAGGTCTGGAGTAGTGGACAGGAAAATACCCATGAGTGAAGGTAACTGCAGTGGTGCAACACGTTGCCCCATTAGACGGATAAAATAGTGTGGATTTTTTGTAGGGTTTAAGAGGCTTAAAGCATAAATCCAGGTTTTAGGTTACTTTAACTAGTTTGGGGAAGGCTTGCCCAAACTATTCCCTTTCCTAAGACATGTGGCTGCTATCAGCACTAAATTTTGTTCCAGCAGCAGATGGGAAGTTCCTGTACTGATGCCAGAACACAGAGCTGTATACTGTATGTAGCGGAAGATACATGCAGTTTACACAGTGCTGACAGCATCTGCATTTCTTCAGAAAGGAGAGTTTGTTTGGGCCAGCTTGAACCAAACAAATGCAACACAAAACCTTGAGTTAGGAGTTCAATTGGAAGTTTAGGTTAAAAAAAAAAAAAACCCTACTCTATGCCACATTTTAAAAATAATCTATCTAGCCCTGTAAATCAAAAAAGACTGTATTCACCTGTTCTGCAGCCCATCTGGTCCTGTCTTCAGTGGCAGATGCTGTGTCCAGGAGAGAACCAACAACGGCTGGGAAATGCCTGAGAAGGGTCTTTACCCATCCTATATAGAAGGATCACACAGCCTCTGATCATCTGAGGGAGAAGTACAGACGGCTTCTCTGTCAGCAAGGGGAGATCGCCAGTGTCAGGCGGCCTGACACCCGCACTGCCGCCGGCGGTGCGCGCTCGCCCCCTAGCTCCTCCCAGGCAAATAACGTCTATTAACGCTATTCTGCCTGGGAGAGCAACTTTACCGACGTAAATATACAGTGCATAGTCGGCAAGTGGTTAAAGCGTAACTACACTTTTGTTGAAAAAAAAAAAAAAAAAAAAACCTATTCCCCTCTTTTTAACAAACTTTGTTGCAGATTCCTACCTTTTGTTATTCTGAAAAAATCATTGTTTGTTCCTCTGTGCTGAGTGGGTCTAATGGGAGTGGTTTCATAATTATCTATCAGCTGTGGCAGCTGCAGAGCTCCAATGAGGAAATCCTCTGGTGCAGCGTTTGCATGAAAAAAAAAAAAAAAACGGGTCACAGTAATGCTTAACCGGTTGCCGACCGCTGCACGACTATATACTGCGGCGGTCAGCCCCGGCCAGGCAGAGTGACGTATCGGTACGTCACTCGCCTGTCACTGACTTGCGAGCCTATCGCGGGCGCGCGCGCCCGCCGCGGCTCGTTCACAGACAAGTCAGTGCGTGTGACCGGCGGACTCGATGTCCGCCAGTCACACTGCGATCGCTCCTGTGAAGGGAGAAAGACAGAGCAGCTTGTGTAAACAAGCTGCCTGTCAGTTCTCCCTGTGTAAAAGTGAAGATCTGTCCGTTCTACTATGTAGAACGGTTGATCTTTACTTTTACACCAATAGGAATGTCCCTACACAGTTAGAATCACGCCCCTAGGACACACTTAACCCCTCCCTGTCCAATAAAGTTAACCCCTTCCCTGCCAGTGTCATTTTTGCAGTAACAGTGCATATGTATAGCACTGATTACTGCAGTAATGTCACTGGTACCCCCAAAAGTGTCAAAAATGTCAGTCAAGGGTCCGATCTGTCCGCCGCAATGTCGCAGTACCGAAAAAAAATAAAATCGCAGATCGCCGCCATTACGCGTTAAAAAAAAAACCACCAAAAATGACAAAAATCTTTCCCTTTGTTAGTAAACGCGATAACTTTTGCGCAAACCAATCAAAATACGCTTTTTGCGATTTTTTTTACCAAACACAGGTAACATAAAACAAATTGGTCGAAAAATGTTAAAAAATTTTGATTTTTACTTTTTTTTTTTGGGGAATTTCATATAAAAAAAAGTGAAAAATATTGTTATTTTTGCCAAATTTACGCTCTTTGTTTATAGCGCGTGATCAAAAAAATCGCACAGGT
Organism: Pelophylax lessonae; assembly: GCF_965119305.1. Classification (NCBI taxonomy): domain Eukaryota; kingdom Metazoa; phylum Chordata; class Amphibia; order Anura; family Ranidae; genus Pelophylax; species Pelophylax lessonae. The sequence goes on from NC_138769.1 coordinate 100,892,001, forward strand.
GATCAAATACCACCAAAAGAAAGCTCTGTTTGTGGGAAAAAAAGGACGTCAAATTCGTTTAGGTACAGCGTCGCACGACCGCGCAATTGTCCGTTAAAGTCACGCAGTAAAAAAAATCGCAAAAAAACCCCTGGTCCTTTAGCAGCCAAATCCTCCGGGGCTTAAGTGGTTAAACTGCACTCCTGTGATACAGGAGGAGAAATATGGCTAAAAAAGCTTTGACCATAGTTCTCCTTTAAAGCATATATTCTATCAAAGCAAATACATTGATTCTTAAAGTATATTTTTCTTAAGATAATGATTATGTAACAGTTTCTTACAAAAAAAGTGAAGTCTGAATGAAAGGGTATCAGCTGTTCTAAACATCTATAAACGTGTACTTCACGTACAAAGCCTTAAGCACATAGGAGGAGATTTACTAAAACTGCAGACTAGGAATCTGGTGTAGCTGTGCATGGTAGTCAAATCAGCTTCTAACTTCAGCTTGTTCAAAAAACCAGGAAGCCTATTCGTTTCAATGCAAACCAGATTTTGCGTGCTCCGGTTTTAATAAATCTCCCCCATAATCTCTTCCCTTTTGGGACTCCAAACATTCACCATAGGTTGAAAATATAACACAACTTACTCCATTTTGTCCTCTAGTTTATGAATAGTCTGCTTGTCCAGGTAACGGCAAAATAAGGAAAGCAAATTGCTTGGCAGGAAGAGCGGCTCCACCATGCAGGATTTGGAAACGTGAGAGAGCTCCTTTGCTACAAGAAATACTGTATCGGTCCTAGGGAGTAATTAAGAGACAAAATGGAAACATGCCAAGAAAACAAAGTTACAAACACATTGCTCTAAACCACATGCAAATATAGCAAGAGAAAAGACAATACTGTATATACAGAGATTTATAATTTACCAAATTCAAAGAATAATTGAAAAACACCAGTATTGTATCAGCAAGTAGAAGATTCAAATTGGTTCTTAGTGGCCTTGAGTAGTTTCGTGTGCCATAGTGACTTGCATACTTCAGGTGAAACTTCCAAGGACTGCATTATTACTGCAGCAAGATATAGAATTTAATTTTTTTACATTTACTAAAAACGTTTTTTCTTTTTCTTTTATAAATAACCTGAAAGCATTTATGTTGTTCTTGAATAGACGGAGGTTTGAAACTTCCAACATCTTAAGCCATATATTTTTTCAGAAACCTAAGCAGCAAGACCTCACAAGTTATCAGCTCAATTCACCTGCCATAGGGTGGTCACCGAATTATGAAAAAAAAAAAAAAGGGGGGACAGCTCCCAGCAATGCAGTCACCAGAAAATATGAAAAGGCAGTGAAGTCCTGCCACTCACCAGTACCGGTCTTAGAACTAAACTATGAGTATAGGGTAGACTAGCACTTTTGAGTATATGCAAAAACGCAGCACAAGAACTGCCCGACACAGTTACACAGGGACACAGACTTGATAGATGCTCATTACCATTTTTCAAAGTCCCCAATGCATGGCTCCATTGGTGTATCAGAAGATAATAGGCTCTCTCCATGGCTTAGCAATGCATACAACAGGGAGATTCCAAACTAAAGACAAAAAACAAACATTTTCATAGATGCCAAAGAATTTTACATTGATAATTTATAAGTGAAGGATGATTCCGTTTAAGGTAACTGAAAAGAAGCCCAAAAAAATGAGCACTTCTATTATGTAAAGACAAAATTTAAATTAGAAAGGTTTAGAACCCTTTTTATTGCAATCTATGTCCCTACTGGAGAGATGCACCACTATTTGTTCTGGGGACCATTGTCACCAAAACATAGTTAAGGGGAAATTATACATTTTACAAATGAGAAATAAGTAACAGGTAAGGGGGAAATCTTCAGTGGGGACAAATGTTTTAGTGACAACTGTCTAAGGCTGGCCATACACTATACAATTTTCTTATTCAATTTCCTTTAGATTTACCTTCAACTATGTAGTGCAAGGGCCTGCATGATTGTATACAAATTGAAAGTAGGTTTGACCTCATATTGTATGGTTTTGGTAAATCTAAAATTTGTACAAGAGAATTGTATAATGTATGGCCAGCTTAAGATAAAGATTCCCCACTTTTGTACCTGAAGCAACAATCACCAGAAAAAAAAAAAATTAACCTCTCCAGCAGGAACGCAGACTGCAAAGAAAACATACAAGGGTTTTAACACTTTTCCCTTGTCCCCCAACTCCACCCCCCCTTCTTGAGAAATTTGTGGAGGCCATATTTTCTGATTGCTCATTCTCCAAAATCCAGGCATGTTGAAATACCTGCCATGCAATTAGCCTACCACAGCATCTCCATCAGTGGATTCAAATTACATTTGTAAGTGTACATACATTTTTTAAATAAAGTTATATAGCAATTTTAACTTTTCCGGTGTGTTCTGGGCTTTTACAATCAAGTACAGGGAGCACAAGTTTAAAAAGGAACCACAAATTAATCATACAACGGTGGTTGGGGAGGGATCATCCTTATGTTGATCAAAGAGATCATCTAAACCAGTGGTCCTCAAATCCGGTCCTCAGGGCCCACTAACAGGCCAGAATTTAAGTATTACCTTGGGGAGATGCAGACTAGAATACTGCAATCACTGAGCAGCAAATTATATCACCTGGGATGTATTTTAGTTATCTTGCTAATCTGGCCTGTTAGTGGGCCCTGTAGGCCAGGGTTGAGGACCACTGATCTAAACAACTCTTTAAAAAACGAAAAATTTGCTTTAGATTTTTTTTTTAGTGAGGCGAGAGCAGAAAAGTATTAAAAACAGACGGTTTTTGCTGTGTATATTCTGGTGCTATTTGAGGAGATTTCATTTTAGTGCCTGCACTGAAGACATAACAGGAATTGAGAGAAAATCTCCCCAAAGTACGAGAAATCTCACTTGTCGATAGAACAAGGGGTTCAAATTTTGGATTTTTTCTCAATTTCAGTCACGGGGGGGGGGGGGGGAACTCGACCTCTCTGCAAAGCATGCATGGGGCTTTTGCTGCACCAAAATACCAGGCAGTGTTGTCAGGCCTGCCTGCGGGACTACAGAATGCTGCCTATCCCCATCCCTCGCTGTCCCACTCCCACAAGGCCGGATTTTGCATTAGACACTTTTCTTGTTGTACTGACCTGACAGCAAGGAGGGTTCACATACAATCCAGTGGCTGCAGACACTGGGATTCTATGTAAAACTGACAGGCAGACATCTGGCTGTCAGGTAGAAGCATTCAGTCAGCTGTCCTTTTGCCTGATTGCTTCCGCATCCCTCCCAATACTGGCAGCCACCCCCGTGCCCCTACTTGACCATCTGCAGTCCTGGGGCCAAAATGGCAGTTGGAGGGGACATGCATAAATGGATTTTCTTCCCAGCTAAATAATGCTGCTTCCCAGATCCTCAAGGGCCTACTCGCACACTGTGTAGGGAAATGGGAGATCTTTTAGGTTTGCCTACTTGAGTGAGTGGGAATTGACTTTACAGTAGCTGGCCCTGCAATCATTTTGGAAGCCTGATAATATCACAGGGAGCAAGCAGTTTCTTGCTTCAGAAAAAAAAAAAAAATAATGCTAGGACATGCTCTACAGGGGCGAGGGAGGTTTGTAGTACAACTATGACATGTCTTAAATGTGGAAAAAAAAATGCATCATTCATGATCCGACTACAAAGTCCAAATGCCTGGCTAGGATAAGGTGGTGTCACATTTTCACACAAAGCATTTACTGTTTGAGCTATACAGTATATGAGGTGTTAAAGTGATGAGTGGGAAGTAGTTGAATGCCAGAGAAATATTCAAAATACCTGGTTCTGGAATGCCAATGTGAGTGGCAAATCTGGGCTCTCTGGCAAAGGCCTGGTAAGTTCTTGAATTACTCGAATTAACTCCGTAAACTGTAGTTCATTAATTATAGAGGTCAGAGGTCCATAGAGTACTGGAAGAGACTACAAAAATAGAAATTAAATCACATAACAAAAACCATTCCATCAATAAAACTCTTGTAAAGCATTTGGGTGGGTAGAGCTTCCCTTTAAGAGCTGTGCCATCTAAAAGGGGGAGTGGTCATAAGAGTTTCCCTTTATTTAAAACAGGAGCAGTTTCGGTCAGGGAAGGGGGACAGAAAGGATAGGAGAGCTGAGGGGTCCTAGTGCCCTCTCCTTGTTGGGGGGTGGGGGAGGGTCATGGGGAACTTTGCCCATAGTTTTTGGTAACAAAGTTATGGACTAATAGGGTGGGAGTAGAACTTGGTTCGCCCCCTGTTTAGTGTAGCAACCTGGTTTTAAACCGGGCTACTAGTAAATTTAGCTTTGCTGGGTTGTAGTTAACCTAGCAGATTTGTAGTAGTTTGTGATCATTTGGGTTTTATCCTAAACCTGGTGTAGCTGTGGTTCCTCCCTTCTGTCAGTAGGTGACCCAGACACTAAAACATAACCAAGATTCTAACCCTTTCCCACTCCAAGTAGGGGAGCCATAACATGACTTCTATTGGAAGAAAAGACAGCTCGTACCCTTTTTCCATAATTCCCATTCTTGATACTTGTTAAGACAGTATCATGGTATTAACAGTATCACGGTATTAATGCTATATAACACCCCTTAAGACTACAAGCAGCTCAAGCCACCATTTTTACCTTTTCGGTGGTGTCACCCTTTATGAGGTAGGACAAATGCTGTACAACAGTCAAAAGGATTTCAACTGCCTGTTCACTGTGGAGGAACTGGAGGAGCCGAGCGACCAACTTCTTCCCCTTCCCAACTTGCAGAATTTGCAGAAACTCATCCTCTGACTCACTAAAGAAAATGAAGTTGATTATATTGTGTGATACATAAACTCTGCACAGATGCTTACCTATACTACACTCAGCAGTAATTCATAAAATAGAAATTTTTAGGACCCTCTAAATCAAAAATTGTAAGCACTTTTCCAGATGGGAATTATACCTAGTGCAATACTTTAGCTACCAATATCTTTAATTTACAGGATAATGGTCACTCAATGTAATTCACTTACAGTAAATCCGGGGGGGGGGGGGGGGGAGGGTTACTACAGTAAAAGGTACATCCGGTAGAGCAGCAGGCCCGGGGCATGACGGTGATGCAATGATGGCACACAGTGGCAAAGAGAGGAAATGTCCATACTGGATAAAGGACATGGGACGATGGCTTCAGGTTGTGATGCTTGGCCGCCATAATAGCATTGCAAAAGTGTATTGTGATGTGCTACATTTTAAAAAACCAAAGCAGAAAAATGTCCAGAAGCAGGGTGAAACACTGGGAGGCCACAATGGTTAGGGTTTATAGTGGTAAATAAATGGTTTAGAAAATTGTGCCCTCAAACTCTATCCTTCCCCCTACATTCCCCAACCCCCCCCCTTCTCAAAACGCCAAGATCTAAAAGTGAACATATAAAGTTTGAGTTTCATAAACACTATTCATTAGATGTGAAAAATAGTGGGAGTTTGCTAAAGTCCAACCTAAAAACCAAATACAAAAGCATGTATAAATGATTAGTCAGCAAGCAAGGATTCTGCTCTATTGAACTTTATAACTTCAGTGAGCGAACAGGCATCAAAATATAAGAAAACTTAATTATGGCTTCATTTAAAGTGCAAAGAGAGCAAAGACCAAAAAAGGTCCTTTGTTTGGAAGGGTTAGCAGATGAAAACATGAAACTTATAGAGTTAAGACAACAGACATGAACAAAACCGTAAAAGGCATGCAAGTGTATTTGTTTAGTGTTTTCCCCCTCATTTCAACATGTTTGGAAAGAGTAGCGCACATTAGTTGCGGTCATGTACTCTGATGCCTAAAGTGAAAGCATAAAAAACAACAAAAATGAAAAATGCTTATTAGTATAGTGCCTGGGGGGGTCCCCTAAATCTGCCTGTAAAGTGGCACATCTGTACCATGTATAGAAGCTGCTGCAGTAATAATGACATTTATAAAGCCAAAAAAAAAATGTAATTTTCCCTGCAAGCTTTCCTTATTTTGGAAATAACGGTTTGGGGAGCCAGTCTGCATGACAAAGTCACAATGAAGTGCACTGGGAACAAGAGTAAAGATTTTTTTTTTTGGATAAATTCTGGTGTCTTTTGCAGACTTTGGATAGAAGTAACCGTTGCAGAAAAATTGGTCTTTGGGTGTTAATTGCGCCCATGAAACCTACACCAAAAAAGTTCTCCTAGGTGAAATCAATGCACACAAAGCTAGGCAGCCTAGAAGTCTTGCAGAGATTAACTTCTGAAAAACACATCTAATCAGACATCTGCATCAGGGGCTTCATAGCTGCTGCTAATCCAGGACCGATTCATTTTGATAAATGTCAGTCGGTCCACGGGGTTTGTGGACAGACACGTTCTATTATCAATAACGAAACCTCCAGCAGCCCAGCAGTTCAATTGCATACTGGGCAAGTTCTGGCCAGTGGTTTGTCTCCTGACCCAGTAACCCAGCGGATCGTCAACTGGAAAGCGCTCCATCTGATTTTACCCCTAGATAATTGTCCACCATGCTGCAGAAACGGCTGATGGGATGTTGAAGTTGACAGCCCTGGGTGCCAAGGGCTAAAAAAAAAAAAAAAAAATGGTGAAATGCACCACTTACGCAACCCCCCTTCTGCACGGCTCCTCTCTTGACCAACAGAAACCTCAAAACTACAGTTTTCTACGACACTAACTTACCAAAGTCGGGGAAGTAGTTACATCAACTCCTCTTTGAGGTGTCCTCAAGAGATTTTCTCTTCTCTCTGTGGGGACAGTATGAGTTTGGAGACTTTCACCTTGTAAAAGGTGGTCAAGGGGGGCTGCCAACCAATAAGTGATCCTTCTCCTTGATGCCATCTATTTACGGGTCCTTTCGCAGGCTTTGAAGCATGAGGGAGCCCATGCAATGCAAGTTTTCAGAGGAATTAGAAGCAGACTCCTCGGGGTCATTGAGGATTACAGTATCTGGAACTGCCTCCTCCCAGCCATGTACAACTCCCAAGGGTTCTGGGGAAGGAAAACCAACTGTTAAGGGTTGACATATGTCTTGCTCTGCTTCAATGCCTCCAAAACTGCCAGAATCTTCCTACCTAACACTCCTTTTGTGTGTTCTGCGATGTGGCAAGAATGGTGTCTGCATACAGTGGGCCTTGAGAGGAAACAAAGTCCTCTTTGCTCTGTCCATAATGCCTTGCAGAGTAGGCTCCAGCAGGAAAACAGGGATGGTGTCACTGATGCATGCACTGTCACGGCTCACCATCCTTGTCCCCTCCTCAAATAGTGACCGTACAGTGCATGCATCTTTTATCTGCAGCCATTATCGTGGGGAAAAAAAAAGCCAGGCCGGCCTGAGCATGTCGCACCATACTCACAGGTACATGTTAACGGCCCTCTGCTGCATGTGTAGCCACTGCAGCATTGCCAAAGTAGAGTTCCACCTGGTGGGCATGTCACAAATCAGGCAGGTTACAGGCAGGTTGAATTCCAGGCATGGCACATGTGCCAACTTTTCCTGTCTAAGGGCATACAGGTGGTTTGTGCCATTATTGCACACTACCATTCCTGGCTCTAGCTGGTGTGACATGAACCACCACTGGGCCTACCCCTGCAGAGCTGCAAGAATATCTGCTCCGGTGTGATTCTTGTTCCCTAGACACCAGCTGAAGCACTGAATGGCACCTTTTGGCCTGACTCATTGAATAGCCACTTATTATTATTATTTTTATTTATTGTTATTATTATTATTATTATACAGGATTTATACAGCGCCAACAGTTTGCGCAGCGCTTAACAAAATGAGGGCAGACATTACAGTTACACTACAATTTGGAACAAAAGGAATCAGAGGGCCCTGCTCGTTAGAGCTTACAATCTAAAAGGGAGGGTCAATTGATACAAAAGGCAATAGCTGTGGGGGATGAGCTGATGGAGCAAGTGAAACAGTGTTATTAGTTAGTAGCCGGGTAGGCTTCTTTAAAGAGAAGGGTTTTCAGGGATCGTCTAAAGATGGATAGATTAGGGGACAGTCGGACAGATTGGGGTAGAGAGTTCCAAAGAATGGGAGAAGCTCTGGAGAAGTCCTGGAGGCGAGCATGGGAAGAGGGGACAAGGGAGCTAGAGAGCAGGAGGTCTTGGGAGGACCGAAGAGAGCGGCTTGGTTGATATTTTGAGATCAGGTTAGTGATGTAGCTGGGGGCAGAGTTGTGGATGGCTTTGTAAACTATTGTTAGCACTTTGAATTTTATTTGTTGGGTGAGTGGAAGCCAATGAAGGGATTGGCAGAGAGGGTTGGAGGACACTGAACGGTTGGTAAGGTGGATAAGTCTTGCAGCAGCATTCATTATGGGATTGAAGGGGGGATAATCTATGTAAGGGTAATCCAATGAGGAGGGAGTTGCAATAGTCGAGGCGAGAGATAACCAGGGCGTGAATTAAAAGCTTGGTGGTGTCATTGGTTAAAAAGGGCCATATTCTAGCGATGATGCGGAGGTTAAGGCGGCATGATTTGGACAGGGATTGGATGTGAGCCTGAAAGGACAGTGCAGAGTCCAGGGTTACCCCCAGCACCTTGGCATGTGTGGAAGGACTGATAGTTGTACCATTGATCTTGACAGAGAATTCCGGGGAAGGGGCACGTGGTGGAGGAATTATAATGAGCTCAGTTTTAGATCGATTCAGTTTGAGGAAGTGGTGCGACATCCAGGCTGATAGGTCTGTTAGTAGATCAGTGATGCGGGAGGAGACTGATGTGGTGAGCTGAGGGGTAGAGAGATAGATTTGGGTGTCATCAGCATAGAAATGGTAGTGGAAGCCATGGGAGGCTATTAGCTGACCAAGGGAGGAGGTATAGATTGAGAATAGTAGCGGTCCAAGGACAGAACCTTGGGGGACCCCAACAGTAAGAGGAGTTGCAGAGGAGTAAGTGGAATTGTAAGTGACACTGAAGGTGCGGTGAGATAGGTAAGATTCGAACCAGTGGAGAGCACAGTCACGGAGACCGAGCAAACTGAGTTTTTTGAGAAGGAGGGGGTGGTCAACAGTATCAAAGGCAGCAGAGAGGTCCAAGAGTAAGAGTATTGAGTAGTGACCATTGGTTTTTGCTGTTAGCAAGTCATTTGTAAGTTTTAGGAGAGAAGTTTCTGTGGCGAGTTGCCGGCGAAATCCAGACTGAAGGGGATCAAGGAAGTTATTCTCAGTGAGGTGCTTGCTCAGGCGGTTGTAGACTAAACGTTCAGTAGTTTGGAAGCAAAAGGGAGTAAGGAGATGGGTCTTAAGTTATTAAGATTGGAGGGGTCTAGCGAGGCTTTCTTTGGTATGGGAGTTGCTAGCGCATGTTTTCAGACTTGTATAAAGTATTCAAAATTTCTACTTGAGTAAAAGTACAAGTGCTCGATCAAAAAGTGACTTGAGTGGAAGTGCTCGCAGAAAAAGTTACTTAAGTAGAAGTACTAAAGTATTCAACATTTTTTTTACTTAAGTATTGCAAGTAGTTTTTTCCAAAAATTTGCTACTTAAGTACTAAAAGTAAAAAGTACCAGTAGTTTTGAAAAAAAATTTCTACTCAAGTACTGAAAGTAGAAGTAGAAGTACTGTGTTATGTAGTTATTAAAGAAAGAAGTCAAAAGTTTGAACATCATATTGTTTTTTATTATTTCAAATGATTTATTCAAATGATTAACCTAAAAGGACAATCACAATTCCTTAGGCTGTAACTTTTTGTAAACAAAAAACAGATAAAGTATGTCCCTCCCTTCCCCTTTCAAAGCATCCACCTTTTAAAGCCAGGGGTGGTCTCCTTCCTGAGCTTCCTCACTCTCACAGCCAGGCTGATCACTTGCAGTTGAAGGGCCAGGGGTGGAAGGTGGTGTTTTTGGTTCGTCCATCTTTTCAGCTGATCAAAAGGCAGAACAGGAGCATGCGCAGTCTTCTTAATCGCGGTTTGATTTGATTTGCTCAATTGAAGATGATGATGTGCCAGGCCAGCTTCATCAAACCTACAACGCTTAAAGTGAAAAATGCATCAAAAACTACTAACAAAGTGGCTGTGCTAAAAATGCTAATAAAGTGCCTGCAAATATAATATATATATATATATTATATTATATTATATTATATATTATATATTATATATTCTTCTTGTATTCAAAATCATCGCCCACAGTATCAAAAATAAAGTGACATGTCTGTGCTAAATGCAGTGCAAATTATTCCCACAATGTAAATTTAATTCATATAAAATATATATGACAATACCACAATAAAATAAGTTGTGATTGTGAATAAGATAGGTGCAAGTTTAAGTGTGTAAACTAAACTTTATAAGGAAAAGTCCATAACTGAATTCCAGTGTGCAATCTAAGAAGTGCTTGTCACTTGCTGTCAGATGCTTCCACCTTTCTTCTGTGATCTGCTCAAGTAAAGTGGTGGACTGGATAGCCTCTCTCTCTGCCTCTCACCTTAGTAGCACTGGCACTGCACTGGTTCAAAAAGCTGTCTATATTATTTTCATTATAAGAACTTGTCAGAACATGCTTCCACCACCTGTCCTTCACACTAGTAGTGCTCATTTGCTTTGCTCAAGTCAAGTGCCACTGCCAGTGGCCACTGCAGTGCAGGCACAGCCGCACAGGCAGAGGCAGGCCGCAGGAAGCACAGGCACCACCAACACAACACTTATGGTCCATGGACCATGGATGGTCGGATAATCATCATAGCCGTCAGTCTCACTCTTCTTGGTTCAAAAAAGCCACCCATGACCCGTGTGTATATAATATATTAATATTTTATATTGATTATTTGATTCTCAAATGGCACATTTGCCATGGCAAGGATTAGGCCCTCTCCACGGTCCACCTCACTCACCTCATAGAGAAGAAGATGAGATAACGAAGAAAATGCTCCGAGTCCCACCGCCCGTGTCACAACTCCTCTCAGTAAGGGCCCTAAGGGGTGGAGTCTGAGTGACACACAACACGTTTAGAGGCGGAGACCTCGAGCGGGAAGATGGCCGCATGGCTCCTCCAGTGCGGTCTTAACTTGATGATCATGACAGTGATTCCGCGGGCCGCGGCGCGAGCGAGGCTGTGGGATTGATTGAATTGAGTTGTGCTGCCTACTGCTACACGCTACCTACTACTAAATTGTGAGTCAATATATTTTATTTCATTTTTATATATAAAAGCGGTATTGTTGAGCACTACTAGCCACTAGATCTCCTGGCTGTCACTTTGTCACATGTTGGGGAATCACAGCGGCTCGGCTCCAGAAGTGGCGGGTGTCCCCGTCATCCTGCCAGGGCCGCCAAGAAGTTCATCTCCTAATCTTAAGTTATTAATATCTTATGAGGAGAGGACCTATGAGATTGAGAATTGAAATAATTAAATATATATGGCTTTTTGAACCAGTGCAGTCAGTGCCAGTGCCACCCAGACGCTATCCACCAGTGCCACCACCATTAAGTGTGTTGGTCGGTCACTCGAGCACTGAAGGAGGTGGAAGCATCTGACAAGTGAAGTGACACTTTAGATTTGCACACTGGAATTCATTTATGGACTTTTCGTTATAGATAGGTTTACACACTTCAACTTGTTGCACGCACCTGACCTAACTTATTTCATAACTTATTTTATTGTGATTTTATTGTCATATTTTATATGAATTGAATTTACTGTTACATTGTGGGAATAATTACTTTCACTGCATTTAGGCTTTAGCACATTCATGTCACTTTATTTTTGATACTGTGTGGAGTGTGGGCAGGGCACTGGGGGCAACGATGATATTATATCGATTGCACAGGCACTTTATTCGCACAGCCAAGTTGTGTTTGTTAGTAGTTTCTTGATGCACTTTAAGCGCTGTAGCACCATTTGTTGGTTTCATATTTTCTTTTTATTGGAAAGATTTGGTATAGCAGCTTTTATTATACACAGCCTTTATTTTCGTATGCGCTGATTTACAAATGACATTATACACATTTTTTTGAGCTTTATGTAACCTGCCATCTACTGATCTGGCAGTGGTAATTTTTTTAAAAGTAACGAGTAACCATGCAGCACAAAAAAAAAATACTTGAGTAGAAGTATCGAAATCATCGAAAAAATGTAGTGAAGTAAAAGTAGAAGTAGGAGAAAAAAATTCTACTCTAGGAAAGTACAGATACCGCATTTCGGTACTTAAGTACAGTACTTAAGTAGTTCTACTTCGTTACTATACATCTCTGCATGTTTTAGAGAGTTGGGGAAGATGCCAGTGGAGAGGGAGAGGTTGAAGATATGAGTTAAAGAGTAAAGGATAGAGTCAGAGGGTGACCGTAGTATTTGAGAAGGAACAGGGTCCAGGGTGCAGGAAGTTAGGTGGGCATTAGAAAAAATTTTAGTGACTTCCTCTACAGTAGTTGGGTTAAACAAGGGAAGTATTGATTGTGCAGGAGGACAAGGTGTGTAAGGTGAGGGAGATATCTGTAGTGTAAAGCTCTCCTTACGAATTGTATCAATCTTATTTTTGAAGTGATTGGCAATCTCTTGGGCAGTGAGTAAGTTAGTGGGTGGAAGCAATGGAGGACGAAGTAGAGCGTTGAAGGTCAAAAAGAGTTGACGGGGACTGTGTGAGAGGGTGTTAATGAGAGTGATAAAGTAGGTCTGTTTGGCAGTGTGGAGACAGGAACTGTATTTTTGGAGGGCAGATTTATATTGTCTGAAATCTTGCTGCGACTTGTCTTACGCCACAGACGCTCAAGAGCGCCACTACGTTTTTTGAGGCTTCTTGTATTGTCTGTCTGCCAGGGTTGAAGCGGTCGGGCCTGATTCTGTGTGTAGTGAGGGACGCTTAAGGAGTACTTGTGGCATATAGGACAACTCAGCAATGGAGGACATGAAGGAGGGGGTAGCTGACAAATCTCACATCACCACCACTAACTATATGAAGACTTGGTGGGACAACAAGCTGCAGCACTGAGCCCTATCCGGCATCCTTCCAAGTTGCAAGCAGTGTGCTGTGAATCAAAAATTTTTCCTGACAATGCTTGCTGGCCCACATGTTAGCAGTACCGTGGACCTTGCAGCTGACTGCCTTGGACAACGATGCCACAACATTGCCTTCAATGTGATGTTACCGAGCTGGAATGGCCTTACGTGAAAAGAAATAGTGACTGGGAACCTGCCATTGTGGTATAGACCATTCTGCAAATTCACAGAAAGGGGCAGAATCCACCAGATGGAAAAGCAGGTGCTGAAAAGCTAACAGCTTTGACAAGCTTGAATTTAAACACTGGGCATTTGGGTGGCAGTGACTTTTTCGCTGAAATATATGGGGCAGAGAAATATGCCTGCTATGGTCTACAGCTGATGGTGCGCTTACTGGCAGATGTGCTGCAAGGATCTGGGACATCCTGCGCTATACCATCATCCCTGTCAGTGGAGGCTGCTGAGGGGTCATGAGGTATAGTAGGGGTAGACGGAGGTAAGGAGGAGGAGAAGAATTGCATCCCTTTTGTGTGGATTTCAGGTGCTCTTGACAATGGGCTGAGTGGTGGAAGGTTAAATCCTTGTAAAGCATGTGGTACCCAAATGGCTGTTTTTTTTAGCCATGCTTGAGGCAAAGTTTACAAAATTGCAACAGTGCGATTGGCTGCACATGTGCTAAAAAAGGCTCAGACAGCTAAGCTGTGGGAAGGGTGCTGAGAGAGAACAGCTCCTCAATCTGGTTGATTAGGGTGGCTGCTCTACTCTTCCATGATGGCTGCCTCATTGGGAGTTGTGCCTTACCCTTACTTTCCTCCTCTGCTCTATCCAGCACCCAAGTCACGTCAGTGACCTCATCATCATCATCCCCTCCATCCTCATCACTGGAGACAACTTGGCAATACGCTGCAGCTGGGGGGGGAACATAACTGCTAATTTTTGTACCAGTGTTCTACCCTCTCTGTAGGCTAATATTCCTACCTTCATCAACCTCATAACCAATATCTGAATCAAGTAATGGCTGTGCATAGCCAAGGAGCAAGTGGTTGACGCTGTGTTCAAATAACTTAGCTGATTCCTCCATGCCTGATAATGGGGCTATGGCAGCAATAGCTGTGGACAAAGAGGCAGAATAAGCACCTCTGGCAGCTGCAGGGGACTGTGCACTATAGTCTCTGCTTGGGTGAAGGTGGATGAGGAGGAGGATGGTTTAAAAAGCAAGTCTACCACCTCCTCTGAATGCTGGATATCATGGGCAACATCACCAAGCAAAGGAAATTTTGACCCTGTCCGGGAACAGATCTTGACGCATACACTGTTGGCCCCCCTCACAGTGCCATGGGCACATCTGTCTCTCCTTGTTGGCATCCCAGACATGATGGGGGGCACCTATTAAAATGTAATTAAGATGTAGAAATGTGTAGGTGGATGCACTTTAATCAATAGAAAGTGGTGTTTGTGTAGAGAGTACCCAGGTTAAAGTGTACAAGACACACTGCACAGACACACTGAAATATACTTCAGGAAACCTGCCCTGACAAAATAAACCGATACTAAAGTAAAAATGAATGGTAGCACTACACTCACACTGAACTATCACTAGATTTACACTCAACTGATATTCTACAGTGACAACAGAATCAGGATAGCACACTATAGCACTTTAACTCACTAGTAGCACTGAAAAGAGACAATTTTATCTCTCCACGCCGATATGGCACTGCAAATGGCCGCTATTGAAAGAATGCTTTTATATTGTGGGGTGGTACTAAGGACTAAGAGCTATGACTGGAGAAAGTAATGAAGACTATCCAATCATGGCTCATTGCTCTGACCGTGTTCTGTGCCCTGATTGGGCAAGGCTTTCATTGCTTCAGCCAATCAGGGCTTCCAATGCACTGTGCAGCGGCGCAGTGCATTGTGGTTGGTCGGCGGGCCGAACAAACGGTCAAGCACCCCGATAATTTGAGTGCTCGAACGAGCAAAAAGCCAATGTTCGGACCGAACCGTTCAACCAAGCCTAGTAACCCTCTAACCGGAAGCTGAATGCCAGCAGAAACAATTTGCAGACCTAAAGAAAGCTGAGAACAAAAAAAAAAAAAAAGCGTACGTTAAGTTTAGTGTAACTTTAAGGCAATCTGTAATTGGTAAAATATAAAACCAAACACCACATGTCTGTTTTCTCTTAAGATTTAAAACATGTCCAGCTGTCAAGTACAAATATTTCTTTAAGAAGTACTCTAAATCCCTGTTCTTTATTGTGAATATATAAAAACACCTTAATAAAAATGTAAGTCTGGATGACCGATAGGAGTAGAGGGTAATCGTGACTGATGGGGCGTATCATGTGACCAGGTTCTACTTGTCCCACCCAAAAAAATATGAAGCTTTGCTTTATAAAATGTACCAAAAAGTTAGACTTTACACACACACACTAATCTATTTGTCATAACATTACCTTGCAATACCAAAACTGGCTATCTGGTGAGGAGGAGCAAAAGATCCACTCAGCCTACATAAAAAGGTAGCTCAAAAATGGGTTTATAACAAGACAAACTGACTATTTTTGAATAGTTAATATTTTACAAGATGTTTTGTAATAGATAGTTTGACAATACAGTATTGCACTTTGAAATCAAGAATTGGGGAATCCCACTCACTCCTCACAGCAGCATACTCCAATCTTCAGAGCTTCGTAGATGCTTTGAACTTTGTAGCTCTGTTTTTGTTGGTAGCGGATGTGTTGGTCTTCAGGCATATGAGGTATTTTCCTCCCAGTCTCTTCCACCTCCAGCAACTTAATGAAGAGCTGAAACCCAGACAAAGGATTCTTCCATCAGACCTATATGCATAGTCTGCCAACTGTGCAAACACAATACACCTAGGTAGCATAGGAGCTTTTAAAAAAAAAAAAAAAAAAAGACAATACTGGCCATTTCAAATCGCATATTGGAAAGAAAGAACATCACACACAAACCGGTTTCCTTCAAAGCTAGCTTTGAAAAGGGTTAGAAAGATAAAAAGGGGCAGCAGAAAAAAAAAAAAAAAGTTGTTCATAAAGTCTACCCCATTTTTCAAAACTCTTTGTTCTGAGTATGTTTGTTTAAAGAAAGTCTGAATCTACTTACTGTTAATTTACTCACTACCTCTGCTGGAAGTCTATTCCAAACATTGACTACTCTCGCTGCTCTTCATTCTGATTAAATAGTTCAAATACAAAAAAGTCATGACACTGAACAATTATGCACATTAGGAGTTGGGACGTCACTTCACGTCAGTGATCCAAAGTATCGAGTCAGTCAAGGTGGTATAAGAGCCAGGCATGTGCTTTATATTACTTCTTTTCTTGAAGTAGTTGTAAACCCTCACATTAACCCAGTGAAGTGACAAACATGTGATACACCGAGATGAAAAAAAATCATTTTACATAGGTTGTACATGTTTATCCACAGCCAGTTTTCCGGCAGAGCCTTCTAAAATATACAGATCAAAGGATTCTTAGATGAAAGCAGGGGTGGGGATCCGACATCACACCATAGACGCACATGGTGTGCCTAAGCACACCCTAATCAGCCCTTGCCGCTCAGATTCCCCCTGCTGCCTGTGCCACCCCAGTGCTCCTGCCTTCTGCTGCAGGCACACGTGGGGATGGTTCCTTCCTTTTCTGACTAGATCGGTACCAATGACTCACAGTATTCATTCATACCTGAAGTAAAATGTAGCACTGTCCCCGTACGGCTTGCTGTATAATGACTTGTTGGGCCTCCTCCAATTACCAGCAGACAGTCACTTAGGATACAGTTCACACATTCATCCTTACTCAAACAGACCAGGGGTATTGGTTTTTAGTATTTATTGTGAGACTTGGACAGGAGAAGGGAATGGTGGGATACTCCAACTGCAACTGTGTACATTGGATAAGGACAATTCTCACTTTGCCTCACCAGGTTACTTGTGGAAGCAGTCTAACTGTGTTTACTATGCTTCAGTTTGTAAATGAACAGGAAGCTCAGAGCGCCTTCAATTTAACACTCACTGTCCAGTGCAGCTGAGGCTGCAGAGGAAGGGACTGGGAAATTTCTATCCTTAGTTCATTTTTCAGTCTCAAAAGTGAGACATCAAGGTTCGGTTTAGACATCTGATATTTCAACAAAGCCTCCCAAAGGGGCTACTATAAAAAAAAAAAAAAAAAAAAAAGTCTTTTAAAAGTAGCCATACTCTCCACACTTACTGCCATTTGTGGAAGAGAGAGTTCAACAAGCGAATTGTTACTGTAAAATACCCCTTACATAGCCTAAGGTTAAATCACTTCTCCTGTAATCACATTATATGGCCTAGTGTCCTCTTACACTCCTTGCGACTAAAAATGGATTTTTGTAAGATCTTACCGTAAAATCCTTTTCTCTTAAGCTCATTGACAGACGTAGTCTTCTTGATTCTCAAGAGCTGGGTTATGTTGTCTCCGCAGGAGTAGGACTAGGCAGAAAGGCAAAACGTTCTGGCTCCACCTTAGGGGCAGTCCCTGAGGGTATATCCTCCCTCTCTCTGCTACAGGGAATCAGTTCTGTTCTAAAGCAGTAACAGAGAATTTAACCCAACCCAACTCAATGATAGAGGGGCGGGTACTACGTCTGTCAATGAGCTTAAGAGAAAAGGATTTTACGGTAAGATCTTACAAAAATCCATTTTTCTCTATCGCTCATTGACAGACGTAGTCTTCTTGATTCTCAAGAGCTGGGACATCCAGAAGCAGTGCCACAAATGAGGGGTGGGATTGACAAAATCAAATCCAATCTAGAAGGCCCAACCGGTGCCAAACTAGAAGTTTTAAAGGCTCATTATAAACAAAGAATGAGACTAAAGAAAAATTTTCCAACGGAAAAAACCCTCGAGGTAGACCACTGGTCTCCTCAAATTGCGGCCTGCAAAACCTTGCGGCCAAACGAGGCATCAGACGATGCCATTACATCAACTTTATAATGTTTAGTAAAGGTATGCACCGACGACCAGGTAGCCGCCTTGCACACCTGGACCACTGACGCCTGATGGCGAAAGGCCCATGACGCACTGCCCGAGTGGAGTGCGCCTTAACAGGGAACGGGGGCTCCCGACCCTTAATAGAATAAGCCTGTACTACCGTCTGTCTGATCCATCTGGAAATGGTCGCGGCAGATGCAGGCAACCCCTTTTTGGGTCCATCTGGGATCACAAAAAGTGAATCCGTCTTGCGAAACGAGTCTGTAGTTTTCAAATATACCCTGATCGCCCGGACCACATCCAAGGAGTGTAAAGCAAACTCTCGCGGATGACTGGGCTTAGGACACAGGGAAGGTAACACAATTTCTTCATTCAGATGAAATTCTGAAACCACTTTTGGTAGGAAGGATGGATTCGGACGAAGAACCACCTTATCTCTATGAACCACCAGATATGGTGAACGACAAGATAATGCGGCCAGTTCTGACACCCTGCGTGCAGAAGTAATAGCCACCAAGAAGGCCACCTTCTGGGACAACGTAGGTAGAGGAATCTCCCTAATATCTTCAAAGGGAGGTTTCTGAAGAACCGACAACACTAAATTAAGATCCCAGGGGGGTAAGGGCGCGTGCACTGGCGGAGCCAGATGTCGCACCCCCTGGATGAAATTCCGCACCAAGGAATGAGTAGCCAAAGGCTTCTGAAAGAAGATAGCTAATGCTGAGACCTGACCCTTGATAGTACTCAAGGCCAGTTTCTGCTCAACCCCTTGTTGCAGAAAAGCGAATATTCGACTAATCGAATAAGACCGAGGACGGAACCCCAAAGGTTCACACCATGCAATGTAGGACTTCCATGTGCGATGATAAATCTTTCTGGAAGTCGCTTTCCTTGCTTCAACTAGAGTAGGAATAACTGAAGCTGACAATCCCTTGTCCTTCAGCACCTGGGTCTCAATAGCCAGGCCGTTAAAGCCAGCGATCGTAAAGCAGGATGGAAGATCGGTCCCTGAGACAGTAGGTCCTCCCTGAGAGGAAGTCTCCACGGGACGTCCGCCACCAGTCTGACCACGTCGGCGTACCAAGCTCGACGAGGCCAGTCTGGAGCTACCAGAATTACTGGAATTCCTTCCTCCTCTATCCTGCGAAGAAGTCTTGGCAGTAACGCGAGAGGAGGGAAGGCATACATTAGCTGGTATTGCCCCCACGGGGCGATCAGTGCGTCTGCGGTTTCTGCTAGAGGATCGCGGGAGCGAGCCACGAATCTCTGAACTTTCCTGTTGAATCGTAATGCCAACAGATCCACATCCGGGGTGCCCCACCGTAGGCACAACTGGTGGAAAACGTCTGGATGGAGGAACCATTCCCCCTGATCCAGAGTCTGACGGCTGAGATAATCTGCCTGCCAATTCTCCACCCCCGGAATGAACACCGCAGAGATTGCTGGAACAAATCGTTCCGCCCAGCGAAGAATGCAAGCCACTTCTTTGGCCGCTCGGACACTCTTTGTGCCCCCCTGGTGATTGACATAAGCCACGGCCGTGGCATTGTCCGACTGGATCCGAACCGGGCTGCCCTGGAGCTGCTCGGTCCAGTGAATCAGACAAAGTCTGATCGCTCTCAGTTCCAATACATTTATCGGTAACCTGGATTCTTCCGGGGACCAAAGTCCCTGGACAGATAACTGACCGAGAATTCCTCCCCATCCGGATAGACTGGCATCCGTGGTCACTATCGTCCAATATATTGGCAGAAATGACTTTCCCTGGCTGAGCATCGGAGACCGAAGCCACCAGACCAGAGACTCTCTGGTCTGTTTGCTCAATCGGATCTGATTGTCCAGGGATTCCGGATTCCGATTCCATCTGAGAAGAATCTCTTGCTGAAGAATTCGGGTATGGGACTGGGCAAATGGGACTGCTTCGAACGAAGCCACCATCAACCCCAGAACCCTCATGCAAGTCCGAAGGGAAGACCAGCTGTTGGACAGTAACAACTGGACTGCTGATTGAATCTTCGGAGTTTCCCTAAAAAATGTCTTTTTCTTAAAGAAAAAAGTCTTGCCAGGACCAAAAGATCCCAGCAAGGAACTTAGGTCCTTACTCCTGACTAGACAGAAAAAAACTGATTCCCTGTAGCAGAGAGAGGGAGGATATACCCTCAGGGACTGCCCCTAAGGTGGAGCCAGAACGTTTTGTCTTTCTGCCTAGTCCTACTCCTGCGGAGACAACATAACCCAGCTCTTGAGAATCAAGAAGACTACGTCTGTCAATGAGCGATAGAGAAATTGTTTTTATTCTATGCTAAGATCACCATTGAGGTATTTGTAAATCACTATCATGTTACCTCTCAGACGTCTCTTCTCTAGGGAGAATAAATCAAGTGCTTGTAAACGCTCCTCATAATTTAAATGTAGGTCCTCCAATCCCCTAATTAGCTTAGTTGCCATTCTTTGTACTCTCTCCAGTTCCAGCACATCCTTTGAGGATTGGAGACCAGAACTGGACAGAATACTCCAGATGTGGTCAGATCAGTGTTTTATAAAGTGGTAGGATTATAGTTTCATCTCTGGAATACATCCCCTTCCTTATGCATGATAATATTCTGCCAGCTTTGGCAGCTGCAGCTTGACATTGCATGCTATTGTATTGCTTAGCCCATCTTCTACCAAGACTACCAGATCTTTCTCCATTCCCCCAGAGGTCCCCCCCCAACACGTATTTTGCGTTTAGGTTTTTATTCCCTTAGTGCAATACCTTACACTACTCCACATTAAATCTCATTTGCAATGTAGTTGCTCACTCTGTTATTTTTGGGACACCAGCCACTGGATTGTTTTGACAGTTTGGTTGAGAGCACAACCAAATGTGAGTGTTGCATTCCATTATGTGACGGAAATCTGGAGCGTACCTAGAGCATTTGTCACCTGCGGCTGATCCTATATTTGGCACCCCCCCCTGGTGGGTAGGCGACTCACCGCACATCGACATGTTGTCACGTGTAGCGCCTCCGTGCACTGAGGCCCAGTCGCCCCTTCACCGCAAAAACGGTGCCGACTAACCCAAGGCGCCAGACAAATGCATGCATGGATGCATGCATGGGCTTAACATGAATTATTTTTAGTAAGCACACAAAGTTACTGTACAGCACAGTCTTTTTATATTACTTTACAAGCTTGTCCTGCCATATTATAGAGATTTTCACTTTGGCCACCAGTGGGAGCAGACGCTCAATTTATCATCATTTAGCATTAGTGGCGAGACGTCTGCAATATCCCTCACTGGTGCCGAAAACTTCTCCAGAGCTTGATCGGGATCTTTGACTATTTTAATTAGCTAGGGTTAAAGCAATTCCTGTGCATAAGTTCATTCACCCCCCCCCCCCCCCAAGGCACGCTTACACCTACACTGAGCTATGCATGCTTTTTTTTTTTAATTAATTACATTTAGGACATAACACATTTAAATGAGACATTTGGAAGTAAGCCCCTGTAATGAGATCTGCACTCTTGAAGAAGCTGCTGCGTAGAGTGGCAGCTGGTACCAGGAAACATAGGAGCATTTTTACTCCCACTGACCTGAAACCTTTACTCCTACTAGCCAAATCATGGCCCCCAAAACCATCTGACAGACAATGAACTGGTCTTTTAACTGCTTAAAGCGGAGTTCCGGCCACAAAATCGACATAATTGATTTTGGGCCATCCGCTTGCTATTGGTCACCTGAAAAAGAAATGGATAGTTACGATTTTTTTTTTTGTTTACTTACCTTGTTATTGAAGAAAAAAATATACTCCCCTTTCTTCCACTTCCTCCCTCTGCGGCCGCGGCCCCCGCCGTCACTTCCTCTTTGCACTGATTCCTGGGAGCTGAACGTCATCGCTCCCTGGAATCAATGCACCGGCACCAGCCCCGCTTGTCACTTCCGGTGCGGCGCCTCATTCCCTGCTAAACAGCTTCTGGGCAAGAGGACATGGAACAGGACGCGCTGGCTTCAGCTGCCCACATCCGAGATGGCAGCGCTGGAGAAGAAATTTTCAAGGCAAGTATTTCTTCTAAAAAGTAAGTGCGACCTGGGACAGTACAGAGGCTATCCATTG
This sequence comes from Pelophylax lessonae, assembly GCF_965119305.1. NCBI lineage: Eukaryota > Metazoa > Chordata > Amphibia > Anura > Ranidae > Pelophylax > Pelophylax lessonae. The sequence goes on from NC_138769.1 coordinate 100,914,022, forward strand.
TGGAATGTACTAGCCCTGACTGTCCCGGTGGCATTTTTATTGAAAAAAAAAAAAAAAAATTGTGTGGTCTGAACTCCGCTTCAAGGATTTTTAAAAGTGTCCTAAAAAACAAATCAGAAAATACTTCCTATTCAACTTTTAGTTAATCCTAAGGCTCCATGTACACGGGACGCTGGAAATGGCCATTTAGGAGCAGTTGGGCGTTTTTTTTTTTTTTTTAGAAGCCCCTGAACCCATCTACATTTTATCTTATCGGTCCATGTACACCAGGTTGTTTGCGGTCGTTTGCGGGCAGTTGCATTCAGGGACTTTTTTTAGAACGCAATTATTTGCGTTCGAACGTGTGTTTCCCGAACGCGATGACCCGCGACCGAACGCGATGACCCGCGTTTGGCGTTCGCGTTTTTCCATTTTAAAAAGGGGAATAATTTTTTTGACCTCTAGGAACGGTTCTAACCACAATCGCCTGCTAAACGCGGGTACAAACGCAACCGAACGGACGTTTCAAACGTCCTAAAAATTCCAGCATTCAAAGGGACTTTTAACAACGTCCCGTGTACATGGACCCTAATGCGCAACCCCCACCCCCCCCCCCCCCCCCAAAAAAGAAACGTTTATCGCCAAACAAGCCCATATTAGAAATGTATTAATTCAATCCATAATGGGCATACAGGTATAATAGCTGAAGCAGTAAAAATTTTGGGGACCCTTGCTTTAAGCCCACGTTCACATTGGGCCGATTTGACATGTCAAATCGAAACCTTTTGCCGGCAATGGTACCGGCCGAACTGTTTTACTACTTTTGGGGACTTCGGGGGTAGATTTCAATAGACATCTGTGCAGGAACCCACACCCCCGAAGTCGGACTAAAAATGCCGGTTTAAAATCGTGTGAGTTCAGCTGAACTCGCACAATTTCAAACTTGCTTCAGTGTGAACCTAGGCTGGAGCAGTCTTCAGCTCACTCATTTGTGTCTCTGACTCATTTTAAACTAGCTGCTAGAAGGCTTTTTAGGACAATTTGAACCTATAGAAAGTTAGCTGAATGCTTAAAATATACCGTATATATTCCTGCGAGCTACTAACTCAAATAATAGATAAACAACAATAGATAATAAGTGAGCTAAGCTGCTAGCACTGATCACAATCACATTTGTGTACCAAGATAACTAAGCAATCACAATAATGCCACGCGGTAGCGCTCAATATAATAAGTTGTGTCAAGTATAATGAATTGAACTAAACTGAATAAAACTAAAAACAACGTGTCAAGTGTCACAGAGACACCAGAACAATTAAGAAATGTTTTACAAAAAAAAATCTATAATCAAAATAACTGCAAAAATTATATATATATATAAAATATACACACATACACACAATCTCAATTAAAAAAAAAAAAGGGCTGCTCAAATTCTCCATTCCTCTCCCGTGCTTGGATTGACCAAAAACCATGTCTCACCACAAATTGCTCCCCCCCTAGGAATAATCTCACCAGGGGTAGTGCAACCCCTACAACCAAGTAGTTTTAGAAGATATAAGCACTATTAGTTTATTTCCTCTGTATATGTATAGGTCTCTGGATGCCATGGGCTCTATGTGAGGAGATAACAGGAGAGGAAGCTTGGAGAGTTGGCTGTAACCCGAGAGAGGCCAAAAAAAAAAAAAAAGGTGGTTTTTGACCCTACTAGGTTGTCGTGGTCACACTACCCCAGGTGAGATTTTTCCTTTGTGATGACATACTGTTTTTGGTCAATTCAAGCATGGAAGAGAAGTGGTGTTTGAGCAGCACTGTTTGTGGATTATTATTTGAAGAAGGCTGTACTTGTTTGCATGAACATTCAAGAAAAAAAAATAATATATATTATTAATATATATAATTTCTCATTCTTTTTTACGTTTGTGATTAATACATTTTGGTTTTATTGTGACACTTAACACGTTATTTATGAATATTCTTTTAGTATATTCAAATTTTTGCAATTTTCTAATGATACTCACAAATGATATTGACAAAATGGAGAGTGCAGAGCACATAAGCAAGCACAGCTAAGAAAATTCTGATTGGTAGCTTTATCGACGACATTATTAGTGATATCTCACTGCATTGGGGACAGCTTGTTCATCTTAGGGGGATTTCCATTGGATCAGATCTACCCAACCCAGGGGGGATTCCATTGGATACCTTTACTACATGCTCCATTTGACCCACCTTAACCGGGGGTCATCATGTTCCGGTAAGCTGACACCCCTTATATCTGGTGCACGTGGTGAGTTTTTCTTCCTGCTCCATTGATCCCATCCTCTGGTGTTGGACTGTTTTGATCTATTCCTTTGGAGTTTATATACGCATTTGTGGGACATTCTATCAAACTAAACTCACAACTGTGATTTATATGTTGGCGCTGTACTTTACATTTATGCCTTTTTGATTCCTTCATATGTACTGGCAGCCTTCCGTTATTCAGTTATTCTAAACTTGTCAGCATTTTATAACAGAAAACAAAAAAATTATTGACTAGCCTTTTCAATGTGTTTGAGCACCCTCAGCCTCTGGTAACCAAGAGCTTTAATATCCTGAAAGAAAAATGCCAAAAGATAAAATACAAAGTCATATGCATATCAAGGGCTAGTGTACACAAGTATGCAGATGCATTAGATACATTTGCCATGCATTCACATTGATCAGGCATTTCAAAAGTCCCAAAATTAAAGTGCATCTAAACCCAAGAACAAACCTTAATGATTAGATATTGACATAAAAGTTATTAACCGACTGCTGCCCAGGACGTTTATATATGCAAGCTGGGCAAAAAGCAGTTATACCAGGATCATGGCTGCAGCTATGATCCTGGTACCATTTTTTTTTTTTTTAATAGCTGGCGATTGGCTTTTTAGTAAAAAGTGATCCGAGAGGTTTTACTGCTGCCTGGTTACTTTTACAGAGCTTGGAATGGTAATCCGCCATTCCAGAGCTCTCTCACTCCACCAGGGAGACCCCGAGACCGCTGTGAGCACTTGGGTCAATCGAACACAGAGGCGATGGAATAAAATCTGTTCCCACCCTCTGATCACTTTGATGAATGAAGCTGGAAACAGGGACTGGATTCAGTGCTGTGTTTCCCTGGCTGGTACAACCACAATCCGTGTTTGTTCAGATGCCATAAAGGGTAGGGGAAGCATTAGGGGTCTAAAAGACTCCTGTTGTCTCAAAGATTACCCGTCTCTGCCCAAAGCTATCACAAAGACCATTCATCCACTGATAGCAATAAAATAAATGAGCGAAAAAAAAAAATAATTCAAAAGCAACCCCCCCCGCGCTACCATGTAAATGCACACGCAGGTACAGCATGCATATGCAAAAGATGATTGTACCACACATGTGAGAGCAATAATTCTAGTGCCATAGCGCAAAGATGAAACCTGTAATTCTAGTGCCATAGCTCAAACATGAAACCTGTAAAGCACATGTGTCAAACAAGGCCTGCGGCCCGAATCCAGCCCTCCAGGCCATTTCATGTGGCCCTCACACCCCTCCTGCAGCTGCGGTAACCCCCTTATGCAGCTTTGGGGAGGCTCATCTTTGCCCTCCCATGTCAGCAGTCAGCAGCAGAGAGAAGGACAGAACTCCTCCTATATATCCTGTCCCTTTCCGTGCAGCCACAGCACACCTTTGTCTCTGCCTCCCCTGTTCTCAGCATTAAACTGACTCCAGCCCTCCTCCAGACCCTACACTTCCTGCTTCCCAGATCTGCCCCCAGCAGCAGCACAAGATAAAGGGGTGCACTATGACATGAGAGGGTCGGGACTCTACTTATTGTTGGGGGGGGGGGGGTGCTTCCAACATCTACATTAAAGATACAACCAGCCCTTTGATGGCAACAGTAATGCTGATGCGGCCCACAATGAAAGAGTTTGATACCCCAGCTGTAAACACTTAAAAAGCGTTTGGCTATGGATAATTATCAGTACCATAGTTTGTTGCCATTTCACAGATGTGCTCAATTTTAAATCTTGACACGTTTAATATCAATTTACTCAATGCAAGAAAAAATGGATTTTGTAAAATCTTACCGTAAAATCCTTTTCTCTTAAGCTCATTGACAGACGTAGTCCTCGTTGATTAACAACAACTCGGGTTATACTGCCCTCTACAGGAGTAGGACTAGACAGGAAAGAAAACGTTCTGGCCACACCCTAGGGGCAGTCCCAGAGGGTATATCCTCTCACTTCCTGCTACAGCAAATCAGTTACGTCACAAAGCAGTGTTTAGAGAATTTAACCCAACCCAACTCAAAAACAGAGGGGCGGGTACTACGTCTGTCAATGAGCTTAAAAGGATTTTACGCTAAGATTTTACAAAAATCCATTTTTCTCTGTCGCTCATTGACAGACGTAGTCCTCGTTGATTAACAACAACTCGGGACGTCCCAAAGCAGTACCACAAATGAGGGGTGGGATAACAGAAATCAAAATCCAGAAGGCCCAACCGGAGCCAACCAGAAGCATCAAGGACTCATCGAGCAAAAAGATGAGACCTAAGTGAAACACCCAACAAACCCTTGAGGTAGACCAACAGTCTCCTCAGATTGCGGCCTGCAGAACCTTGTGGACAAAAGAGGCATCTGACGATGCCATCACATCAACTTTATAAAATGTTGTAAAGGTATGAACCGACGATCAAGTCATCTTCTTGAAAACCTGGATCACTGACGCCTGATGGCGGAAGACCCAGGAGACACTAAGCGCCCGAGTAGAGTGCGCCTTAACAGGGAACGGAGGATTCCGACCCTTAATAGAATAAGCCTGTACCACCGTCTGACTGGTCCATCTAGATATGGTCGCGGCAGACACAGGCAACCCCCTTCAAGGGCTATCCGTGATCACAAAAAGGGAGTCCGTCTTACGAAAACAAGTTCGTAGTAGTCAAGTGTATCCTTCTGAACCCCATCCAAGGAGTGTAATGCCAACTCCCAAGGATGGCTAGTCTTAGGACACGGGGAAGGTAACAATATTTTTATTCAGATGAAAACTCTGAAAACCACTTAGGAAGGAAGGATGGATCTGGAAGAAGAACCACATTATCCCTATGAACCACCAGATATGGGGAACGTCAAGATAATGCGGCCAGTTCTGACACCCTGCGTGCAGAAGTAATGGCCACCAAGAAGGCCACCTTCTGGGATAATGTAAGCAAGGGAATCTCCCTAATATCTTCAAAGAGAAGTTTCTGAAGAACCGACCACACTAAATTAAGATCCCAGGCGGTAAGGGTGCGTGCACTGGCGGAGCCAGATGTCGCACCCCCTGGATGAAATTCCGCACCAAGGAATGATTAGCCAAAGGTTTCTGAAAGAAGATTGCTAACGCTGAAACCGGACCCTTGATAGTGCTCAAGGACAGTTTCTGCTCAACCCCTTGTTGCAGACAGACCAAGATTCGGGTCACCGAATAGGTATGTGGGGGAAATCCAAAAGATTCACACCACGCCATATAAGACTTCCATGTGCTGGAAGTCGCTTTCCTTGCTTTAACTAGCACATGGAAGTCGCTTTCCTTGCTTTAACTAGAGGTAGGAATAACTGAAGCTGACACTCCCTTGTCCTTCAGTACCTGGGTCTCAATGGCCAGGCCATTAAGCCAGCGATTGTAAAGCAAGATGGAAGATCGGTCCCTGAGACCGCAAATCCTCCCTGAGAGGAAGTCTCCAAGAGGCGTCCGCGACTAGCCTCACCAAGTCGGCGTACCAGGCTCGACGAGGTCAGTCCGGAATTTCCAGACTAACTGGAATTCCCTCCACATCTATCCTGCGAAGAAGTTCCCGCAGTAACTTGAGAGGATGGAAGGCATGCCGTAGCTGATACTGCTCCCACAGGGCGATCAGTGTTTCTGCTGCGTCCGCTAGAGGATCGCGGGTGCGAGCTACAAACCTCCGCACCTTCCTGTTGAGCCAAGGTGCCAACAGATCCACATCCGGGGTGCCCCAATGAAGGGACAGCTAGTGAAAAACCTCTGGATGAAGAGGCCATACCCCTTGATCCAGAATCTGATGGCTGAAATAATCTGCCTGCCGATTTCCCACCCCCGGAGTGAACACTGCGGGGAGATCCGGAACAAACTGTTCCGTCCAATGAAAGATGCTAGTCGTTTCGATGGCCACCAGGACACTCTAAGTGCCCCTTTCTTGACATAAGTCACGACTGCGGCATAGTGCGATTGGATCCGAATCGGGCTGCTCTAGAGCTGCTCGGTCCAGTAAATCAGACAAAATCTGATCGCTCTCAGTTCCAATACCCTATTAGTAACCTGGATGCTATCGGAAGGAATGACTTCCCCTGGTTGAGCATCAGAGACTTCCTGGTCCGCTCGCTCAACCGGATCCGATTGTCCAGGAAATCGGAATTCTGATTCCATTAGAAAAAAATCTCCTTCAGGAGAATTCCGGTACGAGACTGGGTATATGGTACTGCCTCTAAGAAGGCCACCATCAGTCCCAGCCAATTGACGGACAGCAACATCCGAATCGTTGACTGAACCTTCTGGAGTTTCTCCGCAAGGAGAAACTTTCTTGCCCAGGATGTATCCAACATTAGGCCTAGATAGTTCAGTCTCCTGGTGGGAACCAGGGATGATCTTTGGGAAAGCGAAGAAAACGCTGATGTCCTGCGATGATGGGGCTATAAGGATAGGCATCCTAAATGTCTATGGACGCCAGGAACTCCCCCTGATGCAGGGAGGCCACCACTGTTCGGATGGACTCCATCTTTCCCCAAGTCCAGAATTGGACGCACCTTGCCCTCTTTCCTGGGCATTGTGAACAGGTTCGAATAGAACCCCTGAAACCGTTCAATGTTAGAAGGGAAGAATCGTACCGGTGGAAGTGATCGAAACTCGATCCTGTATCCTGACTGTATGACCTCGCGAACCCCTTAGTCCGGGGTTCTGGCAAGCCATGGATCCGGAAACCGGTGAAGACATCCCCCCACCCCAGAGATGGGTAGGGGCGCATCAGACTGTATTCTTCAGGCTTGGCTGAGCCGGACTTTTTGTTTAGCCGACCAGCGCCCTTTGAAAAACCCTCTGAAGGGGCTTTGGAGGGTTTCGCTTTATCGCCCGCCCTCGCGGAACGAACAAACTCTTTATGAGCAGAAAGGGAAGGTCCTCGTTGATTACGAGGTCCTCCTTATCCTAACAGTCTGTGGCAAGACAGCAGGTGGTACCGTCTATCCTTTAAAGAGGGATTCCTCAAACGGATAGCGCCTAGCCATGCGTTAGGAAATAACAGGGGTTCGTTTCAAAACGACCCCATTTGGATAAAGGAAAATCCTTCGCCCTTTTGGTAGGCTAACAATTACCAAAAAAGAATTTCAGTCTCAGCTACCTCTGCCGGTGTAACCTCAAGACTAAAGGTTTCCCGGACGGACACAACTAGTGCATCCACCACTCTTGTGCTATGGCGGAGGCAGAAACGTTCTCCTCACTGCTGAGGAGACATTACCTGAGACAACAGCCCCATAAGAGGGACCTGCAGCTGCATTGACCAGCTCCGAATCCGTATCTGAAGTATCAGATAAAAAATAGGGGTAGGCGGGGGTCGCTTCTTGACCCCCGTCCCTGACAGACCACCTCCACCCGGGATACCAAAGACTCCAAAACTGCCGATAATGCATTAAAAACAAGTGGGGTACTGGAGGGTCCTGCGGCCACCTTGAGGGGATCAGGTGGGGATACCTATGCGGCAGGGTCAATGATTATACAAGACATTTGCCAGCGACAAAAAATGACAAAGTAAAAAACTTTTTTTTTTTTTTTGTATCCCCCAGTCGCAACAGCGCCCCTCAGTGTTACCTGCCTTTTTTGGACCCCACAGAGAGAGAGAGAGAGAGAGAGAGAGACCCCAAGGCTCATCCCTGATGCACAGAAGTTTTCATCAGCTTGCTCAGTGCTGTCCTGTTACAGACAGGAAGTCTTTGGCCCTTTTTCCTGGGTAAAGGAGGCGGTTTCGCCCTTAACACGACTTCCGGCGCCTCCCCCTGGCTCCATGAGGTGTTTGGTCACCTCAAACATGGCCGCCCCCATGCTGGAGACACGAGGCTACGCCAATATGGCGGCCTCGTGTGCTCTGCAAGACAATGGTGGGGGCCTGTTAGGATAGCGGCGGCTTAGCAGCGGCCTGCGGGAGTGCATCGGCCCCCCAAACTTCACCCTGGATGGTGATCAGCCTGGCCGGCATGCGGTCCGTGGGCCGTCGGAAGGCAGCCTGCCCTAGCTGGAGGAATGCGATCTGGACTGCAGTTATACATGCATAGACATCGCCCTGTGAACCTCTGACAGGTAGGATACCTTATGCTACCACAGTAATATTCTAGTACTGCCACTGACTTCAGTCATCTTTACAGTTTTGAAATGACATTAGATTGTCAGCTCCCAAACCAAGCCTCCTGGTTTCTTGTTCACAAAAATCACACTCAAATAGGGGGATCTGTGACATGTTATAGGATAGAGGGGAGACCCATCCTTACCATTTCAGAGAGGGGCCCACGTTCACCACAAACCCGTCAGGGGGAAAAGGGGGAACATACTACTCACCATACCGGAACCAGGCGGGCGCCAACTCCTGACAGTACCCCTCTCCCCCGGGGTGGGAGGGCTGTCGACCAATACAGACGCCATGACTCATGGTCATTGGCGTTTAAGCGAGACGTTTAACTCGCAGGGTCAGTCCCCGTCCAGTGGGACTATGTCGCGGCCGACCCAGCGCGGAGCTATAGCCTGCACGCGCTCGTAGGCTGAACTGGGGTGACCACTGGATCTCAACATCCAGCCCGTCGCCCAGTTCCAGCTTTCTTGCTTGAAGATCTCACAGGAACACTGGAGAAAAAAGCTGTCTAAAAAATCTAAGAAAAAAATCCTGCCAGGACCGAAAATCCTAGCAAGGCATCTAGGTCCTTACTCCTAACTAGACAGAAAAAAACTGATTTGCTGTAGCAGGAAGTGAGAGGATATACCCTCTGGGACTGCCCCTAGGGTGTGGCCAGAACGTTTTCTTTCCTGTCTAGTCCTACTCCTGTAGAGGGCAGTATAACCCGAGTTGTTATTAATCAACGAGGACTACGTCTGTCAATGAGCGACAGAGAAATATATTTTATTTTACCAGATCATTGGGTGTTGTATGTGCTTAAGTGTACTTTTTCTGGAAAATTTGCATTTGATAAAAAGCTGCATAAATATTGTGTGACAAATTGCAACAACCATTATTTTATGCTCCAGGACCTCTGCGGTCAGAAAAAATGGATTTTTGTAAAATCTTACCGTAAAATCCTTTTCTCTTAAGCTCATTGACAGATGTAGTCCTCGTTGATTCAACACACTCGGGTTATGCTGCCCTCTACAGGAGTAGGACTAGACAGGAAAGAAAACGTTCTGGCCACACCCTAGGGGCAGTCCCAGAGGGTATATCCTCTCACTTCCTGCTCTAGCAAATCAGTTATGTCACAAAGCAAGTGTTTAGAGAATTTAACCCAACCCAACTCAAAAACAGAGGGGCGGGTACTACGTCTGTCAATGAGCTTAAGAGAAAAGGATTTTACGGTAAGATTTTACAAAAATCCATTTTTCTCTGTCGCTCATTGACAGACGTAGTCCTCGTTGATTCAACACACTCGGGACGTCCCAAAGCAGTACCACAAATGAGGGGTGGGAAAATGGAAAACAAATCCATCTAGAAGGCCCAACCGGTGCCAACTAGAAGTTTCCAATGCTCATCAATTAAAGATGAGATTCAACAGAAAATTCCAACAGAAAACAACCCTCGAGGTAGACCACCGGTCTCCTCAAATTGCGGCCTGCAAACCTTGCGGCCAAATGAGGCATCCACCGATGCCATCACCTAAATCTTATAAAATTTTGTAAAAGGTATGTACCGACGACCAGGTGGCCGCCTTACATACCTGGACCACTGATGCCTGATGGCGGAAAGCCCAGGAGTATTGAGCGCTCGAGTGAAGTGCGCCCTAACAGGGAAAGGAGGATTCCGACCCTTACTAGAATAAGCCTGTACCACCGTCTGTCTAATCCATTTGGAGATAGTCGCGGCAGATGCAGGCAACCCCTTTCTGGGGCCATCCGTGATCACAAAAAGTGAATCCGTCTTACGGAATGATTCCGTAGCCTTCAGGTATACCCTGATTGCCCGAACCACATCCAAGGAATGCAACGCATGTTCCTGATGATGATTGGGCTGAGGACACAAGGAAGGTAGTACAATATCTTCATACAGATGAAGCCTGAAACCACCTTTGGAAGAAAGGATGGCTTAGGATGAAGAACTACCTTATCCCTCTGAATCACTAAATATGGGGACTGGTCTGACAATGCAGCCAGTTCTGACACCCTGCGTGCAGAAGTAATAGCCACCAAGAAGGCCACCTTCTGGAATAAAGTAAACAAGGGAATCTCCCTGATGCTTTCAAAAGGAGGTTTCTTCAGAACCGACAACCAAATTAAAATCCCAGGGCGATAAGGGCGTGCGGACTGGTGGAGCCAGGTGCCTCACCCCCTGGATGAAATTCCGCACCAAGGACTTAATAGCCAAAGGCTTCTGAAAGAAGATTGCTAATGCTGAAACCTGACCCTTGATGGTGCTCAAGGCTAGTTTCTGCTCAATCCCCTTTCGCAGAAAGGCCAATATTCGGGTCACCGAATAGGTACGTGGAGGAATTTCTAAAGATTCGCACCACGCGATATACGTCTTCCATGTGCGATAATAGACCTTGCTGGAAGTCGCTTTCCCTGCTTTAAATTAGTGTAGGAATAACTGAAGCAGACAACCCTCTGTCCTTCAGTACCTGGGTCTCAATGGCCAGGCCATTAAACCCAGCGATTGTAAAGCACAATGGAAGATCGGTCCTTGAGACCGCAGACACTCCCTGAGAAGAAGTTCCCAAGGAACGTTCGCGACTAGCATGTCCAAGTTGGCCGGACCGGCTTGACGAGGCTAGCCTAGAATTTCCAGGACAACTGGAGTTCCCTCCATCTCCATCCTGCGGAGAAATCTCAGCAGCAATCTGAGATGAGGGAATCCCTTTAATAGCTGACACTGCCTTTACAGGCCGTTCAGCGCGTCTGCTGCGTCCACTGGAGCATCGTGGGCGCGCGTTACCAATCTCCGCGCCTTCGGGATGCTGTGAAGAAGGCACAGATGGTGAAGTCCTTGGCGAATGACTTACGTCATCACCCTGATATTGCCTGAGTGGATCCGAACCAGGCTGCCCTAGAGCTATCTGGCCCTGGCAATCCGACAAAGTCTGATTGTTCTCTGTTCCCACACATTCTTTAGACACCTGATTCCTATCACGAGTGGTGATTTCTCCTGGTTAAACATTAGAGACCGAAGTCACCCGGCTAGAGGCTCCTTGGTCTGTCCGTTGAACCGGATCCGATTCTTGTGGGGAACTGATGCTAATCTTTGGAAAAGGTAAAGAAAATGATCTGTTCAGGGAACGGTAACTACCGCTCCCTGTAGTACTTACGCTGACCCAGCATTTTAACCACAGCACACGTCTGAGGATTACCGCTGACATAGATGCATGCCCTAATAGGGGGGTAGCATCCAAGGCTGCGTCACAGACAACCTGTTTTTCTTATATAATCTGTTCCATCAAAACAGATGTTGCCTGGGGGATACCTTTCCCCTTCAGGTCCTGGCGCACCAATCTCGCCCATTCCGTAAATGTCTGAGAACTAGATCAAATGACAATAACTGGTCTAAAGGCTGATCCTATCAGGGAAAGATAGTGCGGGACTCCGCTTCTACCTTCCGATCCACCGTATTCTTAAAGGACGAAGCGTCCTCCACTGAAAAAAAACGTGGCTTTATTCAGTCTGGAAATAGGTGGATCCACCACTGGTGATATCGTCCATTTCTTAATGAGGGATTCCTCAAACGGATAGCGTCTAGTAATGCGCTTGGAACTAGTAAAGGTACGCTTAGAATGATCCCATACCTCTTTAATCTTTTTACCCAAGCACTTGGGTAAAGAAAAAACCTTCACCATCCTGGTGGGTCTGCTAGTACCAAAGGGAAATTCCTTTTTATTTGCCTCTGCCGGAAAAACCTCAAGTCTTAAGGTTTCCCGAACCGCACAACTAGTGCGTTCACCAATGCTTCTTCCTGATTTATGGCGGAAGCATGAACATTCTCCTCACTGTCTGAGGGAACCTTACCTGAGATAACAGCCCCTGCAGAGGGGCCTGCAGCTGCAATAACCATCTCAGCATCTGAATCTGAAGTCTCAGACGATATAGGGGTAGGCGGGGGTCGCTTTCTTGACCCCCGTTCCTGACAGGCCGTCTCCACCCGAGCCACCAAAGACTTCAAAACTGCTGTGAATGCATCCATACTCTGTGAACTGGCGGGTCCCGCGGCCCCCCCGAGGGAAACCGGTGGGGGTACCTGTGTGGCAGGGTCCATGATAATTCCAGATACTGCCCGGAAAAATCAATTTGCCAAAAATAAATAAAATTTTTTTTTTTCAGACCCCCAGCGCCACAAAGCCCCTCAGTGTTGCCTGCTTAGGGACCCCTATAGAGCGAGAGAGAGAGAGATAGACCCCAAAGCTCACCACTTACTGCTCAGAGTTTCAAAATGCAACTTGTTTCAGCATTGTCTAGAACAGACAGGAAGTCTTTTGGCTGGCTTCCCGGGAAGAAAGGAGGCGGCTCCGCCCCTCTGCACGCCTTCCGGCGCCTCCCCTAGCTCCACGAGGTGTTTGAGTCACCTCAAACATGGCCGCCCCCATGCTGGAGACACGAGGCTACGCCAAAATGGCGGCCTCGTGCGAACTACCAGACAATGGCGGCGGCCTGCACAGAATAGCGGCATGTCTGCAGAAGGATCTCGGCCTCACAACCCTTCACCCTCATGGTGGTCAGCGGTACCGGACCCTGGCGGGCCGTATGCGGTCCGTGGCCGTCGGGAGGCATCTGCTTAGCTGGAGGAATGATCTGGAATGCAGTATACATATCTAGACATCGCCCTGTGGCTTCTGACAGGTAGGATACTTTATACTATCACAGTAAAGTTCTAGTACTGCCACTGACTTCATCATTTTAACATCTTTGCAATTAGATTGTCAGCTCCCAAACCAAGCCTCCTGGCTTTTTGTTCACAAAAATCACACTCAAACAGGGGGATCTGTGACATGTTATAGGATAGAGGGAAGACCCATCCTTACCATTACAGCGAGGGGCCCGCGTTCACCACAAGACCCGTCAGGGGGAAAGGGGGAACATACTACTCACCATACCGGAACCAGGCGGGCGCCAACTCCTGACAGTACCCCTCTCCACCAAGGTGGGAGGGCTGTCGACCAGTACGGACGCCGTGACTCATGGTCTTAGGTGTTTCGGCGAGACGTTTAACTCGCAGGGTCAGTCCCCGTCCAGTGGGACTATGTCGCGGCCGACCCAGCGCGGAGCTATGGCCTGCACGCGCTCGTAGGCGGAACTGGGGTGACCACTGGATCTCAACATCCAGCCCATCGCCCAGTTCAGCTTTCTTGCTTGAAGATCTCACAGGTACACTGGAGAAAAAAAGCTGTCTAAAAAATCTTTTCTAAGAAAAAAATCCTGCCAGGACCGAAGATCCCAGCAAGGTATCTAGGTCCTTACTCCTGACTAGACAGAAAAAAACTGATTTGCTAGAGCAGGAAGTGAGAGGATATACCCTCTGGGACTGCCCCTAGGGTGTGGCCAGAACGTTTTCTTTCCCGTCTAGTCCTACTCCTGTAGAGGGCAGCATAACCCGAGTGTGTTGAATCAACGAGGACTACGTCTGTCAATGAGCGACAGAGAAATATACATTTTTTTGGGGATTCTAAGTAATTTTCAAGCAAAAATTATGCAGATTTGAAAAATGTCAAAACTGCCCTGGTATGTATATAATCACACTTAAAAGATCCAGTAGCCAGACCAGTAATTTTAACAATCTTGACATAAGATTATAGCTGCATTTAAATGTATTTTGATACATAATAGCCTTTAATATCCTCCCTTGTGCAGACATCCAAATGCCCTGAAACTGCTACAGGATGCCACAAGAAGCCGCAGCCTCAGAGGGAGCCAATGAGCAAAAACTCTACACATGTATGACCTAAAGCTGACAAGAAGCAGTAAAAACACAACCACTATGACTGCCCCCCCCCCCACCCCAATCCTATACCTATGGAAAATACATTGCTCATAAAAATTAAAGGAACACTTTGAAAACAGATCAGATGTCAATAGGGAAAAAGTATCATGCTGGATCTCTATACTGATATGGATTGGGTAATGTGTTCGGAATGAAAGGATGCCACATGGTTTGAGGGAAATGAAAATGATCATCCTACAGAGGTCTAAATTCAAAAGACACCCTCTGAAAGTCAAAGTGAAAAAGTGATGCCGCAGGCTAGTCCATTTTGCTGAAATTCATTGCAGCAACTCAGAATGGTCAGTTTGTGTCCTGGGGTATTTCCTCCCAGATCTGGACCAGGGCATCGTTGAGCTCCTTAACAGACTGAGGTGCAACCTGGCAGCGTAGGATGGACCAAAACCTAATGTCCTAGAAGTGTTCTATTGGATTTAGGTGAAGCGAGCGTAGGGACCCTTCAACGTTATCAATTCCCTCATTCTCCAGGGACTGGCTGCATACTCCCGCCACATGAGGCTGGGCATTGTCGTGCACCAGGAAGAACCCAGGACCCACTGTACCAGCGTAGGGTCTGACAATGGGTCCAAGGATTTCTTCCCGATACCTAATGACAGGTAGGGTGCCATTGTCTAGCCTGTAGAGCAGTGGTCCTCAACCCTAGCCTACAGGGCCCACTGAGAGGTTTGAAATGCAAGACCGCACTCTGGTTAGTATTTTGTTGAAATCAAAAAGGGTTTCCTTTATTCCTCAAAGTAAAAGCAGACAGTGTACAGGCAGACGTGTTAGGTTGACGCGTTTCACGACATTCCTAGTCGCTTACTCATAACCACACCAGTGTGGTTATGAGCAAGCGACTAGGAATGTTGTGAAACGCGTCAACCTAACACGTCTGCCTGTACACTGTCTGCTTTTACTTTGAGGAATAAAGGAAACCCTTTTTGATTTCAACAAAATACTAACCAGAGTGCGGTCTTACATTTCAAACCTCTCATGTTTCTGGACGACGGATCCGACCTGCACCAGGTTTGAGAGACACACCTGAGCGGCTTCACCTTTTTGTTTCTACAGGGCCCACTAACAGCCTAGGTTTGCAAAATAACTGAAATACATCCCAGGTGATATAATTTGCTGATCAGTGATTGCAGTACTCTAGTCTGCATCTCCCCAAGGTAATACTTAAAATCTGGCCTGTTAGTGGGCCCTGAGGACCGGGGTTGAGGACCACTGCTGTAGAGGTCTGTGCGTCTCTCCAAGGATATTCCTCCCCAGACCATCACTGACCCATCACCAAACCGGTCATGATGAACGATGTGTTACAGGTAGCATAACATTCTCTATGGCTTCTCCAGACCCTTTCACGTCTGTCACATGTGCTCAGGGTGAACTTGCTCTCATCTGTGAAAAGCACAGGGCGCCAGCGGCGGGCCTGCCAATTCTGGTGGTCAATGGCAAATGCCAATCGAGCTCCGCTGTACCGGGTAGTGAGCACAGGGCCCACTAGAGGACATCAGGCCACCCTTATGAAGTCTGTTTTTGATTGTTTGGTCAGAGACATTTGCACCAGTGGCCTGATGGAGGTCATTTTGTAGTGCTCTGGCAGTGCTCATTCTCTACCTCTTGCACAAAGGAGCAGATACTGGTCCTGCTAATGGGTTAAGAACCTTCAACGGCCCTGTCCAGCTCTCCTAGAATCTCCTTTATGCTCTTGAGCCTTCTGGCAATGGCACTTATTGATGTGCCATCCTGAAGGAGTTGCACTGCCTGTGCAATCTCTGTAGTATCCAGGTATCTCCTCATGCTACCAGTAGCGACACAGACCCTAGCTGAATGCAAAACTAGTGAAAACCAGTCAGAAAACCTGAGTAGGGAAAAAAAAATGTCAGTTGCCTCCATCTGTAAAACTTTTCTTGTTTTGCAGGTTGTCATATTTTTGCCCATCGAGTGCACCTGTTAATTTCATTAACACTAAAACAGCTGAAACTGAACCACCCCCTCTGCTTCTTAACTGACCAGATCAATATTCCAGGAGTATGACTTGATGCTACACTCTGATTAAAAAGTGTTCCTTTAATTTTTTTGAGCAGTGTACATTAGAGCTGCACGATTCTGGCCAAAATGAGAATCACGATTTTTTAGCTTGGAATAAAGATCACGATTCTCTCACGATTCTCTGCGTAACAAAAAAAAATTGTGATAACTTTACTAGTACGTTTTTTTTTTTTTATTCATTAAAGTCTATTAATTGCGTTTGAAAGACTGCTGCGCAAATACAGTGTGACATAAAATATTACAACAATCGCCATTTTATTCTGTAGGGTCTCTGCTAAAAAAAATATATAAAATGTTTGGGGGTTCCAAGTACTTTTCTAGCAAAAAAAAATGATTTTAACTTGCAAGGAACAAGTGTCAGAAAAAGGTCTAGTCTTTAAGAGGTTAAACTTACTTTCTCCCTGGCAGAGGGAAGGAAAAGATACAATGTAATCATTTTTGTTTATAGTTACTGGGAGACTGAATGGGTTTGTTTGCAGGAGGCTTTTTTTTTTTTCCACAGCTGTTCTCTCTGCAGCTATGCAAAGAATCGAGGATATGTCAGGTTCAGATCGTCAGGGGGGGGTGAATCGAGATCGCGATTTTCATACGATTAATCGTGCAGCTCTAGTGTACATACAACCATACTAAATGGCATTGGGGATTGACAAAGTAACTACACCCATAGTTTTCAGGTTGGCACCAGATACCAGCTCATTTTTGGAGTATAAACATGTCAAACAAATCTAATACTTGCCTCATCTGGCATTATATGGGAAATGGCATCTATAGCTCTCCTGGGGCTATAGCAGGTTGAAACTGCCACCTGTCCAAGAGAACCTTCAAAGTGAACCACTAAAAAAGAAAAAATAATAAATAAAAATAAAAGCAATTTTAAAGTGTACAAAAAAAAAAAAAAAACTTATTTTAGCTGTTTTTTGGCTCCTGTCAACACAAGCCTTCAAAGCACTTCTAAACCCAAAAAAGAAAGTACTAATTTGTTGTGCCCTAAATTGGCCATAAACTGAGCAAAATTTGACCAGTTCAGCAGCAGGGACAAGCCAAATCTTTGTGCGTGGCTTTCCCTGCATTTGATTGACTTTCAAATAAAGGGTGTGTTTGTAGCACAAGATAGTAAATGGAGGTACCGCATCCCTAATCTGTATATAATCTATACTGGGAAAGGTATCCCAAAGGGTGAGACCAACTAAACCTGAGGTGTGCAGGTTAGTGCTGGGGTACAAGGAAAAAAAGGAAGAAGAAAAAAAGAAGAAAAAAAGAAGAAAAAAAGAAAGAAGAAAGAGAAAAAGTAAGGAAAGGGAAAGAGAAAGATGGGAGGAAGGAAGCAGGGGAAAGGAGAGGGATGGGAAAAGCAAGGTGGGGAAAGTGAAAGAAAAAGAACTGGGAAGGGGAACTGAAAGGGACAAGAATGGGGAAAAGTGGGACAGAGAACTATAAGATAAAGAAGGATAGGAAGAGAAATGGGAGGGCTGGTGGGACTTTTAAGGTACCAGATAATTCAAAATGATAAAGACATAATTAAAAACTAGAAATGTTTATTGACATATCTTTAAAACCAAAGACCAACAGTGTGACATAGATACAACATATATATATTTTTTTTGACATATACAAATACAAAACAATACAATTAGAGTCGGCGTTGGTTGATATGGCGGTCCCACGCGGGTAAGAATTGTGCAGCACATTGTTTTTTGTCACTCGGTGACAGAATGATTCATTAATTTTTGAACCTTTTTATCTCTTCGACAATGCTTTTAAAGAACTGCTTAATGGCTGGCTTTTCTTGACCCAGCGACAACAGCACATAAATCCAGTATCTGGACTCCCTTTCGGACTCCGAGTTACTAACCCGTACTTGAAAGGGCCTATTTATCCATCGATTACTTTGCAGTTCATTGCCCTGCGTGTTGGTTCCAACATGGCCGCCTAACTTGAGCCCTCCTGTTTTTAACCGTGTTTATCCTGACTATACAAATGGGTCTATTATACACATCAAATGAGGCATTATAGATTGATATATTGATATATTCTCATTCCCCTGAAGAAACAGAGCATTGTTGCCCGTGAAACATGTCGGGACTGGTCTGATGTTCATCATTGGACGCATTCATCCTTATCATTCATTTACAGCCTTATGTTTTATGTATTTGCCCTTTTTTTGTATTTGTATATGTCAAAAAAAATATATATATGTTGTATCTATGTCACACTGTTGGTCTTTGGTTTTAAAGATGTTATGTCAATAAACATTTCTAGTTTTTAATTATGTCTTTATCATTTTGAATTATCTGGTACCTTAAAAGTCCCACCAGCCCTCCCATTTCTCTTCCTATCCTTCTTTATCTTATAGTTCTCTGTCCCACTTTTCCCCATTCTTGTCCCTTTCAGTTCCCCTTCCCAGTTCTTTTTCTTTCACTTTCCCCACCTTGCTTTTCCCATCCCTCTCCTTTCCCCTGCTTCCTTCCTCCCATCTTTCTCTTTCCCTTTCCTTACTTTTTCTCTTTCTTCTTTCTTTCTTCTTTTTTTCTTCTTCCTTTTTTTTCCTTGTACCCCAGCACTTACCTGCACACCTCAGGTTTAGTTGTTGGTCTCACCCTTTGGGATACCTTTCCCAGTATAGATTATATTTGATTGACTTTGTCGAAGGGGCACATTGGAAAACTTTCCTTGAACAGTGGCTGAAGCACATCAGTTGCTGATCAGCATCAGGTGCTGCTTTCAGAAAACAATGTCTTGAGTGGGGATTCTGCCATCTTTTATGTGGAAGAATCTTAAGTGTATGGCCAAGCTTTAATGTGGGGGTAAGAAGTTGGAAACGGCGCTACCTGGAGTATGTGCAAAAATGCGATTGGGATAGAGCTGGTTCACACCCTCCCCTCCACTATGGCCAAGCTTTACCCAGTCATTCGATGTGGTGGATGCATTACTCTTCCTTTTTTTTTTGGAAGAGAGATTTGGGATTTTAGTTTAGTACATAAATGTTACAAGGATACTGAATTTTTTGGCAGGTCAACAATGAGGTGGCTGTATGTACGGAAAATGTTCTTTGCAAAAAAAAAAAAAAAAAACCCCACCACAACAGTAAGAACTGGTACAACAGACCAGATTGGATTTTTATTCTAGGTGTTTAGATATAGTCCAAAGTTGTAAACCCCGGTGGACATTTAGATCACCCTGTACTATAAACAGCAGCCATTTCTTACAATTTTTTTTCAACATTTGTTGCTTTTTATCACTGGGGGGGGGGGGGGGGGGGATCTACTGCAGTTGCTTCCGCTTAAAGTATTGCAGCGAAGGACGTACAACTTTTCTTAGGACTGGTTTTCTTATGGGGACAACAGTGGACCAAGACTTTTCAGTACACAATGTGCGATAAGGTCCCCATGTGAGAGCCCAGGTTAGGAACAATTTGTCAGCCACTTCCTATAACAAAAGTTCCTGAACAGGGACATTTGTGGCAGAATCACCATGGTATTTTATCAAAGGTTGCAGACTTAAAAATATAAAAAAAAATTGCATTTGAACTTACACCATCAATTTAAGCTTATGAAATGTAAGGGTTCGGTTTTACATCTACCCAAGACCCCAAAAACGTAGGTAACCTAGTATTGTTGGTCCTATTTGCCCTATCGAGAAGTCTATATAAAGCAGTTTACCAAGAGCGATTCTTTATACATCATACTTCTCCCTTGTGCATAGCTGTAAACACCACCATGGTGCATTGCTTTAGCAATACATTTTGTTGCCTTTGCAGGACATTGAGGCAGGTAATACACTATCAGCCTCCTACATATATTTTTTATGCACATCGGAGTCATACCGTGGGAGCCGAGAGCCACCCGCCCCTATTGAGGGAGGAAGGAGCACTGCTTCAGCTTCATATCGGTGATTGTTGAGCCTGTTTGCCATTGACATTTGGTAAGAGGCCAAGTTTGTCTGTGTTGCACTGGTGGTTTATGCACGTTTGGAGGTGACCAAGATCAGGATAATATACGATGTAACAGTTGAATTATACTCACAGCACTTGCCTTTTTCCGCCGGGTAAGGAGGAATTTCACCTGGTGGAGGGATAGCTTATTCACGTCCACTACATTTGAATTTGAATTTTTGGACTTTTTCATATCACTGGATTTGGTTGATATTTTTACCTACACCTCGGTCAGGAGTTTTTCTCACGAACTGAACCTATGATTTGACCATAGTCCACTATTTGTATGAATATTTGTTTTTCCACTACGAGTTGTTCTGGGTTCTGTTCTTTTGGGCTTGAAGCCTTGGCTAATTTGTATGTGGTCATAATTATATTTATTTTAATTTAATTTAATTTTACACATCTTTAGGTGATCATCTACACACATTGAATAAGCGCACTATTTATTTAACCCATATTTTCAAAACACTTCAGTTGCAGCTATTCACATATCAGCGCACCCTTCTTCCCTAACCAATACATTTTGAACCTGCATTGTTGTGCGCTGTATTGAGAGAAATTGTGCAGGGTTGATTTTTAGTCTGTTATGGTTTGTTTGCAGCATCTAAAATGTTCAAAAAGCATCCCCTAAATGAGGCAGTGTTAGTGCCCATGGAACCGACGTGTCTGGGTGCCTCTGAACTAGCAAGAGAGACCAGGGTTAATCTACAGTGGCTCCTTTGGGGGCAAGCGCTACACAAAAGGGAGACAAATGTGTAAGTCTCATACCAGATTCATAGGTCTCTGCTTTCTGGATATAAGGAGTAACAAGTTTAGGAGGTTCCTTCTTTTTGCGTTCACCCAAAAGTTCTTCCTCAGCCAAATGCCGCTCCAGTCTCTCGTAGTATGTCTGCGCAAAGGGGGAAAAAAAAAAAAAAAAAAAGTTTACCAATATTTTAAACCACATCTTCTATTTAGCCATGTGGCCATTTCTAAGAAGCAGTGCTATCATAAAACATTTTTTATTAGGCCTATCCAAACCCCAAAATGTTATAAATAGTTTATCTGTCTTTGGATGTAGTGGCTGCATTCACTTTAGTTTCTTAAAGTTTTTCCTCTTCCTGGATTTCCACCTGATGATCAGTTGTCACTTCCTGTCCTAGGGTGACCATGACTAATCACTGCACAGTTTTCTATAGAGTATCAGCTGTGCTTAAGATTTGTGCTACAGAACACCTCTCTCTATCCATTACATACGCCAACTCCTATCTGTTCAGTGTAGATACTGGATTTCTGGCAAGACAACCTGGTATTTAGCCTGAAAAAAAAAAAAAAAGCCAAGAAGAAAGGTTCAAGTGCAGCCACTATAGCAAACTTTTTTTGGGGGTTTAGTTTTCCTTTCAAGCTTAACTCCATCCTCACCTTCTGTTTTGAAAAGTTGTACAGGCTCCTCTCTCCGGTCGTGAAATTGCTTACTCTAATTTCAATATATCACTAAGCTTTTTACAGTGTGCATTAGAAACTGCAGCAAGGCTGATAGAGGCCAACTTATTTCTGGACTGGAGGACGTTCATCAAGCCCTTTTGCTCCCCAGCCTATCGGTCCCTGGCCCACCCCTTTCATTCATTGCATTTTTAGTTCCTTTAAGCCCCATTAACACCTGAGCATTTTGTTGCGCAATTCACAAGGCACAAAAAAAAAAAAAAATCACTCTCAATGGGCTAAATTTACACCAGAGCTTGGTGTTGCCTGTAGCTCAAAAAAGTACATGAGCTTCTTTGGGGCAGATAGCACATTTTTCTCACCATATACTTAATAGGGGCACCTAAGCAATGCATGTAAAGTTTTTCAGGCACTCCTATGAAATTCTCTAGAGCCAAAAATGTGACTACGCTTGTACTAAAAGTCACAATAAAAACCCATGTGAAGAATGCATGTATTACACATGAGAAAAAAAAAAAAAAAAAAGCCTCTAAAATCACCAGGCTACCGACTGGGACTGTTTTAAAGTGCCTTGCAAGGTTACTGTTTATGGGGTTCCCTACCCCTTGTCTGTTCATTATCCTTGTTCATATTTTCAATAAAAACTACAATTATAGAAAAAAGAAAATCACCAGGCTACATTAATTTAAATTGTGAATAGGGTCTTTGAGTCTATGCTGATTGGCTGTGAACATTCACAGTCCAGAGCTCTGTGTTGGAAAGTCAACACAGAGCTCTGTATACAGGGAGGTATCTGTCAGTTTCTCAACCATGCAGATTGAGAGATTAGTAGAAAGCAGCACATGGTACACACCTTATACATGTTAGGCACCAATTTAACCGCTTGATCTCCCTAGCTGTTAACCCCTTCCCAGCCAGTGGAATTCGTACAGTGACAGCACATATTTTTAGCGCTGATCACTGTTAAAGTCAGTGGCAGTTAGCCAGTTACCGCCAGGGTAAGATTGTCCGCTGCAATATGGCAGTCCCGTTCTAAGTCGTTGATCGTCGCCATTCCAATATATTCATACATAACATAGTTTGGTTTGCGTGAACGGTATAGCGCCTACAATCAAAATACACATATTGGGAATTTTTTTTTTTTTTTTTTTTATTATATAAAATTGGACACATTTTATAGCGGAAAGTAAAACATTGTGTTTTTTACAAAATTTCTAGTCTTTTCTTTTTAGTCGCAAAAAATAAAAAACCCAGTTGTGATAAAATACCACCAAAAGAAAGCTCTTATTTGTGTGGGAAAAAAAAAGATAAAAATTTTGTTTGGGTACAGCGTTTCATAACCACACAATCCTCAGTTTAAGTAGCTCAGTGCTGAACAGCAAACAGCCTGGTCATGAAGGGGTAAAATCTTCCAGAGCTTAAGTGGTTAAGGTTCAATAGTGGTGGAGTATAAGGGGGGGAGCTTTGGGACTTTAAATGAGGTGCACAGGGGGAGTGCCGTGCGACTCCATCCCTGTTCAATAGGTAAAAAGAAGAGGAGGTTGGGACTTTAAGTGAAAGACGTGTTGAGGCTGGCAGGAAACAACTGGCATGTTTATTGGTACATACAGTTCAATATAACATATACAGTATTTGCAAAAAGTTATTATATATTGAGAGGAGCTGTTAAGTGATCCCACAGTCCAATTATATAGAAATCAACAGAGTAGGATTCCGTATATGATGGAGTATTGGAGAGTATACATAGTATCATAGGCTGAAATTCCAAGTAGTAATCAAATCGTAGTAGGATTTAAAACCTCATGATCTCAACGCGTTTCGTGGCCCAAATTGCCACTTCATCAGGAGCAGATGTGAAAATCTAAAAAGAAAATAGTGGTGGAGCAGTATAGTTAGACTGGCTATTAACGGTGAATTGTATTCTAGTGCAGCAGTATATCCTCAGGAACCCAAGATACCAGCACAGACTGAATCGTTCTTACTGTGGCAGCATCTGCTGGAGGGGTGGCTAACTGACTGATTGCCAGCACAGGTGGCACCTCAGGAAGGCTCGCAATGAGCAGCGGCAAAGGTACTGGAGAGGTGCTATATACAGCATGCAGCAGTGTCCCCTACGCTGTCCCTTCTCACACTGGAACCTCTTACTGACTAATTATCTGTCCACAGAATGTCACAAAGGAGTAGCAGCATACAGTCGGACAGCTGCTTCCCCCTGGGACACCTACAGAGGCTGCAGGAGAACATAATTCCCCTTGGGTCTCCATGCCACCTACTAGGTGGAGTAGGAACTACACCTGCCAACATGTGGGTGTTACTCATAGAAGTGTGCAGCCTATTGAATTAAGATGTGCACCCCAAAGTTAACATGTAGCCAAGAGTGGACTACGATTACCTGACATTGCAGACTTGCCCTCCAATTCTTCAGACTGCTTCTGGGTCCCTCTAGTGTTGGGCTCAGAGTGTCTGCATCACATTTCTGATCCTAAATTGTAAGCTGTAAACGAGCAGGGCCCTCTAGTTCCTCCTGTTTTGAACTGTATTGTAACTGTATTGTCTTC
Organism: Pelophylax lessonae; assembly: GCF_965119305.1. Lineage (NCBI taxonomy): Eukaryota > Metazoa > Chordata > Amphibia > Anura > Ranidae > Pelophylax > Pelophylax lessonae. Next base: position 100,938,175 of record NC_138769.1, read on the forward strand.
CCTCACATTGTAAAGCGCTGCGCAAACGGTTGGCGCTATATAAATCCTGTATAATAATAATAATAATATTAATCCTAGAGGAGCATTGTGGGAACTGTAGTCCTTTGTGCAGCCATCGCTTAACTGTTGAACTATTCATGAACTACACCTCCCAGCAGGCCATGCTCTCCAGGGGGAGAATTATGGGAGAAGCTTTAAAAAAATCTGCCGACCAGACTCAAGCCCTCTTGCTTCCCGGGGTCCATCAAGTGAGCATTAGTCTGCTGCTTTGTCTGGAGGATTGTAGTCTTCCACGCCACTGTTCCTGCGGTTCCAGCCCAGTTAGGATAAATGGTTTTTCCCTGCCACATCAGGGGGGCTCCTAGCGATCTCACTGGCAGCAGAGGTGCCAGACAGACCACTGATCCAGCCGACCAAGTACAGTAAAACCTTGGATTACGAGCATAATTTGTTTTTCCGGAAACATGCTTGTAATCCAAAGCACACTTAAAGCAAAATTTCCCCATAAGAAATAAAAGGAAACTTATTACCGAAGAAGGATTTGTTCCACAACCATTTATTCATAAACCCTTCAGTTTATAGTCCATAGAAAAAGATTATAGCAATGTGCTATATTGTGTAACCATAAAATGTCCATCCATAAATGACAACTCCACAAGTGTATTAGAAGCAAAATCCAGCAGGAGCTACAGCGTATAAAAGAGAAGAGAGGCGCCTCTAAGTGTAGCAATATGGTTACATTTAATGAAGTTTCAACATTTAGCAACTCACATGGTTGATTAAAACAGGCCTCAAGTATGCAGGCATCTGAGGTAAAGCGGACCACAGACCATCCTGCACAACGCTGGCTCTCACCGCTGTCAGTCTGCAGTCGTGACCAGGAAGACCACCCTGCAGTAGAGTTTTCTGAAAGCAAGGCTTGAAGGGCTCGTGGAACGCAGTGTGGAAGGGATGACGTCAATGGTGGTGAGGACTGTCTATGTGGACAGCTTTACCCCAGATGCCTGCATACTTCGATGTGCCTCTTTTAATCATCAACAATGCGAGTTGCTAAATGTTGTACCTTCATTAAATGTAACCATATTGCTACACTTAGAGGCGCCTCTTTTGTCTTTTATACTCTGTTGTGGCATGACGCTACCTATATATCCAGACATCGCTTGTTTACCAAGTCAAAATAAAAACAATTTTGTTCGTCTTGCAAAACACTCCCATACCAAGTTACTCTAAATCCAAGGTTCTTCTGTATCTGCCTAAACCCAATAGTCCGATGGAGAACCGACTTGTATCGTGCTTGCAGTATAAAATCGCTGTGACATCAGGATTGGTGAGCGGGCGGAGCGCTAGTAGTACTTCACTTTAAACACTATATGCAGACATTACAGATGTGGATTGTCAAGAGGACCTGGCATTAGTCAGATAAAGTATCCTTGCAATGATTGCTGATCACTTTTGCCAGACTTCTGGATCCTTTGCTTCTCTGAGCTCCAACTGCCTTGCATTTATAACACTATCCTTTTGCTCCTAAAAGGTGACACATTACTGGTATCTATACTACTCTATCTCTCATTAGGATTAGAAGTACTATAGGCCGGCACGGGGTACTCCTTTTAGTATTAGTGGTGGTATTAACATTATCTAATGATCCTTTGATAATCCATTAATTTAATGCTTGTTACAGTCTGTTATTTTGTATACTTTTGCCACTCTTGTGTTTGCCATTTTCATTTAACTGCTGTGAGGTTTGCCTCAACTGAGTTTGATTGTCGTTTCAGGACTTGGCTGACTTGACACTTATTTGACCTCCCTTTCGAAGTAAAATCTAAGGGCAAATTGTATTTGTATTGTATGGATAGTGATTTAAAGGGGTACACATGTCTGAACCTAGAGTCTCAGAGGCTGGAAAGTTGACAGGGTCAAGGCTGCACAGAGCAACATACAGTCAGGTCCATAAATATTGGACCAGACAATTCTAATCTTTTTGGCTCTATACACCACCACAATTGATTTGAAATGAAACAAACAAGATTTAACTGCAGATTTTCAGCTTTAATTTGAGGGTATTTACATCCAAATCCGGTGAAAGGTGTAGGAATTACAACAGTTTGTATATGTGCCTCCCACTTTTTAAGGGACCAAAAGTAATTGGCTGCCCAGCTGTCCCATGGCCAGCTGTGTGTTATTCCCTCATTATCCCATTTACAAGGAGCAGATAAAAAGGTCCAGAGTTCATTTCAAGTGTGCTATTTGCATTTGGAATCTGTTGCTGTCAACTCTCAATATGAGATCCGAAGAGCTGTCACTATCAGTGAAGCAAGCCATCATTAGGCTGAAAAAACAAAACAACCCCATCAGAGCGATAGCTAAAACATTAGGACGGCGCTTCACAGTGCAGATGGACAATGACCCGAAGCATACTGCGAAAGCAACCAAAGAGTTTAAGGGAAAGAAGTGGAATGTTATGCAATGGCCAAGTCAATCACCTGACCTGAATCCGATTGAGCATGCATTTCACTTGCTGAAGACAAAACTGAAGGGAAAATGCCCCAAGAACAAGCAGGAACTGAAGACAGTTGCAGTAGAGGCCTGGCAGAGCATCACCAGGCATGAAACCCAGCGTCTAGTGATGTCTTTGTATTCCAGACTTCAGGCTGTAATTGACTGCAAAGGATTTGCAGCCAAATATTAAAAAGTGAAAGTTTGATTTAGGATTGTTAATCTGTCCCATTACTTTTGGTCCCTAAAAAGTGGGAGGCACATTAACATCCTGTGTAATTCCTTCACCGTTCACCTGATTTGGATGTAAATACCCTCAATTTAAAGCTGAAAGTCTGCAGTTAAAGCACATCTTGTTTGTTTTATTTCAAATCCAATGTGGTGGTGTATAGAGCCAAAAAGATTTGAATTGTGTCAATGTCCCAATATTTATGGACCTGACTGCATATTAATACGTGGCCCTTGTGGGGTTAGCACTACATACATAAAATACACAGATACCATTATAAATAAAATGTAAACAATTTAAAATGTATTAAAGATGGACAAAGTCTTTTTTTTTTTTTCAGAGCCTCGTTGAGGGACTTGGTAAAATCAGGTGCCTAAAAAGATCTGAGGTCTCCCTTTTGAGTTCGAGAAAGGACCTTCAAACAGAAATTTCCCAGTCCCTTTCTCTGCAGGGTCAGCTGCACTGGACAGTGAATGAATGGGAGTGCTCTGTGCTGAGCAGCTTCCTCCTCATTCACAAACGCAAATTACAATGCTTCAGTTATAAATTGACAAAAAGGAGCAATTGGTTCTGATCACTCACTGTATTCAGTCAGAAAACCGAAGAAATTTGATAATTGCATAACTCCTCCAGTCCACTGCTTGCATCAGAGCTCGAGAAGAGTACCGAGTCAGGGTGCTGTGATATTTTCAAATTATGTAAACTTTTACAGTGTCCAGTCAGAGCCCTTCTATCGATCCACTGTGCTGCATGCAGCAATTGTCTGCTCACTGATTGGCTCCCTGCATACCCCCTCGTTCGTTAGCAGCGAGTCCATAGAAGGGTGGGCTCTGGTGAAGGAGGAAGTGTGTTGTTGGGTAAGCATCACTGGCAGCATTCAGGGTGTACAGTTTGTTACCGAGTGACTCCGATGGCACCCCTGAGGAACTCAGATGGCACCCTGGTAAAAAGCCACCTATGGCCAGAAATAAAAAACATGTCTTTTGCCCACTAAGCACTTGGGTATTAATGAAAGGTCTTAACTTATTTAGGTCTTTTAACAAGGTTGGTGCCTCAGGCCAAAGGGGGTGGGATTTTATGGGCTCAGTAAAACAATGATGTAAAATTTTTGCCATTTATTGAAAATAAAGCATAAAGTCGTAATCCAACACTTGATTGTGTGTATGGGTTATAGACCCATAGGGGATAGTGAAGTTAGATAAGAAAAAAGTGACAAGGTGATGTGGTGACAAATGAAGAATATATCTGTCAGTCCGTGCTTGTAGATACAGCATGGGATCTGCCGGGAGAGAATATCTTGAATTTTCTACGCGTTTCGGCATATACAATACACTGCCTTTGTCAAGGAAAGTTTGTCCACCATATCTGAAAAATATAGTAGGTAAACAGTCAATTCATATTATGCAACCTGTGGACGTTTTCCATTGGTTGCATAATGAAATACATACATGTAACATGTGTGTCTGCTCCTGGAACCTTGCGTCTGATCGCTTAATTTGATCACACAGGAATTGAGAAGGATGCTGCCTCTGTAGTGTATGACATAGTAATGATTTAAGGTATTTGTTTGGATCTTGAATGTATATATTGAATATATTGAAAAAGGATTGTGAGTAAACCTCAGTTACTTACAGAAGTATAGTTACTTGGTCACACCAATAGGGGATGAATCCCAGTGGTTTCCGGTTTGTCCTGAGTGGTGGAATGAGGTGTATAAATATTGGATCAAAAAACACCCGATTTCATTGAAAAAGTTTGCTTTTAATCAACAGTGTGCAAGTCTCAGTATTTAGTACTTACAGTAGATGTAGTTTCTTATATGCACCAGTAGGGGGTAATCCCGGTCAGTTTTCCAGTTTTGCCCTGGTAGCGGTTAGATTGGAAGTGAGTCCAGTGTAAAAAAAAATCAATTGTTTGGAAAGTAAAAAAGACCAACAATGCATGAAATATAGCATTGTGGACTGATTTAGGTAAACTCACTGTTGGTGGTGAAAAGGTCAGGGGCTGGATATCCAGAGGCAGCGGGTCCCGGGCGTCCATCACGTTCCCTCTGCAGGAGGGAAGAAGTGGTGCCCTGTTTCAATTCCCCGGCTATTTATAACCCCTCACGCATGCACAGTGTGCGCATCGAAGTATCACATAGCAGACCCGACTTCCGGGTATGCGTACCAGCGTGACGTGCGTCAGACTGAGCTGCGTGGCACCCTGTGTGAGAGGATGGAAGGGTGATGATCCGTAGCCGCCGACACGGATGGAGAGAGATGCATCCCCTGCTGGGGTATCATATCGGGGGATGCAATCCTCCGATTCTCAAGAGACCCCCGGTAATGTGTAAACCGGGGCCACCTGTGCCGGGCGTGCTTAGGAGATCAGACATGGGGATCCTTAAAAAACAAGACATATTAAAGAGAGTGAGGATAATTAAAAAGCAACACAAGAAAATGACAATGTCATTCTGAATACACAGTAAATTGTATATAAATATAGAGATAAATAAGAACATATAGTACAGCAATGTGAATAAAAGGGGAAAGGGGGGGCACCTATTATATGGGGGGCGAATTGGGCCATGTGGGGTATGACCCTCAAATGCAAGGGTGGGGGTCCAGGATCTCAGCAACAGATTAGTGTTTGCCGGGTGAGAACATAGTTCACAGCCTCATGGTACCTGATTTCAGGGGTCATTCACAAAATATTTAGTGAAGGGATGAAGCGATTCATTGTTAGTTTTTGGGAATGTTATTTTGCAACTGACAGTCCAGATACAGAATGATTTGTTCTGTTGCTGCCAGGATTGGTGGAGCCAATCTCTGCTGCATGGGGGATGAGCTTGGAGAGAAGATTTTGAGGTCTGGTATGAGTTTAATCGGTTTTGCCAGAAGAAAAACCCTCTAAAAATGGACGATAGCTTTCACTTTCGTTTAGTCCCTGTGGTCTCGTTGCGTTGAGTCTTTTGATCCAGCGCTTTCAATTTGTAGGAGGGACTTGTTTTCTCCCCCTCTTTTTGGAATGTGTATCCTGTCTAGGACTGAGAAAGTAACTTTAGGCATTCTATATTTGTGAAAGTAGGCTACGTGTCGTCCAAGCGGGAGGTAGAAGTTTCCTATAGTCATGCTTTGCAAATGTTAGTCCAAATTTGGACTCTTAGTCCAAATTCCTGGCGTGTCTTCCCTATGTAGAAGGCTCCACACTCACATTCCATTAGGTACACTACCCCTTTGGTTTTACAGTTGGCATAGTGTTTGGGGGTGAAGGGGTCACCATTTGGTAGTGTTTTAGAGGATGATTTCTGTATCACTGTGCATTGAGCACAGGAACCACAAGGAAAAGTGCCTTTAGTTTTACAGGGATCTTTTCTTGATTTCATCTCGCTGTGGAATAAGGTTTGATGTATTGAGTTGGTTTTTTTGCAAGTAATCATAGGATTGTCTGGGACTAGTTCTTTAATGGTGGGATCTTAGAGGATGGACCAGTTTTTCTTTAGAATGTTTCTGATTTTGCGATGTTCTTTGGGAAATCTCATGATGATCCTTGTGGTAGGTTGGTCTTTTTGGGTCTTATTACCTTTTTTTGAAAAGAATTTCCTGTCTGTTGTGTTTCCGTACTTTGTTAAAGGCCTTCCTAAGGCAAGTTTTGGAGTACCCTCTTTCTCTGAGCCTGCGGGTCAGGGCATCGGCTTCTCTCTGAAATTCTACTGGGCTCGTACAGTTCCTTTTCAATCCAAGAAACTGGCTGTATGGTATTGACCTCTTTAGGGGTTCTGGGTGGAAACTCCTTGCGTGGAGGATAGTGTTCCCAGCAGTCTCTTTTCTGTAGAGAGTGGTCATTAGATTACCTTTGTCATCTTTGTAAATGTAAGTATCCAAGAAGGGTACCCTTGTTCTGCTGTATGTCATTGTAAAGTACATATTGTGATTATTCCGGTTCATCTCATCAAGGCATTCCACAATAAAGTTCTCTGGTCCGTTCCATATCAGCAGTACATCGTCAATGTACCTTTGCCACAACATTAGGTTACTTGTATACATGATATTATCTTCTGATGTTAGGAATTCCTGTTCCCATTCACCTAAGTAAATATTCACGTACGCACAGCTTGTGCGCATGGCAACTCCGCATATTTGTAGGTAATAGGTACCGCAAAAGGAGAATATGTTATGGTTGAGTATAAAGTCCAGCATACGCAGAATAAAGTTGAAGTTACGGTCATATTTGCTCTGTTGGTTTAGGGTTCTTTCTACAGCCTGGAGTCCTTTGGAGTGGGGAATATTATTGTAGAGCGATTCTACATCAATTGTTACGAGTAAGGCGTCTTCGGGTATGGATATACCATCCAGCATTTGAAGTAAATGTACGGTGTCTTTGGTGTAGGACGCTAGTTTGATGACATCGGGTTTGAGGTAGGCATCTATGACTTGACTTGTTTTTCTGTGATATTACCATTGCCCGGAATGATGGGTCGCCCAGGTGGGTTCTCAGGGTCTTTGTGCACCTTGGGCAGTGCATAGAATTTGAGTACCCTTGGGTGTTTTGTTCTGATGAATTCCCATAAGGTTTGTGAGATGGTTCCGTCATTATATGCTCCCTCTACCAGCCTGTAAAACTCTTCATTGAAGATTTGAATCATGAGAGGTGAAATTTGTAGCATTTTTTATTGTCCAAAATCTTTAGACACATTTATTTGTAGTTTTCATTGTTCATCAGTACCATATTACCCCCATTATTCGAGGGTTTAATTGTGATTTGTTTCGTTCTCTGAGTTCTTTAAGCGCTTTTTTTGTGTTGGGTGCTTAAGTTTGTTGATTTAGTGACTCCTCGTAGTTTTTCAATGTCTTTGGTGGTTTGCCGAACAAATAGGGCAATGGCTGGGTTCGTGTTAAGTGGTGGAAATTTGTGTGATTTTTTTCTTTAATTTAATGTTGGTTGCTGGCTCTTCAAACCATGTCTTTTGCCCACTAAGCACTAAGTTAATGAAAGGTCTTAACTTATTTAGGTTTCCATTTGTTAATATGTCTGGAAAAAATTATAGATTTTTTATTTTTTTTATTTTGAAAGGGACACACTACTACCAGAACATGGACAAGAACAACAATTGTAGGTCTATGAGCACTCGTAATCCTACCAGATAACCCTGGTCAAACTTTCTTGGGAAAGAAATTTCCCAAGCCCATTTTCCTTGTACCAGGGGCGTCCAGATATCTCCCAAAAGGTCTACACGTGCTTACTTTGTTCATCTCAACAGGTAAAACACGTTTTTGCAACACTATTTCTGAGTAAAACTCTGCTATATTTGGGTTTAATCATCATACATAGAAAGAGGTTTGTTTCATAGCATGTTCTAGCATTAGGCCGAGCTACTAAAGTTTCTAAAGTTGGGAAGCTACCAGTAATTTGAAGACTGCATAAGATTTTTAACATGTTAAAAATATTGTTTGGCCAATCCTCACCGACACATTTTTCATTTTACAAAAACCAGCACAATCTACTAGGCATGTGACATTGGTTGTTGACAGAGTATCAAATGGGCAAATCTAGAATTCCGAGCCCTTGTGTCATACAAAACAACTCCCTGCTGGCCATTACAAAACTGAAAAAGCAATTCTGGTTGAATTGGGTTTTAACATCCATCCCCTCCACTGTACCTGGTAGTAATAGTCATCTAGATGTGGGTTTTCACTTTGTAGCTGGATCATTTGCAGTTTGATCACCCATTCCTTCTCCTTCTGAGACATCAAACTCGCATAGGGATCAGATCTATTATCCCACTGCTTACGGCTGGAGCTGGAAAAGAAAAAAAAAAAAATACACATTTTACAACTAGACACTTTTCTGAGCAGATCATGTTTGCATGGTCTATAGTACTGATTGGATGGGGGTCCCTTTTAATATAGGTCAATGTCTGTCAGTCAAGGTTCAAGACTGAGTGCATAAATAGGGGTGTGGAGTTGGTATTGAGAAGTAAACTTTGCATGTAGTTTTTCTATTTTATATTAGGTTTTACAATTTTACATTAATTTATTTAATGACATCCCTGTTGGGGGGCTTTAGTAAGATATCAGGGATCTAAACAGACAGACAAAAGGGACTGATGACAGCTTCCCCAATCTCTCTCTGCAGCCTCAGGTGCACTGAAAATGAATAAACAGGAGACAGAGGTCCCTGTTAATTCAAAAACTGATGCATCGGAAAATGTGCTTCATTCATGAATAGATAAGTCGATCACTGACTGATCACTGGGGCCAGTAAATTACATGTTTAAATGCCCCTTCCTTCACTCTCCATCCTGACAAATTCCTCCCCCCCCCCCCCCCCAACAGCTGGCAGGAGGGGAGAGGAAGGCAGCCGGCAGCGCTGCTGGGGGACGAGGGGGGCTGGAGGAGCACACTGACAGTTGAGATGATCGGTGCAGGCAGTTTATAAGCACTGATCTCCCTGTATAGCCTTCAATGAAGCAGCTGAACGCTGCAGGAGGGAGGAGGAGAAGCGGCTTCATAGAAAGCCATACAGGAAAAAAAATGTGCTTATAACTGACCCAGCACCGATCAACTGTAAACCAGGGACAGATCATCCATGGGTGCAGTGTGGGTCAGAGTACAGTCGGCGAACAACCCCCCCCCCTCCCTTGGGGCCCCATGCAGTGAATACCTTGCATCCATGCATAAGCCACTGAGCTGAAATCAGCAGATACCCTTTACCCATGCACCATACCAAAATGTCCCATGAGCTACTTTGAAAACACAGAGGTCCCCGGTGTGTGTCACTGGAAAATACTAGCAAAAAAACATGCGCTTCCTACTACTCTGAATGGGGCCTAAAAGTGAAATTGGTGAATTTCCACAAGAAGAATGAGGCTATAGTTACATCTGTGTTTACAAATTCATGGCAAACCACACAGAAAATGGGTCCGGAAGGAAGCAAAGACGTCCCCCCCCATCCCAAATACGGGGGATGGTTCCCCTTCAGGCCGAAGAGGGCTTGTCTGCAGGTCTGGAAGGACCCACTCTCGGCATACCAGACCAGGTCCTCATGGAACCTCCAGGAGGAGGTCCTTCCAGGGAGGCTCCAAACAGGCTATTCCCCCACAAAGCACATATCACATAAGGTCTTCTGGAAAGTCTGGTTCGCAGACCAGTATATTTGCCATATCAAGCGCTGAAGGATCACTGCTGTCACGGACAGCCCAGAGACTAAGGGAGCTGCATCCAGAGAGGCATTACAGACTAACTGTAACCCCTGGACCAAATAGTCCGCCAGCCCCTCAGAGGCAGGTGGAAGTTGCTCCCCCCTCCAGATCCTGGCGCAAGAGATTTACCCACTCTGGAAAGTCAGGGACACCAAGGCTATAGTGAACACCGGCCTAAGGACCGAACTGGCCACAGTAACATGTGGCGGACCAAAGTCTTGGCTCTCCGGTCAAAAGGATCTTTTAAAACTTGAGACTCCTCCACCGGAATTAGGGGGGATTTATTCAGTCTGGAGACCTGAAAGTCCTCAAAAGGTGGGATTGCCCACGTACTCAGACTCCTGAAGGGATACCGTCTATCGAAACGCTTAGGCATCATCATTTTTCTTTTAGAACAACTCCACTGACTCGCAACAATTTTGTCACAGTAGGCGGGAAAAAATTAAAGTTACTTACTGGTAACGTCTTTTCCAGTAGTCTTTCAGGACAGGCACTTCTGAAAGAACCTGGCTCCTCCCTTCTTAGGAAACACCGCCCCAATTTATTGGATTTAAGCCTCCCTCCAGCTGGCTGCTTCAGTTCTTTACGAGTACCTCCGGCCACTGGGGAGACCCAAAGATATATCATACTAACCTCCATCCTCTGATCATCTTATATTCAGACCTTCTTCGGGTGGGTATTAGTGCTGTCCTGAAAGACTACTGGAAAAGACGTTACCAGTAAGTAACTTTAATTTTCCCTTATCGTCTTTCAGGACAGGCACTTCTGAGAGGATAAGAGAGTACTTACTTTCAGGGTGGGACTACCGCTTGCAGGACTTTTCGCCCAAAAGCCTGATCTTTAGCGGATAGCAGGTCCAGTCTATAGTGTTTGGAAAAGGTTGTGTAGCTGGACCAAGTTGCTGCCCGACAGATCTGCTCCGGGGTAGCACCAGCTCTTTCCGCCTGAGAGGCCGCCATTGCTCTTGTAGAGTGCGCCTTAATACCCATAGGGACCTCCTTACCGGAAAGCCTATAAGCATCACAGATGATTAATCTAAGCCATCTGGCTATTGAACGCCTGGACGCTTTAGTACCCTTCTTTGAACTATTAAATAAAAAAAAAAAAGAGTCTGACTTCCTGAACTCCTTCGTGATGTTTAGGTATTGCAGAATGCATCTTCTGACATCTAAACTATGAAAACGAATTTCCTGTTCCCTCACAGGCTCTGAACAAAACGTCGGTAGCACTATCTCCTGGTCTCTATGGAACCTTGAGACTACCTTGGGTAGAAACGCTGGATCGGTTTTAAAGATAACCCGATCTGCAAAAATTTGTAAAAAAGGTGCTTTAACCGAAAGGGCCTCTAGCTCACTAACCCGCCTGGCGGTCATGATTGCCACTAAAAAAAAACTGTCTTGAGGGTTAAATTTCTCACCGAACAAGACTCCAATGGCTCAAATGGCTCTTTAATGAGAGCCTGCAAAACTAAAGACAAATCCCACATTGGAAATGGGAGATTTCTTGTTGGTCTTTGCCTATTCAGGGCTTTGAAAAAACGGATCACCCAGGGATCTTTTGCTAAAGGTATTGCGAGGAATACGCTAATGGCTGAAATTTGGCCTTTTAGGGTGCTGATGGCTAACCCTTTGTTAGCCCCCTCTTGTAGGAACTCGAGTACTGATACTGTACTTCCTGCGTCTAAAGAGCTTGCTTTGCACCAGTTTCTAAAAAACTTCCAAGTTTTTAGGTAGATGCTCTGTGTCTCTTTCTTCCTGCTTCCTAGCAGAGTCTGCACCAGTTGGCCCGAGAAACCCTTGCTCTTTAACAGTTCTTCTTCAGTAGCCAAGCTGCAAGGTTCCAATGTTGTGTCTGAGGACAGAGTACTGGGCCCTGGGAGAGGAGATCTTCTCTCACTGGTAGCAACCAGGGGGGCTCTACCGCTAAGCGATTTAGGGTCGAGAACCACGGTCTCCTCGGCCAATGTGGTGCTATAAGTATTAGCGTCGTACTTTCCTCCTGAAACTTCCTCAAGACCGCTGGTATTAGCACTGGTGGGGGGAAGGCATAGGATTTGGGGAACACCCAGAGTTGAGCTAGAGCATCCACCCCTAGAGCTCCGTCCCATCTGCTCAGGGAAAAATATTGAGGTGTCTTTGTGTTCTGCCGTGAGGCAAACAGGTCGATGTTTGGCATTCCCCATCTCTGGGTAATTCCATTGAACACCTCCTGATTTAACGTCCAGTCTCCTTCTCTTACCTTCTTTCTGCTGAGAAAGTCGGCTAGTTGATTTAACTCTCCCTTGAGATGAACTGCCGAAAGAGAGAGAACTTGGACCTCGGCCCATTGCAAGATCTTTTTTGCCAGACCCCATAGGAGATTGCTTCTGGTTCCCCCCTGTCGGTTTAGATATGCTACCACTGTGGCATTGTCTGACCGTACCTGAATTCGGTGTCCCTGCAAGTCCTCCTGGAAGGCTCTGAGGGCTAACTCTACCGCCCTCAATTCCCTCCAATTGGAGGATTGTTTTGCTTCCTCCAGTCCCCAGGTCCCCTGGGCTAGCTTGGATCCCAGATGGGCCCCCCAGCCTATGCCGCTTGCATCTGTGGTGATGATGGTGGAGGCTATCTGAACCCAACAGAGGCCTTGTGATAGGTTTTCGGCTTTTCACCACCACAGAGATCTTTTCACTGCGGTTGGGATCTGTATGAAGGTATCCAGGGAATCCTGGCTGCGGTCCCAAGCTTCCAGGATGAATAGTTGCAGGGGACGAAAGTGCAGGCCTGCCCACTGAACTGCTGGGATGGCTGCTGTTAGTAACCCCAGTATAGACATGGATTGTCGGACTGAGATCGCTTGGTTTGCTTGCAACTGTCCTACTGCCTTGTTTATTTTCTGCTTTTTGTCCGGGGGTAAGAAGATTTTTTGGACCCTGGAGTCTATCTCGTACCCCAAGAACAATATCCTTTGTGTTGGTACTAAGGAGGATTTTTCTAAATTTAGTAGCCAACCCAGGTCTTCCAGAATCCGTGTTGCATCCCGGAGATCCCTGGACAATTGTTCTTGGGAGTGGGCGACAATTGTTCTTGAGAGTGGGCGAACAACAGCAGGTCGTCTAGGTATGCGGTTACCGACGAACCCTGTAGTCGCATAAATGCCAAGGTCTCTGCCATTACCTTTGTGAATATTCGGGGGGACGAGGAGAGGCCAAAAGGGAGGGCCTGAAATTGCCAGTGCTGAATGTCCTCCCCTGTTTTTACGGCTAACCTCAGGAACTTTTGGCTTTTCTCTGCAATGGGAATGTGCAGGTATGCATCCTTGAGATCTATCGAGGCCATATAGCACTGTGGGGGAAGGATGGTTCTTATCGAATAGATAGAGTCCATCCTGAACTTCCTGTATCCGATTGAACGATTCAGGGGTTTTAAGTTTAAGATTAACCTGTAACTGCCTGAGGGCTTTATCACCACAAAGATGTGGGAGTAAAAACCTTCTCCCACTTCCTTTGCTGAAACTCTCCGAATGACGTTTTGTATTTTTAGTTCCTTGAGAGAGGAGAGTATGGCCCTGGACTTCTGTTCGCATTTTGGCAGATGGGTGATTAACATTCTGGCAGGAGGGGGGCTTGAGAACTCCAGCTGATAACCCTGTCTTATCTGCAGGATAAAGGGGCTGGAGGTGATCTCTTCCCACCGAGGGAGAAAGGTCCCCAGTCTTCCTCCCACAGTGGTGAGGTTGTCATTGAGACTTCTTGGGCTGTTCAGGAGGGCGAAAAATAGCCCCCCCGCGGCCCTTCCCTCTTTGATTCCAGGATCTTTTCTGTCCTTCAGATTTCTTTGGAGCCGAAAAATTTTTCTGGGGATAGGACTTTCTATTGAATCCCGTCTTTTTCCCCTGTTTAATTGGGAAGGATTTCTTTCGGTCTGCCGTGTGATCCAGGACTGTTTCTAATCCTGGACCAAATAAGCGGTCCCCTGTAAATGGGATCCCACACAATTTGGCTTTAGAGCCCCCGTCTCCTTGCCAAGTTTTTAACCAGAGGGCTCTTCTAGCCGAATTGGTTAAGGCCGATGACCTGGCCGTCATGCGCACCGACTCCGCAGAGGCATCCGCTATGTATGCTACTCCCCGTAGTAACATGGGAAATGAGGATAATATGGTCTCCTTACCAGTCTCAGCCTCAATATGTGCCTTTATCTGAGTTAGCCAATACTCCATGTTTCTGGCTACTACCGTAATTGCCATGGCAGGCTTAAGATTTCCTAGAGCTGAGTCCCAGGCTTTCTTCAGGAGGGAGTCTGCTCGCTTATCCATGGGATCAGGGAGTGATCCCATATCCTCGAAAGCCAAGTCCGTATGCCTGGAGACTCGCGAAAAGGCTGCGTCCAGTTTAGGTGATTTGTTCCAGACCGCCGAATCATCCTCAGAAAAAGGAAATCTTTTCAGAGCTCCTGAAAAGAAGGGTTTCCTTTCTGGATCCTGCCACTCGCTCTTTATAGTGTCTACTAGGACTTCGTGTACTGGAAAAACCTTTTTCTTTGGTTTGCCCAGACTCGCGTACATTTGATCATGCAAAGATAATGTTTTCTTCTCTTCCTGGATTCCTAGAGTGGTGTGGATAGCCGCTATCAGGCCTTCCACCTCTTCCAGAGACAGCTTGTATCTAGAGGTTCTTTTGGATTCCCCATCCGACCCCTCTGCCTCAGATTCCCCTGGGGAATTGGGGGGTGTGCTCTCGCACTCTTCCCCTTGATGTACAGAACCCGCAGGTGCCTCCCCACTTGTAGAGGGTAGTAACTGCGGTGTTGGGAGCATTTTCCTGCCGTGCCGACTGGGGGGAACTCTGTGGAAGCTGGGTGTTAGCAAACAATTCCTTAAAGGATTGGAAAGTGCTAGCAAGCTCCTTGACAGAGGTGGCTAAATCTGCGTTTTGACTTTCCGTGTGTACCTTCACTAAACTCTCCAGACATTCTTTGCATAAGGGTTTAGTCCAAGTTTCCCCCATATTCTCTTTGCAGGAAGGGCATCTCTTCTTGGAAACATGGGCTGGCTTTTTCTCTGAGGCTTTCTGTAATTTCAAATATAAAAAGGCATAGTTTAAAATCCACTACCTAATGCTCCCCAGCCTGCACAGCTTGCCCCACCAGAGGGTGTTGCTAGGGACGACCATCACCAAGAAGATCCCACAGTGTGACCCTCAGCCTCCCTAATCCCCTTAATTCTAAGGGAACAGAAAATGGAGCTAGTGGGAGAAGTAAGGGAGAACCACCCCAGGCCTCCTTACCTTATGGTGGCTGGTGCTGTTATCTCCCGGAGCGGTAACTGAGGTATGTGCCTCCGACATGCTTCCTGGAGTGGCTCTTCTTAACCTGGCAGCTGTCCCCCAGCTTGCAGGACGCACCAGCCTTTCATATCTGGCGCGCTCACCGCCGCGACCCGGAAGTCGCGGTTTGCCGCCAGAAGTGCCCGCCCCTACCGGAAGTGACGTCCCCCGTCATCCGGCCCGGCTGCTCCACACCGCCGCAAGCGGGGGGCGGAATGCACCATGGCGGACGCTCTCCCCGAGCGTGGTGAGCGGGCCCCCCAGCCAAGAAACTCCGCTGAGCGAGGCTGTGGTGATAAAAATTTTCTGCGGCCGACAGGTAAGCGGGTCCCCCCCGGTGCTGTCTTTCTTGGCCGCCTTCTGAGAGTACCTGACTCCCTCTAACTTCAGCCTCCTGGCTTCAGCTAAGGCTCCTCTTGGACGGTGTCTCCCCGCTGGAGGAAACACCAGAACTGAAGCAGCCAGCTGGAGGGAGGCTTAAATCCAATAAATTGGGGCGGTGTTTCCTAAGAAGGGAGGAGCCAGGTTCTCTCAGAAGTGCCTGTCCTGAAAGACGATAAGGGAAAAATACCTCTGCCGCTTTGAGGATCTGCGGGCCAAAAGGCGACTGGCACCTCTGATCCCCCATGTTTAAAGCTTCCTGCACCAATAAAGTCAGTGCATCCACCAGCGCCTTTTCATGCGCATATGCAGTTAAGAGGAATCACCCTCACTGCCAGAGCACTCAAAGTGAGTGGACGCAGACCCAGTAGGGTCACTGTTTAATAAGCTCACCCTGAAAACAAGCAGGGGAGGCCCCGACCTCAGTCCCGCAAGGAGATGCTGGCCAAAGGTCCACAAAAGGACCACCTATTAGACCCCGCAAAAAAGCGAAAGGGTTGCCCTCCATAGAGAACATAGCCCCCTTCCTGACGTGCAGAAAGAGTACCCCTCGCCCACACAATGGCCGCTATACTTAACTAAAAATTAAAGCTCCCCCACGGCGCCACCCAATTCATGGGAGGAGACAGGTTGACCACCGCACCATCTTGGAATGAGGGTTTTGGGCCAGAGGCATGCTGCGACACAGGTCGTGACCAGGGCTATGTGTCCTCATGAGGCATTTAACTTGCCAGCCCCTGTCCAGTGGGGCTATGTCGCGGCCAACCTAAGGTCGGGTCGTGCTCGCTGGTCAAGACTTGGAAGACCGTAAGGATCTAGGACAGAAGTGTCAAAACTAAATTTCATCTTGGGCCACATAATTATAGTTACCCTCAAAGGGCCGGTTATATCTGTAAGATTAGATATCCAGAGCACCCCACGCCCCCTTACATGAAATGTCAAGAGCCCCCAATCCATCAGAAGTCAAGAGTCACCCACCCTTCCTTACATCACAAAGCACCCCCTTACCTGGTGCTGCTGCCAGGAATAAGATGCAGGTGGATCTGGGAGGAAGAAAGTACAGGGTCTAGAGGAGGACCAGAGGAGGGCTGGAGTCAGCTTCCAGAGTCTGCTGAATGCTGAGACCAGCAGAGGCAGAGAAAAGGTGGTGTTGTGGCTGCACAGAGGTGCAGGATCTGTAGGAGGAGTTCTGCCCTCCTCTCTGCTGCAGACTTCTGTGAAGGGGGGGTGGGCAAAGACCAGCCTTTCTGCAGCTGCACAGAGAAGCGCTGGATCTGGCAAAGGAGTTCTGTCCCGTCTGCTGTCGACTACTGAGACAATGTGGGGGCAGAGACAAGGGGATGCTGCAGGAGAGGTGCGAGCGCCACATGAAATGACCTGGGGAGGCGCATTCGGCCAGCAGACCTGGTGTTTGACAACTGATCTAGGATATCCAGTGCATCGCCCAGTCCGGCAGTTGATTGTAGTTCTCAAAAGGAACAGAAAGTAATGGAGAAGAAAAACAATTCAGTTTAAACAGGAAAAAATGCCTGACTAAGCAAAAAAAAAAAAAAAAAAAAAAACGAAGACCTATAGGCGTAGTCAAACTTTTTTCCACCTTTTGTCCTACTCCTGTTTGGGGCAGCATAACCCAAGGGTCAAGAAGATATGGAGCTGTGTCTGGCAAAGAACAAAATAATTTATACTGCTACATTTCTTTGGCAAAAAAACCCAAATAAACATAGTTACATAGTTAGGGAGGTTGAAAAAAAGACATCAGTCCACCCAGTTCAACCTATGATGTGTGTGTGTGTGTTTGCTGTTAACCGTACATTGTATACCCCTGTATGCTGTGGTCTTTAACCACTTAAGTCCCGGAAGATTTTACCCCCTTCCTGACCAGGGCCTATTTTGCGATTCGGCACTGCGTGACTTTAACGGACAATTGCGCGGTCGTGCGACGCTGTACCTAAACGAATGTCCTTTTTTTCCCACAACAGAGCTTTCTTTTGGTGGTATTTGATCACCTGTGCGATTTTTTATCATGCGCTATAAACAAAAAAAGAGCGTCTATTTTGCAAAAATAATATTTTTCAAATTTTCGCAAAAAAAAAAAAAAAAATGTAAAAATCAAGATTCTTTTAACATTTTAGGCCAATTTGTTTTATGTTACCTGTTTGGTAAAAAAAAAAAAAAAATTTTGATTGGTTTGCGCAAAAGTGGGAAAAGGGAAATATATTTTTCATTTTTGTTGTTTTTTTTTTTTTTTAAACGAGTAATAGCGGCGATCTGCGATTTTTTTGCGGGACCGACATTGCGGCGGACAGATCGGACCCTTGACTGACTTTTGGGGTTACCAGTGACATTACTGCAGTAATCAGTGCTATACATATGTACTGTTACGGTAAAAATTACACTGGTAGTGAAGGAGTTAACTTAATTGGAGAGGGAGGGGTTAAGTGTGTCCCTAGGAGCGTGTTTCTAACTGTGATTGGCTGTGGCTACTAGTGTAAGAACAGAGATCAACGGTCCTACATAGTAGAACCGTGTGATCTCCATTCTTACACAGGGAAGAATGACAGGCAGCTTTGTTTACATTAGCCACCTGCCTTTCTTCGGGTGTAACAGGCGATCGCGAGTGCCCGGCGGACATCGGGTCTACCCAAGACCATTTCCCCTGGACAGTGGCTTCCTCCAGAATAGCTCCCCAGCTGGAGAGACAGCCATCTGCAGTGACTAATTTCCAAGTCACTGGAGGAAAGGATTTCCCCTTCTCTAGATTTCTGGTCAACAACCACCAATTTAGACTCGAACGTACCCTTGGTACCATAAACATGGATCAGTCCAGAGACTGAACCTTTCTGGTCCAGGTAGACAGAATGTTGTTCTGTAAGGGTCTGGCATGGAATTGAGCATAGGGAATTGTCTGGAATTCAGACACCATCTTCCATAGTAACATCATGCAAAGGCGTATAGAAGGATATCTCAGCCTTACTATGGACCAAACCTGATCGTTCAGGTCTGCAACCTTTCTTGCTGGCAAGAATATATTTGCCTGTGCTGTGTCCACAAGACGACCCGGATATTCCAGATGCTGCACCGGCTAAAATGCTGACTTTACCAAGTTCAGTATCCTACCCAGACATTCTAAGAACTGTACTGTCTGATGGACATTTTGGCTTTGAGCCGTAGCTGATCGATCTATTAGTAATAGATCGTCCAGATATCCCATTATAGATATCCCTTGGGACCTTAGAACAGCCAATACTGGAGCTAGGATCTTTGTGAAAATTCTTGGGAGTTGTGGCTAACCTGAAGAGCAGGGCCACGAACTGAAAAGGACAGTTCTCTATTGCAAAGCTTAGGAACCTTTGAGTCTGGAATACAGGCATGTGAAGATATGCATTCTTGATATCCATGGATGCTAGAAATTCCTCTCCCTGCAGGGAGGTTATGACTGAACAAATTGACTCCATCCAGAAAGTGCGCCGAAACCGGTTTAATTCTTTGAGATCCAGAATAGGTCTCACATCCCAGTTTGGTTTGGTGACTACCAAACAGGTTTGAGTAAAAACCCTTGAACTTTTTGTCCTCCGGAAACTCCATTATCACTTTGAGCTTTTAGCTGGTCCAATGCCAGAAAGAGATCTTTTTAGGGTATCTGTCGGTAAACCTGACTTTATAAACCGGGATACAGGAACACCCAAAATTCTAGTTTGTACCCCTGTGAAATGGTGGAGATAACCCAGGTTGTCTTGGATCGATTCCACCCAAACCTTTGACAATTGCCGTAGCCTTCCCCCCCACCCGCGTGAGTGGGGGCGCCTCTTCACAGAGAGGGCTTAGTAGAAGACTTGGCTAATTTCTGGGCCCAGGGCTTTTTGGACCCTGCCCTGAAGGCTTGGTTCTGGATCCAGATGGTTGTGGCCGTCGCCACTGTCTGGAAGTAGAAGCACTGGTATCATGAGTACTGGGGGATATTGAAAGGAGGACGCTTGCTCTTCCTTTTTAGAGGTAGCAACATACACTCTCCCTCTCTCTCTCTCCTCCCCCCCCCCCCCCAAGATCTTTTCGATATACTTATCCAGACCACCACCAAGAAGGCTTTCTCCCTGAAAAAGGGAAGCCCAGCCAGTAATTTTTTTACATGTTAATTCCGCAGACCAATTTTTTTAACTAAAGGATTCTGCGCAGATTCACTGATAGAGCAAATCGTGACATTTTATTTTTGGAGTCCGTAAGAGCATCCAGCGCAAAAAAACGTGCGAGTAGATCTGACAGATCTTTCAGACTCTCCTTGAGAAGGAACTGTCTGGGCCACTCGCTTCAGACAGTCTTTCCAAGACTGACAAACTCCTATGGCTGCTACTGCTGGTTGTATTGCAGAACCTGCAACCTGTAAAAGGAGGCTTTTAATAAAGATTCCACCTTATATGTTGGATCATTTAAATCCTGAGCATTATCCACAGGACAGGTTAAACTCTTGTTAACCGCAAAAAAATAGAAACATCCAGAGGGTATATTTCTTAGTAAACTTTTCCTCCATAGGATACAATAATGAAAATCTTTTGGGAGGAACAAAAATTCTATCAGGATGGTCCCAATCTTTATACATTTCTTGCTCCAAGAGCGGATGTATGGGAAAAGTCTGCGGACTTTGAGTAGGGCGTAATACGTGTGGACTATGAGTAGGGCGCAATGAGCTTAGAGGAAAAAAAGACTTCAGCTGTCTCTAGGGGAGGAAATTTGTATCCAGACAAGGACCATTTCAGTAAGAGACTGAATAAACAAACAACAATCTCTGGGTCTGAGAGGTAGATAGACACTCCTCTGCCCCCGACTCCCCAGAAGTGGAAACCCAAGCTCGACCTTCCATAGGGTCACCATCAGCTACTTCTTCCACATCCTCTGCCCAATCCTGAACTGACTCTGGGGAGGCTATGGTGAGGGAGATCTATCACGTTTCTTCCCTTGAGATGCTGCAATGACACCAGCAATCCTACCCACAAGGCTGGCCAATGCAACAGCCAAATCCTCCTTTGTGACGTAGGTTGCGGCAGAAGTACTAGGAGTAGCTACTATGCCTGACAAGTATAATGGCCCCAGATTGGCAAGATGCCTATGGCTCTTCAGGAGGAGTAGACCAAGTGGAAAAATGGCTTGGACCTTCAAGGCCCAACGGTGGCAACACAGTGCCTTTTTCTAACTGTGCCCCTCCTTGGCCCTTTTTCAGGCATACATCGCTTTAAAACAAGACAAACTTGAGGTACTATCTTAAAGTGTAGTCAAGGCTAGTGACAAGCTTATACAGCCTAATGCACACAGCACTGATTATCCCCAGATACAGGACCTGTTTGTGCCAGTAACATACACCCACAGTGGCTCACACAACCCAGCTGTTGCTGCTCTGTGTCCCTTTCAGCCTATGACAGAGGCTAGAGTGTTGAAGACAGTTCCTTACAGAACACGCCCATTCATGCATGTGCGGTGTGGTATGTGGAGTCCACGTGCACGCCAACTGCTTTAGAACACGCCCTCTATGCGGCGTACGCCTTTAGGCCTATGCAATATAGACACATGATCAAGGCAGAGACGAACATGCGGACACTTTTGCGCCAGGGCGAACACAACAAACCTATGCGGTGAGTGGCTTAGGCTGAATCTTGTTTGTCACAGCGGATACTATTGAGGTGATCAGCTCAGGGTAAAACAATGTGAAATAGGCAAAGAAACCATGATTTAAATCAAGCTTTGCAACAATTCCATAACAGCCTCAACAAGATGCAACTTTTAAGCATAACATCCAGCTCATGGAGGGATACATATGGCACATGGTCTCTTATCTTTTAAAAGGAACAGTGCATGTGTAGCGGGTGCCTCGCATTTTCCCGCTTCCGTGCCAGCCAACCGAGGATCTCACTAAAAAAATGACAACGTTTCTGCCAGCAGCTGTGGGGGAATTTCCCCCCTCCCTCTCCTCACTGTGCAGTGAGCGAGAGGAAGTCACAGACACTTTAGAACCCTCCCCAGTTTCTTATTTTCAGAAGAAACTAGCCAATCCAGGGAGGATTGAAGAGATGCCAAGATCTCTGGGATGTGTAGTTCCCAAAATAGGTGGATTCATTCTAATCACTGGGGACAGGACTACAAACCCCTGCATTTTTTGGCAAGGAAGCAGTGGCGGCCGGCCCATAGTGGGCGCCGGGGCGCCACACCCCCCCAAAAAAAAACATTAATAAAAAAAAAAAAAAATGCATTTTCAGCCACTAGAGGCACCGGACCTAGTGGTGGGTATGGGGGGGGGGTGGGGTTTTTGACCCCACGTGAGCTGAATAGAGGCGCCGATTGGCGGCCTTCTGGGGGAGTGTCAGGGCGCAGAGCAATGCGCCCTGACACTCCCCACTTTACTGAACTCCTGGCTGTGATTTGTCCAGACTCCAGCCTGGACCAAATCACAGGAGGACATCCCGGGACGGGCCTTTGGTCACGTGACACGTGGGGGCGGTGCACCGCCCCGGCATCACGTCCTTCTTGCCCGCCGTCGCAGAGAGAGGGGAGCCGCGTGAGGAGTCGAACGGACTCCACTGGATCCAGCCGGAGCCGCCCGAGGCAGTCTCGCACCGGCCGCCGGAAGAAACCGAGCTGACGGTGACCTGTCCTCTGACGCAAGGTGACCGGAGGACCGGAACGTTAGTCTCCGCGAAGGTAAGAGAAGGCACCGGGACCGGCTGCACTAGCGCTGGCAAGTGGCAATGGATGGAGCCATGGAGGATGGTGCTGGATGGTAGAGTGCTGCGGGAGGTGCATGCATGGCTGCACTGTACACAGTGCAGCCATGCATGCACCTCCTGCAGCACTCTACCATCCAGCACCATCCTCCATCCATTGCCACTTGCCAGCCCACTACTGTCTGCTTTGAAGGGGCATGTACGCTGGTCGCTACATTGAGGGGCATGTATGCTGGTCACCACATTGAAAGGGGGCCTGTACTGTGGGGTTTGTGCTAGGGGGCCTCTACTGTGGGGTTTGTGCTAGGGGGCCTCTACTGTGGGGTTTGTGCTAGGGGGCCTCTACTGTGGGGTTTGTGCCACTCAGTCAGTATATCCCATAATAGGGTGTCTCTCACAGTATATCCCATAATAGGGCCCCTGCTTCCTATTATGGAATATACTAGTACTGATGGACCCCTTAATATGTGATATATTGGGAGAATTTGTTCACGCAAGCAAAATACAGGGGACAAAATGGGTGGAGTCTATAAGGGGTGGGGTCAAAATAGAAGGGCGGGGTCTTGCGCCCCCCCATATTAAAACTTCACCAGCCGCCACTGCAAGGAAGGAATGAAGGACACCATCTTGTCTGCTGGCTGCTGGGGAGAATTCAGTTACCACGAGGCAGGGGAGAGACTGGACTTGGGGGGAGAGGTGTTGCCTCCCAGGTCAGTCAATTGCCGTGTTCCAGAGGTAAAGCCTGATTAAAAGGGGAATCCTGGGCGCCTGTCCAGACGCACCTGCATTAGCTGAGTGAAATCGCTCCAGTGTGAGGTAACCAATCGGGTTAGCAGAAGAGCCTGCCTGTTCCATGATATTAGTTTGGACCCTGACCGCAGGATTGGTGAGAGGGCACTTGCCCAACTGCAGGAAACAAGGACACTGCACACAGAGTTACTTTACTTTGCCCTCACTTGCCAGAACCTGGGTCTTGTTGAAGCCCTGTTAAGCATTCAGTGTCTGCCTTGCTATCCGGATACTGTCAGCATACCACAGTTACATTTTTTGCTAAGCAGGAGTTCTAAGTGCACCAATTAAAGTGGCTAGCCGAAGATACAAGGCCTCATCCTTCTTCCAAGGGACTGAAGGTTTTGGTGCCATACGGCACACACATACTCAGGGCTCTGTAAATGTAGTGTATGTGCAGGTTAGTCTGACTTGGGAGTTAAGTCACTAAGCACTGAATTAGGTACAGCGTTTGTAGTTGGGCCTGTGATGTCAGGGGAGAGAAGAGAGAAGTCTGACATAGGAGAAAGTCATTCTGCTCTCCTCCTGCCTGGACTCATAGTGCCAATTTAATCGGAGGTAACCCAGCTTGTGTTAAACTGTTATATTGCGATTCATTGTTTAACTCAGGGGTCTTCAAACTATGGCCCTCCAGTTGTTCAGGAACTACAATTCCCATCATGCCTAGTCATGTCTGCGAATGTCAGAGTTTTACAATGCATCATGGGACATGTAGTTCTGCAACAGCTGGAGGGCCGTAGTTTGAGGATCCCTGGTTTAACTGCTTGTCTCTGCTTCTGGGTAGTTCACGGATGTGGAATCCCCTAGAATCAGTCTGATACAATATATTGAGTTATATTGCGCTTAATCTCTGATTGCCAATTCACTCAACACACTATTGTCTGTTATTAGTTCAAAGAAAATGAGGTACTTCCGGTGTGGGAGGGGTTTTATAGGGGGGCATCAATTCCGATTGGTTGCCAGTGTCCTTCACCTAAAAAGGTGGCTATATAACCCATATGTTATGAATTATGGCCCCGTGATGTACTAAAATAAATCTGTATTTTTGCTAGAAAATAACTTCGAACCCCCAAACAAATATTTTTGTAGGAGGCCTTAGAGAATAAAATGGTGGGCTTTGCAAATTTTTATGTCACGCGGTTTTTGCACAGCAGTTTTTCTAAACGCAATTTTACACACCAACGCAGAAATGCATTTGAAAGAATTTCAATGCACACAGAGACAAGACCCACATTTTTGGTAAAATATAAAACAGTGTAAAGCGATAACAAACCTAATAGGCTTTAAATCTGCGCACGATTGTGAAATGGTGTCAAACTTTTGTATTTGAAAATCTCCATAGGGGATGATTTAAAAGCCTTTAATGGTTACCAGTTTAGAGTTACACATGAGTTCTGGTGCTAGAAGTATTGCTCTTGCTCCAACGTTAACGGCGATACCGCACGTGTGGTGCTATCACTGTTCACGTATGCGTACGGGACCGACGTGTGCGTTGGCCTTTGCACGCGAGCGCTTTAAATGTTTTATTTATTGGCTCGACAGGTACACTGACAGATGTTTTTGTGCACTTGTACACTGACAGATGTTGATTGGCCACCGGTGTGTACTGACAGATGTCACAATGGTACACTATTGCACTCTTGCAGATGTTTTGTGCACTAGTACAGATGTGATGGGGGCACTGTGACAGATGTGTATGGGAACGGGGACAGTGGTGCTTAATGTAGTATGGGGGGGGGGGGGTCAGGTCAGTGTTTCAGGCGGACCCGATCGGATGCTCCATGCAGCCCTATGGAGCAGCGATGTCAGCAGAGACCCGCTGCTATCCGATCCTGTCCATGTCAGGTGATCCGTTTTCATCCAATCTCCCATAGAGGAGAGCGGGGCTCCGACACCTCTGTCTCTATAAAGTAAGCAGAGAAAGAGCTGTCATCTGCCTGCTGATCGGCCTGCCTGATGGGCAGATTGATCCCCGCTGAGCAAAAAACAGAGTGAACCGCCGTGTGAAAGGGGCCTAAATTTTCCCAGAGGTCAAGTGGTTAAAGGACCATCCTGGCTGTTCAACAGTACTGGAACAAGGTTTTGGGGTTGGATGACAGTTGAAATTAAAAAAAAAAAAATTTCCTTTTAAAATTGGTCAAACACAGAAAAACCACCACAAAAATTTCAACCAAGGCATGAAGCAATTGTTATAATACAATTCTAGGGCTGCTTTGCCATTTTAGTCCTGGGAAGCTTAGAGTGATTAGGGCCTTTACAGATCTGTACACTGTGTGGCACGTGCCCATTTTCCTTTAGTGAGTTTTCATTTATAAATGGGCGAAAAAAATAAATAGTGCCAGCCAAATATTTCCCAGTGCACCACAAGGCAAAACGGTGTAATGAGGCAGGTGCATTTTTTTGCCATGTACATGCTTTGTGGCGCCATTGAAGATGACAATGCAAATTATACAGCGTTTCCATAGAACTGACAAATGTAGCCGTGATTGGACTACTATTATAAATATACAGATTTATCATTATTGTAATTGTTCCCGTGCCCCTTTAATGCCGATTGCAAATGGAATCGTCTTCTGGCAGGAAGTGGAAGATTGGGATTGTGGGAGCTGTAGAGAGCTGATCATTGTTTGGATAACCAAGGAAACTATCTTCCCAGGAGGCTAAAGGGGAGCGGAGCATCATGGGAGAAGATATAAAACCATCTGCTCCACAGCCTGAAAACTCTTGCTCCTGGGACCCATTGCATGCACATCAGCTTGCTGACAGCAGCCTAGTGCACAAGGTCTGACCCACTTGCAGAACTCAGCCTCGAGAAAGAGACAGAGAGAGAGAAAGACGGTTGGACATCCTGAGGTTGCAGAGCGCAGTCTGTTTTCGGACACCAAAGCATGGGAAATTACATTGCCTGTTCCAGAGGGCCCTCACGGACGGACATCCAAGTTGGAAAGGGTGCCTATGCTTGGCTCAGACTAAGTAGAACATCTCATCTTTACACTGACTGCAGACATTGCAACAGACATCAACTCTCTTAAGCCCCGTACACACGTACCGATAGTCGGCCGAACGATCGGCCGTCTTTTGTCCAAGGCTGTCCTGTCCGCTGAAAAGTGCAAAAGACTGCACACGAATTTTGTCGGCCAACAGCTGACTGCAGAAGTGATGTCATGTGATGGTTAACTTTGCTCGTCTTTTTTCTTTTCTGAGCATGCCCAGTCTTGCAAATCTGCTGTCGGTCAGCCGAAATCTGTACTGACTGGCGAACAATCGGCCGTTCTGGTGTTGGCCTACAAAAATTTTAATGCCTGCACGACAGATTCTGTTCGGCCGAAAATGCGTTGTCGGCTGTGGGAAGCTTCATACTAACAAGCCTACAATCGACGGCCGATCGGTCGGCGGCTGACAATCGCCACGTGTGTACGGGGCTTTAGGATTACAATAGAACATCTGATCCTCTTGCTATTTTAAACCACAGTGGAAATTATCTATGAGCTCCAACTGCCAGTGAAGAACATAGCATGCCCTTGCTAAAGGGAGGGACATTGATGCACACACACTAGTTCTTAAAGGGGACATGTTCTAGTTTGCCATATTGCTAAAAAGGTGACTGACAGTATAAATTATCCCAGAGATTTTTTTTAACTTGAGTATAGCATCATTATCTTATTGTGTTAGGAAATATTCGTTACACTTCTAGGATATAGAATGTTATTTACAATATTGTTTCCTGATATTATAACTCTGTTTTCTGTGTCAGTCTGTTAATTTGTACTGTGTTAGTGTAATTCTTAAAGGTGTACACACAATGTCTGAACCTAGAGTGTCAGGTGGGCTGGGCGGTTTACAGGGTCACAGTAGTGCTAAGAATGCCCATTAACCAGCAACCCCCAAGGGGGTAGTGCTACAGGATTTTTTGCCTCCCCCCTCTCCCCTGCCTTTACTGTAAAGCTGGGAGCCAGACCAGCTTCTAAAATCCTCTTCTCAGCTAGCTGTGCTGCTACTTTGTAAGAGACTTCTCAACCTGCTCAACCCTCCTTTCCTGGCAGCAGAGTAAAGGGACCAATCAGGGAACAGGAGAGCTAGCCAAGCAATATCAAGACTAATGCAGAGCACTGGCCCAAAACAGCATTTCTATAATGCAAGAATTGACTGAGTTAGAAATCCAAATAGACTCAGGAGCTGGAAGAGGACATTGGGCTGCTGCATTGCACACTGGGACATGTAGTCCCTTGTAGAGACTGCTGCATTCTGAAGGATTTCTGCAGATCCCAATAGATTGGGAGACACAAGGAGGAAAAAAAAGTTCTTGGGAAAGTTCATGGCTGGATTTCAGACCGCTCCTCTCAGCCAGATATAGAGGAGAACTTGGCACCAGACCAGAGAAGGAGTGGACATCCAGGCTAAAGGGCTCAGACACTCGCCTTCCAGTGTAGCAAATGCAGCAGCATCTTCAGCCACACAGTTCACTGAAGTTTAAGCCACTAATCTGGGAGGTGACCCTCCGCTGTCGGTACCTACAGCTGAAAAGCAGGATTAGTTAGGGTTGCCAACCCACTAAACACTCTGCCCCACAAAATCCAGCAAGATTCTGGTTAACTCAGGTGCCATCTGGTTCCATAGACCCTACCATACTTCGAAATGTGGCTAGACGAATATTTGTCATACTGTGGTGCCTTTTTGATAGAAAGCACATTTTAGGTTCTAGTTATAGTGAACTACCGTACTTAAGCAGCATTCCACATCATTGGTTCTGGATTACTCGGTTAGCTCAGGTTTACTTAACCCCTCCCTGCACTTGTTACTTGCCCCTTTTCATTACCATTAAGCCTTTTTTCAGTTATTCCAGAGCCCTTCCTTGTGTCCATACCATCTTTAACTGGGAGTATCTGGAAGCCACTCGTCCCCATTAGTGCACCACGAATGGGCCCCAACCATGCCATGCAGAAGAAAATATTTTTTAGATTATTCCTTACCTTTTCATATTAATTATAGGCTTTATCAATTTTTACCTTCAGGGAACACTGAAGTTTTGCAGACTTGAACCTAGCAAAGTCACTCCAAGGACTAAGGCAGCGTAGCCTCCGGAGTTTTATACTATTCGTTTTTGGCTGCCCTCAAAATTACTTTAGGTGACTCTGTTAAGAGTTTAAGCTGAATGGCAAAACCGGGTCTAGTTACTTGTAATAATCCTGTATTTTAAGTGTATTACTACCCTTGTTCTTCATTTCACCCTCTACCTGCCTTCACCCACTTTATTTAATAACAAAGTGGTTGTAAAGTCACATATATAAAATTACTTGTATGCCCTCAGTTTTGGGAACATCTTAAGTGTGGTTTTTTTTCGTTTTCAGAATTCTAAAGCTAAATGACTTCTTCGCCCAGCACTGCTGTGTAGTCACGTACCCCCCCCCCCTTCCCGTTCTAAGGGAGTATAGTGGAAGGGGCCAAGATGCCCCCGACATATGCAAGCTAGCAAAGGGAGGACACATGACCCACATAGGAGCTGGGCAAAGAAGGCATTTGGCTTAATAATATAAAAAAAAAAAAAAAAAAAAAAAACTTGGTACAGAATAGGTTTCCAAAACAGAGGCGATACAAGTAATATAGGTTTCCAAAACAGAGGATATAGATATAGATATAGTGTGTGTGTGTGTGTGTGTGTGTGTGTGTGTGTGTGTGTGTGTGTGTGTGTGTGTGTGTGTGTGTGTGTGTGTGTGTGTGTGTGTGTGTGTGTGTGTGTGTGTGTGTGTGTGTGTGTGTGTGTGTGTGTGTGTGTGTGTGTGTGTGTGTGTGTGTGTGTGTGTGTGTGTGTGTGTGTGTGTGTGTGTGTGTGTGTGTGTGTGTGTGTGTGTGTGTGTGTGTGTGTGTGTGTGTGTGTGTGTGTGTGTGTGTGTGTGTGTGTGTGTGTGTGTGTGTGTGTGTGTGTGTGTGTGTGTGTGTGTGTGTGTGTGTGTGTGTGTGTGTGTGTGTGTGTGTGTGTGTGTGTGTGTGTGTGTGTGTGTGTGTGTGTGTGTGTGTGTGTGTGTGTGTGTGTGTGTGTGTGTGTGTGTGTGTGTGTGTGTGTGTGTGTGTGTGTGTGTGTGTGTGTGTGTGTGTGTGTGTGTGTGTGTGTGTGTGTGTGTGTGTGTGTGTGTGTGTGTGTGTGTGTGTGTGTGTGTGTGTGTGTGTGTGTGTGTGTGTGTGTGTGTGTGTGTGTGTGTGTGTGTGTGTGTGTGTGTGTGTGTGTGTGTGTGTGTGTGTGTGTGTGTGTGTGTGTGTGTGTGTGTGTGTGTGTGTGTGTTACTTTTCAGCCACAAGGGAATAGATGCATGAGGGGAGGGGCAGAGTGGAGAGGAGATCCGCTCAGAGCACGGACTATGGAAATTACAGGGAGAGATGGAGTGGGAGATGCAGACTCTGAACACACAGCACGATGACGTAGGTACTTAATCTGACCACGCCATTGATCAGCAGCCATGATTAGAGTGGTATCAAAGGAACAGGAGCTTTTTTTTCTTAACTACTTTTGTAATTTGTTTTACGAACTCTTCTGGTGCTTGAGTTTTTGAAAAATCGCATTATAGCTAGGTACTCATGTCACTGTCTGTGATTCACCTGTGAAATGGAGTGTCTGGAGTGTCCGAGGGGCTGATCCAAGAATGTTGAGGCCAGAAACAGAGGTACCATCTTTACCAGTGGTGCCTTCAGAGGTAGCACTACATTTAGTTATACTTACTAAGTGAAAGGGCCCTAAAAGATTTAGAAACTTTTCCAGGAAGTTCTGCAGAGGTGTCAAATGTCAGATCTACAACTTGAAATTTGACCACGAGACATCACAATGCACTAAAACATGGAAGTCAACAGAAAGATTCAATTGAAGATGCTCATTCTGTACAAAAGCAAGGAATGATACTACAATGTAGACGAAAAAAAAAAAAAAAATTGACAACATTTTGAAAATCTTTGAGATCACAGGCTAACAAATGCAGTGGTTTTTGGAGTCTAAGGAAATCACCTGGATGCCAAGCTGGGTATCGGTTACGCCAGTCACTGAACTGAAGAAACATTTAGTGGTAAAAAAAAAAATTTAAATACCACTATCCAATGATCATAATTCTATTAAATGAAGTCACAAGCCGCAATTAAATCAGGGAGGTCCACATCACACTGATCTGTGGCTTTGAAATCACTCGGAAGTAGCGTGAATTCAAAGCCACACTGCTAGTTTTTTTCTGCAGCTTTGACATAGCACAGAAGTAGCACAATTTCAAAGCAGCAGAAATGTTCTGTCATTAGTCAAAAAGGAAGAAAATAAAAATAAAAATAAAAATCATCTCACACTACACTATAAATAGGTATCAACAATTGGCATCAGTGAGTACTTAAGAAAAAGTATCGATATCCAGGATCGGTGTAAAAAAAAAAAAAAAAACTGGTAGTCTATCCCTAGTCAAAAGTGCACAATATTGATGGAATCCAAAAATATTTTTGCTGAAATCTATTGTAAAATAGTACTGTATATGGCAAATATCTACTTTCTTCAATTTACCAACATAAAACATACAACTTAAAAGTGTGCCTTAACTCAAAAGTGAAGATTTTGCTACAATAGAGAAAATCTAGAAGTGTTAATTGAAGTGAGATTTGTTGATGTCACGGCTGTGCTGCTCATTGTTTCCTTATTTCAGTCTCCAGCATGAAAACCAAAGACCTGCCTTTCCCAAGATGGCTGCCTCAGCACAGAGGCAGTGCAGAACAAGGCTTAATAAAAATTCTTGATGGGACAACAAGCAAGCACCAACAATTGGTCAATGTCCTTTCCCTCCGCCTACCTTTTTGTGCACAGTTTCCAGAGTTCAGCTCCTCAAAGTTTTCCACTTTGGCACTAGAACCCCACTTTACAAAGCAGCCATAGTACGCCATGTTAGAACCAAGGTCTTACCTTTGAGTGCGTTGTCTTTGACTAAGAATTCTGCGATGTTGGGGATGCAGCTGTGTTACATGTCCAGGAACCCTAAGGTATAACAACTACAGTTAAAAAGTTCTTCCTGTAAGAGTATATACATTTTGTCAGAGAAGGAATTCCATCTCCAACAGTATCCAATTTTAAAAATACAAATTGTGTTGCACTATCAAATGAAGTTCCAGTGAATCAATAAAACACAACTACATAAAAAATAGTGCTTAAAGCCATAGTAAACTGCAGATTTTTTTTTTTTAAACCTGCAAAAAAAAAAAAAAAAAAAAAAAAAAAAAAAAAAAAAAGGTACAGGCATTATGTGCTAGTAAGCATCGCATACTAGCACATTTTGAAATGCTTCCCTTAGAACGAAGCCCTCCATCTTACCTGATGTGCCTTCCAGGTTAGCATCCTCCGGCTGTCTGATTGGCCAAGTGGCCGCGATGAAGTCACCCCATGCAGGAATCATGGCCTCAGCACAGGGCTCTGAAGGTACAGCAGGGGTATCCAGAGCATATGCGCCAGTTACGTTACCGGCTGCATGCATTGTGAATGTCTCCTAAACAGTAAAAAATTTCAGGAGGTACCCACAGGTAAGCCTTATAATGGGCTTCACTGTAGGTACAAGTTTTAAAAAGTACTTTACTACCATAAAAGACCATCAACATGTAAAATTAAATTCATAAATATCCAGAAACAATATATTGGCAAAGTGCACAGTGCAACGTCAGTCCAGATAAAGAATGCTCAGTGCTAAACCGTTCATAAAATGTATTTATGTGTCGTCCAAATCCTCCTGTGAAAAATGTACACCATATTACACTTGTGTGTGCACCCCATTCACAAACTGCTTACCAATAGGTAAGATCTCAAAGATGGAGGTCTGCTGCACTTTTTGAGAGAAATCCTTAATGGGATGGATGGATGGCACACTCTAGGACACAGGAACAGGGCTTCCAAAGCAATCCACAAGAGGTGCTCAAAAGGATACAAAGGTAAAAGTAGGAACTCTTAGAGTAGCAATCTAAAGCTTCACAATTAAGGTAAACAATTACACAAGGCAGGAAAACAAAGCATGTAGGCAGATAAGCAGTCCCTACTCTGGCGGGCATGATTAAGTCACCGCTGTAGCTCCAACCGACGTGTTTCCTCTCTTAGGACGTCATCCAGGGGCATAGGAGTATAGTCCTATACCACTGGTTGACATCCTGTCGAATGAAATGAGGCTGGTGGTGCTACAGAGGTGACAATCTTGGCCGCCAGGGTAGGGACCGTGTTCATCTGTGGAAAAAGTACTTTGTTTTACCTGCCTTGTATGAGAAGTTTTTTACTTTAATTGTGAAGTTTTAGATTACTCTAAGGAGTTTCTCCTTTACCTTTGTATCCTCTTGAGCTTGTTTTGTGTATTGCTTTGGAAGCCATGTTCCTATGTCCTGGCATCCATCCATCCCAGTGGGGATTTCTCCCAAAATGTGTAGCCAGACCTCCATCTTTAAAGGTTTACTTGTTGGTAAGCAGTTTGAGTGGAGTGAACACTCAGGTGTGAAGTGGAGTACCTTTACAAAGAGGGATTTGGGCAACACAAACATCCATTTTATTAATGGCTTTGCACGGAGCATTTTTTTATATCTGGACTGATGTTGCACTGTGCACTTTGCCAAAATATTTTCTCTGGATATCTATGAATAATTTATTTTCACATGTTGATTGTTGATTTTCACATGTTGATTGCACATGTTCACATGTTGCATTTAAGCACTATTTTTATCTAATGGGAGTTTAATTATTAATGCACTGACACTAAATTTGATAACACAATTGTTTTTTCCAATTTTTTAATGTATGTGGGTATACAGTGCATCCGGAAAGTATTCACAGCGCTTCACTTTATCCACATTTTTTTTATATTACAGCCTTACCCCAAAATGGAATAAATGTATTATTTTCCTCAAAATTCTACAAACAATACCCCATTTTGATAACATGAAAGAAGTTGATTTGAAACCTTTGCAAACTGAATAAAAACTAAAAAAAATGACATGTATATAATTATTCACAGCCTTTGTCATGACACTCAAAATTGGCTCGGGTGCATCCTGTTTCCACTGATCATCTCTGAGATGTTTCTACAACTTGACTTGAGTCCATCTGTGGTAAATTCAGTTTACTGGACATGATTTGAAAAAAGGCACACACCTGTCTATATAAAAAAGGTCCCACAGTTAACAGTGCATGTTCAGAGCACAAACCAAGCCATTAAGTCCAAGGAATTGTCTGTAGACCTCCGTGACAGGGTTGTCTTGAGGCACAGAAAAATTTCTGCAGCATTAAAAGTCACAATGAGCAAATTGACCTCCATAATCCGTGAATGGAAGAAGTTAGAAACCAGCAGGACTCTGGACTCTGACCTAGAGCAGTCAGGGAGGTGACCAAGAACCTGATGGTCATTCCGATAGAGCTCCAGGGTTTCTCTGTGGAAAGGAGAACCTTCCAGAAGAACCACCATCTCTACCATACAGGCCTGATTGATGGAGTGCTGCCGAGTGGCCAGATGAAAGCAACACCTCAGTAAAAAAGCAACACCTCAGTAAAAAGGCACATTACAGCCCACCTGGAGTTTACCAAAAAGGCACCTGAGGGACTCTCAGACCATGAGAAAAAAAATTCTCTGGTCTAATAAAAAGATTGAACTCTCTGGCCTGAATGGCAAGCATGTCTGGAGGAAATCAGGCACCGCTCATCACCTGGCAAAAACCATCACTACAGTGAAGCATGGTGGTGACAATACCATGCTGTGGGAATGTCTTCCACGGCAGGAATTGGGAGACTAAGTCAGGATCGAGGGAAATATGAATGCAGCAATGTAAAGAGACATCCTTGATGAAAACCTGCTCCAGAGCGCTCTGGACCTCAGACTGGGGTGAAGGTTATTAGATATACCCTTTTGGGGCTAAACAAAGTACAGGCAGACAGTCTGTTTCACTGAACGCTGCTTTTGTTCGGAGCAGGAACTCTATTACTTTTTGAGGCATAGACAAAACATGAACTCACAAATGTAATGTAATAGGCACACAGCAATGACATACAGTGGTTGTTGCTGATTAAATACAAACCTTGTATGCCAACACCCCCACTCAACAACTACTATCTATGTCAATCCCATTTCTGATCTAAGATCCACAAATCTGGTTCTAGCCAGTGGCTTTGTCAAAGCATCAGCAATCATTTTTTCCGACTCACAATACACAAGTACAATCACTTTCTGATCAACTAAGTCATGAATGTAATGATGTCTGACATCGATGTGCTTGGTTCTTCCATTAATTTTCTCACTTGTTGCAAGCCTGATTGTCCTCAAATAAGACGGTAGGTTCTGATGTTGCTTCTCCAAGATCCTTGAGTAATTGCTGTAACCACACAACTTCTTGACTGGCATAAGCTGCAGATATGTATTCAGCTTCTGTAGAGGACAATGCCACTGACATCTGTTTCTTGCTGGACCATGATATAGGACTGTCTCCCAATTTTAATAAGTAACCACTTGTGGATTTGCGTGTGCTGTGATCGCCTGCCCAATCGGAGTCCACATATCCCACGAGGTTTAAACCACCACTTGCTGATAGTTTCAAATTTAAGTCTTTTGTCTGTTTCAGATATCTCATAACTCTTTTGATCGCATTCCAGTCTCTTTGACGTGGTTTATCAACTCGCCTGCAAAGAAGAGACATGCTGGCTGCAATGTCTGGATGTGTAGTGGTTGCAATGTAGAGAAGTGCCCCCACTGCTTGTCTGTATTGTTCATTGGATGTGAGAAGATCATCTTCTCCTAACTTTGGATAGACTGTATCCATAGGTGTGCTTGCTCCTTTCGCCTCTGTCATGTTGAATTGCTGAAGAATAGATTCAATTTTTGCACTCTGATTCAACAGGAAACTTCCATCTTTCTCACGCTGGATGTCAATTCCAAGATAATATGTCACTTCACCTAGGTCTTTAGTTTCAAAGTGCTTGTTGAGTACTGCTGTTAACTTTGCAATTTCATTGTCGTTTTTGTGAGCAATGATCAGGTCATCTACATAAATTAGCAGATACATCCACTCAGTGTCTACTTGTTTAGCATATAGGCACGGATCAGCTTTGCTTCTTGTAAATCCTTCATTTAGTAGAACTTGATTAATCTTCAGGTTCCATGCTCGAGCTGATTGTTTAAGGCCATAAAGAGATTTATTCAACTTGCAGACAAGATGCTCTTGTCCCTTTTTTCAAATATCCTTCTGGCTGTGACATGTAAATTTCTTCTTCAATATCACCATTAAGAAAAGCTGTCTTAATATCGTGATGTTTCACAATCATTGTACGCATGGCAGCCACTGTCATTAGTGTTCTGAATGTACTTTGTTTAGCAACTGGAGCAAAAGTAGCATCATAGTCCTCACCGAACTTCTGTGAGTAACCTTTAGCAACCAGCCTTGCCTTGTACCGACAGACTTTCCCTTCAGAGTTACATTTGGTTTTAAAAACCCATTTACATCCTATGGCATGTTTACCTTGAGGTAGCTCTGAAAGTGTCCATGTCTGGAGATCTTTGAGTGATGTCATTTCTTCATCAGCGGCTTTATACCATACTTGTTTCTCATGCATTGGCAGTTTCTGCATCTCTTTCCATGAACCTGGTTCAGTTTGAACAGCTCTGCGAGCTATGTAAGATAAACGTTCAGCTGGAACACCTTTATTGATTCTGGTTGATTTTCTGACTGAAGGTATTTCTGGTTCAGTTTCAGGTTTTGATTCTTCTGCAGTTATTTCTATTTCTGTATCACTTTCCTTATTTTCTTGAGTGACTGATGTGGATTCTTTCTCAGTTTGAAAAGTTTGAGTCTGTTGTTCAAACTTTGAGCACACAGAACTTTCATCAATAATCACACTTCTGCTGACTGTTACTTTGTTCGTGTCTTGATGTAAAATCCTGTATCCTTTTTGAGATTCACTGTACCCCACAAGTACACCTTTTGCACATGCATCCCATTTTGTACGTTTTTCTTTTGGAATGTGTACATAGGCTTTACTTCCAAAAATTCTGATGTGTCTTAAATCTGGTTTCCTTTTGTTCCACAGTTCATATGGAGTTCTTATTGTTGCTTTTCCCGGCAAACGATTTTGAAGATAACATGCAGTTGTGATAGCTTCTCCCCAGTATGTAGTTGGCATATCAGCATCAAATAGCATGCTCCTCCCACTTTCACACAGTGTGCGGTTCATTCTCTCTGCAACCCCATTTTGCTCTGGGTTATATGGAACTGTTGTCTGGAACATAATTCCATGCTTCCTGAGAATGGCTTGTGTTTTACCACTTGTATATTCTGAGCCATTATCTGTTCGTAGTACTCTGGGCATTCCGCCAAAAATATTGTTTACTTGAGCGAGATACTCTTCTAATTTCTCTGGCACTTCATCTTTATTGTGAAGTAGAAATACTGTGGTATATCTGGAGTAATCATCAATGAAGGTCAGGAAGTACTTTTTCTTTCCTGGAGTCATAGTTTTCATTGGACCACAAAGATCTGAATGTATTAAGTCCAGAGGTTTTTAGGATTTGCTGTTGGTCTGCTTGGGAAAAGGTGTCCTTGCCATTTTTCCTTTAATACAGCTGGTACAAATCATTATGTGATCACATGGATTAATCTTCAATACCACTTGCATAGTTATTCTCAACTATTTTATTTATTGTATCAGAATTTCTGTGCCCCAATCGTCTGTGCCAAGTGTGGATGCTGTTTGAATGTTTATCCTCTCTGGCTTTTTTAACCATTTCACTGCAGTTCAGCTGATACAGTTCCATCTATGATTTTAGCCTTTGCAATCCCCTTTTGTTATGATACAACTGTCACCCTGAAATGTGACTACATTGCCTTGGTTAGTGAGTTTCTTTACTGACAAAAGGTTGCTTTCAAGATCTGGCACATACAGAACATTCCTCATATGGATCTTTTTAGTGATATCTGGAGAGATAGGACAGTATAGAAAGCCATCTCCTATTCCCACTGATTTCATGAATTGTCCATTAGCTGTAGTTATCCCTTCTGTTTTGCTTTCATCAAGCTGAGTGAAGAAACTTCAGTCATTTGTCATGTGACTTGTAGCACCCGAGTCCACACACCATGCTTGGACAGAGGTGACACCATTTTTGGATCCGAATGCATACTCCTTTGTTTCTATGACATTCTTAGCTTGTTGCAATGCACTTTGTTTTTGCATTCTAGCTTTCCAGATTCTACAATCTGCTTTTAGGGGTCCTGGTTTCTTGCACACAAAGCATTCCCGCTTTTCTAGCTGCACGTTACTGTGTTTATTTTTGATTTTTGTCTTTAAAGCTGTCTCTGAACACACACTCACATTACTCATGCTTTCAGTTTTGCGCTTGTATTCATCCACAAGCTTGCCTTTAAAATATTCCAGTGTCAGATCATCATCTGGACGTGCATCTAGTGCTGTGACAAGTGTCTCATAACTTTCAGGAAGTCCACTTAATAACAGCGCTGCAACATGGAAATCTTTTATCTCTTCTCCAATCCCTCTCAGTCTCTCCACCATGTCTAAGGTCTGTCTTATATAGTCCTGCATGTCCTGGTCTTTCTGTAGCTTAGTCTGATAGAGCTTTCTGATTAAATACAGTTTATTGCTGAGATTAACTCTTTCATGTGCTTTCTGTAACTCTTCCCACATGTCTTTAGCAGTCTGACAGTTACATATATGTATGATTTGATCATCATCTATGCACAGGGAGATTGTGCTCTGTGCTTTCTGATCTCTGTCTAACCACTCCTCTGTGGGCTGTGCAGGTCTTGATTCATTTATACATTTCCAAGTACCTTCTCTTATAAGCAGCATTTTCATCTTGAATTTCCAAGATTGGTAGTTCTGATTTGTCAGATTTGCAATGGAGAACTTTGCTGAGGGGATGGCAGCAGCCATTTCTGCTGTTTGTCTTTCTGTTGCTGTCTCCTGTACTCACTTGCTTTAGCTCACTGTATCTGGCTATATCCAGGGGTAATCTGTATTATATCCTGGGCTTCTGTAACATGTCCTGGGCCCATAACCTGTTAGATATAACCTTTTGGGGCTAAACAAAGTACAGGCAGACAGTCTGTTTCACTGAACGCTGCTTTTGTTCGGAGCAGGAACTCTTCTTTATTACTTGAGGCATAGACAAAACATGAACTCACAAATGTAACACTGCCATCTAGTGGTCATACAATGTAATAGGCACACAGCAATGACATACAGTGGTTGTTGCTGATTAAATACAAACCTTGTATGCTAACAAAGGTTCATCTTCCTACAGGACAACGACCCTAAGCACACAGCCAAGATAACAAAAGGAGTAATTACACGACAACTCTGTAAAAGTCCTTGAGTGGCCCAGACTTAGCAAATGGCTGAACCAAAGCTCCCCATCTAACCTGATG
The DNA here is from genome assembly GCF_965119305.1 of Pelophylax lessonae. Classification (NCBI taxonomy): domain Eukaryota; kingdom Metazoa; phylum Chordata; class Amphibia; order Anura; family Ranidae; genus Pelophylax; species Pelophylax lessonae. Next base: position 100,976,664 of record NC_138769.1, read on the forward strand.
AAGCTTGAAAGGTTATGCAAAGAAGAATGGGAGAAACTGCACGAAAATAGAGTGCCATGCTTGTAGCATTATACACCAAAAGACCTGAGGCTGTAATTGGTGCTTCAAAGTATAAAGGCTGTGAATACTTGTGTACATGTGATTTTTTTTATTTTTAATAAATTTGAAAAGATTTAAAAACAAACTTCTTTCACGATGTCATTATGAGGTATATTTTGTAGAATCTTGACGAAAATAACTTAAATCAATCATTTTTGGCATAACGGTGTAACAGAAAATGTGGAAAAAAAGTGAAGAGCTGTGAAAACCTTCCAGATGCAATGTATACTGAGTGCTGTCACCATCTAGTTTACTTCATTTTGTTTGATAGTTAATGTCTTGACCCTTAGCACAACCAATTCCTGCTTTTCAGTATCCAATTTTAATAAAAAAACAAAAAAAAAAAACAAACAGTTTGACCCAGATGTTCTGGCTTTTCCAGAAATACCTGAATTTGGGAGGATCAACATTGCCAAACACTTACCAGAAGCTTTAGAAACGTAAACATTAAAGGAAGTACGACTCAGAAATTTTACACAAGCAGGTGATCAAACAGACAGGGATTACATTATAAAGCAGAAAAGAAAGCTTTGCCAATGTTCTAATGCTCATTCATTGTCTGATGAGCATACACATAGGGAAGTGGCACAGGGAGCAACAAAGCTGTACAAAACAAGGGTCCCAGTTGCTGGCTAGATAGTGTGGTAATATTTTGGCTGGTGGCAAAAATGTTGACTTTACAAAAAACATTAATAAAATGATTTGAGCTAAGAGACGCGCAGACCTTCAATTTCTAGTGCTCACCCCCTCAAAGGGCCATTGAGAAAATGCCCAGGTCTCCCTTGCTACTAGAGGCTGCCTGCCACATGCTGTCCCAAGCACAAAGACACACAAGCCCAGTTTAAGGGATATCTTTTGTGGCGTTTATTTGCAGAAAACTTCAAAAAGTAGAGTGATAAGGATGCAGGGCACTCCAAAAGGATATTGGGAATCAAGAGGACAAACTTCTTAGCACTAATCCTAGAGCAGCAGGTCCACCTCAAAGTCCAAAACTCAGTTCCTACTCACATGTCCCAGGAGCAGATTGCTACCTAGCTTCCACATGACACTTGAGGAAGACAAAAAAAAAAACTTCTCCAGACCTAGACTCCCACAGCAATGCCCTCCAATAATTAAAAATCTTCCTTAGGCTCTTAGACCAACAGAAGCCAAGGTTCCAACTGCAACTTTTGCCTCACAATATTGGAACCCTCCTTGGAGAGGAAGGGTAACCTCTGCCCAGACCTCTCAAACCTTTATCCCCCCCCCCCCCCGCTCAACCTTCCGGACATGCCCTTCCAGGATTAGCCAAGGTGTGATAAAATTTCACAACTGAGCAATTACCCTCTGTGCTCTTATTTTCTAGACGCTTCCTCCAGAAACAAGCAGGAGCAAATCAAATCACCCACTGTAGGAAACCCTGACACGAGACAGAAAAAAAAAAAAATAAATAAAAAAAAAAAAAAAGTTTCTCTGACTACAGTAGAACCAAAAAACGAACATTTTGCCAAACCGCAGCAGGGTCCTTTATCTGGATAACACACAGAGGAATGGAGAGCCCCAGCTGCCTAACTGCTGCACCAGCCATAGCTGTTAGCCTACATTAATTCACACAATGAAATTATGCCACCCCCCAACTCGAAACACACATGTGGCTCTTCTGACATGAATACATAGTCATGGTCTTTGCCAAATTTTCACAACTGATATCTGAATCTGTAACATTGCTAAAAACTTGTTGCGGTCAGGATAGTTAAAGGGATTGAAAACTTACTTAAACCTCTGGAGCGCGTTGCCTAAGGGGCTAAAGAATGGAGACATGCTGGGACTGGGAGACATTGGCCCAAACTGCATCCTGACCATCTTCGGGGTCATTGGTCTTACAGGGGTGCTGATATTAGGAGACATTGGCCTGAAGGGAGTCTGGGACATAAAACCTGGAGACTAAAGAAAACAATAGTCTGCAAAAGAAAATGTTATCATTTCCATATTTCCATTACATCAGCCAAGACACAATCACTGCAGAGGCATTGGTTTCTTACTGCAAGATTGCTCTTCCTCACGACAAGATGGCAATCCTCCCACCAATGCACCACATGTGACCCATCTGCTCTAGAAGAATTTGAATATGTAAACCCAGCATTTCATATTCCAGATATGTGCCTACTGTACCATGTATGTGTATGAATAATTATCCAGTTCTCTTTGTATGGTTTCCTTGGTGTGAAATCCCTGGTGTCCTTGCCAGTCCTTCTGCTTTCCTAATAAAAATTGATCACACTAGTAGGAGAACACACCATGGTCAGTTCTCCAGTTGTGCTGTAACTCCGCCTGCTCTGCTCCAATGATCAGACTTGTCATTAACAACCCCCAGCACAGCCTTTGACTGGGAAGACCAGGGTGCTGCGGTTTCTCCTCATCTCTCTTTTACAGCTTAGAACAGAGGGAATGTGATCACTTCTTAAAAAAAAAAAAAAAAAAAAGGAAGAAGGGGGAAAGGGTATTAATGAATACCCACAAAAGTAAACAGTTACAAGCGCCTGCTTCAAATGTTATCTAGCTTAGCTCAACCCCAACTGCCACTTTTGCTGGATAGTTTGACCGGTTTCAGGAAGCATAGAATTAGTGGATCTACTAGCCAGATAAAAGGTCAACAAAAAATAAGGAAAAAAAAAAAAAAAAACTGTTGTGTTAAGATCGGTCACAGGCTAAAACATGTATTTCATTATTCTGCCCAGTCTTCACTCTAAGCAATTGCAACCAACAAACCTTCGGACAGGTTTCCTTAAAATAAAAAATAAAAAAGTCCCCATTTACGTGTCCTACTATCCCAAAAACAACAAGATGTGGTTTGTATGCAAGTTTTTTCCTTGGATAAAAAAAGAGAATATGTCTTTTTTGGGTCCTTTCTTACCTTCCTAGACCAATGTGAAAAGCAAGGAGACTACACTTGTATACAAAAAGAGCTGGTATATATGGAATTGAGGTGCGTCTCAGTCCCAAATAGTACAAACCCCAACACAAATCATAGCCCACAGGAATTTTGAAGAGACACAACCCACAAAAAATACAAAAATGTATTTGAAGTCGCATATGTCATCACATACATTTGTAAACCTATCATAATAAATGGTTACCAAAAAAATCTAACAGTAGAAAATAAATGAATAGAATACCTATCAATGTATAAATGTAGCACCCTCCAAGGTAGGTGCTAGGTAAAGTTATAGTGGGGCCTTGCCTGCTTATCAGCAGGGCCATATGATTCAGCTAGGCTGACATGTGCTCCCAGGTGTGCCTGTTGCGCTGGGGAGTCTCCCCACTGTATCCCAATGAGGGCTCTCATTGGGCAGTGGAGGAAACCTGGCCAATAGCATGCCAGGGCTTGTATCCATCCTGAAAGGGCAGATTCTGCCACACAGCATTCTGGGAAGGGGTAAAAAAGTCTGGGGCATGCATGTCAGATTGTCTTTGGCGGGAAGCAGAGTCCCGGGAGGGAGGCGACGGCTGTCTCTCCTTCTGTCAGAAGAAACGGGTGTCCCAGGTGGCTTGCCTGAGGGGATACCAGGCTGAGCTGAGCTGCAGAGAAGGATCCAGGGTGCTGAGGACCAGTGGAGCTTTTGGGGAAGAGTATCAGGAAAGCATTCCAAGTCATGAGTACTGCAAACTACCCCTGGGTTCTGCCTAGGAGAGGGGACCACTACGGAGAAGGTCAGAGGGATCCAGGAGCTAGCTAGCCAGTGTGGAAGTGTAGCAAAGGGGGTGCCAGAGTTATGCCCTGAAGAGTAAAGGGGGAGCCAGCGGTTGGGCCCTGAAGTGTTAAATTGAGAGTTGCAGCAGTAACTACAAGTGTATATAAAAAGGATTAGTAACCGCGCTAAAGGAAACAAATCAAACAGCAGCAACTTCAAGTGTGACCACACCCTAATAGATAATATGTAAATCAAGTCGCGCTAAATATAATTGATTGAGATATAAAGTCCACAAAAAGTCCAAAAAACATTGATGATAAATTCCAGGACCAAGCTCCCTTAAGGGTATATGCTTACCAAATTGAGGTAAGGAAAAGGCAGTCTCACTACGTGGAATCTTGTCACCTTGACAGTAGATCCAGGCCTCTATGATCAATTAACTCAGTGGTCGTTGGATCATGAAAGCAAATAAGAACCGCAATAGCGTAAAACCCAACACACAAGAATTATTTGTGACTGACACCACAGTGTTGATGGAATGATGGGTTTAAATGTGAAATAACCTCCACCAAAGTGAAATTTGATTCTGATGAAGTGGAAAACTAAATCATGCAAAGGGAACAAAAAGGGGGGGGGGGGATTAGTGATAAATACCCCTTAACAGAAAAAGTTAAGGGTTAACACCTATTAAATGATTATAGTGTGCATCGGCTGGAGTCGCCTCTTACCGAACAGAAATTAAATAGTAGCAAATGTGAAGGAAGACACTGGAAAGGATAATATCGTGCTATACCACCACCAGCTGGATTCGCCTCTTACCCTGTAAAGATAAAGGCTAGCCAAAGTGTGCCAAACAAAACCGATGTACCACTCAGGGGCCAGTATTAATTCACACCAGTGGGGGTCGCCTCTTACCGCATGGAGATTAAGTCCAAGCCTGTAGAGTACACCAAATATCCAAGGAGCCGACCCTTGATCACATATGAATGATATCCAAGCCTATGTGGTGAACGAACATTCAGGGAATCCGACCAATGGTCTGCAGTACTGGGTCCCAGGTGTTTCAAGTAGTGCGGTTGTTCACCAACATAAGAAGAGAAAGGCTCCCATAGCGTAAAACCATTAAAAGAATTTATTATATAAGCAAGTACACTTACAGAAAACCAGGAATGGGTGAGCAAAAGGTAGTTGCCGCCGGCCGGACGGCTCCGCTCGTCCACACTCTCCGGTCGCAATCCGATGACGTCAGTACGCCGTGCCCTTACTGTAACTACAAGTGGCTACCTGAGTCGGGGAGGACTGGAGGAAGCAGTGCAAAGGACTTTTGAGCTAACAGAAATGTCAGACGTCAGTTTCAGTTCAGTGACCTCAAGTCAGTGTTCACAAGCGCCAGTAAGAGTTGGTCGGCATTCAGCCAGCGCTAGAAGCAGTGGCGGCTGGTGCTCAATTTTTTTTCTTTGGGGGGGGGGGGGGGTGCAAACGGAAAAATCTAATAGGCATTGCTTTGCGGCAAAGAACGCTGTAAAAAAAAAAAAAAAAAGCGTGACTGAGGTCACAAAAGTGTGAAAGGGGCCTTCAATGCAGAGTGACCAGCGTGCCGTGCCCCCTTTCAATGCAGAGTGACCCACAGTCCCCCCGCGTCTACTCGAGTCCTCCCACCTCCTCCTCAGCCAATGGTATGAGTTCGCCTTTCGGCCAATCAGGAAGTGGGTTTTGGACACGCTTCCTGATTGGCCAGGAGGAGGATCCATGTGACCATTGCGAATTTTCATTCGCTATTGTCACAAAAATGGGTGGGCTAGGGCACAGTCAGGTCCACCCTTTTCTGAAGCCTATTAGAGCCTCTGGCTCTAATCAGGTGATTCAGAAAAAAAACCCCATTAAACTCCATGCGTCCGCATGTAGATTAGGGGGCCGAACGCACCAACCATCACTGGCTAGAAGGCATTTTTTCTCAAGTGTCCCATTTTTGTAACTAGTTGAGCCAGAGGAGTATCCCACTCATTCCCTTCTCCCATCCCCATATCAAATAAACAAAAAAACCAAAGATGCCGGACTGTTCGTTGTCTCAGTTCTCACACTTGGGCAACAAGCTTAAATGTGCTGTTGGTGTTAGCTGTAACCCTAGCAGACCCATCCCCAGCAACAATGCTGGAAATTCTGCTACATAAACATACCAGCAATTCTAGACAGTCTGTGCCATTAATATTTTGCTTTCTCAGGAGAAGCACAGATAAGAATCTAAAAACACAAAGATAAAGAAAAAAAAAATCCCACCTCGTACCCAGACTTACAATTAAGCTAATTGTCTGAACCTTCATGTATGGATAGCCTAGTAAATTTGGTCAAATGTTCACATGGCTCACAATGTCACACCGGACGAGGGACCCCCCTGGTCCACAAAATTTTTCTCCCCGGGAGTTGAGGGGAGGAAATCAAGCCAAAAGCAGGTAGCTGGTGCACTGTCTAGAAGTCTAGTCAGTAAAAGGGTTAAGGTGAGTGATAAAAAATATATATATGTCAACAAGATCCAAATATGTGCTCACATTGAAGAGTTCCCCTGTCCCAATTGACTGGGATTCGGTGCATGGAATAAAAGTAGCTAAAAAGCCATTCTGGTGAAGAAAACATGGTGCATGATAAGACAAAGAATGAGAAAAAGTGCATACAAAAAAAGACCAAAACCAAAGACTGCCGTTACAAAAAGTGTACATGATACATTCCAAACAAAGGTGCAAAAGTGCCATAGGAAAAATTTACAAAACCGTGCATGTGAAAATAGACGTCAAATATATATACACCTAGTGCATGTAAATCTAATCTGAATATTACCAGAAGGTCCTGGGATTGTGAGTAGCACATGTAGCATACCAAAGAAAGGAGGTGGCAACCCAGTGACTAAATAGCCCCTGCAATCAGCAAAAAAACCCCTCCTGCATCACAATGGCAGGAAACCACCATAGGGCTAACGGCAAGTAAGGAGGAGCAAAGAAAATGCCTTCCAGTGAAGCCATGGCCACTGGAACACAAATGGCTGCCAGGCAGTGCACAGCGTACGCATCAGACTGCGTCCGCCAGGAACACAGGGTAGAGGCGCATGCTTGGATTAGCGCATGACTAAGCCACTTGTCAGCAGCCAAGATCCAGAGCTGGAGCCACTATAGGTTAGGGGAAGACATGTGGGGCAGGAAACAGCTGGAAATGAATCAGGCTGCTGCCCCAGTCTACAGGGTCGGGTCCCCAGGCGAGCAATAATTGGCAAAACAGGCAAATGTGATACCAAGCCCTCCTGTCCCTAGGAGCAAAGCGGCAGGGGATATGCAGTCTCATGAGCAGCTGGGGACACCCCGAAGAGATAAAGAGAATGAAGAGGGGAAGGAAAGCCCTGATATTAGTCAATCATGAAGCCAGAAGGGCTTGAAACTCCCAGGGAAAAAAAAAAAAAAAAAAAAAAAAAAAATCAATAAATCATCAGATAGGTAGAAAAGGCTTAAATGATGTGGAATCATTCAATCCTGGAGCATTGCCCTTAGTGAATGTATCCACCATATTTCGCTCTGAATTATGCACCTATTCCAGTTCCCCCCCTCGCGGGTCCGGTGGAATATGTTCTAAATCAATAAATTGCACCTTGAAGGGGAGGTACTCATGAACCTGGGCTGCATGCCTTCCTAAAGGGGTATAAAGATCACCAATTTCAACTGCATATACATGGTCATAAATACGTCTCCAAAATTCTCTAAACATTTTCCCCACATAGTAGGCCCCACATTCACAGGTCATGAGGTACACCTTCAGTCTGGCAATTTACTAATTTTTTGGGGAAAAAAAACTTTTCCCATTAGGCAAAATAATATTTTTGTCAGTGTTAATGTATTTACAATATGCTCATCTACAACATTTACTTGTATCCTTCAAGGGGTTGGTTTTCAAATTACGTCCTGAGAAATAACAGTGAACTAGTTTGTCTTTAAGAGACAGAAGTCATCTGTCATCTAAATACCATAGTTGGTTTGTCTATAATTTGGAGATAACCAGATCCTGCGTCAATAGATACCAATGTCTTTGTAGGATACATTTTAACTGTATGTTGAGCATTAAACCGAGTAATACATTTTTTTTTGCTTTTTTGCAAACAATAAGGATTCTCTAGATTGAGTTTGTGTGTGATTATAAGCCCTAATAAAGCATTTCTTACTGTATCCTCTTTCCATTAGTCTGTCTCCTAGAAAATTAGATTCCTTCTCAAAAGTTTCATTATTGCTACAATTACATTTTAAAACAGAGGTATTGTCCATATGGAATGGACCGTATGAGTGGAGCTGGATGGGCACTTGTGGCATACAAAATAGTATTGCCTGCCGTAGGCTTAGGGTACAGGGCAATGAAGATATTGCCTTCATTGTCCTTCTGCACAGCGATATCCAGAAATTGAAACTTGTGTTTGATCATATGTCATTGTAAATTGTAGGTTCCAGCTGTTTGAATTAAATTTGGTCAAAAGTCAAGCAAGTAATGGTTTTTCATCTCCATCCCATTCTATTTCAGTTCCATGATCTCACAGACAGTCCATTGGTCTGTGGAGTTGTTTGGGGGCACCAGCTGCTTGCTTTTGGCTTAATTTCCTCCCCTCAACTCCCGGGGAGAAAAAATTGTGGACCACGGGGTCTCCTCGTCTGGGATGACATTCATTCTGAGCCATGTGAACAGTTGACCAAATGTACTAGGCTATCCATTATCCATTGGTTATACATGAAGGTTTGGATAGCAATGTTAATTTTAAGTCTGGGTACAAGGTGGGATTTTTTTTTTTCTAATTTATCTGTGTTTTTAGATGCTTATCTGTGCTTCCCCTGAGGAAGCGATTTTTGTAACTCAGAAATCACGTAGATATTAACGACACAGACTGTCTAGAATTGCTGGAATGTTTATACATTGATATGTATTCTATTCATGTACAATTCTACTGTTGGATATTTTTGGTAACCATTATGATAGGTTTTAAAATGTATGTATGTGATGTCATATGAGACTCCAAATACATTTTTGTATTTTTAATTTGTGGGTCGTGTCTCTCAAGTCCCATGGGCTATGATTGGTGTTGGCGTTTGCCCTTTTCTATACTCTAGAGCTTGGGTCTCCAAACTTCTAAGCAAAGGGTCAGTTTACGGTCCTTGACACTTCAGGGGTGCTGGACTGTAGACAATAGGAGTAAACAACACCTACGGCTTGGTTAGTGGGGGTAAAAAAAATGACTCAATACCCGTGGGCAGGACAAGTAATAGCAACCCATAATTGTGAGCAAGTAAGCCTCCCTCAGTTGGTATTCGTGGGGGGGGGGGGGGGGGAATCATGCCCCATCATCGGTATTCATGGGGGGGAATCATGTCCCATCATTGGTATTCGTGGGGGGGAATCATGCCCCAAGGGCCAGATATAGGCAAGCAAAGAGCCACAGCCAGCCTGCAGTTTGGAGGCTACTGCACTAAAGAAAAGTTGATGTAGATGTTTAGTATAACCAAAATGGTACACATCAACCTGACCCAGGGCATCTCAATTAGCAAAAAGCAGGTCACACATTACCAAGCTCAGCAGCAAATTAGAATGCACATAACCTACCTGATTGGGGGTGAATGGTGGACCTGTTCTTCTGGGAGGTGTGAATGGAAAAGGTGGGCGCATGCTGCGGGGCATCAGTGGAGACTGTTGGAACCAACTTAAGCTAGTAAATTTACTCAGAATACAAGATAAACCTCAGCTATAGAAAAATGATGTGCTTTGTGGTTTTCCAGTTGGCAAAAAAATAGACCATATAAAATGTAAATGCTCACGAATACAGTAAACTTAGTAATTATTGCACATTTCTCTACAACTCACTTTAAACTCTGGTGTTGAATTCCAGAAACCCAGCACTGCAATGCACCAGTGTCAGTCACTAAACCTCCTTGCTATGGATATACACTTTCAGCCCTAAATGCCACAGAAGATTTGAGGTAGAAGGAAAGGAGTGTGATGTTAAACCAACGTTTCTCAACTCCGGTCCTCAGGGCACACTAACAGGCCAGGTTTGCAAGAAAACTGAAATACATCACAGGTGAAATCATTGGCTGCTCAGTGATTGCACTATTCTAGTCTGCATTTCGCCAAGGTAATACTTAAAATCTGGCCTGTTAGTGTGCCTTGAGGACCGGAGTTGAGAAACACTGTGTTAAACCATTGGCTTATTTGCTACATCTATACCGCCTAAGGGACACCTTATAGGACACAGTATGTAGGCAAAACATACATCCCTACTGAGGTCCTGGTCACGCAGACCACAAAGAACTAATATACAGAAAAAAAAAAAAAAAAAAAGGGGATTGGTTAAACCAAAGAAGTTTTTTTTTTTTTTTTTTTTTTTTTTTTTTTAACCTCCATTTTTATTAGCCTTTTAAAATAACAAAATTACAGTAATATAGGAGGTTGGATAAAATGAAATGCAGCATAACACTTGATAATAAAAGTAAATTTTGTATAGGGATGACCCAAAAAAGAGGGATAACAGACTGCATGAGACACAGAGGGATTAGGTCTGAAAAGAGGGACAGGCCCTTCAAATGAGAGACTCTTGGGAGCTATGACTACATCTAATTATTTGTGCAGTTTAGCCCCATTATTTACACTATTTCAATATAAAGGCAGTAAATGTCCAAACCAAAACGAAGGCCCTGTTGAGACCTGAACATTTTTGATGCAGTGCTTGAAAAAGCCCTGCTTGCTGCTGCTTTGATATGGTTTCAGGGAAACGTGTTATTTAAGAGTTCCATGCTAATAGCATGTAAAATTAATCCAAACTGCACAAGACTTAAAGCATAAAAAACTGGAAAGATTTTTCCCGTAGTAAATTGCGATATGTACACAGCCTAAGCAAATTCAAGTGCAATCAGATCTTAAAACGAGTGGAGCTTATGGAATAGTGCAAGAAATTCAGAATCTTTTACCTGCCTATGAAACCGCGGTCGAAATGGCTTGGGGGACAGCCTACCCATCTCTGGACCCTTCAGCCTTGGTGAACACATATACCCACGATGCATAGGGGAGCCCAGGAACTCCAAGTTGGCTGGTGGCAAATATGGCGCCTTGTCCATCACTCTCACGATAGCCCTATCCTATATTATGTGACACAAGACAATTTGTTATAAAGACTTGAACAGAAACCCTTTAGGAGAGAAACACCAAGGCTGCCATTTCTGGGCTTTCGCCTGAAAAATGTATGCAGATAATTCCAACACCTCTCTGTCTTTTCTGATCTGCATGGTTTTAGTACGGAGGTCAATGAATCTGCATAATAGCTGGGCAGGTAGCATTTTCAGGAAAAGTCAGCATATCAGCCCGTGTATTTTGAGAAGGACAGATTAGCTTTATTTAAATATGCGAAAACCTTCTCAAAGATAAAAAAGGCATGGGGTCCATTTAAAAACATTTACAAGTTTTACACCTTTTTTCAGGATTAAAACCAATAAAAAAAAAAGTGAACCTTGGGTGAATGTTGTATAAATCTTGTTAGAAAAACCATAAGACTTTGGTTATAGCGCTTACCTCTTACATAATCTAATTGCATACTGCTTTATAATAAACCTGGACTACCCATGCTGATACCAATTGGTCTTAAAGGAATTCCATCTCTACTCCACCATTGTTCTCCATGTCATGTAAACTGCTTTTTTTTTTTTTTTTTTGTTACAGGTTCTAAAAATGGTGGATTGTTTGTTGCAACTTTGGGAGGATGTTAGAAGATAACCATTCAACATGTATTAAGAGAAATCAGAGAAATCTATCAGCTCCTCTTGAAAGGTTTGACACTACTATTTTGGTGAAAAAGATGGTTATGTAGCAAACAGTAGGCCCTAGGCAAAGTTTTAAAACTGCAATATTCAGTGTACAGAATTTAGAGGTGGCCTCTGGGAAAAATTGTAACTCTCCAGAGCATGCATTAGTGGACTGCTATGCAAAACTGAAGATCGTGCACACTGCCTCAACCTGTGCAGAGATTTTTTGAGTGCATGGGGCATCAACCTAAATTGCAGAAAAAAATGAATCACCACCACTGGGATTGGGTAACTCGTGTTATCCCTTTAAACAAAGGGTATCTGCCACCACATTTTTTTTTTAAAATGGAAACATGCACAGTTCCCACTACCTACTGTAGCAATTCTGAACTTTAAGAAATATCTGTGCATGGTGGCAAGTCTCAGATAGGAATGAGTTTGTACTTCCTTCAAAGAGGAAATGCAGCAAGTTCTTTGGATTTCTGTTTTAGAGCAGTTAGAGGATAAACAAAAAAAAAAAAAAAAATGAAAAAAAAAAAGTACTTCAATTCACTTCGTCTTGGTTCTTCTGCTGATTTAAATTCACTCAAAGTCTGATTCACTGGCCCTCAAATCAGTTGACATTCTTGCATGGTTTTGATGGAAATTGTGAGCCATTAGCTGCCAAATGCAGATGCTTTTGGTGGACCCTCTAGAGCAGGGGGGTCTCCAAACTTTCTAAACAAAGGGCCAGTTTAGTGTCCTTCAGACTCTCTGGGGGCAAGAATGTGACCAGTGGGAGTAGAAAATGCATTGGCGTCAATGGGAGTATGCAATGCTTCATCATTAGTGTTAATAGAAGGAATAGTGCCAATTGTTGGCATCAGGATTAGTGCCCTATTATTGGTGTCAGTGGGAGGAATGATGCTCCATTGTGGATGTTAGTCTGAGGAAAAGTCCCTTGTTTTAGGAGAAAGAATAGTGCAAATCAATATTAAGGGAAGAAATAGTGCCCCATCATTGGCGTCGAGGAAGGAACGGTGACCCATTGTTGGTGCTCATGGGCTGGATAAAGGCCTGCAAATGCCCCTTGCCACAGTTAGGAGAACACTGCTCTAGAGGGTGTCACTGAGTCAATCCTCACCTAATCAAGAAACTGAGGGGTGGGAGGTAGAAGTGCTGAAATGTTAGGGTCCACTGAAATCTTTTCTCAGTGCCAGTTTTCTAACTAATAATATTTCCAGATGACCATACAATCAGACAACCGATATATTAAATAAATGCAATGAAGTCACAACATGATTGATATCAAACAGGATATTGAGCTTATGTCCATTCTCTAAGAGATAAAATGTGCTTAATCCAACTGCTGTACATTTAATGCACAGATTTGTTTGGTATGAAGCTGATTATTTTGGTTTAAAAGAATTAGGACCAATTCATATCAATTTTTCCGAAATCTATTTTTTAAACCCTTTTTTTTTTTTTTTTATTTTTAAACCCCACACGCAGAGGTTAAATCCCCAAGAGCTTTTAGTTTATACTGGCTTTTTAATAATCCCAAATGCCATCATTTATGTGGGCAGGTGCTTGGTAAAGAATGGGGAGTGAGAAAAACACTGGCTGCAGCTGCTCTTTGTAGCTGCTGCCCTGTGGTGCTAAACTTGTAACAGCTAGATCAGCAAGAGCGAGCTGCTGGACAGGAAGAGTTCAATAAACTGTCAGGCAGCACTGTACAAACTGTAGTCCAGAGGAGAGAGACTTTAATGTAATCAAGATATTTTGAACAGTATTTCTCAGAGAATTGCCAGGAAAAGGGCTGCATGGTTTCAGGCTGTACAGGACACAGCTTCCTCTTGCCATGAGGGAGCACAGAGTGCGCACATTGCTATCCAGTGGGTATCAATACTGTTGCATAATGCTGTCCAGAGTGGGATTCAGAGTCCAGGTGTGCCAACAGCCAGAGTCACCTGGGTGCAGAGCAGAAAGTGGACTAGTTGCTGTGTATGATCAGACGGTGAGCTGCAATATCACTGGAACTGGTGAGCTGCTGCTGTGGGGATTTGCCATCTGCTGCTAGAAAGACTGAACCGTTTAAGTAAACGACCACACAGCCATCTAGTATCCTTATTGCTGCCTGCAGGCTTGACTGGGCCCCAACACTAGCTGGCTCAAATTATAACTAAAGGACTAAAAACTGCCCCTTTACAGCTGCTACACAGAGACCTTTCCTACTGCTTATGCCAAGAGGTACCTCTCAGAAGACATTGCACCATATCCTAGCCATTCTCCTAGAATGCATCCTAGACAAGTTATAGTATTATTCACTTTGCAGTTAATGCTTATATGCATTGTTTATTGCGGACTTTCCTGAGTCATGAGTTAATCTCAGTCTACCGCTACATTTATAAAAAGGCAGATAAATAATTTAGTGCAGTAAAACACTTTTGGTAGTTTGTGTGCTTTTTTCATATATAGAGAACTATACATTGGACCACAAATAGGGACAGCTGTCATAATAAAGATATGTGCTTCTAAAAAGGAGGGACAATCCCTCCAAAACAAAAAGGGACAGTCGGAAGATGTGGTAATAGAGATGTTCACTTGTACAAAAAAGTGCTGAAAGCACCAAAACACCATAAACAAAAGCACCAAAAGCACCAAGACAACAAAACACCATATTTGGCCATGTTAAGCCCTTTTCTTCTGCCTAGATCTCCAGAGTTAATTCGAATGGTGCGATTCCATAGGACAGCCAACTTCACCATCGTCTGTGTAATACATTAGGTCATTATAATTGTCGTTTTATCCAGGAGTATATTAAAAAATAAGCAATAACCAGATGAAAAGGCAGACCGCTTTTCCTGTAGTTTGGCCCTGATAAGCCCAAACAAAGGCATTCAACAAATTTTGGCATGTCAAAAGTTCAATGTTTCAGTGCAAGGTATACCTCTAGTATTTGTCCAGCAGGTGTCCCTCTTACTTTAGGGGAGCCCATCCAAGTACTCGAATCCATTGTGGACTGCAAGAAAAATCGAGTTTATCGATCACATAATTAGACAATGAAAAAAAAACACTTTTTTATTACCATTAATGGAGCTGAAATTAAAAATTTCAGTTAAAGCAGAATTAAAAGTGTACCCAATCACCACAAACTGAACATTGCAATTTAAATAATTTTTAAACTAAGCAAACCCACCCATCCAAGTCTTCACCCCCTAGCATTTCCAGCCATGGCCATCTTGAGAAAGGGCAGATGGTTCTGGAATTCATCTGCCCTTAGCTCAGACATGCATGCAAGAGGGTGTGCTTAGTTGAGAAATCCCCTCTTCCCAATAATAAAAAAAATGTCCATGAAGACTCATGGGATGTGTGACATCATTTTGGCCAAGGCCAGAAAACAGGAACAAAAAAAAAAAAAAAAAATGTGTGTGTATATATATATATATATATATATATATATATATATATATATATATATATATATATATATATATATATATATATATATAGTGTTCCTATAATCAAATATGCCCCATCCCATTTACTAATGCTAGCGGCATAAGGATTAAACATAGTTCATGTTACATGATAGGGAGTGGAGTTCTGCTTTAAGCCAGCTGACAGAATACGCAAGTCAAGTCTCAGCTTACGCTAAATAAAAGCTAAAGTGTAAGGGTGGCTATACGCCCATACGTCTGTTCAGTCTGCAGACTGAATTAATGACATCTAAAAAGGATTCCTCCATCCCCAACAAACCGCGCATATGGACAAATCTCTCACTGCACCCATAGTAGTCCAAGAGCCAACTCTCAAAATGCCTAAATGCCTGCATCTGGTTGGATGCAGGTACTGTTCAGCCAACAATTTTCGACTCTGTTCCTTCGTTTTTTTTTCAATTAAAGAATGGAGCAGCAATGGTGCTAACAAGGCAACCCACTAGTTGTATTTTGGTCACTTTATTATTAGGAGCTGCAAGAGATTTGTTTAGCAACCTCTTTGAGAATGGCTGACGCCCAAGGCCAGTCAACCCACTTCCATTGAGCCAAGTTAGGAATGAGAGCCATGCAAAGACTTCTAGGTCTCTGCAGTATTAGAACACATCCACTGCTGGAGGACAAGGACCCATTTTGCCACAAAAACAAACCTGTTGAGGATTTGGGAGGGAAGGGGGGGGGGGGGTAATGGGCTTTTTAAACAAACAAGGGTCCCAGACTTGGAAACTGATTCCACTCACCCCTCAAGTTCTTCCCATTTATCATGTAGGGCCAATTCACACCACACCACATGCAGTCCAGTGCATTATTTTTTCCTGCATCAAAAAATGCATGGATAGCAAGTTATATGGTTTTTAATGGCGTAGTTCACACCTGTGTGGTCAGTTCCAGTGCAAAAAAAAAATGCACTGGACAGCATCAAAAACGTGCACACAGCAAAGCATCCAGAGTGCATATGGACTATGTTTCTATGGCGTGAACAGGCCCTTAATGTTATTAGTGTCTGCAATGAAAAATAGGGACTGAGGAGGGGATGATGTCCAGATCTTTAACAGAAAAAGTTAAATATTCCATGTTTTACTATGGTCTCCAGATTGCTTGACTGTCAGCATATGATTTTTATTGAAGGTCATAGGTGTGCGCAGGGGGTGTGCCTGGGCACACCCTAATCACTACATGCAGTGCCAATTGCGCCTACAGTTCGGGCTTTCCCCCACAGTGCTGCTGGCTTCCCTATCCGCGGCTGCTGTGGGGAATGTTTCAGGATGGCGAGTGGGGGGGGGAGGGGGCTAGTAAATATGTCATTTATTTGCACCTTCCTTTTCTAAATGAACACTCTCACTCACTGTGTTCATTCATAGCTGAACCACAGCAAAACTGTGCTTCAGTTTGTGAATGAACAGGAAGCCTCCCAGCACAGAGCACTTCCCATTCATACACTGTCCAGTGCAGCTGAGGATGCAGATAAATGGAATGTGTGTTTGAGCTTTTGGGTGCACACCCTAATGCAATAGGCTGCGCACACCTACTTTGAAGGTTAATTAAATTATTCCATCGAACACAAACTACAGCAGATTTAATAAGTTAAAGTGCTTAAAATACCTTGTGCAATATGGCTCAAACATGAGCAATATAAATATTAAAGTGCTTACGTGTACAATAAACTAAAAAATTCCATCAAATACATAGAATAATAAAGTCCTTCTCAATGAAGTGTGAATTGTGGTAAAATAATGTGCAGTATTAGTAACAGTCCTTTTGAAATAGATGTGGAGATATAAGAAGAAAGTACAAGAGATGTCCAGGCACCCAGAGAAAGGTCACACCACCCTATGTGACAAATGGGATGCTTGCCGGAAGCTTGTGACACCAAGGTGGTGGTCAATACAAGCCTTAGTTGTTATAATTCTCCAAGTCGTTCACTACCGACTCCAACCTCGGTCATACATTTTTATTTAAGCCTCACAAAAAATAAAAAAACGTTCATGGCTCCTGATGTCATATGTGATGAAACGAGTAGGGAAGAGCAAGGACATATAACGTACCACGCATGGCCATTTGGAATCTGGTGACTGGAGTCATCTTCTCCTTGATACCTGCTTGGTATCTGCTTGATTGCTGCTAACATTTTCAATGAACATTTTTAAATGTTTAAAACGTGGTTTAGCTATGATCGGCTTTTCCATTCCATCCTTCTGTTTTAACGGGGCGAGACTAGCAGGCTGGGCTGGAAATCGCGGACCTTGCTCTGCTCTCAGGATTAAAAAAAAAAAAAAAAAAGTGGAGGATTGGGTTTACCTTTTTGGGGGTCATAAGCTTCCAGTAAGCCTCCCATTTGTCACAAATGGTGGTGTGACCTTTTTTTAAGGACATCTTTCTTTTGATGACATCTCTTTCAAAAGGACTGTTACTCTACTACTGCACATTATTTTACTTGAAACAACTATTTACACTTCAATTCAAAGGACTATTAATTGTTATCTGTATTCGATGGAATTTTAAAATGTATTATACAAAATAGCACTTTAATTTTTTAATATATAGGTTGCTCATATGAGAACCATATTGCACAAGGTATTTTGAGCACTTAAAATTCCTATTTTGTCCTATTGCGATACTTTTACCAGAGTATTGTGCCAGCAGCTCCCCCCCCCATTATGCCTTAGCGCGAAAGTGCTCTTTTTTTGTCATTACTCATATTGAATTGCCAGTTTGGAAGAGTCTTCTCCAAGCATACACAAAAAAAACAAAAAAAAAAAAAACACACAAGTTTACCAAATCGTAGTCTGTATCAAACTCTGTCCAGGTAGAGCCAAATCCACTATCAACAACAGCGCTGTCCAAACTCTGAAAGACAAAAGGAATATGAGTATTACTGGTTTAGTCTAGTGACAGAAGAAATTTAAACTCCAACTGAACCCTCTGTATATATTACTGTAACAAGGGCAGGATGCAAATATAGCAATAAACTGCTCGTTTAGGTTTTGAAAAAAACTTGCATAACACTTTTTGCTTTTACTTCTAACTACTGTTTTTCAAATTCCTGGAGTGAGGCATTGGTAATGTAACCATGGCCTCACAGATGCATCCTGGGAAGGCTACATCACCAGTGCCTTCTCTATCACATGACATGCAGTGTTACATGTCCAGGAAGAAGACCTAGAGTTTGAGAAAAAAAAAAAAAAGAAGGTCTTATTCACCCTTAGCGAAAATAGAATAGGAAAGAAAAATATATGCAAAAAAAAAAAAAAGAAAAGCCTGTTCTTTAAACTATAAGCATTTGTAGACTGCCATTACTAAACCTCTCTTTTTCTGCAATTTTTGATATTTACCACTATTTTTTCCCTTTGACTAAAATGCAAAATCACTATACATTACCCTAAATGGTTTCCCTGTGAATTTAGCTTTTAAAAAAAAGGTGACCATAGATAGTGGAAGTGTAGGCAGAGCAGTATTTATATACAGTCCCTTGCGAAAGTATTCGCCCCCCCCCCCCCTTGAACTTTGCGACCTTTTGCCACATTTCAGGCTTCAAACCTAAGGCTCGGGTCACACTATTGCGATGCGGGAAGGCTGCGAATTCGCAGCCTTTTCCCGCATCGCACACGCACCCCCGGCAGTTCACACTGCCATATGCGATACGCTGGGGGTGTCAATGTAATCTTAACGACACCCCCAGTTTGATCGCATATCGCAGTGCGATCGTGCAGTTCGCACAGGATGGGATCGCACAAGTGTGAACCGCTGTGCGATCCGATCCTGATGCGGCTGCAAAAATGCCTCCTGTGCGTGTTTGCACCGGGTGCGATGCGAATTTAGCCATACAAACTGTATGGCTAAACTCGCACCGCACAGCTGATCGCATGTAATGTCGGAGCAGTGCGCTCCGACATTACATGCGAACCCGGCACTCGCATGAGTGTGAACCGGGTCTAAAGATATAAAAAAACTGTAATTTTTTGTTTAGAATCAACAAGTGGGATACAATCATGAAGTGGAACAAAATTTATTGGATATTTCAAACTTTAACAAAATAAAAAACTGAAAAATTGGGCGTGCAAAATTATTCAGCCCCCTTACGTTAAATACTTTGTAGCGCCACCTTTTGCTGCGATTACAGCTGTAAGTCGCTTGGGGTATGTCTATCGGTTTTACATATCGAGAGACTGAAATCTTTGCCCATTCCTCCTTGCAAAACAGCTCGAGCTCAGTGAGGTTGGATGAGGTTGGATGGAGAGCGTTTGTGAACAGCAGTTTTCAGTTCTTTCCACAGATTCTCGATTGGATTCAGGTCTGGACTTTGACTTGGCCATTCTAACACCTGGATATGTTTATTTGTGAACCATTCCATTGTAGATTTTGCTTCATGTTTTGGATCATTGTCTTGTTGGAAGACAAATCTCCTTCCCAGTCTCAGGTCTTTTGCAAACTCCCATCAGGTTTTCTTCCAGAATGGTCCCTGCTGAAGAAAAGCAGGCCCAAACCATGATGCTGCCACCACCATGTTTGACAGTGGGGATGGTGTGTTCAGGGTGATGAGCTGTGTTGCTTTTATGCCAAACATAACGTTTTGCATTGTTGCCAAAAAGTTTGATTTTGATTTTATCTGACCAGAGCACCTTCTTCCACATGTTTGGTGTGTCTCCCAGGTGGCTTGTGGCAAACTTTAAACGACACTTTTTATGGATGTCGTTAAGAAATGGCTTTCTTCTTGCCACTCTTCCATAAAGGCCAGATTTGTACAGTATATGACTGATTGCTGTCCTATGGACAGAGTCTCCCACCTCAGCTGTAGATCTCTGCAGTTCATCCAGAGTGATCATGGGCCTCTTGGCTGCATCTCTGATCAGTCTTCTCCTTGTATGAGCTGAAAGTTCAGAGGGACGGCCAGGTCTTCGTAGATTTGCAGTGGTCTGATACTCCTTCCATTTCAATATTATCACTTGCACAGTGCTCCTTGGGATGTTTAAAGCAGTGTTAATTTTGGCAGCAAATTTCAATTTAGTTTTAGTCTTAAAATGGCATTTTAGTTTTAGTCCCATTTTAGTCTTCTGCAAGTGTTTTAGTTTTAGTCGTATTTAGTCGACTTAAACTCCAGTACATTTTAGTCGACTAAAACATCTTACATTTTAGTTGACTAAAACGTCCTACATTTTAGTCATCTAAATGGTCATGGTCAGGTCAGAGAGGAGGCCTGTAATGCTGCTGCCTGCAGTCAGTGCAGTGAGTGCACACAGTGCTGCTCAGAGTGCTGGATGGGGGTCTCAGGTTTAAGGATGGTCTCTGGTCTGACCCTGAACTGAAGTTGTTGAACAGGATGGGCCGGGCGGGCCTCAGCGGCCTATATGCACGCACACAGTCCTGGATGGATGGCGGAATCGGATGCCAGTGGTGACTGGTGAGTGGTCTGAGGGGACTCAGGGAGGCAGTAATAGCTGGCCTGGCTGTTAACCTCACAGTGGGTGCTCTGCTCTGGATGTAGTGGTGGCCGGGTGCCAGTGCCGTGTGATGAGTCGGGCCTTGCGCGTCTGGCTGTAGTGCTGCAGCTGCAGGGCTCTGGTGAGGTCAGGTGACTGGTCTCGAGTCAACTCTTGTAGTAGTCCACTCCTCACGTCGGACGTCACGGGGCATGCGTCGCCAGACGCCACACAGGCGGAGCTCCGTGAAAACATCCCTGCGTCACATTCTCATTTAGTTTTAGTTCGTTAACGAAAACGGATTTGATTTTCGTCATAGTTGTCGTCATTTGACGAAAATGTGCTATACTTTGCGTCTCGTTTTTGTCAGTTGAAAAATGCCGGTGACGAAAACGTTTTCGTTGACGAAATGAACACTGCTGTAAAATCCATTGGCTGTAATGTCATTGCACATATTACCTGAATATATTACCAACATTAAATATTAGGGAAAAATAGAAGAAAAGCCTTTTTCTTAATTGTTTAGTTTTCAGCAGCTTAGTCGATACTCCTTACTTATGCGTATGCGGTGGTGCAATACATGTTTAAACTTTAATGTGCTATTATTACATGCTCTGGATGGAATTGTGTTGCCGATATAGAAATGGGCAGCAGTGGAGTGTTAATTTTGATTGTCAATTTTTTATTTAGTTTTAGTTATAATCTTATGACTAAAATGCCATTTTAGTTTTAGTCGTATTTTAGTCATCTGAATTGTTTTAGTCGACTAAAATTGTTTTAATTTAGTCGACGAAAACGTTTTAGTCTACGAAATTAACACTGGTTTAAAGCTTGGGAAATCTTTTTGTATCCAAATCCGGCTTTAAACTTCTCCACAACAGTATCTCGGACCTGCCTGGTGTGTTCCTTGTTCTTCATGATGCTCTCTGCGCTTTAAACGGACCTCTGAGACTATCACAGTGCAGGTGCATTTATACAGAGACTTGATTACACACAGGTGGATTCTATTTATCATTAGTCATTTAGGTCAACATTGGATCATGCAGAGATCCTCACTGAACATCTGGAGAGAGTTTAATGCACTGAAAGTAAAGGGGCTGAATAATTTTGCACGCCCAATTTTTCAGTTTTTTTATTTGCTAACAAAGTTTGAGATATCCAATAAATTTCGTTCCACTTCATGATTGTGTCCCACTTGTTGATTCTTCACAAAAAATTACAGTTTTATATCTATGTTTGAAGCCTGAAATGTGGCAAAAGGTTGCAAAGTTCAAGGGGGCCGAAAACTTTCGCAAGGCACTGTAGGTTAAAGAGGAATCCTCTAGCAGTGAATAGCAGCTTAGAGGTGCGTGAAATCAGGCCAATTTGCGGAAACATGACAAATGCGAAGAATTATGTTATCGCAGCATAGTAAAATATATAATACAGCAATAATAAACAAATTCTGGAATATGCACATATTACCTCTAGAGCTGGCTGGCCATGAAAGGCTTTCATCACCGCTGGATCTCCAAAGTCAGAATCATCTATTCTTGTACTTTCTGCTCGGTTCCCCATGTCTACAGAAAGGTCAACTTCTTTCAGGGATTCTGTGACAGTTTCCACCTCTTGATTTGAGGTCTCTAAATCTTCTACCAGCTCTGCCTGTATTTCTGGAGGCTCTTTGTCTTTACAAATCAGCTCAGGTTTTTGATCTGCCTTTTTGCTTTGGTTCTCCTCTTTAGCACCTTCATCTTCAGAATCTTCATGATCTTAAACAAGTTAATCTTGTTAGTTCTACATAAAGTATTGAAAAAGCTGCTTTATTGAACATTGGTTCCTATACTACTGCTCAAAGTGATAAAAAAAAAAAAAAAAAAGCCTGGTATACTTCCCTGTAAACCATGTAATGGTTTTCCACATGGAGTCCCAATCCTCCTCTTCTCGGGTCCCCCACCAGCACTCCTTGCTCCACCCTCTTAAGCAATGCCTCCAATAGCAAGCCGCTTGCTATGGCGGCACTGGTGCGTGCTTGATCCCAAGCCGTGGCTTGGCCTGCCCTCTTCTCTCTCCTAATTGGCTGTAATTGACAGCAGTGGGAGCCACTGGCTCCAGCTGCTGTGTCCCTCAATAAGGAGAGAAATACCTGGGACAGCTGAGGCTCCAATGCACATGGCTGAATCAAGAGGGGTCTCAGGTGAGTATTAGGGGCAGCAGCACACAGAAGGTTTTCTACCTTCATGTATAGAAAGCATAAAAAAGGTTTTCAAAAAAAAAAAAAAAAAAAAAAAAACACACACCTTCATAATGTAGCACTCTCCCCGTAGGGCTTGCTGTGTGATGACTTCTTGGGCCTCCTATGATTACCTGCAGACAGTCACTTAGGGATAGTTAACTCATCCGTCCTTACTTCCAGTTGCTCAATACTCAACAAACAGTCTAGGGTTTTGGTTTTTATATTTGTGGAACTTGGATGGGAGAAGGGAATAGTGGGATACTCCAACTTGAACTATTTACAGTTAATAAGGACAGCCTCACCAGGTTTTGTGTAAACAGACACAGCTTTAACCATACTGCCCCTTGTATGGAAGAATTAAGTCTTGCTCTCTAGCAGCAGACTTTTTGCAACTACTTTATCATCAGAACACTCTCTAGCACTCCCTTGACTCACATCGGTCCACTAACTCTTCCAAAGAAGGGGTGGCCCTCTCAGAACAGGCCCCATGACACAGATCTGTACTCCCTGTAGACAGAATCTGATCCTCTCTGGTGTCTCCCTTCCAGTCAGCTCTGCAGGACATCTGGGTTCAGCTCATCTCTGACCCTCAGGTTGACCACCTGAGGCCGTATGGCAGCTTCTACAGAGGGGCAGCCACCCCCTCCCTCCAGGACACTGATTTGGCAAGTTTCCCATCACTTTCCAATATGCCTCCCTATTGGACCAGTGTGAAACACTTCAAACTGATCTCCACCTGAGCACCATGAGCAGGCCTCACTAGCAGATCCTGCTCTCTGGTAGGCAGAGAGCAATATAACATTTGCCTGGCAATCTCTCCGATAAGCAGAAAAGATACAAAAAACATTTTCTCTCTTCTAGCACCTACCCAAGAGGGTGCTACAATACTTTACCACTCTAAAAGGGATACAAGAAATGCAACTGCCGACAAGATTAGTCCATAAGGAAGGTATTAAAGAACCTAGACATTCCTCCAATTACCCTAACCTAGAAAGAGACCAAAAAGTAAGAATTTTAGTGGACATTTCCCTTTTCTGAAGGCTGAAGACTTATGCTTTGCTGGTTAATATAGGACTGACCTCAAGCAAGCTTACTGTATATTTCCTGAAAGGCATAAGTTTCATTTCAGGTATATTTTCCTGACTGAAAGCACCAAATGTCACAAGCATTCACCGAACTGTCATACAATTTTCCCTGTATCTTGTCTAATTTCCTTTGATCATCAGTTCAACCTAGTGGCCATAATGCAGTATTTTTCTGATTAAGGTATTTCAGGAAAACTCTGCATTATGGACAGTGGGTGGAGTGGATGATTCAAAGGAATAATCTATTAGACAGCATATGGAAAACATTTTTTTACAGCTAGGTATTACTTGCGACATTTGTCCAGCAAAGTTTATAAAACCACAGTTGTGCAATGCATGGAAGTAACTTGGTCATCCTCACATTGTTTCAGCTGCTTTACAACTCAGATCCAGCTTTTTTTTTGTTTTGCATACAGCGGGAAGGGTTTGGCACTCAGTGAATTGCTCAAAGGATGAGGAGATGAGACAATGGATCCTGGTCCAATTGAGATTCAATGTCACAACAAAAAAACAGAATTTTTGTAAAATCTTACCTGTAAAATTCCTTTCTCTGAGTCCTCCGACAGTCGCCGCCTCTTCATATTCGTCACATATGGGGGTATTAGACTTTGCTCCGAAGGAGTAGCTAGGCAACAGAATATGTTAACAATAAAGCTTTAACATATCCCACCCTCAAGGGGTGGTCCCCTCAGTCAATACCCTCCTACTTCCTGCAACCATATCTCAGTTTTAGTGGAATAGCAGTAGAGTATACATTCAAACCCCAAAAGAGGGGCGGGGGCGGCGACTGTCGGAGGACTCAGAGAAAGGAATTTTACAGGTAAGATTTTACAAAAATTCCGTTTTCTCTTACGTCCTCCGACAGTCGCCGCCTCTTCATATTCGTCACATATGGGGACGTCCCAAAGCAGTGCAAACATGAGGGGTGGGAAACGCATCCGCGCCGAAAGGCAACGCAGTCTCCACATCAAAGAAAGGAACCTTACCAAAGGAAGGAAACCAGCTGGGCAACAGCAAAAATAAGTGCTCAACAGGAGCAACAACCCAGGAAAAGACAAAAAACCAGGGGATACAAAACTTATCCCAACAGCCAGGAGTCCCCAACAAGGGACCCTAGGGAACAGCCGCACTAAGAACCTTGCGGCCAAAGGAAGCATCCGCCGATGCCTGAACATCTACTTTGTAGAATTTTGTGAAAGTGTGTACGGTCGACCAAGTCGCCGCCTTACACACCTGGGCTACAGAAGCCCCATGACGACAGGCCCAAGACGTACTCAGAGATCTAGTAGAGTGCGCCTTCACAGGCACAGGGGGAACCTTCCCCTGCAAGGCATAGGCCTGTTCAATGGTCTGCCTGATCCATTTGGCAATGGTAGAGGCGGAAGCCGCCATGCCCTTCCGAGGACCCTCTGGAAGAACAAACAAGGAGTCCGTCTTTCGAAAAGACTCAGTCGATTTAAGGTAAACCCTAATCGCCCGAACAACATCCAGAGAATGCAATCTCACCTCCTTTGGATGTTTAGGCTTCGTGCACAACGAAGGCAAAACAATATCCTCGTTAAGATGGAATTCCGAAACTCGTTTCGGCAGAAAAGAAGGATTAGGTCGCAAGACCACCTTATCCAAATGAACAACCAGGTACGGAGACTTGCAGGACAAAGCCGCCAGTTCCGACACTCTGCGAGCCGAAGTGATCGCCACCAAAAAGGCGACCTTTTTGGACAACATAGACAACGAGAGCTCCCTGATCTGTTCAAAAGGAGCACGTTGTAACACAGATAGGACTAGATTCAAGTCCCAAGGGGGCAAAGGATCCCTCCTAGGAGGAACCAGATGCCGCACACCCTGAATAAAAGTGCCAACCAAGGAGTTGGAAGCCACGGGACGTTGAAACAGAACGGCCAGCGCAGACACCTGACCCTTTATCGTAGCCAGCGCCAAACGCTGATCGACACCCGTCTGAAGGAAAGACAGCACACGGGAAACCGAGTACGTGCGGGGTGAAAACCCCCTGGACTCACACCAGGCAAAATAGGCCTTCCAAGTACGGTAATAAAAACCTTTCCCGAGGAAGACTTCCTCGCGTTGATCAAGGTATGAACAACCTCTGGAGAGAGACCCTTCTCCTTCAGGACCTCGGTCTCAACAGCCAGGCCGTCAAAGCCAGCGACTGTAAAGCAGGATGGTAAATCGGTCCTTGAGACAGTAGATCGTCCCGAAGAGGCAGACGCCAGGGGGCGTCGACCGCCAGATTCATGAGGTCTGCGTACCAGGACCGGCGAGGCCAGTCCGGTGCCACAAGAATCACCGTGCTGCGTTCCGAGTGTAACCTGCGAAGGAACCGGGACAGCAACTGAATCGGTGGAAACGCGTACATCAGCCTGAACTGATGCCACGGGGCCACTAACGCATCCGACGCGTCTGCCCGAGGGTCGCGCGTCCTTGCCACGAACCTCTTCACCTTGTAGTTGAGGCGAGACGCGAACAGGTCCACATCTGGAAGACCCCACTTCGCGCACAACATCTGGAAGACAGCCGGATGGAGAGACCATTGCCCCTGATCCAGGGTCTGGCGACTCAGATAGTCCGCCTGCCAGTTCTCCACTCCCGGAATGTGAACCGCCGTTATCGCCGGGACATGAGTCTCGGCCCAAGACAGAATGTCGGCCACTTCTCGAGCCGCTCGGGCACTCCTGGTGCCCCCTTGGTGGTTGATGTAGGCCACCGCCGTGGCATTGTCCGTCTGCACCCGAATCGGGCAGCCCTGCAGCCGGTCCGTCCAGCGATGAAGACAGAGCCTTACCGCACGCAATTCCAGAATGTTGATCGGGAGGGAAGACTCCCCCTCCGACCAGGTCCCCTGGGCGGACAGAACGCCCAGAACACCACCCCAGCCCGACAGGCTGGCATCCGTGGTGATTATCGTCCACGAGATCGGACGAAACGACTTGCCCCCGGACACCAACGGGGACTGGAGCCACCACAGAAGGTTTTCCCTGGTGCGATGACTCAACGAGATCCGAAGATCCAGAGATTGAGGTCGCCCGTCCCACTTGGACAAGATCTCCGCCTGGAGACCCCGCGTGTGAAACTGCGCGAAAGTAATCGCCTCGAAAGCCGAGACCATCAATCCCAGACATCTCATACACGTCCGCAGAGACGAGTTCGGAACGTCCCGAGGGACCTGACTTCCTCCTGAAGAGTCCCGAGTTTGTCTTCCGGTAGGAAGACCTTCGCCTGCACCGAGTCCAGTATCATTCCCAGATAGGGAAGACGAACCGACGGACTCAGTGTCGACTTTGGAACATTTATCGTCCAACCGAACTCCTGTAGAGTTTGCATCGTGACAGACAGGTCCTTCTCCAGACCCTGACTGGTCGCAGACCGAATCAGAATTTCGTCCAGATACCCCAGGACAGAAATGCCCTGGGCCCTCAATAATGCCAGAACCGGTGCAAGCACCTTGGTGAATACCCGCGGAGCCGAGGCGAGCCCAAAGGGCAACGCCACGAACTGGTAGTGATCCTCCGCAATGGCAAATCGAAGGTATCTCTGATGACCCTCGAATATGGGGATGTGAAGATACGCATCCTTCAAATCGATGGAGGCCATGAATTCCCCCGGAACCAGGGCAGCCACCACCGAGCGCAGGGATTCCATGCGGAACTTGCGAACCCGCACAGAGCGGTTCAGAGCTTTCAAGTCCAGAATCGGACGAACCTTGCCCTCCTTTCTGGGCACGGTGAACAGATTGGAATAAAACCCCCGAAATCTGTCCCGATGAGGCACCGGAACCACCACTCCCTGAGCCCTCAGGTCCCGCACCGCCAGGTGCAGATCCCGCAGGCGCTCTGGAGACAGTTGTAGATTTGAGGGAAAAAATCTGCTCTCCGGCCGAGAGAGAAACCCGATCTTGTAACCAGATCGAACGATTTCCAGAACCCATCTGTCCCGCACACGGGCCAACCAGGGCTGAAGAAAACCGAGCAAGCGTCCCCCCACCCCAAAACTGGGTGAGGGCGCCCCTTCAGGCCGAACTGTTATGGGCCGCAGGTCCGGATTGGCCGGACTTCTGTTTCCCAGACCAGGGTTTCTTCTGAGAGCCCTGGCCTTTGAACGGTTTGCCCTTGTAGTGCGGCCGAAAGGCACGAAAGGACCCCTGAGGGGGCCGAAAATTCGCATGCTTCTTCCCAGAAGCCCCCTTAGCCTTGGGGAAATGGGGCAAGAGAGTGCTCTTACCCCCGGTGATCCCCTTAATCAACACATCCAGGGACTCCCCAAAAAGGCGAGACCCATCATAAGGCAGATTGGCTAAGGTTTTTCGTGAAGATTGGTCCACCGACCAACATTTCAACCAAACCAGGCGGCGAGACAACACCGCCACGCTGTGCACACGTGCAGCCAACGGAATCAGGTCCAGGTCCGCATCACACAGATACATGACACCCTGGTGGATCTGATCCACCATGTCCAGGGTCGCCGCCGAGGCCGAATCGGCCACTAGGACGCGCCTAAGCATCTGCGTCCAACTTGCGATCGCCTGGGCCGCCATGAGAGAAGCAAATAGAGCCTTAAGCATAGAACCCGTAACAGAATAAGTATGACGGGCAAGAGACTCCAGTCTCCTATCCGTGGCATCACGGAAAACAGGGGATCCCTCTGCAGGAATCGCAGTGGCTTTGTTCAAAACCGCAATTGCATGATCCACTGGTGGAGGCACACACCACCGTTCATCAGTGGCAGGGGAGAAAGGATAACGCAGCTTGAATTTACTTGGTACCGCAAAAGGTTTGCGCAGATCGCGCCATTGATCCTTTACAGCGCGCTGAAAATCAGCATTGCAGGGAAAAACCTGCGGCGTCCTGCGTTTTCTCTGCGTCCCATAAGCCGCCAAGGCAGCGGGGGGACACACTTCGTCCTGCAAACGTAGCGTCTGCTTAATGGAAGCAATCAACTCATCCATGATTGCAAGCTCTTCAGGCGAGCCAGGGGGAGAATTATCAACCCCCTCAACCTCAGCCTCTACCTCAGACCCCACTAGATCAAGAGAGGAGCGGGACCCCGATAGGGGGGTCCCTGCCAGAACAGCCCCATCACCTTCACCCTCAGAATCGGAGGACAGAGCAACTCTGGGCCGTTTAGTAGATTGAGCAGCCACCAGCATTTGCACCTGGGCAGCAAGGCCAGCCACAATAGTGGCTAAATCCCCCCCTGGGGGGGAAACAGCGGTCCCCTGGCTTTCCACCAATACTGTGGGAAACTTGCCCTCCTGAGAATCCATTGCCCCTGTACGCCAGACAACCAAGGGTTAACTGCCCCCTTTCAGCAAGCGCGGTAAGCGCAGCCCACCGCACACACTCAGGCACAATGAGACCCCCACAGGGAATATACAGACTGAATACAGGCAATGGACAACAGGAATAGAAGGATAAAACCTGAGGAGACCCCGCTGCTGCTGCTGCCTCGACCGGTGTTCCAGGAAAAAGCAAGTGATGCTGCCAGGGCGCTCTATGTAAGCCTATGGAGGCTACAAGAAAATGGCCGCCGTGCATGTAAACCATGCGGCCGGAGCGGGCGCCGGTAAAATGGCGTCGTTTGGCGCCGAAACCGCCGCTCCACAGTGCATAAAAACACACACAATTTCATCCCATTATATGGATACATGTTAGATCGCCGCAGCGATCGCTGTATATGCCCCAACATGCCATTAAAAACATGCCCCACAGCACACAGCTTCCCACACTGCCCAGCCTGACACACACAGTGTCATACAGCTCCCCCCCCCCCTTGCAGCCCACAGCATGCAGCCGAGAGATAGGGAGACAAGCAGTGTGATTTAAAGGCAGGTTACACAGTCCCAGACTGAGACCCCCCCCAGACAGACAGGTCCCCACATAGACACACTTACCTCACATGGCGTGGGGAACCCGCACAGGCGAACAAGCCGCTGCACATGAGGCAGGGAGAGTCGCAATTCAAGACGCACACAATGGCGGTTAAGAAACCGCACAGCGTCCGGTGAGGTAGCCACCTCACCAAACATCCCTGCACCGAACAGGGATGGGTCGTTCACCGTGCCAGGAGCGTTACCTGGCTGAACGCTCGATGGCAGACTGGGAAGCCACTGACCCACGACCTGCGATCAGGGGGGTCAGCCCGAGACCCAGTCCGCATGATCCTCTTCGTCCGAAGAACTAACTAATGCTGACAAAAACAACAGCTAAGTAAAGGTAGAGAAAAAACTCAAATAAAATATTAAAAAGAAGAAAGAGTCTGGGACAAAAAGTCCCAGCACAGAGAGAGCCAGCCACTCCTGACAAGCTAGACATTAAAACTGGGATATGGTTGCAGGAAGTAGGAGGGTATTGACTGAGGGGACCACCCCTTGAGGGTGGGATATGTTAAAGCTTTATTGTTAACATATTCTGTTGCCTAGCTACTCCTTCGGAGCAAAGTCTAATACCCCCATATGTGACGAATATGAAGAGGCGGCGACTGTCGGAGGACGTAAGAGAAACTAGGTGGTAAAGATTAATGGATCTTGTTAGATGGCATCTAATGACACCCTGGGTAGAGTCCTAAGGCAACGATAGAGCCACAGCAGTATTCCTGAGAGCCCAAAGACTTCTCTTAGGTATCGAAAGTAGAATTATTGGTAATCTGTATTTTTCACCAACATAGTTTAGAAAGCAAATCTTACCTAATCCAAATGTAACTTCATTGTACAGATCAATTTCTTCATCCTCTTCTGCCATTTCTTCCAGTATAGAACTTTCATCTGCCAGATAAAAGTCCTCTGGCAGCTATAAAGATACACAACATAAAGAATAATAGACACTAACAAATCAGGACACATTCTGAAGTACTATAGTTTGGGTATTGCAACACAAACGTTACCCTTAATCCAGTTACAGGTAGGTCACCTTGTAGGCAGGTAGCGAAGCAGCCCTGTTGCTGGACAAGAAGTCAGGAGGAACAAGGTTCCTCTATAGTTTCCTGGGTCACTGGGGAAGCTATCCTATTGTATGCTGCCACCCCATGTGACTCAAGCAGCCATCTTGGCTCAGACAGAGCCTATTTAAGGCTCTGAACTTTGGCATGCTTTTGGTGAGTGAACAGAGTAGGAAAAGGTACCCAGTCTTAGGGACAGTAACAGCACTAAGGAAAAGTTTGATGAAGAGGGTAAGTCTTCTGGACATTCTACCAAATGGGACCCGGTGGCCAGGCCGCATTCGGTCCTCCCTCTACAGATGCTGCAATTCCATCAGGAGTTGATTCCCGTCACGTTACTGAACTGGGAGTGTGCCGGCTGGGTACCCTTCCCACCGAGTTGGTTGTGAATGGTTGCTGCATTTCTTCCATATAAGTATTATTGCACCCGCTTGTGTGAATTCTGGTCTTCGCAACACCCCATCTATAACCTGGTCAATGACAAGTTTGTCTATACAGTGTAGAAAAAAAAAAAAAAAAAACCTTTGAGAATATCATCTTTGATGAAACGCGTCAGGTCACGGCGTGCTGACGTCACCTACACGTTGCTGTCCACGAGGGACGGGCGAGCGGAGCCGTCCGGCCGGCGGCTTTTTTCCTCTCTGCATTTGATCTTCTGATTGTCTGTAAGTGCATTACCATTTTTAACAATAAATACATCCGTGGGTTTTACACTATGGAGTTTTCCATATTTTGCATCATCCATGGTTGACCCATTACCGTCTATCTGAGTTCCCTATCTGAGTGAGGAGACACACCGGATCGGTTCCCTACATATCCTTCCTGCCTCCAAATCATCAGGAGTCGGTAAGGGTGTTTTATCCATCAGAGGTGTCCCCCCACTTGCTTGCATGTTCGAGTCACATCTATCCAGTCATATATAAGCTCTCCATACTCATCCTTGTGGTAAGCTGCTGTCCTATTGGGGTAATCCCCCTTCCCCCCTTTTTGGTGCATCTGCTATTTTTCTTCTTATTTCGGTAAGGAGTACCTATTGGGGTTCTGTGGCATCCTTTTATCACGTTTTCTTTCACTACGGGAGCAGTGGTGTTCTCATTGCACTTTGGGTGTCCTTTCTTTACACATATTTTTTGGTTTTACGCTATGGCGGTATATTTTTTTGTATCACACATGTTACCACTCCATTGAGGGATCCGCGTTGGAACCTGGTAGTCCACTTGGATCTCATCCCTAGGACGTATTTGAACATACTGATGGGCCTTTGTTTATCATATTTCCGGTAAGCGGTACCTGCACAAGTTACCCGTTTTTGTTTCCATATTCTGGACATTATTCGGATCTTTTACAATTTCACCATACAATCAACTTGTATACATCATCCACAGCGCAACTTATTTTATATTGTCTATACAGTGTGTAGGTTACCATAAGGATTAGATCACAGCTTTTTCAGGTCAAGAGGTTGATGGGTTCACCTACTGTCTGCAGTGTTACATACCAAGTTAGCACTTTATAAATCTTGAATATAAAATATAGTCTAGCAAATCTGTAGCCAAGGGGCAAAATGCAGATACAGTGCCTTGAAAAAGTTCACACCCCCTTGACATTTTCCACATTTTGTCATGTTACATCCAAAAACAAATTTATTTTTATTGGGATTTTATGTGATAGACCAACACAAAGTGGCACATAATAATTGTGAAGTGGAAGGAAAATAAAAAATGGTTGAGTTTTTTTTGGTAAAAAATGAAGTGAAAAGTGTGGCGTGCATTTGTAATTCACCCCCGAGTCAATGCTTTGTATAACTGCCTTTTACTGCAATTACAGCTGCAAGTCTTTTTGGGGATGTCTCTACCAGCTTTGCACATCTAGAGTGCAGTGGCGGCTGGTGCTCAAAATTTTTGGGGGGGGCGCAAAAAGAAAAAATGTAATAGGTATTGCTTTGCTTCGCGGCAAAAAACGCGCTAACAAATTGCGTGATTTTGAGGTCATGGTATAGGCATGGCACAGGTGATGGTATAGGCATGGCACAGGTGATGGTATAGGCATGGCACAGGTGATGGTATAGGCATGGCACAGGTGATGGTATAGGCATGGCACAGAAGGTGGGCAGAGGGACAGGTGGGGGGCAGCATCACAGGAGGTGGGCTGAGAGACAGGACAGTGGAGAACCTCTCCAGCATCAGGTCATTAGGCAGTGGTGGGTAGTGGGGCTCGTGCAGTCCCAGTTAGGAAGGTGAGCATGGGGGGGGGGGGTGAGGATAGATAGGCCAGGGGTGCAGTGGTCAGGAGGTGGAGGGTTTCAGGCAGGTGTCTGACTGACCGTTGCTGCGCTCCTCCTGCCTGTCTTCTCTCAGTGAGAAAGCTGACCCACATCGTACCGCTTGAAAGAATGAGCCCTGTGTCCTCTGCTCACCTCTGATCCCAGATCCCCCCTCCTCCTCCCCGCTGCCTCCAGTCCCGGCGGACTCCCATTCGGTCACTCTGTCCAGGGCAGGGCTGGGCTCCCCGCTGCTCAAACTAGGAGCGCTTCGCTCCTATTGTAGTGCGGGCCCTGCGCACACAGGAGAGAGAGGAGGCACTGAGGCTGCTTCCAATTATCACTTACCTGCTCGTCTTGGGCTGGCTCTCTCACGACCGGGACGACTTCACTGGCGTCTGCTGCAGCTGCAGAGGTGACGGGACTCGGGAGAGACTTCACCGACAACATGCGCCGCTGCTCCTCCTCTCTGAAGGCGGGCGGGAAGGTGACGGCCGGGATGGTGAGTGAGTGACGCACCGCCCCCATGCGACGTCACCCAGGATGTCCTGTATGATTGGTCCAGGCTGGAGACTGGACCAATCACAGCCAGGAATCCACGAAGTGGGGGTGTCCAAGCAATGTGCCCTGCGCCCAGGTTACGCCCCCAAAAGGCAGCCAATCGGCGCCTCTTGTGGGTCATAACCACCACCCCCCCCCCCCCACATAGGCCGGCGGCGGCGAGGTTTGAGAACGCAATTTTTTTTTTTTGAAAACTTTATTGCTCATTTTGTCTTTTTTTTTTTTTTTTCTTTTTTTAGGGGGGGGGGGGCGCTTTGGCGCCCCCTATGCACGGGCCGCCACTGCTAGAGTGACATTTTTGCCCATTCTTTGCAATATCGCTCAAGCTCTGTCAGATTGAATGGAGAGCGTTTGTACAGCAATTTTCAAGTCTTGCCACAGATTCTCAATTGGGTTTAGGTCTGGACTTTGACTGGGCCATTCTAACACATGAATATTCTTTGATCTAAACCATTCCGTCGTAGCTCTGGCTGTATGTTAAAGCCCCGTACACACATACTGATCGTCGGCCGAACGATCGGCCGTCTTTTGTCCAGGGCTGCAAAAGACTGCACACGAATTTTGTCGGCCAACAACAGCCGACTGCAGAAGTGATGTCATGTGATGGTTAACTTTCCTTGTCTTTTTTCTTTTCTGAGCATGCCCAGTCTTGCTAATCGGCTGTCTGTCGGCCGAAATCTGTACTGACTGGCGAACAATCGGCCGTTCTGGTGTTGGCCAACAAAAATTTTAATGCCTGCACAACAGATTCTGTTCTGCCGAAAATGCGCTGTCGGCAGCATCATACTAAGAAGCCTACAATCGGCCGTCGGCCAAATATTTACGGCCGACAATCGCTACGTGTGTATGGGGCTTTAGGGTCATTGTCCTGCTGGAAGGTGAACCTCTGCCCCAGTCTCAAATCTTTTGCAGACTCTAACAAGTTTTCTTCTAAGATTGCCCTGCATTTGGCTCCATCGATCTTAATCAACTCTGACCAGCTTCCCTGTCCTTGCTGAAGAAAAGCATCTCCAAAACATGATGCTGCCACCATGTTTCACAGTGGGGATGGTGTGTTCCGGGTGATGTGCAGTGTTAGTTTTCTGCACACATAGTGCTTTGCTTTTAGGCCAAAAAGTTCATATTTTGGTCTCATCTGACCAGAGCACCTTATTCCACGTTTGCTGTGTCCCTCACACAGCTTCTCGCAAACTGCAAACAGGACTTCTTATGGCTTTCTTCTTGCCATTCTTCCATAAAGGGCAGATTTGTGGAGTGCATGACTAATAATTGTCCTGTGGACAGATTCTCCCACCTGAGCTGTTGATCACTGCAGCTCCTCCAGAGTTACTATGGGCCTCTTGACTGCTTTTCTGATTAATGTTCTCCTTGCCCGGCCTGTCAGTTTAGGTGGACGGCCATGTCTTGGTAGGTTTGCAGTTGTGCCATACTCTTTCCATTTTCGGATGATGGATTGAACAGTGCTCTGTGAGATGTTCAAAACTTGGGCTATTTTTTTTTTTGTTTTTTTACGACCTAACCCCGCTTTAAACTTCTCCACAACTTTATCCCTGACCTGTCTGGTGTGTTTCTTGGCCTTCATGATGCAGTTTGTTAACTAAGGTTCTCTAACAAACCTCTGAGGGCTTCACAGAACAGCTGTATTTATACTGAGATTAAATTACACACAGGTGGACTCCATTTACTAATTAGGTGACTTCTGAAGGCAATTGGTTCCACTAGATTTTAGTTCGGGGTATCAGAGTAAAGGGGGCTGAATACAAATGCCGGCCACACATTTCAGATATTTGTAAAAAATTTTGAAATTTATCATTTTCCTTCCACCAGTGGCGGCCCGTGCATAGGGGGCGCTGCCCCCCCCCCCTTAAAAAAAAAAAAAAAAAAAAAAAAAAAAAAAAAAAAAGACAAAAAATGAGCAATAAAGTTTTCAAAAAAAATTAAAAAATTGCGTTCGCAAACCTCGCCGCCGCCGGCCTATGTGGAGGCTGGGGGTGGGGTGGTTACGACCCACAAGAGGCGCCGATTGGCTGCCTTTTGGGGGCGTAACCTGGGCGCAGGGCACATTGCTTGGACACCCCCACTTCGTGGATTCCTGGCTGTGATTGGTCCAGTCTCCAGCCTGGACCAATCATACAGGACATCCTGGGTGACGTCGCATGGGGGTGGTGCATCACTCACTCACCGTCCCGGCCGTCACCTTCTCGCCCGCCTTCAGAGAGGAGGAGCAGCGGCGCACGTTGTCGGTGGAGAAGTCTCTCCCGACTCCCGTCACCTCTGCAGCAGCAGCAGACGCCAGTGAAGTCGGCCCGGTCCCGGTCGCGAGAGAGCCAGCCCAAGACGAGCAGGTAAGTGATAATTGGAAGCAGCCTCAGTGCTTCCTCTCTCTCCTGTGTGCGCAGGGCCGGCCCTACAATAGGAGCGGAGCGCTCCTAGTTTGAGCAGCGGGGAGCCCAGCCCAGCCCTGGACAGAGTGACCGAACGGGAGTCCACCGGGACTGGAGGCAGCGGGGAGGAGGAGGGGGGGATCTAGGATCAGAGGTGAGCAGAGGACACAGGGCTCATTCTTTCAAGCGGTACGATGTGGGTCAGCTTTCTCACTGAGAGAAGACAGGCAGGAGGAGCGCAGCAACGGTCAGAGTCAGACACCTGCCTGAAACCCTCCACCTCCTGACCACTGCACCCCTGGCCTATCTATCCTCACCCCCCCATGCTCACCTTCCTAACTGGGACTGCACGAGCCCCACTACCCACCACTGCCTAATGACCTGATGCTGGAGAGGTTCTCCACTGTCCTGTGATGCTGCCCATCTTCTGTGACGCTGCCCCCTACCTGTCCCTCTGCCCACCTCCTGTACCATCACCTGTGCCATGACCTGTGCCATGCCTATACCATCTCCTGTACCATCACCTGTGCCATGCCCTTACCATCTCCTATACCATGACCTGTGACATGCCTATACCATCACCTATGCAATGCCTGTACCATCACCTGTGCCATGCCCGTACCATCACCTGTGCCATGCCCGTACCATGACCTGCGACATTCCTGTACCATGACCTGCGACATGCCTATACCATCACCTGTGCCATGCCTGTACCATGACCTCAAAATCACGCAATTTTTTAGCGTGTTTTTTGCCGCGAAGCAATACCTATTACATTTTTCTTTTTGCGCCCCCCCAAAAATTTTGAGCACCAGCCGCCACTGCCTTCCACTTCACATTCATGTGCCACTTTGTGTTGTCCATCACATAAAATCCCAATAAAATACATTTACGTTTTTGGTTGTAACATTCCAAAAAGGTATGAATACCATTTCAAGGCACTGTATAGATATTGCATAAACAATTTTTTTTTATTTAATAAAAACTGTTGCAATAGATTTGTTTTTCCTCTTTCCTTACATAGAACTAAGATGTAATTGAGAGATATATATATATACATTTTTTTTTTAGAATGTTAAAGATAACCGGGAACTTGCAATGCGGACTCAGTGCACAGCACAGTATTTATAGCGGCTGACTTAAAATTTTTGTTTCAGACTTAAGAACCGCTTTAACCATTGGTCATCTTGTGAATTACAATTAATCTGAACCACAATTGACATCCTATTTTGCTAAATTAGAAACAGACTCACAATTGTGCTTAGGCTAGGTTCACATCTATGCATGTGCGGTAGATGTGTTCTTGAGGCCTGTTTTCCAGTGTGGATTGCACTTTTAATGTGTGTTGCATTTTTTGGGATGTGTGAATGATGCTTGGAGGTGTTGTCTTGTCAAAGGAAAATGCACCAAAAACACCCTTACATGCATTTTTGATGCGATTCCATTGAAGTCTATGAAGCTAAAAACACTAGTGTGGAGTGTAAAAAAGTCCCTGCACCTTTCCAAAAAAGAAAAAAAAGGACACCAGTGGAAACGGCATGGCTGTTAAAGCACCTATGTCCCCATAATTTAAAAAAGTCAGCAATAAAATTATATTTATATACACACACACTTTTTGATCAGGTCACCAATAATTCTGAAAAAAATTTCAACAAGTTTTGAAAGATTACAGCCACCCAATAATCCATTGCTTCCTACACACGCCTGGAGTGTTAGGAACCCCAGTCCGCTCTTGCTTGCTGTCCTTCTGCA
This sequence comes from Pelophylax lessonae, assembly GCF_965119305.1. Lineage (NCBI taxonomy): Eukaryota > Metazoa > Chordata > Amphibia > Anura > Ranidae > Pelophylax > Pelophylax lessonae. The sequence goes on from NC_138769.1 coordinate 101,014,343, forward strand.
TACTGGGATTCCACCTGGTGGCCCCCTACCTCACTTGGCTCCTGATGAAATGCAGAGGCTGACAAGTGGATCCACAGTATGAAGTGGGAGACCAGGCATCAGATATTCAGTACCTTGGATGCAATGGATTATTAAGCAGCCATAGTTCTTTACTAGATTAAAGCTTGGAGCCACCACCTGCCAGAAAGGCAAATTTAAAAACAAAAAATCAGGTAAGCAAGAAGGGAAGCGTGGGGGTAATGACATATGGAAGAACAGAGCCTGTAATGCATATACACAGGGTGAAGTGATGACATGCCATTGCTAGGGGCAACAAGTACAAGAGAAGAATGATGACAGCCAGACAGCGGGACTGTGGTCTTGGCAGGGGCAATGGGTTTCATGTATAGTGAGGGGAGAGGTTCATAGCCTACCTCCAGAGCAGTCGGTGCTCCAGCAGCCGGGACCGGACCCATGTGGCAGACACCCTAGGGACCTAGCCCCATGGTATGGGAGAGAAAGTAAAATTATAAGTGCTAAATTATGAATGACAAAAACATATACTGAATCAAAGTATGATGTTAACATATACAGTCCAAAAAATTAACACTGAAGTCCACAAACGAAGGTATTGGCTGAAACAGATTCCCAGGAAAGGAAAAGCTCCAAACAAATGAAGAAAGGTGAAGATCAGGTGTGCCCAGGAGTAGAAATGAATCCACCAGACAATATAGTGAGAGATGGCTCCTTACCAAATAGCTCTTGCCACTAGATTATAGGTGGCTGAATGCTCATATGAAAGAGAGATCCTCCAAAGTAGTGGAATGGCCCGGCAGGAGCATAGGTCACTCTCTCCGGGGACAACCAATCATAGGTCACAGGGATATCCAGTGTATAACCATGGAAATAAAAAGGGGAAACACTCCCATAGTGCATTACCCATGTATAACATGTATAACTTTAATAAAAAGGGATGCACTCACATGGAAAAACTTCGTATGTCAGCGGAACAATCAATGACAGCCGCAGCGTTCCTGCAGAACATTCCTCCTCTGATCGTGGGTCACCCGGCAGTATGGTGGAGAGCCAACGTAGTCTAGGACCAACCCCCAGAGGACGTGAGTTATCACGAAACATGTAGTGGTTTATCCTGACGGCGCGAGAGTTCGTATTGGTCCATGGTGTTTAGATGGATCATCAGCGTTAGCTTGTTTGTTCCGCTGACATACGAAGTTTTTACATGTGAGTGCATCCCTTTTTATTTATTAAAGTTATACATTGGTAATGCACTATGGGAGTGATTCCCCTTTTTATTTCCATGGTTATACACTGGATATCCCTGTGACCTATGATTGGTTGTCCCTGGAGAGAGTGACCTATGCTCCTGCCGGGCCATTCCACTACATTGGAGGATCTCCCTTTCATGAGCGTTCAGCCACCTATAATCTAGTGGCAAGAGCTATTTGGTAGGGAGCCATCTCTCACTATATTGTCTGGTGGATTCATTTCTACTCCTGGGCACACCTGATCTTCACCTTTCTTCATTTGTTTGGAGCTTTTCCTTTCCTGGGAATCTGTTTCAGCCAATACCTTCGTTTGTGGACTTCAGTGTTCATTTTTTGGACTGTATATGTTAACATCATACTTTGATTCAGTATAAGTGTTTGTCATTCATAATTTAGCACTACACCATTCTGTTTTTATTATTTATTTGGGACTTGTACTATTGTTTCAGGTGTTAGCTGCTTCTCCTAAAGCGCAGTGTTTTTTCTGTTTATTTAAATTATAAGTGCACATGGGGCCCACGCCAATGCTCGGCCGGACCCCTTTCTGTCACTGGGAGATAGGTGGCAGAGTCAAGCTGGACTGGTAGAACAGGACACTGCTCTGTGGTGTCTCCTTCAAAATGTCACACCCTGAGCAGGTGTGTTTATCAAGGGACTGGAGGGCATCTGTAGGACAGCTTCAGGTTATGATACAGAGACACCGGGATGTATAACACGCTTCCAAGTCTGTGTACTGCCATATTGTTGAGGTCACGTAAATACAGCCCACCTAGTTCCAGGCACTAATGAGCACGTACACCAAGGAGTCCAGAGGACTTGACAAATGAATTTCCAGGGAAACTGACTGTGTAAAGCCCATGCTCCAGCTATTTTATACTCCCCTTTCCATTGCTTTCCCACTGCTCCTTCCTCTGTTGCAGCTGCAATCAAAATCCCTAGCTTTATAGTTCAAATATCACTCCCTCCATAATACTATTGTTCGAGCCAAACACTATCATGGAGAGGTGGGCACATACTTCCCAGTACCCAGAGGCACTATCCCGAGTGACGGGCAATAAAGTCTCAGCGGAGTGGACAGTTGGAGGGTCAGGGGTTGCACATTACACAAAAACTGTCACGATTCCCTGAATGAGCAAGAGGAATGTCTTTAAGCAGGGAGGTTTATCGACTGAAATGAAATACAGAGCACCCTCTAGTTATTCATTTCAATATTTAAGTGTCAGAAAAAAAACAAAAATCTAATCTCATTCATTGCATCAAAATGAATTCAGAGTAAACACTGCAGTAACTACTCCAAATATATGTCTTCATATTTCTTTTAAAGCGGAACTAGTGTTAAAGGATATCCTGTTCAGGATTAAAATAATAATAATAATAATAATAATAATAATAATCTACTACTAACCACTTCATGATTTGCGATTTTATGCTATGGGCTACCAGAACTTGACACAGCATTGCAGTTCATCCGGTTTTACCAAATAAGCGCGTTTTTCCTGCAGCTGAGATTTCTAGTGAATTTACAAAAAAAAAAAACCCACACACTTTTACTATCCAGCCTTGCCTTACTTGACAAAAGTGCATACTTACTATCTGTTCAGAGTTGAGACTCATTGTTAGGTTTCACCAAGTTTAAATACCCGAGCTGATCTGTGGATTGAGAAAATTTAACAAATTTAATTCTAGAACAGGACAAAGCCGAAAATGAAACTGTCACCCAGTGATACCTAAATGTATTACATATGAAGTCTGAGGACTGTACACAGTATTGGACCCATTGTACAATTACTACACACCTACAGTGGATGCTCGTTCTCCAGGTCAATTTAAGGATTTTCATTAAATAAATATTTTGTATTCAACTATTTAAATAAAAAAAATAAAATAATAAAAAAAACAAAACAAAAAAAAAAAAAAAAAAAAACAACAAACACACACACACACACACACACACGCGATAGGTATGCCCCAAACATACCAAACTATGGAAAATTACACTCTTAAAGGAAAAAAAATATAAAATCTTGATACAAATGAAGCATTAAAGCAGTATTAAGTCCAAAACCAAAGATGTAGTAGGTTTCAGTTGCAGGGTGGTGGTTGAATTTATTTATTTATTTATTTTTTTTATTTGGCTTTTTCCCAGCTTTTTTTTCACCTGGTATCCAGTAACATGCCACCTGAATTAGAGTGCCCCCACTCTGGATGAAGGAGCACAGGGGGGACACCTTTGGATAACGGGGTGTTAGATGAACTAGCAGATTTACATGCACTAACAAAATTGAAACCCAACTCCAGCTCACACATTACACACTCAGTTTGCTTTTTGGGATTACGGTTATACATAAAAGTTGATCATTGTAAGCAACTGCTAATTTTAGATTGTCTCATCTCTGAACTGATGCATTTCCTTGGAGAGCCTGCTCTTTTGAAAAACAGACTTTACTGGCTGGATCACCAGATTCGAAAAAAAGCCCCCAAAAAAAAAACACCACATCTCAGAATTTTTTAAGCTGCAAGAAAATAAAGGTTTCCCCTTGGGTTTAATACGGTTTTAATATACAATGATCAAGAAAAAAAAATTAAAAGGAACACTTTGAAAAAACATCAGATCTCTATAGGGAAAAAATACAATACTGGATATCTATACTGATATGGACTGGGTAATGTGTTAGGAACTAAAAGGATGCCACATCGATTAATGGAAATGAAAACTGATCAACCGACAGAGAGGGCTGAATTCAAAGACACTCTGAAAATCAAAATCAAAAGTAAAAAAAATGATGCAGCAGGCTATACCATTTTGCTGAAATTTCATTGCAGCAACTCAAAAAATGGTACTCCGTAATTTGTATGGCCTCCACATGCTTGTATGCATGCCCGACAACATCAGGGCATGCTCCTTTTCAGACAATGGATGGTGTCCTGGGGTAGCACTTTTTGGTTCTGAGGAAGAGGGTAAGCCCTCGAAACGCGTCAGCCTTAACAGATTCGTGCAGACATCAGCATGCTATCCAGCACCGTGCAGTGCCTTGGCTACCTTGGAGATCCTTTGTTTGATCGTGTTTACATGTGTGCCAACTACAATTGTTTTGTAAATAATGTATATTTTAGATTTTAATAAATCTTTTTAGTGGTAATGTAGTAGGTCGTTGCGTCCCTCTCCTTTTTTAGTGTGTTTTAGATACCCTTGGTCCTGAGGGGGCAGCAAGACCATAAGTGATGCCAACAAAGACCATTAAATACTAATCTTTCCCTCATCCCACACCACTTGAACGCAGGAGAATTTTTAAACTCCCAGATCTGGACCAGGGCATCACTGAGCTCCTCAACAAACTGAAGTGCAACCCGACAGCGGCAGATGGACTAAAACAATGTCCCAGAGGTGTTCTATTAGCTTTAGGTCAGGCAAGTGTGGGGGGGCTATTTAAATGTATCAATTCCTTCATTCTCCAGGAACTGGCTGCATACTCTCGCCACAAAGCCAGGCATTGTCGTGCACCAGGAGGAACCCAGGACCCACTGCACCAGCATAGAGTCTGACAATGGGTACAAAGATTACATCCCAATACCTAATGGCAGTCAGGGTGCCATTGTCAAGCCTGTAGAGGTCTGTGCCCTCCATGGATATGCCTCCCCAGACAATCACTGACTCACTACCAGTCATGCTTAACACTGTTACAGGCAGCATAATGTTCTCCACAGCTTCTTCAGACCCATTCACGTCTGTCACATGCTCAGGGTGAACATGCGTTCATATGTGAAAAGCACAGGGCCCCAGTGGCAGACCTGCCAATTCTGGTGTTCAATGGAAAATGCCAATGGAGCTCCACAGTGTCGGGCAGTGAAAACCGGGCCCACTAGAGGACATCGGGCCCCCAGGCACCCATCAAGAAGTCGGTTTCTGATTGTTTGGTCAGAGACATTTACACCAGTGGCCTGCTGGTGGTCTTTTTGTAGGGCTCTGGCAGTGCTCACCCTGTTCCTCCTTGCACAAAGAAGCAGATACCGGTCCTGCTGATGGGTTAAGGACCTTCTACGGCCCTGTCCAGATCTCCTAGAGTAACTGCCTGTCTCCTGGAATCTCCTCCATGCTCTTGAGACTGCGCTGTGAGACACAGCAAACCTTCTGGCAATGGCACTGATGTGCCATCCTGGAGGAGTTGGACTCCCTGTGCAACCTCTATAGGGTCCAGGTATCGCCTCATGCTACAAGTAGGGACACTGACCCTAGCCAAATGCAAAACTAGTGATAAACAGTCAGAAAAGAGGAGTATGGCCTGTAAAACCATTCTGTTTTGGAGGTAGTCTCATTGTTGCCCATCTAGTGCCGTGGATGTTAATTTCATTTACAACAAAGCAGTTTAAACTGATTAACAACCTCCTCTGCTACTTACTGACCAGATCAATATTCCAGGAGTTTAATTGACTTGATGCCGTAGTCCGATTATTAGGGATGCACCGAAATGAAATTCTTGGCCGAAGCCGAAGCCGAATAATAATGAAATGTTTGGCCGAAGGCCGAATACCGAACGCGGTGTTTCGCATTCTTTCCATTTATTTTGCCAATTTTTTGTCCTCTCTCTTGTCCTCTCATGTCTCTCTCTCTCTTGTCCTCATGTCTCTCTCTCTCTTGTCCTCATGTCTCTCTCTCTCTTGTCCTCATGTCTCTCTCTCTCTTGTCCTCATGTCTCTCTCTCTCTCTCTCTTGTCCTCATGTCTCTCTCTCTCTCTCTCTTGTCCTCATGTCTCTCTCTCTCTCTCTCTTGTCCTCATGTCTCTCTCTCTCTCTCTCTTGTCCTCATGTCTCTCTCTCTCTCTCTCTTGTCCTCATGTCTCTCTCTCTCTCTCTCTCTTGTCCTCATGTCTCTCTCTCTCTCTCTCTCTTGTCCTCATGTCTCTCTCTCTCTCTTGTCCTCATGTCTCTCTCTCTCTCTTGTCCTCATGTCTCTCTCTCTCTCTTGTCCTCATGTCTCTCTCTCTCTCTTGTCCTCATGTCTCTCTCTCTCTCTTGTCCTCATGTCTCTCTCTCTCTCTTGTCCTCATGTCTCTCTCTCTCTCTCTTGTCCTCATGTCTCTCTCCCTAAATGTTACTGTAGCGGATTGGGAAGGATGCTGGGAATGGAAATCAGGAAGCATGCAGGCAGCCTTGTAAATTTTAATTGCAGATACAGGGCACTGGGCAGGTCAGGGTTAATGTGGTAACATCAATTACTCAGTGACAGTCAGTCAGTGTGGACTCGATCAGATTATACCGTGACAGACAGTCTCTCATAGTGGTGGTAGTAGTAGGCTGGAGGTGGACTAGTAGGAGCCTGGAAAGGAGCACCACAGCCTCATACATACAATACAAAGCCCCCCCCCCCCTCAAAATAACCCCTTTACAATACAAAGCCCCCCCCCCCCCTACATTTTTAGGAGGAGAGCGGAGGAGGAGGAACTGTTTAAAGCAGAGAGGATGTGAGAGACTCACTGTCACTCCCGAGCCCTGAATACACAGCGATCAGCGCCTCGGCGGGAACTGCAGAAGTTACTATGCTGGTTAATGAGCAGGTGATTGGTTGATAGGCGGTCCTAGCAGCCAATCGCCTTCTCATTAACCAGCATAGTAAACTGCGGCAGCGCCGATCGCTGTGTATTCAGGGCTCGGGAGTGACAGTGAGTCTCTCACATCCTCTCTGCTTTAAACAGTTCCTCCTCCTCCGCGGTGGAAGCAGTCTGGCGGCCGGCCCCGGGTGTCACCCTGATCTTCCCTGACACACTGACACCCCCCTAATGTGTGGCACCTGGGGCGGACCGCCCCCCCTATTGGTACGCCACTGACCAGAACCAAACCTGCATTACAGAGATCCATGACCCAATCACATGGTAAGAGTAAAGGAGTTAAGTGCATGCGTGAGGTCCGCACAGTGGGACCCCATTCGGTCACTGGGAGCATAGGCGTGCGCACAAGGTGTGCCCGGGCACACCCTCATCACCCTGTGCTGCACAGATTCCCCCTGCTGCTGGCTGCAGAGAAAGAGGCTGGGGAATCTGTTTTCAGTCCCTTTCTCTGTCTAAGTGAGACATCAGGGGTCTGCTTAGACCCCTGATATTTCACCAAAACTCCCCAATGGGGCTCCTAAATTGAAAAAAAAATAAAGTATTGAAAAAAAAAAAAGAAGAAGTAGGAAATAGTAAAATAGAATCGTAACAAAGAAATAAAAAAAAATAAATAAAAAACTACTGACACCAATTTCTGCCCTACGGACACCAACCTCTGGCCTACTGACATTGTCCATTGATATATATACACACACATACACACACACACACACGCATATACATACACACACGCGCATGTGAGTGAGCTTTGGGGTGCACATCCTAATGCAATAGGCTACGCACACCTATGATTGGGAGAGAGGTGGCAGAGGTAAGCTGGACTGATGGAGATGGTGCAGGCTCAGCAGTGTCTCTCCTAAATGCTACATGCATCAGACAACAGTGTTTAGTGACACAGGACAGCATTTTCCAGAGGAACTCTGTACTTCTATTATCGCACACAGTGACACTGTTCATCTTCAAGTTGCAGAACTACCGATTTCATCTGAAATCGCAGGATTTCAAAACCACATCTTAGTGCAACTTTGAAGACATCTGTGCAGCTTCATACACAGATGTCTATTGAAGTCACACACAAAATCGCCAAAAGTGCATGAACTTTTTTAAACTGATGCGGCACCGCAAAGTCAGTGTTGCATCAATTTGAACACTGCCATTGTCAGCAATAGGATGCATCTTGTCATGCAATTTGACCTGTCAAATCACATGACAAATCGTTCCAAAATGAACAGGGGCCAAGTTCATCATCCTGCTACATACAACCTACGAATATGAGCAAGCACCTAGTTCAAGGACTGAACTCTGCTCTCCAGCTTACAGAATTGGGTCTACATTCGTAAAGAAATAAATGAGCATATGAAAGTATAGTTCAAGTTAAAAGTGGAATTCCAGATAAAAACCCATTTTGGATTTAGGACAGAAGCTCTGTCAGGTTTTTATTGACGTGTTCGCTTTGGTAAAACTTTCCTTCACTTACTGTTGCACAACTGACAGGAACTGAGAGAAATTCAAATGAAGCAATAGGGATTGTTTTGTTATTAGCGTGCTAAAGGCCGACAGGGTTTTTTTTTTTTTTGTTTTTTTTTAAATTGCGTTTTTGGACAAAGACAGCAATACAAAATACTGACAAGTGAAATCTCCCCAACAGAGACAGATGAAAATAGCAAAGCAGTGCGTTCTCAGTCATCGCAGTGCACTGCAACACAGGCGCACTAGAAGGTGTATTGGTGTGGTTTCAGTTATTCTGAATAGCACTCCGAAAGCACCGGTGTAAATCGGCCCTAAGGCTGGGTTTGCCATAGTCGCCAACATTTGCAAAAAATTTCCAGGGACACTTTGCAGCACAGCTATCAATTACTTACCACACCCACTTCCCCGAAGCTCCGCCCACTCCACATAATCTCCGCCTACTTATCAGATTATAGGGTCTACTTCATAAAGAGAGAATTACAGGAAATTGAAAAGGGAATTGAAAACTTAAGGCCAAAGTAGCAGAGTTGGAATAATTCTCCCATTCAGCTGCACTACTTCTGCCTAAAGTTTAAAATTCTCATCACAATTCCCTGCAATTCTAAAGTGTGAAATGTGCTCAGGTGTGACCATAGAAAAAATGTAATATGGAAATATAAATAAAGTGCAAGGTGTAAATAAGTATGATTATACTATCTGGTCTAATTAGGTTTTATCGTACTTATTTACACCTAATACTTTATTTAGATTTACATATTCCATTTTTTTGTATGGTCACACCTGAGCACATTTCACACTTTATTCACCTGTCTTTGAATTCAGCCCTCTGTAGGGTGATAATTTTCATTTACATAAAACAATGTAGCATCCTTTCCTTCCTAACACATTACCCAGTCCATACCAGTATAGATCCTAACACATTACCCAGTCCATAACACATTACCCAGTCCATACCATCCTCACACATTCCCCAGTCCATACCAGTATAGATCCTAACACATTACCCAGTCCATACCAGTATAGATCATAACACATTACCCAGTCCATATTATCCTAACACATACAAAGTCCATACCAGTATAGATATCCAGCATGAGATTTTTCCCATTGAGGATTGAGGTCTGTTTTCATTTTTTTGAGCAATAATATATATATATATATATATATATATATATATATATATATACACACACATACACATATATACACACACACACACACACATTTATCTAGAGCTAGAAAATTGAAACATATATATATAATTAACAGGTGTATAAATTATATCTATAAAAAAACATTATTGATAGTAGTAATTAATGGAGTGTGAGGCCTCCAGCTTGTCGGAAAGGTGCTCTGCCTCCCCCTGCTGGCGGATTTTGGAAAGTGCACCATGCTGACACCCTGCCTTCGGTGACACGTTAAATTTGTGACAGGCGGGAAGAGTGAGCGGGCACAGAGAGAGAGACAACCTGCTGCCAGAACTACAACTCCAAGCTGGGGTGAGAGCGACACTGTGTGGCACAAAATTAAAACAGGGACACTGTAAAATAACCGGGACAGGCTCCTATTTGCCGGGATTGTCCCGGGAAAAAACGGGACAGTTGGCAGGTATGGGTTTGCACACATGGAAATTTGCATGACAGGCGAGTGTGACTGGCTCAATAGGGGCCGATTCGCACACATCGGGGGTGGCCGCGGCCAGCATTGAAAGAGGGTCCTGTGCATCTTCTGGTCTGATTCAGGCAAAAATTCTAACTCAATTCGCACTTGGAAGCACCGGACCCCAGGCATGAGACCGCAGCGGCATATGTGTGAACCCAGCTTTAGTGCCAACCCACTTTTTTTTTTTCCTATTAAAGTAGGTAAGGCAGATTATTATCTGTCTGTTAGGGATATCAACTCACTTCCTGCCCTGAAAACCATGAAAAGGGGGAGATGGCAAAATGAAAAAAAAAAATATATATACATACACATACATATACAGGCGGTCCCCGGGTTACAAACAAGATAGGGACTGTAGGTTTGTTAAGTCGAATTTGTTTGTAAGTCAGAACAGGTATATTTTTTAAGTTTAGCTCCAGCCAAAAAAATTATTTTCAAGTATTATGGAAAGCAGAGGAAAAGGTTAACACCCCTGTGCCATTTGTTTTGCTGTCTGTGCCCCTTTTCAGAAGATTTCACCTCACTCCCTGTCCCTATGACAACTGGATTTTGAAAATTTTGGGTTGTTGTGGAAACAAAGATTGGTGATAAAGCTTCAGTGGAGACACATTTTTCCCATTAGAACTCTTAAAGGAGTGAATTTCCCTTCCTAGAGGTAGATTTCTCCTCACTTTCTGTTGTCTGCCTCCGTTTGCAAGTCGGATGTTTGTAACTAGGGGACCGCCTGTAAATATATATATATATATATATATATATATATATATATATATATATATATATATATATATATATATATATACACACATACATACATATACACACATACATACATACATACACACACACCAGCCAGGTGGCAACACTGAAGGTTTCTTGCTTACTATGCAGTGCTGCCAACTGCCCCACTGCTGATGTAAGGGGGGGGGGGTCTGTGGAGGGGGGGTCTCTGATGTAAGGGGCGTCTCTGAGGGTCCCTGATGTAAGGGGAACTCTGTGGGGCAGTAAAGGGGTTTCTTGCCAATTTTATTGGGAATGAACCATACTTGGCCACAATGGCTACGCAGACAGCAATAAAAAAATTTAAGGGCTAACCCTTCCCCCCCCTTCTGTGCAAAGTAAAATATTCCCCTTACTCATTTATTGCACTTTAAAATGTATTGCTTTCACCCTTTGCACCACTTTGGCTGCTTGTATTACTTTTCAGTGCCTGAAGTTAAAAATAAAAATAGTTAAAAGACCTGTGATGTGCAAAAATACAAAACAAGATCACAACCTACAAAATTCAAGTCTGCTTCAAGACATCTAATTGCTTGCCATGAGTTACTGCAGATCACCAAATACCATCTGCTGATTTTTTAACTAGTCAACCACAACAGCAGACATTGTAGGGGACATGGAATATAAAAAAAAAAAAAAAATTATATATATGTATATCCATAAGAGTAGGCTCTGACAGATTGCCCAAACAATCCAGCACCAAAGTAATAAAGATCAACCCTACTCAGCAAATCTGCCCAAAGGACTGGTTATGTGGTCCTTGCTTGACTAGTAGTATTCATCAAAGCCCCTATTCACAGATAAAAAAAAAAAAAAAACAAGTCTAGCTCTATGTGTGCCAGCATAATAAGCACATCAAATAATAAACTACAGGAAAAACGTATGAGCACATCCCATCATACAAATGCATCTAAACAATTGCGTGTATTTACCTTCTGGGTGTTAAGTGTAAGATAAGCTCTGGACAAAACCTTATAGATTCTAAGAATACAAATTGCTACCTCTGATACAGGTGTTCATAGCCAGACACCTGACCTACTCTGCTTAACCCCATAACAACCAAAAATTTTGTTTTCAGGGAAATGTGTTTTTGTTCTACCATGAGCTGTCATGGCTCCAGATATGGCATTTACCTACCTGACATGCTCATCCCATGGCTTCAACACATTCATTAGCCCAGAATGGGTATGGCCTGTCCACCCTCCATGCACACATGGCTTTGTTACAAATATGCATCTAATATTGTTTAATAAATACTCTCCTGAATGGTTAATGCCCCTTTCACACTAGTGCGACTTGTCCCGCGATTTTGGACCGCAAAAATCGCATGACAAGTCGTTTTCCATTATTTTCAATGAGCCCCATTCATATCAGTGCGTTTTGAAGTCGCACTGACTTCAAAGTAGTTCCTGCACTACTTTGGCACGATTTTAATGCGTTTTGAGGTATTTAGCCCTTAGCCATTGCTCAAAATCACGGCAAAGTCGTGTCAAAACCGCATCGCAAAATCGCGGTAAAATCGCTTTGCATAAGTGTGAAAGGGGCCTTACTTATGGAAACTGAAACAGTTGCCCAGACCAAGGAATTCAGTTTAAAATAAAATGGAGGTATATTCTAACATTACTTGTTAAATATAACATTGACCGGGTTTTGTTAGACCTGATTGACAAGTGCAAAAAAAAAAAAACACATACATACATCATATACACACACTTTATTGGCCAGCATGAGATGAGGTCATTCCTGTGCATGCAGAGACCATCATCCCAGCACTCCGAGACCTACCTGGTGCTGTAAGCTAAGCTGTGCATGCAACTTGGTTTGCAGTGCTAGCAGACAGACAAGCAGGCAGATAGGGGCATTTTACTACAGAAGAGATTTAGGCCCCTTTCACACAGGCGTACCGTTCAGATCCGCCTGTCAGTTTTTTTTGCCGGATCTGAATGGTCCCCCCATGCATTCCTATGGGGCATTGGATGTCAGCGGAGACATGTCTGCTGACATCCGATCCGTCAAATCTGGACGGATGGAATCCCTTTTTTCCATCCGGCGGATCGGATGAGAACGGACCGACGGTCTGTTCCCATCCGATTCCCCCATAGAGATGTATGGGGCTCTGACAGCTGTGTCTCCGCACATAGTGCGGAGACACAGCTGTCATTCTCCTGCTCAGCGGGGGATCGGTGGATCTTTCCCCCGCTGAGATAAACCAACAGAGTCCGCCGACGGAGTGGACTGTCGTCTGAAAGAGCCCTAAGGCCCCTTTCACACATACGGTCGGTTCAGTTCAGTCACATCAAAGTGTATCAGTTTTTCATCCGTTTTTACATCCACTACCAATGCAAAAACGGATGAAAAACGGACTGTTTGTCCGTCTACATCCATTTTTTCATCCGATCCGTTTTTTTGACGGATGAAAAATAGGACATTCATCCGTTCCAAAAAATGGTCATTGACGGAAGCGGACAGAAACGGATGTTAACTGATGATCATCCGTTTTTAATCCGTCAACAGGTGGATGAAAAACGGACCCTATGTGTAAAAGGGGCCTAAAGGTCTCTTCTGCAATAAAACCTTGCCATGTTTTTACTTTATATTTTCCAATATTTTTATTGACATTGTCAGGACTGATAAACATTAAAGGATTTAATAGCATTCTATAAACCTGTATGGTAGTACAGTAAATATTACGGGAAGAGTATATTGAGATCTTCTAACCTGCACATCTGCTACTGCTCATTGCTCGACAAGCCACATCAGGGTATAAAACAAATTAACATTCATGCAACTTAAAAACAAGTACATTTTGGTTTCTGCGTCGCTCCTTCAAAAACAGTATGGGGGGGGGGGGGGGCATGTCAGTGCGGCCGTATGGCTGGTATAGGTTATCACTTTTTCTACGCCAAGAACCATGTGTTAGGTTGAGCCAACAAAAATATTGAACAAGAAAAAGTTCTGTCTGCTTGCGGTTTGTTACAGCTTTGTTCCATTTTAATAGCAGGATTACTAGGTTAAAGCGATATTAAAACCAAAACAAAAATGTAATATTGCAGCTTACCAATACTTGATGCGGTGGCTGCATTTTTTATGGGCCTTTTTCCCTCTGTTTTACCTGGCAATCTGGCCAGTAACACACCTCTTGTATTAGAGTGCCTCCACTCTGGACGTAGGAGAACAGAAGTGCACCAATGGACAGCAACATTGTCAGTCTGGAAGGGTGGGGGGGGGGGGGGGGGGGGTGTTGTATTAGATGTACTTTTTTTTTACAGTGTTTCTCAACTCCGGTCCTCAGGGCACACTAACAGGCCAGGTTTGCAAGAAAACTGAAATAAATCACAGGTGATATAATTTGCTGCTCAGTGATTGCAGTATTCTAGTCTGCATCTCCCCAAGGTAATATTTAAAACCTGGCCTGTTGGTGTGCCCCGAGGACCGGAGTTGAGAAACATAGCACTAACAGATTTAGATAAACTTAAGGCTCCATTCACAACTAAGTGTATCGGTTTAAGGCATTTTTTTGGGCTTTATTCAGGCGTTTTTTGCAAGGGTTTGGAGGCAGGCATTGACATCTAACAAAAATGCTTGTAATCTGCCAAAAAAGAAGCTCATGTACTTTTTTGAGCTTCAGGTGACCAAACACTCAAATGTGAACAGGGGCCATTGAAATGAATGGGATTTTTCTTGTTGGGCGCGTTGAGACTTCAGAGAGGAGCATTTTACGAGCTGAAATACGCTCAGGTGTGAACAGGGCCCTACAAATTGAAGCCAAACTCACAATGCAATAACACTAACAGTTTTTTTCCTCCCTTTTTCGAATAAGGTTTTACACAAATAAAATTCTGATTGTTATAAGCACCAGTCAGTGGGAAATGGTTTATCTCCTTCCTCGAACTGCTACCTCTGGAAGAGAGCTTGTTCTTTTGATAAACAATCAACCTACTGGCCAGATTAACAGGTAAAAATAAAGGAAAGAAAGCCTACAAAAGTAAAAAAATGACAGTCATCACATCCAAGACTGGCCATACATGTTCAATTTTCTGTTAAATTTACCAAAAACCCCATTATATGAGGTCAAAACTAAACATCACTTTCAATTGTATCCAATTAGGCAGGCCTTTGTACTACATAGTTTAAGGTAAATCTAAAGAAATTTTTACAGAAAATTGTATAATGTAAGCTGCATTATATTAAATGTTTGCCTTTGGGCTTAATACGGCTTTTAAGAAAAAAAAAAAAAAAAGTGTGAAAAGAAGACTTATGCTTCCACAACAAGGAACAGTAAAGCCCCGTACACACGTACCGATTGTAGGCCGTAAATATTCGGCCGCCGAACGATCGGCCGATTGTCGGCTTGTTAGTATGATGCTTCCGACAACCGACAGCGACTTTTCGGCTGAACAGAATTGGGTGTGCAGGCTATAAAATTTTTGTTGGCCGTCACCAGAACGGCCGATTTTTCGCCAATCAGTACAGAATTCGGCCGACAAACAGCAGATTAGCAAGACTGGGCATGCTCAAAGAAGACAAAACACACGAAAAGTTAACCATCACATGACATTACAAATGCAGTCGGCTGTTGTTGGCCGACAAAATTCGTGTGCAGTCTTTAGCACTTTTCAACCGACAGGACAGCACCGGACAAAAGACGGCCGATCGTTCGGCCGACTATCAGTACGTGTGTACGGGGCTTTAGTTGCAATACTATCAAATGTGTCTTGGGTGTAAACACAACTTATGAAAGGTGCTTTCAGGGTTCTTATGACAACAGCACATTATGCTTTACCTCGTTGAACAAAGGTTAGTTTCCCTAGAAACAATGTGCAATGAAACTAACCTTAAAAAAAACTCCCATTAATGAAATTCACAAAATGAAAAAAAATTAACCCTAAATAAAATAAACCACATTCATAATAAAACGTCCATATATGTTTAGATAAGAGGAAGGGGCTTTATAAAAAAATATATAAGTCTGGCCCTTTCTCAATAGCTCCCTAACATATATTGTTTTTTTGCACCATTGAACCTACCAGCTTCAAACAAACCAGACATTCAGCCAGCCGCTGATAAAGCAGCTTTGTAAATATTGCACTTAAAGGGAATCACCTGTGCTTCTTCAATCTCTGGTCATTTCCTAAATGCATTTAAAGGGGCAGCTTAATAATGAGTTTATAATACACTGTATTGATAATTATTATTGAACTGTAGCAGCTGTTCATTTTTTTTCACCTTTCCATTTCAAACAAAGCATTGCAAGTAAACAACATAATGAGAGGTTTTATTGGCAAGGGATGAAGACCTCGTTAGAATAGACCACTTGTACGCTAGATAATTTGAAGGACCACACTGCTTATCGGTACACCTAGAGAATTAGTCATCACCATTTTGAAATGTGTGCATACATGTTTTAGGACAAATACTTTTTTAGGTTCCAGATAAAATTTACAGATTATATATATTCTCAAAGGCTCTAGTTGAAACAAAAACACAGCTATTTAAGCCCCGGTTAACATTAGTGCAATCACGGAGATTGCATGTAATTCGGAGCGCACTGCTCCTAAAATTACATGCGATCTCATGTGCGGTGCAAATTTCAGCCATACACTTTGTATTTGCATGTTGTTTCATCAGCGCTCACTTTTTTATGTGTGGGAATTATAACATGTTTGTTATTTAAGGGAAAAAAAAAAAACACTAGACTTTACAATCACTTTAACCAGACACTAATAGAAGTCACAAGACTGCTCTAACTGCTGATGAGAAAATGAATAAAAAGGAAAAAGGGGGAGGGAACACATTGGGAATACAGTTTGTATGGCTGAATTTGCACCACATCCGCACTAAACACGCACCTGACCCTATTTTTTATCCGCAGCAGAATCGGATCGCATAGTGGTTCACACTAGTGCGATCCGATTCTGTGCGAACTTGCCAGATCGCACTGCGATATGCGATCGCAGCTGGGGGTGTCGTTAACTTTTAATTGACACCCCCTGCGTATCGCATATGGCAGTGTCTGCCAGGGGTGCGGATGCGATGCGGGATCACACTGCATATTCGCAGCGTTCCCGCATCGCACAAATGTGAACCGGGACTAAATCTCAAAATACAAACTCAAAATAAATCTCAAAATACACACTGATACAAGGAAACCTTAAAGTGTCCTTTCAAATGGGCGGTGCGCCCAACGGAGTCCGTGCTGCTTAGCGGGGGATCGATACACTGATACCCGCTGAGCAGCAAGGTGACAGCTCTCTCCGCACACAGAGCTGTCGGTGTTAGAGCCCCGCTGCTCTCTATGGGGAATCGGATGAGAGCGGACCACCTGTCCGCTTTCATCCGATCCCATCCGATCCGATCCCCTGGACGGATGGAAATTAGGGTTTCCATCCATCTGGATTTCACGGACAGGATCATATGCGGATGGCAGCGGGTGTCAGCGGAGATGTCTCAGAGCCGGCCCTACCATGGGACCCAGGCGGCACTTAGAGAGAGGCGGTCCCCGGGCCGCCTCTTCTCTTCTTCGGCTAGCTAGAAAAAAAAAAAAAGGTCCGCGGCCGGCCTGACATGCACACTGCGCATGCGCCGCCGCCGCCGCTCGGAAAAGCCCATAAACGTTCGGCTATTTCCGGGAATAGCCAAACATGTACGGACTGTACTGAGCGGCGGCGGCGGCGCATGCGTAGTGTGCATGTCAGGCAGGCCGCAGACCTTTGTTTTTGGCGTCGGGCGGCGCCATTTTTAAATCCTAAGGCACCCTTTAGGAACAGGTAAGTGAGACCGCTCCACACACAGCCACACTACCTGCCATTATGCGGGCTGCAGACATACTGCAGAAGATGCAGTGCTGCGGGCATGGTACATGCCCACAGCACTGCATCTCCTGTAGTATCCCCACAGACCCGCATTCTCCTCTACCATGCCCGCAGCCCCGCATTCTCATGCACCATGCCCACACCCTGCATTCTCCTGTACCATGCCTGCACCCTGCATTCTCCAGTACCATGCCCGCACCCTGCATTCTCCTGTACCATGCCCGCACCCTGCATTCTCCTGTACCATGCCCGCAGCCCCGCATTCTCATGCACCATGCCCGCAGCCTGCATTTTCCTGTACCATGCCCGCACCCTGCATTCTCATGCACCATGCCCGCACCCTGCATTCTCCTGTACCATGCCCGCACCCTGCATTCTCCTGTACCATGCCTGCAGCCCCGCATTCTCATGCACCATGCCTGCAGTCCCGCATTCTCCTGTACCATGCCCGCAACCCCGCATTCTCCTGTACCATGCCCGCAGCCCCGCATTCTCCTGTACCATGCCCACAGCCCCGCATTCTCCTGTACCATGCCCACGGCCTTGCATTCTTTTGTACCATGCCCGCAGCCCTGCATTCTCCTGTACCATGTCCGCATTCCTGCATTCTCCTGTACCATGTCCGCAGCCCTGCATTCTCCTGTACCATGCCCGCAGCCCTGCATTCTCCTGTACCATGCCCGCAGCCCTGTTTTCTCTTGTACCATGCCTACAGCCCTGCATTCTCCTGTACCATGCCCGCAGCCCTACATTCTCCTGTACCATGTCCGCAGCCCTGCATTCTCCTGTACCAAGCCCGCAGCCCTACATTCTCCTGTACCATGTCCGCAGCACTGCAATCTCCTGTACCATGCCCGCAGCCCTGCATTCTCCTGTACCATGCCCACAGCTCCACATTCTCCTGTACCATGCCCATAGCCCCGCATTCTCCTGTACCATGCCCGCAGCACTGCATTCTCCTGTACCATGCCCGCAGCACTGCATTCTCCTGTACCATGCTCGCAGCCCTGCAGGGCACTGTGGCACTATAGACAGTAGAAAGCCTGGTGCGCTCATCTGCCCAGTTTCTACTGCTCTGTCCTGTTCTTGCTGTCACTCTGTACACACTCACACTCCTCTGACTGCTTTCATAGTCCTATAGAATGTGGGGGCCTCTTGGAGGGCGTGATTTTTTTTTTGGGGGGGGGGGGGGCAGCATTTCATTCTCGGACCCAGGCAGCACAATGTCTTGGGCCAGCCCTGACTCCAATAGTTAGGGGTCCGGTGTTATGGCTCCCTTTCTAGCGGACCATCTACGCTGGTCACCAGGAGTGGATTAGCGTTACGAAGATCTATGGTCTGATCACTGGGTATGGAGAGGCAAGACTTTAGCACATATGAGGTCCACACTATGTGCTCGGTGAGACCCCAGTCTGTTCCCGGGAGTGAGGTAACAAAGGTACACTGACTGATGGAATGGGCATAGGCTCCGCATGTCCCTCCTAATGCAACACATACACATCTTCAAGTGTGTACTACAAGAGACAGTGGGTTCAATTCACAAATAGGTTTTTTCCTCTTTAACCACTTGACCTCTGGAAGATTTACCCCCCTTCATGACCAGGCCATCTTTTGCGATACGGCACTGCTTTACTTTAACTGACAATTGCGCGGTCGTGCAACACTGTACCCAGATAGAATTTATGTCCTTTTATTCCCACAAATAGAGCTTTCTTTATTTTTTGCTCTATAAACAAAAAAGCGCCGACCATTTTGAAAAAAAAATAATATATATTTTTTACTTTCTGCTATAAACCATATCTAAAAAAAAATTTTTAAAAAAATTGTTATCAATTTAGGCCACTATGTATTCTGCTACGTATTTTTGTTTAGAAAAAATCCCAATAAGCCTATAGTGATTGGTTTTGCGCAAAAGTTATAGTGTCTTCAAACTATGGGATATTTTTGATTTATTTTTATTTTTTACTAGTAATGGTGGCGATGCGCAACTTATAGTAGGGCTGCAATATTGCGGTGGACACATTGGACACTAACTGACACTTTTTGGGGACCAGTGACACTAATACAGTGATCAGTGCTAAAAATATACACTGTCACTGTACTAATGACACTGGCTGGTAAGGAGTTAATGTTAGGGGCGATTAAAGGGTTAACTGTGTGCCTAGCTGGTGTTTTACTAGTGTGGGGGAGGTGCTTGTACTAGGGGAAGGCATGGATCGGTCCCCCTGCTTAGCAGAGACACAGGATCTATGCCTCCTGTACTGACAAAAACCACGATCTGCCTTGTTTACATAGGCAGATCGCCATTCTGCCTGTGTACCGAACGATCACCAGGTGCCGGCAGACATCAACTCTGCCGTACCCACTGAATAGCTCCTGCTGTTTCTAATCACAGCAGGAGCAGACCAGTGGCGGGCCCTAGACCCGGGACTGCAGGACCACGTACTAGGTACATGATCCTTCACAGCAGAGCCTCGCCACCGTTAATGAAAGTTTTACAAGCGATTAAAATTTGTGATAAAATAGCTCATAGGGTTTTTCACAAAACTTTTGCAATTCACAGAAAAACACTACAATAAATAAGCATGAGTTATTTAATCAAAATGGGGTCAATTCACTTAGAGATAAATACAGCATAATTTTTTTTAGTTAAATAACTAATGTGGTATTTATCTCAAAAGTTGACAATTTACTAAAAAACATGCGTTATTTACAGAATGCGTTAAATCTTTATGTTTGCAATATCATTTACATTTTGCGTTATTTTTGGTGTTTTTTTCACAACTTTTCTTTTAACATGCTAACACTGCACCAGAGGAAGAAATAAATGCACACAGAAATACTATAAGGGCTCTTTCACATGGGCTTTCCGTATGTCCGCAAATCATCCTATTTTTTTGCGGATGATTTGCGGACATAATGTAAGTCTATGGCATTGCGGATGTCAGCGGATGACCATCCGCTGACATCCAATTTCCTTCCTTTCAGTTCTGTTCCGTTTTTTGGAACGGAACAGAACCCTATTTTTCCTCCGTTCAAAAAACGGAAAGGAAGGAAAATCGGATGTCAGCGGTGTTACCCGCTGACATCTGCAATGCCATAGACTTACATTAGGTCCGCATATCATCTGCAAACGGATGGGATGATATGCGGACCTACGGAGCGGATGACAGAAATGTCATCCGCTCCGTGAAAAAAAAAAAAAAAGGACCGCAGCGGAGCTCTCACACGGAAAGCCCGTATGAAAGAGCCCCAAGGGCTCTTTCACATGGGCTTTCCGTATGTCCGCAAATCATCCTATTTTTTTGCGGATGATTTGCGGACATAATGTAAGTCTATGGCATTGCGGATGTCAGCGGATGACCATCCGCTGACATCCGTTTTCCTTCCTTTCAGTTCTGTTCCGTTTTTTGGAACGGAACAGAACCCTATTTTTCCTCCGTTCAAAAAACGGAAAGGAAGGAAAATCGGATGTCAGCGGTGTCATCCGCTGACATCCGCAATCCCCATAGACTTACATTAGGTCCGCATATCATCTGCAAACGGATGGGATGATATGCGGACCTACGGAGCGGATGACAGAATCCCCATAGACTTACATTAGGTCCGCATATCATCTGCAAACGGATGGGATGATATGCGGACCTACGGAGCGGATGACAGAAATGTCATCCGCTCCGTGAAAAAAAAAAAAAAAGGACCGCAGCGGAGCTCTCACACGGAAAGCCCGTATGAAAGAGCCCCAAGGGTCTTTTCACACGGTCAGTTCAGTTTTGTTATCCGTTCAGTCACTTTTTTTTTTTTTAAACGGACAAGGATGCATTTTTGTAGTGTCCGTTCCGTATGTCCGTTTTTCATCCATCCGTTTGCGGATGAAAAATGGACATAATGGACATAATGTATGTCTATTTTGCGTCCATCATCAGATCAATCCCCCGCTAAGCAGACTAGACTCCGTCGGGCGGGGCTCCCGTGTGAAAGAGGCCTTACATGTAAAGGCAGGTGTCCCAATATTTTTGACTATATAGTGTATATTACATTTAAACAACTGAGAAAAAGTGGAAAAAAAGAAGGAAAAAGAGGAAAAAAGATTAGAAAGAAAAAGAAGAAAGAGAGCGCATGCGTGCGGCCTTGACAGTCATGATCTGAGGGAGCTCCGCACACCGCAGGCTTGAGACAGTTATATCCAGTGCAGGGAGTACAACAAACCACCAGCATTTAGTCTGCCAGACATCCACATCAGTTAATGCAGTGGTGGACAGCAGGACAGCCCAAGAAATGGGCGTACAAATAGGGGAGCTGGGGCAGAATGGTCCGCCCCACCACCACCTGGGCAGATGCCTTTCCCCAAGATGGCGCCAGAGAAATGAGAGCCACGAGGTGGCTTGGATCCCCCTCGGTCCCAAAAGCCCGCCACATAGCAAAAGTGGCAGCCAGCCAACATACGGGACTCCTTCTTCTCCCAGTCATCAGGAGAACAGGACACAGCACAGCAGGGTGAGTCTTTCTCGCTACCCCCCTCTCCTGAAATTCCCATGGGCACACATGAGCCTGCAAATTCTCCAGTGTTCTCTATGGACAGGAACATGGCAGAAATGGCAGACCTGACGTTTAGCCAGTCCAGCCCTGACAGAGATCTGCCATCATCTCAACCGACCCTTTGTGCAGGGGGACGCAGTGCTTCTGGCTCACTTTTCAGCGTTGCTTCAACAGGAGCTTTCAACAGCCTGCTCCATTATATCTACTGGCCTTAAACATGATATCCAAAGTATAGGAAAAAGAATAAAGTCCAAATAAGTTTACTCTTGATGTACAATCTCTTAACAGTCTACGAGGAGGTGAGCTGTGAGCTAGATAGGGTCAGACCAGTGGATGTGGTGTACCTGGATTTTGCTAAGGCGTTTGATACAGTTCCCCATAAGCGCTTAATTTATAAAATAAGGTCTGCAGGTATTGACCGCAGGGTTTGCTCTTGGATACGGAATTGGCTAAAAGGGCGTGTCCAAAGGGTGGTAATAAACAGCGCATACTCAGACTGGTCTGAGGTAGTAAGCGGGGTCCCCCAAGGCTCAGTCCTGGGACCAACCTTGTTCATTTTATTCATAAACAGCATTGAGGACGGGATCAGTAGTTCTATATCAGTTTTTGCAGATGACACAAAATTGGGCAGGGCAATAACTGTACAGCATGAAGCAGATATCCTACAGAATGACCTGGACAAAATAACGGAGTGGGCTGCGACATGGCAAATGAGGTTTAATGTGAAGAAGTGTAAGGTTTTGCATTTGGGGACTAAAAACATAAAAGCACAATACATGTTAGGGGGGAACCCTTGGGGGAATCAAAAATGGAGAAAGATCTGGGAGTCTTGGTAGATGATAGACTAGGCAATAGCATGCAATGTCAAGCGGCAGCTGCCAAAGCCAGCAGAATATTAGCATGCATAAAGAAAGGGATGTATTCCAGAGATAAGACTATAATCCTTCCACTTTATAAAACTCTGGTCCGACCACATCTGGAGTATTCTGTCCAGTTCTGGTCGCCAGTCCTCAGGAGGGATGTGTTGGAGCTGGAGAGGATCCAGAGAAGGGCAACTAAACTAATTAGGGGATTGGAGGACCTTAATTATGAGGAGCGTCTGCAATCGCTTGATTTATTCTCCCTGGAGAAGAGATGCCTGAGAGGGGACATGATATCAATTTACAAATATCTCAATGGTGATCTCGGCATAGAAAAAAAGCTATTCAGTCGTAGGGAGTGCATGAGGACTCGAGGGCATACATTTCAATTAGAGGAGAAGCGTTTTAACCTCAGGCAACGTGGGGGGTTCTTTACTGTTAGAGCTACAAGATTGTGGAATTCTCTACCACAAGAGGTGGTTTCTGCGGGAAGTATGGTGGCTTTCAAAAGACTCTTAGACGTACATCTGAAGGATAGGAACATTCAGGGGTATGTGAGATGATTACGGCCACACACACCTACACAGGTTGAACTTAATGGACTATTGTCTTTATTCAACCTAACCTACTATGTAACTATGTAAAATTAACACCATTGATTCTAAGGTTGACAGTACGGTCGCAAGTGTTATTAGGAACTCTGCAATGATCTCGGAGCTTCAGATCAGATTGTAGGAGGCCTACACTAAGATTGAAGATTTAGAGAACAGGTCATTTCATTATACTGTAATGTGCGCATTAGAGGACTCCACGAAACTCACACTGATTTAGAGGGGGCTATTCAGAAGTTAATGAAAGACCTGATTCCAGATATCACCCCACGTCAGATTGAAGTGGATAGAATCCATCATGCCCTGACAGCTTCCAGACCTGATGGCCTGCCGCGGAACATAATAGTTAAACCCCATTACTACAGAACGAAGGAAAAGCTAATGGAAAGCTGTCTAAACAAACCTTTATAGAAAAAAAATGTGTAGCTTTTTGGTTTTATTTTATATGCAATTTAAATTGTGGATATTGCATATTGTTCGAAATGAATACTGAAATTTACTTTATTTGTGAAAACCTTTATTAAACGTACTGAAACAGAAAAAGAAGAAGGTCAGCCTTGAGCTTATTAGGGAACTGAGGTATAACGGCTCCACGGGTCACATATTTTATCAAACTTTTTAGAGTTATTGTGAAGTATATGAGTGAGTTTTTCATTGACCATAATCCAATTAAGTTTACTCTTGATGTATTAAAGGAGAATAACCCACTGATTCCAATGCCTAGCAATAGTAATCCTTGCTGCCAACAGTACGTACGCGAATAATTTCACTGACTTCCTGGGCACTTCATCAGGTAGTTTATAAAAAAGGGCTGCCTCTGAGGATCTACGAATATTTACCCCTGTCACTGAATTAAATAGTTTAAAGGCTAACTCCTCTTTTGTTGAGAAAAAAACATTCCCCTCTCGGTGTTCTATGTACATTACAAGGATTATAACAAACTTTGTTGCAGATTCCTACCTTTTGTTATTCTGAAGAAATCCGCGTTTGTTCCTCTGTGCTGAGTGGGTCTAATGGGAGTGGTTTCATAATTATCTGTCAGCTGTGGAAGCTGCAGGCCTCTGATGAGGAAAGCTGCTGGGCCTGCATCCCTTTAGATGTGTTCCTATTGGGAGTATCTCACCAAAAATGAAATTTTTGTTGCAGGGGATGCCAGAAATCTGACTTGTATCTTAGGCAGACTTCTGGGATAATTGGTGAGCCAATCACACAAGCAGGAAATGTTTCTGGGGTGTGGTCAGTATACATTCTGTGTACAGAACTGCTCCAGGTAGCCATATTGCATTGCATTTTCAGAAAATTACAGCAGCTGCAGATTGAAAGGAAAGGTTATTTTTAAAAACATTCAATTACAATATGATTTGTGTCGCAATTGTATACGCTATATTGTTTTTTCTTTATTTGCTGTTTTTTTCCCCACAAAAGTGGAGATACAGCTTCAATACCGGGCACTTTTACCCCTTCCCGCCCAGGCCAATTTATAGCTTTTACGCTGTTGCATTTTGAATGACAATTGCGCGGTCAGGCAACACTGTACCTAAACCAAATTGATGTCATTTTTTTCCCACAAATAGAGATTTCTTTTTGTGTTATTTGATCACCGCAATGTTTTTTCTTTTTTGCTAAACAAATAAAAAAAGACCAAAAAGTTTGAAAAAAAAAGTTTTTTTTGTTTATGTTATACAATTTTGTAAATAAATACGTTTTTTCCTGCACTGATGAGCACTGATGAGGCCACACTGACAGGCACTGATGAGGAGGCACTGATGGGGTGGCACTGATGGGGTGGCACTAATATGCGGCACTGATAGGCAGCACTGATATGCAGCACTGATGGGCACTGATATGTGGCACTGATAGGTAGCACTGATATGTGCATTGGTGGGCACTGATAGGCGTCACGGCTGGGCACTGATAGGCAGCATTGATGGGCACTAATAGACGGCAATGATGGGCACTGATAGGCGGCACTGATGGGCACTGATCGGCACTGATGGGCGGCACTGATGGGCACTAATGGGCACTGAGATGGCGGCACTGGTGGGCGGCACTGGTGGGCGGCACTTATAGATGGCAATGATGGGCTCTGGTGGGTAGCACTGATGGGGAGGGCACTGGCGGGCAGCACTGATGGCGAGTGCACTGGCGGGCTTCCTGAGCCCCGATTGCCATCCCTGGTGGCCATGGTGGTTCTAGTGGCACCCCCCCAAGGGTCTGCACTGGTAATCAATGCTCTGATTACCAATGCAGACCCCCCCCCCCCCTGTCAGGAGAGCCGCAGATTGGCTCTCCTTTACTCGTGCCTGTCAGGCACGAACTGAGGAATGCCAATCAAGGGCACTTCCTATTTACTATGTGACCAGCTGTGATGGGACACAGCTGGTCACATGGTAAAGAGCCAAGTCAGTATGCTTTTTACCGAGATCAGAGGTGCGGTGTGTCAGAGTGACACACTGCAGCACCAATCGCCGATCTGTGTGCCCCCCGGGAGGCGCGCAGAGCGCATTATCCTGCCACCGTCATATGACGTCCAGTCAGTAAAACGCGGGAAGTGGTTAAATATCTAAATCCAAAACCTAGTCAGAAGGGGGCATTGCCACTAGATGTGATGCATCTTCCCCAACTGACCACAACAGTTAGGTGATGTGGACAGATGCATTTTGGTGAACTAAATAGGAAGCAGGTACCAACACAGAAGTGTTTATAGTTAACTTCAATTAGCGTTGTATTAATGGAGACTTTAAATAAAGTGTAAGCAATATCCTGACACTCAGACAGGTCAAAAGTAAGATTCAGGTCCTTTTCCCATTCCCATACTTAACTGACCCCAATCTTGATCCAGGGATGTTGCACGAGTGTCATCTGGGACTCTCCCTCCTGATTGGCTGAGACACAGCAGCGGCAGCATTGGCTCCCTCTGCTGTCAATCAAAATCAGTTAGGCATTTAGGAGAGAGAGAGGAAGGGCCAAACCACGGCTCAGTACTGAATGAACACACAGAGCTGTGGCTCGGCTCTGTTGCCCCCCATAGCAAGCTGCTTCCTGTGGGGGCACTCAGCAGGAGGGGGGCCAGGAGCACCGGTGTTAGGAACACTCCCTGTGTACACTGAAGTGCTGTCATGAATCTGCCAGTTAAGAGTTAACTTAGTGCAGAGTAATTGCACTAATTGGCAAAAGGCTGGCCTATTTAAACACCACAGCAGCACTGAGCCATTGCTGTCTTGTCTGCAGCTTTACCTGTACTTCCTGATTCTGAACCTGCTGTTTCCTGTTGAATTCCTGATCGACCTCCCGGCTTGTCCACTACTTCGTCTGCTTGCTGCCCGCCCTGACCTTGGCTCGTTCCTGTGACCACTCTCCTGCCTTATCCTTGTCGGCTTATCTGCTTCCGATTCTGGACGTGTTCACCTCCTGGTGGGGCAACCCTGGGGACCGCGACCTGGTGTTAGCTTGCAGCGCAGTCTATCCCCACCATCAGGGGCTCTAGTGAAAACCAGCTAGCACTTAGACTCCGCACCTCAGACTAGCCCGTGTCTACCACCAGTGTGACCCGTCCGTGTTCCTGTTGTACCAGATCCCACGAGGCTACCTCTGCACGTCAGGCTCAGCCACCAGCACCATTACAGTACAAGACAGCCATGTCGGAGCCTGCAAGAGGGGCCTCTCCTCTGGACGAGATCTGCCAACACTTGGCAGCATTGTCGCAAACAGTCAAGTCGCTCCAGGACAGCTATGTGCACTTGGAGGAACGGTTGCACTCTGTGACTATCCCAGGGAACCCTCCTGTTTCTTTGGTACCCCCAACTTCCACGACACCAACAGGTTCGGTCTCAGGACCCACAGTGGTGATGCTACCACCTGAACCCAGGGTTCCTACACCAGAGCGATTTTCAGGCGATCGGGGCAAATTTAGGACGTTCCGTATCGCATGCGAACTTTATTTCTCACTGCAGCCCCGGACTTTCTCCTTGGAAGCCACCAAGGTTGGATTTGTCATCTCCCTACTCTTGGATGAACCCCAGTCCTGGGCACACCGACTTCTTGAAAAACGCAGCCCACACATAGACTCCTTGTCTTCTTTTTTTAGTGCCATGGCTCAATTATACGATGATCCACAGCGCACTTCCACAGCGGAAGCTGCTCTTCATGCACTCCAGCAAGGCCGCAGAGCAGTAGAGGAGTACGTCACGGATTTTAGACGGTGGAGTACTGATACCGAGTGGAACGACGCAGCACTACGTCACCAGTTCCGCTCAGGCCTATCTGAGGGTCTGAAGGACGAGCTAGCCCGAGTTGGCGTTCCAGACTCCCTAGAGGCATTGATTTCATTGGCTATCCAGATAGATCGCCGACTTCGTGAGCGCCGTGCAGAAAGGTCTGCCCAGCACCCACGCCCGTTCTGGATGATGCCGCGGTTCGCAACTCCGGCTTATGTCACCTCCACCAGGCCCATTACGGCCAACCTGGCTCCTGCTAACTTCACACCAGATGCCCCAGAACCCATGCAGCTTGGCTTTATGCGGTCTACCCTAACCGCTGAAGAACGACACCGCCGGCAAAAGAATAACCTCTGCCTATACTGTGGTGAAGCCGGCCATTACATACGTTCTTGCCCAGCAAAGTTACGTAAGTTTCTCTCCATCTCTCCTTCAAGTTATCCAGCATCAGCTGCCAGTGCTACTCACTTAGCGCTCCCTGTTTCGTTTCAACTCCCGGGAGGTACAATACCAGTCACCGCAATTATTGATTCTGGAGCATGCAGCTGTTTCATTGATCTCACGTTCGCCATCCAACAACACATCCCTCTTCAAACCAAGACTCAAGGACTTTCCATTTTTCTTGCAGATGGGTCTCATATTAAGTCTGGACCTGTGACTCAGGAGACCCCTCCACTTCCTATGGTCACTTCTTCAGGTCACAAAGAGCTACTAAGCCTGGATGCTATTGCTTCCCCTTTATTTCCGGTTATCTTGGGATTGCCATGGCTGCAGGCCCACAACCCGCAGATCGATTGGATGACAAGAACGATCAAATTTCAGTCTGATTACTGCATAAACTCCTGTTTACCGGTCTCTCTCAGCCCTGCCAGTACCCTGCTCTGTTTGGACTCTGACACAGATCTGCTTTCTGCCGTGCCTAAGCCTTATCATGGCTACCTTGACGTTTTTAGTAAACGGGGGGCCGAGACCCTTCCTCCTCATCGCACATACGACTGCCCGATCGAGTTACTTCCTGGGGCCGGGATTCCATTCGGTCGTATCTTCCCTTTGTCAGAACGGGAATTGGAGGCTCTGAAAGAATACGTGGATGAAAATCTAAAGAAGGGGTTCATTCGTCCATCGACATCCCCAGCAGGGGCAGGAATCTTCTTCGTGGAAAAAAAGGACCACTCTCTCCGCCCCTGTGTGGACTACCGGGAACTAAATAAGATCACGGTCAAGAACCGTTACCCTCTTCCCCTGGTACCAGAACTTTTCCAAAGACTGAGGTCAGCCTCCATTTTCACTAAGTTAGACTTACGTGGGGCCTATAATTTGGTCCGTATTCGTGAGGGGGATGAGTGGAAAACAGCGTTTCGCACCAGGTTTGGGCATTTTGAATATCTGGTGATGCCCTTCGGCCTGTGCAACGCCCCAGCAACCTTTCAACATTTTGTAAATGATATTTTCAGAGACTGGTTAGATATCTTTGTTATTGTCTACCTGGATGATATCCTGATTTTCTCTGCATCCCTGGATCAACATCGGGGACATGTCAAAAATGTCCTCGGCAGACTCCGCCAACACGGATTATATGCCAAGCCTGAGAAGTGCGAATTTGAACGCCAGAGTATTCAGTTCCTAGGTCTCATAATTTCCACTGAAGGAATTAAGATGGATCCCCAAAAGGTCTCAGCCATCTTAGACTGGCCACCCCCGTCAGACAAGAAGGGGGTCCAGCGCTTCGTAGGTTTTGCCAACTTTTACAGGAGATTTATTAAGGGATTCTCTGACATCATTTCCCCCATTACACAGCTCACGAAGCAGAATACCCGGTTCAATTGGCCTCCTGAAGCCCAGACTGCCTTTCTAACCTTGAAAAGGCTCTTTACAACTGCTCCCATCCTGAGTCACCCGAATCCTGCCCTTCCTTACCTTCTCGAAGTAGATGCATCAGAAGTGGCCGTGGGGGCAGTTATTTCGCAAAGGCAGGGTACTAAAGATCTCATACATCCTATAGCCTTCTTCTCTCGTAAACTTTCCCCAGCAGAAAGGAACTATGACGTTGGCGATCGGGAACTTCTGGCCATTAAGGCTGCCCTTGAGGAGTGGAGGTACTTGTTGGAAGGGGCAACGCATCCTATCCTCATCTTCACAGATCACAAGAATCTTGAGTATTTAAGAGCTGCTAAACGGCTGAGGCCACGTCAGGCACGTTGGGCATTGTTTTTCTCAAGATTTTCCTTCCATATTACCTACCGGCCGGGATCTAAAAATGTCAAGCCAGATGCGCTCTCCCGCATGTTTGATGATCCAAAGGAAGTGCCAGTAAACGACACCATCCTGTCCGCAGGTAATTTTTTGTTATTACAGACCAACCTGATGGCCCAAATAAAGCAAGCTTCTGCAAAGAATCTCTGTCTCCCTGAGGTGTCCCTGGTACCCAGAGATGGGTTATTATGGCTTGAAGACAAGATCTTTGTCCCTGAAGAGGTCCGAGTGACGGTTTTAGGGTTATGCCATGACCACCCTCTGGCGGGCCATTTTGGTACTCATAAGACCCTGGATCTATTAAAACGAACATTTTGGTGGCCAGATCTGGAACAGAGTTGCAGGGAGTACGTGAAGTCTTGTACCGTCTGTACCCGGAGTAAGTCTGTAAGAAACAAGGCGTGGGGCCTGCTCAGGCCACTACCAGTCCCTGACAGGCCTTGGAAGATGGTCGCCATGGACTTCATAGTGGAGCTTCCCCCTTCAGAGGGCTGTTCCGCCATTTTTGTGGTCGTTGATCGTCTATCTAAGATGGCCCATTTCTTGCCACTCAGGAATACGCCCACGGCCAAGGAGACCGCAGAAGTTTTTATTAAAGAGATCGTTAGGCTTCATGGGGTTCCTGCAAATATTGTTTCAGATAGAGGGGTCCAGTTTACCTCCCGCTTCTGGAAAGCCTTGTGCGACGCGTTGAAGATTGAGCTGTCCTTGTCTTCCGCCTACCATCCTCAGACTAATGGACAAACCGAAAGGACAAACCAGACGTTGGAACAGTATATCCGTTGTTTCACCACATTTGTCCAGGATGACTGGGTGGCCCTACTACCATTGGCAGAGTTTGCATACAACAATGCTAAACATTCTGCTACAGGGCAAGCTCCGTTCTTCGCAAACTACGGTTTCCATCCGTCCTTCTTACCGGACGTTCCCGCTGAACCCACAGTTCCAGCAGTACAGGATATCATTAGTTTCCTCAACCGCAATTGTAAACTGCTGCAGGATGCTATAATAAGGGCACAAGCAGCCTCTAAAAAAAATTTTGACAGGAAGAGGAGAGGGGAACTAATCCTTCAACCAGGTGACCAAGTATGGCTATCTACATGCAACCTCCGCCTAGCCTGTCCCTCAAAGAAATTGGCACCCAAGTTTATTGGACCCTTCCCGGTCAAGAGGAAACTCAACGAGGTCTCATATGAATTACACTTACCTGATTCTCTTAGAATTCATCCGGTGTTTCATGTCTCCTTGTTAAAACCTACAGTCCCTAACTCCTTCCCGGGCAGAAGCTCGGAACCACCCGAACCTGTGATTGTCGATGGGGAGGAAGAATATGAGGTGGAGGCTATTTTGGATTGCAGGAGGAGGAGAGGTCAATTACAATTTCTCATAAAGTGGAAAGGTTACGGCCTGGAAGAAAATTCCTGGGAACCAGAACGGAATATCCATGCTAAAGAACTGATCTATGCTTTCTTTCGCAGTCACCCACAAAAGAAAAACCTATTGGGCACCCGGAGGTTGCCCTTAAGGGGGGGGCAATGTTAGGAACACTCCCTGTGTACACTGAAGTGCTGTCATGAATCTGCCAGTTAAGAGTTAACTTAGTGCAGAGTAATTGCACTAATTGGCAAAAGGCTGGCCTATTTAAACACCACAGCAGCACTGAGCCATTGCTGTCTTGTCTGCAGCTTTACCTGTACTTCCTGATTCTGAACCTGCTGTTTCCTGTTGAATTCCTGATCGACCTCCCGGCTTGTCCACTACTTCGTCTGCTTGCTGCCCGCCCTGACCTTGGCTCGTTCCTGTGACCACTCTCCTGCCTTATCCTTGTCGGCTTATCTGCTTCCGATTCTGGACGTGTTCACCTCCTGGTGGGGCAACCCTGGGGACCGCGACCTGGTGTTAGCTTGCAGCGCAGTCTATCCCCACCATCAGGGGCTCTAGTGAAAACCAGCTAGCACTTAGACTCCGCACCTCAGACTAGCCCGTGTCTACCACCAGTGTGACCCGTCCGTGTTCCTGTTGTACCAGATCCCACGAGGCTACCTCTGCACGTCAGGCTCAGCCACCAGCACCATTACAACCGGCGAGGGACCCGAGAAGATGAGGATCTGGGCTTCTCTGTGCAAAACCATTACACAAAGCAGGTAAGTATAACATGTTTGCTATTTGTAACGGAAAAAAAAAAAATAGACTTTAATATTACTTTAAGATGGCCATAGACTGATCAAATTTTGGACAGTTTAGCAGGGTCGATCAGTGTGTGGCTGTCCCTGTTTAACAGAAATCAAGTCGTTTGATCCACTTCTTTAAAAGGGATATGTTGGAAAATGTTCCTTAATCGGTGGCTAAAAATGTAACAAACAGTCCCAAGAATACCCACAGAAAGGGATATCAGTTATGTGTGGTAGTACCATGCATCCTATAGACTGAGTCCTGTGCTGCATGCAATCCACTGGAGCAACGGAGATATCCAAATCAGAAACACAAAGGCTATATGCTGCGCACTGGTAAATGAGAAACAAGTAGATAAATTGGAGGATGATGAAGATTTGACAAAGAAGCTGGGAGCTTTGAAACGCGTTATCTGATTGGAGAGAGAGCCCCCCGGGCCCTTCCTTTCCTCTGATATGGTCCACTGGGGCGGCAACATCATCTCCCTCGGCTTCTGCATTATTGTCTCCATCCTATGAGCGGCCATCTTCTTGGTGGGCTTTACTACTGTCAGGAACCGTGAACCAGACTGAGACAGAAAATGCAGTGAAAACTACACCTTTAATGTAATGGTAAAAAATGGTACAGAATAGTAAATGTAGTCAAAATATAAACCAGGGGTCGGAAGCCAAGACGGGAAGTCAGATGAGCCAGTGATCAGGAAACCAGAAATCAACGTAGACGGAGGCAGAGGAACAGGATCAGGAACCAGAAGGGACGTCAGCCAGGCAAAGTCTTTCACAGGAAAAAAGCAGCGAAACTCCAGATATGTTGACCAAGCAAAGGTAGGAAAGAAATGAACAAGGCAGCTTAAATAGCTAGAAGGGGCTGGCTGTAGGCGGGACTGACGAGCAGATAATAATAACCAGGTAGGCCACTGAGGAAACCATAAATGCGGACAATTATCTGACAGCTGGGAAGCCTGAGCACAGAGAAGAGAGCTGCTGCGAGCCCAGCCCTGACAACTTCACACCACAATAAATTGTGCCTTCCCTGCTGGACTTTAACAGCTGCTCTCAGTGAGCCATCCAGGTGGTATGTGAACCTTAAGCCTGCTTCCATCACAAGTGCTGGGCCCTCCATTTAGTGTTTGAGGCTGGATGAGACTTGGGCTTTTATCTTTTAAATTAGACTGGTTTGTTCACACATGACTATGCTTTTATCTAGACTGTGTGCTTTATCTATGACCACATAGTAAATGTTACTTCATGGTTTGTATGGAAGCAGGTTTTATTAGTTTATTCATTACCCTCTAATGTATCTATGTAAGATTCTGGTACCTCTGGTACCCTTATTTTCCATTTTCTTTCAATATGCGTCCCACCTTTCTAATTAGGTGGTACGCATACACCTTTAAGACGGATGACGTCATCGCCGAGCGCCGCAGAGCGGCTATTTCAACCGCCGGCGTTCTCTCTCATGTTGTTTGTTCATCCTGCCTGTGTGTCCACATGCTTACAAGCTTGTCTTGCTGCCGGAACCTCCAGCTATTCTCTTTTACTTGGAACAGACCGGAACCTCGCTACTGATCCCTGTATCTCGCTACTGGATCACTCCCTCACTACTGGACCCTTCTACTACTAACCTTACTAGTGATAAGTACCCCACAGGGGAATCCTCCATAACCTTACTTACACTATCTACCTCTGCACATTAAGGACTGTTACTATCTATGCATACTAATTCTATCATCTGCACTGTTACATAGATTGCTAGCTCTTGAGTCTACTACCATCTAT
The DNA here is from genome assembly GCF_965119305.1 of Pelophylax lessonae. NCBI lineage: Eukaryota > Metazoa > Chordata > Amphibia > Anura > Ranidae > Pelophylax > Pelophylax lessonae. Next base: position 101,048,363 of record NC_138769.1, read on the forward strand.
CCTTGCACTGGGTTAGTCTATCCTGTATTTGTCATCTGCTGTCCTTACCACCTGTTACCATACTTGATTACTAACCTATCTGCATTCTACCTAATACCATCTAATATTCTCCTGAACATTTCTATCAAGTGCTTGCCATCTCTGTCACTGTTCACACCTGTCCCTTCAGCACATCATCTTCATACTATCATATACATCCTATCACTCCAGGAACATCTTATTGAGTGTGTATATCTGTATGCTGAAGCTGACAGGCCCACAGTGATAAGTCTGGAGAGTTGGATCTGGTTATTCAACACATCTCTACATGACTACTGAGTGGAGATTCTGCAGCTGCAAATCCAGCCTACTACAAAAATGCAGGAGCGTTACAATCTATGCGTTCCTCATGGATACTGTGACTTTACCAGTGCGCAGCATATAGGCTTTATGTTTCGGTTCTTATCCAGTGGCTGCATCCGCTGATCAGTGGAATGTCCTGGCAGGATTGATTCCTCCATCCTTCTTACTTGTCTGGATGGATTAATCTGTTTGTTAGTTTTTTTTTTTTTTCATTCAGCCTTCTGAGTAAACAAAAACAAATTAAAAAACTACATGGCTATAACCAAATTTAGTCAGCCTTGGCTTATACTGTATATCTTGGATAATCCAACAGTGGGATCACCATGACACCATGTTCATGTTCACCTGGGATTTTTGGATATTTCCACCCATCTGTACATATTTCAGCTCCTATTGTTATATTCTGTATACTATAAAACAAATTAAACATTTAGCAGAGAGAGTAAAAACTTTTTTAAATAGCCTCAGCAAGTGTGTAGACTAATTTAGGCACAGATATCTTGGCCATAGAGTTCAGATGGATATAAAGACAGCAGAACTTTCTTAATCTGTTCCTGCCATCCATATGCATATATGCAGTGACAGGATAGGTGGGCCTTAATACCCAGCTGCTGCACATATGCAACCATGGGAACCAGTATACTGAGCTGTCATGGACTGCGTTGTGTATGATCATTGGCTCCTGATCATGTGACCTCTGCAACAACCATTCCTAATGATAACATGTTTGAGAAGCCAATCTTCACCTTCTGGTGTTAAGACCCAGCATCAGAAATTTGAAACCAAGAAATCGGAAGTTGGGTGTCATCTCAAAAGAAATTATTCTCACTTCCTGGTAACAACCTTCTTCACTGGGAACAGCCTACTATATTGTGCTTAGTAAAATCCTGCACCAGGTAAAAAAGGCATTTCCTATAGCAACAAATCAGAATCTATTTTATGCTGGTCTGGCAGAAAGCTCTTCTGACTGGCTTTTAAGGGTTACTTCACTTTTTCAAACAAAACACTAGCTTTTTTTGTTAAATTTATTATTGCCCACCATATGTGAACACAAAAAATGCAGTTCTTGCTGCAATACTTATTCCGTTTCCGGCACTATCCTCCCACTCTGCAATCCAGCGCCGCTCCTCTTCCAGGCTAAAGAACCCACTTCCTGTGAACCCAGACTGTCAGAGTCCATCAGTCGATGCTTACAACAGAAAGCTACAAAGTCTGGGGGGAAAAAACTCCCCTAACGACATCTTATGATGACGAAATGTTTTTATTGTGTGACATCATTACGTACTGGAACGGAGCGGAGTGCGGCCATTTTCTCGGTTGGAAACATTCACATGGATCCAGGTTTAAAACAGCGTAATGTTTTGGATTGCAAATGTTTGCAACCGAGAAAATAACCACACTCTGCTCCGTTCCAGTATGTGATGATGTCACATATTTAATAGGGATAAAAGTAACACTCACGTGGATCCAGGTTTAAAACAGCGTAATGTTTTGGATTGCAAGTGTTACTTTCATCCTTTTTAATTCCAAATTTTGCTAGCTTACTACACCCTGAGCGGACTTTATTTCTTCTCTTGAGACATACCCTTTAGGACTTGGGAGATCACTGCTTAACACCATCTGACCATCCCAGTCTGGAGGGGCTTTTAAGTCGAATCTATTAGCTGATGGATTGGATTACCTGCGAGCCATTCCTGGGGCATAATTGCGTGTTTTGATCACCTGTAACTGGGTGGTCAACTCCATCTGGTAAGAGGCTATGTGTGCTTCTTTAGGGGGTGGCGGTCTCTCTCTGGGTCACATGTTGATCTCTTTATCGCATGTGGACAAAGAATGGACTATGTGGACTAAGAATGGACTATGTGGACTAATAGCTGATGGATTGGATTACCTGCAAGCCATACCTGGGACATAATTGCGTGTTTTGACCACCTGTAACTGGGTGGTCAACTCCATGTGGTAGGAGGCTATGTTTTCTTCTGTAGGGGGTGGCGGGTCTCTCTCTGGGTCACATCTTGATCTCTTTATCGCATGTGGACACAGAATGGACTTTATCACTAAAATTACTTTGGTGTGATTTTTTTAACTAGGGCTACACTTCTGTTTTATTATGTATGTTGGCAAAAATTCAATGTTTACTAATTATGGTGTATGTATACACTGGAAAGTGTCAATTAAATATATCAAATTGCTTAACCAAAGGTCATTTGTGAACTTCTAAGCTGTCCGAGGTTACTGTTACAGCAGTGACAAAAATAACCTCATGAGCAACCAAATATCAATCGTTGTGTTAACAGAAGTTGCTGAGAACACTAAAGAAGGTAAGATGCAGACAAAGCAGCTACTAGCATAGTTCTTGTCAGGGTCCTAATGTCTACGTCCAAAAAGGTAGGAAAGATTGTCTTCATTACAGAAATAATTATTTTTTTCTGGTTTAATCGTTTTTTTACAAAGCAGCAAATATGGTATAAAGTGTGACATCAACACACGCAAATAACTGCCACTAAAAAGGTACAGGAGCATAAGAGCAACAAGTTCAACAGCACATAAACAGATACAGAAGAGAAGGAAGGAGGGGAAAAGGAAGAGGAGTTCTTGGGGACATGCAAAACTATTCATTTTACAAAGAATGAGAGAGCACTTGGTAAATGGTCAAGGTTCTTGGAGAGATTTGTCAAAACCCGGTGGGAGAATATGTGCTATCCAAGGGTGCCACAACTTGGCGTACGCAGGGATTCTATCTTGCAAGGTCGCTTCTATCTCACCAGGGATCATGGCCTGCGTGATCCTATTTTTGGTTTTTGATGAGGCACAGTTTGGATGTTTTCCAGAACTTTGCCATCGTCTGTTTAGCTGCAATGGTGACCTGCAAGTCGGAAATACTTTTTAGGGAGCTCGAAGATGTTTTTTTTAAAGCGGTAGTTAAGTCTGAAGAAAAAAAACAACAACTTCCTCCTGCAAGTTAAGTAAACGATCACCTTGTTAAACAACCCATTCAGTTTAAAATAGAAATGAAAGGCAAAACATTTTTGTATAGATATAAAAAGCATTCTAAATAGATTTTTCCCTTTTTTGTAAGTGATCACATTCCCTCTGTTCTTAGCTGCATAATAGTTAAGGGGAGGAGAAGGAGCAGCACACTGAGTTTCCCAGTGAATGGCTTTGCAGTGGGTGCATGTCAGGACAAGTCTGATCATTGGACGAGAGTACACTGAGTTTCCTACATAGCTAGAGAACTAACCACAGTGTGCTCTCCTGCTTAGTGTGGCCAGTTTTTAAAGGGAAAGCAAGGTTACTAGCAGGAACACCAGGGATTTAACATAAAGGAAGCAATACAAAGAGAATAGGATACGTTCTCATACAATTACATGGTACAGCAGTCACATATCACGAATATGAAGTGTTGGGGTAACAAACGCTTTAAGGGCATAATGTGCTAGTATGACCTTTCCATTATGGACTTCTACCTGTAAAGGTATGCCTGGGAAGGTGAGAATTAGTTAATTAGAAACTGAAATGTTTGTGAAGTGTACCATTGCAGCCTACAAGTAAGGCTTTGTTAATTGTATTTGAGCCTGGTCTGAAGTTATTCAAAGGGGTACATGGCTTAGTTGAAGACCAGAGCCTGTAAAGCACACACGAGGTACAGGAAAAAGACCACCACAAAGGTTAACTCGGCAGGAGTTTCAGGACAGTATTCCCCATGGGTGACCATGAACTGGGGAGAGTGAAAAGCAGCCAGCCAGTGAGGAGTGGTATTAGGCTCAGGTGACAGGTCCTCTGGTAGTGAGGGGGTTATTATTCTGCCTCCCTCCTAGCGGTTGGTTCCTTTAAAGCAATCAGGACCAAACCCGTGGTACGAAGACCTCATGAACCTAGCTGCAAGGTACAGGAGAGTGGAGAAGTTATTTACAGTAAGTGCACACAAGAGATCCGCGCATCATGCACACCGGAACCCTGTTCTGTCACTGAGAGTGGGGTGGCAGAGTTATCCTGGACTGGAGGAGAGGGCATAGGCTCAGTAATGTCTCTCCTAATTGCAATTTTCAGCAAGCGAAGGTGTGTAGTGATGTGGGACAGAAAGTTTCACCCTGTATGTTTTACTACTGCACACAGGGTATGGCCCATCTCTAAGCCGCGGTTCTGCCCTAATGTTGACTTTCTCATGAACGCGGCCCCTGCCTGGTTGCGGGCATCGGTGAGCGGCTACACATGAAGAGGTACCCCTGTCCGTAGGGTGAGTGGGCCATGCCCACAAGCTGTCTGAATGGATGGCATACTCAGTATGCCGTCCCTTTAGAGCTCAGTACTCATGCGCCAGTGACATCACCAGCTGCAGAAATATTGACTATCTCCTAAACGATGCACATTTAGAGGATATTCCTTGTACCTACAGGTAAGCTTTGTTATAAATATATACCTGTTGGTACCATTTACCAAGTGGTGTTTATTACCACGTTAAGTAAAAGCCACTGTAGGCTCTGGGGATAGTGTAGGCTCTGGGAATAGTGATGTATCAAAAAGTGTAGAGATCATCCCAAACACTTTAGCCCACAATGTGCGTACTAGGGGACATGTCCACCATATGTGGATGTGGGTGGCTGTCTCCCCAAAACCTCTAAAACAAGCAGGTGAATAAGTGGGAACAAACCTAATAATGTGTGAGGGGACCAGATACCACTGCGAAAGGAACTGAGGCAAACTTTTTTAGAGCTGCCAGGTTCTGCGAGCGGGACTTGCCAAAATGTCCATCCAGTCATGGGGTTCTAGAACCACAGAAAATGTTTTTAATATTGTATCTAAAATGTATAACTCTGTACATTAGTGGATCTGAATAGAATAAATGACCCAGTTCTAACAGGATTCCATTGATAAGATTTCCCATGTGGAGCGGTTTATTGTTAACGAAGAGCACAGGCACACTATAGGGGTTAAACAAAGCATTACCATGCATTAAAACCATTCAGGCTTAAAGCACACCTAAAAGCGAGGAAAAAAAGAAATTACTTTTCTTGTTAATGGAGCATTGTCGTGTGCTGCAATGTGGGTGTGTTGCCCTCTACAGTAGTATTATGTTGAAGTGCCAGTTAAAAGAATGGCACTACAAACCAGATTGTGCATTAACAGCTTTTACCCCCTTCCTGCCCAGGCCAATTTTCAGCTTTTAGCGCTGTCATACTTTTAATGACAATTGCGCGATCATGCAACGCTGTACCCAAATTACATTTTTATCATTTTTTTCACACAAATAAAGCTTTCCTTTGGTGGTATTTAATCACCACTGGGTTTTTTTATTTTTTGCTAAAGTTTGGAGAGAAAAAAAGTTTTATTTTGTAAATAAGTAATTTTTCTTCTTCACAGATGTGCGCAAATGAAGCTGCTTTGATAGGCACTGATAGGCTGCACTGATGGGCACTAATAGGTGGCAGTGATGGGCACTGACAGATTGGCCTCACTGATGAGCACAAATTGGCATTACTGATGGGCACTGGCTGGCATCACTGCTGGGCACTGTTGGGGCTGCACTGATCTTCAGGGCACAGATGATCAGTACCTTGATTATCTTTACAGGTCTTCCCTGTGAGGAAATGCCTCTGATCAGCTCTTGTCACACACTGTTAAGCCCCGTACACACGTAGCGATTGTCGGTCGAACGATCGGCTGTCTTTTGTCCTGTGCTATCCTGTCGGTTGAAAAGTGCTAAAGACTGCACACGAATTTTGTCGGCCAACAACAGCCGACTGCAGAAGTAATGTCATGTGATGGTTAACTTTCCGTGTGTTTTTTCTTTTATGAGCATGCCCAGTCTTGTTCATCTGCTGTTTGTCGGCCGAATTCTGTACTGACTGAGGAACAATCGGCTGTTCTGGTGTTGGCCAACAAAAATTTTAAAGCCTGCACACCAGATTCTGTTCGGCCGAAAAGTCGCAGTCGGTTGTCGGAAGCATCATACTAACAAGCTGACAATCGGCCGATCGGACGTTGGCCGAATATTTACGGCCGACAATCGCTACGTGTGTACGGGCCTTTAGTGTGAGGCGAGGAGAGCCGATAACTGGCATTTCGTTGTTTACATATGATCAGCTGTGATTGGACACAGCTGATCACAATGGCAAAGAGCCGCATCATCTAGTCCAGTGATGGCAAACCTTTTTGAGCCCGAGTGCCCAATCTGCAACGCAAAACCAACTTATTTTTTTCAAAGTGCCAACACTGCAATTAATAACAGTCACAGATAATAACCGCAAGGGCCTCTCACCAATCCCACAGCGCAACACTTCCTCCGAACAGATGTCCACTCACTCTCAGTTGCCCACGGCAAGGCCCGCAACTGGCACTGCAGGGGGTATCCTCACAGCCTCTCTGTCCCCTGGCTCACAGTGTGCTTCTCCAGTCTTTCTCTCTCCCCATAGTCTTCCGGGACTAAATGTCCCATGGTACACTTGTCAACCTCCTCATTGGTGCTTGGCTGCAGCCAATGGGGAGGCAGGAGGAATCAGAGCAGGCGGCGATCTTTGCAAGCGCCGCTCTGTCCCTGTCCAGCGCTGCTTGACAGAAGGGGGGCGAGTACGGAAATACACCGACAGTCCATGCTCGCTTCCCCCCCTTGTCGCAGCGTTGCTGCCATGCAGAGGGAGGGAGGATTAGAGAGCCCAGGCATCAGCGGCGGCAGCTTCCCAGTATATTTGGCGTGCCCATAGAGAGGGCCCTGAGTGCCAGCTGTGGCACGCGTGCCATAGGTTCGCCATCACTGATCTAGTCTTTACCGAGATCAGGGTCACGCCACACAAGCGCAGTGAGACTGGGGAGACGTCATTTGACATCGTCCCAGAACAACAGAGAATCCTGCCCACTGTCATTTGTCTATAGTTAAAGTAGAACTATAGACAAAACATTTTTTTTTTTTCATTTTGGATAGAGTAAGGGAGGGTTATAACCCCTGTAAGGTTTATTTCTGCCCTCTTTGTCCCATTGGGGAGATTTATCTTCACTTCCTGACTCATAGCCAAACAGGAAAAGAGCAGAAATCCCTGCAAATTAAGGGAATCTCCTAAACAAGTGTCCCCATTGGAATATTTCCCCTCTATCACTTTTCTGGGGACAACCCAAAATTTGGGATTTTCTTTTACTTTCACTTTTAATGATAATGGTAAACAGGACAAATAGAGAGGGTGAATCTCCCTAACGGGGACACAGACAGCAAAACTGACAGGTGTTCGAATCCCTCTCTACTCTATCTTCTAAAAAAGAAGTGTTTACTTTAGTTATAATTTTTTTCATGCGTTACAATAACATGCTATAAAATCTGTGCTATAATATCATAACACATCAGAGTGACTAGGCAGTTAAAGTAGCAGTGCTTTTTTTTCACAGGTAAAAGTTGTATTGAGGTTATGCAAGAGTTAACTTTTAGCCTATGACATGAGCACAAGAAAATAAACATTATCCATTAAACTATTTGTTAAAATTCTTATGCATGCACTTGCAGCTAAAACCTTTCAATGCTGCGGTCTTCTTCTCTCAGCTCATTTTCCCTGTACTTCCAGTCTTCACAGGAAGGAATTAACAGTGGACCATAGGTGTGCGCAGCCTATTGCATTAGGGTGTACACCCCAAAGCCGCGGCGAATGGCGGCTGTGGTCAAACTGTGTTTACAGTGGGGCTTAAAGGGTAATGGTTAAATAAAACAAAATCTTTCCTGTAACCATAAAATATGCTTTTGGTCTTCCCTCCCCCAGTAGGGTGCATTCTCATTGATGCCATATGGCTTACATGGTTGTAGCGCAGTGTACCTGCAGTTTCCATGTAGGTTAGTTGCTCTCTGCTATAGGCTTCTATTATATCCCAAAGTTTTGGTGCGCTTTCTAAAAGCAAAAACTGAAAGTGTGGTTTTGGTGCACTTTCAGAAAGCGCATCAAAACCATAGGATATAATAGAAGTCTATGGCAGAGTGCAGCTAACCCGCACAAAAACCACGGGTACACTGGTGTGGGAAAACTTCACCGTATTAGTGTGAAAGCCAAGCTGATCGTTTATTATTACCGACCTCTGCACTCTCTGTTAATTACTACTGACCCCTGAACTCTGCCTCACTTACTACTGAGCCCTGAACTCTGCCTCACTTACTACTGACCCCTAAACTCTGCTTCACTTACTACTGACCCCTGAACTCTGCCTCACTTACTACTGACCCCTGAACTCTGCCTCACTTACTACCTAACCCTGAACTCTGCCTTATTTACTACTGACCCCCTGAACTCTTCCTCATTTACTACTGACCCCTGAACTCTGCCTCACCTACTACTGACCCCTGAACTCTGCATCACTTATTACTGATCCCTGAACTCCGCCTTTCTTACTACTGACCCCTGAAGGCTTGTTCACTTACTACTGATCCTTGAACTCTGGTTCACTTACTACTGATCCTTGAACTCTGGTTCACTTATTACTGACCCCTGAACTCCACCTTACTTACTGCTGACCCCTGAACTCCACCTTACTTACTGCTGACCCCTGAACGCTTGTTCACTTACTACTGACCCCTGAACTCTGGTTCAATTACTACTGATCTCTGAACTTTGACTCACTTACTACTGACCCCTGAATTCCGCCTCACTTACTACTGACCCCTGAACTCCGCCTCACTTACTACTGACCCCTGAACTCTGCATCACCTAATACTGACCCCTGTACTTTGCATCACTTACTACTGACCCCTGAGCTCTAGTTCACTTTCTACTGATCCCTGAACTCTGGTTCACTCACTACTAATCCCTGAACTCTGCCTCACTTACTACTGACCCCTGAACTCTGGTTCACTTACTACTGATCCCTGAACTCTGGTTCACTTACTATTGATCCCTGAACTCTGGTTTACTCACTACTAATCCCTGAACTCTGCCTCACTTACTACTGACCCCTGAACTCTGGTTCACCTAATACTGACCCCTGTGCTTTGCATCACTTACTACTGACCCCTGAGCTCTGGTTCACTTTCTACTGATCCCTGAACTCTGGTTCACTTACTACTGATCCCTGAACTCTGGTTCACTTACTATTGATCCCTGAACTCTGGTCCACTTACTACTGATCCCTGAACTCTGCCTCACTTACTACTGACCCCTAAACTCTGGTTCAATTACTACTGATCTCTGAACTTTGACTCACTTACTACTGACCCCTGAATTCCGCCTCACTTACTACTGACCCCTGAACTCCGCCTCACTTACTACTGACCCCTGAACTCTGCATCACCTAATACTGACCCCTGTACTTTGCATCACTTACTACTGACCCCTGAGCTCTAGTTCACTTTCTACTGATCCCTGAACTCTAGTTCACTCACTACTAATCCCTGAACTCTGCCTCACTTACTACTGACCCCTGAACTCTGGTTCACTTACTACTGATCCCTGAACTCTGGTTCACTTACTATTGATCCCTGAACTCTGGTTTACTCACTACTAATCCCTGAACTCTGCCTCACTTACTACTGACCCCTGAACTCTGGTTCACCTAATACTGACCCCTGTACTTTGCATCACTTACTACTGACCCCTGAGCTCTGGTTCACTTTCTACTGATCCCTGAACTCTGGTTCACTTACTACTGATCCCTGAACTCTGGTTCACTTACTATTGATCCCTGAACTCTGGTCCACTTACTACTGATCCCTGAACTCTGCCTCACTTACTACTGACCCCTAAACTCTGGTTCAATTACTACTGATCTCTGAACTTTGACTCACTTACTACTGACCCCTGAATTCCGCCTCACTTACTACTGACCCCTGAACTCCGCCTCACTTACTACTGACCCCTGAACTCTGCATCACCTAATACTGACCCCTGTACTTTGCATCACTTACTACTGACCCCTGAGCTCTAGTTCACTTTCTACTGATCCCTGAACTCTGGTTCACTCACTACTAATCCCTGAACTCTGCCTCACTTACTACTGACCCCTGAACTCTGGTTCACTTACTACTGATCCCTGAACTCTGGTTCACTTACTATTGATCCCTGAACTCTGGTTTACTCACTACTAATCCCTGAACTCTGCCTCACTTACTACTGACCCCTGAACTCTGGTTCACTTACTACTGACCCCTGAACTCTGGTTCACTTACTACTGATCCCTGAACTCTGGTTCACTTTCTACTGATCCCTGAACTCTGCATCACCTAATACTGACCCCTGTACTTTGCATCACTTACTACTGACCCCTGAACTCTGGTTCACTTACTACTGACCCCTGAACTCTGGTTCACATACTACTGATCCCTGACTCTGGTTCACTTACTATTGATCCCTGAACTCTGGTTCACTCACTACTAATCTCTGAACTTTGCCTCACTTACTACTGACCCCTGAACTCCGCCTCACTTACTACTGACCCCTGAACTCTGCATCACCTAATACTGACCCCTGTACTTTGCATCACTTACTACTGACCCCTGAACTCTGGTTCACTTACTACTGACCCCTGAACTCTGGTTCACTTACTACTGATCCCTGAACTCTGGTTCACTTACTACTGATCCTTGAACTCTGGTTCTCTTACTACTGACCACTGAACTCTGGTCCACTTACTAATGATCCCTGAACTTTGGCTCACTCTCTACTAATCCCTGAACTCTGCCTCACTTACTTCTGGCACCTGAACTTCGGTTCACCTAATACTGACCCCTGAACTTTGGTTCACCTACTGCTGACCCCTGAACACTGGTTCACTTAACACTGACCCTTGAACTTTGGTTCAATTACTACTGACCCCTGAACTCTGGTTCACTTACTACTGACCCCTGAACTCTGGGTCACTTACTACTGATCCTTGAACTCTGGTTCTCTTACTACTGACCACTGAACTCTGATCCACTTACTAATGATCCCTGAACTCTGGCTCACTCTCTACTAATCCCTGAACTCTGCCTCACTTACTTCTGGCACCTGAACTTCGGTTCACCTACTACTTACCCCTGAACTCTGGTTCACCTACTGCTGACCCCTGAACACTGGTTCACTTAACACTGACCCTTGAACTTTGGTTCAATTACTACTAAGCCCTGAATTCTGCCTCACTTACTACTGACCCCTGAACTCTGGTTCACTTACTACTGACCCCTGAACTCTGGTTCGCTTACTACTGACTACTGAACTCTGCCTCACTTACTACTATCCTCTGAACTCTGCCTTATTTACTACTGACCTCTGAACTCTGCATCACTTGCTCCTGACCCCTCAACTCTGCCTTACTTACTACTGACCGCTGAACTCTGGTTCACTTACTACTGACTTCAGAACTCTGGTTCAATTACTACTGACCCCTGAACTCTGGTTAACTTATTAATGCCCCCTGAACTCTGGTTCAATTACTACTGGCCGCTGAACTCTGCCTCACTTACTACTATCCTCTGAACTCTGCCTTATTTACTACTGACCTCTGAACTCTGCATCACTTGCTCCTGACCCCTCAACTCTGCCTTACTTACTACTGACCGCTGAACTCTGGTTCACTTACTACTGACCTCTGAACTCTGCCTCACTTACTACTGACCCCTGAACTCTGCCTCATCTACTACTGAGCCCTAAACTCTGATTCACTTTCAACTGCCCCCTGAACTCTGGTTCAATTACTACTGACCCTTGATTTCTGCCTCATCTACTACTGACCCCTGAACTTCGCCTCACTTACCCCTGACCCCTGAACTCTGCCTCAGTTACTACTGACCCCTGAACTTTGGTTCACTTACTACTGACCCCTGAACTCTGCATCACCTAATACTGACCCCTGTACTTTGCGTCACTTACTACTGACCCCTGAACTCTGGTTCACTTACTACTGACCCCTGAACTCTGCTTCACTTACTACTGATCCCTGAACTCTGGTTCACTCACTACTAATCCCTGAACTCTGCCTCACTTACTACTGACACCTGAACTTCGGTTCACCTACTAATGACCCCTGAACTCTGGTTCACTTAACACTGACCCTTGAACTCTGGTTCAATTATTACTAAGCCCGGAATTCTGCCTCACTTACTACTGAACCCTGAACTCTGGTTCACCTACTACCGACCCCTGAACTCTGGTTCACATACTACTGACCACTGAACTTTGCCAAACATACTACTGACCACTGAACTCTGCCAAACTTTCTACTGACCTCTGCCTCATTTACTACTGACCTCTGAACTCTGCATCACTTGCTCCTGACCCCTGAACTCTGCCTCACTTACTACTGACCCCTGAACTCTGCCTTACTTACTACTGACCCCTGAACTCTGCCTCACTTACCACTGACCCTTGAACTTTGCCTCACCTACTTTAATTATTTAGCTTTAGGTGGAAGCACCCACTAGTGGCACTAGCAAGCAGTGACTTATTTATTCACTACATATTTGTATTTTGCATAGTGTAGGAGGGTATTGAAGTAGACTCCAAATACCCACGTATATTTCCATACCCTTCCCTTTCTCCATTTGTGGACAAACATGGACTTTATAGGCAATGCCTGGTCCGGATATATGACCGAAATCCAATTAAGTTGCAATGTTCAAGCTAAGGATGATATTGGTTTAAATCAATATATTAATACTGTAAAAAGACTTTTGAAAAGAAAGTCCAATCTGTATTGCAATATTGAGTATATACAAGACAATATTTGCCCTATGGGTCTGAGGATCCAACTTTTTCCTTTCTTTGACAATGCTAATACTGAATTCAAAACACAATGGGAACAAATTTTAACAAAATGTAGCATTGAGCTCTGTCAGTTACTGGTAACCCAATATAAAATAGATTTGGCGTCTTTGGACTCCGAATTAATGGTGTTACATACGAAAAATGAGAATGTGAAAAAACATACCAATTTTGACAAAAGATGGAATGAAGTAAAAGATTACGTTACTAAACTCAACAGGGACATCATATGTAAAAAACAAAAAACTAAATTCCTCAAAGACAAAATGGCGTTCTAAGAGGGGTTTGCCTATCGGTGGCTGGGGCCGTCACGTTCCCGTAGATCCCGCCAGCTGCGAGGGCCCCCTGCGGGAGCCAGAATGTCGGATTCCAGGGACACAAACTGGGAGTCTGATTCTTCTTCCTTTTCTACTGTTTCTAATAAATTAGCACCCTCTGGCACTCTGGCTACACAACCTAAATCGGATATAGGATCACATATACGCACCCAACATGGGGGGGGCAATATACCCCCCACCCCAAAAAGTGACCTGACAACTCCCCGAGATCCCGGCCTCCAGTAGGCGCTATCTCGGGGGCTCATCGTTCCACAGACACCAAAACACGTGAACCTGAAGTCGGATTACAGGATCCCTATTTAGGGGTCATTGCCACTCAGGCGTTAGAACTTCTACAGCCCACTCACACTACCACTTCTGGCACGAGATTACCCAACATGGCTAGCAATACCATGTCAGGCCTTGCCCCCAATTCACAAGCACACTTACCTCAATCCCTAACTGCACCTCACTCGATGAGTTCATTGCCATCGTTGTCACAAGGCCCTAGACAATCCACTTTAGATTCACATTTTAGTTCACATCATCTACAGGTGTCAAATTTTCCGGTGAGCCAATCTCCCACCCTCCCGACATTATTTTATCAGCCCTTGCATGGCGGTTTATCTCCATCCGGGGAAGGTGGAGAGACGTTTGTTGGCCATATATCTGGTAAACTAATCTACCTAATCCTCATACAACCTTTATTTTACTGCCAAGGTTGCTTGGCGGTATTAGGACCACTGCATTTGAAAGTGCAGCTGATCCTTTATACTTATAGATTGATTTCCACTTTATCCAGGATTACTTCCACAGAAAGCAAGTTCTGATGTGGTTGTTTATGTCAGGGAGGGGGTGGGTACTAAAGGACGGCATGGAGAGCAGGGGGCGGGGCAATGATTGACTGTGGTTGGCTTTTAGATTTGCCCTCACTGCCTTGCCAGCTTTAGCACCCACCCCCTACTAGTATAAAGCCAATTACAATCCTTCATAGCCCCGCCTCCCTACTTCCTGTGCCTCCCCTTAGTCCCCGACACCTTCCCAACATAAGAAACAACGTTTCCTTTGTAGCAGCCTATGAAAAGCACAGCTGCAGGGGAGACACAGAACAGTGTTTCTTTGGAGCCGAGTGTCAGAATATGTCCAGCCACTGGGTGGGTCCATAGGACGCTGTAAGAGAAAGGAGCCACCCTGAAGCATGAAACTTGGAGGCAGTGATTATAACACCAGCCTAAACAGCAACATAATCAAGGATTAAAAGATAAAGAAGCTGCATACTATGTAAGTTATTAAAGTCCGGTCAAAACCTAACTAGATTTAAACCAGTTCCAACCCCTATTCTAAGCCTTATACTAACCACTTTCTAGAGAAAAGATGTGTATACTTACCTAATCTAAGTTTGTTCCGGTGTCGGTCACATGATCTCCCCAGCGGCTGGCTTCAGGGGAGAGCAGTGACAATGGCTGCAGACAGGGCCGTAGATAAGGGAATAACACCAGTCCTCCTGTACGGGGCCAGGGCCAGCAGGGGGGCACAGGCAGCAGGGTGAATTGGATGGGGGTAGGAGGTTGATCCTTGCAGCAGGGGGGCAATTACTGGAACCAATCCCCTGTATGGTTCTCTCTGAAGCAGCTGAAAGCGGCATGGAGAGCAGGGGGCGGGGCAATGATTGACTGTGGTTGGCTTTTAGATTTGCCCTCACTGCCTTGCCAGCTTTAGCACCCAACCCCTACTAGTATAAAGCCAATCACAATCCTTCATAGCCCCGCCTCCCTACTTCCTGTGCCTCCCCTTAGTCCCCGACACCTTCCCAACATAAGAAACAACGTTTCCTTTGTAGCAGCCTATGAAAAGCACAGCTGCAGGGGAGACACAGAACAGTGTTTCTCTGGAGCCGAGTGTCAGAATATGTCCAGCCACTGGGAGCCAGCAGTTGGGAGGCATGTGCACATGGTGATTAGGGTGTGCCCAGTCACATCAAGCACACCCTGTGCACAAGCCTATGCACTGTACATTGTAGTTCCCAGCCCGTGTGTAAGCTTAGAGAAGGGATGGGGTGGAAGGGAGAGGGAAGAAAACAGGAGTACTTTGCAATTCTAGGCTATGGGGCTGTGTGTTTCTATTAGTGCACACAGTGTAAGGAGACTCCGCTCTAGTTCCTGCATGCAAGGGTGGGTCCATAGGACGCTGTAAGAGAAAGGAGCCACCCTGAAGCATGAAACTTGGAGGCAGTGATTATAACACCAGCCTAAACAGCAACATAATCAAGGATTAAAAGATAAAGAAGCTGCATACTATGTAAGTTATTAAAGTCCGGTCAAAACCTAACTAGATTTAAACCAGTTCCAACCCCTATTCTAAGCCTTATACTAACCACTTTCTAGAGAAAAGATGTGTATACTTACCTAATCTAAGTTTGTTCCGGTGTCGGTCACATGATCTCCCCAGCGGCTGGCTTCAGGGGAGAGCAGTGACAATGGCTGCAGACAGGGCCGTAGATAAGGGAATAACACCAGTCCTCCTGTACGGGGCCAGGGCCAGCAGGGGGGCACAGGCAGCAGGGTGAATTGGATGGGGGTAGGAGGTTGATCCTTGCAGCAGGGGGGCAATTACTGGAACCAATCCCCTGTATGGTTCTCTCTGAAGCAGCTGAAAGCGGCATGGAGAGCAGGGGGCGGGGCAATGATTGACTGTGGTTGGCTTTTAGATTTGCCCTCACTGCCTTGCCAGCTTTAGCACCCAACCCCTACTAGTATAAAGCCAATCACAATCCTTCATAGCCCCGCCTCCCTACTTCCTGTGCCTCCCCTTAGTCCCCGACACCTTCCCAACATAAGAAACAACGTTTCCTTTGTAGCAGCCTATGAAAAGCACAGCTGCAGGGGAGACACAGAACAGTGTTTCTCTGGAGCCGAGTGTCAGAATATGTCCAGCCACTGGGAGCCAGCAGTTGGGAGGCATGTGCACATGGTAATTAGGGTGTGCCCAGTCACATCAAGCACACCCTGTGCACAAGCCTATGCACTGTACATTGTAGTTCCCAGCCCGTGTGTAAGCTTAGAGAAGGGATAGGGTGGAAGGGAGAGGGAAGAAAACAGGAGTACTTTGCAATTCTAGGCTATGGGGCTGTGTGTTTCTATTAGTGCACACAGTGTAAGGAGACTCCGCTCTAGTTCCTGCATGCAAGGGTGGGTCCATAGGACGCTGTAAGAGAAAGGAGCCACCCTGAAGCATGAAACTTGGAGGCAGTGATTATAACACCAGCCTAAACAGCAACATAATCAAGGATTAAAAGATAAAGAAGCTGCATACTATGTAAGTTATTAAAGTCCGGTCAAAACCTAACTAGGTTTAAACCAGTTTCAACCCCCATTCTAAGCCCTATACTAACCACCCTCTAGAGAAAAGATGTGTATACTTACCTAATCTAAGTTTGTTCCGGTGTCGGTCACATGATCTCCCCAGCGGCTGGCTTCAGGGGAGAGCAGTGACAATGGCTGCAGACAGGGCCGTAGATAAGGGAATAACACCAGTCCTCCTGTACGGGGCCAGGGCCAGCAGGGGGGCACAGGCAGCATGGTGAATTGGATGGGGGTAGGAGGTTGATCCTTGCAGCAGGGGGGCAATTACTGGAACCAATCCCCTGTATGGTTCCCTCTGAAGCAGCTGAAAGCTGGCTGCCTCTCCTCCCGCTGGCTTTCAGCTGCTGCAGAAAGAGCCATACAGGGGATCAGTTCCAGTAATTGCCCCCCCCCATGCCACGCGATCACCCTCCCTGTTCACCGTATGTTTCCCCCTGCTGCCCAGGCCTCCCTGCGTGCCCCCCTCTACCCCCCAGGGCCGCTGATAAGGCAGTACAGCCAGCCCTCCTGTACCGGGCCCCTACTCTATCAGCTTGAAAGGGGGGCCCGAGCAGGAGAGCCGACTGTACTGTCTATAAGTTTCATACTACACCAGGCAGTCAGGACAGACAAGGCAGAGGCCTGGGCGCTGCAATCTGTAACAGAGGAAACACGGAAACACAAATTGTTGTAGTGCTCCTGCCACTCTACATGCCAACTCCAGGCAGAGACGTGGCAGGGAAGGCAGACAGACCAGTGTCAGTCTTCAGTTTCAATTAAGTGACAGTCCTACTTTTTGTAAATGTGCTCTGTTACAGTGTTGGGTGTAATTAGACATCTTAGAGCTGAAAGCAACTGGGAGTCTCTAAAGCAATCATAGGACAGTGGCACACCGCCTAAATGGTTGCAGTTCCTGACTGTCTTATTATTTACACAAACAAGAGAGGAGGGGACTGATTCCAGTTCACTTAGCTGTTATTTGCACACCCTTTGTCCATTACAGAGGGGCACAGGGTCTGCCCAGCCACCTCTTGCACCTGGCTGAAGTGCACTGATAGGGTGGCTGACTTTAGCAAGGGTAGGCTGCAGGGAAGGCTGGGAGAACAGGAGCTCCTTCTACTTTTTCTAGTTTTTTTTTATTATGTTCCTATGCCCACCATGGTCTGTGCTAAGATGGAGCTGGGAGGGTGGACTGTGCTGAGATGGAGCTGGGAGGGTGGTCTGTGCTGAGATGGAGCTGGGAGGGTGGACTGTGCTGAGATGGAGCTGGGAGGGTGGACTGTGTTGAGATGGAGCTGGGAGGGTGGTCTGTGCTGAGATGGAGCTGGGAGGGTGGTCTGTGCTGAGATGGAGCTGGGAGGGTGGACTGTGCTGAGATGGAGCTGGGAGGGTGGTCTGTGCTGAGATGGAGCTGGGAGGGTGGTCTGTGCTGAGATGGAGCTGGGAGGGTGGACTGTGCTGAGATGGAGCTGGGAGGGTGGTCTGTGCTGAGATGGAGCTGGGAGGGTGGACTGTGCTGAGATGGAGCTGGGAGGGTGGACTGTGCTGAGATGGAGCTGGCAGGGTGGTCTGTGCTGAGATGGAGCTGGCAGGGTGGTCTGTGCTGAGATGGAGCTGGGAGGGTGGACTGTGCTGAGATGGAGCTGGGAGGGTGGTCTGTGCTGAGATGGAGCTGGGAGGGTGGTCTGTGCTGAGATGGAGCTGGGAGGGTGGACTGTGCTGAGATGGAGCTGGGAGGGTGGTCTGTGCTGAGACAGAGCTAGGAGGGTGGTCTGTGCTGAGATGGAGCTGGGAGGGTGGTCTGTGCTGAGATGGAGTTGGGAGGGTGGACTGTGCTGAGATGGAGCTGGGAGGGTGGACTGTGCTGAGATGGAGCTGGGAGGGTGGTCTGTGCTGAGATGGAGCTGGGAGGGTGGACTGTGCTGAGATGGAGCTGAGAGGGTGGACTGTGCTGAGATGGAGCTGGGAGGGTGGACTGTGCTGAGATGGAACTGGGAGGGTGGTCTGTGCTGAGATGGAGCTGGGAGGGTGGTCTGTGCTGAGATGGAGCTGGGAGGGTGGACTGTGCTGAGATGGAGCTGGGAGGGTGGTCTGTGCTGAAATGGAGCTGGGAGGGTGGACTGTTCTGAGATGGAGCTGGGAGGATGGTTTGTGCTGAGATGGAGCTGGGAGGGTGGTCTGTGCTCCGATGGAGCTGGGAGGGTGGACTGTGCTGAGATGGAGCTGGGAGGGTGGACTGTGCTGAGATGGAGCTGGGAGGGTGGACTGTGCTGAGATGGAGCTGGGAGGGTGGTCTGTGCTGAGATGGAGCTGGGAGGGTGGACTGTGCTGAGATGGAGCTGGGAGGGTGGACCGTGCTGAGATGGTGCTGGGAGGGTTGACTGTGCTGAGATGGAGTTGGGAGGGTGGACTGTGCTAAGATGGAGCTGGGAGGGTAGTGTGTGCTGAAATGGAGCTTGGTGCGTGGTCTCTGCTGAGATGGAGCTGGGAGGGTGGACTGTGCTGAGATGGAGCTGGGAGGGGGGACTGTGCTGAGATGGAGCTGGGAGGGTGGACTGTGCTAAGATGGAGCTGGGAGGATAGTGTGTGCTGAAATGGAGCTGGGTGGGTGGTCTCTGCTGAGATGGAGCTGGGAGGGTGGCCTGTGCTGAGATGGAGCTGGGAGGGTGGTTTGTGCTGAGATGGAGCTGGGAGGGTGGACTGTGCTGAGATGAAGCTGGGAGGGTGGTCTGTGCTGAGATGGAGCTGGGAGGGTGGACTGTGCTGAGATGGAGCTGGGAGGGTGGTCTGTGCTGAGATGGAGCTGGGAGGGTGGACTGTGCTGAGATGGAGCTGGGAGGGTGGACTGTGCTGAGATGGATCTGGGAGGGTGGACTGTGCTGAGATGAAGCTGAGAAGGTGGTCTGTGCTGAGATGGAGCTGGGAGGGTGGCCTGTGCTGAGATGGAGCTGGGAGGGTGGTCTATGCTGAGATGGAGCTGGGAGGGTGGACTGTGCTGAGATGGAGCTGGGAGGGTGGTCTGTGCTGAGATGGAGCTGGGAGGCAGGTCTGTGCTGAGATGGAGCTGGGAGTGTGGACTGTGCTGAGATGGAGCTGGGAGGGTGGTCTCTGCTGAGATGGAGCTGGGAGGGTGGCCTGTGCTGAGATGGAGCTGGGAGGGTGGTCTGTGCTGAGATGGAGCTGGGAGGGTGGACTGTGCTGAGATGAAGCCAGGAGGGTGGTCTGTGCTGAGATGGAGCTGGGAGGGTGGTCTGTGCTGAGATGGAGCTGGGAGGGTGGACTGTGCTGAGATGAAGCCAGGAGGGTGGTCTGTGCTGAGATGGAGCTGGGAGGGTGGTCTGTGCTGAGATGGAGCTGGGAGGGTGGACTGTGCTGAGATGGAGCTGGGAGGGTGGACTGTGCTGAGATGGAGCTGGGAGGGTGGTCTGTGCTGAGATGGAGCTGGGAGGGTGGCCTGTGCTGAGATGGAGCTGGGAGGGTGGACTGTGGTGAGATGAAGCTGGGGGGGTGGACTGTGCTGAGATGGAGCTGGGAGGGTGGTCTGTGCTGAGATGGAGCTGGGAGGGTGGACTGTGCTGAGATGGAGCTAGGAGGGTGGTCTGTGCTGAGATGGAGCTGGGAGGGTGGACTGTGCTGAGATGGTGCTGGGAGGGTTGACTGTGCTGAGATGGAGTTGGGAGGGTGGACTGTGCTAAGATGGAGCTGGGAGGGTAGTGTGTGCTGAAATGGAGCTGGGTGGGTGGTCTCTGCTGAGATGGATCTGGGAGGGTGGACTGTGCTGAGATGGAGCTGGGAGGGTGGACTGTGCTAAGATGGAGCTGGTAGGATAGTGTGTGCTGAAATGAAGCTGGGTGGGTGGTCTCTGCTGAGATGGAGCTGGGAGGGTGGTCTGTGCTGAGATGGAGCTGGGAGGGTGGACTGTGCTGAGATGAAGCTGGGAGGGTGGTCTGTGCTGAGATGGAGCCGGGAGGGTGGTCTGTGCTGAGATGGAGCTGGGAGGGTGGACTGTGCTGAGATGGAGCTGGGAGGGTGGACTGTGCTGAGATGGAGCTGGGAGGGTGGACTGTGCTGAGATGGAGCTGGGAGGGTGGACTGTGCTGAGATTGAGCTGGGAGGGTGGACTGTGCTGAGATGGAGCTGGGAGGGTGGACTGTGCTGAGATGGAGCCGGGAGGGTGGTCTGTGCTTAGATGGAGCTGGGAGCGTGGACTGTGCTGAGATGGAGCTGGGAGGGGGGTCTGTGCTGAGATGGATCTGGGAGGGTGGACTGTGCTGAGATGGAGCTGGGAGGGTGGACTGTGCTGAGATGGATCTGGGAGGTGGACTGTGCTGAGATGGATCTGGGAGGGTGGTCTGTGCTGAGATGAAGCTGGGAGGGTGGACTGTGCTGAGATGAAGCTGGGGGGTGGACTGTGCTGAGATGGAGCTGGGAGGGTGGACTGTGCTGAGATGAAGCTAGGGGGGTGGACTGTGCTGAGATGGAGCTGGGAGGGTGGTCTATGCTGAGATGGAGCTGGGAGGGTGGACTGTGCTGAGATGGAGCTGGGAGGGTGGTCTGTGCTGAGATGGAGCTGGGAGGGTGGTCTGTGCTGAGATGGAGCTGGGAGTGTGGACTGTGCTGAGATGGAGCTGGGAGGGTGGTCTGTGCTGAGATGGAGCTGGAAGGGTGGACTGTGCTGAGATGGAGCTGGGAGGGTGGACTGTGCTGAGATGGAGCTGGGAGGGTGGACTGTGCTGAGATGGAGCTGGGAGGGTGGACTGTGCTGAGATGGTGCTGGGAGGGTTGACTGTGCTGAGATGGAGTTGGGAGGGTGGACTGTGCTAAGATGGAGCTGGGAGGGTAGTGTGTGCTGAAATGGAGCTGGTTGGGTGGTCTCTGCTGAGATGGAGCTGGGAGGGTGGACTGTGCTGAGATGGAGCTGGGAGGGGGGACTGTGCTGAGATGGAGCTGGGAGGGTGGACTGTGCTAAGATGGAGCTGGGAAGGTGGTCTGTGCTGAGATGGAGCTGGGAGGGTGGTCTGTGCTGAGATGGAGCTGGGAGGGTGGTCTGTGCTGAGATGGAGCTGGGAGGGTGGACTGTGCTGAGATGGAGCTGGGAGGGTGGTCTGTGCTGAGATGGAGCTGGGAGGGTGGACTCAACTGAGATGGAGCTGGGAGGGTGGTCTGTGCTGAGATGGAGCTGGGAGGGTGGACTGTGCTGAGATGGAGCTGGGAGGGTGGACTGTGCTGAGATGGAGCTGGGAGGGTGGTCTGTGCTGAGATGGAGCTGGGAGGGTGGACTGTGCTGAGATGGAGCTGGGAGGGTGGTCTGTGCTGAGATGGAGCTGGGAGGGTGGACTGTGCTGAGATGGAGCTGGGAGGGTGGTCTGTGCTGAGACAGAGCTAGGAGGGTGGTCTGTGCTGAGATGGAGCTGGGAGGGTGGACTGTGCTAAGATGGAGCTGGGAGGGTGGACTGTGCTGAGATGGAGCTGGGAGGGTGGTCTGTGCTGAGATGGAGCTGGGAGGGTGGACTGTGCTGAGATGGAGCTGGGAGGGTGGTCTGTGCTGAGATGGAGCTGGGAGGGTGGTCTGTGCTGAGACAGAGCTAGGAGGGTGGTCTGTGCTGAGATGGAGCTGGGAGGGTGGTCTGTGCTGAGATGGAGTTGGGAGGGTGGACTGTGCTGAGATGGAGCTGGGAGGGTGGACTGTGCTGAGATGGAGCTGGGAGGGTGGTCTGTGCTGAGATGGAGCTGGGAGGGTGGACTGTGCTGAGATGGAGCTGAGAGGGTGGACTGTGCTGAGATGGAGCTGGGAGGGTGGACTGTGCTGAGATGGAACTGGGAGGGTGGTCTGTGCTGAGATGGAGCTGAGAGGGTGGTCTGTGCTGAGATGGAGCTGGGAGGGTGGACTGTGCTGAGATGGAGCTGGGAGGGTGGTCTGTGCTGAAATGGAGCTGGGAGGGTGGACTGTGCTGAGATGGAGCTGGGAGGATGGTTTGTGCTGAGATGGAGCTGGGAGGGTGGTCTGTGCTCAGATGGAGCTGGGAGGGTGGACTGTGCTGAGATGGAGCTGGGAGGGTGGACTGTGCTGAGATGGAGCTGGGAGGGTGGACTGTGCTGAGATGGAGCTGGGAGGGTGGACTGTGCTGAGATGGAGCTGGGAGGGTGGGTTGTGCTGAGATGGAGCTGGGAGGGTGGACTGTGCTGAGATGGAGCTGGGAGGGTGGACCGTGCTGAGATGGTGCTGAGAGGGTTGACTGTGCTGAGATGGAGTTGGGAGGGTGGACTGTGCTAAGATGGAGCTGGGAGGGTAGTGTGTGCTGAAATGGAGCTTGGTGCGTGGTCTCTGCTGAGATGGAGCTGGGAGGGTGGACTGTGCTGAGATGGAGCTGGGAGGGGGGACTGTGCTGAGATGGAGCTGGGAGGGTGGACTGTGCTAAGATGGAGCTGGGAGGATAGTGTGTGCTGAAATGGAGCTGGGTGGGTGGTCTCTGCTGAGATGGAGCTGGGAGGGTGGCCTGTGCTGAGATGGAGCTGGGAGGGTGGACTGTGCTGAGATGGAGCTGAGAGGGTGGACTGTGCTGAGACAGAGCTAGGAGGGTGGTCTGTGCTGAGATGGAGCTGGGAGGGTGGTTTGTGCTGAGATGGAGTTGGGAGGGTGGACTGTGCTGAGATGGAGCTGGGAGGGTGGACTGTGCTGAGATGGAGCTGGGAGGGTGGTCTGTGCTGAGATGGAGCTGGGAGGGTGGACTGTGCTAAGATGGAGCTGAGAGGGTAGACTGTGCTGAGATGGAGCTGGGAGGGTGGACTGTGCTGAGATGGAACTGGGAGGGTGGTCTGTGCTGAGATGGAGCTGGGAGGGTGGTCTGTGCTGAGATGGAGCTGGGAGGGTGGACTGTGCTGAGATGGAGCTGGGAGGGTGGTCTGTGCTGAAATGGAGCTGGGAGGGTGGACTGTGCTGAGATGGAGCTGGGAGGATGGTTTGTGCTGAGATGGAGCTGGGAGGGTGGTCTGTGCTCAGATGGAGCTGGGAGGGTGGACTGTGCTGAGATAGAGCTGGGAGGGTGGACTGTGCTGAGATGGAGCTGGGAGGGTGGACTGTGCTGAGATGGAGCTGGGAGGGTGGTCTGTGCTGAGATGGAGCTGGGAGGGTGGACTGTGCTGAGATGGAGCTGGGAGGGTGGACCGTGCTGAGATGGTGCTGGGAGGGTTGACTGTGCTGAGATGGAGTTGGGAGGGTGGACTGTGCTAAGATGGAGCTGGGAGGGTAGTGTGTGCTGAAATGGAGCTTGGTGCGTGGTCTCTGCTGAGATGGAGCTGGGAGGGTGGACTGTGCTGAGATGGAACTGGGAAGGGGGACTGTGCTGAGATGGAGCTGGGAGGGTGGACTGTGCTAAGATGGAGCTGGGAGGATAGTGTGTGCTGAAATGGAGCTGGGTGGGTGGTCTCTGCTGAGATGGAGCTGGGAGGGTGGCCTGTGCTGAGATGGAGCTGGGAGGGTGGTTTGTGCTGAGATGGAGCTGGGAGGGTGGACTGTGCTGAGATGAAGCTGGGAGGGTGGTCTGTGCTGAGATGGAGCTGGGAGGGTGGACTGTGCTGAGATGGAGCTGGGAGGGTGGACTGTGCTGAGATGGATCTGGGAGGGTGGACTGTGCTGAGATGGAGCTGGGAGGGTGGACTGTGCTGAGATGGAGCTGGGAGGGTGGTCTGTGCTAAGATGGAGCTGGGAGGGTGGTCTGTGCTGAGATGGAGCTGGGAGTGTGGACTGTGCTGAGATGGAGCTGGGAGGGTGGTCTGTGCTGAGATGGAGCTGGGAGGGTGGTCTGTGCTGAGAAGGAGCTGGGAGGGTGGACTGTGCAGAGATGGAGCTGGGAGGGTGGTCTGTGCTGAAATGGAGCTGGGAGGGTGGACTGTTCTGAGATGGAGCTGGGAGGGTGGTTTGTGCTGAGATGGAGCTGGGAGGGTGGACTGTGCTGAGATGAAGCTGGGAGGGTGGTCTGTGCTGAGATGGAGCTGGGAGGGTGGACTGTGCTGAGATGGAGCTGGGAGGGTGGACTGTGCTGAGATGGATCTGGGAGGGTGGACTGTGCTGAGATGGAGCTGGGAGGGTGGACTGTGCTGAGATGGAGCTGGGAGGGTGGTCTGTGCTGAGATGGAGCTGGGAGGGTGGTCTGTGCTGAGATGGAGCTGGGAGTGTGGACTGTGCTGAGATGGAGCTGGGAGGGTGGTCTGTGCTGAGATGGAGCTGGGAGGGTGGTCTGTGCTGAGAAGGAGCTGGGAGGGTGGACTGTGCAGAGATGGAGCTGGGAGGGTGGACTGTGCTGAGATGGTGCTGGGAGGGTTGACTGTGCTGAGATGGAGTTGGGAGGGTGGACTGTGCTAAGATGGAGCTGGGAGGGTAGTGTGTGCTGAAATGGAGCTGGGTGGGTGGTCTCTGCTGACATGGAGCTGGGAGGGTGGACTGTGCTGAGATGGAGCTGGGAGGGGGGACTGTGCTGAGATGGAGCTGGGAGGGTGGACTGTGCTAAGATTGAGCTGGGAGGATAGTGTGTGCTGAAATGGAGCTTGGTGGGTGGTCTCTGCTGAGATTGAGCTGGGAGGGTGGACTGTGCTGAGATGGAGCTGGGAGGGTGGACTGTGCTGAGATGGAGCCGGGAGGGTGGTCTGTGCTTAGATGGAGCTGGGAGCGTGGACTGTGCTGAGATGGAGCTGGGAGGGGGGTCTGTGCTGAGATGGATCTGGGAGGGTGGACTGTGCTGAGATGGAGCTGGGAGGGTGGACTGTGCTGAGATGGATCTGGGAGGTGGACTGTGCTGAGATGGATCTGGGAGGGTGGTCTGTGCTGAGATGAAGCTGGGAGGGTGGACTGTGCTGAGATGAAGCTGGGGGGTGGACTGTGCTGAGATGGAGCTGGGAGGGTGGACTGTGCTGAGATGAAGCTAGGGGGGTGGACTGTGCTGAGATGGAGCTGGGAGGGTGGTCTATGCTGAGATGGAGCTGGGAGGGTGGACTGTGCTGAGATGGAGCTGGGAGGGTGGTCTGTGCTGAGATGGAGCTGGGAGGGTGGTCTGTGCTGAGATGGAGCTGGGAGTGTGGACTGTGCTGAGATGGAGCTGGGAGGGTGGTCTGTGCTGAGATGGAGCTGGAAGGGTGGACTGTGCTGAGATGGAGCTGGGAGGGTGGACTGTGCTGAGATGGAGCTGGGAGGGTGGACTGTGCTGAGATGGAGCTGGGAGGGTGGACTGTGCTGAGATGGTGCTGGGAGGGTTGACTGTGCTGAGATGGAGTTGGGAGGGTGGACTGTGCTAAGATGGAGCTGGGAGGGTAGTGTGTGCTGAAATGGAGCTGGTTGGGTGGTCTCTGCTGAGATGGAGCTGGGAGGGTGGACTGTGCTGAGATGGAGCTGGGAGGGGGGACTGTGCTGAGATGGAGCTGGGAGGGTGGACTGTGCTAAGATGGAGCTGGGAAGGTGGTCTGTGCTGAGATGGAGCTGGGAGGGTGGTCTGTGCTGAGATGGAGCTGGGAGGGTGGTCTGTGCTGAGATGGAGCTGGGAGGGTGGACTGTGCTGAGATGGAGCTGGGAGGGTGGTCTGTGCTGAGATGGAGCTGGGAGGGTGGACTCAACTGAGATGGAGCTGGGAGGGTGGTCTGTGCTGAGATGGAGCTGGGAGGGTGGACTGTGCTGAGATGGAGCTGGGAGGGTGGACTGTGCTGAGATGGAGCTGGGAGGGTGGTCTGTGCTGAGATGGAGCTGGGAGGGTGGACTGTGCTGAGATGGAGCTGGGAGGGTGGTCTGTGCTGAGATGGAGCTGGGAGGGTGGACTGTGCTGAGATGGAGCTGGGAGGGTGGTCTGTGCTGAGACAGAGCTAGGAGGGTGGTCTGTGCTGAGATGGAGCTGGGAGGGTGGACTGTGCTAAGATGGAGCTGGGAGGGTGGACTGTGCTGAGATGGAGCTGGGAGGGTGGTCTGTGCTGAGATGGAGCTGGGAGGGTGGACTGTGCTGAGATGGAGCTGGGAGGGTGGTCTGTGCTGAGATGGAGCTGGGAGGGTGGTCTGTGCTGAGACAGAGCTAGGAGGGTGGTCTGTGCTGAGATGGAGCTGGGAGGGTGGTCTGTGCTGAGATGGAGTTGGGAGGGTGGACTGTGCTGAGATGGAGCTGGGAGGGTGGACTGTGCTGAGATGGAGCTGGGAGGGTGGTCTGTGCTGAGATGGAGCTGGGAGGGTGGACTGTGCTGAGATGGAGCTGAGAGGGTGGACTGTGCTGAGATGGAGCTGGGAGGGTGGACTGTGCTGAGATGGAACTGGGAGGGTGGTCTGTGCTGAGATGGAGCTGAGAGGGTGGTCTGTGCTGAGATGGAGCTGGGAGGGTGGACTGTGCTGAGATGGAGCTGGGAGGGTGGTCTGTGCTGAAATGGAGCTGGGAGGGTGGACTGTGCTGAGATGGAGCTGGGAGGATGGTTTGTGCTGAGATGGAGCTGGGAGGGTGGTCTGTGCTCAGATGGAGCTGGGAGGGTGGACTGTGCTGAGATGGAGCTGGGAGGGTGGACTGTGCTGAGATGGAGCTGGGAGGGTGGACTGTGCTGAGATGGAGCTGGGAGGGTGGACTGTGCTGAGATGGAGCTGGGAGGGTGGGTTGTGCTGAGATGGAGCTGGGAGGGTGGACTGTGCTGAGATGGAGCTGGGAGGGTGGACCGTGCTGAGATGGTGCTGAGAGGGTTGACTGTGCTGAGATGGAGTTGGGAGGGTGGACTGTGCTAAGATGGAGCTGGGAGGGTAGTGTGTGCTGAAATGGAGCTTGGTGCGTGGTCTCTGCTGAGATGGAGCTGGGAGGGTGGACTGTGCTGAGATGGAGCTGGGAGGGGGGACTGTGCTGAGATGGAGCTGGGAGGGTGGACTGTGCTAAGATGGAGCTGGGAGGATAGTGTGTGCTGAAATGGAGCTGGGTGGGTGGTCTCTGCTGAGATGGAGCTGGGAGGGTGGCCTGTGCTGAGATGGAGCTGGGAGGGTGGACTGTGCTGAGATGGAGCTGAGAGGGTGGACTGTGCTGAGACAGAGCTAGGAGGGTGGTCTGTGCTGAGATGGAGCTGGGAGGGTGGTTTGTGCTGAGATGGAGTTGGGAGGGTGGACTGTGCTGAGATGGAGCTGGGAGGGTGGACTGTGCTGAGATGGAGCTGGGAGGGTGGTCTGTGCTGAGATGGAGCTGGGAGGGTGGACTGTGCTAAGATGGAGCTGAGAGGGTAGACTGTGCTGAGATGGAGCTGGGAGGGTGGACTGTGCTGAGATGGAACTGGGAGGGTGGTCTGTGCTGAGATGGAGCTGGGAGGGTGGTCTGTGCTGAGATGGAGCTGGGAGGGTGGACTGTGCTGAGATGGAGCTGGGAGGGTGGTCTGTGCTGAAATGGAGCTGGGAGGGTGGACTGTGCTGAGATGGAGCTGGGAGGATGGTTTGTGCTGAGATGGAGCTGGGAGGGTGGTCTGTGCTCAGATGGAGCTGGGAGGGTGGACTGTGCTGAGATAGAGCTGGGAGGGTGGACTGTGCTGAGATGGAGCTGGGAGGGTGGACTGTGCTGAGATGGAGCTGGGAGGGTGGTCTGTGCTGAGATGGAGCTGGGAGGGTGGACTGTGCTGAGATGGAGCTGGGAGGGTGGACCGTGCTGAGATGGTGCTGGGAGGGTTGACTGTGCTGAGATGGAGTTGGGAGGGTGGACTGTGCTAAGATGGAGCTGGGAGGGTAGTGTGTGCTGAAATGGAGCTTGGTGCGTGGTCTCTGCTGAGATGGAGCTGGGAGGGTGGACTGTGCTGAGATGGAACTGGGAAGGGGGACTGTGCTGAGATGGAGCTGGGAGGGTGGACTGTGCTAAGATGGAGCTGGGAGGATAGTGTGTGCTGAAATGGAGCTGGGTGGGTGGTCTCTGCTGAGATGGAGCTGGGAGGGTGGCCTGTGCTGAGATGGAGCTGGGAGGGTGGTTTGTGCTGAGATGGAGCTGGGAGGGTGGACTGTGCTGAGATGAAGCTGGGAGGGT
The DNA here is from genome assembly GCF_965119305.1 of Pelophylax lessonae. Taxonomy (NCBI): domain Eukaryota; kingdom Metazoa; phylum Chordata; class Amphibia; order Anura; family Ranidae; genus Pelophylax; species Pelophylax lessonae. The sequence continues at coordinate 101,077,066 of NC_138769.1, forward strand.
GGTCTGTGCTGAGATGGAGCTGGGAGGGTGGACTGTGCTGAGATGGAGCTGGGAGGGTGGACTGTGCTGAGATGGATCTGGGAGGGTGGACTGTGCTGAGATGGAGCTGGGAGGGTGGACTGTGCTGAGATGGAGCTGGGAGGGTGGTCTGTGCTAAGATGGAGCTGGGAGGGTGGTCTGTGCTGAGATGGAGCTGGGAGTGTGGACTGTGCTGAGATGGAGCTGGGAGGGTGGTCTGTGCTGAGATGGAGCTGGGAGGGTGGTCTGTGCTGAGAAGGAGCTGGGAGGGTGGACTGTGCAGAGATGGAGCTGGGAGGGTGGTCTGTGCTGAAATGGAGCTGGGAGGGTGGACTGTTCTGAGATGGAGCTGGGAGGGTGGTTTGTGCTGAGATGGAGCTGGGAGGGTGGACTGTGCTGAGATGAAGCTGGGAGGGTGGTCTGTGCTGAGATGGAGCTGGGAGGGTGGACTGTGCTGAGATGGAGCTGGGAGGGTGGACTGTGCTGAGATGGATCTGGGAGGGTGGACTGTGCTGAGATGGAGCTGGGAGGGTGGACTGTGCTGAGATGGAGCTGGGAGGGTGGTCTGTGCTGAGATGGAGCTGGGAGGGTGGTCTGTGCTGAGATGGAGCTGGGAGTGTGGACTGTGCTGAGATGGAGCTGGGAGGGTGGTCTGTGCTGAGATGGAGCTGGGAGGGTGGTCTGTGCTGAGAAGGAGCTGGGAGGGTGGACTGTGCAGAGATGGAGCTGGGAGGGTGGACTGTGCTGAGATGGTGCTGGGAGGGTTGACTGTGCTGAGATGGAGTTGGGAGGGTGGACTGTGCTAAGATGGAGCTGGGAGGGTAGTGTGTGCTGAGATGGAGCTGGGAGGGTGGACTGTGCTGAGATGAAGCTGGGAGGGTGGTCTGTGCTGAGATGGAGCTGGGAGGGTGGACTGTGCTGAGATGGAGCTGGGAGGGTGGACTGTGCTGAGATGGATCTGGGAGGGTGGACTGTGCTGAGATGGAGCTGGGAGGGTGGACTGTGCTGAGATGGAGCTGGGAGGGTGGTCTGTGCTGAGATGGAGCTGGGAGGGTGGTCTGTGCTGAGATGGAGCTGGGAGTGTGGACTGTGCTGAGATGGAGCTGGGAGGGTGGTCTGTGCTGAGATGGAGCTGGGAGGGTGGTCTGTGCTGAGAAGGAGCTGGGAGGGTGGACTGTGCAGAGATGGAGCTGGGAGGGTGGACTGTGCTGAGATGGTGCTGGGAGGGTTGACTGTGCTGAGATGGAGTTGGGAGGGTGGACTGTGCTAAGATGGAGCTGGGAGGGTAGTGTGTGCTGAAATGGAGCTGGGTGGGTGGTCTCTGCTGACATGGAGCTGGGAGGGTGGACTGTGCTGAGATGGAGCTGGGAGGGGGGACTGTGCTGAGATGGAGCTGGGAGGGTGGACTGTGCTAAGATTGAGCTGGGAGGATAGTGTGTGCTGAAATGGAGCTTGGTGGGTGGTCTCTGCTGAGATGGAGCTGGGAGGGTGGCCTGTGCTGAGATGGAGCTGGGAGGGTGGTCTGTGCTGAGATGGAGCTGGGAGGGTGGACTGTGCTGAGATGAAGCCAGGAGGGTGGTCTGTGCTGAGATGGAGCTGGGAGGGTGGTCTGTGCTGAGAGATGGAGCTGGGAGGGTGGACTGTGCTGAGATGAAGCCAGGAGGGTGGTCTGTGCTGAGATGGAGCTGGGAGGGTGGTCTGTGCTGAGATGGAGCTGGGAGGTGTCATGGTCTTACCTTCTTGCTGTTCTCCTTCGTTTGACATGTGCTGGTGGCCATCTTGGTTTCTGGGTTTCTTGTAGCCTCCCACCCTGCGGCTCCTCCTTCCCACTGGGAGGAGCTGGATGCCTAGCTCATATATATAGGAGGTCTGTGGCTTCAGTTCCCTGCTTGGTCCTCCTGTGTTCACATGCTTCTAAGACTGCTGCTACTTCTGGTTCCTGTTCCTGGCTTCGTCTGACTACCCTGCTGGTTCCTGATCCTGGCTTCGTCTGACTACCCTGCTGGTTCCTGATCCTGGCTTCGTCTGACTACCCTGCTGGTTCCTGACCCCTGGCTTCGCAAAGACTCTGCATCGGTTTCGCCATCCGTTTGGACTTTTGCTTTATAGCTTGTTTTTCAATAAAGCTTTCTTATTTTAACTTATCTGTTGTTGTACGTCTGGTTCATGGTTCCGTGACAGGAGGGTGGACTGTGCTGAGATGGAGCTGGGAGGGCTGACTGTGCTGAGATGGAGCTGGGAGGGTGGACTGTGCTGAGATGGAGCTGGGAGGGTGGTCTGTGCTGAGATGGAGCTGGGAGGGTGGCCTGTGCTGAGATGGAGCTGGGAGGGTGGACTGTGCTGAGATGAAGCTGGGGGGGTGGACTGTGCTGAGATGGAGCTGGGAGGGTGGTCTGTGCTGAGATGGAGCTGGGAGGGTGGACTGTGCTGAGATGGAGCTGGAAGGGTGGTCTGTGCCGAGATGGAGCTGGGAGGGTGGACTGTGCTGAGATGGAGCTGGGAGGGTGGACTGTGCTGAGATGGTGCTGGGAGGGTTGACTGTGCTGAGATGGAGTTGGGAGGGTGGACTGTGCTAAGATGGAGCTGGGAGGGTAGTGTGTGCTGAAATGGAGCTGGGTGGGTGGTCTCTGCTGAGATGGATCTGGGAGGGTGGACTGTGCTGAGATGGAGCTGGGAGGGTGGACTGTGCTAAGATGGAGCTGGTAGGATAGTGTGTGCTGAAATGGAGCTGGGTGGGTGGTCTCTGCTGAGATGGAGCTGGGAGGGTGGTCTGTGCTGAGATGGAGCTGGGAGGGTGGACTGTGCTGAGATGAAGCCGGGAGGGTGGTCTGTGCTGAGATGGAGCCGGGAGGGTGGTCTGTGCTGAGATGGAGCTGGGAGGTTGGACTGTGCTGAGATGGAGCTGGGAGGGTGGACTGTGCTGAGATGGAGCTGGGAGGGTGGACTGTGCTGAGATGGAGCTGGGAGGGTGGACTGTGCTGAGATTGAGCTGGGAGGGTGGACTGTGCTGAGATGGAGCTGGGAGGGTGGACTGTGCTGAGATGGAGCTGGGAGGGTGGTCTGTGCTGAGATTGAGCTGGGAGGGTGGACTGTGCTGAGATGGAGCTGGGAGGGGGGTCTGTGCTGAGATGGATCTGGGAGGGTGGACTGTGCAGAGATGGAGCTGGGAGGGTAGACTGTGCTGAGATGGATCTGGGAGGGTGGACTGTGCTGAGATGGATCTGGGAGGGTGGTCTGTGCTGAGATGAAGCTGGGAGGGTGAACTGTGCTGAGATGAAGCTGGGGGGTGGACTGTGCTGAGATGGAGCTGGGAGGGTGGACTGTGCTGAGATGAAGCTGGGGGGTGGACTGTGCTGAGATGGAGCTGGGAGGGTGGTCTATGCTGAGATGGAGCTGGGAGGGTGGACTGTGCTGAGATGGAGCTGGGAGGGTGGTCTGTGCTGAGATGGAGCTGGAAGGGTGGTCTGTGCTGAGATGGAGCTGGGAGTGTGGACTTTGCTGAGATGGAGCTGGGAGGGTGGTCTGTGCTGAGATGGAGCTGGAAGGGTGGTCTGTGCTGAGATGGAGCTGGGAGGGTGGACTGTGCTGAGATGGAGCTGGGAGGGTGGACTGTGCTGAGATGGAGCTGGGAGGGTGGACTGTGCTGAGATGGAGCTGGGAGGGTGGACTGTGCTGAGATGGTGCTGGGAGGGTTGACTGTGCTGAGATGGAGTTGGGAGGGTGGACTGTGCTAAGATGGAGCTGGGAGGATAGTGTGTGCTGAAATGGAGCTGGGTGGGTGGTCTCTGCTGAGATGGAGCTGGGAGGGTGGCCTGTGCTGAGATGGAGCTGGGAGGGTGGTCTGTGCTGAGATGGAGCTGGGAGGGTGGACTGTGCTGAGATGAAGCCAGGAGGGTGGTCTGTGCTGAGATGGAGCTGGGAGGGTGGTCTGTGCTGAGATGGAGCTGGGAGGGTGGTCTGTGCTGAGATGGAGCTGGGAAGGTGGTCTGTGCTGAGATGGAGCTGGGAGGGTGGACTGTGCTGAGATGAAGCCAGGAGGGTGGTCTGTGCTGAGATGGAGCTGGGAGGGTGGTCTGTGCTGAGATGGAGCTGGGAGGGTGGACTGTGCTGAGATGGAGCTGGGAGGGTGGACTGTGCTGAGATTGAGCTGGGAGGGTGGTCTGTGCTGAGATGGAGATGGGAGGGTGGACTCAACTGAGATGGAGCTGGGAGGGTGGTCTGTGCTGAGATGGAGCTGGGAGGGTGGACTGTGCTGAGATGGAGCTGGGAGGGTGGACTGTGCTGAGATGGTGCTGGGAGGGTTGACTGTGCTGAGATGGAGTTGGGAGGGTGGACTGTGCTAAGATGGAGCTGGGAGGGTAGTGTGTGCTGAAATGGAGCTGGGTGGGTGGTCTCTGCTGAGATGGATCTGGGAGGGTGGACTGTGCTGAGATGGAGCTGGGAGGGTGGACTGTGCTAAGATGGAGCTGGTAGGATAGTGTGTGCTGAAATGGAGCTGGGTGGGTGGTCTCTGCTGAGATGGAGCTGGGAGGGTGGTCTGTGCTGAGATGGAGCTGGGAGGGTGGACTGTGCTGAGATGAAGCCAGGAGGGTGATCTGTGCTGAGATGGAGCTGGGAGGGTGGTCTGTGCTGAGATGGAGCTGGGAGGGTGGACTGTGCTGAGATGGAGCTGGGAGGGTGGACTGTGCTGAGATGGAGCTGGGAGGGTGGACTGTGCTAAGATGGAGCTGGGAGGGTAGTGTGTGCTGAAATGGAGCTGGGTGGGTGGTCTCTGCTGAGATGGATCTGGGAGGGTGGACTGTGCTGAGATGGAGCTGGGAGGGTGGACTGTGCTAAGATGGAGCTGGTAGGATAGTGTGTGCTGAAATGGAGCTGGGTGGGTGGTCTCTGCTGAGATGGAGCTGGGAGGGTGGTCTGTGCTGAGATGGAGGTGGGTGGGTGGACTGTGCTGAGATGAAGCCGGGAGGGTGGTCTGTGCTGAGATGGAGCCGGGAGGGTGGTCTGTGCTGAGATGGAGCTGGGAGGGTGGACTGTGCTGAGATGGAGCTGGGAGGGTGGACTGTGCTGAGATGGAGCTGGGAGGGTGGACTGTGCTGAGATTGAGCTGGGAGGGTGGACTGTGCTGAGATGGAGCTGGGAGGGTGGACTGTGCTGAGATGGAGCTGGGAGGGTGGTCTGTGCTGAGATGGAGCTGGGAGGGTGGACTGTGCTGAGATGGAGCTGGGAGGGGGGTCTGTGCTGAGATGGATCTGGGAGGGTGGACTGTGCTGAGATTGAGCTGGGAGGGTAGACTGTGCTGAGATGGATCTGGGAGGGTGGACTGTGCTGAGATGGATCTGGGAGGGTGGTCTGTGCTGAGATGAAGCTGGGAGGGTGGACTGTGCTGAGATGAAGCTGGGGGGTGGACTGTGCTGAGATGGAGCTGGGAGGGTGGACTGTGCTGAGATGAAGCTGGGGGGGGTGGACTGTGCTGAGATGGAGCTGGGAGGGTGGCCTATGCTGAGATGGAGCTGGGAGGGTGGACTGTGCTGAGATGGAGCTGGGAGGGTGGTCTGTGCTGAGATGGAGCTGGGAGGGTGGTCTGTGCTGAGATGGAGCTGGGAGGGTGGACTTTGCTGAGATGGAGCTGGGAGGGTGGTCTGTGCTGAGATGGAGCTGGGAGGGTGGACTGTGCTGAGATGAAGCTGGGAGGGTGGACTGTGCTGAGATGGAGCTGGGAGGGTGGACTGTGCTGAGATGGAGCTGGGAGGGTGGACTGTGCTGAGATGGAGCTGGGAGGGTGGACTGTGCTGAGATGGTGCTGGGAGGGTTGACTGTGCTGAGATGGAGTTGGGAGGGTGGACTGTGCTAAGATGGAGCTGGGAGGGTAGTGTGTGCTGAAATGGAGCTGGGTGGGTGGTCTCTGCTGAGATGGAGCTGGGAGGGTGGACTGTGCTGAGATGGAGCTGGGAGGGGGGACTGTGCTGAGATGGAGCTGGGAGGGTGGACTGTGCTAAGATGGAGCTGGGAGGATAGTGTGTGCTGAAATGGAGCTGGGTGGGTGGTCTCTGCTGAGATGGAGCTGGGAGGGTGGCCTGTGCTGAGATGGAGCTGGGAGGGTGGTCTGTGCTGAGATGGAGCTGGGAGGGTGGACTGTGCTGAGATGAAGCCAGGAGGGTGGTCTGTGCTGAGATGGAGCTGGGAGGGTGGTCTGTGCTGAGATGGAGCTGGGAGGGTGGTCTGTGCTGAGATGGAGCTGGGAGGGTGGTCTGTGCTGAGATGGAGCTGGGAGGATGGACTGTGCTGAGATGAAGCCAGGAGGGTGGTCTGTGCTGAGATGGAGCTGGGAGGGTGGTCTGTACTGAGATGGAGCTGGGAGGGTGGACTGTGCTGAGATGGAGCTGGGAGGTTGGACTGTGCTGAGATGGAGCTGGGAGGGTGGTCTGTGCTGAGATGGAGATGGGAGGGTGGACTCAACTGAGATGGAGCTGGGAGGGTGGTCTGTGCTGAGATGGAGCTGGGAGGGTGGACTGTGCTGAGATGGAGCTAGGAGGGTGGACTGTGCTGAGATGGTGCTGGGAGGGTTGACTGTGCTGAGATGGAGTTGGGAGGGTGGACTGTGCTAAGATGGAGCTGGGAGGGTCGTGTGTGCTGAAATGGAGCTGGGTGGGTGGTCTCTGCTGAGATGGAGCTGGGAGGGTGGCCTGTGCTGAGATGGAGCTGGGAGGGTGGTCTGTGCTGAGATGGAGCTGGGAGGGTGGACTGTGCTGAGATGAAGCCAGGAGGGTGGTCTGTGCTGAGATGGAGCTGGGAGGGTGGTCTGTGCTGAGATGGAGCTGGGAGGGTGGTCTGTGCTGAGATGGAGCTGGGAGGGTGGTCTGTGCTGAGATGGAGCTGGGAGGGTGGACTGTGCTGAGATGAAGCCAGGAGGGTGGTCTGTGCTGAGATGGAGCTGGGAGGGTGGTCTGTGCTGAGATGGAGCTGGGAGGGTGGACTGTGCTGAGATGGAGCTGGGAGGGTGGACTGTGCTGAGATGGAGCTGGGAGGGTGGTCTGTGCTGAGATGGAGATGGGAGGGTGGACTCAACTGAGATGGAGCTGGGAGGGTGGTCTGTGCTGAGATGGAGCTGGGAGGGTGGACTGTGCTGAGATGGAGCTGGGAGGGTGGACTGTGCTGAGATGGTGCTGGGAGGGTTGACTGTGCTGAGATGGAGTTGGGAGGGTGGACTGTGCTAAGATGGAGCTGGGAGGGTAGTGTGTGCTGAAATGGAGCTGGGTGGGTGGTCTCTGCTGAGATGGATCTGGGAGGGTGGACTGTGCTGAGATGGAGCTGGGAGGGTGGACTGTGCTAAGATGGAGCTGGTAGGATAGTGTGTGCTGAAATGGAGCTGGGTGGGTGGTCTCTGCTGAGATGGAGCTGGGAGGGTGGTCTGTGCTGAGATGGAGCTGGAAGGGTGGTCTGTGCTGAGATGGAGCTGGGAGGGTGGACTGTGCTGAGATGGAGCTGGGAGGGTGGACTGTGCTGAGATGGAGCTGGGAGGGTGGACTGTGCTGAGATGGAGCTGGGAGGGTGGACTGTGCTGAGATGGTGCTGGGAGGGTTGACTGTGCTGAGATGGAGTTGGGAGGGTGGACTGTGCTAAGATGGAGCTGGGAGGATAGTGTGTGCTGAAATGGAGCTGGGTGGGTGGTCTCTGCTGAGATGGAGCTGGGAGGGTGGCCTGTGCTGAGATGGAGCTGGGAGGGTGGTCTGTGCTGAGATGGAGCTGGGAGGGTGGACTGTGCTGAGATGAAGCCAGGAGGGTGGTCTGTGCTGAGATGGAGCTGGGAGGGTGGTCTGTGCTGAGATGGAGCTGGGAGGGTGGTCTGTGCTGAGATGGAGCTGGGAAGGTGGTCTGTGCTGAGATGGAGCTGGGAGGGTGGACTGTGCTGAGATGAAGCCAGGAGGGTGGTCTGTGCTGAGATGGAGCTGGGAGGGTGGTCTGTGCTGAGATGGAGCTGGGAGGGTGGACTGTGCTGAGATGGAGCTGGGAGGGTGGACTGTGCTGAGATTGAGCTGGGAGGGTGGTCTGTGCTGAGATGGAGATGGGAGGGTGGACTCAACTGAGATGGAGCTGGGAGGGTGGTCTGTGCTGAGATGGAGCTGGGAGGGTGGACTGTGCTGAGATGGAGCTGGGAGGGTGGACTGTGCTGAGATGGTGCTGGGAGGGTTGACTGTGCTGAGATGGAGTTGGGAGGGTGGACTGTGCTAAGATGGAGCTGGGAGGGTAGTGTGTGCTGAAATGGAGCTGGGTGGGTGGTCTCTGCTGAGATGGATCTGGGAGGGTGGACTGTGCTGAGATGGAGCTGGGAGGGTGGACTGTGCTAAGATGGAGCTGGTAGGATAGTGTGTGCTGAAATGGAGCTGGGTGGGTGGTCTCTGCTGAGATGGAGCTGGGAGGGTGGTCTGTGCTGAGATGGAGCTGGGAGGGTGGACTGTGCTGAGATGAAGCCAGGAGGGTGATCTGTGCTGAGATGGAGCTGGGAGGGTGGTCTGTGCTGAGATGGAGCTGGGAGGGTGGACTGTGCTGAGATGGAGCTGGGAGGGTGGACTGTGCTGAGATGGAGCTGGGAGGGTGGACTGTGCTAAGATGGAGCTGGGAGGGTAGTGTGTGCTGAAATGGAGCTGGGTGGGTGGTCTCTGCTGAGATGGATCTGGGAGGGTGGACTGTGCTGAGATGGAGCTGGGAGGGTGGACTGTGCTAAGATGGAGCTGGTAGGATAGTGTGTGCTGAAATGGAGCTGGGTGGGTGGTCTCTGCTGAGATGGAGCTGGGAGGGTGGTCTGTGCTGAGATGGAGGTGGGTGGGTGGACTGTGCTGAGATGAAGCCGGGAGGGTGGTCTGTGCTGAGATGGAGCCGGGAGGGTGGTCTGTGCTGAGATGGAGCTGGGAGGGTGGACTGTGCTGAGATGGAGCTGGGAGGGTGGACTGTGCTGAGATGGAGCTGGGAGGGTGGACTGTGCTGAGATTGAGCTGGGAGGGTGGACTGTGCTGAGATGGAGCTGGGAGGGTGGACTGTGCTGAGATGGAGCTGGGAGGGTGGTCTGTGCTGAGATGGAGCTGGGAGGGTGGACTGTGCTGAGATGGAGCTGGGAGGGGGGTCTGTGCTGAGATGGATCTGGGAGGGTGGACTGTGCTGAGATTGAGCTGGGAGGGTAGACTGTGCTGAGATGGATCTGGGAGGGTGGACTGTGCTGAGATGGATCTGGGAGGGTGGTCTGTGCTGAGATGAAGCTGGGAGGGTGGACTGTGCTGAGATGAAGCTGGGGGGTGGACTGTGCTGAGATGGAGCTGGGAGGGTGGACTGTGCTGAGATGAAGCTGGGGGGGGTGGACTGTGCTGAGATGGAGCTGGGAGGGTGGCCTATGCTGAGATGGAGCTGGGAGGGTGGACTGTGCTGAGATGGAGCTGGGAGGGTGGTCTGTGCTGAGATGGAGCTGGGAGGGTGGTCTGTGCTGAGATGGAGCTGGGAGGGTGGACTTTGCTGAGATGGAGCTGGGAGGGTGGTCTGTGCTGAGATGGAGCTGGGAGGGTGGACTGTGCTGAGATGAAGCTGGGAGGGTGGACTGTGCTGAGATGGAGCTGGGAGGGTGGACTGTGCTGAGATGGAGCTGGGAGGGTGGACTGTGCTGAGATGGAGCTGGGAGGGTGGACTGTGCTGAGATGGTGCTGGGAGGGTTGACTGTGCTGAGATGGAGTTGGGAGGGTGGACTGTGCTAAGATGGAGCTGGGAGGGTAGTGTGTGCTGAAATGGAGCTGGGTGGGTGGTCTCTGCTGAGATGGAGCTGGGAGGGTGGACTGTGCTGAGATGGAGCTGGGAGGGGGGACTGTGCTGAGATGGAGCTGGGAGGGTGGACTGTGCTAAGATGGAGCTGGGAGGATAGTGTGTGCTGAAATGGAGCTGGGTGGGTGGTCTCTGCTGAGATGGAGCTGGGAGGGTGGCCTGTGCTGAGATGGAGCTGGGAGGGTGGTCTGTGCTGAGATGGAGCTGGGAGGGTGGACTGTGCTGAGATGAAGCCAGGAGGGTGGTCTGTGCTGAGATGGAGCTGGGAGGGTGGTCTGTGCTGAGATGGAGCTGGGAGGGTGGTCTGTGCTGAGATGGAGCTGGGAGGGTGGTCTGTGCTGAGATGGAGCTGGGAGGATGGACTGTGCTGAGATGAAGCCAGGAGGGTGGTCTGTGCTGAGATGGAGCTGGGAGGGTGGTCTGTACTGAGATGGAGCTGGGAGGGTGGACTGTGCTGAGATGGAGCTGGGAGGTTGGACTGTGCTGAGATGGAGCTGGGAGGGTGGTCTGTGCTGAGATGGAGATGGGAGGGTGGACTCAACTGAGATGGAGCTGGGAGGGTGGTCTGTGCTGAGATGGAGCTGGGAGGGTGGACTGTGCTGAGATGGAGCTAGGAGGGTGGACTGTGCTGAGATGGTGCTGGGAGGGTTGACTGTGCTGAGATGGAGTTGGGAGGGTGGACTGTGCTAAGATGGAGCTGGGAGGGTCGTGTGTGCTGAAATGGAGCTGGGTGGGTGGTCTCTGCTGAGATGGAGCTGGGAGGGTGGCCTGTGCTGAGATGGAGCTGGGAGGGTGGTCTGTGCTGAGATGGAGCTGGGAGGGTGGACTGTGCTGAGATGAAGCCAGGAGGGTGGTCTGTGCTGAGATGGAGCTGGGAGGGTGGTCTGTGCTGAGATGGAGCTGGGAGGGTGGTCTGTGCTGAGATGGAGCTGGGAGGGTGGTCTGTGCTGAGATGGAGCTGGGAGGGTGGACTGTGCTGAGATGAAGCCAGGAGGGTGGTCTGTGCTGAGATGGAGCTGGGAGGGTGGTCTGTGCTGAGATGGAGCTGGGAGGGTGGACTGTGCTGAGATGGAGCTGGGAGGGTGGACTGTGCTGAGATGGAGCTGGGAGGGTGGTCTGTGCTGAGATGGAGATGGGAGGGTGGACTCAACTGAGATGGAGCTGGGAGGGTGGTCTGTGCTGAGATGGAGCTGGGAGGGTGGACTGTGCTGAGATGGAGCTGGGAGGGTGGACTGTGCTGAGATGGTGCTGGGAGGGTTGACTGTGCTGAGATGGAGTTGGGAGGGTGGACTGTGCTAAGATGGAGCTGGGAGGGTAGTGTGTGCTGAAATGGAGCTGGGTGGGTGGTCTCTGCTGAGATGGATCTGGGAGGGTGGACTGTGCTGAGATGGAGCTGGGAGGGTGGACTGTGCTAAGATGGAGCTGGTAGGATAGTGTGTGCTGAAATGGAGCTGGGTGGGTGGTCTCTGCTGAGATGGAGCTGGGAGGGTGGTCTGTGCTGAGATGGAGCTGGGAGGGTGGACTGTGCTGAGATGGAACTGGGAGGGGGGTCTGTGCTGAGATGGATCTGGGAGGGTGGACTGTGCTGAGATGGAGCTGGGAGGGTGGACTGTGCTGAGATGGATCTGGGAGGGTGGACTGTGCTGAGATGGAGCTGGGAGGGTGGACTGTGCTGAGATGGAGCTGGGAGGGTGGTCTGTGCTGAGATGGAACTGGGAGGGTGGACTGTGCTGAGATGGAGCTGGGAGGGTGGACTGTGCTGAGATGAAGCTGGGAGGGTGGTCTGTGCTGATATGGAGCTGGGAGGGTGGACTGTGCTGAGATGGAGGTGGGAAGGTGGACTGTGCTGAGATGTATCTGGGAGGGTGGACTGTGCTGAGATGAAGCTGGGAGGGTGGTCTGTGCTGAGATGGAGCTGGGAGGGTGGTCTGTGCTGAGATGGAGCTCGGGGGGTGGACTGTGCTGAGACGGAGCTGGGAGGGTGGACTGTGCTGAGATGGAGCTGGGAGGGTGGACTGTGCTGAGATGGAGCTGGGAGGGTGGTCTGTGCTGAGATGAAGCTGGGAGGGTGGTCTGTGCTGAGATGGAGCTGGGAGGGTGGACTGTGCTGAGATGGAGCTGGGAGGGTGGACTGTGCTGAGATGGATCTGGGAGGGTGGACTGTGCTGAGATGAAGCTGGGAGGGTGGTCTGTGCTGAGATGGAGCTGGGAGGGTGATCTGTGCTGAGATGGAGCTGGGAGGGTGGTCTGTGCTGAGATGGAGCTCGGGGGGTGGTCTGTGCTGAGATGGAGCTGGGAGGGTGGACTGTGCTGAGATGGAGCTGGGAGGGTGGCCTGTGTTGAGGAGAGTTTACTAATGTGTGGGTAAATCTGTACTGGGTGTGGATTTTGGAGGAAAACTTTATGGGAGAATATGACCTTGGAGGGGAGATTTGTACTGAGGGGGTTTGGTTGTCCTGACCATTCCAATACAGTGCGATTTTGGAGCCTATTCATTTGAATGGGCTGTAAATCACACCAGAACACAGAAACATTAGTGCACGCACTACTCTTAAAAACGCATCTGCAGTACCATGCAATTTGTTTGCAATTTGCTTTTGGGTGCCATTACCAATACAATGGTACCAACAGCAGATCACAAGGGTAATGCTTTCCACCACAATGTGAGAAACAAGCACAGAAAAATAAATATAATTCTAAAAAAAAAAAAAATTCTAAAACATAATTGAGAAAAAAATGAAGGGCTAGTTCACATGTGCTTTGCTATCTGAAGAGTTGTCAGCATTTTGATTGCTCTTCAGAGAGCTTTTGACAGGTGGTGAGTAGGCATATTGTCTCCTCACCGTCTATTTTATCAGGCAGGCCACAATCATGTGCTTTGCATGCAGTCGCAGGACACTTGCAGAGCAGCACTATTCACTTGAATGGGTCATTTTCAACAACTTAATTCCTCCCATGGCTGCAAAGCACAGCATCGCGGCCATGGTATGTGTGTCCCCCACCCCAGTCACTGACTCCCTTGTTAAAGTTACAGTTGGCGGGCAGAAAAAGCACAGCTCAACCATGGGTTTTTACCACCCCCAAACTCATGTGTAAATGAGTCCTAAGAACTCATTCATCCATGTACTCTGACCCTATCAATGAGTTAATTGTTCATGCAGTTGGAGCTGCCTGTTACTCTAAGGGGACACAGCCGTTGAACACAGCCACAGGTCCAAACTTGACAGGTGTGTCTTTGTTTGGGGGCGTACACCTGCACCCACACATCCATCACCCATAGTGTAACATTTGCGGCCTGCACATAGCTCCAGGTGGCTCCATCCATATAAAAAAATCACTGATTCACATTGTACAGGCCACAGTGCCCTTGTGAATGAGCCCCAAAGCCTCATTCACACACAGAGCTTTAGTTATTTCTCAATACAGTTTTAGATTTAACAGTAATTCCATTGTGTTTGTGTCCACTAAGAATGATTTTAGTGTATTTTTAACCACTTTAGGACCGGAGGATTTTCCTGCTTTACGTCCAGGCCACTTTTTGCGATTCGGCACTGTGCGACTTTAACGGACAATTGCGCGGTCATGCAACGCTGTACCCAAACAAAATTTACGTCCTTTTTTTCCCACAAACAGAGCTTTCTTTTTGGTGGTATTTGATCACCTCTGCGCTTTTCATTTTTTGCGAAATTAATATAAAAATGCAACAATTTTGAAAAAATAACAATATTTTTCTACTTTGACAGTTAAAAAATATCCAATATATTTTTGTCATATATTTAGGCCAAAATGTATTTAGCTACATGTCTTTGACAAAAAATTCTCAATGAGCGTATTTTTAACCGCTTTAAGACCGGAAGATTTTACCCCATTCCTGACCAGGCCATACTTTTTGTCCCCACAAATAGAGCTTTCTTTTTGTGGTATTTGATCACCTGTGCGATTTTTACTTTTTGCGCTATAAACAAAAAAAGAGCGACAATTTTGAAAAAATAACAATATTTTTCACACTTTTATATATGAAATGCCCCAAAAAAAAAAACGTAAAAATCTAAATTTTTTAACATTTTAGGCTAATTTGTTTTCTGCTACATATTTTTGGTAAAAAAAAATTGCAATAAGCGTATTTTGATTGGTTTGCGCAAAAGTTATCGCAGCTACTAACTACGGGAAATTTATGTAATTTTTATTGTTTTTTTTTTAACTAGTAATGGCGGCGATCTGCGATTTTTTTTGCGGGACTGCGACATTGCGGCGGACAGATCGGACCCCTAACTGACATTTTTGACACTTTTGGGGGTACCAGTGACATTACTACAGTAATTAGTGCTATAAATATGCACTGTTACTGTAGAAATGACACTGGCAGGGGCGTGGCCTGGCGCGGCATGTAAGAGGATGTGTATGAGAGGAGCTCCGCGGGACCGATCTCCTTACCGCTGATCCTGCAGCCCTATGGGCACGAAAATCCTCCCTCTACCTCCCTCAAACCTGCGCTGCTTACCTCCTCATGTCCCCGCCAAAGAAAGGCTCAGAGGCCGCGGCGAAACTGGCTTCGTTCCAGCGCCAGGAAAAGGAGGCCTCAATCCAAGATAGCACCAACCCAACTCCGGAGGTGGGAACGACTGAGTGCCCTGCGACATCCAGGGTACTGGAAGCGATCTCTACATGCCAAGCTACGCTGATAACCAAACTTGAGGAGGTAAAGGTTGATATCTCTTTATTAAGGCAAGACATGCAGAAGCTAAGGGACAGGGTTACTGAAACTGAACACAGGATTAGTGAGGTGGAAGACTCCCTCCCTCCCCTGCAAAACTCCTTAGACAGGCTGCAACACCAGGTAAACCTTATACTCCAAAAACAAGATGACATGGAAAATAGGTTACGCCGCTGTAATCTGCGGTTCATCGGCCTCCCAGAGGGCTCCGAGGGCGCGGACCCTTCATCCTATTTGGAGCAATTACTTGTTCAGGCATATCGCAGGGACTCCTTTTCACCTACTTTCGTAGTGGAACGTGCACCTCGCCTTTCGGGGCGCCCCCCACCTCAGGGAGCACTCCCCCACACCTTCATTGCAAAATTCCTGAATTATCGGGACAGGGATGCCATATTGCGCCTGGCCAGAGTTAAAGGGAACATTCCACTTGGAAATCACAAAGTGGCCATCTTTCCAGACTTCTCAGCGGAAGTCCAGAAGCGCCGCAAGAGTTTCCTGGAGGTTAAATGCAGATTGCGCATCAAAAATATCAAGTACTCTATGTTGTACCCAGCCCGCCTCAGAATGGAGGGAGATGTCTGAGCGCACTTTTTTGAAGACCCCGAAACCGCCATAACCTGGTTGGAACATCTTGAAGCAAGAGCTTGACCACCTCACCCGTCACCTCCTATTTCTTCCCCTGATTGCCTGTACCTCATCAGCTGCTATGTTCGGGTGGAGGGGTTTTGTAGATCCTCTGGAACTGGAGACATTACCATATTCATCTTCCCCTCCCCCATGCTTTGCCTAATGGGCCTATTTCTTGCAAGTTATACCGGCGGAGAGCCCCAGCTCCATGGATGGAGCTGTGTTTTTTTCTTCTTCCTATGGACCTCCATCTGTCCATAGGCTTTGCTCCCCAGCGATACACCTGCTTGTTTTCACCCCCTACACCAGCTCCGGTGGGTGTCTGCGCCTTATCTCCCTGTTGTCTTCTGCGACCCTTGGATGATCCGAACCCCCAGGGCACCCTAGTCCTCTCATCTGTGCCCCCTATTGTTTTTGCTGGGGGTCCCTTTTTCTGTGGACACATCTCCCTCCGGTCGCACGAGGGCCTGTTTGGTTTATGGCGCATTTTTGGGAACATGCCCGCACAAGTTGGGGTTGGTGCAGGGCAGGGTGGGTGGAATGGGTTCTTAAAAATGTTTACTGATTTTTTTTGGTACAATCATTGCACTATTTGTCTATTATATGCCTTTGATTCAAGCACTACCTTTTTGTTTCTTTGCAGTCGATTACTGCAACACGTATATTATTATGTGAATGATGGTCTTGCAGACTTGGTAACTGAAATGCTGGGAGCCTTTGCTCCACGACACACAATACCCCTGCCATGGCCGCACTCACATTGTTGACGTGGAATGTCCGGGGTATGCGTGATAAGATAAAGAGGACAGCTGTCTTCAACATTTTGCGCCGCATCAGGGCTGATATCCTGGTGCTGGTGGAGACACACTTGGAGGGCCGCATGCAGCAGGCTCTTCAGCGGCCTTGGGTTGGCTGGGTGTACCACTCGGCATACAGTTCCCACTCTAGGGGTGTGGCGCTCCTGGTAGCTAAAACGGTGCACTTCCAGCTCCTGGGATCTCAAGTCGACCCAATGGGTAGATATGTCTTTCTTAAAACGTCAGTTTATGGGGAATTGCTGTTCCTGATGGCCTTTTATGTGCCCCCCCTCCCTATTCCAGTACAATTATCTTGGAGGGTTTGGCGTTTATGACACAGCATGATCTGGTTGGGAGACTTTAACAATGTACTAGACCCTACCCTTGACAGGTCCCATAGTGCATCCCCGGCGCCGACGACATTGTCTCACACCCAGTTCTCCCGTTTGTTGGAGAGCTTTGGTCTGGCCGACTCCTGGCGTATTTAACACCCCACTCAGCGTGCCTACTCCTGCTTCTCAGCTGCGCACCATTCCATGTCTCGTATAGATATGATATTATTGTCCCGGGCCCTGCTCCCCAGATTGCTGGCAGCGGGCTTCTCCCCCAGGACCCTCTCTGACCATTGCCCATACTGAATTACCCTGTCCTTGCCTTGCGGTTGACCTCCTCCGGCTTGGCGCTTGAACCCCGCCTGGCTTGCCTTGATGTCTGATGAGGATGGCATTGAGGGGGCCTGGTCCCAATTTTTTTCTGATAACGATGGCACGGCTCCCCCGGCGGCGGTGTGGGAGGCATTTAAATTGTTCGCTAGATCCACTATGATCACCCGTGTTAAGACTATCAAGGCGCGAGCTGCTGAGGCATACTCCAAGGCAACGACTAATCTGTCTGAGGCTGAGCGGGCCTTCATGGCTGACCCGACTCCGGCAAATGAATCCCAGTACCAACTGACCTCTAAAGTGCTTTCCCAACTTGACTATGAAAAAGCGAAAACTAAGTTATTTTTTCAAAAACAGAATCTGTTTGCCCATGGGGAGCGTGCTGGGAAACTCCTTGCTTACTTAGTCCATTGTGAAGACAGGCCTCCGGTGGTCATAACCCTTAAAGATGAGCTAGGCACTGACATAACTGACCCTGCCGAGGTGACACAACGCTTCCGCTCATTCTTTAGCACACTCTACACTTCTAGAGCCCCTGCTGACTGGGCCGATATGCATGACTTTTTGGAGACGGTTGACATCCCCACTCTGACCATCGAACAGGTGGCAATCCTCGAGGCGCCTCTGTCCGAGGGGGAGATTGCGGCAGCCTTGTCCGAGTTCCCTAGATCTAAAGCCCCTGGCCTTGATGGCCTCCCGGTTGAGTTCTTTGCCCAATACTCCGAAATTCTATACCCCAAACTACTCTCCCTATTCCAATCCCTGTTTGAGGATTCTGTCCTGCCCCCTTCCATGCGCGAGGCCCTAATAGTGTTAATCCCTAAACCGGGCAAAGACCCACATTTCCCCGAGTCCTACCGACCTATCTCCAAGTAGATATTAAAATTCTCGCTAAAGTTCTATCCCTTCGCCTTAACCAGGTGATCCTTTCACTCATACACCCAGATCAGGCTGGGTTCATGCCTGGAAGTAATACCTCGTTTAACCTCCGCCGGTTATTTATGAATCTCCAGGTGAGCCACGACGGGGTCGGTGGCAGGGTAGTGGTCTCCTTGGACACGGCTAAAGCATTAGACTCGGTGGAGTGGTCCTTTTTGTGGGCTTGCCTTGAACGATATGGTTTTGGACCTAACTTTATAAAGTGGGTCAAGCTATTGTACAGTGCCCCGGTGGCGAGGGTCCTGGCCAACGGCTGGCAATCAAACGTGTTCCCCCTTTCTACGGGCACCCGTCAGGGATGTCCCCTGTCCCCTCTGCTTTATGCCCTAGCCGCGGAGCCTCTGGCGATCGCTATCAGAGCACACCCTGGGATCCACGGTCTCCGCAGGGGGTCATTAATAGAGAAGATTAGTATGTACGCTGACGACACCTTCCTTTATTTAGCTGATTCTAACGAGTCCCTGCTTACAGCCCTCTCCTTGATCGAATGCTACGGACGGTTTTCTGGTCTTCAGATAAACTGGGATAAATTGCAGATCCTCCCACTCGACAAGAGCCCGACAGTGATCACCCCTGCGAATCCGGCCCTGCAGTGTGTCTCCCGTATTAAATACTTGGGGGTTCAGGTGACGGCAAACTCGGCGGATTATATCCTGGATAACATCCAGCCCTTATTCGCTCTGCTTAAGGCTAAAATTCAAGTGTGGTCCAAATTACCATTGGGAGTGATGGGAATAGTCAACTTGATTAAAATGGGGGGGTGGCCTTACCAGACGTTAATCTGTATTATATGGCGGCGCAGCTATCTCAGCTCTTTCATATAGATAAGACAGACAGGGAGCGTTTCCTGACTCTGTTGTGTCCCGGGTGGGCTCAACCTCTCGGGGATCCCCTACTGGTTATACTTAGGGGTGCCAGGGGCTCGCAGGAGCCCTTGTGCCCTCGGTCCCTCTTATATCACTATAGTCGAATTTGGGAGGTGGTGGTGGACAGGCTCCAGTGCTCCCCGTTTCACAGCCTCACCCCCCTGTGGCACAACGGTGCCTTGCGGGAGTTCCTCTCCATTCCAGACCCCTCTGTGTGGTGTGGGAGAGGTATCTTTCTCCTTAGCCACATCTCCACGGCTGCGGGCCTGAAACCCTTTGATACCCTGAGGGAACAGTTCTCTCTCCCCGACTTCATGCAATATCGGTAATTACAGCTTTCACACGCGTATAGATCTCAATTCCCCGATGGACCACCTGCTCTAGAGTCACTCAACACCCTTGACATCGTTAAATGTACAGAACCCACACACCTTATCTCCATCTTCACATCACATCTCCACACACCCTCTTCTACCAAGATAGCATATGCACTTAAAACTCGCTGGGAGAGGGATCTGGGAACTGTGGAGGACGAGGAGTGGGAGGACGCCCTTGAGACGTGTAGACGAGTTTCACCAAAACTGTCGGACCGTTTGACCCAGACCTTTATACTCCACCAAGCCTATCTCACTCCCCTTAGACTGACGAAGTATAAACCCGACATGGCCCCCTCTTGCCCAATGTGTGGAGACCCGGAGGCCTCCTTTTTCCATTTACTCTGGAGCTGCCCCCAGCTACAGGTTCTATGGCTCCAGATTGTCACTTTTATCCATGATAAAATGGGATCTCCCTTACAGCTCTCCCCTAAGGAGTGTCTCCTGGGGATTTACCCAGATGCAGATATGCCCAAATCCACTACAATCTTCCTACAAGAAACGTTGTTTGTTGCACGTAAACTAATAGCCAGGCAGTGGATGAGGAATGCTCCCCCCACTTTTGGCCACTGGCTCAAAGAAATAAACAATGTCCTCCCCTTCCATAAACTCCTCTACAAACACAGAGGATGTCCCCAAAAATTTAATAAGATATGGGACAGATGGGTGCAATGCCCGGATACGGGCCAGTAGCGTGGTATGCTGCTGTCCTTCGATGGTCATGTTCACTGCTATCTGTATGATCGTCTATATACTGCTTAACTGTTTTCCTGCCCTATGTGCCTGTACAGTTGTTCTACAACCCCCTTGTGATTCTTTGTACTTTTGCAATCTCAATTTGTATATTTTTTCTTTTGTATTGTACCAAACCTTTAATAAAACTCACTGTTTTTTAAAAAAAAAAATGACACTGGCAGGGAAGGGGTTAACTTTTTTGTGATCAAGGGGTTAATGTATGCCTGGTGCTTACTGACGGTTCACACTGCTGCGACTTGGGATCTGACTTGTGAGCCCCCAAGTTGCACGACATGTGAAATCCCATGTTAGTTAATGAGAGCTGTCTTAACCACTTGGCGACCACCCGCCGCAGATTTTCTTCAGCAGGCTGGCTCGGCTGTGCAAAACGACATAGCCCTACGTCGGTCGCGCGCGTGGTGCTTGGGGCGAGTGCGCGCCACCGCCAGCACCCTCCTGGGACTGGGATTACTCCCCGCTGAGAGGGAAGAACGGTCAGCTGTTGTAAACACAGCTGACAGTTCTTCTCTCTGAAATGATCACAGAGCAACTGTGATCCTTCTATACAGGATCACAGGTCTATGTGGTCAATTCACAAGCCCCTCCCCCCACGGTTAGAAAACACTCCCCTAGGCTCACATTTAAATATTTGATCACCACTGTGTTAACCCCTTCCCTGCCATTATTACAGTAACAGTGTATATTTGTAGCACTGATTACTGTAGTAAATGTCACTGGTCCCTCCAAAAGTGTCAAAAATGTCAGTTAGGGGTCTGATCTGTCCGCTGCAATGTGGAAGTCCGGAATTATTAGGTGCACTATAGACAGTATCACCCCACCGATCCCATTTGTTTTCATTAATATATATATATTTTTTTTTTCAATTTTATTTTTTTATTTTTTGCAGCATCAGGTTCTTTTGCTGCAATATTAGTACTCCCCCTTCTGTGTCGCAGGTGCTATTACTTCTGTGTCAGCAGTGATTTGTTTTCTTTTGTCCCGCAGCAGCACTAATTTTATTTAGGGCATAATTGCTAACCCCCCTTTTGTGTCGTAGGTGCTATTTCTTCTGCGTCAGCAGTGTTGGGCTGAAATCAGGGAAAGACTGGATAAAATTAACACAAATAAATCACCAGGCCCGGATGGCGTACATCCGAGAGTACTCACAGAACTCAGTAAGGTTATATCTAGACCACTGTTCCTGATCTTTGCTGATAGTATTTAGACAGGAAATGTACCAGGTGACTGGAGGAAAGCTAACGTGATACCGATATTCAAAAAAGGCATATCGCGGGAAATTATAGGCAGGTCAGCCTGACGTCAATAGTATGTAAACTTCTGGAAGGGATGATAAGGGACTATATCCAAGAGTATGCTAAAGAGAACAACAACATCATCAGCAGTAATCAGCATGGGTTTACTAAAGGGCGTTCTTGTCAAACAAATCTGTTAACATTCTACGGGGAGGTGAGCTGTGAGCTACATGGGGGGAGACCTGTGGATGTGGTGTATCTGGATTTTGCTAAGGCATTTGATACAGTTCCCCACAAATGCTTAATTTACAAAATAAGGTCTGCAGGCATCGACCACAAGGTTTGCTCTTGGATACGAAAAGGGGCATGTCCAAACGGTGGTAATAAATAGTGCATACATAGACTGGTCTGGGGTGGTAAGTGTGGTCCCCCAAGGCTCAGTCCTGGGTCCAATTTTGTTAAATTTATTCATAAATAGCATTGAGGATGGGATCATTAGCTCAATCTCAGTTTCTGCAGATGACACAAAATTGGGCAGGGCAATAACTTCACATCATGATGCAGATATCCTACAGAATGACCTGAACAAAATAACAGAGTGGTAAACTACATGGCAAATGAGGTTTAATGTAGAGAAGTGTAAGGTATTGCACTTGGGGACTAAAAACATAAAAGCACAATACACTTTAGGGGAAGACCTCTGGGGGAATCAAAAATGGAGAAAGATCTGGGAGTCTTAGCAGAAGATAGACTAAGCAATAGCATGCAATGTCAAGCTGCAGCTGCCAAAGCCAGCAGAATATTAGCATGGATAAGGAAGGGGACGTATTCCAGAGATAAATCTATAATCTTACCACTTTATAAAACACTGGTCCAACCGCATCTGGAGTATTCTGTCCAGTTCTGGTCGTCAGTCCTCAGAAGGGATGTGTTGGAGCTAGAGAGAGTCCAGAGAAGGGCAACTAAACTAATTAGGGGATTAGAGGACCTTAATTATGAAAAGCGCTTACAAGCGCTTGATTTATTCTCCCTGGAAAAGAGATGCTTAAGAGGGGACATGATATCAATTTACAAATACCTCAACGGTGATCTCAGCATAGAAAAAAAAACGATTCAGTGGCCACGAATGCAAGAGGACACGAGGCCATTTAATGCGATTAGAGGAGAAGCGATTTAACCTCAGGCTATGCAGGGGGTTTTTACAGTAAGCGCTACAAGATTGTGGAACTCTCTACCACAAATGGTTGTAACTGCAGGGAGTATGGCTACGTTTAAAATACTCTTGGACGTACATCTCAAGGATCAAAACATTCAGGGGTATGGGAAATGATTGCGTCCACACACACCTACACAGGTTGAACTGGATGGACTATCGTCTTTATTCAACCTCAACTACTATGTAACTATGTAACTTTGTAATATGTGTCGTGACATAAGTTTCTGTTTGTTACCTTTCGCAGGGCAAATGTAACGTTTCCTAATTTTTTAACCTAGGCTTCATGTACACTACAGCTCCTAGACTTGAGTTTAGGAGCTTTTGGCATTTTTTTGCCAAAGCTCCTAAACTGAACTCCATAAAAGCCTACAGTGTGTGTCCATGTAGTGTACACGTAGGCTTTTAGCAAAGTTTAGGAGCTGCTGCGGTTAGGGGAGTTTCAACCTCCATCTCCTGAATGCAGAAGAATCGCGTTCAGGATAAAAAACGTTTTGACACTGGCCACCGGACAATGCAACCGTTTTGCTGCGTTTTGCGCTTACCCATGGCCGGCGGTCAAAGCAGGCTGTGTGTACACAAAGCCTCAACCTCTCTCTCCTGAACGTGGAAGAATCGCGTTCAGGATAGGAAGGTTTTGACCGCCGGAAAACGCAAACCACGGATTTTGTCAAGTTATGCGTTTTCCCGCGGCTGGTGGTCAAAGTGGTCTGAAGTGGGTACATGAAGCCTAAGAGAAAAATAGAGGAGCTCAAGGCTCCTTTAGAAAAAATGTAAAGTCAGCAGCTACAAATACTGAAGATGCTGACTTTTAATATTAGGGCACTTACCTGTCCAGGGATCCAGCAGTGTCGCCACCTGGGCCAATTTTTGACTAAGGGAAACCGGCTGTGAAACCTTGCGGCTTCACAGCTGGTTTCTTACTGCGCATGCAGGAAGCGTGCTGCACTTTGTGAATGGGCAGGCTGTGGAGGAAGGAGGAGGGAGCCGTGGCAAACTAAGCTGGAAAAAACAGGTACCCGCTCCCCCCAAAAAGGTACAAAATGTGACGGCGGAGGGGGGAGGAGGCAGACAAGCGGAGCTTACCCTTTTGGGTGGAGCTTTGCTTTAGGAACATTCGACCATAAGAGTTAAGGAGTATTCACTAACAAGAAAAATAGCTTATGTGTTGGAAAAGAAAAATAGCTTATGGGCTAAGAACATTTTACCAGTAGGGAAAATATATACAGTGTATGAGGGAGACCTCTGCCCTGTGTACAGTCTATGGGTAATTCTGTGTTAAAAGCCGAACAAATGGGTGTTCTGACAAGATAAAGTTGTACTAAACCCAGCAGCCTGCAGTCACTATATCTGGCCTCCCACGGTACACAGAACATGGAAATGCAATTAGTTTAGTAAATATAAACTGCTAAATACCTTTTCTCATCAGCAGTATACAGCAGCCTTGTGACTTCTATCAGTGTGTGGTTAAAGCTTGTAGGAGGAGTTTTCATTCTCCTTTGACTGTCTTATGAAGCTGCATGACTCCTGACCCTCTGTCTGGATAGTACTGATTGACTCTGTGGTGATCACATGCACCCTTCCAAAAAAAAAAATAAAACCTCTAGCAATGCACACCAAACTGAGCATGTGCAGAGTGCCCCCAGAGGCTTTGTACTACCAGGAGATGGATTGGGGACTGTGGAAGAAGGGGAGGATCAGAGAAGACAGGATCAAACAGCATTTTTACACAATGCACAGAATAATGTCAATTTGTCTCATTGGATAGATTTCCCTTTACTTCTTGTCCCAAAGCCAAAACAGTAAGTGAAAGGAAATGCCTTCAAAGTGAAGGAATCCCTTATTGTCACAAAAACTAGCGTCCCCATTGGAAGGATTTCCCCTCTATTCCTTATGTGGTGACAACCCAAAATTTTGAATTATCTTTCATGTTTACTTTTTATCTTTTAGTTTTACTCTCGGTAATGATGGTAAACATGACAAATAGAGAGGATGAATCTCCCTAAAGTTGGTCATACATGGATTGTTTTTTTTTTTCAATCAGCCCGCAGAATTAACCACTTCCCGACAGAAGGCCGTCGTATGATGTCCTGGAATTAAAGTGGTGATATCTGGATGATGCCTGCAGCTACAGCAGCTAAAGTCATCATCCAGATATCTTTGTTTTCAGCCATCGATTCCCTATCTTTTAAAAGCCATCCTAGCGGCTCATGAGCTGCTGGATTGCTTTTTTGTTCCTTACCCCCCCTTCCCCCACACCCAGCCACCCTCCAGTGCCTCTCCAGGCTTTCCCGTGTGATCGGGCACCTGGGGGGGGGAATCTGACGGCGACACTGAATTACCCTCGATTTCTATGATCCTGGGAGCCCGGAAGTGACATCATGACAACACTTCCGGTGCTGGCAGATGTAAAAACTGCCAGTTTTACCCTGGAAAGCAGAGATTGATGCTTTTTTTTTTTTATCTCATGCTTTCCAGGGTAGAGGAGATATCTGGGGTCCTGTTGACCCCCAGATGTCTCCATAAAGAGGACCTGTCATGCCTTATTACTATTACAAGGGATGTTTATATTTCCTGAATTAGGAATAAAAGTGATAAAAAAAATTAAAGAGATGGTGTAAAACAAAAAAATAATAATAAAATGTTTTTTTAAAGCGCCCCTGTCCCCTCATGCTCGCACGCAGAAGCAAATGCATAAGTAGGTAACGCCAACGTTTGGACCACACATGGGGTATCGCCGCAAACATTAGAGTGAGAAAAATAGTTCCAGCAAAACCTATACAACTTTTTAAAGTATTGCCTATGGAGATTTTTAGGTACCATAGTTTTGCGCCATTCCATG
Organism: Pelophylax lessonae; assembly: GCF_965119305.1. Taxonomy (NCBI): domain Eukaryota; kingdom Metazoa; phylum Chordata; class Amphibia; order Anura; family Ranidae; genus Pelophylax; species Pelophylax lessonae. Next base: position 101,101,907 of record NC_138769.1, read on the forward strand.
AATGTGCGCAATTCTAAAGAGTGACATGTTTGGTATCTATTTATTCTGCGTAACATCATCTTTTATATTTTAACAAAGAATTGGGTTATCTATTTTTTTTTTTTGCATTAAAATCCATTAAAGTGTAATTTTTTAAAAAAAAAATTGCATTTGAAAAATTGCTGCGCAAATACTGTGTGACATAAAAAATTGCAATTACCACTATTTTATTCTCAAGGGTCTTTTCTAAAAAAATATATATTTACATTGTTTGGAGGTTCTGAGTGTTTTATAAGCAAAAAATAATGATTTTTACATGTAGGAGAGAAATGCCAGAATTGGCCCGAAATGGAAGTGGTTAAAGGAACATATTCCTCCATCCACACATGCAAGGTGGATGGAGGAATCCTCCCCACTGTGCCATTGTATTCTGACAGTGGGATTCTTCCGCTATCAGTATACACTAATCAGCACTGCAGCCGACTGGCTACAGCTGCTGATCAAATGAAAGTTTTTAAACAGTCCCATTCAAGAGAAGTTGATCATTAGATCGACTTCTCTTGAACGGTAATGGCCATAAATGGAACCAGCCAAATTTCACTCAATCTATGGCTAGTTTAGAGCTAGTATAAAAAATGCAACATATACTGTAATCCTCTATACAGGATGAATCACACTCAGCAGCGCTGTATATATCTTATAATAATAATAATAAAATGTCCATAATTAATGGTAAAACATAAGCAGTCCCTCTGATCACCAGTGAGTCTATTTTAATTGAGTGACATGGAGTCTGTGTCTATGGGTTCAGCAAACGGTGGTACTCCCAATATTAGATGAAATCCAGTGCACCCCTCAAAATGGACACTCACCAGATATAAGATGAATCATAAGCCCTTGAAACATTTGCTTAATAGCAAGCTCCTCTTGATTCCTCTGGCTCTGTTGCTACAATCACTACAGCCTGTGACTTCCTGTTTCCACTCAAGCCTCCCAGTTGCATGTGATCCAAATAGCCAACAGGAAAGAAGCAAAAGTAGGGTAAGGATAGTGTGATATCGTTTTAAAGTTTTATTAACATATAAAGCATATATCCACACCCCTTTTCCAATCTGCTTACATTTGGCATAAAATAATAAGCGTATAAGTGTTGCAGATACTCCGCATGACACTACCTTTCTGCGCGCTTTCGGTGTCTGCACAGCCTACAGCGTGGAGCCACGGATCAGCGGTGATGGCGTCTGGCGTATCCTTGGCTACGGCGTGCTTACATCCTGATGACGTCCTCAGTTGAAGTCCCAGTGACGAAACCCGTCAGGACATAAGCACGCCATAACCAAGGATACAAAATGCTACTCACAAACACAGAGGAAATTCAGGCGTTGCGAATGCATAGAAGAATGTAAATCCACCGATGTTCTCATGCGCCGACCGCTCGGTACCTCAGCAGGCTGGAACTCACAGCGTGGCGTCTCTCGTTGCTATGGCGACCGCGTAATCACACTCTTACGCGTTTCGTCATTACGGACTTCTAGGGACCTGGTTTTATATTGTGTTTGCAATAAAGTGTACGGAATTACACGGATGTGTCCCCGTTATATGCTTTCACTTACATGACATGGTTGGGGTGAGCTGATTGCTTTTGGAGATACAGATTCCTTTGGGAGCCAAGCCGCAGCAGTGCATTTGTCCACAGGTGGAGATTCTATCTGTTATATACAGGCTCATACTGATCGTCTGTCTGGTGAGTGTCCATTCTGAAGGGGTGGCACGGCTTGATGGTGGAGGCGCACTGACCTATACAGATATTTGCACATCTATTTCACCAATGTTTGACATTTGCACCTGAAATTGGACTTTTTATGTCTATCATTTGGTTGTGTTATTGCAACTTCCATTGATTGCATGCGGTTCTCTGTGGGCACTATTATTCATTCATTCATTTATTTATGTATTATAATATACAGTCAGGTCCATAAATATTGGGACATCAACACAATTCTAATCTTTTTAGCTCTATACACCACCACAATGGATTTTAAATGAAACAAACAAGATGTGCTTTAACTGCAGATTTTCAGCTTTAATTTGAGGGTATTTACATCCAAATCAGGTGAACGGTGTAGGAATTACAACAGTTGGTATATGTGCCTCCCACTTTTTAAGGGACCAAAAGTAATGGGACAGATTAACAATCATAAATCAAACTTTCACTTTTTAATACTTGGTTGCAAATCCTTTGCAGTCAATTACAGCCTGAAGTCTGGAACGCATAGACATCACCAGACGCTGGGTTGCATCCCTGGTGATGCTCTGCCAGGCCTCTACTGCAACTGTCTTCAGTTCCTGCTTGTTCTTGGGGCATTTTCCCTTCAGTTTTGTCTTCAGCAAGTGAAATGCATGCTCAATCGGATTCAGGTCAGGTGATTGACTCGGCCATTGCATAACATTCCACTTCTTTCCCTTAAAAAACTCTTTGGTTGCTTTCGCAGTATGCTTTGGGTCATTGTCCATCTGCACTGTGAAGCGCCGTCCAATGAGTTCTGAAGCATTTGACTGTATATGAGCAGATAATATTGCCCGAAACACTTCAGAATTCATCCTGCTGCTTACGTCAGCAGTCACATCATCAATAAATACAAGAGAACCAGTCCCATTGGCAGCCATACATGCCCACGCCATGACACTACCACCACCATGCTTCACTAATGAGGTGGTATGCTTTGGATCATGAGCATTTCCTTTCCTTCTCCATACTCTTCTCTTCCCATCACTCTGGTACAAGTTGATCTTGGTCTCATCTGTCCATAGGATGTTGTTCCAGAACTGTGAAGGCTTTTTTAGATGTTGTTTGGCAAACTCTAATCTGGCCTTCCTGTTTTTGAGGCTCACCAATGGTTTACATCTTGTGGGGAAACCTCTGTATTCACTCTGGTGAAGTCTTCTCTTGATTGTTGACTTTGACACACATACACCTACCTCCTGGAGAGTGTTCTTTATCTGGCCAAGTGTTGTGAAGGGTGTTTTCTTCACCAGGGAAAGAATTCTTCGGTCATCCACCACAGTTGTTTTCTGTGGTCTTCTGGGTCTTTAGGTCTTGCTGATCTCACCGGTGCGTTCTTTCTTTTTAAGGATGTTCCAAACAGTTGATTTGACCACACCTAATGTTTTTGCTATCTCTTTGATGGGTTTGTTTTGTTTTTTTCAGCCTAATGATGGCTTGCTTCACTGATAGTGACAGCTCTTTGGATCTCATTGAGAGTTGACATCAACAGATTCCAAATGCAAATGGCACACTTAAAATGAACTCTGGACCTTTTATCTGCTCCTTGTAAATGGGATAATGAGGGCATAACACACACTTGGCCATGGAATGGCTGAGCAGCCAATTGCCCCATTACTTTTGGTCCCTTAAAAAGTGGGAGGCACATATACAAACTGTTGTAATTCCTACACCTTTCACCTGATTTGGACGTAAATACCCTCAAATTAAAGCTGAAAGTCTGCAGTTAAAGCACATCTTGTTGATTTCATTTCAAATCCATTGTGGTGGTGTATAGAGTCAAAAATATTAGAATTGTGTCAATGTCCCAATATTTATAGACCTGACTGTATCATATTTTATATGTCATATTATTTATTTATGATTATGGGACAAGTGTTAGCGCTGCTAGTGTTACAGATTTTTCTTATATTAGTGAATCTGTCACACCTTTTTATTGATTAATTTGTGATTTATAGCAGCAGCTTTGGCCTTTGTGGTCTATGAATTTATATTTTAATATATAGCGCTGGGTGAGTGGGATTTGGACAACTATTTATTTAGTGGCCTTTTTGCTCCTTGTTTATACTATTCGATTTGTAGTTGACTAAAATGTACTGGAGATTTTAGTCGACTAAAATATGACTAAAACTAAAACAATTCAGATGACTAAAATACGACTAAAACTAAAATCGCATTTCAGTCAAAAGACTAAAATACGACTAAAACTAAAATGGCATTTTAGTCAAAAGAATATAACTAAAACTAAATCGAAATTTGCTGCCAAAATTAACACTGCTTGGCTGTACTGCCACCCGAACGCAACCGGAGGATTTATTCTCCCTGTGGTCGCAAAGCATTGTAGATGCAACCTTTAACCCGCTATTGAACTGTACTTTTTAACTTTGCCCTACAGGTAAGCTTGTAATAAGTCTTTACCTGTAGATCCCTTATAAAGCGATGCCCTTTAGTATACAGCGATGATGTCACGTGTGTATGCACAGTAACTTCTGCATTCATGACACACTGCCTGTGATGTGATTGCAGACAGCACCATGCTGTGATAGTAAACAGCAAATGGTCCCAAGCGCTAGTCTCTCTGGCAATCCACACTGTATACTGTCCCCAACTAATCCGGTGCAGCCATCAGAATTTAGTGCAAAAAGACCATCCAACAAGCAACCAGTGGAGACAGCGCTATCCGGATATAGGTGATGTAAACAAAGCCTAAAAATGGTAAATAGCAAGTGAAAAGTCTGAAAGTATTTAATGAACAAGCAGTTAGTGGTATAAGTTAAAGGAAAAAAATGATAACAGGCCAGCCTGGCCAGATGGAGCTGGGTCAATATCTGCTTAGTCCGATGGACAAGATGGAAAAGGCTTCTGTGGCGTGGTGTCATACCGCTGAGTAAAGTCACAAGCGATCGGGAGCCGGGCCTGGGCCTGCCAACGCTCCTTCGACCAGAGACTCGAAAGCATCACGGCAACACTCCCCTTTGCATTCCAGGCTGGTCACATCGGCTTCCTGCATCCGGGTATTGGCACTTCTGCTTTCGAGTCTGACGTCATGAAGGAGTGCTGGCAGGCCCGGCCCGGGCCGGCTCCTGAACGCCTGTGACTTTACTCAGCGGTATGACACCACGCCACACAGAGGCCTTTTCCATCTCGTCTACTGGACTTAGCAGATTTTGACCCAGCTCCATCTGGCAATGCCGGCCTGGTATTGTATTTTACCTTTATCTTATAGTAGGGATCTTAAAACTACAGCCCTCCAGCTGTTGCCATAGGTGTGTGCAGGGGGTGTGCCAGGTGTGCCTGGGAACACCCTACTCACCCAGTGCAGTGCAGATTCCCCCTATTGTCCAGGGCTCACTGCCCTACTGACACCGTCCATGTTTTTTAAATTATTAAATGTTTGCTCTCATTTATTTATAACAGTGTGTGTGTCGGTTTGTATGTATATATATATATATATATATATATATATATATACTGTATATACACAAACACACACACACACATATGTTTGAGGTGCACACCCTAATGCAATAGGCTGCGCACATCTATGCTCAGCGGAGAACGATCGCGGGTGTCAGGCAGCAATTGGAGCCGCCTGACCCGTGCATCGGCTTCCCCGCTCCAGAGTGGGGGCGGGAGCGCGCCGCTGGCGGTGCACGCTTGCCCCCTGGCTTCCCGCGCGTGACCGATGTAGGTCTACGTTGGTTTGTGCAGGAGAGTCACCCGCAGGAAAAAGGCGGCGGGTGGTCAATCATTTTCCTTCCACTTCACAATTATGTGCCACTTTGTGTTGGACTCTATCACATAAAATCCCAATAAAATACATTTACGTTTTTAGTTGTAACATGACAACCTGTGGAAAATTTCAAGGGGTATGAATACTTTTTATCGCGTCTACTAACTACGGGAAAGATTTATGTAATTTTTATTGTTTTTTTTTTTTTTTTTTACTAGTAATGGCGGCGATCTGCGATTTTTTGAGGGACTGCGACATTGCAGCGGACAGATTGGACCCCTAACTGACATTTTTGACACTTTTGGGGGTACCAGTGACATTACTACAGTAATCAGTGCTAAAAATATGCACTGTGTCTGTAATAATGACACTGGCAGGTGTCTGTAATAATGACACTGGCAGGGAAGGGGTTAACAGTATAGGTGATCAAGGGGTTAAATGTGACCCTAGGGGAGTGTTTCTAACTGTGGGGGGGGGGGGGGGGCTTGGCTTCTGAGATGACCATAGAGACCTGTGATCCTATATAGACGGATCACACAAGCTCTATGATCATTTCAGGGAGAAGGATGGTCGGCTGTGTTTACAACAGCCGACCATCCTTCTCTCTCAGCGGGGAACGATCGCGGGTGTCATGCGGCCATTGAAACCGCCTGACACACGCAAAGGCTTTCCTGCTGACGATTGGGGGCGGGAGCGCGCCGCCCCCAGGCGACCAACGTACCGATACGTGGTTTTGCCTGTAGGAGCCACTCTGCCGCCGTATATATAAAGTAAGCGGTCGGCAAGTGGTTAATTAGTACAGTTTTCGTCCATGACATCACTTCTGAAGTTAACCTCCCCCCATCCGCGCTACAGCCTATATACGGCTGCAGCGCGGACTTGAATTTTCAGGGAGGCCGTTTTTAAACGGCCTCCCAGAGACACGCCCCCGCGCGCTCCAGCGAGCGCGCAGCGGGGAAAATCTGTGTCGGCCGTGTCCCTTGGATCACAGATCGTGGTGAATGACCAATCACAGCGGCCATTCACCACGTGATCGGACCATCCAATGAGAGATGATCTCATATGTAAACATATGAGATCATCTCTCATCGCCGGCGCTCCTTCCTCACACAGAGCCTGCAGTGTGAGGAAGGAGGGGGAGCCTCACAGCGCCGGGGACACACAGGAATGTAATCAGGGCACCGATCACCAGTGCCCTGATTACTAAAGGTAAAAATATACACACAGTGCCCCCCCATCAGTGCCCACAGTGCCTGCCATCAGTGCCCCCCATCAATGCCCACAATCAGTGCCCATAGTGCTGCCAGTCAGTGCCCATCAGTGCCTGCTCATCTAGGCACTGATGAGCACTGACTGGCAGCACTATGGGCACTGAGTGTGGGCACTGATGGTGCTGCCCATCAGTGCCGCTCATCAGTGCCACCCGTCAGTGTCCAGTGCCATCCGCCAGTGCCCATCAGTGCCTCCTATCAGTGCCCATCAGTGCCACCCGTCAGTGCCGCCTCTCAGTGCCCAGCAGTGCCACCTCTCAGTGCCACCTCTGTGCCCAGCAGTGCCACCTCTCAGTGCCGCCTATCAGTGCTCATCAGTGCCGCCTATCAGTGCTCATCAGTGCCGCCTATCAGTGCCGCCTATCAATGTCGCCTATCAGTGCTCATCAGTGCGGCATATTAGTGCCACCTCATCAGTGCCCATAAGTGCCACCTCATCAGTGCCAACCAGTGAAGCCTATCAGTGCCCATCAGTGCCGCCTCATCAGCGCACATCAGTGAAGGAGAAAAATTTATTTTCAAAATTTACTCGCAGAAAATAAGAAAACCTTTTTTTTTTTTTCAAAATTTTCTGTCTTTATTCTTTTTTTTTGTAAAAAATAAAAAACCCAGAGGTGATTAAATACCACCAAAAGAAAGCTCTATTTGTGTGAAAAAAATGATAAAAATTTCATATGGGTACAGTGTAGCATGACCGCGCAATTGTCAGTCAAAGTGTGACAGCGCTGAAAATTGGCCTGGATGGGAAGGGGGTTTAAGTGCGCAGTAGGCAAGTGGTTAAATTCTGTCGTAGGAGAATTTTCGTATGAAAGTAACCTCTTCACTTTCCATATGAGACTAGCATGCAGCAAAAAAGGAAAGAACATTCGTCCGATAATCTGATCGTGTGTACGGGGCTTTAGAGAGGCCCAGCAGTTACTACTGCTAAGTTTTCCAGTCAGGTTTCATTAAGTACATAAATGGCCTACACCTATAACAAGGGAATTATCCAACTCTAGTCATAGCTGCACAGTTTGTTTTTATCTGCAGAGGCCTCTTATCTGCATAGGCAGTTTTTTGGCAAAGGTAAACTATGTCTTTATTGGTATAACCGCCACATGAGCTGTTGAGGCACAACAAAGGCGCGGCCTATGCTTTGGTGGAAGAGTAAATGGGTAATGTTTAGTGTTTTGTCTGCTTTGTGATGTCCACAAGTTGAACTTTATTACAGGTTCTCTTCACAACATTTCTGTCACAGATAGGAGCACCTGCGCGCCCCCGTCATCTCTGCCAGTGCCAGTGAAGGGTCGCGCAGGCCATGCCCCTCTCCCCGCCCACGGTCTCCCCGTTCTCAGCACTAAGTGTGGAGAACTCAAAAACCACGCCCCTTTCACAGTTTTCCCCCGCCCATAGCCTCCCAGTTTTCAGCACTAGCAAGGGTACGCGCAGACCACGCCTCCCCGCTGAGATATCTCCACCCACGTATTCCCAAGTTCTCTCAGGCGGGTGACGTATTTTCGTCACCTATGGGGTGACAATGGCACCGTCGCCCGCTCTCCTTCACGGACAGTTCTAGCTGCCCAGGGGCAGCTGAGGAAGCCGTTCTAAAATGCGGTAAAGGTGAAGTAAAACCGGGACAGGAAGGAAACATAGCGAGAGGGGGGACGTGTGCACGCGAGCGCTTGGTGTGCTTTCGACGAGCGTGCCCGCGCACGTCGGTGCGTCAGTGTGTCGGAGAGTCCCCTGGACTGGAGAGAGGAGGAGGTTTCGGGAGCCATGGCGACCAACATTGAGCAGATCTTCCGCTCCTTCGTGGTAAATAAATTCAAGGAGATCCAGGAGGAGGGGAAGCTTAACAGGTGAGCAAGAGGTCGGTGTGGTGGCGGTGGAGTCCAGGGGGGGAGTACGCGGGGGGTTACGCTACACCGAGGCCTGGCTGCGGCCTACATGGGGTGATCGGATGCTGTGTGGCCTGCAGGGGGATAGGCAGGCCTCGGTGGAGGCGGGGATGTTGGTCGGACCAGGCCCCTGCCTACCTCCCCCTGGGCTCATGTGGTCTGTGTTTGTTTATTTACAGAAATATAACAATAAAGGTGTAAACATCGTTCAGGGAGCGATCTCTGCAGTCTCCTGGGCGAACTGCACAGCAACAACATGCCTTGGTGGCCTGACCACATCATATCTATTCACCCCTGTGTCCTGATTACTGCATCCTGACAAGTGTCACCCCCCCAGGATGGGGTTCTTAGGACTTTATCTACAATTTTATCCCCCGTTTTACACCTATGCCTTTGGATACGCGGCATGTCTTTGCAAAGAGCGACATCGCTAAACGTGAGGAGTCCCAGTTATTTCTAATATTAGGGCCCCTTTACGCTTGTGGTCAGGGGTGCATTAAACGCACGCGGGTGAGCCACAGTTTTACTGCTCCCCCCTTAACATGTTCAGGACCACGCAAAAGCTGAACGACGGCTACAGCGCGGTCACACATTGCTGGGTAGACATCACATGTCGCAGCATTTCCTGCACGCCCCCTGGGAAGTGCATCGGCGTGTGTTTGTATATCCATATATATAATCTTTCACAGTGTTAACCCCTTATGGTAGTGTTCTGTGTTGATGTCCTCCCTTGATCGCGGGCATCTGTGCTCACTGCGTCCTTTGGACACCGCACGTCGCAGATGGGAGTAAAGCAGAGGTGTGCAAACTATGGCCCTCCAGCTGTATAGGAACTACAATTCCAATGAGTCATTGTAAATCTCTGACATTCACAGACATAACTAGGCATGATGGGAATTGTAGTTCCTGAACAGCTTGTGGGCCATAGTTTGGACATAGCTGGAAAGCAACTCTTTACCATGTGACCAGCTGTGTCAAATCACAGCTGATCACGATGTAAACAGGATTGGCTGGTTAAAGGCAAACCTCTCCTCACGCTGAGAGCGCGAGGGGAGAGCCAATAACTGGCAATCCATACAAGGGACTCCTAAATTGACAATCGGGGCACTAATTATCAATCCAGCCTTATCAGTGCCCACCAGAACTGCCATAAGTGCAGCCTAATCAGCGAAGGAGAATAATTACTTATTTACAAAAACTTTTAACCACTTAAAGCGGAGTTCCAGCCTAACCGCACACACTCACCTGTCCCACAGTCCAGCGATGCGCCGTCTTCTCCCTCTCTGCTCTGCGGCGCCAGCATCACTGATGTGGGCACCCGGCTGTGACAGTTTGCGGCTTTACAGCCGGGTACGCACTGCGCATGCGCGAGTTGCGCTATGCGTCGTGATTGGCCGGCAATCTTCTGGGACCTCTGACATGTCCCAGAAGATTGCAGGGAGGGAGAGAGGAGAACTTCTGCTCAGGGCGCCGCGGCGCTCAAGGCGGAAGTGGGAGCGGGTACCTGTCAAAACTAGGTACCCGCTCCCCCCCCCCCCCCCAAAAAATGACATGCCAAATGTGGCATGTCAGGGGGTTAGGACTATTTAAAGCGGAAGTTCCACTTTTGGGTGGAACTCCGCTTTAAGCCTCGGAAGATTTTACCCTCTTCCTGACCAGGGCCTATTTTGCGATTTGGCACTGCGTGACTTTAACGGACAATTGCGCGGTCGTGCGACGCTGTAGCCAAATGAAATTGACGTCCTTTTTTCCCACCAACAGAGCTTTCTTTTGGTGGTATTTGATCACCTGTGCGATTTTTGATCATGCGCTATAAACAAAAAACAGCGACAATTTTGCAAAAATACTTTTTCCTTTTTTTTTTTTATATGAAATCCCCCCCCAAAAAAATGTAAAAATCAAAGTTTAACATTTTAGGCCAATTTTTCTGCTACATATGTTTGGTAAAAAAAAAAAGCAAAAAGCGTATTTTGATTGGTTTGCGCAAAAGTTATTGCATTTACTAACTAAGGGAAAGATTTTTGTCATTTTTAATTATTTTGTTAACGAGGGCTGCGACATTGCGGCCGACAGAACGGACCCTTGACTGACATTTTTAACACTTTTGGGGGTACCACAGTCATTACTAAAGTAATCAGTGCTATACATATGCACTGTTACTGTAAAAATGACACTGGCAGGGAAGGGGTTAACTTTATTGGAGAGGGAGGGGTTAAGTGTGTCCCTAGGGCCGTCATTCTAACTGTGATTGGATGTGGCTGTTCATGTAACAGCAGAGATCTACGGTCCTACATAGCAGGACCGTAAGATCTCTGCTGTTACACAGGGGAGAATGACAGGCGGCTGTGTTTACATTAGCCGCCTGCCTTTCTCCCGGTGTTACCGGCGGACATCGGGTCCGCCGGTCACACGCGTGGGGGGTCCGAGCGGGAGCGTGCCTCCAGCGGCGCGTGCTCGCTCCCTAGAGCCTCACAGGCAAGCGACGTAGTATTAGTCGTGCGGCGGTCGGCAAGTGGTTAAACTTTTTTTAACATTTTTTCAAAGTTTTTTTGGTCCTTTATTTTTTTTGTTTAGGAAAAAAAAAACATGGTTATAAAATACCACCAAAGAAAAAAAAATTATAAAAATGTAGTTTGGGTAGAGTTTTGCATGACTGTGCAATTGTTTGAGGGGAGGGGGTCATTCACAGGATCTGACAGGGAGGGAGAGACTGGGCAGACAGAGGCATGTAAATTGACCACGGTATAATGGGTCAGCAGCCATGATTACTTTGGTCAGCACACCTAGGGGGACACAGAAAAAGGCAGGATCAACCAGGTTTTTTTTTTTTTTTTTTACAGCCTAGAAAGGGACAAATGACACCGCACAAGCACTGTGCACTTTAACATCCTTTAAAGGAACAGTATCTCCCTCTTTTTCTGGGTTACAATTTTTTTAAGGCTCGGTTCACGCTGCTGTTACTTGTGGACCCTACTTGTGAGACTCCAAGTCGCATGACATGTGAAGTCCCATGTTAGTCAATGGGAGCTGGCACTACTGAAGTGGCTCAGACTTGAGAAAAGTTTTCTGTGTCAAGGTGATTTCTATCCGACTTGTGTCCATAGACTTAAATGGAGTCTGATCCTCCTCTATATTATTGTGATTTAGATCCAACCTTATAGGAAGATTACTCAGATATTCCTTGTAGCCCTTTCCTTGCATCAAAGTTGCAATAAAGTAGTTCTCAAGTCGCAAAACTGTAGGAAGTCGCCTGGCAGTTGCACCGTAAGTCGTGCCACTTTTAGGTTGGAAAAGTGTGAACCGAGCCTAAGGCCTCATGCACTCGGGGGAACATCAAGCACTTGGGCCTTAGGTATTTTCATTAGCCAGAAAAATAATTTATTCTGGCCGTTGATATGATTAATGCCAAAGTGCTAAAAGTGTCACACGTGTTTAGGTGCGTCATTTACTTTCTCTGCTAAAACGCTACTGCACCTGGACGCACTGACTGTGGCGTTGGACACACAGGCTAACATGCAGGGGCATTTAGAGGAAGGAAAAAAATTCCTCTAGGAGCAGCAGAAAAAACATCCAGTGTGCAAGACTTTAAAATGTGGTGGCTGCATTAGCTCTATTTATTTTTAACTGGTGGTCCTGCCAATCACACTTTGTGTCCTTGGTGTAGCAATGCTTACTTACTGGGGTTGATTTACTAAGGCTACATTCACACCTGAGCGTAGCGTTTTCGCGCGATTTTTACCGCCATTTACAGGCGTTTTTTGTGCAGGCGTTTTTAGATTGAATAGAAACCAATGGAAAACGCCTGTAATCTGCCCAAAAAGAAGCTCATGTACTTTTTTGAGCGTTGGGCGTTTTACTTACAGCGTCAAAACGTTTAGCTGTGAACAGGGGCCATTGAAATGAATAGGATTTGTCTTGGGCGTTTTGAGAGCTGATCCTAGAGCAGAAAAACTCCCCAATAACGCCCCAAAATGCCTACATGTGAACGGAGCCTAAAGGAAAATAGACTGCTCACTCTCCAAGGGAATTTGTCTCCCTTAGTAGATAAGAGATTAGTAATAAGGCAAACTTAGTGAATGAGGTGGAGCTCTGCTGACATTTATCGATTTGCGTGCATGCAAATGAGCTTTTCTTTTTATTTTTTTTAATTTTCCTTGCATAGAATTGGGTATTAGCAAACTGAAACCTCCCAAGATTCATTGAGCTCTGGGGCAAATTCTCTTGCAAAGTGAACAGCTTATTTGCCTTTAGTAAATCAGCCCCACTGTTATTTATGATGGAGCAGTAGAGCTGCCTGATTCTGCATAAAATGAGAATCCAGAATTTATTCTATGCAAAAAAAAAAAAAAAAAATCACCATTCTCGACATAACATTATCTTTCACATTGTGCAAAAAATTGGGCTAACTTTAGTGTTTTTTTTTTTTTTTTTAATTCATTTTTCTCCACAAATTGCGTTGGAAAGACCGCTGCGCAAATGCAGTGTGACGTAAAATATTGCAACGACCGACATTTTATTCTCTAGGGTCTCTGCTAAAAAAATATATATAATGTTTGGGAGTTCTAAGTCCCTTTTTCTAGCAAAAAATACTGATTTTAACTTGTAAGCAACAAATGTGAGAAAAAGGCTTAAGGGCCATACACACTGTAAGATTTTCTGAAGACTTTTTCCTTCAGATTTACCTTTTCTATGTAGTGCAAGGGCCTGCCAGATTGCATACAAATTGAAAGTGTTTAGGTTTGACCTCCTATTATCTGGTTTGGGTAAATCTAAAGGAAAAAGTCTTTAGAAAATCTTATAGTGTGTATGGCCCATTAGTCTTTAAAGCGGAGTTCCAGTCACCTGTGGTAAAAATAAGTCGGCTACAAAAAGTGTAGCTGCTGACTGTTTTAAAAAAAAAAAAAAAGTCATTTACCACTCACCTGTCCCAGGATCCAGCAGTGAGCTAACCCCAAGGGGTCTCACCCACTGTCTTTGGTCCCCAGCACTGGCATCTTCACTATGGGCATCCGACTGTGACAGCTTGCGGCTTCACAGCCGGGTGCCCATTGCCCATGCGCTAGTCACGCTGTGCATTGTGAGTGGTGGATGCAATCTTCTGGGACCTGTCAGTGTCCCAGAAGACTGCAGAGGGAGAAAGGAAGTGGGAAGCAGGTACCTGTCAAGATCTGGTACCTGCTCCCCCCCCCCAACTCCTCAAAAGTGTCAATTGTGCAAAAGAAGTGGGGAACGAGTCCTTAAAGCGGAACTTGACCTTTTGGGTGGAGTTCTTCCCTCTGTATATATGATTCTGCATTTCCGCCTAGGGGGCACATGTGCACGCTGCTGGCGGACCCCTCCTGCTGTGATTACTCACATCGGAAGTCGATCTGCAAGTGCCGGGCACTGGATGTCAGGCAGAGACACAGAATAGAGATCTACCTATATAAACAAAGCAGGTCTCCACTCTGACGGGGGGATGGATTTTGTTTCCTGCAAAGCAAGGAATACAATTATTAACTTCCCTGAGTAAAAGCAGCAGACATAATACAGTAAAACACTGGCTAGGCACACATTTAACGACTTCCCAGCCAGTGTCATTAGTACAGTGATAGTGTAAATTTCTGTTTCGTTCATTGATGGACACAGTTCCTGATCTTCTTAACCATTGGGTTATATTGTCCCCTACAGGAGCAACACACTAGGCAGAAAAAAAGTCTGGCTATGCCTATGGGTAGTCCCAGGGGGTATACTCCCTCTCTCTGCTATAGGTACTCAAGGACCTAGTTTCTTGCTGGGATCTGGTCCTGGCAATTTTCCTTTTTATTTTTAGGTTTTTTTTTTTATTTTGTTTTCCTCATTTTTTTTTCCTATGAGATCTACAATCAACTGCCGTACTGGGCGAAGGGCTGGATAATCTAGATCCAGTGGTCACCCCAGTCTGGCCAGCAAGCGTGCACAGACCTCAGCTCTGCGCTAGGTCGGCCGCGACATAGCACCACTGGACGGGGGCTGGCCTGCGAGTTAAACGCCTTGCGAGGGCGCATATTACTGGGTCTCGTTCTGAGTCGCAGCATTCCTTCTGGCCGACAGCCCGCCCATTTCGATGGAGAGAAGGTTCTATCTGGAGCGGTGCCCGCCTGGTATGGGAACTATCCCCACTCTTCCCCTGGAGGGTTTTGAGGTGGACGTGGGCCCCTCCATGGGACGGTCGGACACACGGCTTCCCCTCCTTCCAGTTAAGCACCCCCCTCATCGGTCTGGTGGTCCCTGTTGGCCATCTCTCCCTCCCCCTCCCCTCCACTATGCTGGGGCTGTGAGGTGGTTTGGTCCACCTCCTGGTGTGGGGGCAGGGTGCTGTGCTGGCGATTGGTGGTGGAGGGGCGGTTGTACCTGGTGGGGGCCCCTGCCAGGGCCCACCCTTCCTGCCTTTGCCGTTTTTTTGAGGCCTAGGGATCCTTCCTGGGTCACTGAGAGCCTCAAGGTGCTGCGCAAGGCTGCCATTTTTTGTAGCCTGTGTGCTCAAGGCACAGTGGCTATGTTTGTGTAGTCCGGCAGCCATTTTGCTTTGGTCTGCCATTGAAAATAGCGGTGGCCATGACAGTGGATCCCTCTGGGCTGCAATTTTGGCAGTGGTAGCCCCTCCCCATCCCCTGGTGCTGTCTCCTGGTTTTTTTCACTTCCTGATCACTGCACGTGGTGTGCCAATTATCCTGGTGGCTGCAGGTGCCTGTTTCTGCTGGATGGTGAGTCTGGTGGGGCCCTCTCCCTCTCTGCTGAGGATGGATTGGTGCTCTTACTGGTTACCAGGTGGTGCTGCCGAAGCGGTGGGGGTGTCCCTTAGCAGTGTTTTTACACTTTTTTTTTTTTTTTTTTTGTGGGGTTCCCCTATTTATTAATGGAGTCCTTGGAGCACATTTCCCCACCTGATCCTCTCTGAGGCTTCGGGGCCCTCCGGGTCCCAATAATCCATTAGATGCACTGACGGTGGTCTTGGAGTTCTTTGTGTCCCAGGTGGTGGTGGTTTTTGGGCAACGGGCTAGCAAAAGGCGCCCCAGGCCTTCCACTGCCTCATCTGTCTCCTCAGATCCTGAATCTGATTCAGCCGCTGCGGACGTGGGTCGCTCTGCTGGGCCTGCGCCCACAGTTTTCTTTGACAAGGGATCAAAGCCCTTCAGGGCCTCCTCTGGTGAATCCAAGCGAACTTGGTCTGGCAAGTCGAGAGCGGGATTTTCAGACCCGCAGACTAGGCTCCTTCAGCATGAAGGTGCCCCCTCACCCGTATCAGGGGTGGGGGAACGTCTTTGCTGGTTTCCGGACCCGTGGACTTCCCTGGTACAAGTGGGTCCATGAAGTCATACGGTCTGGCTACAAGATTGACTGTTTGTTACCTTCCGGAAAGGTTCTTTCCTTCCAACTTGCGCCTGTCCCCGGACCGCTTACAGGGTCTTTTTGGGGTGGTGCAAGACTTGTTGCTTCAAGGGGTGATTGTCCCGGTTCTGACATCCGAACGTTTTCAGGGGTTTTACTCAAACCTGTTTAGTTACCAGGAAGGAAGGCAAGGTGCGTCCAATTCTGGACCTCGAGTCGCTGAACTTCTTTGTACGGGTGCAGAAGTTCAGAATGGAGCCCATTCGCATGGTGGTGGCATTCCTGCATCAGGGGTTTTTTCTTGCCTCTTATCGATATTAAGGATGCTTACCTTCACATTCCAATATGTGTCGGTCACCAGCGCTTCCTCCGCTTTGTCGTGGGAGGGGAGCATTATCAGTTTGTGGCATTTACCCTTTGGTCTCGCCTCAGCTCCTCGGGTTTTCACATAAGTGCTAGCCCCGGTGCTAGCATTTTTACCCCAATGGGGGATCATGGTACTGGGCTACTTGGATGGCCTCCTTCTGCGAGCTGAGTTGCTTAGTGCTCTGGTGGAAAACCTGGAGATCACAGTGCGAACTCTGCCAATGGGGGATCGCGGTACTAGGCTATTTGGACGACCTTCTTCTGTGAGGGGAGTCTCCTACTGCTCTAGTGGAGAACCTGGAAATCACTATACGAGCTTGAGGGAGTTTGGCTGGATTCTGAATTTTCAGTAGTCTGCTCTGGTTCTGTCTACAAATCTGCACTATCTGGCTAAGGCAGAGTGCAGAGTCAGACCCAGAGTGCTCTTTCCTCTGGACAAACTCCAGAACTTGCAGGCTGCAATTAGTCTCCTGCTGTCCAGCAGATGGTCATTCCTCTGGACTTGCATGCGGGTGCTGGGCCTGATGTCTACCTCCGAGGCTGTTCAGTTTGCGCAGTTCTATACGGTGGTCCCGGGTAGATTATGGGCAAATGGGACAAGAATCTGCAATCTCTGGAAAATCCGCTCCGGCTAAACTGTAGAATGAAAGAGTCCCTGATATGGTGGCTTTGTTCTCCGGCGCATCGGCTGGGCAAATCCTTCCTCCCCTTGTATGAACAGTGGTCACCACGGATGCCAGCCTCTCTGGGTGAGGAGGCATCCTATTCAAATAGTTCTGCTGGGGAGCGGGGGGTTCTGGACACTGGAAGAGTTCAGACTACTGATCAATGTCCTGAAACTCTGAGCAATCAGACTGCTATATATATATATATATATATATATATATATATATATATATATATATATAATTTGTGCTCATAAGTTTACACACCCTGGCAGAATTTGATTTCTTGGCCATTTTTCAGAGAATATGTATGATAACACAAACTTTTCTTTAAGTTTGGCTCAAGACATTTATTATCAATCAACTGTGTTTTACTTTTTTTAAAGCATAATGACAACAGAAACTACCCAAATGACCCTGATCAAAAGTTTACATATCCCAGTTCTTAATACCGTGTATTGCCCCCTTTACCATCAAGGACAGCGTGAAGTCTTTTGTGTCATTTGTGGAAGAGGCTCTTTATCTTCTCTGATGGTAAAGCTACCCATTCTTCCTGGCAAAAAGCCTCCAGTTCCTGTAAATTCTTGGGCTGTCTTGCATGAACTGCATGTTTCAGATCTTCCAAAAGTAGCTCAATGATACTGAGGTCAGGAGTTTAAAATTGCCTCTACAGAACCTTCACTTTATTCTGCTGTAGCCAATGACAGGTCGACTTGGCCTCTTGTTTAGGATCATTGTCATGTTGGAATGTTCAAGTACGTCCCATGCGCAGCTTTCAGGCTGATGAATGCAACATTTCCTCCAATATTTTTTGATAACATACAGCATTCATCTTGCCATGAATTCTGACCAAATTTCCTGTGCGTTTGTAGCGCACACATCTCCAAAATATCAGTGATCCACCTCCGTGTTTCACAGTAGGAATGGTTTACCTTTCATTATAGGCCTTGTTGACTCCTCTCCAAATGTAGCATTAATGTTTGTGGCCAAAAAGCTAAATTTTGTTCTCATCACTCCAAATAACTTCCCAGAATGAGAGCCACTCCGCTGTCATTTGACGGCGGGCGGGTGGGAAGTAGATAACCACTTTAAGACAGGAAGTTTTGACCCCCTTCCTGACCAGGCCTTATTTTGCGTTTCGGCACTGCGTTACTTTAACGGACAATTGCGCAGTCGCACTACGCTGTACCCAAATAAAATTTTCCTTTTTTCCCCACAAACAGAGCTTTCTTTTGGTGGTATTTGATCACCTGTGTGATTTTTAAATTTTGCACTATAAACAAAACAGCCACAATTTCGGGAAAAAAAAAAAAAAAACAATTTTTCACATTCTGCTATATAACATTCCCAAAAAAAAAAAAAAAAAAAAAAAATATTTAAAAATATAAATTTAACATTTTAGGACAATTTGTTTTCTGTTACATATTTTTGGTTTGCGCAAACTGCGACATTGTGGCGGACAAATCGGACCCCTGACATTTTTGACACTTTTGGGGGTACCAGTGACATTACTACAGTTATCAGTGCTATAAATATGCACTGTTACTGTAATAATGACACTGGCAGGGAAGGGGATAACCCTATGGGTGATCAAAGGGTTAAATGTATGCCTCATGCTTACTCGCGTGTGGAGGGGATGGGGGTTCTGTGACACAGACAGAGATCGCAGGTTCAGCTATGCTGAATCCTGTGATCTCTTCCTGTCTGTCACTGAGAAGATCCACCTGCTTTGTGGATAAGACGGTCTTCTCACACTTTTCCCGACGATCGGCCCGACTCCTGCATTTTCTAAACACACAGCCGGACATAGGTCTACGTTGCTGGACCCATGGGAGCCGTACTGCTGCAGTAGGATTACTGTCGGCAGTTGGCAAGTGGTTAAGGACCCTCAGATGTAAGCCACCTGGTCCCGGTGACTTTTAGGTTACGTTTTTCAAGTCTAATTCTGAGTCGGTCTTCTGTTAACCATGAGGGTGCTTCCTGTGATTTGTTATTAACTTTAACATTACAAACTGGGTTTTTGTGAAGAATTTTTTTTTTTTTTTTTATTTAGTACCTTTTTGCCTTCCTTGTCCTTTTGTAGCCAAATTCCCTTTGTTGTCCTTTATGGGGCCAATGTGTTCTGGTCTCTTTTCTTAGGGCTTTTTCACACGGACGTTCCGTATGTCCGTAAATCACCCCATCCGTTTGGGGGTGATATACGGAGATAATGAATGTCTATGGGATTGCGGATGTCAGCAGATGACCATCCGATTTTCATCCTTTCAGTTCTGTTCCGTTTCTTGGAAGAACCCTATTTTTGTTCCGTTTAAACAACGGAACGGATGCAAAATCGGATGTCAGTGGTGTCATCCGCTGACATCCACAATGCCCATAGACTTACATTATGTCCGTATATCATCCGCAAACGGATGGGATGATATGCGGACATACGGAGCGGATGACACAAGTGTCGTCTGTGTCCGTGAAAAAAAAAAAAAAGTGCCGGAGCAGATCGCAATACGGTCCGCTCCGTGTGAAAGAGCCCTTACTATTTTTATTTACTTAAAGAATTTCTTGTTTTTTTTTTTTTTTTTTTTCCTCGCTATGTGCCTTTCGTGTTCTATTTTAGCTGCCTTGATTGGGCTCTTACATTTCTTGTGTTCTTTGTGATGTTGGATCGCTGCCAATGACCCCTCAGCCTTTTTTCTTTTTTTTTGTAAATTCATTTATCGAAATATAAAAGGCTTATGACAAGTCACGCAAAGGAATACAATGAATGATATCAAGAGAAAATAAAATACATAGATGGATGGATATCATACAATAACTTAAAACAATTATGCTAACCCCTGAGAGCACACCACAGAGAGAGGTGCAGTGCAATGTATAGGACAATGGGTTTAAGGACTATTCTGAGGCAACTCCCCGCCCCCACAGGCATCTATCATATGGCCGGCTACAGGTGTGTGGGGGGCCGCCCCCAGACAGTCACCAGATTGTGCTGCGGCTACTGAGGGGAACGACATGGGTAGTCTCAACAGGAAGTGAAGCAAACAGATAACTAGAGAAATATGCCTCAAAGGTAAATCTAGAGATAAGTGAGAAAGCAAAGAGAGAAAGTCTAATCCTGCGATATCCAGAGGCAATGCAGATTAGAGGCAGGAGATAGGAGAAAGAAGGGGGGGCAGAAAAAGGGGAGCAGAGGGATGACTGAAAGGAGAAGGGGGGAGGGGACATCGCGGCCCGGCGTCACCCTCGCCATCAGATCAGTAGGTCACGATATTCTGCCGTAAATGTGAATTCATGCCAGTAGTACCAGCGCTTCAAAATTTTTTCTCTGACTCCCCGTTCCATTTCATTAATGCATTTCACTTTACGGAGCCACATGGCTACAGTGGGGGGCTGAGTCTGTTTCCAAAGAGGGGGGATGCAACTTTTCGCCGGCGTGAACAACGGCAGGGTGGATTTCCGATAAGACGCCCTCGGAAACTCGTGATGGTGAAGAAGGAAAAGAGCTGGGTCCATCGTAAGAGAGTGGTCTGTGAATTTTTGGGCTTTGGTACATACCGAAGTCCAAAATGGCTGCAGCCGTTCACAGGACCAGAAGACATGGAGGTATGTCCCCACTTCCTTGCCACACCTCCAACAAGTGTCAGTACAGGTCGGGAACATCCGACGAAGCCTCGTCGGGGTGTAATGCCACTGGGTCAGGCATTTGTACCCCACTTCCTGGTAGCGAGAGCAGAGTGAATTTTTATACGCGAAGAACAATAGGCGTTCGACATGGTGATCGGATTAGTTCAGGCCGAGATCCCTCCTTTTTTGATATGCATTTTTATGTTGGAGTTTAGCCACCCAGGGTTTATTTTTAGCTCTTTAAAATGTATTCCCTGTTGGAATGCACTGGCCAATACCTTTTTTAGTATGTTCTTAAAGCACTCCCATTTTTTCCTCTGTGTTTTTTTGTTTCTAGCATTTTATCCTATTTTATATTGTCTAGCAAAGTGCTCAGTTTAGGGAAGTTTGCTCTTTTGAAATTCAGTGTCCTTGTTTTATCCTTGTGTTTTCTATTAATATGATTTATACTGAAATTAATTGACCTGTGGTCACGGTTTCCTAAGTTGCTTCATATTTCTACATCCGTGATCAGGTTTGTATTAGTAATCAGTAGGTCTAGTAACGCATTGTTTCTTGTCGCTGCGTTTACCATCTGACTTATGAAATTGTCCTGTAAAACATTTAGGAAATGGCGAGCCTTAGATGACTGCGGTTCCCTCTGCCCAGTCTAAATCCGGTTAATTAAAATCCCCCATTATACTGACATTTCCCATCCTTGCTGCCAAGAAGTGCCTGAGAACTTGTGAATGTGTGAGGAGCAATGCCTCATGGGACATGTAGTCCTGGGCAGGAACTTATGCCAGTATTGTGCATTATATTCAAAATGATCATAGCCACGGGGAAAAAGTCTCAGCTTTTAGTACTACTTTTAATATAAAAGATTTACAGTTTCTCACAAAAGTGAGTACACCCCTCACATTTTTGTAAATATTTTATCTTTTCATGTGACAACATTGACGAAATGACACTGCTACAAAGTAAAGTAGTGAGTGTTCAGCTTGTATAACAGTGTCAATTTGCTGTCCCCTCAAAAAAAAACTCAACACACAACTATTAATGTCTAAACCGCTGGCAATAAAAGTGAGTACACCCCTAAGTGAAAATGTCCAAATTGCGTCCAGTTAGCCATTTTCACAATATATCACATATTTAAAAATACACCCAGAAGTAGGATATATAGTATGAGCATTTTAACTTGGAGTCAGACATGAAGATATATGAAGGGTGGACAAGAGATGTACAGTATCTCACAAAAATGAGTACACCCCCACATTTTTGTAAATATTATATCTTTTCATGAGACAACACTGAAGAAATGACACTTTGCTACAATGTAAAGTAGTGAGTGTACAGCTTGTATAACATAATAAAATTATTTCAGTAGCGCAAATATGGTGACACCCCTCACCATCTAACAATCTGTGACCATGACTGCTAGTACATAAACAATCTGAATACAGTCAATATAAGTTCCACCAAGACAGCAGGAATAATAGCAATAATAGCGACAGTCCACAATTGTTATTCCTGGGATGTTAAATAGTATGTGCAGGTATACTGGATCACCATGACCGTCACCACCGTGCTCGAAGGGGGGAGAAGCAATGCAAACTCACCAACTCCACTGGCTCAGTTACTCTCGTGACTGAGCAGACAAGCCTGATGCAAAACACATCCACTAAGGGGTCCAAAGTAGGTATAGCGGTAACTGATCAGTCGGGCTCAGCAACCTCCTTGCTGCAGGTTTCTGCTATTTCTGACTCCATTTCACATGTGGTGTTTGGCTTCTCTGTTCACCTATGTACCTACTTTGGATCAATGATGGTCTTCTGGACAGCAGTCAGGTCGGCAGTCTTACCCATGTATTCACATTTTTTCCAAAGAATTTCATTGGTATTTTTTACACGTTTTTTTAAACGTTTTTCTATGTGATTGTTGGTCCAGGTCTTTGTGTGTATGGGTGAGTTCACGGTATACACGATAGGCTGGACCTTCAGCTTGATTTTTATATTTAAATCACCACTGAGATGCCCTTTGGGGCTGAGGCTAGGTGATTAATTGAGTTGTGCACAACTGCTGATTGTTACCGCCCCCGGTACACCTGTTTTCATTGGGGCGGTCTATTTAAGATCTATAGTCAGCTACAGTCATTGTAATGATTAAGCACAAGATGTATGTGTGAAACGCGTCTACGAGACTTCATGCTGGTGTCTTTGGTGTCATCACTTGCAACTTTTTGGAAATAAATGTATTTGAAACTTATTGGAATCCCTGGATGTGCGGCTATTTCTTTTCCTACAAGTCTTACCCATGATTGTGGTTTTGAGTAATGAACCAGGCTGGGAGTTTTTAAAAGCCTCAGGAATATTTTGCAGGTGTTTAGAGTTAATTAGTTGATTCAGATGATTAGGTTAATAGCTCGTTTAGAGAACCTTTTCATGATATGCTAATTTTTTGAGATAGGAATTTTGGGTTTTTCATGAGCTGTATGCCAAAATCATCAATATTAAACAATAAAAGGCTTGCAATACTTCAGTTGTGTGTAATGAATCTAAAATATATGAAAGTCTAATGTTTATCAGTACATTACAGAAAATAATGAACTTTATCACAATATGCTAATTTTTTGAGAAGGACCTGTATATCAATTTTTGGACAAAAAAATATTCATACCCAAAGTCTTTGTACATTTGCTGAATATTAGATTGTTTGAAAATATTTACTCTTTTAACATTCAGTTTTAAAATGAATGTAATTTTTGAACGAAAACCACTGAAAATTCCTTTGATTAAAAAGTTTTCTATTCTGCTCCTTCGAATTTTCCCATCAATGTGGTAGGAAACTAACGCAGATTTGACCCTACTTACGAATTAACGTTCTTAAAATAAAAACTTTTTTTTTTTTTGGAAGCAAGACCTTGTTTTTGTATGGCCAGTGTAAGTGACCTTATCAAGCCACCTGCCTATGACAAGGGAGTCTGTCATACATAATATATTACAGTTCTGTCTGAAAATCTGCAAAAACTTTAAAATTGTTTTTTTTTTTTCTGAGTCTATTTACCAGATTCAACATCTAACCTTATATCTCTTGTAACCATATAGTTGGTTATTTATATTTACCACTGCATATATGTATTAAAAAATAAATTGCCTCCCTTTTAGCCCCCGTTCACACTAAGGCGACCTGGTCGCCTCACAGGTCGCCGTAGGTCGCCTCCCATAGGGAAGCTGTGGACCCGTTCTAATAGGAGCGACACAAGTCGCTCCGACTTAGAAAAAGGGTCCGGAGCTTCTTTGGGGCGACCTATAGGCGACCGCCATAGACTTCAATGTTATGAAGTCCGTGGCGGCCGCTCCGAGGTCGCGGCGCTCGTATATGAACGGGTGCTTACTTTACATTTTAAATTCAACCCTCACTTTTTTTAAGGTTATTATCCAAACAATCGAAAAAACTGAAAATATGAAATATGAAAATAATCGTTAGTTGCAGCCCTAATTTATATCCCCCCCCCCCCCACCTCCACCCTTCATATAGCTTCATGCCTGACTCCTAGTTAAAATACCTTGTATATCAATATATGTATGATATAGGTTATATGTTATTACTTTCACTGTTTCACAGTAAAAATGAACCACTATAGTAGTAATTGCTGTTTTTGTACTATAAAGTGCAAATTTTTTTCATGACAATCATGCTGCTGCTACTAAATGTCTTATGCTGGCAATACATGTATTACATTTCACTTTTAACGTTCAATTTTAACTTCTTTACGGCCGTGCTATAGCAGAATAACTGCTACAGCGCAGTCGGACTTTGCCAGGAGAGCGTCCATTGACGTCCTGTGATTCTGATACGCTTCTCTCGGGCCCCCAGCTGATCACAGATTGGGTTAAAGAGCCAATCACAGCGGCTCTTTACCATGTGATCAGCTGTGTCCAACCACTGCAGATCAGTGTAAACCAGATTTGCCAGTTATTCACATTCCTCTCCTCAAGCTGACAGCTCATGAGGAGAGCCAATAACCGGCAAATCCACACAGGACATCTACACTGATAATCGGTGCCCTTATTATCCATGCAGCCCCACCAGTGCTGCCTGTCAGTGCCTCCTCATCAGTGAAGCCTATTCAGGGCACATCAGTGAAGGAGAAAAATTACTTATCTACAAAATTTTCTAACAAACGTAAAAAAAAATGTTTAGCAAAAAATAAAAAACCCATCGGTTTTTAAATACCACCAAAGAAATTTATGTAAATTTAGATTGGGTACAGCGTTGCATGACCACGCAATTGTCATTCAAAGTATGACCATACTAAAAGCTGAAAATTGGCCTGGTCAGGAAGGGGGTACGAGTGCCCAGTTAGGCAATTGGTTAAAATAAATGTAATTTCTGAACTAAAACCACATACAGGCTGTCCCCCGGTTACAAACATCCGACTTACAAACGACTCCTACTTAGAAACGGAGAGAGACAACAGGAAGTGAGGAGAAATCTACCCCTAGGAAGGGAAGTTCACTCCTGTAGAAGTTCTCATGGGAAAAAGGGGTCTCCACTGAAGCTTTATCACTAATGCTTGTTTCCACAACAACCCACATTTTTCAAAATCTAGCTGTCATAGGGACAGAAAGTGAGGTGAAATCTTCTGAACAAGGGCACAGAGAGCAAAACAAATGGTACAGGGGTGTCAACCCTTCCCTATGCTATCCAAAAAAACTTAGTTTTAATTTGGCTGGAGTTAAACTAAAAAACTTTACCTCTTCCGACTTACAAACAAACCTACTGTCCCTATCTTGTTTGTTTTGTAATCTGGGGACTGCCTGTACACTGTCCAAAAAATCGGAGAGTAACAAGGGAGTCTGTCATGCATATTATATTGCAATCCTGTCTGAAAATCTGTAAAACAGTATTTTAGGTCTTTACATTTTTTTTTTTTCTTTAAATAAAAATGTTGCCCCCCCCCCCCCCTTGAGTCTTGTGATCTGTACTTATAGTGTAGTAGTAGTATTCAGGATTTATATAGCGCCTATAGTTAAGGCAGCGCTTTACAACTTGAGGGTAGAAAGTACAACTACAATACACATTAATACAGTAGGAATCAAAGGGCCCTGATCGTTGGAGCTTACAATCTAAGAGGAAGGGATATACTGCGTATTGTACTTCTCTTGTTGTTCTCTGAATGGATTAGATACCATTAGTGGATTAGTATTTTGTTCCTTAATCAGCTGGTTATTTTATATTTACCACTGCATTTAGATATTCAATAATAAATTGTTCAATTTTAAAGCGGAGTTCCAGCCATTTCACTCACCTGTCCAACGGTCCAGCGATGCGTCCGCCCGAAGCCTCGATCCTCTCCCTTGGCGCCGGCATCACTGCTGTGGGCACCCGGCTGTGACAGTTTGCGGCTTCACAGGCGGGTACCCACTGCGCATGCGCGAGTCGCGCTGCGCATCTTGATTGGCCAGCAATCTTCTGGGACCTCTGACATGTCCCAGAAGATGGGAGGGAGGGGGAGAGGAGAACTTCCGCTCAGGGCGGGGCTCCGAGCGGAAGTGGGAGCGGGTACCTGTCAAAACCAGGTACCTGCTCCCCCCCCCCCCCCCAAAAAAATGACATGCCAAATGTGGCATGTCAGGGGGTTAGAATACCTAAAGCGGAAGTTCCACTTTTGGGTGGAACTCCGCTTTAAGCTTTACATAACTATATTGTACAGCACAATTTTTTGAGGTTTTTATTTGATTAGAAAAAAATAACTGGCCAACTAATCACTTATGAAAATAATCGTTAGTTGCACCCCTAGACCTTGGCTTTTAGTCTTTCAGAATAACTGAAGCGGAGTTGTCCTGCGCCCACCGCTGCATTACCACTTCATGACTGCCCACAGTCCAATCACATCATTACTTTGACGTTAAATGCCATTGTTATGGCAATATAACCCCAGTATCCTTTTGTACTGTGGACTATTTTCTTTCAGACAGAAGTGATCCCAGCAGCAGATTCGCCTTGAGATAACTTTTAGAGGCGATGGGAGAGGTGCTCCCTCCCGCCGCTTCCCGGTGGTCTCCAAGCAAATCGTTGGTAAGCCTGGAGGCAATCTGAACCCTGAGATGCCTAAACAGGAAGCCGAGTGAGGGCAAGATAGCCCTCACTCAACTCTATGCCCTTGGAGGACTGGAGCAATGTCTGATGTCCTTTGCAACTCTCGGGCTTAAAGGGATTTTCTTTTTTTTTTTTTTTTGCTTTTAAGGGTATATGAGAGATCCGGGATTTTTTTGACCCCAGATCTCTCAATAGAAGACCTGTCATGCTGATTTATATTACAAGGGATGTTTTCATTCCTTGTAATAGTAATTGAAGAAGAAAAAAAAAAAAGTAATATGAAAAAAAAAAAAAAGCACCCGTGTCCCTTCGTGCTCGTAAGCAGAAGCGATCACATAAGTGGTAAGTCAAACCACATGTGAGGTATCGCTGCGATCGTTAGAGGGACACAATAATTCTAGCACTAGACCTCCTCTGTACCTCCTAAATCGGTAACCTGTAAAAAAATTTTGAGGCTCCATTCACACCTGAGCATATCGTTTTCAGGTGTTTTGTCAGGCATTTTCTGCAGGTGTTTGGAGACAGGTATTGGCATCTAACAAAAATGCCTGTAATCTGCCAAGAAATAATCCCATGTACTTTTTTGAGCTACAGGCGACAAAACGCTCATATGTGAACAGGGGCCATTTAAATGAATTGTTTTTTGCTTGTTGGGCGTTTTTGAGACTTCAGAGATGAGCGTTTTTTTTTTTTTTTTACGAGTTGAAAAACGCTCAGGTGTGAACAGGGCATTAAGCATCGCCTATGGAGATTCTTAAGTACTGTAGTATCGCCATTCCACGAGCGTGCGCAGTTTTTAAGAATTGCATCTTTCGTATCTATTTACTGGGCGTAACATCTTTCATGTTTTTACGGAAAAATTGGGCTAACTTTACCGCGCAAATATGGCGTAACAAAATATTTCAATGATCGCCATTTTATTCTCTCGGGTCTCTGGCAAAATATATACTCCCTTTTGGGCGACAAGCGTCCTGCGATTCTATTTGCATAATTTTACTGCGATTTGTTGGGCGACAGTCGCTGCAAAATTGTGTCGTGTTTGGGGCGCTATTGGAATTGAAGGGAATCTCATGGGTGTCCCACGATTTGCCGTGATTTAGGCCCCTTACAGTCCGTTCAGTTCATCAGTTCAGTCACGTCAAATGTATCAGTTTTTCGTCAGTTGTCGTCCGTTTGTCGTCCGATCCGTTTTTTTGACGGATGAAAAATAGGGCATTCATCCGTTCAAAAAAACGGACATTGACGGAAGTGGATGAAAACGGATGTTAACTGATGATCATCAGTTGCCATCCGTTTTTACATAGAGATGTATTGATGTCCGTTTTTCATCAGTCAACGGATGGATGAAAAACGGACAGCATGTGTGAAAGGGGCCTTAGGATCGCGGGAAGAATTGCGAATTCCGCCTGTAATCCGGGACACCAATGTGAACGGAGCCTCAAGTTGCACATTGGGTTGCTCTTGGCATGCTTCTTTGTGTGTTTTACCCCTCCACAGTACTACTTCTGTTTCTGAAAGGTTGTGTGTTGGCAGCACCGCTTCTTTTTCTCTGGAGGGTTGTAGAAACTACAGTATGCTTGATTTATTCATAATAGAAATTACATATATTGGTGAGAAGCATTATTGCCTAAATAGAATATATGCAGGCTTGTCTTGCCCACAAAGATTCACATGATTCGTCATGGATCAGAGAGATGTGCATAGAAATAATTTAGTCAAGTTGAACAGAAATATACAATTTGCTTATTCTCCTGGTATTTTTTTGAATAAATGCAGAAATGTAAAAACCCTAACCTCGTGTTGAGAAAACACATTAATTGCTTGTTTAGATGGGCAATCTGAGGTGGCGGCTGCAGGACATTCACACAAGTGTGTTTGAACAGCTGCAGACTGTACAAATCAATGACAGGTGCCGCTGCTGTTCTCATGTAACTGCTTGGTGGTTTCATGTGATTAGGGTTTATGACTGGCCCTAGATGCAGACAGTTTTTGGCCAGAAATCAGGCAGCTGAATGCACACAAACTGGCTGCAACGAATTGGTTAGTTTTTATGCACTCATTTCATAATTGCTGCTACAGTTAGCATTCAGGCTGGGTTCACACTTGTGCGTTCCCGCATCGCATGTCTCTCGCAGGCAGTTCACACTGTCCTCTGTGAACTGCTGCGGGTGTCGGTGAAAAGTTAATGACACCCCAAGACCGATTTGCAGATGGCAGTGCAAACAAATCTGATTGCATGGGTGTGAACTAGGGCTGCAACTAACAATTATTTTCATAATCGATTAGTTGGCCGTTTTTTTTTTTTTTTTTCCTGTCCCCCGATTAATCGGATGATGACCTTAAATGTGGTGTATAATTTGTTTAAAATCTAAAGTTTATAGATATAGATATATCTATATACACACACAAAAGTGAGTACACCCCTCATTTTTGTAAATATTTTATTATCTTTTCATGTGACAACACTGAAGAAATTACACTTTGCTAACATGTAAAGTAGTGAGTGTACAGCTTGTATAAGAGTCGGTTCACACTGGGGCGGCACGTCTCTGTACTACTTTGGGGGCGACTTGTGCATTCCCATGCACCACGACTTCGGAGCGACTTGCATGGACTTCACATAATGGAAGTCTATGCAAGTCGCTCCGAGGTGGCCCCGAAGTAGTACAGGACCCTTTTTCTAAGTCAGAGCGACTTTTAGAACTGGTCCTGTAGTAGTCAATGGACCGCGAGGGAGCGCGACTTGTCAGACTGACAAGTCGCGCTAGTGTGAATCGAGGCTAACAGCGTAAATTTGCTGTCCCCTCAAAATAATTCAACTCACAGCCATAAATGTCTAAACCGCTGGCAACAAAAGTGAGTACACCCCTAAGTGAAAATGTCCAAATTCGGCCCATTTAGCCATTTTCTCTCCCCGGTGTCATGTGAGACGCTAGTGTTGCAAAGTCTCAGGTGTGCATGGGGAGAGGGTATGTTAAATCTCACACTCTCATACTTGTCACTGGAAGTTCAACATGGCACCTCATGGCAAAGAACTCTCTGAGGATCTGAAAAAAGAATTTTTGCTCTACATGAAGATGGCCTAGGCCAGTGACTGCAAACCTTGGCACCCCAGATGTTTTGGAACTACATTTCCCATGATCACTGCACTCTGCAGTGTAGCTTGGCCTCATGGGAAATGTAGTTCCAAAACATCTGGGGTGCCAAGGTTCACCATCACTGGCCTAGGCTGTAAGAAGATTGCCAAGACCCTGAAACTGAGCTGCAGCACGGTGGCTAAGACCATACAGTTGTTTAGCAGGACCAGTTCCACTCAGAACAGGCCTCGTCATGGTCGGCCAAAGAGGTTGAGTGCACGTGCTGAGCGTTATATCCAGAGGTTGTCTTTGGGAAATAGACGTATGAGTGCTGCCAGCGTTGCTGCAGAGGTTGAAGGGTGGGGGGGGGTCAGCCTGTCAGTGCCCAGACCATACGCCACACACTGGATCAAATTTGTCTGCATGGCTATTGTCCCAGAAGGAAGCCTCTTCTAAAGATGATGCACAAGAAAGCCTGGAAACAGTTTGCTGATAACAAACGGACTAAGGACATGGATTACTGGAACGATTTCCTGTGGTCTGATGAGACCAAGATTAACTAATTAAATTCAGATATGTCAAGCGTGTGTGGGGCATCAACCAGGTGAGGAGTACAAAGACAAGTGTCTCTTGCCTATAGCCAAGCATGGTGATGGAAGTGTCATGGTCGGGGGCTACATGAGTACTGCCTGCACTGGAGAGCTACAGTTCATCAAGGGAACCATGAATGCTAACGTGTACTGTGACATATTGAAGAAAAGCATGATCCCCCCCCCTCCCTTCAGGAACTGGGCTGCAGGTCATTGAGTATTCCAACATAACGGCCCCAAACACACCTTCAAGATGACCACTGCCTTGCTGAAGAAGCTGAGGGTAAAGGTGATTGACTACCCAAGCATGTCCCCAGACCTAAACCCTATTGAGCATCTGTGGAGCATCCTCAAATGGAAGGTGCAGGAGCACAAGGTCTCTAACATTTCCCTTAGCTCGTCATGGAGTGGAAGAGGACTCCAGTGGCAACCTGTGAAGTTCTGGTGAACTCCATGCCCAAGAGGGTTATGGCAGTGCTGGAAAATAATGGTGGCCACACAAAATATTGACTCTTTGGGCCCAGTTTGGACATTTTCACTTAGGGATGTACTCACTTTTGTTGTCAGCGGTTTAGACATTAATGGCTGTGTGTTGAGTTATTTTGAGGGGACAGCAAATTTACACTGTTATACAAGCTGTACACTCACTACTTTACATTGTAGCAAAGTGTAATTTCTTCAGTGTTGTCACATGAAAAGATATAATAAAATATATACAAAAATGTGAGGACTCTACTCACTTTTGTGAGACACTTGTGTATATGTGTGTGTGTATATCTATCTATCTCTATAATTTGGTTAGGGAGTACAATCTCTAATCCACGCTGAAAATAACGGACAGAAAAAATATACTGTATATACTGTTAAAGGTTGAATCCGGTAAATATCATTAGGCTCGGAGATCAAATTTTTTATTTAAATTAAAATAACAATGAACACTGTTTTGCAGATTTTCAGACAGAACTGTAATATACTATGTATGACAGACTCCCTTGTCAAAGGCAGGAGGCTTGATAAAAACTACCTGCGCCTGCTTTCACTTATGCTGGCCATCCTTCAAAAAAATTTCCATTTTAAGATTGTTTATTTGATTTTCTAATCGTTAGCGGGGTCAAATCTGCGTTCGATTTTCGACCACAGTGACAGGAAAATTCGAAGGAGCAGAATGGAAAACTTCTTGGTCAAAGGAATTTTCAGTGTAAGAGTCGGTTCACACCAAGGCGACTCAGTCACCCGTGCAGCACGACTTCATGGCGGCTTGCAAACGACTTCTCATAATAGAAGTCAATGCAAGTCTCTCCGACTTCGCTCAGAAGTAGTGCAGGAACCTTTTTTCTAAGGATGGTTCCATTGCACAGAATGGAGCGCTACTTGTCAGAAGACTACAAGTCGGAGTAGTGTGAACCGGGTCTTGGTGGTTTTCGTTCAGAAATTGCGTTCATTTTAAAACAATGTTAAAAGCAAGTGAAGTTTTTTTTTTTTTTTTTTTTTTTTTCAAATATAACTTTATTTTTATAACACAAAAGGGCATACAGCGGAAAAAAAAAAAAATGAATACATAACAGCCAGACCATCATAAAAACCAGGTCATCCTAAAAAGTAATTTTTATCTTCACTACCCCCTCCATAAACTCCCGCAAGAAGGTTACATTAAACTTTATATAACTTCCCACAACAAATAATCATAACTGGCAGTAAAATAAATCCTCAGGTTGCCCGTCTATTCCGTGTTTGCCCCTCATTTATTAGAACAAGACAAACAAAACAAAAAAGGGGGGGTGTGAAAGGGCCAAGAGAGGCCAGAAAATCGTCTCTACCTGGGGAGTCCACCCCACCATCTTCATTCATGAATGCAGCAGGGCAGCACCCTCGTCCGACAAAATAAAAATGTTCCATAGCTCCCAGGTCTCACAATATAGCTCCAGTTTACAATGTGATGTCAACCCCAATTCCTCCATCTTATTAATAGCCTCTACCCTCCGTAGCCAGTCCTTTACCGTAGGAGGACATAAGCTTTTCCACAACGCAGGGATACATGCCTTAGCTGCATTAATTAGATGGCGCACCACCGATTTTTTTTTTTTTTTTTTTTTTTTTTTTTTTCATATCGCTGTATAGGAATGTCTGATAGATGAAGCAAAAAAAGAGCCGGGTCCTCCTGAATAGAATATTCCGTAAACTTTTGAACAATAACTCTAACCTCAGACCAATATATTGAATGTTTCGGGCAGGACCAAAAAATATGGAGTATATGTTGCGTCCTCCCCCCCCCGCAACGCCAGCAATTCGCCGACGCGTTCGGGAAGATCCTATGAAGTTTGTGAGGTGTATAATACCACCTAGTCAGTAACTTGAAATTGGTCTCTTGGATTTTGGTACAAATAGACGATTTAAAGGGAAGCCGAACAATTTTCTGTATTTGCAATGGTGTAAAAGTGCGATGTAAGTCAGATGCCCATTTGGCCAGACACGGCAGAGGAGGTCTATCCAACGGAATCGTTAGTAGACTATATAATAAAGAGAGAGTATGTGGCAGGGCCCCCTCTTTGAGGCAATATTCTTCAAATCTAGTCAAACTACGTGCGAAATCTGCTTGATTCGGTAAAGTATGTAAAAAGTGATGAAGTTGCAAGGCGGACCAAAAGGTAAGCCTAAAGTAGCCATCCGCAGTCGTCTAAGACTCCAATGTCGGCCAGCTATACGATACCAGAACCTGGGCGACCCGAGTATATGCAAGTGAAATTTTAAAACATTGTTTCATTCAGCTAATATACAAAGATTTTTCATATAAATATTTTTGTCCAAAAATCAACGTGTATGGCCAGCATATGGCTCGGTTCACACTTATGCAGTTTGCTTTTGATCAGTTTCTGCAGTGCTTTTTGTTTTTGTGTTTTTGCTGTGATATGCATTTTTAAGGCTTGTTTTTTTTAGACGTGAGCATAGATGTGAGCATGTCCCATAGGAAACCATGTTAAATGTAACTGCAGGGCATTTCTGCAAAAAAAAAGTGCATAGGTGTGAATCGGGCCTAAGACCTTTTAGTAGCAGCAGAATGCTTTTTTTAATGGTGTTAAAAAAAAAATGAAAACTACTTCTTTACAGTACAAAAAGAGCGCAGATAATTGCTTCTATAAGGGGATCATTTTATACTGTGAAACAGTAAAAAGTAATATATATCCTATACTTAAAAACAAATATACCCAGAAGTTGTATATATGGGCATTTTATTTAGGAGTCAGACCTGAAGCTATATGAAGAGTGGAAGAGAGAGACGTCTTCTTTTTATATTAAAGTAGTACTGAAGGCTGAGACTGCCCCGGACTACCTGTCCCATGAGGCATTGCTCGTCACACATTCACAAGTTCACAGGCACTTGCTGACATGTTAGGTGAACTGAGCTGTATGTTTGCTGCACTGTCTCTTCTGACATGTAAGGATGGTGTCCTTAGCTGTATTTCATACATAAATAATGCATTCTGTATGTAGGCCAACTAATCGGCTGACCAACAAATCGATTATGAAAATTGTTGTCAGCTTTCCCACTCCTTCCAGTGCTTTCCTATTTCCTAGCCAACTTCCTCTTGCGCACCCCTTCGATGTTTTTTTTTTTTTTCTTTTTTACATTTTATTATGATAGTAACGTTTATCATTCCATACCAGTGTATACTATTTTTAATATCTCCCATGCCCGCCGGCGAGAGTTTTTGGTTGCTCGGCTCGACGGGAGTTACCTTTTTGGCAGCCAGTGACAGCAGGTGAGGTTGTTTGCTCCCCTCTACCTATGTTTATCCATTATGTGGTCTATACTACTACTACTACTAATTATATTATATCATTATTAGAATAAACGCAACCAGAGTTGTATTAAGTACTCGAAACCCATACTTGAGTAAAAGTACAAGTGCTCGATCAAAAAGTGACTTGAGTAGAAGTACTAAAGTATTCAACATTTTTTGTACTTAAGTATTGCAAGTAGTTTTTTTTTTTTTTTTAAATTTTGCTACTCAAGTACTGAAAGTAAAAGTACAAGTACTGTACTATGTAGTTATTAAAGAAAGAAGTCAAAAGTTTGAACATCATATTGTTTTTTATTATTTCAAATGCAGCTTTTATTTATACATACAGTAGCATTTATTTTCGTATGTGCTGATAATACACATGTTTTGAGCTTCATGAAACCTGCCATCTACTGTTCTGGCAGTGGTAATTTTTATAATTGTAACGAGTAACTATACAAAAAAAAAAATATCGGAGTAGAAGTACTGAAATCATTGAAAAAATGTAGTGAAGTAAAAGTGGAAGTAGGAGAAAAAAAATTCTACTCTAGGAAAGTACAGATACCGCCTTTCGGTACTTAACCGCTTGCCGTATCGGTACGTCACTAGCCTGTGAGGCTCTGGGGAGCGAGCGTGCGCCGCCGGCGCGCGATAGGCGGAACCGATGTCCGCCGGTCACTCTGCGATCGTCGGGGGAGAGGGAGAAAGTCAGGCGGCTAGTGTAAACAAGCCGCCTGTCATTATCCCCTGTGTAGAAACACTGATCATACGGTTCTACTATGTAGGACCGTTGATCAGTGTTCCTACAGCTCAAGCCACAGCCAATCACAGTTAGAATCACGCCCCTAGGGACACACACAGCCCCTCCCTCTCAAATAAAGTTAACCAATTCACTGCCAGTGCAATTTTACCGTAACCGTGCATATATATAGCACTGATTACTGTAGAAATGTCACTGGTAAACCCAAAAGTATCAATGTCAGTCAAGGGTCTGATCTGTCCGCCGCAATGTCGCAGTACCGCAAAAAGAATCGCAGATCGCCGCCATTGCGCGTTAAAAAAAAACAACAAAAATGACAAATCTTTCCCTTTGTTAGTAAACGCGATAACTTTTGCACAAACCAATCAAAATACACTTTTTGCGTTTTTTTTTTTTTTTTTTTTTTTCTTACCAAACATATGTAGCATAAAACAAATTGGCCGAAAATGTTAAAAATTTTTATTTTTACTTTTTTTTTTTTTTTTGGGGGAATTTCATATAAAAAAAAATGTGAAAAATATTGTTGTTTTTGCAAAATTGACGCTCTTTTTTTGTTTATAGCGCGTGATCAAAAAATCGCACAGGTGATCAAATACCACCAAAAGAAAGCTCTGTTTGTGGAAAAAAAAGGACGTCAAATTCGTTTAGGTACAGCGTCGCACGACCTCGCAATTGTCTGTTAAAATCATGCAGTGCCGAATCGCAAAATACCCCCTGGTCTTTTAGCAGCCAAATCCTCCGGGGCTTAAGTGGTTAAGTACAGTAGTGAAGTAGTTCTACTTAGTTACTATACATCTCTGAACGCAACCCATTAAAGGAAGCGGCAAAGACCGCAAAACATGTAGAGGAATGCATACTGGGATACCTATATTCTCTTTAATATGGGATAATCCGCTTCGATATACATTGTTGTTTTGCATAACTGTCTTGTTATATTCCCTATGTAATTTTAACTTGTTTTGAATAAAATACACAAAAATTTTATTTCTGTATCTTCAATCTTTGGTACCCGAAAAATCCAGCTATCTACTCCCTTCCTTTTCCCTTCCCTTACCCCTGGACCTATTTGGGGAGTTTAGGACCAGTATACCCCTTTTTCTAGTTTTGATATACATTTTGGATGTTGGTACCCCCCCCCCCCTTCTTTTTTTTTTTTTTTTTTTTTTTTTTGTTTGCTGTATAACAGGCTTTCGTGTTGATAATTCATTAGTTGTCAATTTAATCGATTAGTTGTTTCAGCCCTAGTGCAAACACCCATAACATCCAATTCCAGTGCGAACCAAAAAAGGTTCCTGTATCTTTTTGGTCCAAATGTGATACAAATTCAGCCATAAAAACTGTATGGCTGAATTTGCATTGCAGACATTGCATGTCATCTGCACAGCAATGCGGTGTGAATCACATGCAATGTCTGTATTTGCACCAGTGTGAAGCTAGCTTTATCTGAGTCTAAATATATCAGTCTATCTGCTTCAGAATTCTCATCTGAACAAACTCTATAGCGTGGTATAAACCCTATCCAAATAACATTAGTTTAGGGTGACCCTGTCATTACAGGATCAATTTTACTCAGTAGGTCACCTATACAAAAAATGAGTGTACTTAGAGCTTTCCCATTTTAACATTATTTCTAATCCTTATGGTTCTAGCAGTAGTAAATAGATAGAGAAGTATATCATATTTACTTGTGTTTTTTACCTTTTTTTGAGTGAGTTCCTGGTTTCTAGCCTAGGCAAATGATGTCCTACATCCCAGGAGTTTTCAGGGGAGGAGGAGGGGTTGTCTCAGCTTAGCACACCCCCCTACCTGCTTGCTTGAGCTATGGGCAGATGGATTCCAGAAAATGCTACATGAATCGCCTGCCACTTACTCAAGTTAGCCACAGCTAGAAATGCTAAGGTGAGCTTTTCAAAGTGATTTATCAGCAAAATAAAGCAAGGAGACCTGGATGGATGGATGGGGAAGTTTGCTTTGCTTATTTAAAAATGAATTAAAATGGCATGTTTGGTCTGTGGTCAGATACAGTGTAGTTCAGTTTTAACTTTTCCACAGCACATGTATAGAAAAACTGCCATATTTTCGGTTTTCCAGGATTGGTTTTATACTTGTTCTACCTGCTGGTTGTTTAGATGCCTTCCACTGGTTTGCGCATTCTGTGGTGACTTATGAGCTTCCAGAAGGAATTCACGGTCTGCTTGGTGGGGGCGCAAGTATTCTACACGTGAAAATGTACAGTTGGCAATGGCTGGGGAACAGAGATGTGTCAGCTTGTCAATTCATGGGATGTGTGAGTTTTTCATTGACACTACTTTTACAAGTGACTTGCCTCCACTTTGCCCTCCTCCCCTTTCCTCCTCTATTTTTTGCACTTGTTTGGGGGGGGGCTCAGTTACCTGGTTGGATCGCCACGGGGATCCACTGGGAAAAAAAATGTAACACCTCCATCCCCCTGCCTATAACCTTCTGGGATAAGTAACATAAGAATGCATCCGATACGGACCATTCACAAAGCACAGCGCAGCAGTATTTGTAGCTGCTGACCCTTTTTTTGTTTTTGCTTTTCAAAAAGGCTGAAGAATCGCTGTAACAGTTGAGAGAGATATATGTATGTATGTGTGTGTGTATGTATATGTATATACATATAAAATAAAATATATATATTTTTTTTTTTTTTTATATATACAATAACTTTTTCATAGTTTTTTCTTTGCATTTCTGCAACCTGGTGCCGCTGTTCTCCTGTAATCCCTCAGCCCCGGGCTTGACACATTTGCTTTGAATCTAGAAGTCAGCTAAAAAAAAGTTAGGAGCCAGTTTTATTCATTTATTTTGGATTGGCAGGGCTTTGTTTTCGGGGACAGAGATGGTCAACCGTTGATCTCTAAAGGGGGTCACTGATAAAAGGGGACTCTTGATATGACGGGGGTCTCTAAGGGGGTGCTTAAATAAGGGACTAATCTAATAGGGGGGTCTCTAAGGCGGGTGTTAACGTACTGATCTAATGGGGGAAGTGTCTCTAAACTGCCTGTTCTATAATTGCAGGACACATCGGGCCAAGAACACCTATTGCTAGGACAATGTGGTAAGAGTCATACACTCCTCCCACAAATTGCCCCCCCCCTCTCCCCCATACATTCCTCTCACAGTGTTCCCCTTCTTTTTACACTGTGGGCGCAGTTCTCGTAATTTTCCCGGCCAGCCAATCGCAGAAGTTGCTATCCCCAGCTGCCCTCCTAATTGGGGGTTTGGCCAAAGAGGGGGGGGGAGGAAGCTCCGGCTGATAGAGTGGGGGAGAGAGGCTGACAGGCTGCCCAATCATCGCTTCCCCACGCAAGGGAAGAAAGAAGGTGAGTTGCCTGGTGAGTTGCTCCTGTCTGGTTCCACTGGCAGCGGTGGATGGGCTGGTGGGAGCCCAGGTGCCGAGACCCGATTTCTGGTCGCCGTGGCGACCTGGCGTCTGGGCTTTGTTGAGCCCTGCCTGGATAGACTGTATATGCATTCCAGCAGAGTTGCATGGCATTTTGCACAGTGGGTTTCCTGATATTTACAACAGTGGACCAGGCCTGCATCATGTATGTTGTCTCCTCTATAAATCTGTTTGGTATTACAGTAAGACGTGCAGTTAGAACATGGGCAAAGCACTGTTGATCTAGAAAATTACCTTCAATGCAGAATCAGTAGGTATTTTAATGAAATCTGTGTATTTAAAATATTGAAAATCACTGCATATGTGTTGGCATGGGATAAAGTCCCAACACCGTGCCTCAACGTAGTTTATGTAACCAGTTTTGGCTCTAGAGCAATTTTTTTCATCTTTTGCACAAATGTAAATATATCTTCATATTTGGCAATAAAAATTACTTAAAGCGTTCCTCCACGTTGGTTGAGAAAAAAAACTTTCCCTCTGGGCGATCTATATATATATATATATATATATATATTGCAAGGATTTTAACAAACTTTGTTGCAGATTCCTACCTTTTTGTTGTTCTGAAGAAATAGCTGTTCCTCTATGTTCCAGTGCTTAGTGAGTCTAATGGCTGTGTACCTGCAGGGCACTGATGAGAAAATCTGCAGGGTCTGTGTCCCTTTAGACGGTTACTAGATGATGCCAAAAATCTGACTTGTATCTTCGTGCAGACTTCTGGGAACATTGGTGAGTCAATCACACAAGCAGGAATTTATGTTTCTGGGGGGAGTCAGTCACCAGGTAGCTATATTGCATTGCATTTTCACAAAAATACAGTGTCTGCAGATTGAAAAGGAAAGGTAATAGTAATTTTAATAGCATTTAATACAATGTGACTTTTGTCAAAATTGTATACGCCATATCATTATTTCTTTATTTGCTCTCTCCCCCCCCCCCCCCCCCCCATGAAAGTGGACACAGGACATTATATATTTTCTGAAAGCAGAGGCCCTTGTAAAATAGTTGCCAAATGATATTTGTGCAATTGTTAAAAGCAAAGTTGCGGGAAAAAATATAATAAAATGAATGTTGGTACAAACGCA
This sequence comes from Pelophylax lessonae, assembly GCF_965119305.1. Classification (NCBI taxonomy): domain Eukaryota; kingdom Metazoa; phylum Chordata; class Amphibia; order Anura; family Ranidae; genus Pelophylax; species Pelophylax lessonae. The sequence goes on from NC_138769.1 coordinate 101,141,348, forward strand.
CTATAATACTAATTTTTTGGTAAAATAAAAAGATGAGGTTGTGTCGAGTAATTGGATACCAAATATATAGCGGATAAAATAACACGTCACCATTTTTCTAGATAAATATATTTTTAAGTCTCCATTCACACTGGTACGACTTGTCAGGCGACTTGGTCAGCCTGACAAGTCACGCACCGTCGCGTCCCATAGTGTAGTACAGGAACGGTTCTAATAGGAGCGACACAAGTCGCTCCGACTTAGGAAAAGGGTCCTGTACTACTTCAGGGTGACTTGCATAGACATTTATTTTATGAAGTCCGTGCAAGTCGCGCCGAAGTCGCGGTGCACGCGACTTCACAGGTCGCCCCCTAAGTCGGATCGCCGTAGTGTGAACCGAGTCTAAAGGTGCTATTCACGTTAATTTTTTGCCACATGTCAGTAACAGCCCATGCAATCTATACATACAAAGAAACCAAAACAAATAAGTTCAGAAATTAAGTTATGTGTAATAAAATGGAAGAACACAGGGAAAGTATTGAACATGCTAACTGAAATGTAATACTTCATACAAAATCCTATGCTGGTAATGACTGCTTCAAGAGACGCCTCCTATATGGAGGAACTAGTCACATGCATTGCTCAGGTGTGATTTTGGCCCATTCTTCCACGCAGTCTTCAAATGTTGAAGGTTCTGTGGGTCTCTTCTATGAACTCACTTTAGTTTTTTTTCCCATCGATTTTCTAATGGATTCAAGTCATGTGATTGGCTGGGCCATTCTAGCAGCCTTATTTTTTCTTATTTTGAAACCAATTGAGTTTCCTTGGCTTTGTGTTTGGGATCATTGTCTTTCTGAAATGTCCACCCTTGTTTCATCCTCATCATCCTGGTAGATGGAAGCAGATTTTTTATCGAGAATGTTATGGAACTTTTTCCCATTCATCCTTCCTTCAATGACCTGAAGTTTGCCAGTACCATATGCTGAAAAACAGCCCCACACCATGATGTTCCCACCTCCAAACTTCACTGTTGGTATGAGGGTGTTTTTGGAGTGAAGTGCAGTGCCATTTTACCCCCAATCATGGTGTGTAATATGGCATCCAAAGAGTTCAGTTTTGGTCTCGCCTTACCAGACCATTTTCTCCCATTCTTTTTCACAGGTTTGTCTAAATGTTGTTACCAGCATGTGTTGAAAATGTTCATGTCAATGGCACCTTTTAGAAATATATTTATGTACTCCTGTTCCCTACAATGCCAGTTCACACTACTGTGCTGCGTTGGTGTGCGCTTGAAAAAAAAAAAAAGTACTACATGCAGTCTTTTTTTCTTTTCCTTTCAGCACAGTCCACCTCCTTGCACTGCACTGCAAAATTATCAGTTTGTGACATTTCAATAAAGAAAGTGTGCATTAAATAAAAAGCACATCGTCACTGCATTCAAACTACATACTTGTGTGGCTGTGTTCCAACACAGCTTCTGCTGTGAACAGGCGCATAGTTGTGAGAAAATAGAAAAGTAGAAATGTTTTCAAAAGCCTTAATAGTATTGATAGCAGTTAGGGGATGGTGATTAGTTTTGATCACATTAACCACTTTATCTCCAGAAGGTTTACTCCACTTCATGAACAGGCCATTTTCTCTTTCGTTCATTGATTAACTCAGCTTTTTAACCATTGGGTTTTACTGCCCCCTACATGAGTTGGACACAATGCAGAAAAAAAGTCTGGCTATGCCTATGGGCAGTTTTATGGGGTAGACACACCCTCTCTCTGCTGTAGGTACTCCGTTTTTGTTCTGCCTAGTCAGGAGTAAGGACCTAGTTCCTTTCTGGGATCTCTGGTCCTGTCAATTTTTTCTCTTTTAGATGGATTGTTTGTTTTTTTTTCCTCCTGGTTTTTCTTTTCCTGTGAGATCTACATTTAACTGCTGGACTGGACAACGTGCTGGATAATCTAGATACAGTGGTCACCCAAGTCTGTCCAGCGAGAGCACGCAGACCTCAGCTCCACGCTAGGTAGGCCGTGACCTAGCACCACCGGACAGGGGCTGTCCTGCGAGTTAAATGCCTCGCGAGGCCACATAGGACCCCGGTTCTCGGCCCGAGTCACAGCGTTCCTTTTGGCTGACAGCCCCCCATTTTGTTGGCGAGGGGTTCTGTCTGGAGCAATGCCCGCCTGGTGTCGCAGACTGAATGGGCTAGGCTTTTGCGCTGTGACCTGGAGGGAAAGTAGCTCCCTCTGGCTTTTGCTGAGCTGGCGGACCAGCTGGTCCAGGGGTTTCAGTTGATCTGTGATGCCCCTTTTTGGATGCGGCTCTCTGTTTTGGCAATAGTCCTTCGACGTGTCTTTGTCTCAAAAGCTGGTCTACAAGCTAGACTTCTAAAAAGGCCTTGACTGATTTTCCCTTTCAAGGAGATTGCCTGTTTGGTGCTACCCTGGATGATATCATTAAAGGTCTCACGGGGGGGGGGGAAGAGTACCTTTCTTCCGCAGGCTAATAAGGGCAAGGACCCTAGTCGTAGAAGTGGGCCCTCCTTCTCGGCTCATAAGAAGTCTTTTTTGTCCCTCAGGGTCGACTTACAAGGGACCAGAGCCCTTCGGGGGCCTTCTCTGCAGAATCCAAGTTAACCTGGCCTTGCAAGTCAAGAACTGGCTTCTCCAGACCTGCGGACAAGTCCCCTTATCTGGGGTGGGGGCGTCTTCGCTGGTTCCAGGACCCGTGGACTCCCCTGGTACAAGACCGAGTTTTGTTCTTTCCCTCTGGTAAGGTTCTTCCTTCCAACATGTGACTTTCCCCGTCCGCTTACAGGCTCTTTTTGTGGCGGTGCAACACTTTTTACTTTAAAGGAGCTATGGTCCCGATTCCAACTTTGGAACGTTTTCTGGGGTTATACTCAAACCTGGTCCCAGGGGCCAGGAAGGAAGGCAAGGTGCATCCAATTCTGGACCTCAAGGTGCTGAATTGCTTTGTACGGGTGCAGAAGTTCAGAATGGAGTTTATTCGCATGGTGGTGACTTCCCTGCATCAGGGGGATTTTCTTGCCTCCATCGACATCAATGGCGCTTACCTTCACATTCCACTATGTGTTGGTCTCCAGCTCTTCCTCCGCTTTGCTGTGGGAGAGGAGCATTATCAGTTTGTGGCGTTACCCTTTGGTCTTGCCTCTGCTCCCTGTGTCTTCACGTAAGTGTAGATCACCACTACAAAAGCATGCAGATATTTCCAAGGGCCTTCTTTTCTTATGACACAGCGTAAAACGCTTGTTAAGGAGGGATGGCAGAGACCTCTCCAGAAGACCAACTTGCAGTAACAGGTTCTCTAAGCTTTATCCAAATAGGATGGCTGATGCATGTTTATGCACTGCACTTCCAGGAGTGGATGCTGCCTTCAATAGATTTTTATTTTATGTGCAAAGAAAAATACACAAGAATGCATAGAGTTAACATCTGCTATGAAACAAAAAACACAGAACAATGTAGAACAGTCAACATAGCCCCCGAAGGAGCGCATGGCAATGGTATACAAGGCTAGAGGGCACCCTTCCGGACCCCGGACCGGTGCGACGCCAACCAGATCCGGGCTCGCGCCCCCCCCCCCCCCTCCGGCTCCCCCCATGGGAACATACTGCGCCCAAAGAAGGAGAGCGGTCGCCCAAACCTCAGCCCGCCGCAACACCACCGGCCCTGGGAAGCCGATTTAATCGCATTGGTATAACAAGGCAACCGATGTGGCAAATTACAGCGCAAGAGCCGCTTTAAGCGGCACTGACAGGTCTATACTGATCCAAGGAGGACCACGTCTGCAGAGTGTCAAAGCAGTGGAAATAAAGAGTAGAAGTAGGAATGAAAGGGAAGGAAAGAAAAGAAGGAATAAGGAAGAGGTGGGGGAGTTGGAGACACGAGCGGTAAGGGGTTGGTGTCCAGGTCAAGATAGAGAGGGGTCAAGATAGCAACAGAGAGTCGTCGGCTCTCAAGTTACGGAGGGTATACCCCCAAATTTACAGGGGGCCCGCCGGATATCTCATCCAGGGGTCCCAAGTCTTCTCAAAGAGGTGCATTTTATCTTGGAGAATGGCCACCATTCTCTCATTGACCATGATCCAGGTCAGCTTAGCCTTAAGCCGCTCCAGCAATATCACTGGCGATCTCCAGGATCGGGCTATGGCAATTTTGGCCACCGTAAAAATAAAGGTAACTAAGGGTTTGGCGTGTTTTGGGGGCCTGTGCAATAGGTTTGCCCAATAGCGCTTGTAGAGGGGACTTGACCAAATTAATGTTGGTAAGTGAGTATATAAAATTATATGCTCGGATCCAGAATCTGTGGACCTTGGGACAGGTCCACCAGATGTGTAAAACCGTGCCCGATTGACCACAGCCCCGAAAGCATAAAGGAGAGGCCTCCCGGACTGCTGCCGCCAACCGGACCGGGACCATATACCACCTCAAGAAGACTTTATAGTTGGCTTCTATCAGAGAAGTATTAATCAGGGATTTTGAGTTCAGCTGCGCCAACTTGTTCCATTCCGCCCTGTCTAATTCCTCTCCCAAGTCTGCTTCCCAACGGGTCATATAAGGCAGTTTAGTACAATCATCATGCAATACATTGTATATCGTAGATATGTAGCCCGTCTGTTTATCGATCGTGTTGCATAGGTACTCCATGGGAGTCGAGGTTGCTAGGTCACAGTGACGTTTCATAGAGGCAACATAGTGGGAAATCTGAGTATAGCGAAAAACCTCACCCTATGGAAGAGTGTTTTTCCTGTAGTGTAGCTCTAGGGAGAAGACCCTCCTATCACAAAGGTCCGCCAGATGGAGAAATCCCTTATTTGTCCTCCATTCAAAAGCAGGAGGACAGAGGCCCGGAGGGAACCGCGGATTGCCCAGTAGGGGTGCCAATGGCGTGTGAGGAGACTTGAAGCCATGGCGTTTTGCCAATCTGTCCCATATCCCCAGGGACAGGGGATAAAGTGGGGCACAGGATCGCAGGACGGTCTTTGGGCCACAGCCACATCAGATGATTAATTGGAGTAGTGGGCAAATGGGTGGCTTCAAGCTGCATCCAAATCGGGTGGGGCGTTTTTAGAATGGAACCTGATCAAGTGAGTGAGCCGAGCAGCATAATAATAAAAGTAAGTCGGGGACCCCCAGACCCCCCCCCCCCCCCCGCAATGTGGGTGTAAACAGAGTTCGCCTATTCACTCTGGGCCTCTTGTCCCCCCCCCATATAAACTGAACAAGCTTATTCTGAAATGCTTTAAGATCAGGCATATTAATTGAGATCGCTAAGGTGCGAAACAAGTAAAGCAACCGTGATAAAACATTCATCTTCACCGAGTGCAACCTGCCAAACCACGACGGATGGCTAAACGCCCATCTCAGGAGGTCCGCCCGCAGAGTCTTGGACAGGGGAGGATAGTTGGAGGCGTAGCGTGTGGCTACCGAGGCAGTCAGGTGGATGCCTAGGTATGATAGAGACCTATCCTGCCATTTAAAGGGAAAATTGGTTTTAAGAGCAGACACAGTGGCGTCATCCAGGGTGAAGTTTAAGTCCTGGGACTTGGAATGGTTCACCAGCAGTCCAGAGATTGCAGTGAACGACCCCAAGTTCTGAAGTAAATTAGGGACCGAGACCAGCGGGGTAGATAAGTACAGTAAGATGTCGTCTGCGAAGAAGGTGCACTTGTGCACCCCAGTTCCACAGGGAATACCTTGAATATTTGGATTTTGGCGTATTTTAATAGCTAAAGGTTCTAGGGCTAGGATGAATAATAGGGGAGACGGAGGGCAGCCCTGACGTGTTCCCCTACGAATGTCTAGGTAATCCGAGCTATAGCCTTTGACCGATAGTATCGCTATAGGTTCTCTATATAAGATTTGTAACAGCGTGAGGATAGTAGGCCCAAATCCGTATTGCTCATGTGTGTGCCACAGGTACTCCCAGGATAAAGAGTCAAATACTTTATGTAGATCGAGGGACAACAGCATGCCCCTCCGCTGTCCCCCCCCCCCCCCCCCATCCCAATTCGACTGGAGGGTGGATATAATGTCGATAGCTCGTCTGGTCTGGTCAGATGCCTGCCTATATGGGACAAAACCCACTTGGTCGGGATGAATGTACTCGCCTAAGAGAGAATTCAGTCATGTGGCTAAAATTTTAGTCATGATTTTCACGTCTAAATTAATTAGAGAGATTGGGCAAACATTTAAACAGTCTCCATGGTCTTTGCCGGGTTTGGCTATAACATGTATGAAGGCATTATTTTCGTACCTAGGGATAGGGATGCCCCGTCTAATCGCATTGAAATAGGAACAGAGGTGGGGGGTAAGAGTCTCTAAATTTCTTATAGTAATGGCCCGAAAAGCCATCTGGGCCTGGGGCCTTGGAGGAGTTTAGGTGTTTAATGGCCACCAATATCTTGGATTCAGAAAATTCCCTATCCATTTCAGCCACATGCTCCGTGGTTAGCCGTGGGAGGGGGAGATCGCGGAAGAAAGCGTCGAACAGGGGGCGTTGGAGAGGGTTCAGTTGGGAGTATAGCTTAGCGTAGAAGTGGTAGAATTCATTGATTATCAATTTAGGGTTTTCAGATCTACTGCCATTTCATAGTTTCAATTTCGGGAGAGCCGGGGAAAAGTGTCTGGGGGTCAACTTGCGGGCCAGCACTGTGTGCGGTTTGTCACCTAGGGTGTAGTAACGGTTACCTGACCATCGGATGGATTTTTCGGCTCGTGTGGTTAAACTAAGATTGAGGGCCAGTCTGGCAGAGTCTATTTTGTGTTGTACGGCAATGTCAGGATTTGGTTTCTGTTCTCTCAAAAGATCACGAAGATCTGTTTCCTGTCAGTAGATGTCCTGAGCGCATTCTTTTTTTCTTTTTTGAATAAGCTTCCCTCTTATCGTCGCTTTGTGGGCCGCTCAGCGAATTGCCGGGGAGGTATCGGTACTATCGTTGTCAAGGAAGTATTGGCGTAGAGTGTTTTCCACCTCTTTAACCACTTTACCACCGGAGCGTTTTGCTGTCTTACGTCTGGGCCACTTTTTGCGATTCGGCGCTGTGCTACTTTAACTGACAATTGTGCGGTCGTGCGACGCCGTACCCAAACAGAGCTTTCTTTTGGTGGTATTTGATCACCTGTGCAATTTTTTTTTTTTTTTTTTTTTTTTTATACTTTTTGCGCTATAAACAAAAAAAGAGCGTTTATTTTTAAAAAAATTTTTAACATTTTTTTTTATATGAAATTCCCCCCAAAAAAGATGTAAAAACCATTTTTTTTTTAAAAAAAAATTTTGGCCAATTTGTTTTCTGCTACCCATGTTTGGTAAAAAAAAATCACAATAAGCGTATTTTGATTGGTTTGCGCAAAAGTTATTGCGTTTACTAACTAAGGGAAAGATTTATGTCATTTTTGGTGTTTTTTTTTTTTTTAACGCGTAATGGCGGCGATCTGCGAATTTTTTTTTTTTTGCGGGACTGCGACATTGCGGCGGACAGATCGGACCCTTGACTGACTGACATTTTTGACACTTTTGGGGGTACCAGTGACATTACTGCAGCAATCAGTGCTATATATATGCACTGTTACTGTAAAAATGACACTGGCAGGGAAGGGGTTAATTTTATTGGAGAGGGAGGGGTTAATGTATGCCTGGTGCTTACGGACGTGTGGGGGGAGGTGACTGAGTGACACAAGGACAGATCCAGGGTTCAGCTATGCAGAACCCTGCAATCTGACCCTGCCTGTCACTTAGGAGATCCGCCCGCTTGTGTTTACACAAGCAGGTGGATCTCCACACTAGATCCCCGATGATCGGGGAAGAGCGGCGGCGATCGCCGCTGCTCCTCCCCTGGCCCGACTCCCGCTGTGGCTGAATACAACGGGAGCGAGGCTCCGGCGGCGCGCGCGCGCCGCCGTGAAAGTGGAGTGTCTGACGACGTAGTACTACGTCGTTAGACGATAGCGAGCCACTCAGCTGCAGTAATATTACTGCAGGCAGACGTAAAGTGGTTAAAGATGATTGGGTCATTAAGAAGGGAGGCATTGAGTCTCCAGGGAGTGGTTTTTGGTTTAGTCCAGAGATCAGATACAGTCATAACCACGGGTGAGTGGTCCGACCACGGAGTCACCAGTATTTGGGACTTCAATACAAAAGGAAGGAGGGGAGACAGGGTAAATAGGTGATCAATGCGAGCGTAGGCTTTGTGGGCATGGGAATAATGCGTAAAGTCTCTCGTAGTGGGGTGATCGTTTCTCCAAACATCCACCAGGTCGCTCGAATGCAACAGGCGTGCCAGTTTCACTCCCTGTTTGGGGACATGCCGGAGGGAGGCACGTAGGGAGGTCGATTTTATGCAGGATCTGATCTAACGGAAGATTACTGTCGCCTCCAAAGATGACATGGACTGTTGCATGCGGCATCACCACCCGGAGCATGTCCTGAAAAAAAAACTAATTGACCAACGTTGGGGGCGTAGTATGAGACAAATGTAACCTCATGTTCGTTAATTTTGCCATGTACCATTAGGTATCTGCCCTCTTTATCGCGAATTACGCTTTTAGGTGTAAACGGGACTCTTTTGGCTATGCATATTGCCACCCCCTTCTTTTTATCAGAACTATTGGATAAATAAAAGGTAGGGTACTTTGCGCTAAGGAACTTGGGGGTGGATGGTCGTTTGGGATATATCGGCAAAGATTTGGATCAGGTGGCCAAGTAAGGTGATGTCTTGCTTGAAGCGAGCCGCCGCCATCACTTTTTCTTTAACCCTATAGAAATGCGGTTTAACAATGTCTCTCGGTAGGCTATCTTGCTGTGGGGAGGTCAAGGCCCGATGAAAGCGGTCCAGTTCCAAATGAAGGGGTGTAATATCTGGGATGAGGTCAGACAAAAGGGTATGAACAGCAGGTTCCAGGTAGGTTATGGACTCAGGGAGCCCCCTAATTCTAAAATTGTAGCGGCTGGACCTGTTCTCTAGGTCCTCTATTTTGTCCTGGACCTGTTCCAAGCGATCCTGCAGAGAAATGATCAGCTTATGGTTCTGATTAACCCTGTTGACAGTGCCATCAACCTTAGATTCAATGGAGTCCAGCCTGTTGCCTATGTCCTGGAAATCACCTTTTAGGTCCGCTGTAATAATGGCGCAGGCTTTAGATAATACTTGCTGCAATAGGGCCGAGAATCTGGCTATCGGTACTGGATCCCCCAAATATGTCCCTTGGAGAGGAGGGGGGGGGGTGGATGAGGTCGTGTAGCCCCCCTGACTCAAAGCAAGTTCAGCTATATCCGCCATCTGCCTGTCTATGGAAGAGGCCGGCGAGACTGCACCCTCTGAGGCCTGGTATGGGGAGAAGTGCAGCGCTTCAGCCTGTGAAGGCTGAGAAATGTCCCCTTTTGACTGGGAGGAGAAGGGATCCCTTACCTCCTCCTGTTCCGCGGGTGCCTGTGACCCCGACTGCGAGGGTGGGGGGCCGCCTCGTGCTGTGGCGCTGCGGGTCACCGCCATCTTGGCTCCCTGTGGCTGTGTCCTGGGAGGAGAGGGGCACGCTTTTGAGGAGGGCTGAAGTGATGCCTGCTGCTTCTTTTTATGTGCCAAACGCCTTCCGATGCAGCATCGCCTCCCCTCGCTGGTGTGATCCCTCCGGAGTGTCTCCCCTCTCACTGACCGCTGATTGTTGCTGAGAAACTGCCGGGATGTGCGGAGCTCAGATCATATCCGACGTCAGCGCCACGCGCATGCGCACTGTCATTGCCTTTTTATAACTCGGTTGCCTTTATAGACTACTTTAATCCCAGAGAGAAGTTGGGAAATTATTGAAGATCCTATGGATGGGAAAGTGGACTTGTTCATATCAGATGCAGTCCAGTACATTTATATTCTGGGGCAAGAAGGCATGGACAGTGTTTAATTTCCGATTCCAAGTACTTAGTTCACACCTGTGCAGTGCATTCTAGTGCAGGCAACAAAGTAAAAAATGTTACATTGTTTCTGTATGGAACACATCTGGAAAGTGGCAAAACGCATTGAGAACGCATTGGACTGCATCAAAAGCACTCGTGCAGAAACATCTGGAATGCAGAAGTTGTGGTGTTCTGGCAATCATGCTTGTAGAGAATCTATACAGTGACCGTTTTTTCCTGTCAACCAGTAACACTTTTCATTTCAACCACATATAATCTGTTTGGAAATGGCATTAAATTCAACACTGGAAACTGCAAGATTTGGCATGGTTTCTGGAGGAGTTTAACCTGGCAGATGGCTTCTGGTTGATGCGTGGATAGACTTAAGGCCCGTACACACGTACCGATTGTCGGCCGAAAATGTACGGCCGCCGAACGATCGGCCGATTTTCGGCTTGTTAGTATCATGCTTCCGACAGCCGACAGCGCACTTTCGGCCGAAAAGAATCTGTCGTGCAAGCATTAAAATTTTTGTTGGCCAACACCAGAACGGCCGATTGTTCGTCAGTTAGTACAGAATTCGGCCGACAGACAGCAGATTTGCAAGACTGGGCATGCTCAGAAAAGAAAAAACACACGGAAAGTTAACCATCACATGACATCACTTCTGCAGTCGGCTGTTGTTGGCCGACCAAATTCGTGTGCAGTCTTTTGCAGTTTTCAACAGACAAGACAGCCCTCGGACAAAAGACGGCCGACCGTTCGGCCGACGATCGGTACGTGTGTACAGGACTTAAGTATAAGCCTTGCACACTCAGTCACACCCATGAGAGTATTGTGATTGCCTCACTGGAGGGCAGATATGAAGTCCACACAAGCCTTCAACACATTCTATAGTGGGAGGTTATTGTTTGGTCAAACACTGAACAACGCAATTAAGCGAATGACCGGAAGAAAAGACGGAAATGTGGCTACAGATAAGTATGAGAAGGCAGCCATCTTTGACTCAAGCCTATTGAACTTCAGAAGGGTGCAGGAGGCCAAGTCTTATAGGACAGGCCGTAGATTTAACAGATTACAGTGGAGGTGTCTCAGTTACTTTTTACATGAAATCAAGTCCAGAGCAAGTTGCTAAGATGGCTGAAATGTCTTTTTGAAGGTGGGCTCAGATAGTCTTTCCCAATTGGAGCCAGGAGACCTGAGTGATGTTGATGATTGTAGCCTCCTTCTGGAGGGTTTGGTCAACAATCCTTAAAGACCAGTGGGTCCAGAAGACAATTTCATTTATGACCAACAGATCTCAGAGAGAATGTTTGTTTGCAAGATTGTGTTTAAGAATTTATACTGCTACAAGACCATCATGCCAGGGATGCCAAAGATATAGAATCATTTGGGTGCTTTTCTCTTTGGTTTTTCTAGTACCTAAGGCAGGGGCCTTCTGGTCGATTTCAGTTTTAAGGAATCGAATGTGTACACACACACACCAAGAGGTTCAAGATGGAGGCCATGCAGACAGTCACAGGGATAGTTCAGCTGAAAGACCAGTTAGTGTTAATTGACCTGCCAACTCATACTTTCAGGTGCAGATCAAAGCCGAGCTCCAGAGGCATGTAGGATTTGCGGTGGCCAGATATCCCTTCCAGTTCAGTTCTTTGCCTTTTACAGAAGTGGCACAGCCCCAGGAATCATTTTGAAAATCTTATTGGCAGCGGTGGTACCTTGGGCCAGGTGGCACATGAGGTACCGTATTTTTCGCCGCATAAGTCACACCGGTATATAAGACGCACCCAATTTTAAAGGAGGAAAATCTAGAAAAAAAAAGATTCTGAACCAAATACTGCAGTAAAATATTTTATATCAACCAACAGGTGAGGGTATAGGCATGGCACAGGTGATGGTATAGGCATAGTACAGGCACGGCACAGGTGAGGGTACAGTCATGGCACAGGTGAGGGTACAGTCATGGCACAGGTGAGGGTACAGTCATGGCACAGGTGAGGGTACAGTCATGGCACAGGTGAGGGTACAGTCATGGCACAGGTGAGGGTACAGTCATGGCACAGGTGGTGGTGGTGGTACAGGCATGGCACAGGTCGGCTTCAATCACTTACCTGCTCTCCTGGGCTGCCTGTGAGACGTCCACGGCGCTGCTCCTCTCGTCCTCTTCTGTCTTCTTTGACGGCGGCTCTCTCGGTCCGGCGGGAAGGAGATCGGCCGGTGACGGTGCGTGACTAACGCACGCACCGGCACCGCCCCCATTGCGACGTCAGGACTCAGCAGGCAAAATGTGTATTTCCCGTATAAGATGCACCAACTCCCCCCCCAGTTTTGGGGAAGAAAAAGTGCATCTTATACGGCGAAAAATACGGTAATTTTCAATTTACCTTCTTTAGTCTATAAGCTGGGCTGTCTATGGATCAGAAAATTTTTGTGCCTATACAAATTCAGCAAGAACTGGAAATGTAGACATCGCTACTGTACTTTCAGGGCATGCCTCTCAGCCCAAGAGAGGATGATTCTGATGGCAGATCCCAATCTTTGGGGCTGAGGAGTACACAATCTGAAGAAAACAATGGAATGCAGACTCCCCAATTATCTGGAACTGAAGGTAACCTTTTCTAGCATTGCAAGCCTTTCAGTATCTAATTTAAATGGGCCTTAGTGAAGTTGGTTGACAACAAGACAGCAGTAGCCTAGATTTCTTCCCAGGGAACACCAGAAGCCTTTTCCTGTTACATCTTGCAACAGAATCATTTTGCTGGGCAGCGAGCCACTTAGTTAACTGGGGCCTTCTTGCCAGGAAAGCAAAATCAACTAGTGGTTTGGTTAGGCAAAAGATTTTTCAACAAGTGCCTCAAACCAATATTGATAAATAAGACTTTCCAGCAGTAGTTCACAGGGAGACTCCACCGAACATGCAGCTTCGGATATTTGCAACAGGATACCAATGCAAAAGCTCTGTCATATAAGATAGGTTCACAGTGCCATGGAATTTTGTGTTTGATCTTTGTCTCTCGCCGATGTCCGTAAATATAAAGATGCTTCTGAAAATTTGGACTGGACAAGTCCATGCCATAGAAGTCACTTCCACCTACTGAGAAGGCCTTGAATTACACTGCTCCCCAGATGTCATCAGCACCACCAAACCCATTTCTGGTCAAATGAAATCTTTTTGGCAAGGTCAGTGACAGCACCCTAATCCAATGAGACTACTTTACAGCCTCGCTATAGAATAGGCCAGACGAGGTGCAGGGATTCTCATCCAAGCTTGCTCAGACCTTGGGGTCCAGAGTACTGACCCTAAATACTACATATGAGAGGATATGAAATGTTTGTTTTGTTTGCTCAGCAAAAACTTTCTCTCCTGTGTTCCCTGCTCTAGCCAATATCCTGGACATTTTACACTCAGCGCTAGAGGTTCGTCTGGCATACAACTCCATTTAAGGTACAATTCTTTACCTTATCTTTCACAGGCTTAAAACTGGTGGAATAGCCAGTTACCAGATGCTTTTTGCAGGCGACAATCTACAGTATACATGACCTTGAAGGAGATCCTTGTTCCATCTGTAGGACTTAGGCTTGGATCTGAGAGCACTAGGGCACCCTTTGCTCCAATGGTTTAAATTCCATCAAAATTCCTCACAGAAAAACGAGTTCTTCTGCCAGTAACTACTTCAGACAGAAGGAGGTTTGCAACACTTTTCCTGCAGGGGCCCTTTGTGTCCTTCCTTTTTTACCAGAAATAGTTATACTATGTCTATCTCCAGAGTTCGATTTTAAAGTGATATCCAGTTTCCAGCAAGACTGGGAAGTAGTCCCTCTGAGTTTCACACAAGAGTCACTGGATGCACAGCAGAAAGACTTCAGTTCCTTTACACATGGACAAGTTGCTGTGTACTTGGTCAAAGAGGAAAGTAGACAATCCTCATTTAGCCATCAGGTCCTCAAGAGTCATCCACTGTTGGACTTCTAGGGTGATTACATTGGCATGCCGGAAGTACGCTTTTCTGCTCTGAAATAGTTGCAAGCCTCTTTGATTAGAGGGGCGGTAGCCTTTGGGGCAGTTGTGCCAGGATTTCTTGGAAGGTCATTGTAAGGCGGCTAGCTTGAAGTTCTTTTGCGGCCTTCAACCCTACAAACGAGATGTGCGATCAGCAAGTTTTGCACTAGAGGGATTCATTCTTTTTGGCTTTAACAACTTTTCTTTGAGTGTCTCTTTTTATGTGTTCTCTCCCGCCCTATATTCAGCTTATAAAGTGCTTCCATGCCAAAGTGTTGAAATTGTAGGATATCTCATACAGTGCTCAGTGTTCCATTCACCAGCAGCAAACACACTTACCAGATATCGTTGCCCCCTGGTAAGTGAGACCAGGTGCAATTCCTATATGTCCTTACCAAAGCTATAGCTCCTAAAAGGGAGGAGAGAGGATCCAGAAATAGTGTAATTCATCTCTTTATTTTGATATGAACAATAGAAATACACTTACAATACAGTAGACATCATCTCTCCTTGATATAGATATGAGCGAGGGCAGATGTATCATGCTAGAACAGCCGGCGCCGGAACCTGCACTGCCCGTGCATTTCAATTTGCGTACTACGGACGCGGGATGTGATGATCCGAGACCGAAAACGTTGATGCGTTTAGCCCCTCCCACTTTTTAAAGACCACATTTAATCGGACAATGCCACGGCTGTGGCTTATGTCAATCATCAAGGGGGCATAAGAAGTGTCCTTGCGACTCTGGAGGTAGCTGGCATTCTAAGGTGGGCTAAACAGTTCGTCCAGCCCTCTCTGCTGTACACATTCCCGAGGTGGAAAATTGGCAGGCAGATTATTTCAGTCAGCAGGTGTTGGATCACAGAGATGTTTCATCAGCTATGTCTCCGGTGGGGCACCCCAGAGGTGGATCTGTTTAACAGGCCAGATCCGACCCAAAATATAGGCCGCAAATTTGCGGCCTACTGGTCAGGAGCTATGTGGGGCAGCCCCAGTGAGGGTGGCTGAAGCCACTACCCTCCGTTTTGGGCATCTGTCCTCCCCTCCGCTGCCCCTGGGTGGTTTGCTCCGCTGGGGCTCGCACCTAGGCGGCTGGGCAATCTCAAAAATTTAGGCTGCGGCTTGCGGCCTACTAGGCCATGCAGTAGATTCGGGCGCCCCCGTTGCAGGCTGGCCGCAGGGAGCCTGGCTGGTATCGGTGCACTTACGACGGAGCCTCCACACAAATTGAGGCTGCCGTTTGTGGCCTACTAGGCCATTGCGGCCAGCTTGGCTCCTCCCTTGAAAGGGATGGCGCTGTGGGGGCAGTTTATTTTTTGATGGCAGCCATGGCGCCTTTATTAGGGAGGGCACCTGCCTTTTTTTAGCGCTGCTGGACCATCAGGGTACCCTGCCTGCACGTCCACGTCATGGCGAGTGGGGCTAGTAGGTGGTCCATTCGTGGGCCCTTGGTTGGCGTCTCCTTTGCAGGATCGCAGTCGGTGGCCCTCCCCTGGTTGTTGGGTCACCCGGAAAACACTAGTGTATATAGCGCCCCCCCCGCCCTCCCATGCCTCATCTGTCCATCAGATCCTGGCTCTGTTTTGGCCGCCGCGGGCGCGAGTCACCCTACTGGGTCTGAGTCCATGCACCGTGAGTGCTCAGAAAGTGAAGATGTTTCCTGTTTCTCTAGCTAAGCATGAAAAGGCGCTGATGGATGCACTGATCGTGTCAGTGGGTGATATTTTAAACCTGGCGGAGATGCTACATTGGAGGTGCCGAACCCTTTTGGCACCACAGGCTCTCCACACTGGCGTGGATGTTACCCTTTCCAGCTTCCTTTGACTACATTGTCACAAAACAGTGGAGTTGTCCAAAATGCAGTTTTGTGGTCCCTAAGCGTTTTTGATATGCGGTATCCTTATACAGGTTCCCTGCTTAAAAAGTGGACAGTCCCACCTTTAGTGGACTCGCCGGTTTCCATGTTAAATAAAGCTACCTTAATTCTGGTTGAGGAGTCCCCGGCTTTTAACCACTTTAGGACTAGGGATGATCGAATGGTTCGGGTCGACCATTGGTTCGACCCGAACATTGGGTGTTAGAAATTCGGCCGAATTCCGAACTTTTTGCGGTAAAAGTTCAGAATTCGGTCACCAGAACTGCCCAGAATGCAATGGGACAGGAAGTGGGCTTTAAAAGCCTGTGATTGGCCCAGAAACTTCAGTAAAAGCCAATGAGGGGGCAGGAGTCTGCTAGGAACGTTATTGGAGTGACTACGGGGACCAGAGGCCAATCAGGAGTGAATATGCCCCCCAGTATTTAACATAGCCCCGCCTAACCTCTAACACTGTAATACAGAGGCTTTGGAAGAGAATGGAAGCATTTGTGTTTCTCCTGCTGTGTTAAACAACGTTGCTGCATAGCCGATTGCTTGTAAAGCTCCATATCAGCAGAAGAGCAGTCAGCTTACAGAAATATTGTCAGTGTAGTTAGAAATACAGCGATTGTGTGCTGTTTTGAGTTAGAAAAAAAAAAAAATAATAATTTAAAAGGACCGTGTCGGTTAGAAATCTTCTGCTGTATGGAGCTGTTCTTTTAGTGTGAGGAAAGGGATATGCAGTGTAGTTAGGGTACTATATACCACTATAGTTGGATTCAATAATCTAGTTTTTGTAAGGATACTTTTAAGTGTCAGGGTTCCATCTAGTTAGCACGTTGCACTGCTGATATATCTACAGCAGATATACCGTACGTGCTTGCTAGTCAGCTATTGTGCAAAATAAATTTCAGCGATACACACATCTGCTGTATTTAGCGACCACTTTGGGTCGCATAGCAGTGTGCGTTTTTGCAGGTGAATTTCACCGCGCAGAGTTGCCAAAGCCTCAGTGACAACTATATATAAATTAAAATTCATCACAAAAAAAAGATTATTTTTCTTAGAATTTCAGTAGCGCAGGGATGGTGTTACCCTCCTTTTCATAAAGTGCAAATAAAGTGCATAAATTGCATAAATAATCCAAAACATCCAACTAAGCAAGAACAGAGTGCTTCAAAAGTCTTTGTTTTATGTAGTGCCAGAGCAATACACAGTGCCTTTAATGCAGGGTCATTGGTGTCAGTTATAGGAACCACCATACAATGTCACCAGCTCTGGCACTACATAAACAAAGACTTTTGAAGGACTCAGTTCTTGCTTAAGCCCCGTACACACGTACTGATCGTCGGCCGAATGATCGGCTGTCTTTTGTCCAGGGCTGTCGTGTCTGTTGAAAACTGCAAAAGACTGCACACAAATTTTGTCGGCCAACAACAGCCGACTGCAGAAGTGATGTCATGTGAGGGTTAACTTTCCTTGTCTTTTCTTTTCTGAGCATGCCCAGTCTTGCTAATCTGCTGTCTGTCGGCCGAAATCTGTACTGACTGGCGAACAATCGGCCGTTCTGGTGACGGCCAACAAATATTTTAAAGTCTGCACGACCGATTCTGTTCGGCCGAAAATGCGCTGTCGGAAGCATCATACTAACAAGCCTACAATCGGCCGATCGTTCGGCGGCCGAATATTTATGGTCGACAATCGGTACGTGTGTACGGGGCTTTGGTTGGATGTTTTGGATTATTTATGCACTTTATTTATTTGCACTTTATGAAAGGAGGGTAACACCATCCCTGCGCTACTGAAATTCTAGGAAATCAGTTTTTTTGTGATGAATTTTAATTTATGTATAGTTGTCACTGAGGCTTTATCAACTGTGCGATGTGAAAATCACCTGCAAGATGCACACTGTTATGCGACCCAAAGTTGTAGCTAAATAAAGCAGATATGTGTGACGCAGAGTAGCAAAGTCTTTTGCAGTTAAAGCCTCAGTGACAAGTTAACGCCTGTTCTTGTTGTAAGCGTTAAGTCCACTGCAAAAGGCGTCACACACATCTGCTTTATTAGGAGCAAAAGAAATGCGCGGTTAAGCAAAAAAGTCATTCTTGAAGGTTTGGCATGCTATAATTCTGGTTCTGGACATGCTACAGAGCTGAAACTTCACAGGTACACTTTTTAGACCCCCAGACACTAAATCCAAAGAAATCTTCTTTTTTTTTCAATAATTGGCTCTATCAAAAACAACAATTTTTAAGAACTTTTTTTTGCCTGATTCATAGTCCCTGGGGCATGACCCAGAATCGGAGGCACTTTTTAGGGGCATTTATTAGGTTTTAGGGCTTCAAAGTTGTGTTTTTTGATTCCCGAAGTTCGGGTCCAATTGATTTCAATGGGGTTCGGGAATGCGAACCAAACTTTCGGGAAATTCGGGTGTTGTGTTCGAACCGAACTTTTCAAAAGTTAGATCATCCCTATTAAGGACCAGGCCAATTTCTAACAATTACTGTTTACAAGTTTAAAATCAGTATTTTTTGCTAGAAAATTACTTGGAACTCCTAAACATTTATTTATATATATATATATATATATATATAAACAATTTTAGCAGAGACCCTAGAGAATAAAATGGTGGTCGTTGCAATACTTTGTCACACCGTATTTGCTCAGCTGTCTTACTAATGCAATTGTTTTTGGAAAAAATACTTTTTTTTTTTTTTTTATTACATTTTTATATAATGTGAAAGATAATGTTGCGCTGAGTAAATACCCAACATGTCATGCTTTAAAAATTGCTCATGGAATGGTAACAATCATTGGTACTTAAAAACCTCCATAGGCGACGCTTTAAAAAATTTTACAGGTTAAGTGTTACAGAGGAGGTCTAGTGCTAGAATTATTGCTCTCACTCTAACAATTGTGGTGATAACTCGAGTGTGGTTCGAACACCGTTTTCATATGTGGGGGCCACTTGCGTATGCGTTCGTTTCTGCATGCGAGCTCGGAGGGACTGGGCGCTTTAAACATTTTTTTTTTTTTTTATTTATTCTAACTTTTTTATTTTTACACTGTCTTTAAAAAAAAAAAAACTTTTTGATCACTTTT
Organism: Pelophylax lessonae; assembly: GCF_965119305.1. Lineage (NCBI taxonomy): Eukaryota > Metazoa > Chordata > Amphibia > Anura > Ranidae > Pelophylax > Pelophylax lessonae. Next base: position 101,160,184 of record NC_138769.1, read on the forward strand.
ATTCCTATTACAAGGAATGTAAATATCCCTTGTAATAGAAATAAGCAGGACAGGTCCTCATTAATATGTGATCTGGGGTCAAAAAGACCTCAGTTCTCACATTGACCCTTAAAAGCAAAAAAAAAAGTATTTTTTCTTTTTCAGCAAGAAAAAAAAGGCTGTTTTTAAGTCCATTGGGAGGATGCAACGTATGACGTCACTCCACAGTCCTCCAAGGCCATAGTCAAGTGGGAGCCATCTTGCCCTCACTCCCTGCCTGGGACATGATCGTATTGTTTTCTCTGTTACTGACAGCTTCGGTAAGCAGGGAAAACGACCAGGAAGCTGCAGGAGGGGGGTGGACACCTCTCCTGCCTCCCATAAAAGTGATCCTGTGGCGAATCTGCCGATGGGACCACTTTTATGTGAAAGGGGACTGCTGGTCGAGTAAGAAATAACTGGGGTTATGGCAGGTGTCTGCTGCCATAACACCTGTATTTAACGTCGAAGTACCGACGTAGAACTTCGGCGGGCGGTCCGGAAGTGGTAAAACATCTGGTTGATAGAGTGGAGGCTCTGGCCCGTCATATGTTCACTGTAGTTTGGTTCGGCACTTAGGCTGGTACTTACTATTGCCCTGGTGTCGCAAACTGACTGAGTGGGCTAACATTTTACGCCGGGCCCTGGAGGTGAAACAGGTTCCCCCTGCCTTTGCGGAACAGTTGGTCCAGGGGCTACAGTTTATCTGTGATGCCTCTTTGGATGCGGCTCCTTTTGATTTCTAGACTGTCTGTCTGAATCAGCAGTGGTCCTTTGGTGTATTATATGGCTGAAATGCTGGTCTGCAGACCAGACTTCTAAACATCCTTGGATGACCTCATTCAGGGTCTCATGGGGGGGAAGAGTACTCTTCTTCTGCAGGCTACCAAGGGCAAGGAGTCCTGTTGTAAACATAGGCCATTCTTCTCAGCTCATAAGAGGCCCTTTTGTCCCCCAGGGTCTCAAGACAAGGGATCTAAGCCCTTCAGGGCCTCAACCTGAGGTTTGAAGAGGACCTGGTTTGGCAAGCCATGAGCAGGCTCTTCCAGACCTGCGGACATTGCTTCCTGTGCATGAAGGGGCACCCTCACCTGTATCGAGTTTCGGTCTTGTCCCCTGAAATGTTCTTCTCTTCCAACCTGCACTTGTCCCCAGATCGCTTACAGGGTCTCTTGGGGCGGTGTAGGGCTTGTGACTTCAAGGGTTCATTGTCCCGGTTCTGACCTCGGAACGTTTTCAGGGGTTTTTAATCTACAGTTCCCAGGAAGGAAGGCAAGGTATGTCCAATTCTGGACCTCAAGGCGATAAAGGATGCCTACCTTCACATTCCAATATGTGCCGGCCACCAGCGCTTCCTCTCCTCTCCTCTGCTTTGCTGTGGGCGAGGAGCATTATACGCTTGTGGCGTTACCCTTTGGTCTCGCCCCCACTCCTCGGGTCTTGACAAAAGTGTTGGCCCCAGTGCTAGCATTGTTGCGTCAGCAGGGGATTGCGGTACTGGGGTACCTGGACAATCTTCTGCAAGCGGAGTCTCCAACTGCTCTGATGGACAACTTGGAGATTACTCTGCGAACGTTGAGGGAGTACGGTTGGTTACTGAATCTTCTAAAGTCTGCTCTGGTTCCGTCCACAGAACTAGATTATCTGACTCTGGACTCTGCCTCAGCCAGAGTGTTTCTTTCTCTGGAAAAACTCCAACTGCTTCTGTTGTCCAGCAGACGGTCATCCCTCCGGGCTTGCATGTGGGTGCTGGGCCTGATGGTGTCTACCTTCGAGGCAGTTCAGTTTGCACAGTTACACATGAGATCTCTGCAAAAAGATAGTGGTGAAATGGGAGAAGAATCCAGTCTCTAGAGTTGGCTTTGTTCTCCGGCACTTCGACAGGGAAAATTCATAACCCCCCTGTACTGCCGATCAATGTACTGGAGTGATCAGAATTTGTCTGGATCATTGGAAAACTCTTCTTCAGGGGTGTCCGGTTTGAATTCATTCGGACAATGCCACAGCCGTGGCCTATGTCAATCGCCAAGGGGGCACAAGAAGTGTTCTGGCAACTCAGGAAGTAGCTGGTATTCTAAGGTGGGCAGATCGTTCCAGCTCTCTCTGCTGTACTCTTTCCTTAGAAGGTACAGAGGTTTGTGGCATGGTCTCGGGATCCTCTGGTCGATGCCGCAGACGCATTAGTAGCTCCTTGGCGTCAGTATCGTCTGCTTTACGCCCCCTCCCCCCCCCTCAAATTGCTGCCAAGACCCCTGTGCAGTATCTTGTGGCTCCAGACTGACCACACCGGTCTTGGTACGCTTATCTGGTACAGCTGGTTGCTGATGCTCTTTGGAGACTTCCTCTCAGGGAAGATCTGCTGTCTCAAGGGCCAATCCTCCATCCTGCTTTACAGTCTCTGGCTTTAACGACTTGGCTGTTGAAAGCCAGTTGATGAAAGATAGGTTTGTCTGAATCGGTAATTCCTACGCTGTTAAAGTCTAGAAACTCTACCGTCGTACTTGAAGACATACATTGCGTGGTGTGAGTCTCTTGGGGTTCCCACTCGCACCTTTTCAGGGGCTCGGATCTTGGCCTTCCTCCAATGGGGGGTGAGGAGCGCCTGGCCTTAACCGCTTCCATACAGAGCAGTTAGACCCCCTTCCTGCCCAGACCAATTTTCAGCTTTCAGCACTCTCACACTTTGAATGACAATTGCTCAGTCATGCTACACTGTAACCAAACAAAATTTTTATCATTTTTTTCACACAAATAGAGCTTTCTTTTGGTGGTATTTGATCACAACTGGGGTTTTTTTTTTTCGTGATATAAGCAAAAAAAGAGCAAAAATTTTGAAAAAAAAACACTTTTTTTTAGTTTCAATTATAAAATTTTGCAAAAAATTAATTTTTCTTCATACATTTAGGCCAAAATGTATACTGCTACATGTCTCTGGTAAAATTAACCCAAATTAGTGTATATTATTTAGTCTGTGTGAAAGTTATTGAGTCTAGAAGCTATGGTACCAATTACTGAAAATTGATCACACCAGATGTACTGACGGCCTATCTCCTTTCTTGAGGCCCTGAAATGTCAGGACAGTACAAATACCGCCCAAATGACCCCTTTTTGTAAAATAGACAGTCCAAGGTATTTAGTAAGAGGCATGGTGGGTTTTTTGAAGTTGTAATTTTTTCCCACAATTCTTGGGAAAATGAAGAAAAATTTTTTTTTTACTTTTTTTTCCCACAAAGTTGTCAATTTATAAGCTATTTCTAACACATAGCATGTACACAGCAAAAATTACACCCCAAAATACATTCTGCTACTCCTTCCGAGTATGGCGATACCACATGTGTGAGACTTTTACACAGCCTGGCCACAAAAAGAGACTCCACGTCCAAGAAGCACATTCAGGCGTTCTAGGAGCATAAATACACATAAAACTTTCTTACTACCTATCACACTTTTCAAGGCCCTAGAGCACCAATACAATGGAAAAGTTCACAAAATGACCCCATTTTGGAAAGCAAACACTCCAACGTATATTCTATGAGGCATTATGGGTCGTTTGAACGTGTCATTTTTTTCCACAAGCTTTTGGAAAATGTGGGAAACAAATGAAAACCTTTTTTTTTTTTACACAAAGTTGTCGATTTATTGGATATTCCTAACACATAGCATGTATACAGCAAAAATGACACCCCAAAATACATTCTGCCACTCCTCCTGAGTATGGCGATACTACATGTGTGAGACTTTTTCACAGCCTAGCCATATAGAGGGACCCAACATCCAAGGAGCCCCATCATGCATCCTAGCCACTTGCCTAGGCCTATTTTTGACATTTGGTGTTTACAAGCTAAAATCAGTTGTTTTTACTAGAAAACTACTTAGAACCCCCAAACATTATATATTTTTTTTTAGCAGAGACCCTAGAGAATAAAATAGAGATTATTGCAATATTTTTTATCACACCGTATTTGCGCAGCGGTCTTCCAAACGCAATTTTTTTTAAAAAAATTCACTTTTTTTAATTAAAAAATAAGAAACCAGTAAAATTAGCCCAATTTTTTTCCATAATGTGAAAGATAATGTTACGCCGAGTAAATAGATACCCAACATGTCATGCTTAAAAATTGCGCACGCTCACGGAATGGCGACAAACTTTGGTACTTAAAAATCCCCATAGGCGACAATTTAAAAATTTCTACAGGTTGCCATCTTAGTGTTACAGAGGAGGTCTAGGGCTCAAATTATTGCTCTTGCTCTAACGATCGCGGCGATACCTCACATGTGTGGTTTGAACACCGTTTACATATGTGGGCGGGGTTTCCGTATGCGTCCGCTTCTGCGCGCGAGCTAACGGGGACAGGGTGCTTTAATTTTTTTTTTTTTTTTTTTTATACTATTTATTTTATTTATTATTTTTTATTTTTACACCGTTTAAAAAAAAAAAAAAAATTGATCATTTTTATTTCTATTACAAGGAATGTAAACATTTCTTGTAATAGAAATAGGCACGACAGGACCTCTTTTTTGTAAGATCTGGGGTCAAAAAGTCCTCAGATCTCACAAGTACACTAAAAGATAGAAAAAAAAAAAAATAAATAAATAAATAAATAAAATAAAATGAAAAAAAAAAAAAGGGACCTTTAAACTGGTTGCTAGGCAACAAAGTTTGCCGTAGCTCCGGTCCTCCAAGACCATAGAGTCGAGTGACGGCAAGCTTGCCCTCACTCAACATCCTGTCCATGAGGATCTGGGACCGGATCGTTTTCCCCGCTGCCGGCGGGTCCGGTTAGCGGGGAAAAGGACCGGGACGCGGCGGGAGGGGGGGGGGTCACCTCTTCCGCCATCCCGGAAGGGTGATCCCGCGGCGATTCCGCCGCTGGGACCACCCTTATCGGAAAGCCAACTGTCCACCGTTTAAAAAAATACCAGGGTTATGGCAGCTATCTGCTGCCATAACACTGGTTTTTAGGTTTAAACGGAGAACGTATATATACATTGGCCGGTTGGCAAGTGGCTAGGGACATAAATCACACACATAAATTCCTGACAACCTATCACATTGTTGAAGGCCCCTAACACATAGCATAATACATACCAAAATACATTCTGCTGAGCAAAGGATAAACAAAAAAATACCTGTGGTTTTTAGCAGTGCAGTGGTTCAGGCAGCAGGCAGGAACGTAGACAGCGACAGTGAAAGGATTGTCCAGGCAGCAGGCAGGAATACTGTCCATAGTCAGTACAGGCAGCAGCCACAGATATTGTCAGCACAGCCAAAGCATTGGTCCAGGTAGCAGGCAGGTCAGCAGCAGAAAAAGGATTGTCCATGCAGCAGGCAGGAATACTGTCCATAATTAGTACAGGCAGCAGGCAGAGATATGGTCAGTACAGCCCAAGTATTGGTCCAGGCAACAGGCACATGTTCCATAAAAAGTCCTGGGTCAGTGCAGGCAGGGATATGATCAGCACAGCCAAAGTATTGGTCCAGGCAGCAGGCAGGACCATCAAGCTTAGGGCCTCGGTCGGCAAAGAATGGGGACAGGGGTAGAGGCTTCTCCCACCCAAATCGCTTTGAAGCCTCCGGACTCCAGACCCTGTTCTGAGTTTACAAACCCAGAGAAATCCAAAAACTGGTTTTCTCATATCAGAACGCTATATTCTGAAGCCCCTCACAAAAGTGAGACCCCTGTGTCATTTTGAATCCCACTACTACAGTAGCAGGGCGAAGGATCAGTCTAAGTGGCAGGCAAAAAACATGGTCGTAACAGGCCGAGGTCAGTGCAGGTAAAAGGCAGAAATAGACGGTAGGCTAAGGCAAAATCCATAAACAATCCAGGGTCAGTTCACTTGAAAGGCAGAAACATGGCGGATAAACAATGCAGACGGCAGGCAGAGACATAGTCGATATACAGGCCAGGGTCGGTTCACAAGGAAGGCAGTGATATGGTTGGTTGAGGCAGCAGGAAAATATTCAGCAGTGAAATATGGGCTAAAAGTTTAGGGCAGTGTGATATATTTTGAAGCATTCTCCAATGCAAAGGCCAGGTTGGTAGGGACAATCGGGACAATGGAAACTGGTGTCTTTCCTAATTCCTCTTTTGCCACACACCCGACATCTTTTTTGGCGTCTTCTTCCGGTTTGTGATGGTGGGATATGGAAAGGGAAATGGCGCTCATGAAGTCTGCTGACACAATCCGAACGAATGATTTCTGGGGGGGATCCTTGCTGGTAAATCAGGGCAGTGGCAATATCCTCAATAAACTGGAGGAAGGGGATTGGTGGTGTTGTGGACTTTTTATAGGTGACAAAGGCATTGTACATGGCCAAATGGAAAAAGTACACTGCAACTTTTTTGTACCAAAAGAGGGTCTTTCGGGTCGGTAGATAGGGCTGCAACATTTGATCGTTTAAATCCACCCCCCCCCCATGTACTTATTGTACTCGTGGATACAAGCAGGCTTTCGAATGGAACTTCTAACGGGACCGCGTCGTCTTCGAATTTCCACTGCGGTGTCATCGTGGATGGTGGACATGAGGTAGACGTCCTTACTATCCCTCCACTTCAAAGCCATTACCTCCTCGTTCCTAAGGCTTGCGGATTCCCCAATTCGTAATTGAGTGCTGACAAGACTCTGCGGGAAGCCCTTCCGGTTTTTCCTTACTGTACCACAGGCCAAGGTTTTCTTCAGGTACAGGTGGCGGAAAAGGGGCAAACTGGTATAATAGTTGTCCATATAAATATGGTACCCCTTTTGCAGCAATGGGAAGGCTAGGTCCCAGACAATCTTCCCACTTACTCCCATGTACGTTGGGCACTCAGGGGGCTGGAGCTGGGAGTCTCTGCCTTCGTACACGCGAAAGGCGTACACATATCCCGTTTGGCTTTCACAGAGCTTGTTTAGTTTTAAGCCGTACTTCGCCCTCTTGCTGGGAATATACTGCTTAAATCCCAGCCGGCCTGTGAAGTGGACCAGTGATTCGTCCACAGCGATCTTTTGGTCAGGGACATAGACTTCGGGGAACCGTCCAGAAAAGTAATCAATTAGGGGGCGAATTTTGTAGAGTTTATCGTAATTGGGATCATCTCGGGGAGGGCACTGGGAATTATCGTTGAAATGCAGGAAGCGCATTATAGCATCATAGCGGGACCTGGGCATGACTGATGAATAAATTGGCATGTGGTGGATGGGTTTGGTGGACCAATAAGAGTGCAGCTCATTTTTTTTTGTAACCCCCATATTGATTGTAAGGCCCAAAAAAACTTTGAACTCTTCTACTGTTATGGGTCTCCATTCAAAAGGACGGGAATGATATGAGGTGGGGTTGTTCTCGATAAACTGTTGGGCAAAAAGATTTGTTTGGTCCACGATGTTTTGAAGGAACTCCAAAGGGAAAAATAAATTAAAAAAATCAATCAGAATAAAATTTTCGGTGTTGACCTGCAAACCTGGCTGTGCTGTGAAGGGGGGGATTGTAGCTGACCCAGAGCTAGAAGGCAGCCACAATGGGTTTGCCAAGGCATCCGGAAGCTGCATTTGGGCTCTTCTTCTTTGGGGCTGGTGTGAAATCCCAGTACTTGTACTGGGCATTTCCTCCTGGGGTCCTGCGCCGTTGGCGTTTGCCGATTGGCCATTGGCGCTGCTGGTGTCTGCCTGATTTTCAGTGCGGCGTCTTTTAGGCCGAACTTCTTCCTCCTCCGATTCAGTGCCGGATGTAAAGCCTTCAAAGGGCTCAAATTCTGAACCGGATTCAGAAATTGTTTCAGCGTCGGAAGGTGAGAGCTCCCCGCTGCCGTCACTCATCATGGATATCATTTCACAGGCCTCTTCGGCAGTGAAAACCCTTTTGGACTGTGACATGGTGGCTGTATGAAGGGTGACAGGTAATCGGGTACTTTGCTGGGCAGGTGACAGGTACTGATGAGCAGGTGGCAGGTACTCGGGTACTCCAATAGGCAGGTGACAGGCAGGTGATAGGTACTGATGAGTAGTACTGATTCTGATAGGTGTTACTGATGGGTACTGATGATCAGTACTGATACTGATAGGTACTGATGGGTACTGATGAGCAGGCGGGTACTTCAGGCGTCGGTACTCTGATGAGCAGTTGGAAGGTACTCGGGTACTCTGATGGGTATGTGGAAGGTACTCGGGTACTCTGATGGGTAGGTGGAAGGTACTCGGGTATGCTGATGGGTAGGAGACAGGTACTCGGGTACCCTGATGGGTAGGAGACAGGTACTCGGGTACCCTGATGGGTAGGAGACAGGTACTCGGGTACCCTGATGGGCAGGGAAAAGGTACTCAGGTACGCTGATGGGCAGGTGACAGGTACTCAGATGGGCAGGTCCTCTTTATTTGATGGGGGCAATCAGGCAATCAGAGCACAGTAATAGTAATGGTACTCTCACTGGTAACTCACTGTTTGCTGATCTCCTCACACTGGATCGGTGTGTGAGGAGAAGAGCCTGGTAACAGTGAGTTACCCTCATCTTTGTTGACATTTGTGACCGGCTGTGATTGGACACAGCCGGTCACGTGGTAAAGAGCCAATTTCATTGGCTCTTTACCAAGATCGGGGATTGGCTCTGTCCGAGGGACGAGCCTCGTCCCCGATCGCTGCTCTGCGCGCCCCCGGGGGCGCGCATTGCAGAGAGAACGAGCGGCTCGCGCTTGAGCCGCTCATGTGATCGGCTGTGATTGACACAGCCGATCACGTGGTAAACAGCCAAATTCTATTGGCTGTTTACCTTGATCAGGGATGGGCTATGTCCGAGGGACGAGCCCCATCCCTGATCGCGGCGCTGCGCGCCGCCGGGGGCGCGCACTGCCAGCTAGAACGGGCCGACGTCATATGACGGCGGCCCGGATCGAGAAAGGAATCATGCCGCCGTCATTTTACATGGCGCGGTATGGAATGGGTTAAGTACCGTTAAGGGCCAGGTTTTCAGCCTCTGCGGTTTTCTGGGTGGGAGTCTCGTCCTTCTGATCGGACGTTCCCAAACATCCTGCAGAAGGAGCGAGATTGCGCCGCAGCGGCGCGATTTTGATGTGCCTGTGTTCCTCAGACACATAGAAACAAGTTTTTTGGCAGGAGGGCCCTATGATTGGCCCTCCTGATCACATGATGGCTGTGTCCAATCAGAGCATGTTATGTAATGTAAATACAGCCGTTGTAACGGCTTTGATCTCTTCTTCTCCTCACACAGATCCTGTCAGTGAGGAGAAGAGACGATCTGTGCTGCAGCCAGGGGATCAGTGAGTTTGAATCAATTTTTTTGCTAATTACTCACTGATCACAGAGGGGGGGGGGGGGGGGTCTGTGCTGGTAATCAGAGCATTGATTAACAGTGCAGACCCTCGGGGGGTGCCACTAGAGGCACCAGGTATGCCCACCCATGACCACCAGGGATGCCCACCATGGCCACCAGGGATGGCAATCGGGGCTCAGGGAGCCTGTAAGTTGTGCCCTCCCTATCAGTGCTGCCCACCAGTGCCCATCAGTGCTGCATATCAGTGCCTCCTCATCAGTGCCTGTCAGTGCGGCTTCATCAGTGCTCATCAGTGCAGGAAAAAACATCCATTTACAAAATTTTATAACATAAACAAAAAAACATTTTTTTTTCAAACTTATCGTTATTTTTTATTTGTGTACCAAAAAATAAAAAACCTTGCAGTGATCAAATACCACCAAAAGAAAGCTCTATTCGTGGGGAAAAAATGACATAAATTTGGTTTAGGTACAGTGTTGCATGACCGCGCAATTGTCATTCAAAATGCAACAGCGCTAAAAGCAGAAAATTAAGCCTGGGCAGGAAGGGGGTGTAACTGTCCTGTATGGAAGTGGTTAAGCAGTTCTAGACCAGAAGGATTTGCCCCCTTAATGACCAGGCCATTTTCCGCAATTCGGCACTACGTTACTTTAACGGAAAATTGTGCAGTCGTGCGACACTGTACCCAAATAAAATTGTCCTTTTTCCCCCACAAATAGAGCTTTCTTTTGGTGGTATTTGCTCACCTATTTTTTTTTTTTTTGCGCTATAAACAAAAAAAAAGAGCGACAATTCTGAAAAAACTATTTTTCACATCCTGCCATAAAATCCCCCCCCCCCCCCCCCCCACAAAAAAAAGTAAAAATCTAATTTTTCATCCTTCTAGGCCAATTTTGTATTCTGCTACATATTTTTGGTAAAACAAAATTGCAATAAGCGTATTTTGATTGGTTTGCGCAAGAGTTATCAAATCTACAAACTAGGGTAAAGATTTGTCATTTGTATTTATTTTTTACTAGTAATGGCGGCGAGTTGCGATTTTTAGCGGGACTGCGACATTGCGGCGGGCAGATTGGACTCCTAACTTACATTTTTGACTCTTTTGGGGGGGACCAGTGACATTCCTACAGTTATCAGTGCTAAAAATATGCACTGTTACTGTAATGACATTGGCAGGGAAGGGGTTACCCTAAAGGGTGATCAAAAGGTTAATTGTGATTCTAACTTGGGGGGGGGGGGGTGGGGGCTTGTGAAATGACCACAGAGACATGTGATCCTACATAGAAGGATCACAGGTGCCCTGTGATCATTTAAGAGAGAAGGGTCAGCTGTGTTTACAACAACTGACCGTCCTCTCTCAGCGGGAAGCGATTGCGGGTGCCCGGCGCCAGTAGCGGCCCCGGTCCAGTGGATCAGCATCCCCACTGCCTAGTGGAGGCGGGAGCGCTTCGGCGCAAACTCGCCTGCCAGCACCTCTTCCGCGACCGTAAACCTACGTCGTTTTCGCACAGCCGAGCCAGCCTAAGGTAAAAAAAAAAGGAGAATGTTATATAGCAGAAATTCTTTTTTTTTTTTTTTTCCACAGAATTCTTTTTTTTTTTTTTTTATAGCGCAAAAAATAAAATGGGACAGGTGATCAAGTACCACCAAAAAAAGCTCTATTTGTGGGGAGTAAAGACAACAATTTTCCTTAGGTACAGCATCACATTACCGCACAATTGTCAGGTAAAGTAACCCCGTGCCGAATCGCAAAAAATGGCTTGGTCATTCCCGATCCAGAAGTCCTTAAGTTAAATAGGCTGCTTTGCAGTGCTAAGCGGTGAATTGCGTCGCAATGCACTGCTGTGAATAGACGCGCAGTGGCCTTGTCTTACGGTGGTGCTGCGCTGCAATAGCTGCCCAACACGTTCTCACCACACCTGGTGTGAATGGGCTCTTAAGCCCCCATACATGGATTGAAATTCATCCAGTTCAACAGGGACCAGGAACATTGATTGTTCAACGTGGGTACAACCAGCATGTCAACCTTTTTCTACTTAGTTACTGCTAGCAGCTTTAGCCGATCGCAGTAAGCATTTTGTTCTGCTGGCCGGGAATTATTCCTGTGCCCCTCGCTGGCAGAATACAATAGCGCAGAGGGAGGCATTCACACTGACTTTGATGGGGGAATCTAGCGTGTTGTCTATGGCCAGCCTTATGTTGGCCATACTCTATTAGAATTTTCGATGAATGGACAAATGGCGTTTGAAAATTGTCTTTTGCTTTTAACATTCAGTTTTAAAATGAATTTGATTTCTAAACGATAACCACATACACCGCTAGAAAATGCATTGATCGAGAAGTTTTCCTTCCTGCCCCCTTCAAATTTTTCCATCACTGCAGTTGAAAACTGACATTGATTTGACCCCCACTAACGATAAGAAAAGCAAACAAATTTTCTTAAAATTAAAATTTCCAACCGAAAATCTGTACGTGTATGGCTAGCATTGATACTTTGATAATGCTTTGTTGATACATTGTATTGACCCTCTGTGACTCTGTGTTTTAGTGAGAATTCCGAAAACTCTCAGAATGGGGAATTAACCGCACAAAAGGAAGAGAACACTTCAGAATCCACAGCTGTCTGCCTACAAAGTGAAGAAACTGCTCCAACTTCTCAAGATGAAACCATGAAGACTGAAAACCTGGAACTTGCAAAACCTGTGACTATAGGTAAAACCATTTAATTTGTGTTTTTAAAGTGGACTTGAACTATAAAAAATGATTTACTGTTTTTTAAAGGCAACACGTAGAAAAATTTGTGTTTTTGGGTAAAAAAAATCTATTTCTCGTTCACTGACCAGACACAGCTTCCTTTCTTCAGACCATTGGGCTTATGCTCTTGCTCTCTAAAAGTAGGACTAGGTGGAATCCTTTTTGGTTATGCCCCTAGGTCAGTCCCAGAGGGTATATCATCACTTCCTGATGTAGGAATTTTATTTTTTTTTTTCTGCCTAGTTCAGGGGTAAGGATCTGGCTCTCTGCTGGGATCTGCGGTCCTGGCATTTTTTACTGTTTAAATAGAATTTTTTACTTTTTTCTTTATTATTTTTGTTCCTGTGTGAAATACAATCAACAGCCGGACTGGGCAACAAACTGGATAACCTCGATCCTTACGGTCTTCCCAGTCTGGCCTGCGAGTGCGACCCAACTACTAGCTGCGCGCTAAGTTGGTCACGACATAACCCCACTGGACGGGGGCTGATCGGCGAGTGAAACACATTGCAAGGTCACATATCCCTGGTCACGACAGCAGTCATGACTAGAGTCGCAGCGCACCTCAGGCCGCAGCACCCCCATTCCAAGACGGTGCGGTGGACTGCTGAGAGTGGCGCCCACCTGGTGACCGTGATATGGTGAGTAGTGTCCCCCCTCCTTTCCTGCGAAATTGTTGGGGTGGTCGCGGGACCCCCCCTGTGTCCTTCTCCTTGCAGGGTTCCCCTTTAAATTTGAATGCCCTCATCTCCCCCCCCCCCCCCGGCCCCTCTTTGGGGGCATGGGTGAAATTGGGTAGGGGGCTACATGATGCTGGAGGAGCAGTGGGTGATGGCGTTGTCGGTCCCTGTTAGGGGTGTCCGTACCTGGGTGCTGCGGGGGGGGGGGGTCTCTAGGGGCTTCCCTCCTGGAGTCTGTAAATTATTTCCTGTGGGGTCCCCCGTTCAGCGCTGCGTGGTACCGCCATTTTTTCCGTGGTATTTGTGATTCTCTGTTCAGCGGCCATGTTGCTGTAGTTCAGCGGCCATGTTTTTGGTTTCCCCATAGACTTGCATTGGTGGCCATTTTCCTTTAGTCTGAGACAGTGTTGAGGCTGTGGGGGCCTCTAGTGTCAGGTCAGCATTTTCTTTCTCCAGAAGTGTGGCAGATCGTTTTGGCACTTTCCAGCTTGGGTGTTGAGTCTCTGGGGGTACACTATCCTTCCTTGCTGTATACAGCGCCGTAGGTGCGCTGCTTCTTGTAGTAGCACAGTGGTGCACAGGGAATAGGGGCCTCCCGGGTTATTTTTTTTTTTTCTTTTGCTAAGCAGCATGGTTCCGCTTAACCTTTTATGGTCATGGAGCCTGGGGAGATCGTTTCACCACCCGATCCATTCCTGGAAGCTGTGGGACCCTCTGGGTCTCATTCTGCCCTGGCAGCCATGATGGCAGACCTGTAGTCACTAGTAGCCAAAGTAGATATGGCCCTGCAAAGGAGACCTAGCAAGAAGCGCCCCCCCCCCACCTTCACCTGTATCCTCTGCTTCCTCAGATTCTGAGGTTGATTTGACCGCTGTGGACGAGAATAAGCCCACTGGGTCTGCGTCCACGCACGCTGAGTCCTCTAATAGTGAAGATGAGTCGTCCTCCTCTGCAGCTGCGCATGAAAGCGCTGGTGGAGGCCCTGATTGTATCAGTGCGGGAAACTTTAAAGTTGGAGGACTCAGCTGCTGCTGAATCGGCGACGCCGGTGCAGTTTTTGCACCTGCAAATCTTCCAAGGTGGTTCAAAAATAGTATGTAGAGAAACTGCGCTAAATAATCAAAAAATATTCAAAGCAGAAACTTAAATGTGACAAATAGGGATGCACCAAAATGAAATTCTTGGCCGAAGCCGAATAATAATGAAATGCTTGGCCGAAGGCCGAATACCGAACGCGGTGTTTCGCATTTTTTCCATTTATTTTGGCAATGGGCACATTTTATGTTCGGGGGCACTCTGATGGGCAAAACAAAACCTTTAAATCGGCGTTGCTCTTAACCTAAAATGTGCCCATCAGAGTGCCCCTTAACATAAAATATGCTCATCAGCATGTCCCTTAGCATAAAATAAGGGGCACGCTGATGGCCACATTTTATGTCAAGGGAGCACTCTGTTGGGCACATTTATTTTTTTTTTTTTTTTTTTTTTAAGGGGCACTTTATAGGGCACTCTAATGAGCATGGCAACATATGGCAAAATATGCTAGTCTGCACACTAATGCTTGTGCAGCTACCGTATTCTCCCCCAAATGTGCTCCACATACCTGAACCGCAGCCAGGTCGGAGCCAAAAGCCGCGAACAGGGGGGGCGGGGCGTGCACATAGTGTCACGTCCTAGCTCGCTGAACCGAGTGTGAAGGAGCCGCAGTCAGGAGCAGGGGGCGGGACGCGCGCGTGACGTCACACCCCCTACTCGCGGCCGGACAGGACACCGGCGGCGTGTGAGCAGGGAGCCAGGAGCCGCAGTGAGGAAGGGGACTGAAGGACTCCTAGGTAGCGGGCTCTCGGTCCGGGCGGAAGCATCGCGCGGGCCGCCATTTAGTGACCGCCGCTGTAGTGCCTCCGGCTATGTTTACAGTGATGCTCGGGGATGGCGGGTCGCCGGTCGGAACATTGTTCGGCACAAATTTTATTCGGCCTTTTTACCTATTCGGCCGAACACCGAAAGTGCTTTTTTTGCTATTTTCGGCCGAATAATGTTCGGTTGCCGAACATTCGGTGCATCCCTAGTGACAAACATCCTAAAGCATACTGTATAAAAAAAGCTGCGCTGCTTTTTATATACAAAATCTTCCAAGGTGAATAAGGTTTTTCCCTTTTCGGCCTATGTTGACGAGATTGTCACTAGTCATTGGGGTTCCCCGAAATGCATGGTTGGAACATCGAAGAATTTTGCTAGAAAATATCCCTTTTGAAGGGTCTCTTCTGAAGAAACTGACGATTCACCGTCGGTGGACGCTCAGATTTGCTGGCTGGATAAGACCACATTTTTGCCAGTGGAAGATTCCCTGTCTTTTAAGAATCCCGTGGACAAAAGAGCAGAGGCTCTGGTCCCGTACCTTTTCACTGTGGCTGGTTCAATTTTAAGACCAATGTTTGCTATCACCTTGGTATCCCATACCTTAACGCAGGGGTTGACAAATTTTCTTTGAATCTAGGAGCCAGCTAAAAAGGTTAGGAGCCAGTTTTTCAAATCAGCTGCCCGGCGCCCAGAAAAAAAAGAGGGAGGTAGAGAAGGTAAGATTGGGGGGGGGGGGGGTGTGAGAGGGAGGGAGATAGAGGGTGGGAGAGAGTGAAAGTCTCAGGCAGATATGTGTATATGTACAGTGAGGTCCCCTCAGCTCTATGGTGTGTACAGAGGAATCCTCCAGAAGTGTGGCACTCCCCCACCTCCACCTTCCTCACATACACCCAGAAAATGGCCTGCTCTGTTCCCCCACACGTGTCTATGGGGGGGCTCCCACTCTTGGCCTATTAAAGGAAAACCCAACCCCCAACTAATTGGAGGTGGTGCCCTTCCCTTAGCCACGGCAGGATGGGCTCATTCTGCACTCCTACCTCCCCCAGGGGCTGAGGAAGCAGTGACACACAGGCATGCTGGAGCAGTGGGATGGGGACCGGCTGACACATGAAATTCTGTGCAGAGCCCAGACCTTTTGCCCCATTTCTCTGCCTCACACACAGCTTACCCAGCACTCTTACCTGATGTTAGATAGATGTGTGCCGGGTGACCACAACGAGGAGGGCTGACAGTGGCAGAAGTCAAGCAGTGAGTCCTATGGATGTGCTGAAAGTGAAGAATAGGCAGCCGGTTCTGTTGGTCAGCACCGTTTATGTGACGGTGCTGACCAATTAAAATGCCTCTTGTCGGTACACAGAGAATTATGGATCGGAGCCGCAGGGATTTCAAATCTCTGCATCAGCGAAGCGGCGTCCCGATGCCTGACAGCAGATGGCTGAAATTCTAGGCGCCCAAACTCAGTTTCTAGTCGGCAATGCGACCTGGTGCCCGGGAATTGTTGAGCCCTGCCTTAACGAAGTGGGCTAAGGTTGTTCGCCAAGTTCTGGAGGAGAGTCAACATCCTTCTGAGCTGGCGATCGGTTGATCTAAGCGTTTCAGTATTTTTGTGATGATGGCGGTGATCCTTCGCCGTTTGATCTGGTTGAAGTACTGGTCAGTTGACCAGGCTTCTAAAAAGTTACTTTCTGATCTCCCCTTTGTAGGTGACCGTTTGTTCGGTACTTCTATGGAAGAGATCACAAAGGGCCTTATGGGACGCACAAGTACCTTGCTTTCACCCTCCCTTGTAAGCAGGGTCCCTTCTTTTCGGCTCACAAGCGGCCCTTTCGTCCGACTGGCTTGCAAGAAAAGGGCTCAAGATCCACCTGCAACTTTGCGGTAGACTCCAAGAGACCCTGGAATGGTAAATACAAAGCGGGCGCTTCTGGTTCCGCAGACAAGCCTTCCCCAGCCAGAAGGGGTGCCCTCATCCATGTCTGGAGTGGGGGGATATCTTGGCTTCTTTCTGGGTCCATGGACTTTGCTCATTCAGGACAAATAGGTCCAGAAACTGATTCGGGTCGGTTGCATGATCGAGTTTCGGTCCTTGCCTTCGGCAAGGTTCTTTCCTTCCAACTAAAGGCTGTCTGCAAAGCAGCTATAGGGCCTTTATGGAGTAGTGCAGGATCTGTTAGCACAAGGAGTTATTGTGCCGGTTCCAGAGTCAGAAAGGATCCATGGTTTTTATTCAAATCTGTTCACAGTTTCAAGGAAGGAAGGTAAGGTTTGTCCAATCTTGGATCTCAAGGCTCTCTACCTCCTTAGTGCGGGTTAAGAAATTTTGGATGGCATCCATCCATATAGTAGTAGCTTTCCTTCATTAAAGAGATCTGTTGGCTTCTATCGATCTCAAGGACGCTTACTGTCATATTCCAATATATGTCGGGCATCAGCGCTTTCTTCGTTTTGCATATGTCAATCATCAAAGGGGTACAAAGAGTGCCCTCGTGGCCTGGGAAGTGGCCTGCATCTTGAGGTGGTCGGAAAGATATATGTTCCTGCCCTCTCTCCTGTGCACATTCTGGGCGTGGAGAATTGGCAAGTGCACTATCTAAGTCGGCAGACGTTGGACCCTGGAGAATGGTCTCTTCACCCAGAGGTTTTCTGTCAAATTTGTCTTTGGTGGGGGACCCCTGATGTGGACCTGCTGGCTTCCCGTCTCAACAGGAAAGTGCAGAGGTTCGTGTTACGGTCTTGGGATCCTCTGGCCGACGCCACAGACGCACTGGTCGCCATTTGTGGTCCGTATCGTCTGATGTATGCCTTTTCTCCAATACAACTTCTGTCGTGACTGCTACGCAGAATCGAGCTAGTAGGAATTCTGGTGGAACCAGACTGGCCTCGCCGGTCTTTGTACGCCGGTCTGGTAGCAGATGTCCCTTGGAAACTTCCTCTCAGGGAAGATCTTCTGTCTCGGGGAACAATCTTCCATCCTGCTTTACGGTCGCTGGCTTTAATGGTGTGGCTATTGAAAGCCAGGTGCTGAAAGACAGAGGGCTGTCTGGGTCGGTGATTCCTGTTAGAGGCTAGGAAATCTACTTTCAGGAAGGTTTATCATCGATTTTGGAAGGCGTACATTACTGGTGTGAGTCTTGATGGGTTTCACCCCACTTTTCTGTGTCTTGCCTTTTGGAGTTCCTACAATTGGGTGTAGATCAACGTTTAGCCCAGGGCGGCACCATCAAGGGCCAGATTTCTGCCTTGGGCATTTTTTTCCGAAGGCTGTTGGTGGCGAAGTCTTTGGTTCACTCTTTTGTGCCAGGAATTCGCCATCTGGCTCCTCTGGTGCGATCCCTGGTACCTCTGTGGGATCTGTTTGGTTCTGTCGGTGCTTCAAAGGCCTCCCTTTGAAAATATCGGGAAATTCTTCTGCTCACTTTGTGGCAGAATGTGACTTTCTTAGTGGCTATTAATTCCGCATGTCGTGTGTCGGAGTAGGCTGCGTTGTCCTGTCGGTCACCTTACTTGGTGATTCATATGGACAAAATGGTGTTATGACCCTGTGTCAGGCGTTCCTTCCTCAGGTTCTATCGGGGTTTCACTTGAATGAAGACATTGTGCTACCGTCCCTATGGCCGAAGCATCCTATAGAAATTGCCTTACATTCCTTAGATATGGTGGGTGCGATCCGGGTTTACCTGGCCGTGACTGAACAGATTAGGAAATCCAATTCTTTGTTCTTATGGATGGACCTTTGTAAGGGGCAGGCCGCATCTTCTCCGACCATTCCCAAGTGGATCAGGCAGACGGTGGTGCAGGCCTGCTCCATTAAGGGTCAGGTTCCTCCTTTCACTGTTAAATTGCCTTCTACGAGGGCGCTTAGTACCTCCTAAGCCTTCCGCCAACAGGGGTCAGTGGTTTAGGTGTGCAAGGCGGCTACTTGGTCGTCTGTACACACATTATCAAAATTATCCAAATTTTATAAGGTGGATGTACTTGCATCTTTGGATGCCTAGTTTGGCCGCAAAGCTTTGCAGGCTGCGGTTGCGGGGGCTTACGCTTCTTGAGGGTGACTTTTTTTTCCGGTGGCGAGCTTCAGTTGTTTCTAGTTGAGCTCCTGTTACCAGGTTGGCTATGTTTAGCCTTAATGGGAATTCTGCGTTTTGCTGTGGTTTTTTTTTTTTCCCCACCCCTGACACTTCTTTGGGACATCCCTATGGTCTGAAGATTGAAGCTGTATCTGTCAGTGAACAAAAGAGAACTCGATTTTTGTCTTACCGTAAAAATCTTTTCTCTGAGGTTCACTGACAGATACAGCACCCGCCCCTTTTTTGGGGTTGAGTTATTTGTTGTTCTGACACGGCTTGTTACAAACAGCAGGAAGTGATGGTATACCCTCTGGGACTGCCCCAGGGGCATAACCAAAAAGGTTTCCCCCTAGTCCTACTCGTAGAGAGCAAGAGCATAAGCCCCATGGTCTGAATAATTGAAGCTGTCTCTGTCAGTGAACCTCTGAGAAAAGGATTTTATGGTACGACAAAAATCCATTTTTTTTTTTTTTTTTAAATTTGGAATTCCTCCTAAAAGAGACGTGCACTTCCTTGTATGCACTTGTGCCTGGGCCCACCTGTGCCTACACCTTCACATCTGTCTCGTGAGCTATCTTGTTTATCCTTTTAATATTGTGTTGTTACAGTAGAGCTATGGCCTCACATTTAAACAAAATGGACTGCAGCCCTTAAAGTGGACCTTCACCTCCCTCACCAATTTCCATCATTTTACTCCTACTCCCTCTTTTTACACAATAGCACATTTATTTCATTTTAAATACCTTTTTTGTAACTCTTCCTGCACTTCTGGCCTAGGCAAACATGCCCGCAGCTTCCTAGGATGCTGTCATGCATCCCAGGAGGTCTTGAGACAATCAACAGCACATCAGCTGGCCAGCTGATTCTTCCTGGTGTTGTGGCACATGGCCGTCATTAGGGGGCCTGTTGCAAGAACCAGGAAGAGAACGCAGGCTCCCAGATGGGCAGTGGCAGGTGAGCATCAACAAAACAGGGATTACTGCATAGCAATGCTGGATTAGCTGGGCATGTAATTATGTTTATTAATGACAACCCAGCAATTAAGGTAAGAGGCAATTAAAAAAACATTAATGGTGGTGAAGCAGTTCTTTAACAAATTGATCACCCTAGATCAGTGGTTCTTAACCTTGTTGGAGGTACTGAACCCCACCAGTTTCATATGCGCATTCACCGAACCCTTCTTAATTGGGAAAATTAAAAATTATTTTTTCAAATTCAATACATAGCTATATATTTAGGTTTATATTTATACATAGGTGCACAAAATGAACAAAACCATTAAAGAACAAAACCATTAAAGAACAAAACCATTAAAGAACAAAACCATTAAAGAACAAAACCATTAAAGAACAAAACCATTAAAGAACAAAACCATTAAAGAACAAAACCATTAAAGAACAAAACCATTAAAGAACAAAACCATTAAAGAACAAAACCATTAAAGAACAAAACCATTAAAGAACAAAACCATTAAAGAACAAAACCATTAAAGAACAAAACTATTAAAGAACAAAACCATTAAGAACAAAGAACAAAACCATTAAGACCCGGTTCACACTCATGCGAGTGCCGGGTTCGCATGTAATGTCGGAGCGCACTGCTCCGACATTACATGCGATCAGCTGTGCGGTGCGAGTTTAGCCATACAGTTTGTATGGCTAAATTCGCATCGCACCCGGTGCAAACACGCACAGGAGGCATTTTTGCAGCCGCATCAGGATCGGATCGCACAGCGGTTCACACTTGTGCGATCCCATCCTGTGCGAACTGCACGATCGCACTGCGATATGCGATCAAACTGGGGGTGTCGTTAAGATTACATTGACACCCCCAGCGTATCGCATATGGCAGTGTGAACTGCCGGGGGTGCGTGTGCGATGCGGGAAAAGGCTGCGAATTCGCAGCCTTCCCGCATCGCAATAGTGTGACCCGGCTCTTAAACATGATTTTCACACAAAAACAAAAACATAATAATGAATTGATTATTCATTTGATTGTAGGGCAGGATAGAGTGGTCAGTAGGCTGTAGGGCGGTGTACAGAGAATAGGGCAGAGGACAGGAGTTGACAGGACAGAGGATAGGACAGTGTACAGGGATTAGTAAAGCTACACACCAGGGGGCTGGGAGGGCCCCCCCGCCGAACCCGCAAAACTGACTCACCGAACCCCTGGGGTTCGATCGAACCCAGGTTAAGAACCACTGCCCTAGATGTTAACCGCTTTCCAGCCAGTGTCATTAGTACAGCGGCATTATATATTATTAGCACATATCACTGTATTCGTGTCAGTGGCTGTCTGTTCTCACTAAATGTTAGTGCAGTCGGCAATCTGACACTATTGCAGTCCCATTATAGGTTGCTCATCACCGACATTAGTAGTATAAAAATATATATTGCAGTCCCATTATAGGTTGCTCATCACCGACATTAGTAGTATAAAAATATATATTTCTTTCATTGACTGACGCAGTTCTTTGATCCATATCAGTAGGGATATACTGCCCCCTACAGGAGTAGGACACTAGGCAGAAAAAAGTTCTAGCTATGCCTATGGGCAGTCCCAGAGGGTACTCCCTCTCTCTTCCTGCATAGGATGTCAGTTTTAATCTGCCTAGTCAGGAGTAAGGGCCTAGTTCCTTGGTGGGATCTTTGGTCCTGGCATAAAATTAATTTTTTTATGTACATTTTTTTTTTTTTTTTTTTTTTTTTAGCTAGCTTCTTTCTCCGGAATTTTTTTTCTTGTGACATCTTCAAGCAACTATGCCGCACTGGGTGACGGGCTGGATATCTAGATCCAGTGGTCACCCCAGTCTGGCCAGTGTGCACGTGCTGTAGCACGGGGTTAAAATTTATTTTCTCTTACGTCCTCCGACAGTCGCCGCCTCTTCATATATTCGTCACAATGGGGTTATGACCTTTTCTCTGTAGGAGTAGCTAGGCAACAGAATATGTCAATATTAAGGCTTTTAACATATCCCACCCCCAGGGGGTGGTCCCCTCAGTCAATACCCTCCTACTTCCTGTATCCATACCTCAGTTTCAATGTCTAGCTTGTCAGGAGTAGCTGGATGTCTCTATGCTGGGGCATTTTGTCTCAGCCTTTTCTCTTTTTTTGATTTTATTTGAGTTTTTTTCTCTCTTTACTTAGCTGTTACTTTTGTCAGCATTAGTTAGTTCTTCTGATGAAGAGGATCGTGCGGGCTGGGTCTCGGGCTGACCCCCCTGGTCGCAGGTTGTGGGTCAGTGAGTTGTGAGTCCAGGGGGCATTCCCCTCGCACGTACTCGGTGTCTAGGTTGTTGTCCTTCCTTCAAACGGGTGTTGACCAGCGTTTGGCGCTGGCTACGATCAAGGGTCAGGTGTCTGCGTTGGCCGTTCTTTTTCAACGTCCTGTGGCATCTAACTCCTTGGTTAGCACTTTTGTCCAAGGGGTGCGACATCTGGTCCCTCCTAGGAGGGAACCCCTGCCTCCTTGGGACTTGAATCTTGTTCTGTCCGTGTTACAACATGCTCCCTTTGAACGGATCAGAAAGATCTCGTTGTCCATGTTGTCCAAGAAGGTTGCCTTTTTGGTGGCGATCACTTCGGCTCGCCGGGTGTCGGAGCTGGCAGCTTTGTCCTGCAGGTCTCCGTATCTGGTCGTTCACTTGGATAAGGTGGTCATGCGACCTAACCCTTCTTTTCTTCCGAAGAGGATTTTGGATTTTCACCTCAATGAGGATATTGTCCTACCTTCGCTCTGCGCGAAGCCCAAGCATCCGAAGGAGGTGGATTTGCACTCCCTGGATGTTGTTCGGGCGATCAGGGTTTACCTGAAATCGACTGAATTTTTTCGCAAGTCTGATTCCTTATTTGTCCTTCCAGAGGGTCCTCGGAAGGGCATGGCGGCGTCGGCTTCTACCATCGCCAAATGGATCAGACAGACCATTGAACAGGCATATGCTTTGAAGGGAAAAGTTCCTCCTATGCCTGTGAAGGCACACTCTACCAGATCTCTGAGTACGTCTTGGGCCTGTCATCATCGGGCTTCTGTGGCCCAGGTGTGTAAGGCGGCGACTTGGTCGTCCATTCACACCTTCACAAAGTTCTACAAGGTGGATGTTCAGGCATCGGCTGATGCTTCCTTTGGCCGCAAGGTTCTTAGTGCGGCAGTTCCTTAGGGTCCCTTGTTTTGGGCCCTTGGCTGTTTGGGATATGATTTTATCCCTAGGTTATTTGTTTTTTCCTGGGTTGTTGCTCCTGTTGAGCACCTTTTTTTTTCATGCTGCCCAGCTGGTTTCCTTCCCTTGGTAAGGTTCCTTTCTCTGATGTGGAGACGACGTTGCCTTAGGCGCGACTGCATTTCCCACCCCTCATGTTTGCACTGCTTTGGGACGTCCCCATTGTGACGAATATGAAGAGACGGCGACTGTCGGAGGACGTAAGAGAAAACTGAATTTTTGTAAAATCTTACCTGTAAAATTCCTTTCTCTGAGTCCTCCGACAGTCGCCGCCCCCGCCCTTCTTTTGGGGTTTGGTTGTATACTCTACTGCTATTCCACTGAAACTGAGGTATGGATACAGGAAGTAGGAGGGTATTGATTGAGGGGACCACCCCCTGGGGGTGGGATATGTTAAAAGCCTTAATATTGACATATTCTGTTGCCTAGCTACTCCTACGGAGCAAAGGTCATAACCCCATTGTGACGAATATGAGGAGGCGGCGACTGTCGGAGGACTCAGAGAAAGGAATTTTACAGGTAAGATTTTACAAAAATTCCGTTTTTTTTTTTTTTTTTTGTAAATTTTGCTGGTGGGTTCTTCTGGTTCAGTATGGACCCTGCAGACCATGTGACCCCACCTGAACCCCTCATTGAGGCCGCAGGGCCTTTTCCGGAGCTCCACTGTTGATCAATGCATTTTCAGCGGTTCGGGAAGCATTTGGGCCCGGGTGGAGGTGGCCTTGAGAGGGTGAGGTACGCTGAAACGTTTATCCACCTACCTTTGCCTCATCTGCCGTCTGAGTCTGACTCAGCCGGCGCAGACGGGGACCTTCCTGCTGGGTCTGTTACTTCGCACCCGGTCTCCACGGATAATGAGGATGACATTTTTACCTCCCCTGCTGTGCATGATACAGGCGCTGGTGGATGCACTGGCTTTCGGTGCATGACACCCTGCAATTTGGAGGACGCATCGGCGGCTGCGCCTGGGACACGGGTTGCATCTGGCACACATGCCATCCAGAGCAGCCTGATTTGCTAGCATGCTCATAAAGAATGTGACCGTCTGAGACGTTCCCCTGGGGTGTTGAGCGGCTCCTAGACGTTACCCTTTTGCAGAGTCTCTGGTAAGGGACTGTACCGCCTACGGTCTCTAGGTTGAATAGGACTACCATTGTTCCCGTGGAGGTATCCCCGTCCTTTAAGGACCTGGGGGATAGGATGGAGCGGGCTGTGGCCCACGATCTGTACTTCCTGGTGGGGTCTGCACTGGGAACAGTGTTTGATTACCCGTCAGCCAGAGTCTTCGTGGCAAGGACAGAGTTCCAATGCGGTGACTTGGTGAGGAGCAAGTGCCTCCTGCCCTGGCGCAGCTGTTGGACAGCTGGCGTGGGGGCTGCAATTTGTTGTGATACCGCGCTGGGCACGGCTCCCTTATTGGGTCACCTGTCAGTTTCAGCGGTGGTTATCCGGTGTATCCTTGGCCAGAGTTTAGGGGGGCCGACGTCCTTGCCGGTTCTTGGACTTGCGGCTGGCCCAGATCCCAGGCAGCTGGGTTCAGGTCTTCATGCGGTCCAGTTGCATGATCACGTTTTTGATCCGTTTTTTTTTTCCTGTAAGGTTTTCCCTTATGATTGTACGGCTGTCCCGGATTGCTTGCAGGCGCTGTATGGGGCATTTCAGGCTCTAGTTCAACAAGGCTGGACCTACTGGCCCTTAATGGTTCCGTGCGGATCAAAAATTCTAGATGGTATCTGTTTGCACGCTAGTGGCTTCCCTACATCAGGGGGATTCCTGGCCTCCCTAGACATCAAGAATGCCTACCTTCAAATCCGGTTATGTGCAGGACACCAACGGGTTCTCAATTTTTACCGCAAGGCAGGATCTCTATCGGTTTGTGGTAGGGATGCACCGAAATGAAAATTCTGGGCCGAAACCGAAAATGCAGGATGCCCTTGGCCGAAAACCGAAAATTACTTTCTCTTACGTCCTCCGACAGTCGCCGCCTCTTCATATTCGTCACTAATGGGGGTTATTGACCTTTGCTCCGTAGGAGTAGCTAGACAACAGAATATATTAATATCAAAGCCTTTAGCATATCCCACTCCCAGGGGGTGGTCCCCTCAGTCAATACCTCCCTGCTTCCTGCATTTCCAACCCAGTTTCTAATGCCTAGCTCAGGAGTAGGCTGGCTGTTCCTGTGCTGGGGCTCTTAGTCTCAGCTTCTTTTCTCTTTTTGATTTTATTTGGAGTTTTTTTCTCTTTCTTTTACTTAGCTGTTTATTTCAGCGTTAGTTAGCTTTTTCTGATGAAGATGATCATGCGGAGCTGGGTCTCAGTCTGGCCACCCTGGTTCCCAGGGCCAAGGGCTTCCCAGCCTGCCATCGAGCGTTCAGCTTAGGTTTTACCCTGGCACATTTAACGACCCATCCCTGTTCGCTGCAGGGATGCTATCGGTGAGGTGGCTACCTCACTGGACGCCATTGCGGTTTTGCACCGCAGTTCCACTGCGTCATGCTTGCTACACTCCCTGTCCTCAGTGCAGCGGTTTGGTCGCTGGAGCGGGCTCCCCACGCCATCTGGACTGGTAAGTGTAACTCTGTGGGGACCTGTCTATTTGGGTGTCAGTCTGGGACTGTGTGACCCTGCATGTCTGTGTGGCTGCTGTGCTCCCTGTCAGTTCCTGTGTGGACCTGCTGCCTGTGTGTGGGCTGTGAAGGGGGGGGCTCTCCCGCTCTGCTGGGTGTCAGCAGGAGGCAGTCAGATTTTGGGCATGCTGTGCGGCGACCCGCCATTTTTTTGCGGCAAAATCATGGTGGCCGGGCCTGTGTGGTAATGCATGGCGTTTTGGCGCCAAACACCGCCATTTTGGCGGCGATCGTTCAGGCCACATGTCGGCGCCATTTTCTATTTGCCCAAAGAATCCTCAGCCGAGCGGCCATGTTTGTGTAGCCTTGCATAGGCTTCATAGGGGCGGTCAGTCTTGCATCACTTCCTTTTGCTCTGGGACAGTGATGGGTGGCAGCAGCCTGTGTGATCTCTCCAGGTTTTTATCTTCCCTTTTTTCCTGTATTCCTTGCCCAGTTTCTTGTCCCTGTAGGGGTCGGTGTATTCAGTGGGTGCGGTGGGCTACGCTCGCCGCGATCTTAAAGGGGCAGTACTCCTTTTTTCCTAATATTGCTGGGGCATGGATTCTCAGGAATGCAAGTTTCCTCCCACCTTGGTGGGGGGGCCAAGGGGCTGCTGCTTCCCCCGAGGGGGCTGATCTGGCCACTATTGTGGCAAACTTAGCTGCTCAAGTGCAGATGCTGGTGGCTGATCGATCCACAAAACGGCCCAGAGTGTCTATTTCCTCTGATTCAGAGGGCGATGGGGCTGCTATGGCTGGAGTGCCCTTCTCAGGGTCTCACTCATCTCTAGACCTTGTGGGGTCTGAAGGGGAGGCTGAGGTGGAAGGGGTTGATAATTCTCCCCCTGGCTCGTCTGAAGAGCTTGCACTCATGGATGAGTTGGTTGCTTCTATCAAGCAAACGCTGCATTTACAGGATGAACCCTGTCCTCCAGTTTTGATGTCCTCTTATGGGACGCAAAGAAAGCGCAAAACATTGCAGGTTTTTCCTTGCTCTACGGAATTTCAGCGCGCTGTTGATGAGCAATGGCGCAATTTAAAGAAACCTTTCGCTGTGCCGAGTAGGTTCAAGCTGTGTTATCCATTTACTCCCGCCACTGATGAGCGTTGGTGTGTGCCGCCTCAAGTAGATCACGCGGTGTCGATTTTGAATAAATCCACTGCGATTCCTGCTGAGGATACCCCGGTGTTCCGGGACCCTACGGACAGGAGATTGGAATCTCTGGCCCGTCATTCTTATACGGTTGCTGGTTCTATGCTGAAGCCTATTTTTGCTTCCATTATGGCAGCCCAAGCCATTGCGGATTGGACGCAGGTGCTCAGGCGCACCCTGCTGGCTGACTCTGCCCCGCCGACAACTTTGGCTATGGTGGATCAAATTCATCAGGGTGTCATGTATTTGTGTGATGCGGACTTAGATATGGTCCCTTTGGCTGCGCGTCTTTCTAGTGTGGCGGTCTTGAACCGTCGCCTGATATGGCTGAAATGTTGGTCTGTTGACCAGTCTTCCCGCAAGACTTTGGCTAATTTGCCCTACGCGGGATCTCGCCTTTTTGGCGAATCTTTGGATACTCTGATAAAGGGTATTTCTGGGGGTAAGAGCACTCTCTTGCCCCAAACTCACAAGACTGTTTGTTCGTGGTAAGAAGAATACCTCGTTTAGGCCCTCTCAGGGGTCCTTTCGTGCCTTTCGGTCGCACTATAAGGGCAAGCCCTTCAAGGGCCAAGGCTCCCAGAAGAAGCCGTGGACGGGTAAGCAGAAGTCCGGCCAGTCCGGGTCCGCTACCCATAACAATGCGGCCTGAAGGGACGCCCTCACCCGGTTCTGGGGTGGGGGGGACGTTTGCTCGGTTTTCTTCAACCCTGGCTGGACCGCATTTGGGACAGATGGGTTCAGGAAATCGTTCGATCTGGATACAAGATCGAGTTTCTCTCTCGGCTGGCGGGCAGATTTTTCCCCTCAAACCTTCAGCTGACTCCGGAGCGCTTGCAGAATCTGCACCTGGCGGTGCGGGACCTGTGGGCCCAGGGAGTGGTGGTTCCGGTGCCTCATCGGGACAGATTTCGGGGGTTCTACTCCAACCTGTTCACTGTGCCCAGAAAGGAGGGCAAGGTACGTCCGATTCTGGACTTAAAAGCTCTGAACCGCTTTGTGCGGGTTCGCAAGTTCCGCATGGAATCCCTGAGATCAGTGGTGGCTGCCCTGGTTCCGGGGGAATTCATGGCCTCCATCGACTTGAAGGATGCATACCTTCACATCCCCATTTTCGAGGGTCACCAGAGGTACCTTCGATTTGCCATTGCGGAGGATCATTATCAATTCGTGGCGTTGCCCTTTGGTCTCGCTTCGGCTCCGTGGGTTTTCACCAAGGTGCTTGCGCCGGTTCTGGCCTTATTGAGGGCCCAGGGCATTTCTGTCCTGGGGTATCTGGATGATATCCTGATTCGGTCCGCGACCAGTCAGGGCCTGGTGAACGACCTGTCCATCACAATGCAGACTCTGCAGGATTTTGGTTGGACGATAAATTTTCCAAAGTTAACGTTGTGTCCGTCGGTTCGTCTTCCCTACCTGGGGATGATTCTGGACTCTGTTCAAGCGAAGGTCTTCCTGCCGGAAGACAAGCTTCGGACACTTCAGTGCGAAGTCAGGTCCCTCAGGGACAATCAGTGCTCGTCCCTCCGGACGTGTATGAGGTGTCTGGGATTGATGGTTTTGGCCTTCGAGGCGATTCCCTTCGCCCAGTTTCACACACGGGAGCTTCAGGCGGAGGTCCTGGCCAAGTGGGACGGGCGTCCGCAATCTCTGGATCTGCGGCTGTCGTTGAGCCGTCTCACCCGCAGGGGTCTTTTGTGGTGGCTCCAGTCCCCGGCGGTGTCGGGGGGTAAGTCCTTTCGTCCTTTGTCGTGGACGGTGATCACCACGGATGCCAGCCTGTCGGGCTGGGGTGGTGTTCTGGGCGTTCTGTCCGCCCAGGGTACTTGGTCGAAGGAGGAATCCTCCCTTCCGATCAACATTCTGGAATTGCGAGCGATAAATCTCTGTCTACTGCGTTGTACGGACAGGCTTCAGAGCCGTCCAGTTCGGGTACAGACGGACAATGCCACAGCGGTGGCCTACATCAACCACCAGGGGGGCACCAGGAGTGCCCAAGCGGCTCGGGAAGTAGCCGACATTCTGTCTTGGGCCGAGACGCACGTCCCGGCGATATCTGCAGTTCACATTCCGGGGGTGGAGAACTGGCAGGCGGATTATCTGAGCCGCCAGACCCTGGACCAGGGAGAATGGTCCCTTCACCCGGATGTCTTCCAGATGTTGTGCGCGAAGTGGGGGTCCCCAGATGTGGACCTGTTCGCGTCTCGTCTAAACAACAAGGTGGAAAGGTTCGTGGCAAGGACGCGCGATCCTCGGGCAGATGCCTCAGACGCGTTAGTGGCGCCCTGGCATCAGTATCGCCTGATGTATGCCTTTCCACCGATTTCAGCTGCTGTCCAGGCTCCTTCACAGGTTGGCCTCGGAACCGCGCACGGTGATTCTGGTGGCACCGGACTGGCCTCTCCGGTCTTGGTACGCAGACCTCGTGAATCTGGTGTTCGATGCTCCGTGGCGTCTGCCACTTCGAGAAGATCTCCTGTCTCAAGGACCGATATTCCATCCTGCTTTACAGTCGCTGGCTTTAACAGCCTGGCTGTTGAAAGCCAGGTCCTGAAGGATAGGGGTCTTTCCCCTGAGGTCATTCCCACTTTGATCAAGGCTAGGAAGGCCTCTTCGGGGAAGATTTACTACCGTACTTGGAAGTCTTACTTTGCCTGGTGTGAGTCCAGGGGGTATTCCCCTCGCTCGTACTCGGTGTCGAGAGTGTTGGCTTTCCTTCAAACGGGCATGGACCAGCGTTTGGCGTTGGCCACGATTAAGGGTCCGATTTCTGCGCTGGCCGTTCTCTTTCAACGCCCTGTGGCGTCTAACTCTTTAGTTAGCACCTTTGTTCAAGGGGTGCGACATTTGGTCCCTCCTAGGAGGGAGCCTTTGCCTCCATGGGATTTGAACCTTGTTCTGTCCGTGTTGCAACATGCTCCTTTTTGAAGAGATTAGGGAGATCTCGTTGTCTTTGATGTCCAAGAAGGTTGCCTTCTTGGTGGCGATCACTTCGGCTCGCAGAGTGTCGGAGCTGGCGGCCTTGTCCTGCAAAGTTCCGTATTTGGTGATTCACTTGGATAAGGTGGTCTTGCGACCTAACCCGTCTTTTCTTCCGAAGAGGATCTCGGAATTTCACCTCAATGAGGATATTGTTCTGCCTTCGCTTTGCGCGAAGCCTAAGCATCCAAAGGAGGTGGCGTTGCATTCCTTGGATGTTGTTAGGGCGATCAGGGTTTACCGGTCTTCGACTAAATCCTTTCGCAAGTCGGATGCTCTCTTTGTCCTTCCTGAGGGACCTCGGAAGGGCATGGCGGCGTCGGCTGTGACCATCGCCAAATGGATCAGACAGACGATTGTGCAAGCCTATGCTTTGAAGGGGAAGGTTCCTCCTTTCCCTGTGAAGGCGCACTCTACCAGATCTCGGAGTACGTCTTGGGCCTATCGTCATCAGGCTTCTGTGGCCCAGGTGTGTAAGGCGGCGACTTGGTCGTCCGTTCACACCTTCTCAAAATTTTACAAAGTGGATGTTCAGGCATCGGCAGATGCTTCTTTTGGCCGTAAAGTTCTTAGTGCGGCAGTGCCTTAGGGTCCCTTGTTTGGGCCCTTGGCTGTTGGGGTGTTTTTACCCCTAGGTTACTTGTTCTTTCCTGGGTTGTTGCTCCTGTTGAGCACGTTTTCCTGTTGCCCAGTTGGTTCTCTTACTTTGGTAAGGTTCCTTTTCTCTGATGCGGGTACTGCGTTGCTTTAGGCGCGGCTGCTTTTTCTCACCCCTCATGTCTACACTGCTATGGGACGTCCCCATTAGTGACGAATATGAAGAGGCGGCGACTGTCGGAGGACGTAAGAGAAAACTGAATTTTTGTAAAATTCCTTTCTCTGAGTCCTCCGACAGTCGCCGCCCCCGCCCCTCTTTTGGGGTTTGTTTATGTACTCTACTGCTATGCTACTGAAACTGAGTTGGAAATGCAGGAAGCAGGGAGGTATTGACTGAGGGGACCACCCCCTGGGGGTGGGATATGCTAAAAAATTTGATATTAATATATTCTGTTGCCTAGCTACTCCTACGGAGCAAAGGTCAATAACCCCCATTAGTGACGAATATGAAGAGGCGGCGACTGTTGGAGGACTCAGAGAAAAAATTTTACAGGTAAGATTTTACAAAAATTCAGTTTTTTTTTTTTTCCCCCCCCCCAAATGATTTTAAAATAGATAGAACAGGGGCATACACCAAAAACAGGCAGGCGTATACCTGTAGCTGCCACCCTGTCGCAGTATAGTGGTTAATTACCAATGGTATTTGTATTATGCAGCATGAGGGGGTTAATGTATTGCCACTGCTGGTCACTGATGAATTAGTGACCGACCAGTGGCGGTTAATTAACCCCTTTGTGCTGCATTAGGGCAACCAGTATCAATGTTAATTAACACTGGTTGCACTGCTACTGGTTGCACTAATGCAGCACAAAGGGGTTAATTAACTGCCACTGGTCGGTCACTAATTCATCAGTGACCAGCAGTGGCAATACATTAACCCCCTCATGCTGCTTAATACTATTGGTAAGCTCGCCCCAGCGTCCCCCCCCCCCCCCCACTGCCTCAG
Organism: Pelophylax lessonae; assembly: GCF_965119305.1. Taxonomy (NCBI): domain Eukaryota; kingdom Metazoa; phylum Chordata; class Amphibia; order Anura; family Ranidae; genus Pelophylax; species Pelophylax lessonae. The sequence continues at coordinate 101,191,389 of NC_138769.1, forward strand.
CGTCCCTCAATATCCCAATGCAATCTCCTTACTTTCACTCGGCTCCTCCTGTGTCCTTCCTTTCAAAAGACCCGCCTCTGGCCGGCGACTGCCTCCCGGTGATGTCACTACTACTACTACTACTACTACTACTACTACGATGTGCATGAATGAACTAACACACCGGGTGGGCGAGCAGCCGCTAATAGCTATAACTATGTGAGCGCTTCGCTTCCCTGTCAGCGGCGATATCCGCCTGATAGGGAAGTGAAGCGCTCACATGGTTACTCACATAGCTCACATAGGAGGCCATATTTAGTATAGGCATCTTTAACCCATTTTCGGCCGAAAATTTTGGTGGCCGAAATTTCGGTGCACCAATAGTTTGTGGAGTTACCCCCTTGGTCTCGCTTCTGTTCCTCGGGTCTTCACAAAGGTGTTGGCTCCGCTCCTTGCGGCAGCGGGGTGTATCGGTCCTGGGTTCCTGGCCGATCTGCTTCTCTGTGGGGAGTCCCCTACGGTGCTGACGACGAATGGAAGTCCCCATGAAAACTCTGGAGGAGTTCGGATGTGTTCTGAACCTTCAGAAGTCATCCATGGTTCCTTCCATGAGACTGGACTATCTGTGCCTGACTTTGGACTTGTCCTCAGTCAGGGTGTTTCTCCCTCCTTCCTGCATGCAAGTTCTGAGACTGATGGTGTCGTCTTTCGAGACGGTCCCCTTCGCTCAATCCCTCTCGAGGATTCCCCAAAAGGCGATCCTTTTCAAATTAAATAGTAGCAAGAAGGAGAAATGATGTGTCTTCATTTGGGAGAACTATACAGGACACAGACTCAATGCTCTGATGGAGATGTAATCATCAGCTATCCTCTATAAGGGACCGCTAGATACCGAGATACAACCCATTAGGCATTGATGTCTGAAATGCTGCACTTCTCCTCTACAGAAATCATTTTGAAACAAGTATCATGACAGCGCTATTTAGGCTCTGTGTCCTAAACTTTTGGACCCCTTGTGGAGCTCGGGCCCCTCCTCTTCCCTGCCGCCTACATATTGCACCCTGATCTCCATCATCTCCCTTCCAGCTTCTGGAGGGTGTGAGACCAGGGTGTGACCTTGATCTAGAAGTCCTGCGACCTATCTCTCCCTGATGTGCTGCAACTCCTTTTTAATGCAAGCGACCGCTCATGCACCTGTGACCATATTGAGGACACCCTACAGTGGACTATTGTTATAAAGATCCCTGAAGAAGAGCAAACATACGTAATTATTTAAATATCGAAACGTGTTGGGTCTCTGTGGCCCACCAAGGGCCCCCCTCTGTCTTACATGGTCACATTTTTTTGCATCTTTAGTCGCTTTATCTTTTTTATATGAGAATTTATATGTGATGTTTGTATTTTCAAAATTCGTATAAATAAATTACTAATTTGTAACAAATGAGCAGTTGCCCGCTATAGTCCCAATTAGGGGGTTTCTCCTTGCTACTATTTCTAATGCAGGGATGAGGGTAAACTGACTCCTGGACTCTCTTATAGATTCAACCATTTGTCCTTTTATCCATATCAAATGGGAATTGAATCCTACCTATCTGGTCATTCAGATCTGGCTGACCCAGGTGACCAGGGATTTTTGATCTGGAATCCTTCCTCCCCGCTTTACTGGACAATTGTCGCAGTGGATGCAAGCCTTTCCGGGTGGGAAGGAGTCCTTGGTATGTTCTCTGCTTAGGGAGTATGGTCCCTGGAGGATCCAGGTTACCGATCAATGTTCTGGAGCTGAGAGCGATCCAGCTTTGCCTAGTTCACTGGACTGGGCACCTGCAGCTGTCCAGTGTGCATTCCATCGGACTATGCCACGATCGTGGCTTGTCATTCACCAAGGGGGCACCAAGGTAATCTTTGCGGTCTAGAAGTGACAGACGTTCTTCGTTGGGCAAAGTGCTTTGTTCCAGCTCTCTCGCTGTTCCCTTTCCAGGTGTGGGAAATTGGCAGGCGGATTGCCTCAGTCGCCAGGCCGTGGATGTAGGGGAATGGTCCCTTCATCCGGAGGTGTTCCAGCGGTTGTGCCTTCGTTGGGGCACTCCAGATGTTGATCTGTTGGCGTCGCATCTACAGGATAGTGCAGAGGTTTGTGGCTCGCTCCCCAACCATCTGGCAGATGCACTGGTGGCACCATGGTTTGTCAGAGGCAAGACCATATGCTAAGTTCAACATGAACGTTGCTGAGAAGTTTAGCATGGTAACCTGCGCAAGGATGACACCTGCATAGTCGTGTGTGTGCGTTCACGGATGGCCCAAGGTCCGTATCAGCTGCTGTCTGCCTTCCATCCTCTCAAGTTGCTGCCAAGACTTCTTTGCAGGATCGAGGCGGAAGGGATTCTGGTCATTCTCGTGGCTCAGCACTGGCCTCCCCGGGCTTGGTACGCCGACATGGTCAGGCTAGCCGCAGGCGCTCCTTGGAGGCTTCCTTTCTGGAGGATTGGTCTCCAGGGCCCATCTTCCATGCTGCTTTCCGGTCGCTGGCTTGTCTGTTGAAAGCCAGGTGCTGAAGGGTAAGGGATTGTCTGCTTCAGTGCTTCCCACCCTGCTTAAAGCGTGGGAAGCGACTTCTGGGATGATTTTTCATCATGCGAGAGAGTCTTATATTGCGTGGTGTGAGTCTCTTTTTGGGCTCCCCCTGGCTCTTGCTCGGTGACCCGGATCTTGGCTATCCTCCATCGGGGAGTTGATCTAACGTTGGCCTTGAGTATTTTCAGGTGTCAGGTTTCGGCTTTGGCAATTTTCGTCCCAAGGCCGTTGGCCGCCCATTCCCTGGTAACTTCTTCCAGGGGTATCGACACTTGTACTCCGGTGCGACTTCCATAACCAACTGGGGACCTTGATTTGGTGCAGTCGGTTCTTCAGAACCTCCTTTTGGCAAGTATTCGGGTCCTCTGCCTACCTGATTACAGAAGGTGGCCTCCTTGGTTGCTGTCACTCTGCGTGCAGGGTATCAGCACTGGCGACATTATCCTGTCATTCTCCCATATGGTCATGGAGATGAGTGGTCCGGATACGTCCTTCCCTCCGTAGGTGGTTTCTAGTGTTCAATTGAACAAGGACATTGTATTACCATCTTTGTGTCCTAAGCCCAAACATCCTAAGGAATGTGCATTGCATACTCTGGATATAGTTCGGGCACTCAAGATGTACTTGGCAACTACTGAGTCTTGTCGTGAGTCGGGTTCACTTTCTGTACTCACGGACGGCCCAAGAACAGGGCTGCCTGCATCTGCTGCGTCTGTTTCCAGATGGATTGGACAGACGGTGGTGCAGGCTTTCTTCAATTAGGGGTCAGGTCCTACCTTTCCCTGTTTCGGCGCATTCTACTCGGGCGCTTAGTGCTTCCTGGGTTTTTCGCCATACAGGCATCTGTGCTTCAGGTTGCCAGACAGCTACCTGGCCGTCTGTTCACACCTTTACCAAATTTTTTAAGGTGGATGTGCTGGCATCTGCAGATGCCTCTTTTGGTCGCCATGTTTTGCTGGCTGCTGTCTGGAGGGCCTTTGGCCTTCCTTGAGGGTGTTAACTGTTTTTCAAGTGGGCCTCATCTTTGTTCCGATGAGTCCTATGTTGCCTGGTTGGCTAGGTTTTTAGCCTTGGGGACTTGTTCTTTTCTGCTGTTCCTGCTCCTCATTTTATGGCACTGCTTTGGGAAGTCTCTACTGATATGGATCAGAGAACTGCATCTGTCAGTGAACAATGGAGAAAACAGGATTTTTTCTTTCGTCCTCCGACAGTCGCCGCCTCTTCATATTCGTCACATATGGGGTATTAGACTTTGCTCCGAAGGAGTAGCTAGGCAACAGAATATGTTAACATTAAAGCTTTTAACATATCCCACCCTCAAGGGGTGGTCCCCTCAGTCAATACCCTCCTGCTTCCTGCAACCATATCTCAGTTTTAATGTCTAGCTTGTCAGGAGTGGCTGGCTTTCTCTGTGCTGGGGCTTTCTGCCCCAGACTTTCTTCTTTTTGAATTTTTGTTTGAGTTTTCTCTCTACCTTTTACTTAGCTGTTCTTTTTGTCAGCGTTAGCTCTTCTGATGAAGAGGATCATGCGGGCTGGGTCTCGGGCTGATCCCCCTGGTCGTGGGTCAGTGGCTTCCCAGCCTGCCATCGAGCGTTCAGCCAGGTAACGCTCCTGGCACAGTGAACGACCCATCCCTGTTCGGTGCAGGGATGATTGGTGAGGTGGCTACCTCACTGGACGCTGTGCGGTTTCTTAACCCCCATTCTGTGCGTCTTGTATGTGACTCTCCCTGCCTCATGTGCAGCGGCTTGTTCGCCTGTGCGGGTCCCCCACGCCATGTGAGGTAAGTGTATTTATGTGGGGACCTGTCTGTCTGGGGGGGTGTCAGTCTGGGACTGTGTAACCTGCCTCTATTCACACTGTTTGTCTCCCTATCTCTCGGCTGCATGCTGTGGGCTGCAAGGGGGGGGGGAGCTGTGTGACACTGTGTGTGTCAGCCTGGTCAGTGTGAGAAGCTGTGTGCTGTGGGGCATGTTTTTTTGGCATGTTTGGGCATATACAGCGATCGCTGCGGCGATCTGACATGTGTTCTTATACAGGGATGACGTGTGCATTACTGCACTGTGGAGCGGCGGTTTCGGCGCCAAACGGCGCCATTTTGCCTACACTCGCTCCGGCCGCATGTTTTACATGCATGGCGGCCATTTTCTTGTAGCCTCCATAGGCTTTCATAGAGCGCCCTGGCAGCATCACTTCCTCTTTCCAGGAACACCGATCGAAGCAGCAGCAGCGGCGAGGGTCTCCTCAGGTTTTATCCTTCTGTTCTTGCTATCCATTGCCTGTGTTCAGTTTGCATATTCCCTGTGGGGGTCTCATTGTGCTTGAGTGTGGTGCGGTGGGCTGCGCTTGCCGCGCTTGCTTAAAGGGGCAGTTAACCCTTTATTGTCCGGCTTTATAGGGGCAATGGATTCTCAGGAGGGCAAATTTTCCTACCGCCTTGGTGGAAAGCCAGGGGACCGCTGTTTCCCCCCCAGGGGGGGATTTAGCCACTATTGTGGCTGGCCTTGCTGCTCAGGTGCAGATGCTGGTGGCTGCTCAATCTACTAAAAGGCCCAGAGTTGCTCTTTCCTCTGATTCTGAGGGTGAAGGTGATGGGGTTGTTATGGCGGGGGCCTCCTTATCGGGGTCCCGCTCCTCCCTAGATCTAGTGGGGTCCGAGGTGGAGGCTGAAGTTGAGGGGGTTGATAATTCTCCCCCTGGCTCGCCTGAAGAGCTTGCAATCATGGATGAATTGATTGCTTCCATAAAGCAAACGCTGCGTTTGCAGGATGAAGTGTGTCCCCCCGCTGCCTTGGCGGCCTATGAGACGCAGAGGAAACGCAGGACGCCGCAGGTTTTTCCCTGCAATGATGATTTTCAGCGCGCTGTTAAGGAACAATGGCGCAATCTGCGCAAACCTTTTGCTGTACCAAGTAGATTCAAGCTGCGTTATCCTTTCTCGCCTTCCACTGATGAAAGGTGGTGTGTGCCTCCCCCAGTGGATCACGCAATTGCGGTTTTAAACAAAGCCACTGCGATTCCTGCAGAGGATTCCCCTGTGTTCCGTGATGCCACGGATAGGAGATTGGAGTCTCTTGCCCGTCATACTTATTCTGTTACGGGTTCTATGCTTAAGGCTCTGTTTGCTTCTCTCATGGCGGCCCAGGCGATCGCAAGTTGGACGCAGATGCTTAGGCGCGTCCTAGTGGCCGATTCGGCCTCGCCGGCGACCCTGGATATGGTGGATCAAATACACCAGGGTGTCATGTATCTGTGTGATGCGGACCTGGACCTGGTTCCGTTGGCTGCACGTGTGCACAGCGTGGCGGTGTTGTCTCGCCGCCTGGTTTGGTTGAAATGTTGGTCGGTGGACCTGTCCTCACGTAAGACCTTAGCCAATCTACCTTATGATGGGTCTCGCCTTTTTGGGGAGTCCTTGGATGTGTTGATTAAGGGGATCACCAGGGGTAAGAGCACTCTCTTGCCCCATTTCCCCAAGGCTAAGGGGGCTTCTGGGAAGAAGCATGCTAATTTTCGGCCCCCTCAGGGGTCCTTTCGTGCCTTTCGGCCGCACTACAAGGGCAAGCCGTTCAAGGGTCAAGGCTCTCAGAAGAAGCCCTGGTCTGGGAAGCAGAAGTCCGGTCAATCTGGATCTGCAGCCCATAACAGTGCGGCCTGAAGGGGCGCCCTCACCCAGTTTTGGGGTGGGGGGACGCTTGCTCGGTTTTCTTCAGCCCTGGTTGGCCCGTGTGCGGGACAGATGGGTTCAGGAGATCGTTCGGTCTGGTTACAAGATCGAGTTTCTCTCTCGGCCGGAGAGCAGATTTTTTCCCTCAAATCTTCAACTGTCTCCAGAGCGTTTACGGGACCTGCACCTGGCGGTGAGGGACCTGAGGGCTCAGGGAGTGGTAGTTCCGGTGCCTCATGGGGACAGATTTCGGGGGTTTTATTCCAATCTGTTCACCGTGCCCAGAAAGGAGGGCAAGGTTCGTCCAATATTGGACTTGAAGGCTCTGAACCGCTCTGTGCGGGTTCGCAAGTTCCGCATGGAATCCCTGCGGTCGGTGGTGGCTGCCCTGGTTCCGGGGGAATTCATGGCCTCCATCGATTTGAAGGATGCGTATCTTCACATCCCCATTTTCGAGGGTCACCAGAGGTACCTTCGATTTTGCCATTGCGGAGGATCACTACCAGTTCGTGGCGTTGCCTTTTGGTCTCGTCTCGGCTCCGCGGGTCTTCACCAAGGTGCTTGCACCGGTTCTGGCATTATTGAGGGCCCAGGGCATTTCTGTCCTGGGGTATCTGGACGACATTCTGGTTCGGTCTGCGACCAGCCAGGGTCTGGAGAAGGACCTGTCTGTCACGATGCAAACTCTGCAAGAGTTTGGTTGGACGATAAATTTTCCAAAGTCGACACTGACTCCGTCGGTTCGTCTTCCCTACCTGGGAATGATTCTGGACTCGGTGCAGGCGAAGGTTTTCCTGCCGGAAGACAAACTCAGGACTCTTCAGGGGGAAGTCAGGTCCCTCAGGGACGTTCCGCACTCGTCTCTGCGGACGTGCATGAGATGTCTGGGATTGATGGTCTCGGCCTTCGAGGCGATTCCCTTCGCCCAGTTTCACACGCGGGGTCTCCAAGCGGAGATCCTGTCCATGTGGGACGGGCGACCTCAATCTCTGGATCTTCAAATCTCGTTGAGTCATCGCACCAGAAGAGATCTTCTGTGGTGGCTCCAGTCCCCGATGGTGTCCGGGGGCAAGTCGTTTCGTCCTATCTCGTGGACGGTGATCACCACGGATGCCAGCCTGTCGGGCTGGGGTGGTGTTCTGGGCGTTCTGTCCGCCCAGGGAACTTGGTCGGAGGGGGAGTCTTCCCTTCCGATCAACATTCTGGAATTGCGTGCGATAAGTCTCTGTCTTCATCGCTGGACGGACCGGCTGCAGGGCTGCCCGGTTCGGGTGCAGACGGACAACGCCACGGCGGTGGCCTACATCAACCACCAAGGGGGCACCAGGAGTGCCCGAGCGGCTCGAGAAGTGGCCGACATTCTGTCTTGGGCCGAGACTCATGTCCCGGCGGTTCACATTCCGGGGGTGGAGAACTGGCAGGCGGACTATCTGAGTCGCCAGACCCTGGATCAGGGGGAATGGTCTCTCCACCCGGCTGTCTTCCAGATGTTGTGCGCGAAGTGGGGTCTTCCAGATGTGGACCTGTTCGCGTCTCGTCTCAACAACAAGGTGAGAAGGTTCGTGGCAAGGACGCGCGACCCTCGGGCAGACGCGTCGGACGCGTTAGTGGCCCCGTGGCATCAGTACAGGCTGATGTACGCGTTTCCACCGATTCAGTTGCTGTCCAGGTTCCTTCGCAGGTTACACTCGGAACGCAGCACGGTGATTCTTGTGGCACCGGACTGGCCTCGCCGGTCCTGGTACGCAGACCTCGTGAATCTGGCGGTCGACGCCCCGTGGCGTCTGCCTCTTCGAGACGATCTCCTGTCTCAAGGACCGATATACCATCCTGCTTTACAGTCTCTGGCTTTGACGGCCTGGCTGTTGAGACCGAGGTCCTGAAGGAGAAGGGTCTCTCTCCAGAGGTCGTTCATACTTTGATCAACGCGAGGAAGTCTTCCTCGGGGAAGGTTTATTACCGTACTTGGAAGGCCTATTTTGCCTGGTGTGAATCCAGGGGGTTTTCACCCCGCACGTACTCGGTTTCCCGAGTGCTGTCCTTCCTTCAAACGGGTGTCGATCAGCGTTTGGCGCTGGCTACGATAAAGGGTCAGGTGTCTGCGCTGGCCGTTCTGTTTCAACGTCCCGTGGCTTCCAACTCCTTGGTTGGCACTTTTGTTCAGGGTGTGCGGCATCTGGTTCCTCCTAGGAGGGATCCTTTGCCCCCTTGGGACTTGAATCTCGTTCTGTCTGTGTTGCAACGTGCTCCTTTTGAACAGATCAGGGAGATCTCGTTGTCTATGTTGTCCAAAAAGGTCGCCTTTTTGGTGGCGATCACTTCGGCTCGCAGAGTGTCGGAGCTGGCGGCTTTGTCCTGCAAGTCTCCGTATCTGGTTGTTCATTTGGATAAGGTGGTCTTGCGACCTAATCCTTCTTTTCTTCCGAAACGAGTTTCGGAATTTCATCTTAATGAGGATATTGTCTTGCCTTCGCTGTGCGCGAAGCCTAAACATCCCAAGGAGGTGAGATTACATTCTCTGGATGTTGTTCGGGCGATAAGGGTTTACCTTAAATCGACTGAGTCTTTTCGAAAGACGGACTCCTTGTTTGATCTTCCAGAGGGTCCTCGGAAGGGCATGGCGGCTTCGGCCTCTACCATCTCCAAATGGATCAGGCAGACCGTTGAACAGGCCTATGCCTTGCAGGGGAAGGTTCCCCCTGTGCCTGTGAAGGCGCACTCTACTAGATCTCTGAGTACGTCTTGGGCCTGTCGTCATGGGGCTTCTGTAGCCCAGGTGTGTAAGGCGGCGACTTGGTCGACCGTACACACGTTCACAAAATTCTACAAAGTAGATGTTCAGGCATCGGCGGATGCTTCCTTTGGCCGCAAGGTTCTTAGTGCGGCAATTCCCTAGGGTCCCTTATTGGGGACCTCTGGCTATTGGGATAAGTTTTTTTTTATCCCCTGGTTATTTGTCTTTTCCTGGGTTGTTGCTCCTGTTGAGCACTTGTTTTTCCTGTTGCCCAGCTGGTTTCCTTCCTTTGGTAAGGTTTCTTTCTTTAAAGCGGAGACTGCGTTGCCTTTTCGGCGCGGATGCGTTTCCCACCCCTCATGTTTGCACTGCTTTGGGACGTCCCCATATGTGACGAATATGAAGAGGCGGCGACTGTCGGAGGACGCAAGAGAAAACGGAATTTTTGTAAAATCTTACCTGTAAAATTCCTTTCTCTGAGTCCTCCGACAGTCGCCGCCCCCGCCCCTCTTTTGGGGTTTGGTTGTATACTCTACTGCTATTCCACTAAAACTGAGATATGGTTGCAGGAAGTAGGAGGGTATTGACTGAGGGGACCACCCCTTGAGGGTGGGATATGTTAAAAGCTTTAATGTTAACATATTCTGTTGCCTAGCTACTCCTTCGGAGCAAAGTCTAATACCCCATATGTGACGAATATGAAGAGGCGGCGACTGTCGGAGGACTCAGAGAAAGGAATTTTACAGGTAAGATTTTACAAAAATTCAGTTTTTTCACTTAACGTAAAATCCTTTTCTCTGAAGTTCATTGACGGTCGCGCAGTACCCGCCCCTCTATTAAGAGTTGGGTTGGTGTTACTTTTCTTACACTGCTTTAATACAAAACTAACATCCTATGCAGGAAGAGAGAGGGTATACCCTCTGGGACTGTCCATAGGCATAGCCAGAACTTTCTGCCTAGTGTCCTACTCCTGTAGGGGGCAGTATAACCCTACTGATATGGATCAGAGAACTGCGTCCGTCAATGAACTTTAGAGAAAAGGATTTTATGGTAAGTCAAAAATCCAGGTTTTTTTTTTGTTTGTCCTCTTTGAGGGTGTATGTATTCTAGGTGAGCTCCAGTTGTTCCTGGTTGAGCTCCATGTTAGCTGGTTGGCTAATGTTAGCCTTTGGGGAATTACTTTCTTCTTTGTAATATTATTTTCCTACCCCTCATGCATTTACTGCTTTGGGACGTCCCATTGGTCTAAAAAGATATGAAGCTACATCTGTCAATGAACGATAGAGAAAATTGGATATTTGTACTTACCGTAAAATCCTTTTCTCTAAAGTTCATTGACAGATGCAGCACCTACCCCTCTACTTGTGAGTGAAATGGGGTTTTGTCTTTTAAGCACTGCTTGCAACGAAACTAAGAACTGTAGCAGAGTGTGTGGGGTTATGCCTAGAGACAGCCCCATAGTTTTGGTAAAGCTTTTTCCTGCCTAGTGGCCTTATTCCTGATGGGAGGAGTTTAACCCAATTGTCTAAGACAGTGGTTCTGAACTCCGGTCCTCAGGACCCACTAACAGACCAGGTTTTAAGTATCAGCTTGGGGAGATGCAGACTAGAATACTGCAATCACTGAGTAATTTAATTTTTTTTACTAATCGATCCTTAAGCTCTCACCAGTCCGGCCAGCAAGCATGCGCAGGCCTCAGCCCAGCACTAGGTCAGCCGCAACATAGCCCCACTGGACGGGGGCTGGCCTGCAAGTTAAACGTCTCGCAAATGCGCATATGACCTGGTCTTGGCCTGAGTCCAGTTGGACCCCCCGGGCTTTGCCACGTGCTTTTATGGGGGAGTTGGCTGTAGTTGCTGCTGACCAGGCTGCTGGCTGAGCTGCTGAAGCTGACCGGCTGAAACATGAGGGTTGAATAGGGTTCCCTGCCATCCTGGGGGTTGGTGACTAGGGCAGGGATGTCCTCAGGGCTCCCTGCGGCAGTTGTTTGGCTGGGTGTTTTGCTAGATATTAACCCTTTTGAAGAGTCCCTGTTAAAGTGGATAGTCAGGTTCTCGGGTTCCATGCTGAATAAATCCACTCTAATCCTGTGGAGGAATCTCTGGCTTTTAAAAGACCCCTTTGACAGGAGAGCCAAGATGTTGGTCCTGCCACATGTTTTACTGTGGCCGGTTAGGTCCTTAGGCCGGTGTTCACCATAGCTTGGTGTCCCAAACTTTCGGCCGTAACATAGCCCCACTGGACAGGGGCTGGCCTGCAAGTTAAACGTCTCGCAAGAACGCATAAGACCTGGTCCCTGCCTGAGTCGCAGCGTGCCTCTTTGCCCCCAGCACCCCCATTCCAATGGTGTGGTGGTCTGCCCATAGCGGTGACCACCCAGCTCCATGCTGTAGTAAGTAGTGTTCCACTCCTCCCCTGTTGGTCTTCTGGGGTGGACATGGGCCCCTCCCTGGGACGATCGGACCCCTGGGTCCCCCCCCATCCCCGGGTGCGGTTGTGAGCTGGCTTTGCTACATGCCCTTATGGGGGGGGGGGGGGTTGGCTGTAGTTGCTGCTGACTGAGCTGCTGATGCTGACTGGGTGCATCGGGAGTTGAACAGGGTTCCCTACCATCCTGGGGGTTGGTGACTAGGGCAGGGATGTCCTCAGGGCTCCCTGCAGTTGTTGTTGGGCTGGGGGAGCTGATGTTTTACGATCCGCAGGTACGCATCTCACACAGGCGGATCCGGCCTAAAATTTGAAGATGGCTGAAGCTACTGCCTTCCGTGTGGCCATCCGCCTTCCCCCTCCACTGCCCTGGGTGGTCGGATCCGCTGGGGCTTGTGTCCTGGCGGCGGGGCGTACTCAAAATTTAGGCTGCGGCCTACTAGGCCATGTGGCTGAGTTGGGTGCCACCATTGAGGGGAGCGACCTCAGTGGGTCTAGCTGAAGCCCCCAGCTCTCCCCTTGGGCATCTGCAGGACTGAGGATCCGTGCTATTTGCGGCTTGGCCCCCACAAAAATTTGGCCAGCTTGGCACCTCCCTTGAACCGGGTGGCGCCATGGGGGTGCTTCATTTTTTCACAGTCTCGCGGCCATTATTGTGTGAGTGGGGGTACCCTGCCTGCGCGTCCACGTCACGGCGGGCGGCCCGCCTTCAAGGGGGGCTATGTTCTATTATGTCCTGTTATGTAGCGACCCTACTGGGTCTGCGTCCACGCACTTCGATTGCTCTGTTAGTGGGATTGATTCTACTTCTACTGCAGCCGTGCATGAAATGGCACTGGTGGATGCACTGATTAAGTTTGACACTTGGCTCCTCCAGTGCAGTCTCCATTGCTGCCATGGGACAGCAATTTGGTGCCGTCAGTTCTTCAGGAACCTCCCTTCGATAGTTTTCGGGAGGTTCCCCTGCCTTACGTTGTCCCAGAAGGTGGCCTTTTTGGTGGCTATTTCTTCTGCGTGCAGGGTGTCGGAGCTGGCGGGGTCTTGTAGTTCACCTTACGTGTTGGTTTACAGAGCTAAGGTGGTTCTTTGTCCATTGTTCCTTCCAAAGATCGTCTCTGATTTTCCATTTGAATGAAGACCTTGTGTTGCCTTCCCTATGTCCCAGGCCTAAACATCCTAAGGAAATTGCTCTGCAGTCCCTGGATGTGGTTCGGGCAATCAGGGTGTACCTGGCAGCTACGGAGTCTTTTTAGGAAGTTCCAACTCACTTTTTTGTACTCGGGGTTGAACCTCGAAAAGGGTTGGCCATTTCTGCTGCGACCATTTTCAGATAGATCAGAAAAACCGTGATTCAGGCCTATTCAATTAGGGGTCAGGTTCCTCCTTTCCCTGTTAAGGCACACTCTACTTAGTGCCTTCTGGGCCTACCTTCACAGGCATCAGTGATGCAGGTTTGTAAGGCGGCCACCTCATTGTCCATGCATACTTTCACCAAATTTTATAAGGTGGATGTGTTCACATCTGCGGATGCTTCCTTTGGTCGCAAGGTTTTGCAGGCCTCTGTTGGAGAGGATTAGTCCTCTTTGAGGGTGTATGTATCTTTTTGGTCAGTTGAGCTTCAGTTGGTTCTAGGGCTGCAACTAACGATTATTTTGTCTGTCGACTAATCTAATTTTTTTGATTGGCTAATTAATCCTTTAACTTTACAAAAAATGATACGTACAACCTCTAATATAATATTTCAACTTTTTTTTAAAAAAAATTTCCAAACAATACTTCAGTGTGGTTGAAGTTTTACAGTATACAAAAATGAAGTTGCAAAAATAAAATGTAAAAAGGGAAAAATTTCTGCGCTAAAGAGAAGTCCTCTCCTCACGCTGACCGCATGTGAAGAGAGCTGGTAAGTGACAATTCACACAGGGGACATCTACCTGATGATCAGTGCAGCCCCAACAGTGCAGCCTATCAGTGCCCATCAGTGAAGGAGAAAAATGAATTCCTTATTTACAAAAATTTTAAAACCTTTTTTTTTTTTTTTTTCAACCTTTTTGGTCTTTTTTTTTTTTTGTTCAGCAAAAAATTAAACACAGGCGGTGACTAAATACCACCAAAAGAAAGCTCTGTCGGTCTATAAAAAAAAATGATAAAAAATGTGTATAGGTACAGTGTTGAATGTGCAATTGTCGTTCAACGTGCGGCAGCGCTGAAAATTGGCCTGGGCAGAAAGGGGGTGAAAGTGCCAAGTGATTAAGTGGTGGATGCGTAAGGATTCATTTTTTTTTCGGGAAAATAGGGAATATCGTTTATTGTTAAACAATGAAAAAGTAACCAAACTAATCCCCCTGAAGCAGCTTTTCTCAGTTTTATTGGCCTTTTGAGGACCCTTGCCATCTATCTTGGCCAGTACAGAGAGGTGCTGCAGCCATCCTCCAGACTGTCCCTGCCTTATCCCTACAGACAGGTCCATCAGCCTGAACAGTATTGTATGAATTTTTCTCTAAGCTGCAACGAGCTGTTATTTCTGCTGGAAACGGCTCTCTGCCATCAGCAGCAGCATTGTATACTTTGTGGATCTTCTCACAGGAGGGGTTGCAGCAAACACTGACAGTGACATAGCTGAGTGATTACCTTATATCCCGATCTTTTCATGCCTCAGTGTCAGTCTTTTGCACTCCGAGGAGGAGAACGGCCGACATGAGCAGGGGGCCTTTCACGCATGTCAACGTATTTCTGTAGTCGACGTAATCGATTACGTTGACGCGTCGTTGCAGCACTAGTTGGTTCCTGTTTTGAGCTCCTGTTTTCCCTGGTTGGCTACGTTTAGCCTTTGGGAAGTAGGTTTTATTGCTGTGTTCTTCCCACCCCTCGTGTTGACACGGCTTTGGGACATCCCAAGGGTCAAGAAGATATGGAGCTGTGCCGTCAACAAAGCAAAGAACAAAAACGAAAACTGGATTTTTGTCTTACTGTAAAATCCTTTTATCTGATGTTCATTGACGGACACAGCACCCACCCCTCTATGGAGTTGGGTTATATGTTATTCTGACACTGCTTGTTCCAAAACTGAAGACCTATAGTTCTGAAAAAATAGTGTTGCGCAACCCTTAGATTACTAATTTTAATGAATGATATTAAATGATAAGTATAATCAGTATTTGTTTCAAAACATAATCTTAAACGATAAAAAAAAAACTTAAATATATATATAAAATTAATTGAACTATATAATATAGCTTCAAAATGAAGAGCAAACTGTGTGGAATCTATCATAAAGTGCACCATGCAATAGTGAAAAAAATGAAATTACTGTGAAAAAAAATTAATTAAGCTAACAAGCGAAACATCTTCAAAAGTGATAAAACAATCTCTTCATATATACATAAAGAGCGACGTGTAGAAGTGCAAAACTTCAAATGATATTAGTTCATCAATCAGGATAGATGATCCAAAATAAGGCCCTTTGACCAGTGTACAGAACTGGCAGTAACCACTGTGCTCTCTAGCCTCTCACCTTATCACTTGCATAGAATGTATAACAGGGACCCTCAAACTACTGCCCTCCAGCTGTTGTGGAACTACACATCCCATGAGGCATTGCAAAACTGACATTTACAGACATGACTAGTCATGATGGGAATTGTAGTTCTTGAACAACTGGAGGGCCATAGTTTGAAGACCCCTGATGTGTAATATCAATGTATCCTGGAACTGGCCATTAACTTTTCTTCCACCAGATGTCCTCAGTACTCTATAGTTCTAACAGCCTGTCAGCTCCATCTCCGGCTGCTGTCCTCAGAGGCTTTACAGGTCACTTGTTAGGATTTTATATGCAGATGGGGATAATGCTCATAGTATAGTATAGATCTGCACGATTCTGGATAAAATGAGAATCGCTATTTTTTTGCTTAAAATAAAGATCACGATTCTTCGCATAACTTCATCCTAGTGGACAAAAGGCTTGGCAGTGGCATGCAATGCCAAGCCGCTGCAAGCAAAGCCAACAGAATACTGGCATCTATAAAAAAAAGGGGATTCACTCCAGAAAGAAAGAGATTATTCTCCCACTCTACACGGCTCTGGTCCGGCCACATCTGGAGTGTGCCGTCCAGTTCTGGGCACCGGTCCTCAGAAAGGATGTGCTGGAACTGGAGAGAGTCCAGAGAAGGGCAACAAAAATAATTAGAAGAATGGAGGATCTAAGCTATGAGGAAAGACTACAAGCATTGAACTTATTCTCTCTAGAGAACAGACGCTTGAGAGGGGATATATCAATGTACAAATACCGTACTGGTGACCCTAGCACAAGGAACAAACTTTTTAGAGAAAGGGAATACAATAAGACACGTGGCCACTCACTAAAACTAGAGGAAAACCGGTTTAACCCTAAAATACGTAGGGGGTTCTTTACTGTCAGAGCAGTGGGGATGTGGAATTCTCTTACACAAGCAGTGGTTTCGGCAGGGAGCATCGATAGTTTGAAAAATTATTAGACGGGTACCTTAAAGACTACAACATATAGGGGTATACAATGTACCGTTAACATCAAACACACACACATCGAACTGGATGGACTGTCTTTTTTTCAACCTCACTAACTATGGAACTATGTAACCTACAGATATCTAAACAAATTAATTGTTCATAAAAAAGTGACTTTCCACTATGTGTCAATGTGATCCTGCTTCACTCTCAGTATCTTCAATGACACTTTCTGTGTGATATCACCACTCTTTGATTTGCTCTTCTACCACTAGCAGCTTACCTCCATGGCGTTGACCTAATTCACATTCGGTCAGTAATGCATCTGTCCCTTTAAGCGGAAATAAGAGGTTCACTATATTAGTGTCTTTGAACCTTTTTTCGGCCAAGGCACTCTTTAAAATTAGTCTTGAGGCACCCCGTTCTAAAATGCAAACTAATAGTTTTACATAATGTAGCAACATCCACACAGGTAGAACACCCAACATTAAAGTTGATTTTTTTTTTTTTTCTTCTAAAGCAAATACTCCTTTTCACACTGGTGCTGACTAGTATTCCAATGTTTCCTTCTCTCTCAGCTCAGTTTCCTGTCCACACTCATCTAATGTGACCCCCCCAGTACTAACGGAGGGGGGAAGTAAAGGGGCAAACAAGGATGCTGTACAGGCACCTGATGTCCTCATCAATCAATGACATAACTGGCTGGTTCTGGAACGTTGTAATAGTGTAACTAAAAAGCAGACTTGATCCCACCGCTGGCTTGTATACAAATTTTGGTGCTTTTTTTAGGCATTTTGCCAAGGCACCCTGGTTGAAAAAGGCTGCGCTATATCATGCAGCAGATGTCCTCTCAAAAAGCCATCAGATTCCAGAGACCAATGCCTAAATAGAATTAGAGAATCCTAGTGTTTTCTGTAAAATTACTACTTTATCAAAACATTGCAGATAAGAAATGCTCATATTAGAGGAAGGAAGCCATGCCCGTGGTATAACGTGTCTGGCACAGGAGCAGGTGACGTAACTGGGAGGAGTCCTATGTTGAAAAGTGTAGGAAAGTGCCAAGAGGAGCAGCCTGTGGTATGAATAACTTGCATGATACATAGAGTGCATGATACTTTGTATCCACAGTGATGTCTCCTGGGACAGCGTTTGTAATAAACTCAAGCTTGAGGCCTGAAGGAGCGCATGCTCCGTAAACGCGTTGCCTAGGAGATCCCCCTGCACCTGTAAGTGACGTCAGGACCAGCCTTTTGAGCGCCCAGCGGTTCCATGAAGTGACTGCATCCACTGGCTGCATCCCCCCAAGGCTCAGCCGCTGAGGCCATTCTGATATTGCCCTGCTGACAGGGACATCTTGCATCGCTGTTCCAATGCCCGCTTTATGGCTTGACATTGTGAATACATTTTCAGACATATTATTAAACTTCATGTGCTTCACTTAGTATGGCGCTTGTGTTTACTTCCCAGCTACCCACGTTTCTTGCGTGCACACTGAGCTGCCATCCTAAGAGCCGGTTCACATTAGAGCGATCCGACTTGCTGGGGCGACCTCACAAGTCGCGGTGCGCTGCTCGTACCGCAACCTCGGAGCGGCCGGCACGGACTTCATAACATTGAAGTCTATGCAGGTCGCTCCGGGTCGCCCCAAAGAAGCTCCGGACCCTTTTTCTAAGTCGGAGCGACTTGTGTCGCTCCTATTAGAACGGGTCCACAGCTTCTCTATGGCAGGCGACCTACGGCGACCTGTCAAGCGACCAGGTCGCCCCAGTGTGAACTGGCTCTAAAGGAGCCTGCAGATGGACTTGTGTTTTTAATTTATGGATTGTTTCATGATCTATTTTGTTTGTAAACAAAATGATCGGTACCAGTGGGGCCAAACCATATCCCTTTTGCGCCAATATTGTTGTCCTATTCTGTAATACTGAACTCAATACTCTGCTGCACCAGGTATAGTGCAGGATCGACTGTGAGTGTATTTATTTGCATTGTTTTAATAAAGTAGTAATTTTACAGAAAACACCAATTTATATTTTGGCATTGGTCTCTGGAGTTTGATGGCTTTATAAGATATCTACTGCATAATATAGCAGACATCTTACTTCACCTTAAAGGGCCAGGCACATTTCTGACTGATTTGTGAAGTAGGTCAATTCCACAAGGTGAGCTGCTAGTGGTGGTGGTGGAGGAGTGAGAGCCACAGAGAGTGGCGATATCACACGGGAAGGTGTCAATAAACATACTTGAGAGTGAAGCAGTATCACATTTGCACATGGAGAGTCACGTTTTTTATTTACAATTAATTTGGATATCTAGATGTGTGATATGTTTAATTTATGGTGCAGCGCAGAATTAATAATTTTATTTTTGTCTTATTAGTGCGGTATGGACACAGCACTAATCCAGCAGCAGCATAGAGATTCACATGGTCATTCACAGTTTTATTTTTTTAGTTGTGCACATAGCAATCTATAGATATACATGGCTGTTCACAGTGTGTTGTTCGTAACACATGTTCTACTTTTTTATATAGTTTTCTTTTATCATTACCGCTTGTCCAGGGGTATTTGTCACTTAATATTATTATTAGAGGCACACCAAATGGAAATTTTGGAACAGAAAATGCAAGATGCGCTTGACTGAAAAGAACAGGTAAAGATGGAGATATATGTGTAATATATATATATATATATATATATATATATATATATATATATATATATATATATATATATATAAAATCTCCATCTTTATCTGTTCTTTTCGGTCAAGTGCATCTTGCATTTTCTGTTCCAAAATTTCCATTTGGTGCTCCTCTAATAATAAGTGACAATATATATAGTGTGTTTTATGTGTATTTAAATAATTTATTTGAATCTAAATTAATATGAATTTATTGTTGGCCATTATTGGCACCTTTTAGCACAGGAAAAGCTCAAGAAAAAAGTATCCCTTTAAATTCTATGTATGTCTTCACACTGGTCTATTGTGCTTCCATTGTGGTGTTAAAAATCCTGCTTGCTGCATTTTTTGTCAGTTAAAAAAACACCCCAAAAATGCACCTCCCAGTTAAAAATGCAGCAAAAATGCATTATTAATACATGTGTTAGGGTTTTGGTGCTGTTTTTGAGTCATGTGACCTATGAAAAGCACCATAGCCATTATCGGCACCTTTTTCTCTTATCGGCAAAATCCATATAACACCATTTTCAGCCGCCAAAATTTTGGTGCATCTCTAATTTGTTACACTCTAGGGCAGTGATGGTGAACCTTGGCACCCCAAATGTTTTGGAACTACATTTCTCGATCGTTCATTGATGGACACAGTTCTCTCTGATTCATATCAGTAGGGTTATACTGCCCCCTACAGGAGTAGGACTCTAGGCAGGAAAATTCTGGCTATGCCTATGGGCAGTCCCGGAGGGTACACCCTCTCTCTTCCTGCATAGGATGTCAGTTTTAATCTCCCTAGTCAGGAGTAAGGACCTAGTTCCTTGCTGGGATCTCTGGTCCTGGCATATAAAGTGTTTTTTTTTTTTTTTTATGTAGAATTTTTTTTTTTAGCTAGCCCATTTTCTCTCCGGAACTTTTTTCCTGTGAGATCTTCAAGCAATTATGCCGGGCTGGACGACAGACTGGACCCCCATATCCAGTGGTCACCCCAGTCTGGCCAGCGAGCACGTGCAGGTCTTAGCTCCGCGCTGGGTCGGCCGCAACATAGTCCCACTGGACAGGGACTGGCCCCGCGAGTTAAACGCCTCGCCAGGGCCGCACACGACAGGGTCTAGGCTGATGTCGCAGCGTTCCTATTTGGCCAACAGCCCCCCTACTCTGGTGGCATGGGGTCCTGTCAAGAGATGGCGCCTGCCAGTGTTCCCGGTATGGCGAGTAAATTCCCCCCCCCCCCACTCCCTGGTGGATTTTTGGGTGAACGCGGGCCCTCTCCCTGGGATGGTCGGACCCTCGCACTCCTGGGTTTCCCTCTGTCCTATTGTGACCCCCCTCCTGTCCACCCCCCCCCCCCCCACGTGGGGGACTCTTTGGGCCTGCCTGGGGCCTAGCGTGCAGGCTGCATGGGGGGCCGGGGGAGTGTGCGCTGTCCGCGGTGCTCAATGATCGTGCGGGGGGGGGGCTTGCCGGGGTTCTTCTGAAGTGGATGGTGCGGATGGGCGTTTGGAGGGTCCCCGAAAGGGCCTCCGAATACCGCGATTTTCGGGCGGGCCGCCATTTTGTTGTAGCATCTGTCTGCTTCTATGGAGGCGGCCATCTTGGTACAACCGTTTTTGGCCATTTTGCTGGAGATTTGCAGTTAAGGCCGGTGGGAGTGCCTGAAGGACAGTGAGTCTTGAGAGTGGTCTCTCCCTCTCTGTGGGGGTCCGTTAGCGCGTGCCTGACCTCCGGGGGGCGCTGTAGCGCTGGGGGTCAGTTTAAAAAAAAGTTGCTGGTGGGTTCCTCAGGTTCAGTATGGACCCTGCGGGCCATTTTTTCCCCACCTGACCCCCTCACGGAGGCCGCAGGGCCTTCCTGATCTCCACTGTCTGTCTATGCCTTTTCGGGAGTTCGGGATTCATTTGGGCCCGGGGGGTGGTGGTAGGTGCGCTAAAACGTTTCTCCACCGACCCCTGCCTCTTCTGATGTCTCGGAGTCTGAGTCTGGTTCAGGCGCCACAGGAGTGGGCCTGACATGGGGCCTCCCTGCTGGGTCTGTTACCTCACACCCGGTCTCCTCGGATGATGAGGATGACATTTCCACCTCCCCTGCCGTGACAGGCGCTGGTGGACGCAACAGCTGTTTTCGATGCGTGGCACCCTGCAATTTGGGGGTCACAGCGGTGGCTGCGCCTAGGGCGCAGGTGGCATCTGGCACTCACATGCCACCCGGAGCTGCTTATTTTGTTGGCTGCTCATGTAGGAGTAGAACCGTCTGAGACGTTCCCCTGGGGTGTCTAAGTGGCCATTAGCCGTTGCCCTTTTGGGGGAGTCTCTGGTACAGAGGACTGTTTCCGCCTTTGGTGGACGTACGGTCTCTAGCTGAATGGGACTACCGTTGTTCCGGTAAAGGAATCCCCGTCCTTTAAGGACTTGGGGGATAGGATGGCGCGGGCTGTGGCCTGCGCTCTGCTCCCTGGCGTAGCTGCACTGGGAACAGTGTTCATGTTTGCCCTTGCCACGCATACTCTGCCTGATGGGCGGAGTCCCAACACCGCAATTTGGTGTGGGGCATGTCCCTTTTGCTCTGGGGGAGCTGTTGGACCAGCTGGCACAGGGGCTGCATTTTGTTTGCGATGCCGCGCTAGTCGAGGCTCCCTTTTGTATAACACCTGTCGTTTTTGGCTGTGGTTGACCGGAGTCTACTTGACCGGAGTGTTGGTCTGCGGATCAAACTTCTAAGAAGGTCTTAATGGATCTCCCTTTTCAGGGGGATCGCCTGTTTGGCGCTGCCCTGGCTGACACAGGCTGTCAGGGGTGAGGGCCTTCGTCGCAGTCGGGGTTCCTCCCTTTTGGCTCGCAAACAGTTTCTTTGTCCCTCGGGGACAGTCGATGTGGCAAAGTCCTTCCAGACTTCCGTGTGGGTTCCAGACGACCCTGGTCTGGCTTACATGGGTTTGGTTTTTTCCAGACCTGCTGCCAAGGCCTACGTGGCCTGAAGGTGCTTCCTCTCCCATCTAGGGGGTCGAGGACCTGCGGCTGGCCCGGATCCCAGGCTGACTGGGTTCAGGAGGTCATGCGATCCAGTTGCAAGATCGAGTTTTGATCCGGTTATTTCCGGTAAGGTTTTTTCCCTTCCAATGTGCATCTCTCTCTGGATCGCTTATAGGCGCTCTGTGGGGCAGTTCTGGCTTTGGTTCAACAAGCTGGACCTACTTGTCTTTTGTTGGTTCTGTGCGGATCACAAATTCAAGTTGGTATTGGTTTGCACGGTGGTGGCTTCTCTACATGAGGGGGCCTCCATAGACATCAAGCTGCCTACCTTCACGTCCCGTTATGTTCTGGACAGCTACGGGTTCTCCGTTTTTTGCAGTGGGGAAGAATCTCTTGGTTTGTGGCTTTACCCTTTGGTCTCGCTTATGCTGCTAGGGTCTTCACAACAGTGTTGGCTCAGGTCCTGGCGCTGTTGCGGCAGTGGGGCATATCGGCTCCGGTTTCCTGGCCGCTCTGCTTCTCCGTTTGGAGTCCCCTACGGTGCTGACAATGAAGTTGGTTGTCACCGTGAGAACTCTGGAGGAGTTCAGGTGGGTTCTGAACCTTCAGGAATCATCCCTGGTCCTTTCCATGAGACTGGATTTTCTGAGTCTGACTTTGGACTTGTCCTCGGTCACGGTGTTTCTTCCTCCGGGGTCAAAACTCTTGGAACTTTAGACTGCGGTTGACTGTTGCTGTTCCACACATAGTCTTCTCTTTGGACCTGCATGCGAGTTTTGGGACTGATGTTGTTTTTCAAGACGGTCCCTTTCGCTCAATCCCTCTGGGATCCCCCAGGAGGCACTCCTTCTCAAAGGCGACTGGAATCCAAACTCTCTGGACTTGCGGATCCGGCTGGGCCGGGTGCCCGGGGAGTCTTGCTCTGGAATCCTTCCTCCGCGTCTACTGGACAGTTGTCACCACGGATGCAAGCTTGTCTGGGTGGGGAGGAGTCCTCGGCAGGTTTTCTGCTTCGGGAGTATGGTCCCTGGAGGATCCAGGTTACCGTTTATTGTCTCGGGGGGCTGAGAGCGTTCCAGCTTTGTCTAGTTCACTGCATCGGGCACCTGCAGCTGCCCGGTGCACTTTCAATTGACTACGCCGCGACTGTGGCTTGTCATTTACCATGGGGGCACCATAAGTGTCCTTACTGCCTTGGAAGTGATGTTTCCTTGTTGGGCAGAGCGCCTTGTTCCGGCTCTATCCGCTGTTCCCTTTCCAGGGGGGGAAACAACACAATTGGTAGGCGGTTTGCCTCAGTCGACTGGCCCTGGATGCAGGGCAATGGTTCCTTCATCCGTAGTCGTTCCAGCAGTTGTGCCTTCGTTTGGGGGCACTCCGGACGTGGCCTGTTGGCATCAAATCTACAGGGTAGTGCAGAGGTCGTGGCACGCTCCCGGGACCCTCTGTCGCGTGCAATGGTGGCCTCATGGGTTCTGTCATGGGCAAGAACATTAGCTAGGTTCAACATGTTCAATGCTGTGATGTTTGGCGTGGTCACCTGTGCAAGGCTGTCGCCGGCATGGTCGTGCGAGAGTGCTCGCGGATGGGCCGAGGTCAGTGTCAGCTGCTGTCTGCCTTTACTCCTCTCCTGTTGTTGCCAAGAATCCTTCGCAGGATTGAGGCGGCAGGATTTCGGTCATTCTCGTGGCTCCGGACCTGCCTCGCCGAGCTTGGTACGCCGACCTGGTCAGGCTTGCTGCTAACGCTCCTTTGGTTTTCTTCTCTCTGGGGCCGATCTCCCGTCCGGCTTTATGTTCGACGGCTTGCGGGCTTGGCTGTTGTAAGCCAGGTGTCAAAGGACTGGGGGTTGTCTGCTTCGGTGATTCCCACCCTGTGTAAAGTGTGGGAAGCATCTTCTTCTTTGATTTTTTTTTCATCATATGAGAAAGTGGCGTATTGGATGGTGTGAGTCGTCTTGAGCTCCCACTCTCTCTTGCTCAGTGGCCGGATCTTGGCTTCCTTCAATGGGGGGATTGATCAAAAGTTGGCCTTGAGTACTGTCAAGGGTCAGGTTTCGGCTTTGATATCTTTTATTCCACAGGCCGTTTGCCTGCCCGTTCCCTGGTGCGTACATTTTTCCAGGGGTTGCGACACTTGGTTCTTCCGGTGTGACCTCCGTCGCCAACTGGGGACCTTGGTTTGTGCAGTCGGTTCTTCCAGATCCTCCTTTGCGAGTATCGTGGGTATCCCCTGCTTACCTTATTGTAGAAGGTGGCCTTTGTTGCTGTCACTCTGCACATGGGGTGTCAGCACTGGCGACATTGTCCTGTCATTCTCCCTATCTGTTGGTTCATGGGGCCAGGTGGTACTTCGTCCGGATCCCTCCTTCCCTCCAAAGGTGGTTTCTAGTGTTCACTTGCACGGGGCCATTGTGTTGCCATCTTGTGTCCTGAGCCCCTTCATCCTACAGAATGTGCGCTGCATACTCTGGATGGGAGTTTGGCACTCGAGGGGTATTTGGCGACTTCTGAGTCTTCCCGTAGTCAGGTTCGCTCTCTATGCTCACAGATGGCCCAAGGACAGGGCTGCCTGTGTCTGCTGCGACTATTTCCAGGTGAATCGGACAGTCGGTGGTGCAGGCTTCTTTATTTATGGGTCAGGTCCTACCTTTCCCTGTTTCGGTGCTTTCTACTTGGGTGCCTAGTGCTTCCTGGCCTTTTTGCCATACAGGCATCTGTGCTTCAGGTTGTAAGACGACTACCTGGTCGTTTGTTCACACCTTTGATACGTTTTATGAGGTGGATGTGCTGGCATCTGCAGATGCCTCTTTTCGGCCGCAAGGTTTTTTGCTGGCTGCTGTTTTGGAGGGCTTTTGGCCTTCCTTGAGGGTGTTTACTGTTTGTTTTCAGGTGGGCCTCATCATTTTTTCATGACTCCTATGTTGCCTGGTTGGCTGTTTTTGGCCTTGGGGACTTGTTTTTTTTTCTGCTGTTCCCACCCCTTATTTTATGGCACTGCTTTGAGACGTCCCTACTGATATGAATCGGAGAGAACTGCGTCCGTCAATGAACGATAGAGAAAACTGGGTTTTTGAATTACCGTAAAATCCTTTTCTCAAGTTCATTGACGGACGCAGTACCCGCCCCTCTATTTTGAGTTGGGTTGGTGTTACTTTCTGACACTGCTTTGATACAAAACTAACTTCCTATGCAGGAAGAGAGAGGGTTTACCCTCCGGTCCTGCCCATAGGCGTAGCCAGAACTTTTTCCTGCCTAGTGTCCTACTCCTGTAGGGGGGCAGTATAACCCTACTGATATGAATCAGAGAGAACTGCGTCCGTCAATGAACTTAAGAGAAAAGGATTTTACGGTAAGTCAAAAATCCAGTTTCTCTTGCGTCCTCTGACAGTCGCCGCCCACTCATTCAATCAGCACGTCTGGGTATTGGCCTGCTCCACAGGAGTAAGCTAGGCAGAAGACTTTGTTAGAATGATCACAAAACCTTTGTATAGACACACCTACAGGGGGCTGTCCCTCTGGTCAATACCCCCAGGTAGCTTCATTCCCAATTTAGTTTTCTGCTGCCTACCTTAGGAGTAGAATGGCTTTCCCTGGCTGTGGCTTCGGTCTCCACTTTTTTCTTATGTTTCTCTCGGAAAAAGTAATTTTTCTTTTAAAAGATAGCTTTTTATTTTCTTCTTCGCTTAGTTAGTCGGACTTTAGAAGACCACAGCGTTTGCAGAGCTGGGACTCGCACTGGTAATTCTAGAGCTTTACGGACTCCCAGCCTGCCATCGAGTGTTAGCAGGTAATTGGTACGCACAGGCCTCGCAAACGATAATGTCCCTGACTTCAGGGATAAGCCTGCGAAGTTGCTATCTTCGCTGGGATGTCTCATCTGCGGTACGCCCGCCTGTTGCATCCCTTTCGGCTGACGGCACCCCCACTCAAGGTGGGAGGTTTCCTATTGCAGAGCGGTGCCCACGTTCGCTGGACCGGTGAGTACCCTGCTACCCCTCTGTCTTTGACCATGTTTGTCGGGGTGTGTATGTGGGCCCTCTGTTTTGGGGATGACAGTTCGGTATGGGTTCTGTGATGTCCCCCTCATGGCTGTAGGTACGGTTCCTGTGTGTCCCTGCGGGGGCGCTGTCGCGGTTTCAGCGCAGTTAAGGGGAGTACGGGGGTCTCCTCCGTCCCTGGGGTTCTTGTGGTACTCTGTGGGGGACAGTGCATGGAGTTTTGGGGCCGCAATTGGCACTAAACCGCGCGGCCGCCATTTGGGGTGTGGGCAGGCTGTTCGGTCTCCATAGTGTGGGCAGTAGCCATTTTCTGTCATCCTTTTGGCGCCGATCCGGCAGCATCTTTAATGTGGGCGTGATGTCCTTTGTGGGCAGCGGCCATTTTCCCAGGGCTTTCTCTCCATTGACTTCTGTTGGCAACCATTTCTTGTGGCTCAGGGCTGGCTTTGCCTCTTGGGGCGTGAGGTCATTTCCTCCTTCTTCCCTTCAGATCCAGCAGCGCAGGCAAGTATAACACACTGTGGGGGGCTTTTTACTGTTTTCTCTGGCCTGGATTCCTGCTAGCACTCATTTTTACTGATTCCTGTAGCAAAGGACAAGGGCTCCATTTGCGGTGCAAGTTTGTGGTGGGACCGTGGGAATCGCCAATTTAAAGGGCCAGCGTCATTATAATTGATATTGCTATTATGGAGTCCCAGGATAGCAAATTCCCCCCAGATCTGGTGGAGGGTTCAGGTACTCCTGAATCCTCTACCATAGTCTCGCTAACTGCTGCACTTGCGACTTTAGCGTCAAAAGGGGATTTTCTGATGTCTGACCGGGCTTCTAAGAAAAGGCCTATGCCCTCTCAGTCTTCTGATCCAGAGCCAGATTTGGTTGCCACAGACAACGTCCCCCCTGAGGGGTCTCAGTACTCTGTCGGATGTGGAGGAGGAGGATTCGTCCTCAAGGGCAGCGTGGGACCGCTCTGCGGTGGACGTGCTTATCAGCTCTGTTAAGGAAACTTTGAATTTGGATGATGAGCCCCACCTTTCGGGTAAGTGGTCTACCTTTGGTACCCGCAAGGCCCAAAAGTCAGGTCAGGTTTTTCCTTGTCCCGAGGAGTTTCGCGAAACCGTGAATGAACAATGGCGCCGTATCAAACATAATTTTGTGGTGTCCAAGTGATTTCAGTACCGTTATCCCTTTGCGGATCCGGTGGATTCTCGCTGGACTGCGGCTCCTAAGGTGGACCACACTGTGTCCAGGTTAAATAAAGCCACTTTAATGCCCGTGCAGGACTCTCCGGTGTTTAAAGACCCGGCGGATAGGCAGGTGGAGACACTTACCCGCCACATCTATCTGGTGGCGGGGTCCTTGCTGAAGCCTGTGTTCGCTTCGGTCATGGTCTCTCAGGCTTTGGTTGAGTCGGCAAAGACGCTTAAGCGCACTCTCATTGCTGAATGCGCCTCTTCTGCTACGCTGGAGATGGTGGATCAAATGGGCCAGGCCGTGTTGTACGTGTGACGCGGCTTTGGATGAGGCCCCATTAGTCGTCTGTCGGCGGTTGCTATCCGCCGTATCACTTGGTTGAAGAATTGGTCGGCCGACCAGTCTTCAAAGAAGACGGTGACTGACATCCCTTTTGTGGGGGGGGGGGGGGGGGAGTCTTTTTGGGGACTCTCTGGATGAGCTGATCAAAGGGCTCACTGCGGGTAAGAGTACTCTTTTTACCCCCCAGTAACTAGGGAAAAATTGTCCCGCGCCAAGTGGGGTCCCTCCTTTAAGCCTAATCAGGGGTCCTTTCGTGCCTTCAAGGCACAGGATAAAGGCAAGTCCTTCAAGGCCTCTGGTAGCCAGAAGACGCCTTGGGCAGGTAAGTCCAAGGGCGGCAACGCTGGCACAGCGGCCCATTCTACTTCGTTCTGAAGGGACGCCCCTCATCCGTCTCTGGGGACTTCTGCGTTGTTTTCCAGAACCCTGGCTGTCCAAAGTTTGGGACAGGTGGGTTCAAGAACTCATTCGTTCAGGGTACAAGATCGAGTTTCGGTCTCGCCCCGCAGACAGGTTCTTTCCATCAAATCTTCATTTAACTCCCGATCGTTTTCAGGATCTCTGCCAGGCGGTTCAGGACCTAATCGCCCAAGGAGTGGTCGTCCCAGTTCCACAGCGGGAAAGGTTTTGGGATTTTTACTCCAATCTGTTCAGTGCCCAGAAAGGAGGGCAAGGTGCGTCCGATTTTGGACTTGAAGATCCTGAACCGCTTTGTGCGGGTTCAGAAGTTCGGATGGAGTCCCTCCGGTCAGTGGTGGCATCCCTGAGTCCAGGGGACTTCCTGGCCTCCATCAATCTCAAGGATGCGTATCTACACATCCATATCTACGAGGATCACCAGAGGTACCTCCGCTTCGCAATCGCAGAGGAGCATTATCCGTTTGTGGCGTTGCCTTTCGGCCTCGCTTGGGCTCCAAGGGTATTCACCAAGGTGTTGGCTCCTGTTCTAGCCCTGTTAAGGGTGCAGGGAATTGCAATCCTCGGTTATCTGGGCGATCTCCTGTTAAGGTCGAGTTCAAGTGCCACCCTGCTGCGCGATCTGGCGATCACGGTCCAGACGCTCCAGGATTTCGGGTGGACCATTAATTTTCAGAAGTAGACTTTGTCGCCTTCAGTTCGTCTCCCCTACCTGGGGATGATTCTGGACTCCACCCAGGCGAAGGTCTTTCTTCCGGAGGACAAGCCCTGGATCCTGCAGTACAAGGTCAGGTCCCTCAAGGACAACTAGCTCTACTCGCTCTGGACCTGCATGCAGTCCCTGGGCCTGATGGTATTGGCTTTCGAGGCAATCCCGTTTGCACAGTTTCACACAAGATCTCTTCAAGCGAAGATTCTGGTACGGTGGGACAGACGTCCTCAGTCCCTGGAAAGGCCGATTTCCTTGAGCCCCCGAGTGAGATCGGATCTCTTGTGGTTGCTCCAGTCTCTGGCTCTGACGGGAGGCAAGTCCTTCCGGCCGTTGCTATGGACTGTGGTTACCACAGATGCCAGCTTGTCGGGCTGGGGTGAAGTTCTGGGCAAGTATTGTGCCCAGGGCACTTGGTCGGGGGAGGAATCCTCCCTGCCGATCAATGTCTTGGAACTGCGGGCAATCCGGCTCTGTTTGCTCCGTTGGTCGGCTCGGCTTCAGAGCTGCCCTGTGCGTGTTCAGACGGAAAACGCTACAGCGGTGGCCTACGTCAATCCCCAAGGGGGCACCAGGAATGCCCAGATGGCCAAGGAAGTGGCCGAGATTCTGTCCTGGGCCGAGAGCCAGGTCCCGGCTATTTCGGCGGTTCACATTCCAGGTGTGGAGAACTGGCAGGCGGACTATCTGAGTCGCCAGACCCTCGACCAGGGGGAATGGTCCCTACACCCGGAAGTGTTTCAGATGCTGTGCGCGCGGTGGGGATCCCCGGATGTGGATCTGTTCGCGTCTTCGGCTCAACAACAAGGTGGAAAGATTTGTGGCTCGCCTGCTCGACCCTCTGGCAGATGCATTGGTGGTGCCCTGGCACCGTTATCGCCTGATTTACGTATTTCCTCCGATTCAGTTGTTGTCCAGGTTCCTCCACAGGTTGGTCTCGGAAACCGAGGTTAGTGATTCTGGTGGCTCCAGACTGGCCGCGTCGGTCTTGGTACGCGGACATCATGCAAATGGTGGTCGAGACCCCCTGGCGGTTTTCGGTTTGAGACGATCTTCTGTCTCAAGGGCCGATCTTCCATCCTGCTTTAGTCTCTTGCTTTGACGGCGTGGCTGTTGAAAGCCAGGACTTGAGAGACAGAGGTCTCTCGTCGGTGGTTATTCCTACCTTGCTCAAGGCCAAGAAGGCCTCCTCTGGTAAGATTTTTTTATCGTACCTGGAAGGCTTATTTCGCCTGGTGTGAGTTGCAGAGGTTCCATCCCGCTCCCTTTTTTGGTGGCGAGGGTGTTGGCTTTCCTGCAAACTGGTGTGGATCAGCGTCTTGCGCTGACCACGATTAAAGGCCAGTTGCCGGCACTGGCCATTCTGTTTCATCGTCCCCTGGCGTCAAATTCTTTGATTCGCACCTTTGTTCAGGGGGTTCGCCACTTGGCTCCCCCAAGGAGGGCCCCTTGGGACCTAAATTTGGTTCTGTCTGTTTTGCAACGTCCTCCCTTTGAGAACATCCGAGAGATTCCTCTGCCTGTGCTGTCACGGAAAGTTGCCTTTCTGGTGGCGATCACATCTGCTCGCAGGCTTTCGGAGTTGGCGGCCCTGTCCTGCCGCTCCCCCTACCTGGTTGTTCATAGGGATAAAGTGGTCTTGCAACCTCATCAGTCCTTCCTCCTGAAGGTGGTTTCGGACTTCCACCTCAACGAGGACGTTGTCTGCCTTCGCTGTGTGCAAAGCCTAAGCATCCTAAGGAGTTTGCTTTGCATTCTTTGGATGTGGTCCGGGTGATCAGGGTCTACCTGTCTACTGAATCCTTCCGGAAGTCAGATTGTCTTTTTGTCCTTCCCGAGGGACCTCAGAAGGGTACAGCTGCATCTGCGGCAACCATTTCAAAATGGATCAGACAGAAGATTGTGCATGCCTATTCGATTAGGGGGTCAGGTTCCACCTTTCCCTGTCACAGCGCACTCTACCAGAGTGATTAGTGCGTCTTGGGCCTTCCGCCATCAGGCGTCGGTGACTCAGGTGTGCAAAGCGGCGACCTGGTCGTTCGTGCATACCTTTACAAGGTTTTACGAACTTGATGTATTGGCATCTGCGAATGCCTCTTTTGGCCGCAAACTTTTGAGTGCGGCAGTGCTTTAGGGGGAGACGGGGTAGTTTTTTGCTTGTCTCCTCTTGTTGGGGTTTCTTTCTTGTTTTGTTTTCCTGGGTTCGCTCCTGTTGAGCTTTTGTTGCCCAGTTTTCTCTGGATCAGAGAAGATTCTTTTCTCTGACCTGGGTGCTGCGTTGCCTTTTTGACAGTTACGTACCCCTCACATCTACACTGCTTTAGGACGTCCCAGACGTGCAGATTAAATGAGTGGGTGGCGACTGTCAGAGGACGTAAGAGAAAATAGAATTTTTGTAAGAACTTACCGTAAAATTATTTTCTGAGTCCTCTGACAGTCGCTGCCCCCCGCCCCTCTTTTGGGGTTTATGGATCTTTATACTGCTTGCTACCAAACTGAATTGGGAATGAAGCTAGCTGGGGGTATTGACCAGATGGACAGCCCCCTGTAGGTGTGTCTATACAAAGGTTTTGTGATTATTCTAACAAAATCTGCCTAGCTTACTCCATTGGAGAAGGCCAATACCCAGACGTGCAGATTGAATGAGTGGGCGGCGACCGTCAGAGGACTCAGAGAAAATAATTTTACGGTAAGTTCTTACAAAAATTATATTTTTTCCCATGATGCTCATGCACTCTGCAGTGTATTTGAGCATCATGGGAAATGTAGTTTGAAAACATCTGGGGTGCCAAGGTTCACCATCACTGGTCTAGGGGGGCTGCTTTACATTTTGTCAATTGGAATATTTTCTAAAGGTTTTTTTTTTTTTTTTCTTTTGACATTGTTTAACAAGTTTATTTTTTTTCCTACAGCTCTAGAAACAGACAGCGCATCAAAGGAGTTAAAATCTGCTGAATTAACCTCCGATGATGAAGTAAAGAGGGACTCATCAAAAAAGAAATCTAAGAAGCACAAAAAACATAAAAGCAAGAAGAAAAAAAAGAAAAAGAAAAAAGAAAAACATGAGAAAAGATCTAAATCTGTTTCGAGTGTTGAGGACCAAGGGAATGTCAGTTCAGAAACCAAATCCGTATGGAAACCAGCATTTTCATCTCCTCCAAAGGAGCAGGGAATATTGGATGCCTTATCATCCAAGGCAGAGACTTCAAATATAGTTGTACTTTCCTCCGTGAACACACAAAGTATTAGTTCTGCAATAGAAGATAAACCAACGGGATTACTTTTAGATGTAGATTTTGGTTTCTTTGGCCCAAAATGCCCAAATGAATTGGGTAAAACTGTTTCTTCCAATTCTGTGACATGTGATGTTGGAATTAAAGAACAAGGTGAAGCATCAGTTGTCATTCAGGAAAGCAGTGAATCCACTACACGTTTTGAAAAGGCATCTGAAACTGCTAAAACACAGCAGAGTGGACTATCTTTGCCCATATATTCACAAACAAAAAGCCCAGGATTAAACAGTCCTGTAGATGTTAACAGTGAAAAAGATTCCCTTCACCCAAGTAACAGATGTAGATCTTTATCAAGATCCCAGTCAAAATCAAATTGTGAAAAGCTTCAAAAATCTAAGGAAAAATCACGGTCGAATTCAAGGCATCGATCAAGATCTAGCTCTTTAGTAAAGGTTCAGAAGAGTATTGAAACCAGCAACAAATCGCCTAAATCTTTGCAGAGATCATATTCTATCTCCCGTGATCAAAGAAAACGATCCAGATCCAGTTCTGTGGGTCAAAGAAGATCAACCTCTAGGTCCTCAGCAAGGAGGCAACGGTCAAGATCTTCTAGTCGATATTCTAAATCCCCGATAAGAATTTGGTGGTCAAAATCTATAAGAAATCGAAGGAGATCGGTGTCTGTGGTTAAACACTGGTCAAGAACGAAGTCCCCTGCAAGGCAGCACAAGTCAAGATCTAGATCAGCTGAAAAGAGACCTTGCTCTAGAACAAGGTCTAGGTCCCCAAGTAGGCAAAGAAAATCCAGATCAATTAGTAGAAAAAATAGACAGAGGTCTAAATCGGCAAATAATCGAAAAACAAGATCAAAATCCGCGAAGAGGAGGCAATCAAAATCTGGCTCTGTGTCCAGGATTCGACGATCAAGGTCTGTTTCAGGTTCCCGGAGAAGAAATTCAAGATCTGGTTCAATTACCCGAAGACAAAGGTCTTGGTCTGGTTTAGCTGCCAGGAGGCAAAAGTCAAGATCTGCTTCAGCTACCAGGAGACAAAGGTCAAGGTCTACTTCTGCAGTTAAGAGACACAAATCCAGGTCAGTCTCACTTACTAGGAGGCGCAGGTCCAGATCAACTTCACCTGGAAAAAGGAGGTCTAGGTCAGTCTCACCTGTTAGAAGACGAAGATCGAGGTCGGCCTCGCTGGGCAGGAGACGTAGATCGAGGTC
Organism: Pelophylax lessonae; assembly: GCF_965119305.1. Lineage (NCBI taxonomy): Eukaryota > Metazoa > Chordata > Amphibia > Anura > Ranidae > Pelophylax > Pelophylax lessonae. Next base: position 101,224,004 of record NC_138769.1, read on the forward strand.
GGCCTCGCTGGGCAGGAGACGTAGATCGAGGTCGGCCTCGCTGGGCAGGAGACGGAGATCGAGGTCGGCCTCGCTGGGCAGGAGACGGAGATCGAGGTCGGCCTCGCTGGGCAGGAGACGGAGATCGAGGTCGGCCTCGCCGGGCAGGAGACGGAGATCGAGGTCGGCCTCGCCGGGCAGGAGACGGAGATCGAGGTCGGCCTCGCCGGGCAGGAGACGGAGATCGAGGTCGGCCTCGCCGGGCAGGAGACGGAGATCGAGGTCGGCCTCGCCGGGCAGGAGACGGAGATCGAGGTCGGCCTCGCCGGGCAGGAGACGGAGATCGAGGTCGGCCTCGCCGGGCAGGAGACGGAGATCGAGGTCGGCCTCGCCAGCCAGGAGACGGAGATCGAGGTCGGCCTCGCCGGCTAGAAGACGGAGATCGAGGTCGGCCTCACCCTCCAGGAGACGAAGATCAAGGTCGGCCTCACCCGCCAAAGGACGAAGGTCCAGATCGATTTCACCTGCCAGGAAGCAGAGGTCCAGGTCGGCTTCACCTGTGAGAACACGAAAGTCCAGGTCCACCTCACAAAACAGGAGGCAGAGTTCTAGTTCTGTGTCCAGGAGAAGGAAATCTTTGGAAAGACTTCAAAGGTTGAGTTCCAGTTCTGTTCTAAAAAGACAAAGGTCACGGTCTAGTTCAAATGCTAGAAGACAAAGTACAAGATCCACCTCTGCTGCTAGGAAGGGATCTAGGTCTACTTCACCTTCAACAACTAGAATACCATCTCAATCCAAAACAGTTGACAAAGTCAAAGACAAATCAGTTGAACGAAAGCAGAAATCACGTTCTAGATCAACCAGTAAAATAAGAATTTCCGGGCCCACACCTTTACATGAAAGCCAGCTTTCTATTTCTTCAACTATTAAGCAAACTAAACCTGCTTCCTCATCGGAAACCATTAGTAATGAAAGTAAACTTCCCCAGATGACTTCAGAATCACTTTTTAAAGCTGAAACTATATATCTGGACAAAACTGATACACCAGTAGAACGAATAGAATCAAGTGAAAATGCTCGAGAGACTGACTCCTGCAGTGGTTTATCGGTAACTAATCAAAAATTGTTTGATTCTTCATTCGAAGCATCTGCCTCAAACATGCCATGCAGTCCGTTTGAGTCCAATTCTCAGCAAAACCACCATAGTGATATATCTGATAAAGAGATGCTCACATCTACAACTATTTCATTAGAACCCTACAAGCCCTTTGACCAGACTTTTTTGGACTGCACAGAGACTAATGATGAGAAACTGCAAAGTTCATCAGGAGGGGCTGGAGTTTTTAATGACAGTCTATTTCAATCTTCACAGAGGGTTAGCGCAAGGCTTGCTGAGAAACCTTGTAATAAAATTCACAAACCTGACCTAGTGTCTGTTGTGGAACATGAGTTGGACAACACTGGTTCGGAAATAGAGAAAACATGTACAACCAAACATAAAGACTCTCCTGATGTGTATAAATCAACTATTTGTGACCAGTACAGTATGGAGAATGAACTGCCATTTAGTAATCAAGCTTTACCTTCAAATTATAGCAGCCTTGAAGCAGAAGGCAGCAGTTCTTACCTGGATAGGGCCAATAATCACTTTGAATCCAGCAACCATCAAATGAGTAGTGATGATGATTTTAAGAGACAAAGTGTAACTTCACCTTCAAAATCTGATGTATCTTGTGTAGAACCCTCCACAGAATCTTCTAGGACACTGACCATGCAAGACACCTCTTCACGCAGTGATGAGCATGACATTGAGTTGAATCTTATTCATAACCCTTTGCACCATGCCTCTCCCACTAGCAATGTCACGTCTGATGCAGGAGTAAAACCAAATGCAATTATTGCTACCAACAATACAAGTTTGGAAACCTCATTAAATAATCAATCTGAAATTCATAGAAGAACTTTAAAAGAGGAAGTTGCTGAAAGTTATTCCCAAGGAGATATGAATTCTAATAGTCTTTTAAAGCCTGAAAATGCTTCAACCTCTAACTTTGGTTTGCCAAGTAGAGAGAAGGTTGTGCTGCAGAACTCTGCTGCAGCATCTCATACTACCCCGTTTGCTGAACAGAGTCATTCCATTATGTCAGAACAGACATTCAGTGAGCAAACAAACAAGGACATTACATGTGGCAACACTGCAAAAAAAATTTCTTCAGAGAATTTTGCTTCGCAAGGACTAATCGATCAAAAAATGACTAGTATATATGATAAAGATGACTTACTGATTACTACAGACACAGAGCTCCCAAGTGACACTGAAAATCATTTCATAAACCATCCAGAGGTAGAATTAACACAAGCAGAAACACACATATCACAGTCAGACTTGGGAGATGAACCTCCGCTTTCCCCACAGAAAACTCTGACACCTGACATGCTTCCCTATTCTGAAGATCAAAATAACAGAATGTTTCACGAATCTGGACAATCTGGTCCACTTGGCCCTACATCTTTTACTGATGGTACATCATCTTCCAGACAAGTACTTGAACCTGTTGAACAGGGTGGATTTGACCAGTCCCTTTATAGTGCTTCTGAAATCGTTGGATGCATGTCTGCTCCTTCAAATCTGTATGTTGTGTCTTCCACTGCAGGTCTTCGAAAAGAGTTTAATGATAAATCCCAAAATTGCAATGAGATTTCCGAAAGCGTCAAAATAGAGAAATCTTTTCCTATCAGTCGTGAAATACATGTTGATGATCGCAGTAAGGAAGACTCTTTGTCAGCTAGTGATGAAGGTGGAGCAAGTACTATTTCTGTAGGTCTTAAAGATTTAGAGTGTGCTGTTTCTGATAAAAAGCAAAACTTGAGATGTGAGGCAGAACCGGAATCTGTGTCTTCTGTGCCAGATAAAAAGTGTCCTGAGACATCCAACATTTTTGTTCCCAGAGAAATGCCTTCTCTGGAGCAGCAGATACATATCCAGTTAACTGATACATTATCGAAGACAACTGTGGAACAATCAGATGGAGATAATACTTTACCAAATTTAGAGTATTCCTTTTTGTTGGACAACAATGAGAATTTGGATAATATTACTAACTCTACTAACACAAATGAAGACCGTAAAGATCATGTGCCGGATATGTTTCTTTCCAGAGTTTCTGAAGACGGTAAAACAGTTGCTGAAAAAACATTTGAATTAGACATGGAGGATGATAACCACGGTCAAAAAAACTCAGCTAGCCCTTACACTGCTTTGAATGTTGCTAGTTTGCCTGTCAAACAAAACTCTGGCCCTGAAATGAGTGTTAAACCAGTTACTGAAGAAGAGCGCAGCACCAAACCTGTTTCTAAGCTTGATAAGAAAGATAATCTGGAAGTAGATGTTGAAACTAAAAGAAAAAATCATGGCCAAGCTGAATATGGATCTTACAAAGAGTCTGAGTATGTTTGTTCCAACACCACTGAAGTCCAGAAGATATCTACATCTGTTCATGAAATGCAGAAGCCTTCAGCAATGCCAGTACAGTTTAAGTTTAGCAAAACTTTCAAGACACTTGCAAGTTCACAGCTATGCAACACATCTGATGAGTCTTCTGATAAAGAAACTTCTAAAGTCAGTTCATTGTCTCTTTCTGCAAAGGCAAGTGCTTCGTGTGTTGATTCTTCAAGGACCAATGCTAAATCACCTCCGAATGTTTTACATCGGAAGCAACTGGACACGCCTTTATTACCAGAAGCTTTACAAACAGATAATTTGTCTGTGGGATCAGATGGCAAAGATGTCTTGCAGCAAGATGTCCATACAGATGACTCACAATCTAGTTCTGCTATCAAACATGCTTTCCCCCACATTTCTAATGCTTTATCTAAATTGGGAGTTAAACAGCGGCAGTACCGCTCAAGATCTGTGGCCCAGGATAGCCGCTCTCCATCTGTGGACAGGCAAAGGGGTTCTCGATCAAGATCTAAATCTACAACCAGAAAAAGACATTCGCGTTCGAAGTCTGTTTCTCGGAAAAAGCGATCTCAATCATCATCTAGAAAAAAAAGTTCTCATTCAAAATCCGCTAAAAATAAACGATCTCGCTCAAAATCACATGGAAGGAAGAGGCGTTCACAATCTAAATCAAAGAGTAAAAAAAAACATTCACCATCCAAGTCATCTGGAAAGAGAAAGCGGTCACATTCAAAATCCTCAGAAAGAGTCAGATCTGTAGGGAAACCAGAGAGTTCACGTTCCAAATCAAAAACTCGAAGAAAGGGAGTGCACACACAATCTCCAAATGGTAGCCGAAGATCGCGGTCTAAATCCACAGTTAAGAAAAGCTCACGCACCAAAAATTTTGATGTCAAGAAAACATCACGATCGAAGTCTGGGTCATCAAGGAGCCGCTCACGGTCAATATCTATATCAAGGAGACATCTTTCACATTCGAAAGCTTCTTTGCACAGGAAACCTTCTCGATCAAGTTCAAAATCTACATCTCCTAATAAACGGTCCCTTTCAAGAAACAAGGGACGTTCTCTCTCTCGATCTCCTGCCCGAAGGCACCGTAGTCGGTCAAGGTCACATACACGCAGACATCGGTCAAGGTCTCGAGGAAGATGGCGTCGTTCCCTGTCATCCTCTAGAAAGCATTCTAGATCATCTTCTAGAACGTCTGGTACTTTGTCATCAAAGAAACGACGTTCAGTGTCCAAGTCACCAATGCGTGGCCATCGGTCAAGATCCCAAGCCAAACTAAAAGATAAATCTCCTGTAACTAAGCGCAAGTCCATATCTCCTGTACCACAAAAGAAATCTACCCAATCAAAAGCCGCAGCTTTTAAACATAGCATTGGACTAAAGTCTCTTATTCAGAAACAGTTATCCCAAGCCAAGTCTCAAGGATCTGGTGGAAAGTTGTCCAAGGAACAGATACCATTATCAACAATTGCAGCAAGAGCACAGTTACCTGCAGCCACTTTTTCTACTAGAGCACAGGTTTCTGCACCCAGTTTGAATACGAGTCAAATTGCTGTGCCCAACTTGGCAGAAGTGCCTCTACCTAGTGAGAATGGAAATGGGCAAATTCCTGTGTCCAGTGCGCCCCCTGAACAGCAAATGTCTGTAACTAGTTTAGCACCTGAGGCACCACTGCCTGTGCCTGACCTAACTTCTGCAACTCCATGGCATGTTCCTGATATGGCTAGTGGGGCACAGTGGCCTGTACCTGATATTGCTGCAGGAACTCAGTGGTCTATGTCAGATTTGACAGCTGGTGCACAATGGCCCATGGCTGACCTAGCAGCTGGCTCACATTGGCCAATGCATGATTTAAGTGTGGGAACACAATGGTCTGTTCCTGACCTTGCTGCTGGAACACCATGGGCGGTGCCAGATGTTGCCACTGGTGCACAATGGACTGTGCCTGATTTAACTGCAAGTACGCAGTGGACTGTACCTGATCTCACTGCTGGATCTCAATGGGCTATGACTAATTTTGCACCCGGAGCACAATGGTCTGTTCCAGACTTAGCAGCTGCTGCACAATGGACTGTACCTGACCTGACTTCAGGAACACACATGCAAAGTGCAGACTTGGCCACGGAAGCCCAGGTTCCGGGCTCTGACCTAGCCACGGAAGCCCAGGTTCCAGGCTCTGACCTAGCCACGGAAGCCCAGGTTCCCGGATCTGACTTGGCAGCTGAAGCTCAGGTTCCAAGGTCAGACCTGGTCAGTGAAGCTCAAGTACCTGTACCAGATCATATACCTGATAAGTCAGATAATCTGGTTTCTGAAGGACATAATTTGATGCCTGATGTTACTGCTGAAGCGTTGGTGCCCGTGGCTAGTGGGACACTTGTACCTGATGTGGCTGCTGGAATCCCATTACCGGATGTGACCGCTGCAACACAGACTCCAGTACCCGATGTGGCTGCTACCGCAAACATGCCAGTTCCAGATGTGGCCACTACTGCTCATAGCCTAATGCCTGGCTACGCTTCTTACATTGCTGTCCATGAATCTGTGTTTGAAGACTCAACCAAACCATCTGTTTACTTAGATATATCTTTGACAGCTGGAGAACTTGAAGAGAGTGCCTCTGCACCCGAATCACTTGTGTATACTAAAAAACTGCAGTCTGAAGCTCTTGATAGGACTGAACATCAAACAGCCCTTGAGTCCTTGCCTAGTATAGACCACTGTCCGTCTAGTGAACTGCCCTCGACACATGCGACTGTTCCTGAAATGTCAGACAGCCTTTCGCAGGAAGAAATATCTGTGAGCTCTGAATCTCAGCTTGAAAGTGAACACTGTAGTATATCCAATACCCAACTGTTTGGCCCTTGTTTAAGATCTGAAAACACTTTTATTGAATCTACTCTGGATCAAGGTAGCTCTGGCATGCCTACTCAATTTGAATCTTGTACCAACTCAGACTGTCAATTATTACCAGCATCTGATACTGATGGCACTTCAGGAATTAATCTGCATGCTGGCCCTAGCCTAATACATGTGTCCTGTCCTAGTCCAGTGCAATCCTACATAAGTCCTAATCATGCTACTTTGGTTGACCCATATCCTAGTCCAGATAATAATGTATTAATAGAACCATATTCCAGTCCAGAGCATCCCATTTTGGTCACTCAGTATTTGGATTCTGACTGCCAGATACTGACTGAACCAGATGCTGTATCTGATTGCTCTGTACTCGCTGCTTCCTGTGCCAGTTCTGATCATTCTCCAATAGTTAAAACTGGTTCTAGCCATGACCACTCCTGTGAGGAGTTGAATGAGCCCCATGTCAACCTATATCGCCTCCAGCAACCACAACCCTGCACTACCCTGCCTTGTCCAGAGCCAGCAGAGAGCTGTGCTAAACCTAATTATCTTGAGCAAGGTACCACATATGTTAGTTCCAGCTGCCACATTTCAGTAAATAGTGCTGAACCAGAAATCCCTCATTTGGTTGAACCCTATGGCAGTCCAGAACACCCTCAGCTTGTGGAACCTTATGCCAGTCCAGAGCAACCTCAGCTGGTAGAACCCTATGCCAGCCCAGAGTGCCCACAGCTAGTAGAACCTTATGCCAGTCCAGAGCACCCACTGCTTGTTGAACCATATTGCAGTCCAGACAGCCAAGAACTGGTTAAATCCGTTGCCAGTCAGGAACTTTCTCAGGGAGCTGAGACATTTTCCAGGCCAGAAAGTCCACAAATTGTTCAGTCATGCATAAACTCAGAGTGTCCTCAGCTGATTCAACCATTTGACAGCCCATGCCACCCACAGCTGGACCAGCTACTTGCTAATCCAGAGCAGAGGCAGCTGGTTCAACCAAATTCCAGCCCAAAGTCCTCCACAAGCCCAAAAAGTCCACAAGCGAATAAGTCATGTGCTAACTGGGAGGGCCCTCTGCTTGTTCAGCCTTATGCTGACTCAGAGCACAAGCTGGAGCAACCATTTGCCAACCCAGAGCCCATTCTCGTAGAACCATTTACAAACACAGAACATCTACAAGTTAATACTTTTACTGTCCCTGAGTCCTCAGAGGTGGTTCAGTCATGTGGCAGCCAAGATTGTTCCAAACTGGTTCAACCATATGACAGCCCAGAGCACCCACAGCTGGTTCAGCCATATGACACTCCAGAGCAGCCGCTGCTGGTTCAGCCGTATGGTAGCCCAGAGCAGCCGCTGCTGGTTCAGCCGTATGGTAGCCCAGAGCAGCCGCTGCTGGTTCAGCCGTATGGCAGCCCAGAGCAGCCGCAGCTGGTTCAGCCGTATGGCAGCCCAGAGCAGCCGCAGCTGGTTCAGCCGTATGGCAGCCCAGAGCAGCCGCAGCTGGTTCAGCCGTATGGCAGCCCAGAGCAGCCGCAGCTGGTTCAGCCGTATGGCAGCCCAGAGCAGCCGCAGCTGGTTCAGCCGTATGGCAGCCCAGAGCAGCCGCAGCTGGTTCAGCCGTATGGCAGCCCAGAGCAGCCGCAGCTGGTTCAGCCGTATGGCAGCCCAGAGCAGCCGCAGCTGGTTCAGCCGTATGGCAGCCCAGAGCAGCCGCAGCTGGTTCAGCCGTATGGCAGCCCAGAGCAGCCGCAGCTGGTTCAGCCGTATGGCAGCCCAGAGCAGCCGCAGCTGGTTCAGCCGTATGGCAGCCCAGAGCAGCCGCAGCTGGTTCAGCCGTATGGCAGCCCAGAGCAGCCGCAGCTGGTTCAGCCGTATGGCAGCCCAGAGCAGCCGCAGCTGGTTCAGCCGTATGGCAGCCCAAAGCAGCCGCAGCTGGTTCAGCCGCATGGCAGCCCAGAGCAGCCGCAGCTGGTTCAGCCGCATGGCAGCCCAGAGCAGCCGCAGCTGGTTCAGCCGCATGGTAGCCCAGGGGAGCCGCAGCTGGTTCAGCCGCATGGTAGCCCAGGGGAGCCGCAGCTGGTTCAGCCGCATGGTAGCCCAGGGGAGCCGCAGCTGGTTCAGCCGCATGGTAGCCCAGGGGAGCCGCAGCTGGTTCAGCCGCATGGTAGCTCAGAGCAGCCGCAGCTGGTTCATCCGCATGGTAGCCCAGGGCAGCCGCAGCTTGTTCAGCCGCATGGTAGCCCAGAGCAGCTGCAGCTTGTTAAGGTGCATGGTAGCCCAGAGGAGCCTCAGCTGGTTCAGCCGCATGGTAGCCCAGAGGAGCCTCAGCTGGTTCAGCCGCATGGTAGCCCAGAGGAGCCTCAGCTGATTCAGCCGCATGGTAGCCCAGAGGAGCCTCAGCTGGTTCAGCCGCATGGTAGCCCAGAGGAGCCTCAGCTGGTTCAGCCGCATGGTAGCCCAGGGGAACCGCAGCTGGTTCAGCCGCATGGTAGCCTAGAGGAGCCGCAGCTGGTTCAGCCGCATGGTAGCCTAGAGGAGCCGAAGCTGGTTCAGCCGCATGGTAGCCTAGAGGAGCCGCAGCTGGTTCAGCCGCATGGTAGCCCAGAGGAGCCGCAGCTGGTTCAGCCCTATGACAGCCCAATAGATCCTCAGGTGGTGCAGTCGTATGGCAGCCCAGAGCACCAGCAGCAGGATCAGGTGTGTGACAGCCCACAACATTCACAGCTTGTATTGCCATTTGACAGCATAGAATGCGCATATCTGGTTCACCCTTATGCCATCACAGAGTGCTCAGAACTGGATCAGCCACACACTAGCCCCAAACCTTCACAAGTAGATCAACCACATGACAGATCAGAGCATCTGCAGTTAGATGAACCATATACCAGCCCTAAACACTTGCAGGCAGAACAACCACATGCCAGCCCAAAGAACAAACAGCTAGCTCAATCATATACCATCCCTGAACACTCCCAGCTGGTGCAACCATTTGACAGTGAAGTTCACCCCCAGCTGATTGAGCCAAATGACAGCAGTAAGCACCTGAAGCTGGTTCAGGCATGTACCAGCCCAGAGCATCCACAGCTGGTTGAATCTTATGCCAGCCCAGAACACCCACAGTTAATTGAGCCATACTCCAGTATAGCCCACCCACAGCTGGTTGAAACACACTCCAGTCATAACCACAGCCAATGTGAGGAAACAAATTCAAGTCCCGATTTGTCTCCAGACCATGGGTCATCCTGCCATGATATTGATGAAAACCGTAAACCAATGCAGTCACCTCTGTCTGATTCAAAATTTGACAACAGTTTGCCTGGAAAATTTGATGCCAATACAACTGGACCCTTGCTAGATGTACCCTGCTCAAGTCTTCACCAAAAGCATGAAAACAGTCCCAAGCTCAGTAAGCCAGTTTTGGAAGATTGCATTGAGACTTCATATACAATCTCCTCAGAACTCTATAATGCTGCAGATAAATCTCTCCTTGGGGATTCTTCTGAAAGTTCTGTGCATTTGGTATCAAAGGAGGACTCTATAGACTCTGATCGTTATTTAACTCGTGCCTGTCATAGCTTTGACACAACCCAACTGGATAGATCAGCTTCCAGTATTCATCATCTAGAGCTTGACCATTCTAGTCCTTTTCATCAGTCACCACTTGAGAAGTCTTTATCTGGTAAAAGGCAGCTACATCTGGAGGTTCAACAGCCCGAGAAAAAGCTTGACCTGGCGAAAGATTGTGTGGACGTTGACCAGCCCCATTTTTTAGAACACCACAATTCAGAGGACTATTCTTCTTCAATATCTTGCCCGAATAAAGAATGTTTTAGCACCAACCAAGTTCTTTCTCTTGATGTTATGAATGTTTCTGGCTTGCCTTTGGATGAGCAAAATGGCTCTAGTACTGACCAGTCTATAAATGACATGCATCAAGATGTTCAACAAGTCAATCCTATTACAACGAACCCAGAGAAGCCCAGTATGCCCCTTCTGGACAGAGCTACTTCTGATGTTTTCTTGGCCGAAGGAACCATATCAAGTATTGATGCACATTTTGAAGACAGGGCTGTCCCAAGTGTAGAGCAGAAAGAACAGTCACACAAATTTGAAGGGGATAAAAACTCGGATACCACTGAGCAGCTCCTGACTGACAAAAGCACAGAACTCTTTGAATGTGATCCTCCATATAGGTTAACAGATCAGACTGACGCACTTTCAGGCAAGGCTTATTCTAGCCCTGATAATTTACTGCAGAATGAACCATTAGAAATGTGCAGTTATGCACATGCAGAAATTAAATCCCATAGACCTAATCTGTCTCTTAAAGAGCACCTTCTTGTGAGTGCTAGTGAGAGAACCTCCTGGGATGCTTCTGAGAAAACAGGTTTGCATAAAGACTATTCCAAGAATGAACAGATTCTAAGCAATCCTGAAATCTCTGAGCTTGATGAAACAGTTGAAGGTAGCACATCATCCATGAGAAGCAAGCCTTTATCCCCAGTGCATATTTGCAGCAAGCCGTTTGTTGCTATATTGTCTGCAGAAACCGAAGAACCTTCTACCAGTTTGTCTTTAAAAATTCAAGATAAAGAAGACCACTTTCTGTCTGTCCATGTTTCTACATCTGCTGAAATTAACACGCATGTAGCAGAAGATTCTGGGGATAATGTTCAGCTTGATCATGAATGTAAAATTACACCACCAGACCTTTTGCCATTTGACTCTGAGCAACCTACACATCTATATACACATAATTCTGAATCGCCATCTGAGCCAGTTTTATTTATCTCTCAACCACCTCCTGAACTTTTGCCTTATGATTCTGAGCAGCCTGCAAACCCTTTCCAGAATATTTCTGACTATTCTTCTGAACAGGATTCTTCCGTCTTTCACACTCCTCCTGAGCTATTGCCTTATGATTCTGACCAGACTATTATGCATGTTTCTAAGCCAGAAACTTGTGAAGGAAAACTCTCTTTAAGCAACGCAACTGACCCACCAGATAATTCCTCTGCTACATCTGAAAATCCATTTGTTAATCCGCTTTCTGTACCCAGTGTTGGTGAAGAAACAATTAAAGTACAGCTTTGTTACGCTGAAGAAAAGGATACCTCTATAATTTCAACAAAAGAATTGGATTGTGTTGAGTATGAAACGTCTAAATCTTCCATATTGACCCATGCTTCAAATTTAAACAATCCAGAAATCGTTGAACAGCCAGCCACTACCATTTTTGATGCTGAATTCGAACAGGAGCTACCATCCTTCCGATCTTCATGTGATGGAACAAAATGTGTGGTTGAACAGCTAACTTTGCCTGAAATAACTACCCCGCATGATTTAAGCCAAGGAGAACATTCTGTTGAGCATTCACAGTTAATAACAGAAGAATCTGAGCATTCACTGTTAACAGAGGATTCTAGCAAATCGGCACCTCCTGTTGCAACTGCAGAGCTAGAGCAGGTATCTTTAATATTAAATGCATGTGAGATACTAGTGGTGCAGTCCTGTTCTGATAACAATGATATGGTGAACTTTTCTGAACAGGAAAAATTATCTGTGACACAATCACCTGTTGTTAAAGAGGTCTCTAACAAGCGGTCCCGTTCCAGGTCTTTGTTAAAAACGGAACTTTCAAATTCTCTGTCCACAACCACAAAACGAGATTCACCTTCAAAACGTGTAAGTAGATCTGCACGCTCACGTTCTGGATCAAAGGACAGAAGAAATTCCAGAGCAAAGTCTACCACGAGAAAAAAACGGTCACGCTCCAAGTCGATGACACGTGTCAAGAAATCTCGTTCAAAGTCTGTGGTAAAAACTAGAAAATCAAGGTCAAAATCTGCTACTCGAAGAAAAAAATCAAGTTCAGTTTCTGATACAAGATTTAGGAGATCTCGTTCTAGGTCTAGATCTAAGAAGCGACGTTCTCGATCAACATCTGTAGCCCACAAGAGATCTTCTCGCTCTCCATCTGCAGCTCATAGAAGGAGGTCTCGATCGTCTCGAAGAAAACGTTCCCACTCTACATCGGTAGACCCTAAAAGGTCACACTCTCATTCCGTAGCTCGTAGGAAGCGCTCTCGCTCACTTTCTTTAGCCCGTAGGAGATACTCTCGTTCCCGCTCTCCAGTTAGGAGGAGGTCTCACTCTTCATCTGTTCACCGCAGAAAACGCTCACGATCATCTTCAGTAGCTCGCAGGAGACGCTCCCGCTCTTCCTCATTCACTCGCAGGAGACGTTCCCGATCCTCATCTGTATCTCGGCGAAGGCATTCACCCTCGCAATCTGTAACACGTCGAAGAAGATCTCCATCTTTAGGTCGACGGAGACGTTCCCGCTCCCCTTCATTGGCACACAGAAGACGTTCCCGCTCTGCTTCTCACAGAAGGCGTTCTCGCTCACCCTCTGCTTCTCGCAGAAGACACTCTCCATCTGCCCCCCGCAGGAGGCGCTCCCCTTCCCCATCTCCCCCTAGGAGAAAGCGTTCTTCCTCTGCTGCTCGCAAAAGGCGCTCCCACTCTACCTCAGTAACACGCAAAAGACATTCTCGATCATCATCTGCTTCCAGAAAGAGGAGATCCAGATCCTCTTCTGCTCACAAAAGGCATTCCCAAACGCCATCTATTGCCTGCAAAAGAAGGTCAGAGTCTAAATCACCAACCCCAAAATCACCGAAAATTAAACAGCGAGCTCAATCAAAGTCTGATCGATCACGGAGTCGCTCTCAAAGTAACCTAATCCGTAAAAGGAAAACTCGCTCGAGATCTTCCTCAAGAGACCAAAGTAAGTCAAATGAAAAGAGACGGAAAAGGTCTAGCTCTAAAGAACATTATAGCATCAAACAGAGAAGGAAAAGTCGAACCCCTCCTAGAAGGAAAAAATCAAGATCTCCTGCAAGGAGAATAAGTCCATGCAGATCTCCTGTTAGAAGACGCCGTTCAAGATCACCAGTAAGGAGAAAAAGCTTTAGCAGGTCGCCTGTTCGTAGAAAGCGATCAAGATCCAGAGACCAATCAATGGACTGTGTCAGATCACCAAAACGTCTCACAGATCTTGGTAAGAACTTTTTTTTTTTTTTTTTTAATTTTATTAGATTTCTACCTATAGAAAAACATGTTGTGAACTGTTAAGTTAGGCATGACCTAGATTATACAATTTTCTTTCCTTCAACCTGTGGATGGAGAATATAGCTTGACTCCCGTCCCCCCACCCCCCCATCAACACTGACAGTGGTGATGAGGGAAATCCCTCCCGTTGGGCTATTGTATCGACAGCGGGAGTTTTCCTCGCTGTCGGAATACAATTACTGCTATTGCCGCCATTAGTGATCGCATAAAAGAAACCCGACAGGCTGGTCGACGTCAGCACAAACAGCCTGCCCATAGATGGATCTAAATTCGTCAGGAACTAGCCGAATATTAAATCATCTATGGTTGGCCCTATTCTTTCATTTTTCTGCTCTATTGTTTGATATTTGACCAGCTATGCAATAAATGACCTGTATAGGTAAGAGGTGCAGACGTGTTTTCTGCCCAATCCACATATCAAATTGGGGGAGAGAATTTTTTTTGTCCTAAAGTTTTTCACATCTTTCCCCCCCCCCCCCCCTGTTTAAAAAGATTACATTTTTAAATCCTTGTTCCACCAGGGTGAAAGGCATAAGCCGCAAATGGAAATACTGTACACCCAGCCAAATGCAAACTATTTACATTATTGGTTTTCAGTTGCAACAGGTTAGAAGTTTATCAATAACTGAACTGTTTGGCCTCAACGAAAGGTGTAAAAATTTAAAGAATTTAAAAATCATTGTACATTGAAATATACCCCATTAAACTTTTATTCACTTTGCAGATAAAAAAAATTCTGTGAAGTTCAGCTTTAAAATTGAAACACATAAGGAGAGAGGGGTGTATTGGGCTTGTATGAGATGATATATTCAAGCTGTATTGACCACTTGAAGACCAAGCCTATTCTGACACTTTTTTTTTTTTTTTAAAGTAAAAATCAGCTGCCAAACACACACACAAGCGCGTGAGCACGAAGGAATGGGAATGCGTTAACATTTTTTACACTGTTCCTTTAAAAAAAAAAAATGTTTTCTATCGTTCATTGACAGGCACAGCTCCATATCTTCTTAGACCATTGTGTTATGCTCCTCCAATCAGGAGTAGGCACTGGGCAGGAAAAAGCTTTACCACTCCTTTGGGGGCTGTCCCTGCAGGCATAACCCCCCAAACTCTGCTACAGCAGCCCGTTTGTTTCTGCCTAGTTTAGAAATAGGCCCTAGCTCCCTGGGAATTTTTGTTTTATGATTTTATTTTCATTAGTTTGTTCCTGGAGAACTACAAGCAACAGCCAACTGGGGTTTCGGACTGGATAATCTAGATCCTTAAGGTCTCCCAGCCTGGCCAGCGAACGTGAGCAGGTTAAAGTCCAGAACTAGGCCTCGCCACGACAGTGCCCCGATGGATGGGGACGAGCCTGCAAGTGGACCGTATTGTTGGTACACGATCAACCTGGAATGCCCTGAGTCTCAGCATTCCCCCTGGCTGGCAGTACCCCCATCCCGGTTGGGAGGTGATATGTTTGGAGTCGCGCCCATCTGGTACCATGGTATGGTGAGTAGTATGGTTTCCCCCAAAGCCTCTGGCAGTCGTGGGCACCCTCCCTGGAATGGTCAGACCCTCGGGGCTTCCTTGGATCCCCTGGCTTCTCAGACTGGGCCCAAATCCCACAGCCATTTACCCCTACCCCTAGCAGGTTCCTACCTTGGGGGGGGGGCAGAAATACTGTGGCCGCTGCGGCGCCTTTTGGTGGGGGTGGCATGCCCTAGTGGGGTCCCTTCCTAGGGGCCTTCCAATGCCTGTTTGGGGGTCCTGGAGACCGCATGGTGCACCGCGGGGGCTGCCATTTTGCTGTAGATCCATGCTTTCTGTATTCCCATTGTAATACATGGGCAGCCATTTTTTTGTAGTTCCCCAAAGGAATGCATGGGGCGGCGGGGATCGCGATTTGCGACTTTTAAAGGGACCCTGCATTATTTTTCTGATCAGTGTAAATATGGAGTCCCAGGATATAATTTAACCCACAGACCCCTTAGGTGCTGCTGCGGACCCTTCTGGGTCACTGTCCTGGCCTGATCTTACAGGAGTTTTACAACGCTTGGTGTCGGAGGTAGATTTTGAAATTACAAATCAGAAAAGTGGGTAGTATCTCCTGATCAGGTTACTGAAAAATTTGCTTTCAGTAAGGCATGGATGACCGACACACCATACTGGTTGTGCCCTCCCCTTCAAACTCCAGAACATAAATCAAGGCTAGACAAAAAATGGGAAAGAACCCCAACAAAAGTTCTATATACGGAGGAAGGGGAGCCGGCTCAATGCGGTATATCCAAACAACTTTATTATAACAAAAAATTGAAAAGCACACATTAAAGCTACAACAGACTACGTATATAGCAAGTGTCCTCAAACTATGGCCCTCCAGTTGTTCAGGAACTACAATTCCCATCATGCCTAGTAATGTATGTGAATGTCAAGAGTTTTGCAATGCCTCATGGGATGTGTAGATCCGCAACAGCTGGAGGGCGGTAGTTTGAGGATCCCTGGTATATAGGGTAAAAATGACAATGTTGCCTTTTAACCACTTAACGACCAGCCACGTAGATTTACGTCGGCTGACTTTGAGTGGTTATACCGGGATGATGCCTCTAGCTATAGGCATCATCCCGGTACCGTTGTTTGAAGCCGACGGTCGGCTTTCCGTCGGTAACGATCGATGCGGCTCGGGAGCCGCTCGATCGTTACCCGGGGGGGTGGGAGGGGACGTCCCCCTCCCGCCGCCTTCCGCGGCTTTGCTCGGGGCTCCCGTCCCCCCGGGAGCCCCGAGCACCCAGCCGGCGCGTCCGCCGGCTGGATGGAGTCCCGATGAATGCCAGAAACGGCATCGATCGGGTCTCCGATGACGTAACCCGGAGGCGGCGTCCATGACGTCACATCCGGGTTACTGTGCTGCAAAAGGCGGCAGATTTAAAAAACGGCTGTATGCAAAAATGCCGTTTTCGGCGTTTTGCATACAGGGAAGTGTAGTGGAGGGGTCTAGGGTCTTTTAGACCCTCGATCCCTCCATAAAGTGTACCTGTCACTGCATATTGGTGTCACAAGGGATGTTTACATTGCTTGTGACAGCAATAAAAGTGATCAGATTTTTTTTTTTTTTAAAAACCTGTAATAAAGTTAAAAAAAAAAGAAAAAATAAATAGAAAAAAAAAAAAAAAATTTAGCCGTCACCGTTAGCTCGCGCACAAAAAAAAACGTATACGCAAGTCGAGCCGCAAATGAAATCACTGTTCAAACCACACATGTGAGGTATCGCCGCAATCGCCAGAGCGTGGGCAATAATTTAAAAAAAAGAGCTACACTCTAAACTGGTAACCGTTAAATAAATTTAAAGCGTCGCAGATTGAGATCTCTATTGACCGTAGTTTGTCGCCATCCCACGGGGGGGGGGGGGCGCAATTTTAAACCGTAACATGTTGGGTATCTATTTACTCGGCGTGACATGTTCTTTTACAATATACAAAAAAAATGGGCTAACTTTACTGTTTAGTATTTTTTAAAATTGGTGAAATGTGATTTTTCAAATTTTTTCCAAAAAAATGGCGTTTTAAAGACTGCTGCGCAAATACCGTGTGACAAAAAATTTTGCAATGACCGACATTTTATTCTCCAGAGTCTTTGCTAAAAAAATATTGAAATAAGGCTGGGAGTAAAGTGGTTAAAATGAACCTGAAATCAAGCAGATATGCACCATCAAAATACAGTAAATTAGACAGAAAAATATGCACATGTAAAGGTCTGGCTCCGGCAGGTAGCAGGTAACCTGAGTGATGTCAGCTGCTCATTAGCTGTACAGACACTTCATGGACTTCTGCTTCTGTCATATTGCCCAAGATTAAATACAATTTTAATTAAAAAAACTCGTATAAAGAATCCCTAAATCAACCACTCAGAGTGTCAGATCGTGTGAGAGTTATATGTATTAGCCCTTGGGAAGGAATATTGTTGGCTGCAGGTGGATGGATGGCATAGACAGCACATGTACAGAGCTGCAGTAATGAGTCTATTACAAATAGCAGTAAGTCAGTGGGTACTCACGTGACCTGGATGTCTTGTGTATTGCAAAAGCCCAAGGATGTTCCGTGATCCCAAGTGACCAGGCAATCAAGGGAAGCTGTCTCTTGTAGCTTTAATGTGTGCTTTTTCACTTTTTTGTTATAATGAAGTTGTTTGGATATACCGCATTTAGCCGGTGCCCCTTCCTCTGTATATAGAACTTCTTTGTTGGGGTTCTTTTCCCATTTTTTGTCTAGATTTTGTAATTACAAGTTGTTGGCAGCCACAAACGCCCTCTGCCTTCACCTCCATTGGCAGTGTCCTCCTGATTCTGAGGTGGAGATGGCCGCCGCAAACGTATCCCACCCCTGATGGGTCCGGGTCTAAACATTCAGGTAGTGAAGAGGACCTGTCCTTGTCAGCCGCTGTGCAGTAAACGTGCTTTGATGGAAGCACCGATAGTTTCTGTGCGGGAAACTTTAAAATTGGCTGAATCTACAACGTCTGGTACGCAGGTGTCTTTTGGCTCCCGCAATTCCCAAAAATCGCAACTGCAATTCCCAACTCCCCCCTACGATGCTTGATAGACTGGGCCCAAATCCCACAGCCCAAATCCCACAGGACCAGCTGGCTCAAGCCCTGGTGTTCATGTGTGATATGTCCCTGGGCACAGCTCAGCTAGTGGCCAGGGTGTCTGCAGTAGGGGTTGCTATTAGACGCATATTGTGGCTAAAATGCTAGTCTGCTGACCAGGCTTCCAAAAAGGCCTTAACTGATCTTCCCTTTTCAGGGGGGAGGTTGTTTGGATCCTCTCTTGATGAGTTGAGCAAAGGTCTTACTGGGGGAAAGAGTGCTCTTCTTCCTCAATACTCTAAGGGCAAGGCACCACGTCCTCGACAGGGGCCTTCCTTTACTGCTCATAAGCGACTTTTTCGTACCTCTGGTTTGCAAGAAAAAGGACGTTCAGGCCTTCTGGGGGTTCTGAGAAGCCATGGTGGGGTAAATCAAAGACCGACCAATCTGGATCTGCTGAAAACTCTTCAACTGCATGAAGGGGTGCTCTCTCCCATTTCTGGGGTGGGGGGGGGGGCGTCTTTGCTTCTTTCCGAAACCATGAACCTCCTTGATTCATGACAAATGGGTTCACAAACTGATCCGATCAGGTTGCAAGATGGAATTCCAGTCTTGGCCGTCGGATAGGTTCTCCCCGTCCAATCTTCACCTATCTCCAGTCCAGTTAAGGGACAACTGAAGGGCCGTAGTTTGGGAATCCCTGATCTAGACAATCTCCTATTGGGAGTGGACTCTCATTCAGCCCCGATGGGCGATCTGACGATCACTGTCATAACCCTGCAGGAGGTTCTGGTGGACCATTAATTTCAAAACATCTACTCGGATACCCTCCTTGAGACTGGATTATCTGGGCCTAACACTCTGGATTTAGCTTTGGCGAGAGTCTTTCTTCCACCCGGTCAAGCTGCAGAAATTGCGGGGGGGGGGGGGGGGGGGATGCGATTTCGGAGAACTTGCATGCGGGCCTTGGGCCTGATGGTATCAACCTTCAAGGCGGTTCTGTTTGCTCAGTTCAATACAAGACCTTTGCAAAAAGATTCCGTTCGATTGGAACAAGGATCCAAAGTCCTTGGACATTTTGATTTGGTTGAACTGCAACACAGTCTGCTCTGTTGTGGTGGATTTAGTCTCCAGCACTATGCCAGTGCAAGTCTTTCCTCCCTTTTTGGACGGTGGTGACCACTGACGCAAGCCTGTCAGGCTGGGGCAGGGTGCTGGGGAAGCTCTGTGCCCAGGGATCCTGGACAGTGGAGGAGTCCAAACTGCCAATAAATGTTTTGGAGCTCAGAGCGATAAAGCTTTGTCTCAACAAGAAGGTGCAGAGCTTCGTAGCTAGATCTCAATATTCTCTGGCCGATGCCACTGACCCCCTGGTAGCTCCTTGGGGTCAGTATCTGCTGATTTATGCCTTTCCCCTGCTGAAACTTCTGCCGAAGCTTCTACGCAGAATAGGGATAGAGGTCTTTCGGACTCTGTGATTCCTTCGCTCTTGAAGGCTAGAAAGTCGACTTCCAGGAAGAAATATCATCGTACGTGGAAATTGTACATTTCATGGTGCAAATCGCTGAAGGTGCACCCTCACTTGTTTTGAGTTGCCAGGGTTTTGGCCTTTCTGCAGAAAGGGGTTGAACAGCGGTTGGCTTTGGGCACTATCAAAGGCCAAGTGTAGGCCTTGGCGATCTATTTTCAACGCCTGTTAGCTTGATTCGTACCTTCATTCAGGAAGTGTGCCATATGGCTCCCCCGAGACGGTCCCCGCTACCCTCTGTGGAATTTATATCTGGTATTATCTATTCTTCAAAAACCTCTTTTTGAGAACATTCAGGAGATTCCTCTGCTTTCATTGTCTCTGAATGTTGCCTTTTTGGTGGCCATCACTTCTGCCCGCAGAGTGTTGGAATTGGCTTCGTTGTCAGCCGTTCACCTTATCTGGTGGTCCACGGAGATAAAGTGGTACTCCGCCCAAATCAATCTTTTCTCCCTAAGGTGGTTTCTGATTTTCATTTAAATTAAGACATCCTGCTGCCTTCACTCTGTCCCAAGCATCCTAAGGAAATTGCCTTGCATTCTTTGAATGTGGTTCAGGCGATCAGGGTTTACCTGGCGGCTACTGAGTCTGTCAGAAAATCTGATGCTCTTTTGTCCTTTACATCATAAGGGATTGGCTGCGTCTGCTGTGACCATTTCCAGGTGGATCAGGCAGACGGTTTTTCAGGCTTATTCGCTGAAGGGTCAGGTTCCTCTTTTCCCAGTGAAGGCGCATTCTACTAAGGCGCTGAGTGCCTCATGGGCTTTTCGCCATCAGGCATCAGTGATGCAAGTTTTAAAGGCAGCAATTTGGTCATCTGTGCATACATTTACAAAATTCTACAAAGTTGATGTGTTGGCATCTTCGGAGGCCTCCTTTGGCCTCAAGGTTTTGCAGGCTGCTGTTTAAAGATAATCTTTTTTGTTCTCTTTGAGGGTGTATGTTTTTTTTCTAGGTGAGCTCCAGTTGTTCCTGGTTGAGCTCCATATTACCTGGTTGGCTATGTTTAGCCTTAGGGGAGTTACATTCTTCTTTGCGTTGTTTTCCCACCCCTCATATTAATACTGCTTTGGTACATCCCAATGGTCTAAGAAGATATGGAGCTGTGTCTGTCAATGAATGATAGAGAAAACTGGATTTTTGTACTTACCGTAAAATATTTTTCTCTGAAGTTGATCGACAGACGCAGCACCCGCCCCTCTGCTTCTGAGTGAATGGGGTTGTTTTGTCTTCTAAACACTGCTTGCAACGAAACTGGCTGCTGTAGCAGAGTGTGTGGGGTTATGCCTGCGGGGACAGCCACCATAGGCGTGGTAAAGCTTTTTCCTGCCTAGTGTCCTATTCCTTATTGGAGGAGCATAACCCAATGGTCTAAGAAGATATATGGAGCTGCGTCTGCCGAACTTCAGAGAAAAGGATTTTACGGTACAAAAATATAGTTTTCCACTTTTATTCATATCACAAGAAATGTAAACATCCCTTGTGATTGAAATAAGGGATGACATGTCCTCTTTATGGAGACCTCTACAGTCTTTAAGACCCCAGATCTCTCCTCTACCCTGGAAAGTATAAAATAACAAACAAACAATATCATGCTTTACACATAAAAAGGTAATGTGCCAGTCCCCGGCCAGCTCTGATAACCTGGTGGCCCCGCCGGATTATATACAAGGCTCCCCAATTGCACAAGAGAGCCTAGAGAATATAATGAGCCGCTAGGATTGTTTTTAGATGATGATAAAAGCTTTGTCAGCTGGAAAAAAAATATATAACGGGGTTATGGTGTACAGCTGGAGCTATAACCCCGGTATAACCACATACATGATTTGGCGTCAAGTGGTTAAACCCAAAAACAGAAATGTGTTATATTGCAGCATACCAAGTCTTAAATGTAATGGCTGCCCAGAAATCAGCCGACATTTGGCCCGTGTGTACTGGAGACCTTCCCACAGAAGCTATCCGTTTTGGCCGGCCTCTGTCGATGGGGCATGACTAGAAAAGGTCTGCCGACTGGCTCCCGATCAGCGCTCTCAGCCAATATCAGAGAACGCTGTTCATAGTGTGCTGGCTGGGGGAGGGGGGGGGGGGCTTCCCCCGGGGCTTCCCCCTGTCAGAATACAATAGCCCAGTAGGGGAGATCTAATGTACTAATGTCAGATAGTAGGTTTAGCGGCTCCTCCTGAGCTGTCAGTTTTTTTTTGTTCAGCCCTGCTGGTTTGAACAACAAACAAAACTACTGGGGTGTGCGAGGCTTTAGCTCCTTTTTTTTTTTAAGTCTCTCCTCTATTTTCAACTCTTTATCCTGCCAGTGAGTCTGTTCTATTTCAGCTTCCTTTAACAGACCAAGCTGTCCAGGAAAAGTGGCAGTTAAGAGGGCTGGGACAAACCACATAACACTTACCGTGTCTAGCTTCAATGAAGTCCATCTAAAATGTGCTAGTCCACCGAACACTACCTTTTCCACAGACTGACAATAATGCTGTCCAGTGGTGCCTCTGTTAATACTTCATCTAGAGTGGAACAAAGCTTCAGATTTTCATAACCGTTGGGTTATACTGCCCCCTACAGGAGTAAGACACAAGGCAGAAAAAAGCCCGGTTATGTCTATGGGCAGTCCCAGGGGGTATACTCCTTCTCTCTGCTATAGGCACTTTTTTCTGCCTAGTCAGGACCTAGTTCCTTGCTGGGATCTTTGGTCCTGGCAATTATTTCTTTTTAGATGGCATTTTTTTTCCTCCTGGATTTTTCCTGTGAGAGATCTAGGATTTTGGGGTGGGTGTGTGCCCCTCCTTGGGACGGTCGGACCCCTGGGTTCCCCTCCTTCCCGCCAGGCACCTGCCCTCCCCTTATATTTGGGTGGTCTGATCCACCTCCTGGGGTGGGGGCAGGGTGCTATGCTGGCAATGGGGGCCGGGGTTTGCGCCGCCGGCGACCCGACTATTGACTGCGCAGGGGGGAGGTCCATGTCCTGCTGTTGTTTTCGGGCTCTTGGGACCCCTCCTGGGCTCCCGGTGTGAGCTGTGTGGTGCGGCCATTTTCTTGTAGCCTGTGTGCTGTAGATTCGGCGGCCGTGTTTGTGTAGCTTTGGCCTTTTTCTAGTGATTTCTCATTACTATTAGCGGCGGCCGTGACTGTGAAGTGGAACCCACTCCTTATCCCCTGGTGCTGACCCCTACATTTTTCTCTTCCTGATCACCGCATGTGTGTGCAGATAGCCTGGTGCTGCAGTGCCTGATTGGTGGGTGGTGATTCTGGTGGGTTTCTCTCCTCCCTCTCTGCTATAGGATCGAATGGTGCTCTGTGCCCGGCGACCTGTGGTGCTGTGGGGATGTCCCTAGCAGTGTTTTTACATCTTTTTTTTTTTGTGGGTCCCCCTTTTTCACTCATGGAGTCCCGGGAGCACATTTACCCACCTGATCCCCTCCGGGTCCCAACAATCGCTTATGGCACTGACGACGGTCCTGGAGTCTTTGGTGTCCAAGGTGGATTTGGTCCTGAGGAAATGGGCTAGCAAAAAGCACCCTCTGCCTTCACCTGCCTCATCTGTCTCATCAGATCCTGAATCTGATTCGGCAGCCACGGACGTGAGTCACCCTGTTGGGTCTGTGTCCACAAACCCTGATTTCCCAGATAGTGAGGATAGCTCCTGTAGCTGCGCATGAAAAGACGCTGGTGGGTGCACTGATTGTATCTGTGCGTGAGACTTTAAAAATGGAGGATGCGGCTAATGCCGCATCAGAGGCTTAAGTTCCTTTTTGGCACCCACAACCCCTCAGAGCGGCAAGGGTATTCCCCTTTCCCACTTACTGTGACAAAATTGTCTCTAAACAGTGGGGTTGTCCAAAACGCCCCCTTGTGGTCCCTAAGCATTTTGCTATGCTGTATCCTTGCTTAAAAATTGGACTGTCCCACCTGTGGTGGACTCTTCAGTTTCTAGGTTAAACCAAAGCAACCATGATTCCGGTTAAGGAGTCCCCCAGCTTTAAGGACCCGGCTGACAGAAATGCGGAGGCTGTGGCCCGCCATATGTACACTGTGGATGGTTCGGCAGTAAGGCCAGTTTTTACTATTGCCCTGGTGTTGCAAACTCTGATCAAGTGGGGCAAGCTTTTATGCCAGAACCTGGAGGGGGAGCAGCCTCCCCCTGCCTTTGCTGGGCTGGCTGGCCAGTTGGTCCAGGGCCTGCAGGTTTGTCTGTTATGCCTCTTTGGTTGCGGCTGCGTTGATTGCAAGGCTGTCTGTCTCAGCAGTGGTCTTTTGGCGTGTTATTTTGCTTAATTGCTGGTTTGCGGATCAGACTTCTAAGAAAGCCTTATATGATCTCCCCTTCCTAGGGGATCGCCTGCTTGTAGCTTCCCTGGATGAAGGCATTAAGGGTCTCACAGGGGGGAAGAGTACCTTTCTTCCACAGGCTAATAAGGGCAAGGAACACCTGTCGTAGAAGTGGTCCATCCTTCTTGCGTCATAAGGTTTTTTTTTATTTTTTTTTTGTTTTGTTCCTTTATGGTCTCAAGACAAGTGATCAAAATCCTTCAGAGCCTCCTCCCAAGGATCTTAACAAACTAGGGTCTGGCAAGCCGAGAGCAAGCTTCTCTAGAACTGCCGACAAGGCTCCATCAGCATGAAGGGGTGCCCTCACACATATGTGGGGTGGGGGGACATCTTTGCTGATTTCTGGACCCGTGGACCTCCCTGGTACAGGACAAGTGGGTCAACAAAGTCATATGGTCCAGCTACAAGATCGAGTTTCGTTCTTGCCCTCCGGGAAGGTTTTTTCCCTCCAGCTTGCGCCTGTCCCCCGACCGCTTACCGGGTCTCTTTGGGGCAGTGCAAGACTTGCTGAACTATGGTATGGTGTCCATTCGCACGTTAATGGCATCCCTGCATCTGGTGGATCTTCTTGCTTCTATCAACATCAAGGACGCTTACCTTCACGTTCCAATATGTGCTGGTCACCAGCGCTTCCTCCGCTTTGCCGTGGGAGAGGAGCATTATCGGTTTGTGGCATTACCCTTTGGTCTTGCATCCACTCCCTGGGTCTTTACAAGTGTGTTGGCCCCCCTTTGCTGGCATTCTTGCATCAGCGGGGGATCGCGGTACTGGGGAACCTGGATGATCTTCTGCGAGCTGAGTCTCTGACTGCTCTGGTGGACAACTTGGAGATTACTTTGCAAACTCTGAGGGAGTTGGATTCTGAACATTTAGAAGTCTGCTCTGGTTCTATCCACAAATCTGGACTATTTGGGTCTGACTCTGGACTTGCCCTTTGCCAGAGTGTTCCTTCCTCTGGAAAAACTCCAGAAACGGCAGGAAGCAGTTCAACTTCAGCTGTCCAGCAGACAGTAATTCCTTTTGGGTTTGCATGGGGTGCTGGGCCTGATGGTGTCTGCAAAGAGAGATTATAGTCAAATGGGACAAGAATCCATAGTCTATAGACAACATGATATGGCTGAGCCAGAGTACGAGAGGGTCCCTGATCTGGTGGCTTTGTTCTCCGGCACTTCGCCAGGGCAAATCCTTTTACCTCCTCTACTGGACGGTGGTCACCATGGATGCCAGCCTGTCCGGGTGGGGAGGCCTCCTCGGAAAAGATTCTGCTCAGGGGGTCTGGACACTGGAAGAGTCCAGACTGCTGATCAATGTACTGGAGCTCTGAGCAATCAGATGTTGTCTGGGTCATTGGACGGATCGTCTTCAGGGGTGTCCGGTGCAAATTAATTTAGACAAAGCCACGGCTGTGGCCTATGTCAATTACCAAGGAGGCACAAGAAATGTCCTGGCGGCATGGGAAGTAGCCGGCATTCTAAGGTAGGCAGAACGTTTAGTTCCAGACATCTGCTGGTCACTTCACCTGGAGGGGTTTATCAGTTGTGCCTCTGGTGGGGTACTCCTAAGACTGACCTGCTGCCCTCTTGTCTCAACAGGAAGGTGCAGAAGTTTGTGGCACAGTCTCGGGACCCTGTGGGGGACCCCAAAGACATGCAGGTGGCCTTGTGGGGTCAGTATACATTAAACCCCCCTCCATTGCGGGGGTTACGTTCTGGACCCAGCCGCGAAAAGTGAAAATCCGCGTAATAGAAAAACCCTATTAAAATGCATTGTAGGCATGTTTTTTTTACTGTCCGTGTAAAAGCATTTTAAGGTCTTTAAACACACTTTTAAAACAATAGAAACTCATTTAAACACCTAAAAGATACTGAGAGACATAGCAAGAGCTATGGAAACACAAAAATATTTCATTTTTAATGATTTATATAGTAAAATAACACTACAAAAAAAAAAACGTAATATACTGGGACCGCAAAACCTGAACCGCGATGGAGCGGGCGTTTACTGTAGTCGGATTTACTCCTCCCCCCCCCCCCCCCAAGCTTCTGCCAAGACTTCTGCGCAGGATCGAGGAAGAACTGATTCCTGTCATCTTAGTGGCTCCATACTGGCCTCGCCGGTCTTGCTATACCGATCTGGTACGGCTGGTCACTGATGCTCTTTAGAGATTTCCTCAAGATCTGCTGTCCCAAAGGCCAATCTTCCACCCTGCTTTATAGTCACTGGCTTTAACGGCTTGCCTGTTGAAAACAAGGTGCTAAAATTTTGAGGTATGTATGATTCAGTGATTCCTACGCTTTTAAAAGCGAAGAAATCTACCTGTAGGAAGATCTACTATCGTACATGGAAGTCTTGCATTGCCTGGTGTGAGTCTCATGGGGGTTCATCCTCGCTCCTTTTCGGTGGCTTGGATCTTGACCTTCCTCCAATGTAGGGTTGAGCAGCCCCTTGCCTTGAGTGCTATCAAGGGCCAGGTCTCAACTTTGGTGGTCTTCTTTCAATGACCATTGGCCACACTTTCCTTGGTGTGTGCTTTTATCCAGGGAGTTGAACACTTGGCTCCTTCAGTGCGGTCTCCATTGCCGCCTTGGGACCTCAATTTGGTGCTTTGTCCTCCAGAAATCTCCTTTTGAAAACCTTAGGGCGGTTCCCTTGCTTATGTTATCCCAGAAGGTGGCCTTTTTGGTGGCAATCACTTCTGCGTGCAGGGTGTCTGAGCTGGCGGTGTTGTCTTGTCGTTCACAATACTTGGTGGTTCACAGAGATAAGGTGGTTCTTTGCCCTTGTCGGTCGTTCCTTCCAAAAGTTGTCTCTGATTTTCATTTGAATGAAGACCTTGCATTCCTTGGATGTGGTTCGGGCAAATAGGGTGTACCTGGCAGCTACGGAGTCTTTTAGGAAGTCAGACTCATTTGTGCTCACGGACTGACCTCGGGAGGAGTTGTCCGCTTCTGCTGCGACCATTTCCAGATGCCTATTCAATTAAAGTCAGGTTCCTCCTTTCCGTTTCAGCGTACTCTACTAGGGGGCTTAATGCTAGTGATCGACCAATACCGTTTTTTTGTTGCCCATACCGATATTTTGCCAATCGCATATCGGTATCGGCCGATATTTTCACACATGTAAAATTTTGCAAAAAAAAAAAACAGATTTTGACACACATTTCTTAACCGGTTGCCGACTGCGCACAGTATATTTACTGCGGCAGTCGGCCCCGGCCAGGCAGAGTGACGTAGGTCTACGTCGCTCGCCTGTCACTCCTTCTAGAGCCAATAGCGGGTGGGCGCGCGCCCGCTGAGGCGCGCGCCCGCCTCGGCTCGTTCACGGAGGAGTGCGGGAGTGTGACTAGCGGACCCGATGTCCGCCGGTCACACTACGATCGCTGGTACAGCGGGAGAAAGACAGAGCGGCTTATGTAAACAAGCCGCCTGTCAGTTCTCCCTGTGTAAAAGTGAAGATCAGACAGTTCTACTATGTAGAACTGTTGATCTTTGTTTTTACACTAGTAGACCTGTCCCTGCACAGTTAGAATCACGCCCCTAGGACACACTTAACCCCTCCCTGTCCAATACTGTTAACCCCTTCCCTGCCAGTGTCATTTTTGCAGTAACAGTGCATATATATAGCACTGATTACTGCAGTAATGTCACTGGTACCCCCAAAAGTGTCAAAAATGTCAGTCAAGGGTCCGATCTGTCCGCCGCAATGTCGCAGTACCGCAAAAAAAATCGCAGATCGCCGCCATTACTCGTTAAAAAAAAAAAAAACACCAAAAATGACAAAAATCTTTCCCTTTGTTAGTAAACGCGATAACTTTTGCGCAAACCAATCAAAATACGCTTTTTGCGATTTTTTTTTTTTTTTTTTTTTTTTTTTTTTTTTTACCAAACATATGTAGCGTAAAACAAATTGGCCGAAAATGTTAAAAAATTTTGATTTTTAAATTTTTTTGGGGGGGAATTTCATATAAAAAAAGTGAAAAATATTGTTGTTTTTGCAAAAATTACGCTCTTTTTTGTTTATAGCGCGTGATCAAAAAATCGCACAGGTGATCAAATACCACCAAAAGAAAGCTCTGTTTGTGGGAAAAAAAGGACGTGAAATTCGTTTAGGTACAGCGTTGCACAACCGCGCAATTGTCCGTTAAAGTCACGCAGTAAAAAATCGCAAAAAACCCCCTGGTCTTTTAGCAGGAAAATCCTCCGGTGGTAAAGTGGTTAATAAACATATTAATCTTTATTAACATTCTTAACACCTTAACTGCATGAAAACTGGTAGGAAAAGTGCACTTGCGGGGACATTTGCAATTTTGAATTTCACATCATCTGATTGTGATTTAATGCTTAATAAAGTGCTGCAGTAGTGGACTCACTCACTGCAATATTTTTAATTCACTACTGCAGTGCAGTCAGTGCAAAACTGCTAGAAAAAAAGCTAGGCAACCGCTACACAGTGGATTGGACTGGAGTCAGTGGACTACCTCTGCAGTATGGCACTGCAACTACTGCATTCAGTGCAAAACTGCTAGAAAAAAAAGCTAGGCAACAACAACAGCTGCACAATACACATACACTGTGGATTGGACTGGAGTCAGTGGAGGACTAACTCTGCAGTAAGGCACTCACTGCAACTACTGCAGTCAGTGCAAAACTGCTGGAAAAAGAGCAAGGCAACAGCTACACATGTCACAGTGGATTGGACTGGAGTCAGTGGACTACCGCTGCAGTAGGGCACTCACTGCAATAATTTTAAATCACTACTGCAGTAGTGATTTTATTGCAGCAGTGAGTGGCGCTCTACTGCAGCAGTAGTCCACTGGCACTGACTCGAATCCACTGTCTACTATGTCTATAATAGGTAGACACAAGCTAGACAGTGGATTGGACAGACTCAGTGGACTGGTGGACAGACACTACTACTACACTTTCAAATCAATACTCTCAGTTAAGTAGAACAATATTATAGTGCAGAAAGCATAACATTATAGCATGGTCACCAGTTAAATAGCTACTTTTCTTTTCGTAAATTGCTGCCACTTCACTAAAAACACGCTCACTTGGTACTGAGGAAGGAGGAGCAGAAAGGTATCTTCTAGCATGAGAAGCAAGTCTTTTGTAGCGTGCCTCATTTTCTTTCCACCACTGAAGAGGATCAATTCTGTCAATTACTGGTTCCTTCAAATAGAGATGAAGTTAATCATCCAGGCTCATTGCCAATTCTGATGAATCCTCTGCACGAGGCCCCAATAAAACGCTGAACATTGCATCTATTTGACCACGATTAATTTTCTCTTCGGTCCATTGTCTTTTGGGACATTTTCCTCCTGTATCCTGCTCTTCCACATCAGAAGCCTTCTCTTCTTGTCCTTGACTTTTTTTCTTTTCGTCAGGAGGAACCTCCTGCACCTTCTGTTGAATATCTTCTGTCAGTCATTGCTTTGCCTTGGCCTATACATCATCAGAAGAGAAAGGATGGTTCTTGTATCGAGGATCCAAAAGACATGCAAGCACAACAGTTTTATTCTCCTCATGCTTCTCAAACCTTTTGGCGAGGCTGTCCCTAATGGCCTGCCTACATGCTTTGATGCCACATGTGTTGGGTCCTTCATTCTGTTGAAGAAGCATCTTCAGGACTCACACACATGGAATCACAGAGGAAACAGCTGAGTCTTAATGATTCACTTCCAGTGTCACTTCCTCAATGGGTACAAGCTAGAGATCGACTGGTTATTCGCAACACCGATATATCGGGGGCCGATACGCTATTTCCCCAGCTAGAGGCATCACCCCGGTATCGGTGTCCATAGCCGACGGTCGGCTGACTTGTAATGACAACAGATGCGGCTGAGAAGCCGCTCGGCTGTCCTTACAAGGAGGTGACGCCCCCCTCCCGCCCCTTTCCACGGCTCACCCGGGTCTCCTGTCCCACCGGGGGACCCGGGCATCCTACCGCCGAAGAGAAGACCCGGTGTAGCATGTAGATGTGTCCCCGTGAAAGCCGGTATTCCTGCTGCTAGTGCTCATGCGCCCGTCTCCATGTAAAAATCCCAGAAGTGATGTCATGACATCCCTTCCGGGGTACTCGGCGCCGAATTAAAAAAATTTACAGCATTAAAAACAGTCAAACTTGGTGTTTTGAATGTTTTTCAGTGCAGAGGAGGAGTTTGGGGTCTTTTAGACACCCAGATCCCTCCACAAGGAGTACCTTTTAGAAAAAAAAGTCTATGCTGCATTCTCTGGTTGCAGCATAGTTTTACTTTGTCACCAACATTTTGGTGAATCTTTTGCAGCATTTCTGTCCGAAAAAAATTGTCACTCTTCAGTGTGTACCTTGGCTCAACTATTGACATCAACCGCCTAAGTCAGGGTTAGACACTTTTGTAATGGCTGGTTATCAGTCACCATCATCTCTGTAAATATTTTGAATTACAGCAATTGGAATCTTCCATCACATTTTAGCCACCTGTTTTTTTTTTCTGAAACATATCTGTTATTGTTGCCTGGAATAGGGATGATTCACCTTGTGATTCATTTTGTTTTTTTTCTGTGCTGCATTATACAATTCAACATGATGAACTCTTAGATAGGCCCAAAGATTAGACGTATCTTTGTTTTTTGCAGTTATTGATCCCATGCTCACATTGTTTTGCAAGTGTTGCACAGTGCTGTGGATTTTCCTGGAGATGGAGAAGAGAAATAGTCACAGAGCACACTTTTAATTTTTCTCTCCATCCATCTCCATTGAAACAAGAAAGAGTCAGACACTAATATAGGCTTAAAAAAAGTGGCTGGCTGGCACCCTGTAGTGGGTGTCTGGCTGCCTGGCACCGGGTGGGTGGGTGGCACGCTTTGGTGGCTGGCTTGCAGTGGCACCCTGTGGTGGCTGGCACTGCTTTGATGGCTGGCTGGCACCCTTTTGTGGCTGGCTGGCACGTACAGGGCCTGTGGCTGGCTAGCTGGTACAGTCAGGACTCAGGCAGGGCCTGTGGCTGGCTGGCTTGCTGGTATACAGTGGGTGTGTGGAACTGGTCATCACCAGGCAGCTGTAGGTGGTGGGTGGCCGTGGCGGCTGTGTTACAGAACAGAATAGATACAGAACGTGATTCAGATTGTTGGTCACTGTTATCACTCACTAGATGTAGAACTCACTGTCCCGACAGACCGCCTGTGCAGCATGCAGATTCCAGTGTCGCAGCGGCGGGTTAAACACACTGTAACGAGGCTGAGGGAGGCGGCCTAAGAGCCGCCCAGTGTGCTGAGGCACGTGGCGCAACATACGCTTTGACGTTACGAAAATATCGGCAATACCTGTAAATCAAAAGGCCGATTCCGAGGCATCGGGGAAAGTGTATATCAGCCCCCGATATATTGGTGTTGCCGATAATCGGTCGATCTCTAAAGGCTCCAGGGCCTTCCGTCCTCAGGCATCAGTGATGCAAGTTTGCGAGGCAGTTAACTGGTTGTCTTTGCACACCTATAGAGCATTTTATAAAGTGGGTGTGTTGACATCTGCGGATGCTTCCTTTGGACGCAAAGGTTTTGCATACTGCTGTTCAAGATGACCTGATCCTCTTTGAGGGTGTATTGTTTTTTTTTCAGGTGAGCTCCAGTTGTTCTTGGTTGAGTTGCATGTTACCTGGTTGGCTATGGTTTAGCCTTGGGGAATTTTTTTTTTTTGCTGTTCCCACCCCTTATGTTTAACACTGCTTTGGGACATCCCAATGGTTAAGATGATCCGAAGCTGTGTCCGTCAATGACAGAGAAAATTTGGTCTGACTTACCGTAAAATCCATTTTGGAGTTTTAATTCTGACACTGCTTGTAACTAAACTGAGTGCCTATAGCAGAGAGGGAGTATACCCCCTGGGACTGCCCATGGGCGTAGCCAGACTTTTTTTGTTTGCCTGGTGTCCTTCTCCTGTAGGGGACAGTATAACCCACCGGTTATGAAGATCTGAAGCTGTGTCCGACAATTAATATCAGAGAAATGGATTTTACAGTAAGTCAAAATTTTTTTTAAGTTATTACTAAAGTTAAAGAGGAAGTAAACCCTCCTCTACAACTTGTACCTATAGGTAAGCCTATATTAAGGCTTACCTATAGGTACTGTAAATATCTCCTAAATATGCACCGTTTAGGAGATATTTACTTTGCATGCAGCCAGTGACATCACTGGCGAATGTGCTCTGAAGTAACGGCCGCTTGTGCCGTTCCTTCAGAGCCCCTTGCCGTTCCTTCAGAGCCCCATGCCGTTACCGTCGGCTCCCGCGCGCATTCGCGGGAATGACTGAAGTAAGGCGGGGCGTAGTCTCTGCTCTCTGTACATCTATCGGGACGGATGGATTACAGTGCAGTGTATTCTTATGTGAGAAATGGTGGAATATTGTCTGATAGAGAACACAAACACAGCTCTTATCGGGGCACATTAAAGGGGACCTCTGACCACACTATTAAAAGGGGACTCTGACCACACTATTAAAAGGGGACTCTGACCACACTATTAAAAGGGGACTCTGACCACACTATTAAAAGGGGACTCTGACCACACTATTAAAAGGGGACTCTGACCACAGTATTAAAGGGGGACTCTGACCACACTATTAAAAGGGGACTCTGACCACACTATTAAAAGGGGACTCTGACCACAGTATTAAAGGGGGACTCTGACCACACTATTAAAGGGGGACTCTGACCACACTATTAAAGGGGGACTCTGACCACACTATTAAAGGGGTACTCTGACCACACTATTAAAGGGGGACTCTGACCACACTATTAAAAGGGGACTCTGACCACATATGTTCTAGCGCCCGTTAATTTAACAGGCTTAATGTCTAGTTTACTTTATAATTTATAGGAAATTTGAGGACATGGGAGGAAAGTGAACTACCAAAAATAAATGCCTCTCCCTCTGCCAAACTTCATTCTATTGAAGATCATATCAATGCCTGAAAAATCTGCAGAATCTATATTGTGGTGGCTTAAAGGCTGGAAGGACGAACCACACTTGAAGATTTTTCAGGCATTGGTATATTTTTTAAATAATCAAGCAAGCATTGGAGATGCAGGCTACAAGAGACATGATTTTTAACTGTTCTCATTTGTAGGAACCACTTTTCTTTCCTTTTTTTCTATTCTAGTGACAGTCACTTGAAAAAAATATTGAACTCGTAATGTATATTGCTTTACAAGGAGACTTATCCGCAGCCGAGAGTGGGTGGAGCACATTTAGGCCCCTTTCACACTTGTGCGACTTGTCCTGCGACCTAGGACTGCAAAATCGCATGACAAGTCACCTTTAATATCTGTGTGCCTTCAAAGTAGTCCCTTCGCGATTTTGGTCCAACTTTGATGTGACTTGAGGTCCATAGACCGCAAGATTACACAGGCATTGCTTCAAGTCATGTTAACGTTGTGCGACTTTCAGGTTGCATAAGTGTGAAAGGGGCCTTAATTGATTTAAACCATCACACTATAGCAGACCTCTCAAAAGCCCTATTGCTGGCCATGGTAATGGTGAACTATCAGTTGTGTATCAGTCTCCTGAAATGCTACCTTTTGCAAATACTTTTTTTTGGGAGAGCAATATTGTTTTTACTACATTGAAAAAAATTAGGGTATTGACACTGCTCTTTATGCATGCTTTAAAATGACTTTAATTCTTCTTTTTTTTTTTTTTTTTTTTTTTTTTTAAGACAAAGCTCAGCTTCTGGAAATAGCCAAAGCTAATGCAGCCGCCATGTGTGTTAAGGCCGGTATGCCCTTACCAGCAAGTTTAAAGCCAGTATTGGCACCGTCTGCACCTGTTGATGAGAAGGTTACCCATAGGACATATGGCTCTACAATTCAAGAACTTACAGAGGTATGGGAATTTTAGTTTTAAGAAATTTAATGCATTTTCTGTGTGTGTGTGTGTGTGTGTGTGTGTGTGTGTGTGTGTGTGTGTGTGTGTGTGTGTGTGTGTGTGTGTGTGTATATGAATCTTATTAAAAAAATTAGAATATCATCAAAAAGTTAATTTATTTCAGTAATTCAGAATAAAAAGTTAAACTCGTGTATTTTATATAGGGGGGATATATTGCAAGCATTTTTATTTTTCATTTTAATGATTATGTCTTGCAACTAGTGAAAACCCAAAATTCAGTATCTTGGGAAAATTAGAATAAGGCCAGAAAAAAAAAAGATTTTTAATACACAAATGTTGGCTTACTGAAAAGTATGTACAGTATAGTATGCCAACAATCCTTGGTCTGGTCTCCTTTTGGATGAATTACTGCATCAATGTGGCGTGGCATGGAAGCGATCAGCCTGGGGCACTGCTGAGGTGTTATGGAAGCCCAGGTTGCTTTGATAGCGGCCTTCAGTTCATCTGGTGTGTCATCTTTCTTTTGACAGTACCCCATAGATTCTCTGTAGGGTTTAGGTCAGGCAAGTTTCCTGGCCAATAAGCACAGTGATACCATGATCATTAAACCAGGTAGGCCAAGTCCTGCTGAAATCAGCATCTCAATAAAACTAGTCCACAGAGAGAAGCATGAAGGGCTTTAGAATTTCCTGGGAGAGGGCTGCGCTAACTTTCAACTTGATAAAACACAGTGGACCAACACCGGCAGAAGACATGGCTCCCCAAATCCTCACTGACTGGAAACTTCACACTGGACCTGATGCAACTTGGATTCTGCGCCTTTCCACTCTTCCTCCAGACTCTGGGACCTTGATTTCAAAATGAAATGCAAACTTTAATCCAAAATGAGGACTTTTGACCACTGAGCAGAAGTCCAGTCCTTTTTTTTTCTTTTTGGCCCAGGTAAGACGCTTCTGACGTTCTCTGGTTCAGGAGTGGCTTGACCCAAGGAATGCGACAGTTGTAACTCATTTCCTTGATACGTCTGTGTGGTGGCTCTTGGAGTACTGATACCAGCCGTAGTCCACTTCTTGTGAATCTCAACCAAATTCTTGAATGGCCTTTGCTTCAAAATCCTTCTCGCGGCTGTGGTTATCCCTGTTGCTTGTGCACCTTTTTCTACCACTTTTTCCTTCCACTCAACTTTCCATTAATATGCTTGGATAGAGCACTCTGTAAACAGCCAGTTTTTTTAAAGTGGAGTTCCACCCATTTTTTGAAGGTCCAATCACTCAAGCCCACCCTGAATGCTGTAATAAATGGTAATTCTTTTTTTATTTGTACATACCTTTTATACCTTTTCTTCTGCAGCACTTCCGGCCGCCACCACTTAGGCGATTGTCACCAGGCGATTTGCAAGGGCTCCTGGGATAGCGGTGTCATGTATCCCGGGAGTCCTTGCGAATCACCTAGTGACCCGAATCTTGCGTTATTTCAGGACCGTAAATGACGCGAACTGGAGGATTGGGATGTCATGATTGACAGGTTGGCGGAGGGTGTCAATGACTGTCTTCTGGACAACTGTCAGGTCAGCAGTCTTCCCCATGATTGTGTAAGCTACTGAACCACACCTGAGAGACCATTTAAAGGCTCAGGAAACCTTTACAGGTGTTGAGGTAATTTAGCCGATTAGAGTGTGACGCCATTAATCTACTATATTGAACTTTTTCACAATATTCAAATTTTCTGAGATGCAGAATTTTTGATTTTCACTAGCTGTAAGCCATAATCCTCGAAATTAAAGGAAAGGAATGCTTGAAATATAATATTCAGCATGTAACGATTCTATATAATATGAGTTGCACTTTTTGAAATGAATTCCTGAAATTAACCTTTTGATGATATTTAAATTTCTCTTTTGTTCACTGACAGACACAGCTTCATATCTTCTTAGACCCTTGGGCTTATGCTGCTCTCTCTTCAGGAGTAGGACTAGGCGGAAACTATTTTGGCTACGCCCCTGAGGCAGTCCCATGGGGTATGCCCTCCCTTCCTGCTATAGAACTTAATATTTTTTTCTGCCTAGTCAGGAGTAAGGACTTGGCTCCCTACTGGGATCTGCAGTCCTGGCATTTTTTTCTTTCTAAATGGAATTTTTTTTTTTTCTTCCTTTATTTTCTGTTCCTGCGCAGACTACAATCAACAGCCGGACTTGGAGTTACACTGGATATCATAGATCCTTATGGTCTTCTCAGTCTGGCCTGCAAGCACGACCCAACAATTAGCTCCGCGCTAGGTTGGCCACGACATAGCCCCACTGGATGGGGGTTGGCTGGCGAGTGAAACATCTTGCAAGGACACATAGCCCTGGTCGTGATCAGAGTGGCAATGTGCTTTGGGCCGCAGCACCCCCATTCCAAGATGGCGCGGTGGACTACCAGGAGTGGTGCCCGCTTGGTTCCCAGGTGTGGTGAGTAGTGTCCCCCCTCTTTTCTCTGGGGAATGCTGGTGTGGACGTGGGCCCTTCCTCAGGTTGGCAAGTCCCTTCTGTGCCCTTCCTTCCTTCCCTCATGATTCCCCCTTTTTTTTTCACTGACGGGGGTTCCCCTGTAATGGTTGCCCTAACCTACCGCCCTCTTCCCCCTTAGTCACCCTTGGGGTGCATGAGTGTTTCTGGGTGAGGGGTGTCCCTGTTTGGTAATTGGCTTGATGGTGGGAGCGCACGCCAGCGGCTCCTTTCTGGTGTGCAATGGATTTGCGGGGGGTCCTGTGGGGTCTGGTTGCCGCACAGCGCCGCCATTTTGTTGTGGATGGCTGTATTGGGCCTCGGCGACCGTGTTTGTGTAGTCCGACGGCCATGTTTTTGTCGTTTCCC
Organism: Pelophylax lessonae; assembly: GCF_965119305.1. Classification (NCBI taxonomy): domain Eukaryota; kingdom Metazoa; phylum Chordata; class Amphibia; order Anura; family Ranidae; genus Pelophylax; species Pelophylax lessonae. The sequence continues at coordinate 101,260,582 of NC_138769.1, forward strand.
ATTGTAGTGAATGCGGCAACTTTTTTCTTGAAGCCTAGAGCGGTGACTTGCGGTGGGCACTTCTAGTGACAGCGTCAGCGCTTCCTCTTCCTTTCTGATTGCAGCGTGGCAGGCAGTTTGGTGCTCTGTATCCAGTTCTGAGTGTATGGTAGTGAGTCTCTGCAAGTGTACAGCCTCCTTATCTGCTATAGCAGTGCCGCTAGTGCGCTGATCACGTAGCACCACAGCGGATAGCGGTGTTAAGGGTTTTAAAAAAAAAAAAAATGTTTTCTTCGTACACGGTACAACCTGTTTTAATCATGGAGCACTTGGAGCGAATCACCTGACCCACTCAGAAGCTGCGAGGTCCTCTGGGTCTCAGGCTGCCCTGGCAGCCATGACTGCGGCCCTGCAGTCACTTGTGTTAAAGGTTGATATGGCCCTGCAAAAGCGGCCTGGAAAGAAGTGCCCCCCGCCTTCACCTGCATCCCCCGCCTCCTCGGAGTCTGAGGTGGATTTGGCCGCCACAGACGCCAGTCAACCCACTGGGTCTGTGTCCACGCGCCCTGAGTGCTCTAACAGTGAGGATGAATCCTCTTCCATTGCAACCACACATAAGGCGCTGGTGGAGACACTGATTGTGTCAGTGTGGGAATCGTTAAAGTTTGAGGACTCAGCTGGTGTTTCCCTTTGCTGCCTATTTTGACGAGATTGTCGCTAGTCAGTGTGGATCCCCGAAAGGCATGGTTGGAATACCGAAGTAGAGAAGTGAAGTGAGGTAAAGTGGCGCTGCCTGTTTAAAAGTGTATATATAATTTTATGGAAGGGGTTAAAATAATGTGCAGTAAAGTGCTAATGTGCAATTGTATGCAAAACGATATAAAAAACTTATATATAAAAATATCTAAACATTATTTTAGAAATAAAAATATACACATTAATTGTGGGCATTAAGTGATATGTGCAATCAATAAGGATGAAAATAAATAAAGTGCCAGTTCAAATTGTCCAGTGAAAACACCAAAAATGTATTATATATATGTTAAATCAAAAAAGTCCAAAACCAGTCCATAAAGTGCTTGCAGAAAAGTGCTTCAGTATTGTTAATGAGTGATATTCGAGAGGTGATCCGGGTGATAAGTATAGGGTGAAAGAAAACATGCACCCCTCCAATATATCCCGCACTCACCAGAGATATATACCCCCACAGGGGTAATGAACTTTAGGGTAATAGCCTCTTTTCCTACGGTTCCTAGTAGTGGGCTCGTGGATAAAGATATCCCTGGGTGTCTCCTCTCAGCGGGGTCAGATAATTCCAATACACTAGATCATGGGTGTCCAACCTGTGGCCCTCCAGCTGTTGCAGAACTACAAGCCCCATCATGCCTCTGCCATTGGGAGTCATGTTTGCAACTGTCAGCCTTGCAATGTCTCATGGGACTTGAAGTTCGGCAACAGCTGGAGGGCCGCAGGTTGGACACCCATGCACTAGATCACCATAGTATTCCTCTCTCAAGTATAGGGAGATATCCCGAGGTGATATGCAAAAAGGAAGACCTCATATAGTGATGTACCGTTTAACGTCTTTATTAAGCATAAAATTTAAGAATAGTACTCACATTTAAACGTGGCAAACAAGCGTGAAAAGCAGTAGGGGCCGCAAGTCCCTCGTTGGCGGCTGCTTCCGGGACGATATGCGAGCCAGCGACCGGATCTGCGTTCCAGTGGGGCGGAAATGACGTAACCACGCACAGCGCGTTTCGTCACAGCTGACGTCATCAGGTGCGTGATACCGAAGTGTTTCGCTAGGAGATATCCCTTTGAGTAGTCTCTCTTGAAGGTGAAGGTTCCACCGACGGTGGACTCTCGGGTTTCCAGGGGGAATAAGGCAACGTTTTTACTTGTGGAGGATTCCCCATCCTATAGGGACCCTGTGGATAAGAGAGCGGAGGCTCTGGTCCGATACCTTTTCACCACGACAGGTTAAATTTTGAGGCCGTTGTTTGCTGTCATCTTGGTATCCCAGACTTTGACGGAATGTGCATACATTTTACGCCAGGATCTGGAAGGGAATCAACATCCTCCTGAGCTGGCGGATCAGTTGTTTCAGGGCCTACAGTACATCTGTGACGCATCCTTGGATGCAGCCCCTTTGGCTGGCAGAGCATCCGTGACGGCGGTGATCCTTCGCTGCACTATATTGTTGAAGCACTGGTCGGCCGACCAGGCTTCTAAAAAGGTATTGACTGATCTCCCTTTTGTAGGAGACCGTTTGTTCGGTGCCTCTATGGAGGCGTATATTAAAGGTCTGAAAGGAGGTAAGTAGTACTTTGCTTCCGCTGGTTGCTAAGGGCAAGGAACCTTGTCCTAAACAAGGCCCTTTTTTTTGGCTCAAAAACAGCCCTTTCGTCTAACTGGATCATAAGACAAGGGTTCAAGATCCACCCGTACCTTCGCCGGCGGCTCCAAGAAACCCTCGACTGGTAAGTCAAAAGCAGGCTCTGTTAGTTCTGCAGACAAGCCTTCATCAGCCTGAAGGGGCGCCCTCACCCGTATCTGGGGTGGGTGGATGTCTTTGTTTCTTTCCGGGAACCGTGGACCTTGCTCATTCAGGACAAATGGGTCCACGAGTTGGTTCGGTTGCAAGATCGAGTTTTGATCCTTGCCTCCGACAAGGTTCTTTCCTTCCAACCTACGCCTTTCTCGCAATTGGCTGCAGGGCCTTCATGGGGCGGTACAGGACCTGTTGGCACAAGGAGTCGTTAAGCCAGTTCCAGAGTCGGAAAGTTTTCAAGGCTTTTATTCAAATCTGTTTACTGTTTCCAGAAAGGAAGGCAAGGTCCGCCCGATTTTGGACCTCAAGGCACTGAACCACTTTGTGCGTGTTCAGAAATTTTGTATGGAGTCCATTCGCACGGTAGTGGCTTCCCTTCATCAAGGGGACTTTCTGGCCTCTATCGATATCAAGGATACTTGCCTTCATATCCCAATTTACATCGGGCACCAGTGTTTTCTTCGCTTTGCTGTGGGCGAGGGGCACTATCAAATTAGTGAATTTACCCTTTGGTCTCTCCTCCTCGGGTGTTGACGAAAGTGTTGGCGCCAGTGTTGGCCTTGCTCAGGCAGAGGGGCATCGCTGTGTTGGGATACCTAGATGACCTGCTTCTGCGTGCATTGTCTTCATCGGCTCTAGAAGTCGATTTGGACATTACTGTGCGGACTCTGCAAGAGTTCGACTGGACACAATTTCTCAAAAATCAGCTCTGACTCCGTCCACTAAGCTGGATTACTTGGGCCTGACGCTGGATTCAGCCTCAGCCCGGGTGTTTCTTCCACAGACCAAACTGCTGAATTTTCAGGATGCGATTCGACTCCTGTTGTCCAACCGTCGGTCGTCTCTCAGGACTTGCATGCAAATGCTGGGCCTGATGGTTTTCACCTTCGAAACTATTCCGTTTGGGCCGTTCCATACCAGACCTCTGCAAAGGGAGATTCTTGTGAAATGGAAGGAGGATACACAGTCGCTAGACATTTTGATCCTATTGAGCCAGGGTACGAGGGGCTCTCTGACCTGGTGGCGTCGCTCTCCGGCACTTCGTTTAGGGATATCCTTTCTCCCCCCTGTATTGGACAGTGGCTTCCACAAATGCCAGCCTGTCCGGGTGGAGAAGTGTCTTGGGTGTTGACTCGGCTCAAGGAGTTTGGACTCGGGAGGAGTCCAGTCTGCCGATTAACATCGTGGAGATTCAGGCGGTCAGGCATTGTCTGTACCAGTGGACATATCGCCTGCAGGGGTGCCCGGTAAGGGTAGAATCGGATAATGCCACAGCTGTGGCATATATCAATCATTAAGGGGGACCGGGAAGTAGCCAGCATTCTAAGATGGGCAGAGCTATATGTTCCGGCCCCCTCTGCTGTGCATATTCCGGGGGTAGAGAATTGGCAGGCAGACTACCTCAGTTGTAGGATCAGGGAGAATGGTCTTTCCATCCAGAGGTGTTTCATCTACTGTCTACGGTGGGGGACTCCCAATGTGTGGACCTGTTGGCCTCCTGTCTCAACAGGAAGGTGCAGAGGTTCCTGTCAAGGTCTCGGGATCCTCTGGCAGACTCCCTGGTGGCCCCTTGGGGTCCGTATTGTCTGATTTACGCCTTTACCCCAATACAACTTCTGGTGAGACTGCTACGCAGAATCGAGGTGGAAGGGATTCCGGTCATTCTGGTGGCTCCTCCCGTGTAGGTCTGGGCTGATCCCTTACTTTTCTCACGATCCTCTTTACCCCATGAAGCGAAATCTTGCTTGGAGCTCCAGACAGAGGGGGAGTTGATGATTACTTTGTATTTCTTCTATTTGCAAAAAATCACTCCAACAGTTGTGTTCTTCTCACCAAGCTAATTGCTGGTGGTCTTTTATCCCATTCCAGCCTTGTGCAGATCTTCAATCTTGTCCCTGATGTCCTTTCACAGCTCTTTGGTCTTGCCCATGATGGCGAGGTTTGAAGCAAGAGATTCTGTGTACAGGTGTCTTTTATACACATAGTTACATAGTTAGTGAGGTTGAAAAAAGACATCAGTCCATCCAGTTCAACCTATGATGTGTGTGTGTGTGTTTGCTTTTAACCGTACATTGTATACCCTGTATATTGTGGTCTTTAAGGTGCCCATCTAATAGTTTTTTGAAACTATCAATGCTCCCTGCTGATACGACTGCTTGTGGAAGAGAATTCCACATCCTTACCGCTCTTACAGTGAAGAACCCCTTACGCATTTTAAGGTTAAACCGCCTTTCCTCTAGTTTTAGTGAGTGGCCACGTGTCTTGTTGTATTTCCTTACTCTGAATAGTTTGTTCCTTATGCTAGGGTCGCCAGTACAGTATTTGTACATTGATATCATATCCCCCCTCAAACGTCTCTTCTCTAGAGAGAATAGGTTCAGTGCTTGTAGTCTTTCCTCATAGCTGATGTCCTCCATTCCCCTAATTATTTTTGTTGCCCTTCTCTGACTCTTTCCAATTCCAGCACATTCTTCCTGAGGACCGGTGCCCAGAACTGGACAGCATACTCCAGATGTGGCCGGACCAGAGTCTTGTAGAGCGGGAGAATAATCTCTTTATTTCTGGAGTGAATCCCCTTTTTTATACATCCCAGTATTCTGTTGGCTTTGCTTGCAGCTGCTTGGCATTGCATGCCACTGCCAAGCCTGTTGTCTACCAGTACCCCCAAGTCTTTTTCCATCCTAGACTCCCCCAGAGGTTCCCCCCCTAGTGAGTAGCTTGCTTTCTGGTTTCTGGCCCCCAAGTGCATTACTTTACATTTTTCAACATTAAACTTCATCTGCCATGTAGTTGCCCACCCCGTTATTTTGTTCAGGTCCGCTTGTAAGTTTTCCACATCCTGCATAGAAGATATTGGCATGCTTAGTTTAGTATCATCCGCAAATACTGAGATTGTACTATATATCCCCTCCTCTAGATCCATTTATGAATAAATTAAACAGGATTGGTCCCAGGACCGAACCCTGGGGGACCCCACTTTCCACACCCGTCCAGTCCGAGTATTCCCCATTAATCATCACCCTCTGGACTCTCCCCTGGAGCCAGTTCTCTATCCAGGTACTCACCTTATGGTCCATACCTACCTTCCTTAGTTTGTACAGTAAGCGTTTGTGGGGAACGGTGTCAAAGGCCTTTGCAAATTCCAGATACACCACATCCACAGGCTTACCTTTATCTAGGTGGCAGCTCACTTCATCATAGAAGGTTAATAGATTGGTTTGGCAAGAACGATTTTTCATAAATCCATGCTGATTACTACTAATTATACTGTTTTCATTACTAAAGTCTTGTATGTGGTCCCTTAACATCCCCCTCCAAAATCTTGCAGACTACATATGTTAGGCTGACAGGTCTATAGTTACCCGGGATACACCTCGGCCCCTTTTTAAATATTGGTACTACGTTGGCCTTTTTCCAATCTGCTGGCACCATACCCGTCTGTAAACTATCCTTAAAGATCAAGAATAATGGTCTGGCAATCACCTGGCTGAGCTCTTTAAGAACCCTCGGGTGCAAGCCATCCGGTCCCGGTGATTTATTTATGTTAAGTTTCTCAAGTTTAGTTCTAAGTCTATCTTCTGTTAGCCATGGCGGCACTTCCTGAGGTGTATTATTTAGTTCGGCCTTACAAGCTGGGTTCGTGTAGACCCCCGATTCTTTTGTGAAGACTGAAGAGAAGAAATTATTTAACACTTCCGCCTTTTCCCTGTCCTCAGTGGCCATATTTCCTTTGTCATCTTTTATGGGGCCAATGTGTTCTGACCTCGCTTTCTTACTGTTTATATACTTAAAGAACTTCTTGGGGTTCTTTTTTACTCTCTTCCGCTATATGTCTCTCGTGTTCTATTTTAGCTGCCCTGATTTCATCTTTACATTTCTTATTACACTCTTTGTAATGCTTAAATGCTGCCAATATGGATGGATGGTTGAGTTTGCTTTGCATATTAAAGTAGTGTGGCATAGGCTAAATAATAAACAAATGTTACCATGATTATGAATAAGCTGTCATTTCTTTCCTTCCTCCTTTTTTTTTTTTCCAGCAGGGGCACTTCATGTGTAATGTAGGTTTCCATTAACAGTCTGCTTGAAAGTTTAGAGGGGGTGGTTACAACTTCAGCAATCGACCCCCTTTTTCTGTCCCTCTTCCACTTGGAGATATGGCCGTGCTTACTGAATAGGCACACGCCTGAGTAGTAAATAAGTTAAAACACATTAATATTTCCTCTGCAGTAAAGTGGGAAAAATACAGAAGTGTCATAGACATGGCTGCATAAGGATGGGGTGTCAATACATCCTCTTCTGCACACAGCTTATTTTGGATTTTCTTACAGACAGCCTCTATCTGCACACTGTGTAGCTGCCTGCACTGCTGCAGTTCTGACCTGTGAGGCTGGCGGATAATGGCTGTGCAGCATAGAATCCAGCTACTCAGTGTGCAGATAGAGGCTGTTTGTAAGCAAATCCATTCTTGGTCGGCGTCCTCTTTGCAGGATGGCAGTCGACTGGTCCTTCCCACTGATTATGTTTTTCGGGTATGCTTAGTATATAGCGCCCCCGCCCTCCCCTGCTCATCAGGTCCTGAATCTGTTCCAGCCGCTGCGAACGCGAGTCACCCTACTGGGTCTGCTTCCATGCACCCTGAATGCTCAGATAGTGAGGATGATTCCTCTGCTCTAGCATGCATTCAAAGGCCCTGGTGGATGTATTGATTATGTCAGTGCGTGAAACTTTGAAAATGGAGGATGCGGCTGATGCTGCGTCAGAGGCGCCAGTGCCTTTTGGCACCCACAAGCGGCAAGGGTTTTTCCCTTTTTCTCTTACTTTGACAACATTGTCCCAAAACAGTGGTGTTGTCCAAAACGCACTTTTGTGGTCCCTAAGTGTTTGCTTGCAGTATCCCTATGAGGATTCCCTGCTTAAAAGTTCCCACTTGTAGTGGACTTGCCAGTTTCCAGGTTAAATCGAGCTAGCCTAATTCCGGTTGAGGAGTCTCCGGGCCTTAAAGATCCGACTGGTAGAAGGGCGTAGACTCTGACTCGCCATATGTTCACTGTGGCTGGTTTGGCACTTAGGCCGGTATTTACTATTGCCCCTGTGTCAAAAATTCTGACCGATTGGGCTAAACTTTCACGCCGGTACCTCAAACCACTTCCCCCCTGCCTTTGTGAAGCTGGTAGATCAGTTTGTCCAGGGGCTACAGTTTATCTGTGAGGCATTTTTGGATGCAGCTCCTTTGATTTTAGGCAGTCTGTATCAGCAGTGGTCCTTCGGCATATTATCTGGCTGAAATGTTGGTCTGCAGGCCAGACTTCTAAGAAGGCCTTATCTGATTTCCCCCTTGTAGGGGATCGCCTGTTTGTAGCTTCCTTGGATGACATTAAGGGTCTCACAGGGTGTAAGAGTACTCTTCTTCCGCAGGCTACCAAGGGCAAGGAGTCCTGTCGTAGACATGGGCCATTCTTCTCGGCTCATAAGTGGCCCCCAGGGTCTCAAGACAAGGGATCTAAGCCCTTCAGAGCCTCCAAGCGGACCTGGTCTGGCAAGCATCGAGCGGGCTGTTCCAGACCTGCAGACAAGGCTTCCTCTGCATGAAGGGGCACCCTCTCGCATAATTGGGGCTGGGGGGGGGGGCGTCTTTGCTGGTTTCAAGATTTGTTGACCTCCCTGGTACAGGAGAAGTGAGTCCATGAAGTCTTTTTGGTCCAACTACAAGATCGCGTTTTATTCTTATCCTCCAGGTAAGGTTCTTCTCTTCCAACCTGCACTTGTCCCCAGATTGCTTACTGGGTCTCTTTGGGGCAGTGCAAGACTTCTAAATTCAAGGGGTGATTGTTCCGGTTCTGACTTCAGAACGTTTTCAGGGGTTTTACTCAAACCTTTTTACAGTTCCCAGGAAGGAAGGTAAGGGGGTACGTCCAATTCTGGACCTCAAGGCGCTAAACTGCTTTGTTTCGGTACAGAAGTTCCCAATGGATTCCATTTGCACGATAGTTGCGTCCCTATATCAGGGGGATTTTCTCCTATCGACATTAAGGTCGCCTACCTTCACATTCCAATATGTGCCGGTCACCAGTGCTTCCCCCAATTTGCCGTGGGCGAGGAACATTTGATCAGTTTGTGGCGTTTTACCTTTTGGTCTCGCCACCGCTCCTTGGGTCTACACAAAAGTGTTGGCCCCAGTGCCTAGCATTGTTGCGTCAGCGGGGATCGCGGTACTGGGGTACCTGGACAATCTTCTTCTGCGAGCGGAGTCTCAGACTGCTCTGATGGACAACTTGGAGATTACTCTGCTAACTCTGAGGGATTTCAGTTGGATTCTGAATCTTCAGAAGTCTGCTCTGGTTCTGATTCTGTCCACAAAACTGGACTATCTGGGTCTGACTCTGGACTCTGCCTCACCCAGAATATTTCTTCCTCTGGAAAAATTCCAGACATTGCAGGAGGCAATTCAGCTTCTGTTGTCCAGCAGATGGTCATCCCACCGGGCTTGCATGTGGCTGCTGGGCCTGATGGTGTCCACCTCCGAGTCAGTTCCATTTGCACAGTTCAACAGAATCTCTGGGAAAAAAAAAAAGATTCTGGTGAAATGGGACAAGAATCCACGGTCTCTAGAGGTGGCTTCTTTCTCCAGCACTTCGACAGGGAAAAATCCTTTCTCCCCCTGTACTGGACAGTTATCTCCACGGATTCCAGCCTGTCCAGGTGGGAAGGCCTCCTCAGCACAGTTTGTGCTCAATGGGTCTGGACTCTGGAAGAGTCCAGACTGCCGATTAATGTACTGGAACTCAGAGCGATCAGATTTTGTCTGGATCATTGGACAATTCGTCTTCAGGGGTGTCCGGTACGAATTCAATCGGACAATGCCATGGCCGTGGTCTGTCAATCACCAAGGGGTCACAAGAAGTGTCCTGGCGGCTCGGGAAGTAGCCTGCATTCTTAGGTGGGCACGCTGATTGGTTCCAGCCCTCTCTGCTGTACATATTTCAAGGAAGGTCCAGAGAGCTGTGGTGCGGTCTCCGGACCCCCTGGCTGACGCCACAGATGCATTCTAGTGGCTCCAGACTGGCATCACTGGTCTTGGTACGGCTGATCGCCGATGCTCCTTGGAGACTTCCTTTCAGGGAAGGTCTGCTGTTCCAAGGGCCAATCTTCTATTCTGCTTTACAGTTGCTGGCTTTAATGGCTTGGCTGTTGAAAGCCAGGTGCTAAAGGAGGTTTGTCTGAATTGGTGACTCCTACGCTGTTAAAGGCTAGAAAATCTACCTCTAGGAAGATCTACCATCATACTTGGAAGACGTACATTGCGTGGTGTGAATCTCTTGGGGTGCACCCTTTTCCTCAAATGAGGGGTTGAACAGAGCCTGGCCTTGTGTACCGTTAAAGGCCAGGTTTCGGCATTGGCAGTTTTCTTTCAATGTCCTATGGCCACACATTCCTTGGTGCTTACCTTTATCGAGGGAGTTTGACACTTGGTTCCTTTAGTGCGGTCTCCATTGCTGCCATGGGACCTCAGTTTGGTTTTCAGTTCTCCAGAAACCTCCCTTTCGAAAAATTTGGGAGGTTCCCCTGCTTACGTTGTCCCAAAAGTTGGCCTTTTTGGTGGCTTTTACTGCCGTGCGCAGGGTGTCGCAGCTGGCGGCGTTGTCTTTTTTTTTTTTTTTTTTTGCCTACTCAGGGGTAAGGGCCTAGCTCCTTGCTAGGATCTTTGGTCCTGGCAATTTTTTCTTTTTACATTTTTTTTTTTTTTTCTTTTTCACCAGATTCCTGGTATGGTGAGTAGCTTTCCCCTCTCTCCCCCTGGAGGGTTTTCGGGTAGACATGAACCCCTCCTTGGGATGTATCCCTCCCCCTTTCCTGCCCCCCCTCGTGGTGCCGCCATTTTGTTATAGCCTTGTGTTTCTACGCATGGTGGCCATGTTTGTGTAGTCCGGCGGCCATTTTGCTCTGGTTTGCCATTAAAAATAGCCATATGGGTGGCTATTTCGGTGGTGGGAGCCCCTCCTCATCCCTTGGTGCTGGCTCTTGGATCCTCTCACTTTCTGATCGCCGCTCGTGGAGTGAAGATTATCATGGTGGCTGCAGGTGCCTGTAGGTGCCTTTTTCTGTTGGGTGGTGAGTCTGGTGGGATTCTCTCCCCCCTCTGCTGAGGATCACTTGGTGCTTGTGTCTGGGGACCGGGTGGTACTGCCAGCATGGTGGGGGTTGCCCCTGAACAGTGTTTTACACTTTTTTTGTGGGGTCCCCCTGGTGACTCATGGATTCGTTGGAGCACATATATCCCCCACCTTGTCCCCTTTGAGGCTCTAGGGGCCATCCAAGTCCCAACTATCCATCAATGTACTGACGGCGGTCCTGGAGCCCTTTGTGTCCTGGATGGAGGTTGTTTTCGGGCGACAGGCTAGCAAAAAGTAAACCCCCCGCTTTCCCCTGCCTTGTATGTCTCCTCAGATCCTGAATCTGATTCGGCCACCGCGGACGTGGGTCATCCTTCTGGATCTGCAACCACATGCCCGGAATCCTCGGATAGTGAGGATGATTCCTCCATGTCTGCAACTGAGCATGAAAAGGCGCAGGTGGAACCACTGATTGTATCTGTGCGGTAGACCTTGAAGATGGAGGATGCAGCTGCAACATAGGCGCAGGTTTCCTTTGGCACTCCAAGCCATGCAGAGCGGCAGAGGTGTTTTCTTTTCCTGCCTATTTTGACTGAATTGTTTCTTAGAGTGGGGATGACCAAAGTGTCCCCGTGGTGGCTTTTTACTAGGCGTTCCCACTACGAGGAGTCCTTTATTAAGAAGTAGACTGTTCCATCGGTGGTGGACCCTCCGGTCTCCAGATTGAACAAGGCAACCATGGTTCCGATTGAATCGTCCCCGGCCTTTAAGGATCTGGCTGACAGGAAGGCGGAGGCTGTGGCCCGCAATATGTACACTTTGGCTGGTTCGGCGCTGAGGCCGGTAATCACCATTGCCCTGGTGTTGCAAAACTCTGACCGAGTGGGCATAGCTTTTACGCCGTGACCTGGAGGGAGAACAGCTCCCGCCCCTGCCTTTGCTGAGCTGACTGACCAGCTGGTCCATGGGCTGCAGTTAATCTGTAATGCCTCTTTGAATGCTGCTCCATTCGTGGCTCAGCTCTCTGTTTTGGCAGTGGTCCTTCGGCATGTCTTTTGGCTCAAATGTTGGTCTGCGGACCAGACTTCTAAAAAGGAGTTAACTGATCTTCCCTTTAAAGGAGATCGCCTGTTTGGAGCTACCCTGGATGACCTCATAAAAGGTCTCGAATGGGGGATGACTACTTTTCTTCCACAGGCTTCTAAGAGCAAGGAACCTCCATCGTAGACGTGGGCCTTCCTTTTCAGCCTATAAAAAGTTTTTTTTCTTCCCTCAGGGTCGACTGACAAGGGCTCGAAGCCTTTTATATCCTCCTCTGGAGGATCAAAACGACCGAAGCCGAGAGCAGGCTTCTCCAGACCTGTGTACAAGGCTCCTTCAGCATGAAGGCGCACCCTCACCCGTATTGGGGGTGGGGGGACACCTCTTCAGTGGTTTCCAGACCCATGGATTTCCCTGGTGCAAGATAAGTGGGTCCATGAAGTCATTCGGTCTAGCTACAAGATCAAGTTTCACTCTTGTCCCCAGCAAGGTTCTTTCCCTTCCAACTTGCGCCTGTCCCCCCGGACTGCTTACTGGGTCTGTTTGGATGGTACAAGACCTGTTACTTCAAGGGGTGATTGTCACGGTTCTGACTTCGGAAAGTTTTTAGGGTTTTTACTCAAACCTGTTTAGTTTCCAGGAAGGAAGTCAAAGTGCATCCAATCCTGGACCACAAGATGCTGAACTACTTTGTGCGGATGCAGATGTTCAGAATGGAGTCCATTCGCACTTTGGTGGCATCCCTGCCTCAGGGGGATTTCCTTGCCTCTATCGACATCAAGGATGCCTACCTTCACATTCCAATATGTGCCAGTCACCAGCACTTCATCCACTTTGCCGTGGGAGAGGAGCGTTATCAGTTTGTGGCATTACCCTTTCTTTGCTCTCTCCTCTGCTCCTTGGGTCTTCACAAAAGTGTTAGCCCCAGTGCTAGCTTTGTTACCCCAACGGGGGATCGTGGTACTGGGCTACTTGGACAATCTCCTTCTGAGACCAGTGTCTCCCTCTGCTCCAATGGAAAACCTGGATATAACAATACGAACTCTGTGGGAGTTGGCTGGATTCTGAATTTTCAGAAAACTGCTTGGGTTCCGTCCACAAAGCCAGACTATCTGGGCCTGACTCTGGATTCAACCTTAGCCAGAGTTCTCCTTCCCCCTGGACAAACTCCAGAAATTGCAGATTGCAATTCGTCTCCTGTTGTCCAGCAGATGGTCAGCCCTCTGGACTTGCATGGCAGTGTTGAGCCAGATGGTGTTTACCTTTTGAGGCGGTTCCGTTTGCACAGTTCCATACAAGGTTCCTGCAAAGGGAGATTCTGGGCAAATGGGACAAGACTCTGCAATCTCTGGACAATCCGATCCGGCTTACTCGGGGAGCGAAGGAGTCCCTAATATGGTGTGTTCGTTCTTCGGTGATTCGGCTGAGCAAATCCTTTCTTCCCTTGTATTAGACAGTGGTCCCCACAGATGCCAGCCTGTCCGGCTGGAGAGGCGTCCTTGGCAAGCATTCTGCTCAGGGGATCTGGACACTGGAAGAGTCAAGATTACCAATGTCTTGGAACTCCAAGCGATTAGCCTGTGTGGACCATTAGATTAGATAGTAGGTACAATGCCCGGCGGGTGTGGAGATGCGACTCGGTGTACATCTTGTGATATGTATGTGATATGTATGCGTTCCTCGGTCATGCGATCGAGGGCGAATACAAATGCGCAAAATGTAAGCACGTTGCTTCCCTGGAAGCTCAGGTCCTGAATCTAGGGAAGCAGCTGGCAACACTGAGACGAATGTCCATACTGGAGGAGAGCCAGGATTGTACCAGTCAGGTGCAGGCAGGGGTCTGCACAGAGGTGGGCGGAGTATCGGAGGTACAGGCATCAGAGCAGAGTAGAGGGGTGACAGTTAGGAGGGGTAGAAGGGAACAAGGCAAGGAGGCTGATCCTGGGCTGGAGCACCCCAACAGATTCGCCCCGTTGAGTGATGTTGGGGAAACCAGTCAGGGACCAGCATTGCTGGAGCAGAGTGACGCCCCTAGCTGCCAGGGGAAGAACTCCTCCAGTGAGGCCGGGAGAAAGGGAAAGGAAAGACAGGTGCTGGTGGTAGGGGACTCAATTATTAGAAGGGCAGACAGTGTAATCTGTGACATAGACCGTGTGCGCCGAACAGTCTGTTGTTTGCCGGGCGCTCGGGTTCGGCACATCGCGGATCGGGTGGACAGATTACTGGGTGGGGCTGGGCAAGACCCAGCTGTCACGGTACACGTGGGTACCAATGACATAGGCAGAGGAAGAAGGAGAGTCCTAAACGATTTCAGGGACTTAGGCGCTAAGTTGAGGACTAGGACCTCCAAGGTAGTATTTTCCGAAATACTACCTGTACCTCGAGCCACACCAGAGAGGCAGCGGGAGATTAGGGAAGTTAACGAGTGGCTGAGGAGCTGGTGTAGTAAGGAGGGTTTCGGGTTCCTGGAGAACTGGGCCGACTTCTCAGTCGGTCACCGGCTCTTTGGTAGGGACGGATTGCACCTAAATGGGGTGGGTGCAGCCGTACTGGGTGAGAGGATGGCCAAAAAGTTAGAGGGGCTTTTAAACTAGGGAATGGGGGGGAGGGTACAGATGTAGAATTAGCCAGTGGAAAGCAAGATTCAGAGGGCAGAAATGGGGGCATTAGCGGTAGGGTGTTCGGAGCTCCTATACCCAGGGTGGGTACGGGGAAAAATCAAGAGAGCAGCCTAAAAACATCAAATGAGGATAAATGTAACCAATCTAAATTACGAGGCTTGTATACCAATGCCAGAAGCCTGGCCAACAAGATGGGAGGGCTGGAGCTGCTGATGTTTGAGGAGGACTTAGATTTTGTGGGGATAACTGAGACTTGGTTCGACAGCTCTCATGATTGGATGGCGACCATTCAGGGGTATTCCCTTTATCGCAGGGATAGAGAGGGTAAAAAAGGGGGAGGGGTATGTCTGTATATTAAGAACAGTATACAGGTAAATATGAGGGATGATATTAATAATGGAGCTATGGACGAGGCAGAATCCCTATGGGTAGAGCTTCAGAGGGAAGGCACGGTGGGGAAGGTAATATTGGGCGTATGCTATAGGCCCCCCAACCAGAGTAAGGAGGGGGAGGCGGACCTCATGTTACAGATAGGATTGGCAGCAAGGATGGGAAATGTCATTATAATGGGGGACTTTAATTATCCGGATATAGATTGGGCAGAAGGAACCGCGCACTCAGCCAAGGCTAGGCAGTTCCTAAATATTTTGCAGGACAATTTCATGGGTCAGATGGTGAATGCACCGACAAGAAACAATGCGGTACTTGACCTACTGATTACCAACAATGCAGACCTGCTCACGGATATAGAAATACGGGAAAACTTAGGGAGCAGTGACCATAGGTCAATTGGTTTCAGTATTAATCACAGTAATAGGAAACACAAGGGTAATATTAAGACGCTGAATTTCAAAAGAGCCAATTTCCCTAAACTGCGCTCACTGCTAGAAAATATAAAATGGGATAGAACCCTGGGAACAAAGAACACGGAGGAAAAATGGGAGTGCTTCAAGAGCATACTTAACAAGGGGGTGGGCCAGTGCATTCCACTGGGAAATAAATTTAAAAGAACAAAACTAAACCCTGGGTGGCTAAACTCCAACATAAAAATGTATATTAGAGCTAAAGAAAAGGCCTTCAAAAAATACAAGACTGAGGGGTCAGTGGCAGCATTTAAGCATTATAAAGAGTGTAATAAGAAATGTAAAGATGAAATCAGGGCGGCTAAAATAGAACACGAGAGACATATAGCGGAGGAGAGTAAAAAGAACCCCAAGAAGTTCTTTAAGTATATAAACAGCAAGAAAGCGAGGCCAGAACACATTGGCCCCATAAAAGATGATAAAGGAAAAATGGCCACTGAGGACAGAGAAAAGGCGGAAGTGTTAAATAATTTCTTCAGTCTTCACAAAGGAATCGGGGGTCTACACGAACCCAGCTTGTAAGGCCGAACTAAATAATACACCTCAGGAAGTGCCGCCATGGCTAACAGAAGATAGACTTAGAGCTAAACTAGAGAAGCTTAACATAAATAAATCCCCGGGACCGGATGGCTTGCACCCGAGGGTTCTTAAAGAGGTCAGCCAGGTGATTGCCAGACCATTATTCTTGATCTTTAAGGATAGTTTACAGACGGGTATGGTGCCAGCTGATTGGAAAAAAGCCAACGTGGTACCAATATTTAAAAAGGGACCGAGATATATCCCGGGTAACTATAGGCCGATCAGCCTAACATCTGTAGTCTGCAAAATATTGGAGGGGATGTTAAGGGACCACATACAAGACTTTAGTAATGAAAACGGTATTATAAGTATTAATCAGCACGGATTCATGAAAAATCGTTCGTGCCAAACCAATCTATTAACCTTCTATGATGAAGTGAGCTGCCACCTAGATAAAGGTAAGCCTGTGGATGTGGTGTATCTGGAATTTGCAAAGGCCTTCGACACCGTTCCCCACAAACGCTTACTGTACAAACTAAGGAAGATAGGTATGGACCATAAGGTGAGTACCTGGATAGAGAACTGGCTCCAGGGGAGAGTACAGAGGGTGGTGATTAATGGGGAGTACTCGGATTGGGCGGGTGTGGAAAGTGGGGTCCCCCAGGGTTCTGTCCTGGGACCAATCCTGTTTAATTTATTCATAAATGATCTAGAGGAGGGGATATCTAGTACAATCTCAGTATTTGCGGATGATACTAAATTAGGCATGCCAATATCTTCTATGCAGGATGTGGAAACCTTGCAAGCGGACCTGAACAAAATAACGGAGTGGGCAACTACATGGCAGATGAGATTTAATGTTGAAAAATGTAAAGTAATGCACTTGGGGGCCAGAAACCAGAAAGCAAGCTACTCGCTAGGGGGGGAACCTCTGGGTGAGTCTAGGATGGAAAAGGACTTAGGGGTACTGGTAGACAACAGGCTTGGCAGTGGCATGCAATGCCAGGCCGCAGCAAGCAAAGCCAACAGAATACTGGGATGTATAAAAAAGGGGATTCACTCCAGAAATAAAGAGATTATTCTCCCGCTCTACAAGACTCTGGTCCGGCCACATCTGGAGTATGCTGTCCAGTTCTGGGCACCGGTCCTCAGAAAGGATGTGCTGGAACTGGAGAAAGTCCAGAGAAGGGCAACAAAAATAATTAGGGGGATGGAGGACATCAGCTATGAAGAGAGACTACAAGCCCTGAACTTATTCTCTCTGGAGAAGAGACGATTGAGGGGGGATATGATATCAATGTACAAATACTGTACTGGCGACCCGAGCATAAGGAACAAACTATTCAGAGAAAGGAGATACAATAAGACTCGTGGCCACTCACTAAAACTAGAGGAAAGGCGGTTTAACATTAAAGTGCGTAAGGGGTTCTTCACTGTAAGAGCGGTAAGGATGTGGAATTCTCTTCCACAAGCAGTCGTATCAGCAGGGAGCATTGATAGTTTCAAAAAACTGTTAGATGGACACCTTAAAGACCACAACATACAGGGGTATACAATGTACGGCTAAAAGCAAACACACACACACATCATAGGTTGAACTGGATGGACTGATGTCTTTTTTCAACCTCACTAACTATGTAACTATGTAATTGGACAGATAATATTTAGGGTTGTCCAGTGGGCATCCAATCTGACAATGCCACAGCCCTGGCTTATGTCAATCACCAAGGGGGCACAAGAAGTGTCCTGGCGGCTCTGGAGGTAGCCGGCATTCTAGAGTGAGCATAACGTTTCGTTCCAGCCCTCTCCAACGTTCACATTTTTGGGGTGGAAAACTGGCTTGCAGATTACCTCAGTCGGCAGGCGTTGGACCAAGAGTTGAGTTGTCCCTTCATCCGGAGTTTGTTTTATCAGTTGTGTCTCAGGTGGGGCACCCCCGAGGTGGATCTGTTGGCGTCTCGGCTCAACAGAAAGGTGCAGGCGTGCTGGTGGCCCCGTGGGGGTCAGTATTGTCTTTTATGCCTTTCCTCCTCTCAAGCTTCTGCCAAGACTTCTACGCAGGATTGAGGCAGAAGGAGTTCCGGTTATCTTAGTGGCTCTGGACTGGCCTCGCCAGGCTTGGTACGCCGATCTGGTGCAACTGGTCACCAATGTTCCTTGGAAACTTCCTTTTTAGGGAGGATCTGCTGTCCCAAAGACCGATCTTTCATCCTGCTTTACAGTCGCTGGCTTTAACGGCTTGCCTGTTGAAAGCCAGGTGCTAAAAGTTAGATTGTCTGATTCATTGATTCCTACGCTGGTAAAAGCTAGAAAATCTACCTCTGGGAAGATCTACCATCGTACAGGGAAGTCCTACATTGCGTGGTGTAAGTCTCTTGGGGTTCATCCTCACTCCTTTTCGGTGGCTCAGATCTTGACTTTCCCACAACGGGGGGTTGAGCAGCACCTGGCCTTGAGTACTATCAAGGGCCAGGTCTCGGCTTTTGGAGTCTTCCAACGACCTTTGGCCACACACTCCCTGGTGCGTACCTTTCTTCAGGGTGTCCGACGTTTTGATTCCTCCAGTGCAGTCTCCGTTGCTGCCTTGGGACCTAAATTTGGTGCTTTCGGCCCTCCAGAAGCCTCCCTTTGAGAATCTTTGGGAGATTCCCCTGTTTACGCTGTCCCAGAAGATGGCCTTCACCTCTGTGCGCAGGGCGTTATCCTGTCGTTCACCTTACCTGGTAATTCAGAGATAAGATGGTTCTTTGCCCTTGTCTGTCGTTCCTTCCAAAGGTTGTCACTGATTTTCATTTGAATGAAGACATTGTGTTGCCTTCCCTGTGTCTCCAGCCTAAACATCTGAAGGAAATTGCCTTGCATGCCTTGGATGTGATCCAGGCAATTTGGGTGTACCTGGCAGCTTCGGAGTATTTCGGGAAGTCAGACTCAATATTTGTGCTGACAGATGGGCCTCGTAAAGGGTTGTCCGCTTCCTCTGCGACCATTTCGAGATTGATCAAACAGGCAGTGACTCAGGCCTATTCCATCAAGGGTTAGGTTTCTCCTGTCCATGTTAAGGTGCACTCTACTAGGGCGCTTAGTGCCTCTTGGGCCTTCTGTCAGGCTTTAGTGACAGGTTTGCAAGGTGGCCACCTGGTCGTCGATGCACTTTCAGAACATTTTTATAAAGTGGATGTGTTGGCATCTGCGGATGCTTCTTTTGGCTGCAAGGTTTTGCAGGCTTCTGTTGAGAGGACCTCATCCTCTTTGAGGGTGTATTGTTTTTTTTCAGATGTGCTCCAGTTGTTTTGGTTGGCTACTGTTTAGCCTTTGCAGAACGCGTGCATAAAACCTGATGTCTCTGCACCATAGTTTGAACGAGGCTTAAAACTGGGTACACATGGCTCATACAGATTCCTGCATCCACATAGCAGTGAACAGAGGGTTATACCAGGGCTCGACAAACCCGGGCGCCAGGTCGCATTTGCGACTAGAATTAGCGACCTGGCGCCTGGGGTGCCCTGCATAGGGTGTCCTGTCCCTTTTGAGCCCCCCACCTTCTCCTCGAGTGCACAGACTTCCGCGCTGTCCAAAAATTGAGGCCCCGGCTTTTCGGCCTTCTTCTGTGAGATGAGAAAGGCTAGGGGAACTGGCGCCCTCTTGTGGTGGCCGGGAGTAATGCATGTTCTTAATGCCTTTCCATCTCCTTCCAAAGAGGAAATGAGAGGAAAGTTTTTTTAAGGCTTCATCTCTCTGTCCAGCTACCTTTGCTTAAAGGTAAGTGGACAGGGAGTATGGTTATTATTATTAATTTATTTTTTAAATGTAAAAAAAATTAAATAATTTCTTTTTTTTTTTTTAAATTATTAAAAAAAAATACGTTTTTTTTTTTCCAATTCTTATTTAAAAAAGAAAAAAAAAAAATGATATAGATAGATAGATAGATAGATAGATAGATAGATAGATAGATAGATAGATAGATAGATAGATAGATAGATAGATAGATAGATAGATATATATATATATATATATATATATATATATATATATATATATATATATATATTATATCAATCTTTTTTTTTTTTTTTTTTTCCTCATCGCCATACCACAGCCTAAGGCCCCTTTCACACGGGCTGTCTGATCAGGTCCGCCTGTCAGTTTTTCAGGCAGACCTGATCGGACCCTTCAGTCTCCTCTATGGAGCAGTAATCTGCCGCCATCTGATCCTGTCCGCCAAAAACAGACGGATGGTGGTTCTATTTTCTATCCATCCCGTTGATCGGATCAGATGGCATCGGATGGAAAGAGACAGACAGTCTGTTTCCATCCAATTGCGCTATAGAAGAGAGTGGAGTTCTAGTCGTATCTATTTGTAAATTTAGTATCCGTTTTATTAAATAAAGCTTGGTTGTAAGCCCCGGTTCACACTTATGCGATGCGGGAAGGCTGCGAATTCGCAGCCTGTTCCCGCATCGCAAGCGCGCCCCTGGCAGTTCACACTGCCATATGCGATACGCTGGGGGTGTCAATGTAATCTTAATGACACCCCCAGTTTGATCGCATATCGCAGTGCGATCTTGCAGTTCGCACAGGATCGGATCGCACAAATGTGAACCGCTGTGCAATCCGATCCTGATGCGGCTGCAAAAAAGGGTCCTGAGCGTCTTTGCTGCGGGTGCGGTGCGAATTTAGCCATACAAAGTGTATGGCTAAACTCGCACCGCACAGCCGATCGCATGTAATGAAGGAGCAGTGCGCTCCGATATTACATGCGATCGCCGCAGCCGCATGAGTGTGAACCGGCACTTAGTTTAAAAAAAAAACTGGCTCCTAACTTTTTTAGCTGGCTCCTAGATTTCAGGCAAATTTGTCAAGCCCTGGGTTATACACTGATTTAAATTGGGTCTGTCCATGCTGAACTGGCCAAATGTCAGTCTGTGCTTACCCAGTTATAGTTTGGAGACTGCAAGGACCTGATTCTTGGCAAATTGTATATAAATAAATCTTGCTTGTTTGCTTATATTGGAGTGACTACCTTTTTTGGCAATGTTTCTGTCTTATCTATTTCAGAAATGTAAGCAAATTGCTCAAAGCAAAGAAGATGATGAGGTTGTGAATAAGCCCCATGATTCTGATGAAGAGGAAGGTGACCAACCTTTTTACAATCATCCTTTTAAAGTCAGTGAACATAAACCAATTTCCTTTAGCTTACTGGTAAGTTTGACCTATTTGCTGACACATTTTCATGGGAACGTTTACAGTTAAATGTACTAAAGCAAACTTTAAGAGCTGGGTCTCACCAGAATTGCACAGGAAACACAGTGCAATGCCTGTGCGTTCTTCCGCAGTGCGATTATTTCCCCCAATCAAACGAAAAGTAGTGCATGCGCTAGTTTTGAAAAACAAATCACATGGTACTGTAGTACTATGCAACCTGGTTCCTGAAAATGCACTGTGTTTGCGATCTGCGATTGGGATGCAAAGGAAGTTCATTTTCTGCGCGGTGCAGGAATCGCACATGGAACTTCTTCAAATTCTTGTGTGAGCCAGCCCTTGATTTAAATACATTTTTCACTGTTGAATGTTTCATTTATTAGGTATTTACAGAGTTTACAGTTTCACATTTTAGGTTTGCCATGAGATAAGAATAATTGTATAGACTATATTACATTTTTGACAGCATAATAGTCTTTGCTCATCAGCTTTGCATAGCTGGTAAAATCTTAAAAAAAAATATATAATCCCCTTTTTTGTTCTTTGGTGCTTAGAGCCTGCACCCCCCCCCCCCCCATTGTATGTTGTTGGAATTGATATAGTGATAACATTTCAAAAATACTAGGCTTTTCTGTATGCTGGGCATATGATGTGTGATCTCTGCAATAGCACCAGAGGACATAAATGCCAAGGATACTAATATTAAGATTTAAAGCGGCAGTAATAAATAGAAAAAAATGTGGAGCTATTTATACACTTCTCGCAGCTTTGGTAGGTCTGATCGGGAGTTGCAGCTTTCATTTGGTGTTGACATTCTCTTTATAAGATAGCGCAGGGGTTACTTATTAAAGCGGCAGTAAACCGCTGGCATTTTTTTTTTCTTTTTTACCTGCATGGCAATGTCATAATGTTCTAGTATTCATCGCATGCTAGCACATTATGTGAAACCTACCATAGAACGAAGCCCTCCAGTGGCAGGCTGTCACTGCTGATGGCGCTTCCATTTTCACCCCGGCTGTGTGTTTGTGACCGGAGCCGCGATGACGTCACTGGAACCGCCATTTACGACACAGGACACTGAAGGAACAGCACGGCTATGCCGTTCTTTCAGGATGCATGCACTGGTGACATCACCGGCTGTGTCTACTGTAAATATCTACTTAACGGTGCACATTTAGGAGATATTTACAATACCTATAGGTAAGCCTTATCCTATGCTTACCTATTGAGCAGAAGTATAGCCAAAAATAACAAACTAAGAATGAATTTTTTGCTAAAAGATGAAATGACAAAAAACACTTTTGCTGCAGTATTCACAGTTTAATCCCGATATCCTTATTCATTCCCCAGTGCTCTTTTTCTGTCTTTTAGCAACTAGGTGTACTCAGCCTGATGGCCTACGTCATTTGCAAATTTAACCCAGTTTCTCTGAGCCCATGTAACCCTGTGCCTGCTCTGCTTATTCCCCACTGTCCAATCACAATCTAGAACAGTGATGTGATAAGCTCTTTTCTCTGTCACTATGCTTTCCCTTCCTGTTGGCGTGATTTGTGTCTATCTGCCTAGAGTTGAGCTTTAGGCTTCATGCACACAGGGCGTTATTGCAGCTGTTTTTAGAGCGTCAGTTTTTTATTTTTTATTTTTTTTCCCCAGCTTAACCACTTGCCGACTGCCTAACGCCGATCTACGTCGGCAGTCAGCCCCTCACAGGCAAAGTGACGTAGGGCTACGTCACTAGCTTGTGGTCACGGACCCCCCCCCCCGCGCGTGTGACCGGCGGACCCGATGTCCGCCGGTCACTCTGCGATCGGCGGGGGAGAGGGAGAAAGTCAGGCGGCTTGTGTAAACAAGCTGCCTGTCATTCTCCCCTGTGTATGAAGGATGATCAATACGGTTCTACTATGTAGAACCGTTGATCACTCTTCATACATCTGAAGCCACAGCCAATCACAGTAGAAAGCACGCCCCTAGGGACACACATAGCCCCTCCCTTTCAAAAAAAGTTAACCCCTTCACTGCCAGTGTATTTTTACAGTAACAGTGCATATGTATAGCACTGATTACTGTAGAAATGTCACTGGTAACCCCAAAAGTGTCAAAAATGTCAGTCAAGGGTCCGATCTGTCCGCCGCAATGTTGCAGTACCACAAAAAAAGTCGCAGATCGCCGCCATTACGCGTTAAAAAAAAAAAACAACAAAAATGACAAAAATCTTTCCCTTTGTTGGTAAACGCGATAACTTTTGCGCAAACCAATCAAAATACGCTTTTTGCGATTTTTTTTTTTTTTAACCAAACATAGGTAGCATAAAACAAATTGGCCGAAAATGTTAACAAATTTTGATGTTTACATTTTTTTGGGGGGGAATTTCATATAAAAAAAAATGTAAAAAATATTTTTTTTGCAAAATTGACGCCCTTTTTTTGTTTATAGCGCATGATCAAAAAATCGCACAGGTGATCAAATACCACCATAAGAAAGCTATGTTTGTGGGAAAAAAGGACGCCAAATTAGTTTAGATACAGCGTCGCACGACCGCGCAATTGTCCGTTAAAGTCACGCAGTGCCGAATCGCAAAATACCCCCTGGTCGTTTAGCAGCCAAATCCCCCGGGGCTTAAGTGGTTAAAAACGCCCCTCCATGTTATCTCATGGCCTCATGCACACACGTTTTGCAGCTGTGTGACATAGGCGTTTTCAAGCTGCAAAAAAAACCCTAGGTCCTGCACGTTCTGAGGACCAGCGTCAGAGCTGTAAAAACATCTGACGCTGCTAAAGGCTGCTTAACGTTGCTAATACAGCGTTAAGCAACGTTTTTATAAATTTTTTTTTTTTTTTTATGTGAAAATCAATGGTTCCCTTTTGGGAGCCCAGTGATTTGAATGGAATTCGCATCACAAGTCGAATCAGGATGATCCGACTTGTGGTGCGAATTGGTTCTGAAGTTCTTGAATTCATGCCAAAATGTGAAAAAAAAACTGGTGTGGGGGTCCTCCCCAGGTTCCAAACCAAGCCCTCCAGGTCTGGTATGGATTTTGAGGGGAGCATTTTTTCGGCGTGGGGTCCCCCCCAAGATCCTTACCGGACCCTTATCCGAGCATGCAGCCTGGCAGATCAGAAAAGGGGAGGGGACGAGCGAGCTGCCCCACCCCCTCTTGGACCATACCAGGCCACACGCCCTGAACATGGGGGTGGGTGCTTTGAAGCAGGGGGGCTTCTGCAGCTCCCTACCCCAAAGCACCTTGTCTCTCCATGTCGATGAGGACAAGGGCCTCTTCCCGATAACCTTGGGCGGTGGTTGTGGGGGTCTGCGGGCAGGAGGCTTATCGGAATCTTGACGCCCCCTGTAACAAAGGGGTCCCCCAGATCCCGAACCCCCTATCTGAATGAGTATGGGGTACATTTTACCCCTACCCATTCACCCTAAAAAAGGCCATGTAGTGTAAATAATGACACAAGATGGTTTTGAGAATTCCTTTATTAAAAAATCTTCCTCCGGTCCTCCTCTGACGATGTCTCTGGGGATTATGCCGGCTCCGCCCTTTGCAGCTTCTTATATAGCCATGGGGGCGTGGCCTCCCGGTAATGTCACCCGTAGACTCCGCTCCTTATGGCTTCATCTGACAGTGCGTGACGCCATAAGGGGGCGGGTCTCCGGGTCACGTCACTGGGAGGCCATGCCCCCATGGCTTTATAAGAAGCTGCAAAGAGCGGAGCCGGCATAATCACCGGAGACATCATCAGAGGAGGACCGGAGGAAGAAAACACGAGGGAGAAGAACGGAGGAAGATTTTTTAATAAAGGACTTCTCAAAACTGTCTTATTATTTACACTACACTGCCTTTTTAGGTAGGGGTACAATGTACCTCATAATCATTCACCTAGGGAGGGGGTCTGGGATCTGGGGGGCCCCCTTGTCACTGGGGGCGTCCAGATTCCGCTAGGCCCCCTGCCCGCAGACCCCCACAACCACCACCCAGGGTTGTCCAGAAGAGGCCCTTGTCCTCTTCAACATGGGGACAAGGTGTTTTGGGGTGGAGGGGGTGGGTTGTGCAGAGCCCCCCCTGCTCCAAAGCGCCCCCCCCCCCAATGTTAAGGGCCTGTTGCCTGGTATGATCCAGGAGGGGGTTGGAGCCGCTCGCTTGTCCCATCCACTCCCCTTTCATGACCTGATGGGCTGCATGCTCGGATAAGGGTCTGGCATGGATCTTTGGGGGGGCTTGGGGGCACGCAGTTTTTCGCCATGGAGCATCCCTCAAAATCCTTTCCAGACCCGAAGGGTGTGTTTGGAACCTGGGGGGGACGCCACATCGTTTTTTTCCTGTTTTGCCATGGAGTTCCCCCTCAAGATCCTCAGAGCGCAAGTTGCACCACAAGTTGGATCATCCTGATCCGACTTGTGATGCGACTTCCATTCAAACCAATGGGCTGAAACCTGTATCCTGGAGGGTTCATAGGCAGCTATTGATTTTGAATGGAGGCAGAAAAATGCTGCTAAAAGCCAAGGTGGCCAATTGTGCATAACGCCAATGGAAAAAGCTACTAAAAGCAAGTTTTTACAGCTGCTTTTTCCTGGTGTTGGCAGTGGCTCTGCAGCTATTTTTTTTCTAACGCCTTGTGTGCATGAGGCCCTTAATGTGATTTGAAATGCAAGGCTTTTTAAAGTGGAACTTCACTCTCCCAAACAACTTTAAATATTTTGAATCCTCATTCTGCTGAAATTAGTAAATAGATAGGAAAGTACAGTGGGTACAAAAAGTATTCAGACCCCCTTAAATTTTTCACTCTTTGTTATATTGCAGCCATTTGCTAAAATCATTTAGGTTCATTCTTCTTCCTCATGAATGTACACATAGCACCCCATACTGACAGAAAAACACAGAATTGTTGACATTGTTGCAGATTTATTAAAAAACAAAAACTGAAATAGCACATGGTCCTAAGTATTCAGACCCTTTGCTCAGTATTTAGTAGAAACCCCCTTTTGATCTAATACAGCCAGGAGTCTTTTTGGGAAAGATGCAACAAGTCTTTCACACCTGGATTTGGGGATCCTCTGCCATTCCTCCTTGCAGATCCTTTCCAGTTCTGTCAGGTTGGATGGTAAACGTTGGTGGACAGCCATTTTTAGGTCTCTCCAGAGATGCTCAATTGGGTTTAAGTCAGGGCTCTGGCTGGGCCATTCAAGAACAGTCACGGAGTTGTTGTGAAGCCACTCCTTTGTTATTTTAGCTGTGTGCTTAGGGTCATTGTCTTGTTGGAAGGTAAACCTTCGGCCCAGTCTGAGGTCCAAAGCACTCTGGAGAAGGTTTTTGTCCAGGATATCCCTGTACTTGGCCGCACTCCTCTTTCCCTCGATTGCAACCAGTCGTCCTGTCCCTGCAGCTGAAAAACACCCCCACAGCATGATGCTGCCACCACCATGCTTCACTGTTGGGACTGTATTGGACAGGTGATGAGCAGTGCCTGGTTTTCTCCACACATACCGCTTAGAATTAAGGCCAAAAAGTTCTATTTTGGTCTCATCAGACCAGAGAATCTTATTTCTCACCATCTTGGAGTCCTTCAGGTGTTTTTTTAGCAAACTCCATGCGGGCTTTCATGTGTCTTACACTGAGGAGAGGCTTCCGTCGGGCCACTCTGCCATAAAGCCCCGACTAGTGGAGGGCTGCAGTGATGGTTGACTTTCTACAACTTTCTCCCATCTCCTGACTGCATCTCTGGAGCTCAGCCACAGTGATCTTTGGGTTCTTCTTTACCTCTCTCACCAAGGCTCTTCTCCCCCGATAGCTCAGTTTGGCTGGACGGCCAGCTCTAGGAAGGGTTCTGGTCGTCCCAAACGTCTTCCATTTGAGAATTATGGAGGCCACTGTGCTCTTAGGAACCTTAAGTGCAGCAGAAATATTTTTGTAACCTTGGCCAGATCTGTGCCTTGCCACAATTCTGTCTCTGAGCTCTTCAGGCAGTTCCTTTTGACCTCATGATTCTCATTTGCTCTGACATGCATTGTGATCTGGAAGGTCTTTATATAGACAGGTGTGTGGCTTTCCTAATCAAGTCCAATCAGTATAATCAAACACAGCTGGACTCAAATGAAGGTTTAGAACCATCTCAAGGATGATCAGAAGAAATGGAAAGCACCGGAGTTAAATATATGAGTGTCACAGCAAAGGGTCTGAATAATTAGGACCATGTGATATTTCAGTTTTTCTTTTTTAATAAATCTGCAACAATGTCAACAACTCTGTGTTTTTCCGTCAATATGGGGAGCTGTGTGTACATTCATGAGAAAGAAGAATGAACTTAAATGATTTTAGCAAATGACTGCAATATAACAAAGAGTGAAAAATTTAAGGGGGTCTGAATACTTTTCGTACCCACTGTATATAATTTAATTGTTTTAAAAAGGTTGTAAACCTCAGAAAAAAAAAAAACCCTGAAAGACAAAGGCATAATGAGCTTGTATGTATCACATACTTGCTCATTATGAAATACTTAAAACGAAGCCCCTCGCAGTGCTGCCCGCTCACCAGTGACAGTCGACATGTTCGGTCGTCCTGGTTCGCATCCTCCGGCCATCTGATTGGCCGGAGGCGCAATGGCATCAATGTTCATGGTCGTTCCTTCAGAGTGCATGTGCCGATGACGTAATCGGTTGCATGCTATGTAAACCACTCCTAAACGGTGCAAGTTTAGGAGATATTTACAGTACCTCTAGGTAAGCCTTATTAAAAGCTTACCTATAGGTACAAGTTAACAGAGTGGGTTTACAACCACTTTAAACTCCTTTTTTTTTTTTTTTTTTTTTTTTTTTTTTTTTTTTACATTTGTTAAGTTACTATCTGGTTTAATTGCCTATACAAATTATGTCATACATCCCAGGAGTCTTCAAGAGGGGAGCAGAGAAGGAGGGGTTTTCTCAGCTAAGCACACTCTCCTGCATGCATACTTGAGCTAATGGCAGATGGATTCCAGGAAGTATATGTTACATGAATCATTTGCCCTAACTCAAGATGGCCACAGCCAGAAATGCTAGGGTTAGTTTTTTACCAATTCAATACAGTTCCCTTTCACCCCCTTCCTGCCCAGGCCAATTTTCAGCTTTCAGCGCTGTCACACTTTGAATGACAACTGCGTGGTCATGCTACACTTTACCATATGACATTTTTATCATTTTTTTCACACAAATAGAGCTTTCTTTTGGTGGTATTCAATCACCACTGGGTTTTTTTATTTCTTAATAAAAAAAAAAAAAGACAAAATTTTGAAAAAAAATGTTTTTTTCTTATTTCCTGTCAGTAATTTTTCTCCTTCAACGATGTGCGCTGATGAGGCTGCACTGATGAGGAGGCACTTATGGGCACTGATGAGGAGGTACTAATATGCCTCACCGAAAGGCGGCCCTGATTGTTGGTACTGATTGGCACTATTTTTTAACTTTTCTGTATTCAGTGCCCTGATTACCTGTCCTAGACTCCCCTATGAGAAGGAGCCGCTGATTTGCTCTTCTCGCACTCTCTGACAGTGTGAGGCGAGAAGAGCCGATATTCGGCATTTCCTCATTTACATGTGACAGGCTGTGATTGGACACCGCTGACCACATGGGTAAAGAGCCATGTCATTGACTCTTTAGCAAGATCTGGGTCGCGCCACGTCCTGGCAACACGGTGCGGCCACGATCGCCACACTGCGCGCCCTTGTGGGCGAGAGAGAGGCCGTTCTGGGACGACGTCATATGATGGCCACTCTCAGCATCAGTGGCTTTATAAATTGCTGTGTTATACACAATACATCCCCCCCACAACCCCCTCATCCCCCCTGATCCCGCATCAATAACTACCATTCAATCTATCCCTACCTCCCCTTCCCCTCCCAAACTTCTCTGGGTACTCTCCTTTACTGACCCTGTATTTTTGGTCTTGCCGCTATGGATTATAACCTTGCTCTTAGACCCACACTCTCCTAATATGATTGTTCCTATTAAGCCTACCGCCGGTTGCGTTGCCTTCACCCCACGCCACAGTATGTTACCATTAGTGGTGCTGTGGGGTGGTTTGCAATGCTCCAACCTCCATTCCTCACTTCTCGCTCAGTTGCTCTAATCCTTTATGCGTGTTGCAATTGTTCTTGTCTACACACCTATTTACACATTGTCTGTTTCTCTATCAATCATTAACGGACACAGTCCTCTGATGCATATCAGTAGGGTTATACTGCCCCCTACTGGAGTAGGACACTAGGCAGAAAAAATGTTCTGGCTACGCCTATGGGCAGTCCCTAGGGGTATATCCTCTCTTCCTGCATAGGATGTCAGTTTTATTCTGCCTAGTCAGGAGTAAGGACCTAGTTCCTTGCTGGGATCTCTGGTCCTGGTATAAAAGTGTTTTTTCTCTTACGTCCTCCGACAGTCGCCGCCCCCTCACAAGTCTTCACCAATGGGTATTGACCTTTGCTCCGCAGGAGTAGCTAGGCACAAGATTTGTTAGTAACAAAAGCTTTTAGCATAGACACACCCCTAGGGGCTGTCCCACTAGTCAATACCTCCCTGCACTAGCATTCCCAACTCAGTTTGATCTTGCCTAGCTTAGGAGTAGCTGGCTTTCCTGTGCTGGGGCTTCAGTCTCAGCCTTCTACCCTTCTTTTGATTTTATTTCAAAGTGTTTTTTCTTTACTTTACTAGCTGTTATTTTACCAGCTTTTAGATAGGGATCTTCGGATGAAGATGATCATGCGGCGCTGGGTCTCGGACTGGCCGCCCTGGGTCTCCAGGGCTGATAGTCAGATGGATCCACAGCCTGCCATCGAGCGTTCGGCTATGGTTCGCCCTGGCATTGTGAACGACCCATCCCTGCTCGCAGCAGGGATGCAGCCTGTGAGGTGGCTACCTCACTGAACGCTTTCTGCGGTTTTGTGCTGCGGTGCCCTGCGTCCCGGCTACGGCACTCCCTGTCATATGAGGACAGCGGTTTTCCGTTTGTGGAGGCTGCCCCACGCCATCCCGTACGGTAAGCACCTTTTCTATGTGGGGGCCTCTGTCGGGGGTGTCAGTCTGCTGTACTGTGTGTCCCCTCATGTCTGTGTAGTGGGCTCCCTGATGTGATCCCTGCGGGGGTTAATATTCACTGTGGTGAGGTGGGGACACCTCTCTCTCATATGTCACCTTGAGTGCAGACGTGTGTGCGGCGACCGCTACAGCTGAGCGCCGCGCGGTCCGCCATTTTCACTGTGAGTGACATGTTGGCTTCACCCTGGACCTTGTACAGGGTTGCAGTGCGGTGCTTTTGGCGCCGATCGCCGCCATTTTTGGTGTGTGGCGGGTCGCTCGATCCGAGCACATGTCGGCGGCTATTTTCTAGAAGCCTCCATTGATTCCTATGGGCAGCCATTTTCCCTGAGCCTGAAGCAGTGTTATAGTTCAGCCTTCCTGACCTCGCTTCCTCGTTCTCTGGTACAGCGATCAGTGGCAACGCTCTGCGAGCTCTGCAGGTGATCTCTCCATACCTTTCTGGGCTATCCTTCCTAATTCAGCTGTTTTCTGCCCCTGTGGGGATCGGCGCATATTGTGGGCTTTGCGGTGGGCTGCGCTCGCCGCAGCTCTTAAAGGGCCAGTACCTTTTTATTCCAAACTTGTTTTTTGACATGGATTTTCAGGGTAGCTGGTTCCCCCCAGCCCTGGTGGGGGACCCTCGGTCTGCTGAACCCCCGCTGTGCCTTGATTGGCCGCTGTAGTGACATTTTTGGTGTCATGGATGGGGGTGCGGATGGCTGAATGTTCTGCATAGTTGCGGGCCAGGTTATCTATCTCCTCTGTTTTAGATGGTGATGTGGCTGCTGTGACTGGCTTGCCCTTTTCAGGGTCTCTCTCATCTCTGGACCTTTTGGGGTCTGAAGGGGAGGCAGAGGTTGAAGGGGTTGATACGTCTCCCCCAGGCACGCCTGAAGAGCTTGCGCTCATGGATGTGCTGCTCCCTCCCATAAAAGATCATCCTTTAGGATACATAGAACCCGCTAGTCGGCGCAGGTTTTTCCCCTGCCCTGCTGCATTTCATCACACTGTGATTGAACAATAGCGCAATTTAAAAAAAAAATAAAAAGCCCTTTGCGGTGCCTGGTCATTTTACACTGCTTTACCCTGTTGCGCCCTCCACGGAGGTGCGCTTGTGCGTGGCACCCCAGGTGGTTCACGCTGGGGCTGTGTTGACCAAGGTTACCCTGGTTTCCACTGAGGATACCCCGGTTTTTCGGGATCCTACGGAGGGCCGCCTGGACTGAGGGGCTCTGGCGCACCCTTGTGTCTGCTGCGGCACCGCCAGCTACGCTGGCTATGGTAGTCCTGCTCCATCAAGGGGTCATGTGCTTTTGCGATGCGGCCTTGCATGAGGCCCCTTTCGCTGCATGCCTGTCTAGTGTCGCGGTGCCTACCGTCGACTGATCTGGCTGAAGAGTTGGTCGACTGACCAATTGTCACGGAAAACGGTGGATGATTTTCCCTATACTGGGTCTCGCCTTTTTTGGCGAGGCTTTGGATACTCTGGTGAATGGAGTCACTGGGGCAAGAGCACTCTGTTGCCCCGGAATCCGAAGAACACGTCCTTTCGCGGCGAGCGGGGCCCCGCATTTGGACCCTCTCAGGGGTCTTTTCGTGCCTTTAAGTCGCAGTCCAAGGGAAGACCCTTCGAAAGGCCAAGGTGGCCAGAAGGAGCCCTAGGCGGGTAGCGAAAGTCCGGCTACGCCGGCTCTGCACCCCATTCCGCTTCTGCCTGAAGGGACGCCCTCACCCGCTTCTGGGGTGGGGGAACGTTTGTGCGTTTTTTCCTCCAGCCTTTGCTGTCCCGCTTCGGGACAGGTGGGTTCAGGAAATCGTTCAAACGAGATACAAGATCGGACAGATTTTTTTCCTCAATTCTACGGCTGTCTCTTGGGCGCATGAAGGATCTCCTGGGCCAGGGGGTGGTGGTCCCGGTGCCTCACCGGGACGGATTTCGGCAAAGTGCGTCCGATCCTGGACTTGTAAGCTCTGAACCGCTTTGTGCAGGTTCGGGAGTTTTGCATGGAATCCCTGCGCTCGGTGGGGTTACCCTGGGCCCAGGAGGATTCGTGGCCTTTGTCGACCTGCAGGATGCGTGCCTACGCATCCCCATTTTTGAAGGTCGCCAGAGGTGCCTTCGGTTCGCCATTACGGAGGACCGTTGCCAGTTCGTGGCGTTACCTTTTCGGTCACGCTTCGGCTCCACGGGTTCTTACCAAGGTGCTGGCACCTGTTCTGGGCCTGTTGAGAGCCCAGGGCGTTGCGGTCTTGGGTGACCTGGATGATCTCCTGTTAAGATCGAGTGTCAGTCAGAGCCTGCTGAACGTCCTGTCCACTACGGTACGGGCGCTTCAGGAGTTCGGTTGGACCATCAACGTTCCGAAGTCGACGCTGTCTCCTTCGTTTCGCTTTCCCTATCGGGGAATGGTTCTGGACTCTGCTCATGCTTGAGTGTTCCTGCCGTAGGAAGAGCTCTGGACTCTTCAGGAAGAGGTCAGGTCCCTCTGGGACACCCGTTCCTTCTCACTCAGGACCTGTATGCGGTGCCTGGGGTTAGTGGTCTCGGCCTTCGAGGCGATTCCCTTTGATCAGGTTTCACACGCGGTCTCTCCAAGTGGAGATTCTGGCTAAGTGGAAAATGCATCCTCAGTCTTGGGATCTGAGGGTTTCATTGAGCGCCGAACCAGAAGAGATCTTCTGTGGTGGCTCCAGTCCCCGGTGGTGTCGGGGGGGCAAGTCTTTTCGTCCGTTGCTATGGACGGTGATCACCACGGCTGCCAGTCTGTCGGGCTGGGGTGGTGTTCTGGGCAACCTGTTTGCCCAGGGAACTTGGTCGGAGGAGGGATCCTCCCTTCCGATCAGCATTCTGGAATTGAGAGCGATACAGCTTTTGCCTTCTCCAGTGGTCGGAACGACTTCAGGGCCGTATGGTTCGGGTACGGACGGACAATGTCACCGCGGTGGCTTACGTCGACCACCAGGGGGGCACCAGGTGTGCCCGAGCGGCCCGAAAAGTGACCGACATTCTGTCCTGGACCGAGACTCACGTCCCGGCGTTCACGACAGTTCACGTTCCGGGGGTGGGGAACTGGCAGGTCGATTATCTGAGCCGCCAGACCCTGGACCAGGGGGATTGGTCCCTACACCCGGAAATCTTTCAGATGCTGTGCGCGAGGTGGGGATCCCCGGATGTGGATCTGTTTCGCGTCTCGGCTGAACAACCTGGGGGAAAGGTTCGTGGCAAGCACGCGCGATCCTCGGGCGGCCGCCTCGGACGCGTTAGTGGCACCTTGGCATCAGTATCGTCTGATGTATGCCTTTCCTCCACTTCAGTTGCGATCCAGGCTCCTTCACAGGTTGGCCTGAAATCCGCACGCGGTGTTTCTGGTGGCACCGGACTGGCCTCGCCGGTCCTGGCACACGGACATCGTTCATCTGGCTGTCGTGCCTCCGTGGAGCCTGCCACTGTGGGAAGCCCTTCTGTTTCGTAGACCGATCTTCCTTCCTGCTTTACAGTCGCTGGCTGTAACGTCCTGGCTGTTGGAAGCCAGGTCCTGTGGACGGGGGTCTCTCCCCTGAGGTCATTCCTACTCTACTCACGGCTAAAGAGCCTCGTCTGGTAACGTTTATTACCGTGCTTGGAAAGCGTACTTTGCCTGGTGTGTGTCCAGGGGCTTCTCCCCTCGCTCATACTTGGTGTCGAGAGTGTTGGCTTTCCTTCAGACTGGTGTGGACCAGCTTTTGGCGCTGGCCACGATAACAGGCCAGGTTTCTGCACTGGCTGTTCGTTTTTCGGCGCCCTATGGCGTCTCATTGCTCATTCGCACCTTTGTTCGAGGTGTCCGTTTTTTGGCCCCTCCTCGGAGGGGACCCTTACCTCCGTGGGACTTGGACTTGGTTCTGTCCATGTTGCAGCGTGTCCCCTTTGACAACTTCAGGGGGATATCGTTTGTCTCTGCTGTCTGAAAAGATTGCCTTTTTTAGTGGCGATCACTTCGGCTCGCAGGGTGTCAGAGTTGGCGGCGTTGTCCTGCCGTTCTCCCTACTCGGTGGTTCACAAGGGTAAGGTGGTCTTGCGACCTCACCCGTCCTTCCTCCCTAAGGTGGCTCTGGCTTTCACCTTGATGAGGACATTGTCGTGCCTTCGCTCTGTGCGAAGCCCGTGCATCCTAGGGGGTTGCTTTGCATTCCTTGGATGTTGTCAGGACGCTCAGGGTTCCCCCTGTCGTCCACTATTTCTTTTCGCGAGTCGGATTCCCTCCTTGTCCTTCCTGAGGGTCCTCGGAAGGGCATGGCGGCGTCTGCGGCGACCATTGCCAAATGGATCTGACAGTCCATTGTTCTGGCCTATACTTGCAGGAACGGGTTCCACCCTTCCCTGTTAAGGCGCACTCTACCAGATCTCTGAGTATGTCTTGGGCCTTCCAGCTTCGGGCCTTGGTGGCCCAGGTGTGCAAGGCTGCGACTTGGTCGTCCGTGCACACCTTCTCCACTTTTTATAAGATGGGTGTTTGGGCATCAGCCGATGCCTCCTTTTGGCCGCAAGTTCTCTGTGCGGCAGTGCTATAGGGACCCTTGTTTATGGGTCTTTGGCTGTGGGGGTGTTTCACCCCTGGGTAGCTTGTTTTCCTGGGTTGTTGCTCATGTTGAGCACTTTCCTGTTGCCCAGCTGGTTCTCTTAGTGTGCGTAAGGTTCCTTTCTCTGATGTGGGTACTGCGTTGCTGTTTCTGCGGCTACGTCTCCAACCCCTCATGTCTACACTGCTTTGGGACATCCCATTGGTGAAGACTTGTGAGGGGGCGGCGACTGTCGGACGTAAGAGAAAACGGAATTTTTGTAAAATCTTACCGTAAAATTCCTTTCTCTGAGTCCTCCGACAGTCGCCGCCCCCCGCCCCTCTTTTGGGGTTTTTGTGTACTCTTGCTGCTATGCTACCAAACTGAGTTGGGAATGCTAGTGCAGGGAGATATTGACTAGTGGGACAGCCCCTAGGGGTGTGTCTATGCTAAAAGCTTTTGTTACTAACAAATCTTGTGCCTAGCAGCTACTCCTGCGGAGCAAAGGTCAATACCCATTGGTGAAGACTTGTGAGGGGGCGGCGACTGTCGGAGGACTCAGAGAAAGGAATTTTATGGTAAGATTTTACAAAAATTCAGTTTTTTTTTTTTTTATGTAGAAAGTTTTTATTAGTTAGCTTTTTTTCTCTGGATTTTTTCATGTGAGATCTACAAGCAACTATGCTGGATCTGGGCGATGGGCTGGATGTATAAATCCAGTGGTCACCCCAGCTGGCCAAGGAGCGCGCGCAGGCCGTGGCTCCATGCTGGGTCGGCTGTGACATAGTCCCACTGGACGGGGACTGACCCCCGTGAGTTGAACGTCTCGCCAGGTCTTACACGACAGGGTCTAGGCCTGTGTCGCAGCGTTCCTATTTGGCCGACAGCCCCCCACTTCAGGGGAGAGGGGTCCTGTCAGGAGATGTGTTCCTGGTACGGTGAGTAAATGTTCCCCCCTCTTCCCTGGCAGATTGTGGGGTGGACGTGGGCCCCTCCCTGGGATGGTCGGACCCTCACACTCCTGGGTTCCTCTCTGTCCTGTTGTGCAGCGGGGGTCTGTGGGTGCGCCGTCGGCGGCACTCAGATGATCGTTTGGGGGGGGGGGGGTGTCGTGTTAGGGAACCACGGGCGGTTCTTCCAGAGCCTACCTGCTGATCGGGAGGTCTGGGGGATCCCCCTGTGGGTTCTCGTATGCCTCGCTCGCCACGTGGGACTGCTATTTCTCTATCGCTCATTGACAGACGTAGTCTTCTTGATTCTCAAGAGCTGGGTTATGTTGTCTCCGCAGGAGTAGGACTAGGCAGAATGACAAAACGTTCTGGCTCCACCCTAGGGGCAGTCCCTGAGGGTATATCCTCCCTCTCTCTGCTACAGGGAATCAGTTTTTTTCTGTCTAGTCAGGAGTAAGGACCTAAGTTCCTTGCTGGGATCTTTTGGTCCTGGCAAGACTTTTTTTCTTTAAGAAAAAGACATTTTTTAGGTAGTTTTCTCCAGTGTTTTTTTCCTGTGAGATCTTCAAGCAAAAATGCCGGACTGGGCGACACTTGTGGTCACCCCAGCCGGCCTACGAGCGCGCGCAGACCATGGCATTGCACTTGGTCGGCCGCGACATATTCAAGTAAGTATGCGGGGCCGGGCGACGGGCTGGATGTTGAGATCCAGTGGTCACCCCGGTTTCTGCCTAAGAGCGCGTGCAGACCAGTGCGCTGAGTCGGCCGCGACGGAGTCCCAGTAAAGGGACTGACTTTGCGAGTTAAAAGCTCGCTTGGACGCCAGGTACCAGAGAGTCGAGGCGTCCACAAACCCCCACCCCGGTGGAGAGGGTATTGTGAAGTGAGGGTGCCTGTCGGTTCGGTATGGTGAGTAAACGTTCCCTTTTTTCCTCATTATGAGGCAGTATATATTATGGGCCCCTCCATATATGGTCAGTATATATCTGATACTTACAAGTCCCCCTTGTAATACAGCATGTGTTTGTGGGAAGTGGACTTGGTTCAAGAGCTAACACTCTACCCAGCAGACTGTAACATTACAGCAGACATAAGAGGTATAATCCTACCTTATGTGCAGTGTATCTCTGTAGATCCATATGTCACCTCTTAGCAGAGTGCAGGTGGATGTGCTGGGAAGACGATATCGGCGGTCCGCCGCCATTTTGCCGTAGACCGAATGCATGTATGTCCTCAGGTCACGCCGGCCGCCATGTTTTTGGAGTCTTATGTCTCTTCTATGGGGGCGGCCATGTTTTGTGAGCCCAGCTTCCTCGTGGAGGGCTGGGAACGCCGGAAGGCGTACACAGGGGGCGGAGCCACGCCTTCTGCCCGGGAAAAAGCAAACAGCTCCTTCCAGTCTGTGTAAAACAGACGCTGACTGCAGTTTGTTGGAAACTGCACTGCATCGGTTGGTGAGCCTTGGGGGTCCCTCTCTCTCTCTCTGGGATCGAGAAGCAGGTACTCTGAGGGGCGCTATTGCGCTAGGGGGAGACACACAAAAAAAAAAAAAAAAAGAAAAAGTTTTTTTGTTTTTGCTGGCAAAGGTGTCCTGAATTAACATGGACCCTGCCACTCATGTATCTCCTCCGGATCCCCTCGAGGGGTCTGCGGGATCCTCCAGCACCCCATTGACAATTGAATCTTTGTCAGCTATTATGGAAACTTTTGTGTCCCGGGTGGAAGTGGCTTGTCAGGGACAGGGCGCAAGAAAGCGACCCCCGCCTAACCCCTTATTATCTGAAACTTCGGATTCAGACTCTGAGCCTATTTCTGCAGTTGCAGGTACTTCATCTGGTATTGGTGTCTCGGGTCCTGTCTCTTCAGACAGTGAGGAGGATGTTTCGGCATCCGCCATAGCCCGAGAGGAAGCGTTGGTAAACGCACTCATTGTATCTGTTCAAGAGACTTTAAGGTTACAGGGTATTCCATCAGAAATAGCTGAAACTGAGATCCCTTTTGGGACTAAAAAGCGCATCAAAGTGGCGAAGGTTTTTCCATTGCCCAAATGTTTTGGCAATCCAATCGAAGAAGAATGGCGTCAGCCAAAACGCACTTTTAATATTTCTAAACGCATTGACAGGCGTTATCCGTTTGAGGAAACCCTTATTAAGAAATGGACAGAACCACCTGTGGTGGATTCACCAATTGCTAGATTGAATAAAGCCACGGTTATTCCTTTAGAAGACGCTCCGTCTTTTAAAGATCCAGTGGATCGCAAGATAGAAGCTATGTCTCGCACCATGTTTTCCTTGATTGGATCAGCTTTCAGACCAATAATTGCTATTGGTCTGGTTTCGCAGGCTGTAACTGAATGGACCAAGTGGTTACGCCGGGACTTAGAAGAAGTCCCTCAGGCGGTATCAGATTTGTTGGAACAAATGATACAGGGGTTACAGTTTGTATGTGATGCGGCGTTAGACGCCACTCCATTAATGGCGCGAGCATCAGTCTCAGCAGTGGTTCTCAGGCGTACACTGTGGCTAAAAGGTTGGTTAGCCGACCAAGGTTCCAAAAAAGCATTGGCTAATATCCCCTTTTCAGGAGAGCGTCTATTTGGAGCCAACTTAGATGAGATCATTAAGGATCTCACCGGTGGAAAAAGCACCTTTTTACCGCAAAATTTTAAAGGTAGAGGAACTCGTCAAAGACGAGGGCCTTCTTTTTCTGCTCACAAGAGGTTTTTTCGTCCAGCGGGTGAAAAAACTAAGTCCTCCAAAGCTCCTGCAGGAGGCGTCAGGGGTCGTTGGTCGGGCAAGCAAAAGCCCGCCCCCTCCAGACCTGAAGATAAACCATCCAAAGCCTGAAGGTGCGCCCCCACCCATAACTGGGGTGGGGGGACGTCTTCGCCGGTTCCCGGATCCATGGCTTTCCAGAATCCCGGACAAATGGGTTTGCGAAGTCATAAGGTCAGGGTACAAGATCGAGTTTCGATCTCTCCCACCGGCGCGATTCTTCCCTTCCAATATCCGTCTATCCGCAGACCGTTTAGAAGATCTGCGGAGAGCAGTCACAGATTTACTACAACAAGGAGTGGTAGTCCACGTTCCTTGGACAGAACGGTTTCTAGGGTTTTATTCAAACCTGTTTACAATACCCAGGAAAGAGGGCAAAGTGCGTCCAATTCTGGACTTAAGAGCACTCAATTCTTTCGTCAACATAAGAAGATTCAGAATGGAGTCCATTCGCACGGTAGCAGCCTTCCTGCATCCAGGGGATGTCCTAGCGTCCATAGACATCAAGGACGCCTATCTTCACATTCCCATTTTCGCAGGACATCAGCGTTTTCTACGCTTTTCCGTAGAGGAGAACCACTATCAGTTTGTGGCGTTACCTTTCGGTCTCGCCACGGCTCCGCGGGTCTTCACAAAGGTGTTGGCCCCAATGTTGGCACTTCTGCGCCAAAGAGGTATATCGATTCTAGGTTACCTAGACGATCTTCTGCTTCATGCAGAGTCTCCTCAGACCTTGCTACAAAACATAGAGATTACTATGATTTCTTTACAGGAATTCGGGTGGCTGGTGAACCAGCAAAAGTCATTTCTGGTTCCCACCCAGAGGCTCGAATATCTGGGTCTAATTCTAGACACAGTCAGGACGAGAGTTTTCCTTCCGGTAGGGAAACTTCGAAAGATTCAATCAGCAGTCCAGTTGTTACTGTCCAACAGCTGGTCTTCCCTTCGGACGTGCATGAGGGTTCTGGGGTTGATGGTGGCTTCATTCGAAGCAGTCCCATTTGCCCAGTCCCATACCCGAATTCTTCAGCAAGAGATTCTTCTCAGATGGAATCGGAATCCGGAATCCCTGGACAATCAGATACGATTGAGCAAACAGACCAGAGAGTCTCTGGTTTGGTGGCTTCGGTCTCCAATGCTCAGCCAGGGAAAGTCATTTCTGCCAATATATTGGACGATAGTGACCACGGATGCCAGTCTATCCGGATGGGGAGGAATTCTTGGTCAGTTATCTGTCCAGGGACTTTGGTCCCCGGAAGAATCCAGGTTACCGATAAATGTATTGGAACTGAGAGCGATCAGACTTTGTCTGATTCACTGGACCGAGCAGCTCCAGGGCAGCCCGGTTCGGATCCAGTCGGACAATGCCACGGCCGTGGCTTATGTCAATCATCAGGGGGGCACCAAGAGTGTCCGAGCGGCCAAAGAAGTGGCTTGCATTCTTCGCTGGGCGGAACGATTTGTTCCAGCAATCTCTGCGGTGTTCATTCCGGGGGTGGAGAATTGGCAGGCAGATTATCTCAGCCGTCAGACCCTGGATCAGGGGGAATGGTCCCTCCATCCAGACGTTTTCCACCAGTTGTGCCTACGGTGGGGCACCCCGGATGTGGATCTGTTGGCATCACGATTCAACAGGAAAGTTCAGAGATTCGTGGCTCGCTCCCGCGATCCTCTAGCAGAAACCGCAGATGCACTGATCGCCCCGTGGGGGCAATACCAGATAATATATGCCTTCCCTCCTCTCGCGTTACTGCCAAGATTTCTTCGCAGGGTAGAGGAGGAAGGAATCCCAGTAATCCTGGTAGCTCCGGACTGGCCTCGTCGAGCTTGGTACGCCGACATGGTCAGACTGGTGGCGGACGTCCCATGGAGACTTCCTCTCAGAGAGGATCTACTGTCTCAGGGACCGATCTTCCATCCTGCTTTACGATCGCTGGCTTTAACGGCCTGGCTATTGAGACCCAGGTGCTGAAGGACAAAGGTTTGTCAGCTTCAGTTATTCCTACTCTAGTTGAAGCAAGGAAAGCGACTTCCAGAAAGATTTATCATCGCACATGGAAGTCCTACATTGCATGGTGTGAACCTTTGGGGTTCCGTCCTCGGTCTTATTCGATTAGTCGAATATTGGCTTTTCTGCAACAAGGGGTTGAGCAGAAACTGGCCTTGAGTACTATCAAGGGTCAGGTCTCAGCATTAGCCATCTTCTTTCAGAAGCCTTTGGCTACTCATTCCTTGGTGCGGAATTTCATCCAGGGGGTGCGACATCTGGCTCCGCCAGTGCACGCGCCGTTACCCCCCTGGGATCTTAATTTAGTGTTGTCGGTTCTTCAGAAACCTCCCTTTGAAGATATTAGGGAGATTCCTCTACCCACGTTGTCCAAGAAGGTGGCCTTCTTGGTGGCTATTACTTCTGCACGCAGGGTGTCAGAGCTGGCCGCATTATCTTGTCGTTCACCATATCTGGTGGTTCATAGAGATAAGGTGGTTCTTCGTCCGAATCCATCCTTCCTACCAAAAGTGGTTTCAGAATTTCATCTGAATGAAGAAATTGTATTACCTTCCCTGTGTCCTAAGCCCAGTCATCCTCGGGAATTTGCTTTGCACTCCTTGGATGTGGTCCGGGCGATCAGGGTATACTTGAAAACGACAGACTCGTTTCGCAAGACGGATTCACTTTTTGTGATCCCAGATGGACCCAAAAAGGGGTTGCCTGCATCTGCCGCGACCATTTCCAGATGGATCAGACAGACGGTAGTGCAGGCTTATTCTATTAAGGGTCGGGAGCCCCCGTTCCCTGTTAAGGCGCACTCCACTCGGGCACTTAGTGCGTCATGGGCCTTTCGCCATCAGGCGTCAGTGGTCCAGGTGTGCAAGGCGGCTACCTGGTCGTCGGTGCATACCTTCTCTAAACATTATAAAGTTGATGTAATGGCATCGTCTGATGCCTCATTTGGCCGCAAGGTTTTGCAGGCCGCAATTTGAGGAGACCAGTGGTCTACCTCGAGGGTTTTTTTCCGTTGGAAAATTTTTTCTTTTAGTCTCATTCTTTGTTTATAATGAGCCTTTAAAACTTCTAGTTTGGCACCGGTTGGGCCTACTAGATTGGATTTGATTTTGTCAATCCCACCCCTCATTTGTGGCACTGCTTCTGGATGTCCCAGCTCTTGAGAATCAAGAAGACTACGTCTGTCAATGAGCGATAGAGAAAAATGGATTTTTGTAAGAACTTACCGTAAAATCCTTTTCTCTTAAGCTCATTGACAGACGTAGTACCCGCCCCTCTATCATTGAGTTGGGTTGGGTTAAATTCTCTGTACTGCTTTAAACAGAACTGATTCCCTGTAGCAGAGAGAGGGAGGATATACCCTCAGGGACTGCCCCTAGGGTGGAGCCAGAACGTTTTGTCATTCTGCCTAGTCCTACTCCTGCGGAGACAACATAACCCAGCTCTTGAGAATCAAGAAGACTACGTCTGTCAATGAGCTTAAGAGAAAAGGATTTTACGGTAAGTTCTTACAAAAATCCATTTTTTCTTGTAGTCTCAGTGACGTGCTACAGTGACGGTGGCCATCTTGGTACACCCGGTTTCGGCCATTTTGTGGTGGATTCTTTGCTTGAAAACTAGGTGGGAGTGCCTGGAGGCGTTTTCCGGTGGGTGGAGCCCCTCCCTTCACCCTGGGAAGTTTTAATGCTCACTTCCTTGTGGAGAGCTGCTGCTGACACGTGCAGACGTTCTGGGACCAGCTGCTGCATTTTAGGGACAGTGAGTTCTGGGGGTCTCTCTATCCCCCTCTCTGTTGGGGGTCTTCTGCGCGTGCCTGTCTTTCGAGGGGCGCTATAGCGCAGTGACTGTTTTTCTTTTTGCAAAAAAAAAAAAATTCTGTGATTTTTTTTTTTTTTCTAATTTTGCTGGCGGGTTCTTCTGGTGCAACGTGGACCCTGCTGAACATCTGTCCCCCACCTTACCTCCTCACGGAGGCTGCAGGGCCTTCCGGATCTCAGCTGTCCACTGATGCAATTTCGATGGTTCTGGAAGCGTTTGTGTCTCGGCTGGAGGTGGCTTTTAGAGGGCGAGGTGCGAAGAAACGACCTCCACCTACCCCTGCCCCATCTGATGACTCGGATTTTGAGTCTGACTCTCGATAGTGAGGATGACATTTCTAACTCTACTGCTGCACAAAATAAGGCGCTGGTGGACGCACTGGTTGTTTCTGTGCGTGAAACCCTGAAATTGGAGGATATTGCTGCGGCTGCACCTGGGACGCATGTTACTTTAGGCACTTACAAGCCATCCAGGGCAGAAAAGATTTTCCACTTCCCCACTCTGGTAAAGAAGTGGATGGTATCACCTAAGGTGGATCCTCCTGTCTCCAGGCTGAATAAGTCTACCGTTATTAACGTGGAGGAATCCCCATCCTTTAACCACTTGCCGACCGCCGCAGGACTATATCCGGCGGCGGTCAGCCCATCCTGGGCAAAGTGGCGTACCGCTACGTCACTCGCCCACGAGCCTCTAGGGGGCGAGCGCCGCCGGAGGCGCGCTTCCGTCCCCGCTCGTTTACGAACATCCTCGCATGTGTGACCGGCGGCTCCGATGTCCGCCGGCCACTCGCAATCTCCCGCAGGAGAGGGAGGAAGGCAGACAGCTGTCTGTCATTCTCCCTTAGATAATCACTGAGACTATACGATCTTGCTATGTAGGATCGTATGTCTCTGTGATGATCTAACAAGCCACTCCCCCTGACAGTTAGAATCATGCCCCTAGGGACACACTTAACCCCTTGATCGCTAATAAAGTTAACCCCTTCCCTGCCAGTGTCATTTTTACAGTAACAGTGCATATTTATACCACTGATTACTGTAGTAATGTCACTGGTACCCCCAAAAGTGGCAAAAATGTCAGTCAAGGGTCCGATCTGTCCACCGCGATGTCGCAGTCCCGCAAAAAAAAAAATGCAGATCGCCGCCATTACTAGTTAAAAAAAATAAAAATGACAAATCTTTCCCGTAGTTAGTAAACACAATAACTTTTGCGCAAACCAATCAAAATACGTTTATTGCGATTTTTTTTTTTTTTTTTTTTTTTTTTTTTTTTAACAAAAATATGTAGCCGAAAACAAATTGGCCTAAAATGTAAAAAAAATTTTGATTTTTTACATTTTTTTTTTGATTTCATATAAAAAAGTTATTTTTTCAAAATTGTCGCTATTTTTTTTTTGTTTATAGCGCAAAAAGTAAAAATCGCACAGGTGATCAAATGCCACCAAAAGAAAGCTCTGTGGGGAAAAAAGGACGTCAATTTTATTTGGGTACAGCGTCTCACGACTGCGCAATTGTCCGTTAAACACATGCAGTGCCGAATCGCAAAATAGGCCCTGGTCTTTGAGCAGCCAAATCCCCTGGGACTAAAGTGTTTAAGGACCCAGAGGATAGGAAGGCGGAGGCTGTGGGCCGCAATATGTACTCCCTGGCGGGGACTACACTGAGACCTGTGTTTACTATGGCTCTTGTCACGCAGATGCTGACTGAATGGGTGAAGCTACTACGCCGTGACTTGGGGGGTAAGCCAGTCCCTCCTACCTTTTGAGGAGATGTTGGGCCAGCTGGTGCAGGGGCTGCAATTTGTTTGCGATGCTGCACTAGACACTGCT
The DNA here is from genome assembly GCF_965119305.1 of Pelophylax lessonae. Classification (NCBI taxonomy): domain Eukaryota; kingdom Metazoa; phylum Chordata; class Amphibia; order Anura; family Ranidae; genus Pelophylax; species Pelophylax lessonae. The sequence goes on from NC_138769.1 coordinate 101,304,431, forward strand.
CCTTTGTTGGGTTAACTGTCGGTTTTGGCAGTTGTTATTGGGCGTATACTCTGGCTGAAGTGTTGGTCTGCGGATCAAACTTCTAAGAAGGCCTTATCAGAACTTCCCTTTCAAGGGGACCGCCGGTTCGGCGCTAGCCTGGATGACATTTTTGAGGGTCTTACGGGGAAAGAGTACCTTTCTTCCACAGGCTATCAAGGGTAAGGACTCTCGTCGTAGACGGGGTCCATCCTTTTTCGGCTCACAAATTTTTTTTTCGTTCCTCAGGGTCAGTCGATAAGGCAAAGCCCTTCAAGGCTCCCTCGGGTGGTTCCAAGCGACCCTGGTCTGGCAAACGAAAGTCTGGTTTCTCCAGACCTGCGGACAAAGCCTCTTCAGCCTGAGGCTGCGCCCTCACCCCATAACTGGGGTGGGGGGACATCTTTGCTGGTTCTCGGACCTGTGGCTGGCCCGAATCCCAGACAGATGGGTTCAGGAGGTCGTACAGTCTGGTTACGAGATCAAGTTTCGATCAGTCCCTCTGGTTAGGTTTTTTCTTTCCAATGTCCCCCTGTCCCCGGATCGCTTGTGGGCGCTCTATGGGGCAGTGCAGGACCTGGTACAACAAGGAGTGATAGTTCCAGTTCCACACGCGGAACGCTTTCACGGTTCCTATTCCAACCTATTCACGGTTCCCAGGAAGGAGGGCAAGGTGCGTCCAATCCTGGGCCTTAAGGCACTGAATGTTTTCGTGCGCATTCAAAAGTTCAGGATGGAATCCATTCGCACGGTGGTGGCTTCCCTACCTCAGGGGGATTTCCTGGCTTCCATAGACATCAAAGAAGCCTACCTTCACATACCGATCTTTGCCGCTCACCAACGGTTTCTCCAATCACTATCAGTTTGTGGCGTTACCCTTTGGTCTCGCCTCTGCTCCTTGGGTCTTCCCAAAGGTGTTGGCTCGGGTCCTGGCGCTGTTAAGCAGCGGGGGATATCGGTCCTGGGTTACCTTAACGATCTGATTCTCCGTGCAGAGTCCCCTGCGTTGCTGGCAGCGAACATGGGGGTCACCATGAGTACTCTGGAGCAGTTTGGGTGGATTGTCGATCTTCAGAAGTCATCTCTAACCCCTTCCATGTGACTGGTTTATCTAGGCCCGACTTTGGACTTGTCCTCAGCCAGGGTGTTTCTTCCTATGGAAAAACTCCAAAGGCTCCAGACTGTGGTTCAGCTGTTGATGTCCCAACAATTGGTCGTCCCTTCGGACCTGTATGAGAATTCTGGGATGGATGGTGTCGTCCTTCGGGGCGGTCCCCTTCGCTCAATTCCACACGAGGATACTCCAGAAGGAAATTCTTTTCAGATGGAACAAGCACCCAAATTCTCTAGACCTTCGGCTAAGCTACGGGACCAAGGAATCCCTGATCTGGTGGCTTTGATCTCCGATGCTCCAGCTGAGGAAATCCTTCCTCCCTATTTACTGGACAATCGTCACCATGCAAGTCTGTCTGGGTGGAGTGGGAGTCCTCGATCGGTTCTGGGCTCAGAGAGTCTGGTCCCTGGAGGAATCCAGGTTGCCGATCAATGTCCTGGAGCTGAGAGCGATCCGGCTTTGCTTTGCCCACTGGACTAAACGCCTGGTGGGTTGTCCAGTGCGCATTCAATTGGACAATGCCACGGCCGTGGCTTATGTCAAATGCCAAGGGGGCACCAAGAGTGTCCTTGCGGCCCTGAAAGTGGCAGGCATTCTACGTTGGGCAGAGCGCCATGTTGCAGCTCTCTCTGCTGTCCACATTCCAGGAGTGGAAAATTGGCAGGCGGATTACCTCAGCCACCAGGCCCTAGATGCAGGGGAGTGGTCCCAGCATCCAGAGGTGTTCCAGTAGTTGTGTCTTCGTTGGGGCACTCCAGACGTAGATCTGTTGGTGTCTCGAATCAACAGGAAAGTACAGAGGTTTGTGGCCTGCTCTCGGGACCCTCTGGCAGACACCGCCAACGTGCTGGTGGCCCCTTGGGGTCAGTACCAGCTGATGTATGCCTTTCCTTCTCTCAAGTTGCTGCCAAAACTTCTTAGCAGGATCGAGGCGGAAGGGATTCCAGTCATTCTTGATGCTCCAGACTGGCCTCGCCGAGCTTGGTACGCCGACCTGGTCAGGCTTGTCACAGACGCTCCTTGGAGACTTCCTCTCAGGGAGGATCTACTGTCTCAGGGGCCGATCTTCTATCAAGGGTCAGGTTTCGGCCTTGGCTATTTTCTTCCAAAGGCCATTGGCCACCCATTCCCTGGTGCGTAACTTCATCCAGGGGGGTGCGACACTTGGTACCTTCGGTGCGACCTCTGTTGCTACCTTGGGACCTTAATTTGGTGCTGTCAGTTCTCCAGAGGCCTCCCTTTGAATGTATTCGGGAGATTCCCCTGCTTACCTTGTCCCAGAAGGTGGCCTTCTTGGTAGCTATCACTTCCGCGCAGGGTGTCGGAACTGGCGGCGTTGTCCTGCCGTCCTCCCTACTTGGTGGTTCACAGGGATAAAGTGGGACTTTGTCCAGATCCGTCCTTCCTGCCGAAGGTGGTTTCCAGTTTTCACTTAAATGAGGACATCGTGTTACCTTCCTTGTGCCCTAAGCCTACACATCCTAAAGAATTTGCTCTGCATACCCTGGATGATGTTCGGGGGATCAATGTGTATTTGGCGTCTGAGTCTTTTCGCAAGTCAGACTCGCTCTTTGTACTCACAGATGGCTCAAAGAAAGGGCTGCATCTGCTGCGACTATTTCCAGATGGATCAGACAGTTGTGCAGACTTATTCCATTAAGGGTCAGGTTCCACCTTTCCCTGTCAAGGCGCATTCTACTCGGGCGCTTAGTGCTTCCTGGGCTTTTCGCCATCAGGCATCTGTGCTGCAGGTTTGCAAGGCGGCGACCTGGTCGGTTCACACCTTTACCAAATTTTATAAGGTGGATGTGCTGGCATCTGCGGATGCTTCCTTTGGCCGCAAAGTTTTGCAGGCTGCGGTTTAGGGGGCTGTTTGGCCTTGAGGGTGTTACTGTTTTGGTTTTCAGGTGGCCCTCATCTTGTTGTTCTGATGAGTCCTATGTTGCCTGGTTGGCTATGTTTGGCCTTGGGGACTGTTTTTTTTTTTTTTTTTTTCTTTTCCTGCTGTTCCCACCCTCATACAAGTCAGTTCACACCAGGGTGACTCATTGTTAAAGATAGAGTTCACCTTTTTACAAAAAAAATGAATGTGCATTTCTTTCATTCATTGAGGGACACAGCTGCTGATATTCCTAACCATTGGGTTATACTGCCCCCTACAGGAGTAGGACACTAGGCAGAAAAAAGTCAGGAGTAACGACCTATTTCTTTCCTGGGATTTCTGGTCCTGGCAATTTTTTTCTTATAGATAAGATTTTTTTTTCTCCTGGTTCTTCCTGAAAGATCTACAATCTGCTGGACAGGGCGACAGGCTGGATAATCTAGATCCAATGGTCACCCCAGCCTGGCCAGCTCCACGCTAGGTCGGGCGCAACATAGCCCCACTGGACAGGGGCTGGCCTGCGAGTTAAACTCCTCATGAGGTCGCATATGACCGACTCTCGACCCGAGTCGCAGCGTTCTTCCTGGCCGACAGCCCGCCCATTTAGATGGAGAGGAGGTTTTTTTTGGAGCCGTGCTTGCTTTGTTCCTAGTATGGTGAGCAGCTGTCCACCCTCTCCCCCTGGAGGGTTTTGGGGTTGAAGAGTTCCCCTCCTTCCTTTTAGCCACTCCCTCACCTGTCCCCCGATCCTACCCTCCTCCACTAATGCTGGGGCTTTGTGGGTGGTCTGGTACACCACCTGGGGTGGGGGAAGGGCGCTATGCTGGTGATGGGGGGGGGGGGGGGGGTTTGTGCTGCCAGTGATCGGACAATCTGCTGTGCGGGGGGGTTGTACCTGGTGGTGGCTTCCGCCAGGGCCCCCCATCCTGCCTGTGCCTATCCTTGAGGCCCAGGGATCCCTCCTGCATCCCTAGGAGCCTTGTGGTGCCGCCATTTTCTTATAGCCTTTGTACTGCAATGCACAGTGGCCATGTTTGTGTAGTCCGGCGGCCATTTCATTTTGCAGTTGTTTGCTATAGAAAACAGCGGCGGCCCGTGACAGTGGAGCCCTGTGGGCATTGATTTCGGTGGTGGGAGCCCCTTCTCATCCACTAATCTGGCCAGCAACGCACCTCCTTTATTGGCGTGCTTACACTCTGGATAAAGGAGCAGCAGATACCTTTTGGCCAGCAGCTCTGGCAGTCTGGGGGAGGGGAATGTAAGATGGATTAGCACAGTGGTCTCCAAACTGCGTTCTAGGGGCCAGATTTAGCCCATTGCTTGCCTTCATCTGGCCCTTGGGGCACTTTTCTTATCACTGATATAAGATGCTATTCCTCCCACTTACACCAACATTGGGGCATAATACCTTCTACTGACGGCAATGGCGGGGCACTATTCCACCCACTGACAGCAATGGTGGGGCACTATTCCACCCACTGACAGCAATGATGGGGCACTATTCCGCCCACTGTCACCATCAATGGGGCACTATTCCTTCCCCTAACACATGTTTACATGTACCAGGGGGAAGAACTGTTTATATTGTTTGTTCCCACTGCCAGGACAATTTCTACACCCAATAGCCACAGTCTGTCCGTTCCCCCCATGTCTTAAGTACAGTAAACTGGCTCTTTGCTTACAAAGTTTGGAGACCCCTGGACTAGCAGATTCAGATACCCCAAATAGTTGAAGCCAAGCTCCAGCTAACACTTTTTAGGCAGTTACAACAAACTGTTATTTTCCTTTTGGGATAAAAGATTTACATAAAAGCTGATCATTGTAACCATCCATGCCGGGGTTAAATGGTTTGTCTCAACCATCTAACTGCTACACCTACAGGACAGCTTGTTCTGTTGAAACTCTTACTGGGAGAATAGCCAGGTTAAAATAAGAGCCTAAAAAACGATACCGAATGCAGCCATCACACATAAGAATTGGTAAGCTGTAATATAATATTTGCTTTTCGGTTTAATACCATTTTAAGCATATTAAGAATGTTAGTTGGGCAACTGTATTAGTATTCATATTCCTATGTTTATCCTCCATTCTAATGTGTGTAAAAGTTGATTCCAAAGTTTTCTTGATACACAGATCTGTGAGTTAAGTTATGTTGTCTCATTTCTGATGGTAACTGTGTTGCAGAACTAAGACTTTTCTTTGTTTTTCATTAGAATCCTAGCTTGAAGCCAGCTCCGAAAAATCAGGTAACTTTGACCAAGGAGTTTCCAGTGTCCTCAGGATCTCAGCACAGGAAAAAGGAGTCCGATAAAGTGTACGGTGAATGGGTTCCTGTGGATAAAAAGACAGAGGAGATCAAGGATGATGTTTTCACCAACACAGGTCCCTCACAGGTAAGAGATACATGCTTATTTCTTCTTTGATACAGCTGAAATTGTTTTAGTAAAAATTTTGTTTGCAGTTGCCTAAATCCAGTGCTCACACATACTTAAATAGGCTGTCACATTGTTATGGGCAAAGAGACTGTGTCTGAATAAATCCCTATCCCAATTACCTAAATTCACCTTTTCAATGCTCCTCCACTGCTCCTTCTGGTCTGCTACTTTAAGAATATCCAGTGTTTCTGGGTATGGAGGAAATTTCGATCTCTTTATGCAATTCTCTGGCCAAGCTTCCATGCCTTAGAACTGCCATATTAAAGTGTGTGGCTACAGCAGCATTGCCTCAAATTTATCACACCAGCCGACACCTGGTATTTTCTATTTTGCTGCAGACGAGGAAAGGGGCAGCGATATAGCACTGGAGAGGTGAAAAAAGTGGTCAGGATTGGGATCTATGCTTTCACTTTACCTTCAGTGGGCAAGATGGCAGCGTGTCTTTTTAGAACAAGTCATCTCAGAGCACAAAATCAGTATTGGTTTTTTGAAAAGCCATTTTACAGTGTTTGAAAGTCTGCTTTATGCCTTTGGATATGTTGACATAACATAATCAAGGGTTTTTGGCATTTAACCACTTAAGCCCCGGAGGATTTGGCTGCTAAAGGACCAGGGGTTTTTTTGCGATTTTTTACTGCGTGACTTTAACGGACAATTGCGCGGTCGTGCGACGCTGTACCTAAACGAATTTGACGTCCTTTTTTTCCCACAAACAGAGCTTTCTTTTGGTGGTATTTGATCACCTGTGCGATTTTTTGATCACGCGCTATAAACAAAAAAAGAGCGTAAATTTTGCAAAAATAACAATATTTTTCACATTTTTTTATATGAAATTCCCCAAAAAAAAAAGTAAAAATCAAAATTTTTTAACATTTTTCGGCCAATTTGTTTTATGCTACCTATGTTTGGTAAAAAAAATCGCAAAAAGCGTATTTTGATTGGTTTGCGCAAAAGTTATCGCGTTTACTAACAAAGAGAAAGATTTTTGTCATTTTTGGTGTTTTTTTTTTTAACGCGTAATGGCGGCGATCTGCGATTTTTTTTTCGGTACTGCGACATTGCGGCGGACAGATCGGACCCTTGACTGACATTTTTGACACTTTTGGGGTTACCAGTGACATTACTGCAGTAATCAGTGCTATACATATGCACTGTTACTGCAAAAATGACACTGGCAGGGAAGGGGTTAACTTTATTGGGAAGGGAGGGGTTAAGTGTGTCCTAGGGGCGTGCTTTCTACTGTGTAGGGACATGGCTATTGGTGTAAAAGCAAAGATCAACCGTTCTACATAGTAGAACGGTCAGATCTTTACTTTTACACAGGGAGAACTGACAGGCAGCTTGTTTACACAAGCTGCTCTGTCTTTCTCCCTTCACAGGAGCGATCGTAGTGTGGCCGGCGGACATCGAGTCCGCCGGTCACACGCACTGACTTGCCTGTGAACGAGCCGCGGCGGGCGCGCGCCTCGGCGGGCGCGCGCCCGCTCGCTATAGGCTCGCAAGTCAGTGACAGGCGAGTGACGTACCGATACGTCACTCTGCCTGGCCGGGGCTGACCGCCGCAGTATATAGTCGTGCGGCGGTCGGCAACCGGTTAATGCTTAAATGTTGACAGACTGAGATGGATAAATGTAGAGCCACAAATAGGGCTGAAAATGCTGTTCATTTTCCCTCTTGTGCCAATGCCAGGGTCAGATTAAAAGGGATGATTAGTATTTGGATTCATTGTTCCTCCCTATCAGTAGCAATCGTGACTAAAGGCCTTAGGCTTTTCAATTTTGGACAAACCCTGGTGACAGCTTTAAAGTGGTTGTAAACCTCAGACTTGAAATATGAACAAAGCATATCCCTCTCTAGTGTGTACTTGTCTAAATTAAAAGCACTAAGTGTAATTTCTGTCTGCTGCTTCATTCCTCTATTGGCATGAATCACTTCTGCCAAGTTTTCTTGACACCAAAAGAAAAAAAGGGGACAGGGGAGGGACCTCCAGCTGATTGACTGGCTCAGCTCTGTTGCTGTGTAAAGGGGGGTGTGAACCTTTCCTTCCAATCAGCTTTCAGAGCACTCCTCGCTGAGCTCTGCAGAGTGTAACTTCAGCTCTCCGCCCCCTTTTTTCCCTCACAGTCTAGACAAGCTGTATAAATTATAGACTTTGGCTGTAAACTTATGTAGGAGGATTTTATTCATCTGTGTATCACTTGAGGCCAGTCACATCACTGGCTACATGTAACGGTTTACAACCACTTTAAGCAGCGTTTCCTCAGGAAAGGTAAATTTCAGCTCCCTAGTTACTGTTTGTACACCCACCCCATTAAAACTGCTAACATAGTTGGAGCTTTTATATGTGGCCCTCCTTAAGACCCCCTCTGGCCATTCCACCTTTAGCTCCTGCTGCACTTTGCCTTTGCCAAATGGCAGAGTTGGAGACCACATTGGTCATAGTATGGTAAATGTGTTGAATTAGAAACCTCCACATACATGGAGACAAACCACTTCCAGTTTTTCATAACCCAATTCCTGAGTACTTTTGGATGTTTTTGACCTGGATGGAATGTAGTATGTGTGCAGCAGTTTCCCCAGTGAAGTGTGCAAACTGTCATTCTAGGTATTTGGAGGTTACTTGTGTGCTGGACCTCCTTGATGGTAGAAGAGCCTCTAGACTGTCACACTGATTAGAAAAAAAAAAAAACTTGCCCTTTTGTGAAAGAAATGTATTCTGTATTGTAAAGTTGCCTGTTAATTTTGTCTAGAGGGATTAGCAGATTTAAATCTAGAATGCAGAGTTGTGTGATATTTTTTTTTTTTTTTTTTTAGGGCTACAGCTTACTATTTAAAAATGTACGTAACATAATAATTTTGTCTGCATTTAAAATAAACCTTTTATGTACATGGCTTTGTAGTTATAACTGAGATCTGTATGAGTTTTCTTCACCTCTGACAAACCAGTGTTGAACATACAACATTAATGATCTCCGTACATATGAATGTAAGAGCAGCTGAATGAGTGACTAAGTTATAGAGCAGTGCAAACAAAATGGACTTTGTGATGTTTAATCTAATGGAACAGCCTGTGAAGCTGGTGCAGAGTAAGCATCCAGCTTTTCTTGAATTTGACTTCGGCAAATTCTACATTCACTGAGCCTAAGGTGCACTTGAAATAAAATGCCTCCCTAGTGTTTTATTTTTCTTCATTTATTTGTCGTTCATACATTTATAAATCCAGCTTTGCTATATGGCGTTTTCTTGTTTTACAGTTCTAGAATTGTTTGAGGAAGGTGGATTAACCACACTTATATACCTGTTGCCAAACCAACGTACTGATGGGCTGAGACCCTCCCTTCTTTAATGGCCTCACATGGACATAATGCTTCCAGATCGTGAGTTGTGATTGGTTGCAAACTGGTCATTAAAGAACACTAAGGACTGATTCCTAACGGCTACATCAAAAGCAGAGAAAACCAGGCCCCAGATGTGCAGAAACTGTATGGTTCTACAAACAATGGACATATAAATATTTTTTTATTTTTTATTTTTTTCTCCTTTCTGTGCAAAGTTTTAAGTTTGTTCCACAGCTCTTCAAGTAAACCTTTTGTGGCCCTGAATACCCATAAGACAGAATAAATGCGTAATGACTTTAACACTTTAAATAGAAGCTTAATATAACTAACTGCCGGTTTAATCATCATAAATGGGGTTTGACCTTTGGTGGCACCTGCTATATCACCAGATGCTTGTGTGCCTAAGCCCAGAGTGTATATAATACCGTACATGAAAAATTTCAAGTTCATGCTTTGCATGGACCAAAAAATTGGTTCCTCCTTAATAGTGTATAGATTTTGCTCTAAAATTTAAAAAGTGCTGTCATTTTATATTTTGCATTAATTAAAAAGACAGCTATTTTGCTTTATATGTATATAGCCATGTCTGCATTTTAAAAATAAATCTTCTGTTTCTAGTCGAGTTTCAGTTTTCAAACATGCTTTATTGACACCATTTGAAGTTGAAAAAAATTGGTGCCAATGCCTCAGTGTACGCAGCTCCATTAAATTCTGTAGTGTAACAGCTGTCTGGGACCCTTTCAGGGGTCTTTTGTAATTCTTTTTTTTTCAGGCCCTATTAAATAAATCATGCTGTATGTTAATACAATTAAAACCGGTTTTAAAACTAGGATGTTTGAAGATACACCAATGCCGCCAGCTCTCTAGCTTAAAGTAATAATTTTTGAAAGGGGATTTTTTTATTTTATTTTACTGTGCATGTTGTCAGCCCAAACGTTTGTTTCGTAAGTCCTGCTTTACAATGCTCTGATGTCAGACGGCAGTTTCTTGCCACCTTTCATACCAGTGTCATACTTTGTAGCAATATTGGTTTTCACAGCATCTTGCTGATAGTTGCACAGTTTAAAGTTGAGTGGGAAAAAATAATGTCCAAGTGTGTTCTGGGGAGAGCTTAAAGAGTATAATTAGCCTCTTTTGCAAAAAAAAAAAAAAAAAAGCCCCGTTGTGTTACTAGGACAGCCTAAACAATGTTTTGCCTCTTTCTGGAAAAAAAAAAATAATAATAAAATGTTGAAATTCTGTGTACTTTAGAATTAGCTTTTTCCTCCTTGAATTGCATGAAAAAAAATGTTGTTACGAACTGCAGAATACCTTGAAGGTGGAAGACGCCACAACTACCTGTTTCATGTTTTAAATTGAAGATCTACAGAATATCTCTGTTTACTTGAATAATCATGAAGAGATCTTTCCAAGTAAGGGAATAGATAACCTAATTGCTACAAAAAAGGGGGAAAATAATTAACAGCTTGTTAGAAATAAGTTATCTTCTACCTAATTTAACATCTCCGGTTTTCCGGAGGAGACTGTCCAACTATAGGGGGTCAAAGACACTTCAGCTTCAGGACATTTTCATACATGGTGAAGGGTTCCATAGCTTGTTTAAATGCTGAAATCTTTTTTTCTCTTTTTTTTTTTTAATATATAGTTTTACACATCCACTTAACACTTTTATTAAAAGGAATTCAAGTTATGACACCCTAAATGATTAAGCAATTTCAATGCAAGTAGCACACAGAATCCTCAGTTGGATAGTCACTTGGTAATCCTAGAGATTGTTTCGATAGCTGTACAATTGTGTATATTAGAACTAAGCTATTAGATATTACACTGCCAACAAATACAGTCCCCTTATCCCTTGAACCAGCCTTTCTCAACCCGTTTTGACACGGAGGAGCCCCTCAAATCAAAGGTGTATTGGCATATCTGTACAAAAATTTGTTTTCAGTAATAATAATGGAATAAAACCTTGTCTTCACCCTTACATTGGTGGTCCGTGGAGAAGTGCCCCCTAACATTATTGGTCAGTAAAATTATTTGGTGTTTTCCGTAGCGAAGGGGCTCCCTATATTTGTGGTCAGTAGAGGAGGGACCACTTTAAAATGGTGCTCTCTGGGAGAATGGCCCCAATTAATGTGTGGCCAGTAATATGAATGCTCTTAACATTTGTTGTTAGTGGGAGGATACTCAAATGATAGTCAGTGAAAATTTTGCTCACCTTACAAATGGGTGAAAAGGTCATTGGTGTTGCTGGTTACATACTTGAGAGGTAGAATTGTTTTTGCTCAAGGGACCACTAGCAATATCTGGAGGAACCCCTAAGGTTCCACGGAAGCCTAGTTGAGAAAGGCTGCCATAGACTGTAGAGGTCTCCAACGAACTGTACAATTGCTTTGATTTAGTACTGCACAAATGTATAAAGTTATTAACCCTCTGCTTTGTCCTGTGTCAAGAAAGTCCTGCATTGCTAGGATTGAGATGGCCTTTGCTTAAGTAAGGATTCTTCAAGAATCAAAACTATATGCTTTCTGTACAGTTTCTGAAATACAGGTAACATCTTTACAACGTAAAAAAAATGCGCAAAAGCTTGTTTTTAAGGCATTTTAGATGATGATATTGTGTAATCCCTCCACTGCCAGAGAGACTTGCAGTGCCTTGCACTTTGGAAACTTCTGGTAGCGTGGCAGTTTCAACTGCCTGTAAATATGTTTCTATTGTAAATCAATGCAGTTTAAAGTCTGATACAGCTGTACATACATGTTGTTATGTTAAAATGTAAAAAAAAAAAATGGTTGAATAATGGGCTGATTCTGAGTGTGCTTTTCAAATTACGCAAGAATATTGTCCTATTTTTACTTGGATGTGATCTTTCTTTTGTGAAGTCTTGTATCGAGTAAACAAATTTTTGCCCTATATTTGTTTTTTTTTTTTTTTTGTCTACATACATCCTTTAACAGCTGCAACTGCAAGTGTTATTCAGCTTTTTCCATCTAGTTTTGTCCATGTTTTGGAGAGTTATTTCGCAAAAAAAAAAAATCTTTTAATGCTCAATGTTGACTCTGGTTGTCTGATTTAGTTATTTTCCTAGCATACAGTTTTTAAAAGGACAAGAAATTAACGCCAAACTCGTTGGGTTTGGGCCGCCTCATTTGCTGTTCCTGGGTATTTTGTTAGGTTGACTGGTTTATATAGATTTATATACTTCAAAAGAGAGCCACCAATTTTGATTTAGATGTCAATGACTAAACTTGCAACTTGTAGATTGTTTTATATCCAACAAAAAGTCAACCTAAGCCAACATCGGTATGTTCAGTAATAGTATGATGATGATAATAGGGAAAGCATTATTGTCACACAGCAAAGAACACCTACTTGTAAATGTTGATTTTTTTTTTTTTGGAAATGTAATTTTCATTATGAATAAAGAAATAGTCCAAGTATTTAATTTTTCTATTTAGCCGACTCCTTCTTTACCAGAGAACACAATTCGGGTGAGGGGGTCATTTTTGTATATGACAATTTTAGATTCTGTTCTTGTTGCCAGCATATGATATCTTGACTGTTATGGAACATGATATGTCAGAAGTTGGAAATAAGTCTGACCTTAGATTAGGTCTGATTTAACGTTACCAGTTAACCGCCCTTTCAGTACACATCTGTCAGCTATTACTGTCCCTGCTCTTTGCACAAAATAATTAATGTTTCTTTACAAAGAGATCGCTGTTTCCACCCAACTGGAGCTGCAGCCTTCTAGCTTTTGCTTGTACCACTGAAGAAGCTACCACTGGCTGCCAACGAAATGAGCTTTTGGAGATGGAAAAGAGTCTGTGCATTGGGTTGAGCTAGTAATCTGTCTCCCGTGAGCTCATTGTTGCTTTTTTCAGCAACAAAATGAACTAAAAATCTGGAGGCTTCAGACTGTGGAGGAAAATACAATTACAGTAAAACCTTGGATTGCGAGCATAATTTGTTCTGGAAACATGCTTGTAATCCAAAGCACTCTTATATCAAAGCGAATTTCCCCATAAGAAATAATGGAAACTCAAATGATTCGTTCCACAAGTCCTTCAGTTTATAGTCCTATATACAAAGATTATAGCAATGTGATAGGTTGTGTAACCATAAAATGTCCATCCACAATATGTAGCCTTCCCAAGGGGATTAGAAGCAAAATCTAGCAGAGCTACAGAATATAGGAGAGATGAGGTGCCTCTAAGTGTAGCAATATGGTTACATTTAATGAAGGTTCAACATTTAGCAACTCACATGGTTGATGATTAAAATAGGCACACCTAAGTATGCAGGCATCTGGCGTAAAGCTGTCCACATAGACCATCTTCTGAACCACCGGCTCTCACCACTGTCAGTCTGCAATCCTCACGGGGAAGAATAGCCTGCAGTAGAGTGATCTGAAAGTGAGGCTTTGAATCACTCGTGGAGGGCAGGCGGGAAGGGATGATGAAGATGGCGGTGCGGAGGATGGTCTATGTGGACAGCTTTACCCCAGATGCCTGCATACTTAGGTGTGCCTGTTTTAATCATCAACCATGTGAGTTGCTAAATATTGAACCTTCATTAAATGTAACCATATTGCTACACTTTAGAGGCTCCTCTCTTCTTTTTTATACAATGCGCTACTTGTATATCAAGACATCGCTTGTATATCAAGTCAAAATTTATTTAAAAAATTTGCTTGTCTTGCAAAGCGCTCTCAAACCAAGTTACTCTCAAACCAAGGTTTTACTGTATCTCTTTACATTTCTCTTTCGTTCCTTGGCGGACACAGCTCCAGAATCTTCTTATCCACTGGGTTATATGCTGCCCCCTACAGGAGTAGGACACTAGGCAGCAAAACCTTACCACGCCTATGGGGCAGTCCCAGGGATATACTCCCACACTCTGCTATAGACAGTCAGTTTTTTTTCTGCCTAGTCAGGAGTAAGGACCTAATTCCTTCCTGTGAGAACTACAATTAACTGCTGGACTGGGCGACGGACTGGATATTCTAGATCCTTAAGGTCTCCCTAGTCCAGCCAGTGAGCGTACTCGGGCATGGTGGCTGGCCTGCGAGGTAAACGTCTCGCAGGGGCCCATACAACCTGGCCCCGGCCTGAGTCGCAACGTGCCTATTGGCCCGCAGCACCCCTATTCGGATGGTGTGGTGGTCTGCCCGGAGCGGTGCACACCCAGTTCCATGGTGTGATAAGTAGTGTCCCCCCCCTCACCCCTGCTGGTCGTTTGGGGTTGACGTGGGCCCTTCCCTGGGACAGGTGGACTCCCGGGTTCCACTTCCTCCCCCCCCCCCCCCAGCCCCTCTAAATGGTCACTGTGGGTTTTTCGGCCCCCCTCTCTCCTCTCCCTAGGGTGCTGTTGTGAGCGGTCTTTGCCACATGCTCCTATGGGGGGTAGGCTGTAGTTCCTGCTGGCCGAGCTGCTGATGCTGACCATGTTTTTCCTTGGGCGCAACGGGGTTGAGCAGGGTTTCCTGCCATCCTGGGGGTTGGTGACTAGGGCAGCAATGTCCTCAGGCTCCCTGTTGGGCTGGGGGAGCAGTTGTGTTATCATCTGTGGGTACGTGCCTCACATGGCCGGATTCTGCCTAAAATTTAAGCCACGCTTAATCGGCAAAACCTATGTGAGGCGACCCCCTGTGAGGATGGCTGATGCCACTGCCTCCCGTATAGGCATCCACCTTAAACTCCGCTTCCGTGGGTGATTGGATCTGTTGAGGCTCGCATCCTGGCAGCAGGGCGCCCTTAAAAATTTAGGCCAAGGCCTACTAGGCCATGCAGGCCATGCTGGGTGCCACCATTGGGGGGAAGCCTCAGTGGGTCTAGTTGAAGCCCCCAACTCCCCCCTTGGGCATCTGCTGGACTGAAGATCTGTGCTATTTGCGGCAAGGCCCCCACAAAAAGGCCATGGTTAACGGCCTGCTGGGCCATATGGTCAGCTTGGCACTTCCCCTAAACCTGGTGGCGCCAGGGGGGTGCACTGCCTGCGTGTCCGCTTCACGGCGGACGGCCAACCTTTAAGGGGGACTATGTCCTTTATGGTGGGCTCTTTTGTGGGGTCTCATAGGTGGTCTAATTGTGGACCCTTGGCCAGCGTCCCTTTGCGGGATCGCAGTTGACATTCTACCCCGATTATGTTTTGGGGTGAGCTTAGTATGTAGCGACCCTACTGGGTCTGCGTCCACACACTTCGAGTGCTCTGTTAGTGAGGATGATTCCTTTTCTACAGCAGCTGCACATGTATAGACGCTGGTGGATGCATTGATTGTATCGGTGCGGGCAACTTTAAAAATGGAGGTTGCTGCTGCGTCAGAGGCGCCAGTCCCATTTGGTACCCACAGCCCCCCAAAAGCGGCAAAGGTATTCCCTTTTCCCACCTATTTTGACAAAATTGTTGCGAGTCAGAGACCTAAACAGAATAGATCGGTGCCTACGTGTTTCGCTAGACAGCATCCATTTGAAGAGTCCCTGTTAAAGTGGACAGTCCCACCAGGGGTGGATTCTCAGGTTCCAGGCTGAATAAATCCACTCTAATCCGGTGGAGGAGCCTCCGGCTTTTAATGACCCCTTTGACAGGAGAGCTGAAACTTTGGTCCGGTATGTTTACTGTGGCCGTTCAGTCCAGTGTTCACCATAGCATTGGTGTCCCAGACATTAATGGAGTGGGCAAGCATTTGCGCAAAAATATGGAGAGGGAACAGCTTCCCCCTGCCCTTGCAGAACTGGCGGACCTTTTGGTCCAGGGGTTGCAGTTTGTCTGTGATGCCTCTCTGGATGCAGCTCCCTTATTTTCTAGGCTGTCCGTGACAGCAGTGGTCCTTCAGCACATGATATGGATGATATCATTAAGGGTCTTACGGGAGGGGGGAAAAGTATTTATTTTTCTTCCACAGGCTACCAGGGGCAAGGAGTCTTTTCGCAGACGTAGGCCCCTTTTTTTTTTTTTCTCAGCTCATATGCGGCCTTTTCATCTCGCAGGATCAAGACAAAGGATCGAAGTCTCAGGATCTCCTCCGGAGATTCCAAGAGGACCTGGTCTGGTAAGCCGAGAGCAGGTTCTTCCAGACCTGCAGAGAATCCCTCCTCTGCCTGAAGAGGCGCCCTCCCCCTTGTATGAGGTGGGGGGACGTCTTTGCTTCTTTGTGAACCCATGCACCTCCCTGATTAAAGACGGGTGCACGAGCTGGTTCGGTCCTGCTACAAGATCGAGTTTCGGCCTTATCCGCCAGTGAGTTTCTCTCCTTCCAACCTGCGTTTGTCCCCAGACCGCCCGTGGGGGGGTCTCTTGGGGCGGTACAAGACTTTCTACTACAAGGGGGGATTGTGTTGGTTTCAAAATCGGAATGTTTTCAAGGTTTCTAGTCAAACCTGTTTACAGTTTTCAGGAAGGAAGGCAAGGTACGTCCAATCTTGGACCTCAGGGCTTTGAAACGCCTTGTGCGGGTACAGAAGTTTTGAATTGGGTCCATTCGTGCGGTAGTAGCATCCCCACATTAAAGGACGCTTACCTTCATATTCCAATATAAGTCGGTAATCAGCGTTTCCTCCGCTTTGCCGTAGGAGAGGAGGATTATCAATTCTTGGCATTACCCTTTGGTCTCGCCTCAGCTCCTCGGGTATTCACAAAAGTCTCAGCTCCTCGGGTATTCACAAAAGTGTTTGCCCCCGGTGTTGGCATTGTAGTGTCGGCCGGGGATTGCCGTACAGGTTACCTGGATGCTCTACTGTGAGCAGAGTCTTGGACTTCTCTAAAGGACTACCAGGTATTACTGTATTATTATTATTATTACTGTACGGACTGCAGGAGTTGGGATGGAACTTGCACTTCCAAAAATCTGCTCTGGTTCTGTCCACCAATTGGACTATTTGGGTCTGACTCTGCTTCAGCCAGGGTGTTTCTTCCAGGAGAAAAAAACTCCAAAAGCTGCAGAATGCGATTTGGCTCTGTTGTCCAGCATTCTATCATCTTTCAGGATTTGCATGCCGGTGCTATGCCTGATGTTGAGGCAGTTCCACTTGAGACCTCTGCAAAGAGATTCTTGCCAAGTAGGACAAGAATCCACAGTCTCCAGACAATCTGATCCTGTTTAGCCAGGATACGTGAGGGTCCCTGTTGAAAGCCAGGTGCTGAAGGATAGGGGGTTGTCTGAATCGGTGATTCCCACGCTATTAAAGGCTTAAAAATCTACCTCTAGGCAGATTTACCATCACGCCTGCAAGACGTACATTGCGTGGTGAGTCTCTTGGGGGTCAACCCTGTTCCCTTTCTGTGGCTCGGATTTTCAGCCTTGGCAGTCTTTTTACCGTCTTTTGGCTACGCATTCTTTGGTTCGTACATTTATTCAGGGGGTTCACTACTTGGCTCCCCCAGTTCAGTCTCCGTTGCCTCCGTGGGATCTCAATTTGGTGCTGTCCGTTCTCTATTAACCACCTTTCAAAAAGATTCACAAGCTTCCTCTGCTTACATTGTCCCAAAACTTAGCCTTCTTGGTGGCTATTACTTCTGCACACAGGGTGTCAGAGCTCGTGGCTATGTATTGTCCTTCACCTTACCCGGTGGCTTAGAGATAAAGTGGGCTTCGCCCTTGTTGGTCTTTCCTTCTTAAGGTTGTTTCTGGTTGTGGCATCTGAATGAAGACATTGTTTTGCCTTCCCTGTGTCCCAAGTCAAAACATCTTAGGGATATTGCCTCTGGATGTGGGTCGGGCGCTAAGGGTACAACCGAGTCGTTTTAGGAAATCTGCCTTACGGTTTGTCCTTATGGATGGACTTCCCAGGGGTTGAATGTGTCTGCCCCGACCATTTCCAGATGGACAGACAATGGTGCAGGCCTATTCTATCAAGGGTCTGGTTCCCTCTGTTCCCTGGTAAGGCGCTTTCTACTTGGACGCTTAGTGCCTTTTTGGGCTTTCCGCCATAAGGCGTCAGTGATAAAGGTTTGCAGGGTGGCCACCTGGTCCTCTGTGCACACTTTCACAACATTTTATAAGTGGATGTACTGGCATCTGCGGATGCTGCCTTTGGCTGCAAGGTTTTGCAGGCCGCTGTTTGAGAGGACCTGGTCCTCTTTGAGGGTTTGTCGTTTCTAGGTGAGCTCCACTTGTTCCTGGTTTAGCCTTTTTGGGAATTTGTTCTGCTGTGTTTTTCCCACCCCTCATGTTTTAAAAATGCTTTGGGACATTGCATAGGTTAGGTTAAGAAGATTATGAAGCGGTGTCCCTCAATGAACGAAAGAGTCTGATTTTTGTCTTACCGTAAAATCATTTTCTCTGATGTTCATTGACGGACGCAGCACCTACCCCTCTATTGAGTTGGGTTATTTTTCTAATGACACTGTGACTAAACTGAATGCCTATAGCAGAGTGTGGAAGTATATCCCCTGGGACTGCGCCATAGGTGTGGTAAAGCTTTTTCCTGCCTAGTGTCCTACTCCTGTACGGGGCAGCATAACACAATAGTTAAGATTCTGGCGCTGTGTCTGTCAATAAACATCAGGGAAAAGGATTTTACGGTAAGACAAAAATCCAATTATCTCTTTAATTGGGATATTTAGTTTGTTTTTGCAACCTATTGCAATAATTATAGTTAAATGGTCTACTCAAGTTTAATTACGCTTTGTTTTGCATTAGTTCTTAGCATGATATGAGCGTTCCCCATCCTGGTTTCCTTTTTCAGTTTTTTCTATCAAAGTATAGTTTCTAATAGATGCTTACAAATCCAAGCTCTGCTTCCTGCTATGCTTTGTTACACAGTAGCAGTGCATTACTGTATACCTCTGGAATCTAAAAAAATGTCAGTTTAATATACGGTACTTTAGCAAGCTTAATATTAACCAGCTAGGGGTTTAGAACGATTTTATTTTAGAAATATTTTAGGTACAATCTTAGTCATGAATCCAAACCTATTTTCCTATCTGCACAAAATCTTTGTGTTGGGGCCAAATAGTTAATACATAAACCTGCCTCATACCTGGGTAGCTCAGCCTGAGCATCTGATGCACAAGCAAAGGGAACAAAGTGATTAGTAGATCTAAAGATCTAGACCTCTAATGTTGTGTACACAACATTAATCTCACAAAAGTGATTACACCCCTCATATTTTTGTAAATATTTTATTATATCTTTTCATGTGACAACACTGAAAAAATGACACTTTGCTACCATGTAAAGAGTGAACAGCTTGTATAATAGTGCAAGTTTGCTGTCCCCTCAAAATAACTCAACACACAGTCATTAATGTCTAAACCACTGGCAGCAAAAGTGAGTTCAACCCTAAGTCAAAATTGGGCCCAAAGTGTCAGTTTTTTGTGTGGCCACCATTATTTTCCAGGACTGCCTTAACCCTCTTGGGCATTGAGTTCACCAGAGCTTCACAGGTTGCCACTGGAGTCCTTTTCCACTCCTCCATGACGACATCTGGTGGATGTTAGAGACCTTGCGCTCCTCCACCTTCTATTTGAGGATGCCCCACAGATGCTTAATAGGGTTTAGGTCTGGAAACCTGCTTGGCCATTCCAACACCTTTACCCTCAGCTTCTTTAGCAAGGCAGTGGTTGTCTTGGAGGTGTGTTTGGGGTCGTTATGTTGAAATACTGACCTGGGGCCCAGTCCCCAAATGGAGGGGATCATGCTCTGCTTCCGTATGTTACAGTACATGTTGGCATTCATGGTTCCCTCAATGAACTGTAGCTCCCCAGTGTCGGCAGCACTCATTCAGCCCCCGACCATGGCACTCCCACCACCATGCTTGACTCTAGGCAAGACACACGTCTTTGTACTACTCATCTGGTTGCCGCCACACAAGCTTGACACCATTTAAACCAAATAAGTTTATCTTGGTCTGACCATAGAACATGGTTCCAGTAATCCATGTCCTTAGTTTACTTGTCTTGAGCAAACTGTTTGCGGGCTCTCTTGTGCATCATCTTTAGATGGGCACTGACAGGCTGACCCCCCCCCCCCACATCCCTTCAACCTCTGCAGCAATGCTGGCAGCACTCATATTTCTATTTCCAAAAGACAACCTCTGGATATGATGCTGAGCATGGTGCACTCAACCTCCTATGGTCGACCATGGCGAGGCCTGTTCTGAGTGGAACCTGTCCTGTTAAATCGCTGTATGGTCTTGGCCACCGTGCTGCAGCTCAGTTTCAGGGTCTTGGCAATATTCTTATAGCTTGGCCATCTTTATATAGAGCAGCAAATCTTTTTTTCAGTTCCTCAGTTTTCTCATGCTGGTCACTGGAAGTTCAACATGGGACCTCATGACAGAGTGAGAGCTAGAACACCAAATTTAACACACCTGCTCCCCATTCACACCTGAGACCTTGTAACACGAACGAGTCACATGACACCGGGGAGGGAAAATGGCTAATTGGGCCCAATCTGGATGTCACTTAGGGTGTACTCCGCGATTTAGACATTAATGGCTGAGTTTTTTTTTTTTTTAAGGGGACAGGAAATTTACACTGTTATACAAGCTGTACACTTACTACTTTACATTGTAACAAAGTGTAATTTCTTCAGTATTGTCTCATGAAAAGATATAATATATTTACAAAAATTCAAGGGGTGTGTACTCACTTTTGTGAGATACTGTATCTTACCATTGTGTGACTGTGAGGCTGGGTTCATGCTGGTGCGATGCAGGAACCGCAGCCATTCCTGTGCTCAGCAAACCGCTGAGGGTGTCAATATAAAATTAATGACACCCCTAAATCAGTTCCCAGAACAGTGGAATCGGATCGCGTGGGTCTGAACACCCACGCAATCCAATTTCTGTGCGGAAAAAACAAGGGTCCTGCACCAATTTGGTCCGAATGCGATGAGATTTCAGCCGTACAAATTGTATGGCTGAATTTGCACCGCAGAGACATTGCTTGTGATGCGCACAGGAATGCAGTGTGAATCACATGCAATGTCTGCAATCGCATTAGTGTGAACTGAGCCTGCTGGTAGTTTTGACAGTTTAAACTGAGTCATCTCTGCTTAGGTATTTATATGCTCCACTTATTCAGGTTTGTGACCTTTTATTTTTTAAAAAGATAACAGCTAGTGTCTACTTTTTTGAGTCTGTTTCCACAGTCAATAGCATGGGATTTAGACAGGCACAAGCAACGCTTTTTGGTTCCGTTTACTACCTGGAATATGCTGCTCTGACTCGAAAGCAAACTATAATGAATGTAAGTTCCAGATTTTTTGATTCAACTGTTGAGTTGCAACCGTTTTAACAGAATAAACTACCACTAGATTGTAATGTTTTCATACAGTCTGAGTAGAGGGATTTGTATGCAGAGAGGGGAGCCGCAAAGCAGTCATCATATAATGTTACCGTGAAGAGGATGTATGGGTAGCCTCAAGGTTGTATTCACACAGGCTATTAGGGCTGGTGGGAATGGTCCAATTCCTGCTGCAGCTAGGTGCGGCCACTGACCCCGTTCACTATGCCGACAGGTCACCAGGTGCCACACCTATAGCAGCTCCCTGCGCAGCCAGTGATTACCTGCAGTGATCTGCTGGACGCACACAGGAAGGGCCACTACTATTCACACTGGCATTAAACCCGGTGTGAAGGTAGCCTAAATGTTTCCCACCTTAGAATGTTCTACTTTTTAATAGTTCTACAACTTGGGATTTCAATGTGTGTAATTATATGTACGTTTACGTTAAGGGCCCATTTACTCATTACACATTTCAAATCTGATGCATTGTATTTTGTGTGTTGCATTAAATAAAGCCTATTTTTTTTGAATGGGCAGCCAATGCACTACCGTGAAATATTGCACATTGGGCATACAGCATTTTTACTGATGCATCGCACCTCAATGCCCCGTAGTCCATGTGATGTGCTCCAACTCATGTGTATTGGGGCCGCATTACCCTAGTGTGTTGAGGTGCCATTCAAAATCAATTGCACCCCTACCTGCAAACGTGTGTTCATTGATCATGCATTGGTGTAATGCACTGTTACTGCAATGCATTGGAACAGATGCATACAACCCTTAATCCAAAAAGTCAGTAAGATGTGTAAATTCTACATAAAAACAGAATTTCATGATTTGCAAATCTCTTAAACCCGTATATAATTCACAATAAAAAAAGGAAGCAAATGTTTTAAGGGAGAAAATGTACCCTTTTAGGAAAAAAAAAAAGGTATTTTTGAAATCAATGGCAGCAATACGTCTCAAAGGAGTTGGGACAGAGCCATATTTACCACGTTGAAGCATCCCTTCTTTTAACAACACTCTGCAAATGTCTGGGACCTGATGAGACCAGTTGCTGGAGTTTTGGGAGAGGACTGTAGTTCAATTCTTGCCGGATAAAGGATACAGGAAGTCTTTAATCTTTAAGATATATTGCTGCTTATAGGAGGATTGGACACTGGCAAACTTTAGGCCAGCACAGTATAACCTCTCCCTCTGTCAGCATGGTTCATTGTTTTGCTTGTGGTTTGAGGACTATGGATTTATTTTCTTTAGCTGTGCCGTGTTAAGGCTAAATTTATTTTTTGTTTTTCCTTCAAGAGTCTTCTCTAGATCACTGCTGGAGCGTTGTCCTTTTCAAATGCAGCTTTCCAGTGTGATTGTTTTCAGCTTGGCTTTTGGAGCACCACGTCCAGACTGACGATGCCTTGAAGTGGATTTTGGGCATAAAATCTGTGTAAGGCACTTTCCAGACTTAGTTCTGGTGAAAGGTAGCTGTGGAGTACTTTTCAGTTTCAGGGCCCTTGGTGTGTGTTCACTGCGTGCCCGGTCTTTGAGGACTATCAGGCCGAGCACTGGGAGCTGTTTCAATTTATTAGGTTGCTGGGTGCCTTTACTACCTGTTGCTGCTGGTTTGGTGAAAGAAGGGGTAATGCTGTGGGACGGAGTGCTAAAGTGTCACTCATGCTGCACATTCTTTCCCTTTATGTCGAGGAGTGAATTTTGAATTTCTTTTTCGTTCATTGATGGACACAGCTCCTTCTCTTCTTCTTGACCATTGGGTTATACTGCCCCTACAGGAGTAGGACACTAGGCAGGAAAAAGCTTGACTATACCTATGGGGCAGTCCCAGGGGGTATACTCCCACTGTCGGCTATAGGCATTCAGTTTTTTTTCTGCCTAATCAGGAGTAAGGACCTAGTTCCTTGCTGGGATCTCTGGTCCTGGCAATTTTTTCCTTTTTAAATGGAATTTTTTCCCTATCTTTTTTGTTTTGTTCCTGTGAGAATCTTCTATCAACTGCCAGACTGGGCAACGGACAGGATAATCTAGATCCAGAGGGTCCCCCCAGTCTGGCCAGTGAGTGTGCGTGCGCAGGCCTCAGTTCCGTGCTAGGTCGTCTGCGGCGTAACCCCACTGGACAAGGGCTGGCCTGTGAGTTAAACGTCTCGCGAGGGCGCATACGACCTGGCCTCGGCCTGAGTCGCAGCATTCCTCCTGGCCGACAGCCCCTCCTATTCCGATGGAGCGGTGGTCTGTCAGGAGCGGTGCCCTCCCAGTTCCTGGTATGGTAAGTAGCTGCCCCCCTTCTAACCCTGGAGGTTTTTGGGGTGGACGTGGGCCCCTTCCTGGGACGGTCGGACCCATGGGTTCCCCTCTTTCCCATGTAGCGTCCCACCCCCCCCTTTTCGATGGTCCTCTGCGGACTTGTTACCCCTCCATCTGCGGACACCCTACCTCCCCCTCCCATGGGGTGGCCATACCTTTTTTGTTGGTCTCGGGTGTTGCGCTGGCAGTGGGGGGATCGTGTTTGGTGCCCCCTGGACCCCCGGGAGCCACGTGGCATCGCCATTTTCTTGTGGCTTTTTGTGCTGTAGATCGGCGGCCATGTTTGTGTACCCTCGGCGGCCCTTTTTTGTGTGTTTTTTTGTTTTTCTCTTTGAAAATAGCGGCGCCCATGTTTTTGATGCTATAAAATGGTGATTTCAGCTGTGGGAGCCCCTCATCATTCCCTAGTGCTGACTCCTGGATCTTTCTCTTCCTGATCGCTGCAGGGTGTGCAGTTTGCCCGGTGGTGGTTTTTCTTTTTTGTGGGGTTTTCTCTCCTCTCTGATATAACAGTGGTAGTGCCCTGTGCTGGACCCTGTGGTGTCGCCAGTGCGGTGGGGGTGTCCCTAACAGTGGTGAACACTTTTTTTTTTTTTTTGTGGGTCCTGATCTTCTCTAATGTAGTCCCTGGAGCATTTTTCCCCTCTGAGGCTGCCTGGCCCTCCGGGTCTCAACAATCCCTGACTGCACTGACCGGCAGTCCCTGGAGTCTTTAGTGTCTAAGGTGGATTTGGTCCTTGGAAAACAGGCTAGCAAAAAGCCTTCCCCGTCTTCACCTGCTTCATCTATCTCATCAGTTCCTGAATCTGATGCGGCCGCCACGGATGCGAGTTACCCTTCTGGGTGTGCGTCCAAACACCCTGTGTGCTCAGATAGTGAGGCTAATTCCTCTGCTCCTCTAGCCAAGCATGAAAAGGCACCGGTGGATGCGCTGATTGTGT
This sequence comes from Pelophylax lessonae, assembly GCF_965119305.1. Classification (NCBI taxonomy): domain Eukaryota; kingdom Metazoa; phylum Chordata; class Amphibia; order Anura; family Ranidae; genus Pelophylax; species Pelophylax lessonae. Next base: position 101,328,697 of record NC_138769.1, read on the forward strand.
CAGTGTGTAAAGCTTTAAATATGGAGGATGCAGCTAATGCGCCTTCCCTTTTGGCACACACAGGCCCTCCAAGGCAGCAAGGATGTTCCCCCCCCTTTCCCGCTTACTTTGATAATATTGTCACTCAACAGTGGGGTTGTCCAAAAGGCACTTTTACGGTCCCTAAGCATTTTGCGATACGGTATCCTTTTGAGGATTCCCTGCTTAAAAAGCAGACTGTCCCACCTGTAGTGGACTCACCGGTTTCCAGGTTTAAATAAGGCCACCTTCCTTTGGGTTGAGGAGTCCCCAGCCTTTAAAAATCCGGCTAATAGGCCCGTAGTCTCTGACCTGCCATATGTTCACTGTGGCTGGTTCGGCCCTTAGGCCAGTATTTACTTTTGCCCTGGTGTCGCAAAGTCTGACTGAGTGGGCTAAACATTTATGTCGTGACCTAAAGGGGGAACAGCTTCCCCCCTGCCTTTTTGTGGAGCTGGTGGATGAATTGGTCCCGGGGCTACAGTTTGTCTGCGGCTCCTTTTTATTTCCAGACTGTCTCAGCAATGGTCTTTGACGTATTATCTGGCTGAAATGCTGGTCTACGGATCAAATTTCTAAGGCCTTATCTGGTCTCCCATTTGTGGGGGATCACCTATTGGAGTTTCCTTGGATGATCTCATTAAAGTGGTTGTAAACCCACTTTGTTGATAATTACCTATAGGTGCTATAAATATCTCCTAAACATGCACCATTTAGGAAATATTTACAGTGCATGCAGCCGATGACTTCATCTGGGAAGCAGGTCGGCCGGACATGTCGGCCGCCCTATCGCTGAGCGGTTGGCACCGCGGGACCTTGCGAAATTTATCGGCCCCCTTGAACTTTGCGACCTTTTGCCACATTAAAGGCTTCAAACATAAAGATATAAAACTGTAATTTTTTGTAAAGAATCAACAAGTGGGACACAATCATGAAGTGGAACGAAATTTATTGGATATTTCAAACTTTAACAAATAAAAAACTGAAAAATTGGGCGTGCAAAATTATTCAGCCCCTTTACTTTCAGTGCAGCAAACTCTCTCCAGAAGTTCAGTGAGCATCTCTGAATGATCCAATGTTGACCTAAATGACTAATGATGATAAATAGAATCCACCTGTATGTAATCAAGTCTCTGTATAAATGCACCTGCACTGTGATAGTCTCAGAGGTCCGTTTAAAGCGCAGAGAGCATCATGAAGAACAAGGAACACACCAGGCAGGTCCGAGATACTGTTGTGGAGAGGTTTAAAGTCGGATTTGGATACAAAAAGATTTCCCAAGCTTTAAACATCCCAAGGAGCACTGTGCAAGCGATAATATTGAAATGAAAGGAGTATCAGACCACTGCAAATCTACGAAGACCTGGCTGTCCCTCTAAACTTTTAGCTCGTACTTTTAGCTCAGAGATGCAGCCAAGAAGCCCATGGTCACTCTGGATGAACTGCAGAGATATACAGCTGAGGTGGGAGACTCTTGTCTATAGGACAACAATGAGTCGTATACTGCACAAATTTGGCCTTTATGGAAGAGTGTCAAGAAGAAAGCCATTTCTTAAAGATATCCATAAAAAGTTTTGTTTAAAGTTTGCCACAAGCCACCTGGGAGACACACCAAACATGTGGAAGAAGGTGCTCTGGTCAGATGAAACCAAAATCGAACTTTTTGGCAACAATGCAAAATGTTATGTTTGGCGTAAAAGCAACACAGCTCATCACCCTGAACACACCATCCCCACTGTCAAACATGGTGGTGGCAGCATCATGGTTTGGGCCTGCTTTTCTTCAGCAGGGACAGGGAAGATGGTTAAAATTGATGGGAAGATGGATGGAGCCAAATACAGGACCATTCTGGAAGAAAACCTGATGAAGTCTGCAAAAGACCTGAGACCGGGACAGAGTTTTCTCTTCCAACAAGTCAATGATCCAAAACATAAAGCAAAATCTACAATGGAATGGTTCACAAATAAACATATCCAGGTGTTGGAATGGCCAAGTCAAAGTCCAGACCTGAATCCAATCGAGAATCTGTGGAAAGAACTGAAAACTGCTGTTCACAAACGCTCTCTCCATCCAACCTCACTGAGCTCGAGCTGTTCTGCAAGGAGGAATGGGCAAAAATTTCAGTCTCTCGATGTGCAAAACTGATAGAGACATACCCCCAAGCGACTTACAGCTGTAATCGCAGCAAACGGTGGCGCTACAAAGTATTAACTTAAGGGGGGCTGAATAATTTTGGATGCCCAATTTTTCAGTTTTTTTATTTGTTGAAGTTTGAAATATCCAATAAATTTCGTTCCACTTCATTATTGTGTCCCACTTGTTGATTCTTCACAAAAAAATACAGTTTTAGGTCTTTGTTTGAAGCCTGAAATGTGGCAAAAGGTCGCAAAGTTCAAGGGGGCCGAATACTTTCGCAAGGCACTGTGTAAGTATTTCATATTGAGCTAGTATGCGATGCTCATTATGCCTTTTGTCTTTACAGGTTTTTTTTCTCCTTTTTTTTTTTTTATTATTTTTTAGGGTTTACTTTCTCTTTAAGGGCCTCACGGGAGGGAGGAGTACTCTTCTTCCACAGGCTTCTAAGTGCAAGGACGGAACTGGTCGGACTAGTCGCAGACGCTCCTTGGAGACTTCCTCCAGGGAGGATCTACTGTCTCAAGAGCCAATCTTCCATCCTGCTTTACGGTCGCTGGCTTTGACGGCTCGGCTTTTGAAAGCCAGGTGCTGAAGGACAAGGGTTTGTCTGCTTCAGTGATTCCCACTCTGCTTAAAGCGAGGAAAGCGACTTAATTTGGTGCTGTTGGGTCTCCAGAAACCTCCCTTCAAAAGTATTCGGGAGCTTCCCCTGCTTACCTTTCACAGGGATAAAGTGGTACTTCGTCTGGATCTGTCCTTTCTTCCGAATGTAGTTTTCACTTAAATGAGGGCATCGTGTTACCTTCTTTTTGTCCTAAGCCAAAACATCCTTATGAGTTTGCACTGCATACTCCTGGATGTGGTTCGGGCAATCGGGATGTACTTGGCGACTGCTGAGTCTTTTCGGAAGTCAGAGTTGTCTTTTGTACTCGCGGATGGCCCTAAAGGGCTGCCTGCGTCTGCAGCAAGGATTTCCAGATGAATCAGACGGTGGTGAAGTGGATGTGCTGGCATCTACAGAGGTCTCTTTTGTCCAAAGTTTTGCAGGCTGCTGTTTAAAGGGGTTCTTAGTTTCCCTTGAGGGTGTTTTACTGTTTCAGGTGGACCTCATCTTGTTGTTGTTCTGATTAGTCCTATGTTGCCTGGTTCGCCATGTTTAGCCTTAGGGACTTGTTTTTTCTGCTGATCCCACCCCTGCTTTTATGGCACTGCTTTGGGACGTCCCTACTGATATGCATCAGGAACTGCGTCCGTTAATGAACGATAGAGAAAACTGGATTTTTGACTTACCGTAAAATCCTTTTCTCTTAAGTTCATTGACTGACGCAGTACCCGCCCCTCTATTTTGAGTTGGGTTGGTATTACTTCTCAGACACTGCTTAGATACAAAACTGACATCCCAAGCAGGAAGAGAGGGTGTACCCTCTGGGACTGGCCATAGGCGTGGTCAGAACTTTTTTTTCTGTCTACTACTCCTGTATGGGGCAGTATAACCCTACTGATATGCATCAGGAACTTTGTCCGTCAATGAACTTAAGAGAAAAGGATTTTACGGTAAGTCAAAAATCCAGTTTATATTGTGTCCCTGTTTTGAAAGATTCTTCCTCTTTGTCCTACTGATTGTCACTGGGACATAATTTTATGGGAAATCTAGGATTTTAGAGTTGACACCAGAACAAAAAGTGTGTGGGAAACCTGTTCTAGTGACAACTAAGTGAGAACTTCCACTCACTGAAGAGAGGGACCCTCAATTTGCAGACCATTTCTTTTTTAGTTGCATCTTTGGGACAAAAAATGTTACACATTCGAGAAGAAGAAAATGCAGGAATCTTAACCATTCCCTGCTCTAACCAAAACTAAAGGTTTTGGCTTTAAACATACATAAAAGGGGATATAATCCCATTCAGTGCAAAGTGGGTTTAGATCTCAATTTTTCTAATGAATATGAGGCTTAATGACAGACAAGTACAAATAGAAAACTGGATTTTTGACTTACCGTAAAATCCTTTTCTCTTAAGCTCATTGACAGACGCAGATTCCATCTCTTGATATCCGTAGGGTATTACTGCCCCCTACAGGAGTAGAACACTAGGCAGAAAAAAAGTTCTGGCTACACCTATGGGCAGTCCCAGGGGGTATACCCTCTCTCTCCCTGCTATAGGATGTCAGTTATGTAACCAAGCAGTGTCAGAGAAATCAACCCAACTCAAAATAGAGGGGCTGGTCCTGCCTCTGTCAATGAGCTTAAGAGAAAAGGATTTTACGGTAAGTCAAAAATCCAGTTTTCTCTGTCGCTCATTGACAGACGCAGATTCAGGTGGGTCTCTTCTTCTTCTCTTGATATCCATAGGGACGTCCCAAAGCAGTGCCATAAATGAGGGGTGGGATAACAGAAAAAATCCAATCCACAAGGCCAAAACAGAGCCAACCAGAAGAACAGAGGACTCATCGAAACAAGAAGATGAGACCCACCTGAAAAAAACAGAACCCCCCCGAGGTAGACCAAAGGTCCCCTCAAACAGCAGCCAGCAAAACCTTGCGGCCAAAAGAGGCATCCGCCGATGCCAGTACATCAACCTTATAAAATTTTGTAAAGGTATGAACAGACGACCAAGTAGCCGCCTTGCAAACCTGAAGCACCGACGCCTGATGGCGGAAGGCCCAGGAAGTACTAGGAGCCCGAGTAGAGTGCGCCTTAACAGGGAACGGAGGAACCCGACCCTTAATAGAATAAGCCTGCACCACCGTTTGCCTGATCCATCTGGAGATAGTCGCGGCAGACGCAGGCAACCCCTTTCTAGGGCCATCCGTGATCACAAAAAGCGACTCAGACTTAACGAAAAGAGTCAGTAGTAGCCAAGTACACCCTGATTGCCCGAACCACTTTCAAGGAGTGCAACGCAAACCCCGAGGATGACTGGGCTTAGGACACAGGGAAGGCAATACAATATCCTCATTCAAGTGAAAGCCAGAAACCACCTTAGGAAGGAAGGATGGATTCGGACGAAGAACCACCTTATCCCTATGAACCACCAGATAGGGGGAACGACAGGACAACGCAGCCAGTTCAGACACCCTGCATGCAGAAGTGATAGCCACCAAAAAGGCCACCTGCTGGGATAAGGTAAGCAAGGGAATCTCCCTAATATTTTCAAAGGGAGGTTCCTGGAGAACCGACCACACCAAATTAAGGTCCCAAGGTGGCAAGGGCGAGCGCACCGGAGGAACCAGGTGCCGCACCCCCTGGATAAAATTCCGCACCAGGCAATGAGTGGCAAGTGGCCTCTGGAAGAAAATCGCCAAGGCTGAAACCTGACCCTTGATAGTGCTCATGGCCAGCTTCTGCTCAACCCCCTGTTGCAGGAAGGCCAAGATCCGAGCCACCGAGTAAGAGCGTGGAGGAACCCCGAGGGACTCGCACCACGCGATATAAGACTTCCACGTGCGATGATGGACCTTTCTAGAAGTCGCTTTCCTCGCTTTAAGCAGAGTAGGAATAACTGAAGCAGACAAACCCCTGTCCTTCAGCACCTGGCTCTCAACAGCCAAGCCATCAAAGCCAGCGACCGTAAAGCAGGATGGAAGATCGTCCCCTGAGACAGCAGATCCTCTCTGAGAGGAAGTCACCAAGGAGCGTCCGCGACCAGCCTGACCAAGTCGGCGTACCAGGCCCGACGAGGCCAGTCCGGAGCCACAAGGATGACTGGAATTCCTTCCGCCTCTATCCTGCAAAGAAGCTTCGGCAGCAACTTGAGAGGAGGAAAGGCATACAGCAGCTGATACTGCCCCCACGGAGCAACCAGTGCGTCTGTGGTGTCTGCCAGAGGATCGCGGGAGCGGGCCACAAACCTCTGCACCTTTCTTTTGAGCCGAGATGCCAACAGATCCACATCCGAGGTGCCCCAACGAAGGCACAACTGGTGAAACACCTCTGGATGAAGAGACCATTCCCCTTGTTCCAAGGTCTGACGGCTGAGAAAGTCCGACTGCCAATTTTCCACGCCCGGAATGTGAACTGCGGAGAGAGCCGGAACAAACCGTTCCGCCCAACGAAGGATGCCGGCCACTTCCGCGGCCGCCAGAACGAACACTCTTGGTGCCCACCCTAGTGATTGACATAAGCCACGGCCGTGGCATTGTCCAACTGAATCCGAACCGGGCAGCCCAGAAGACGCTCGGTCCAGTGAACCAGGCAAAGCCTGATCGCTCTCAGTTCCAACACATTTATCGGCAGCCTGGATTCTACCAGGGACCACAGCCCCTGAGCAGACAGCCTGCCGAGAACCCCTCTCCACCCGGATAGACTGGCATCCGTTGTGACAAGCGTCCAATAGATTGGAAGAAATTACTTCGCCTTACTGAGCATCGGAGACCGAAGCCACCAAACCAGGGACTCCCTTGTCCGCTCGCTCAGCCAGATCCGATTGTCCAGGGAATCGGGATTCCGGTTCCATTTGAGAAGAATCTCCTTTTGGAGAGTCCGCGTATGAAACTGAGCAAAAGGTACTGCCTCGAAAGATGCCACCATCAGTCCCAGAACCTTCATGCAGGTCCGAAGGGACGGCCAGTTGGCGGACAGTAACAGCTGAGTCGCTGACTGTATCTTCTGGAGTTTCTCTGCAGGGAGAAACGCCTTGGCCAAGGACGCATTCAAAGTCAGGCCCAGATAGTCCAGCCTCCTGGAGGGAACCAGGGATGACTTCTGCAGGTTCACCAGCCACCCGAACTCTTCCAAAGATGTCATGGTGATCTCCAAGTTTGAGAACAGAGCCTGCGGAGACTCCGCACGGAGGAGGAGGTTGTCCAGGTAGCCCAGAACCGATATGCCACGCTGCCGCAACAGCGCCAGAACTGGGGCCAAAACCTTTGTGAAGACCCGGGGAGCAGAGGCAAGACCAAAGGGTAACGCCACAAACTGATAATGGTCCTCTCCCACAGCAAAGTGCAGAAAACGCTGGTGTCCTGCGTAAATGGGAACGTGAAGATAGGCATCCTTGATGTCTATGGATGCCAGAAAGTCCCCCTGATGCAGGGAAGCCACCACTGTGCGAATGGACTCCATCTTGAGTTTTTGCACCTGGACAAAACAATTGAGCGCCTTTTAAGTCCAGAATTGGACGCACCTTGCCCTCTTTCTTGGGCACTGTGAACAGATTTGAGTAAAAGCCCGAAAACGTTCCCTACAGGGAACCGGAACTACCACCCCCTGTTGCATCAAGTCCTGCACTGCCCCCAACAGAGCCCTTAGGCGATCTGGGGGCAGTCGCACATTGGAAGGGAAGAACCGCACCGGTGGAACAGATCGAAACTTGATCTTGTATCCCGACCGTATGACCTCGTGAACCCATTCGTCTTGAATCCTGGAGAGCCAGGGGTCCGGGAACCGGCGAAGATGCTCCCTCCCATCCCTGATATGGGTGGGGGCGCACCTACAGGCTGAAGTGGTCTTATCCTCAGGTCTGGAAGGACCGAATTTTTGCTTACCAGGCCAGGGTCTCTTGAAACCCCCGGGGGGGGGGGGCCTTGGAGGGCTTCGCCTTGTCACCCGCCCCGGAGGAACGAATAAACTTATTGTGAGCTGAAAAGGAGGGTCATCGTCTGCGACGAGGTTTCTTACCCTTGGCAGCCTGCGGGAGAAAAGTGCTCTTGCCCCCAGTGAGACCCTTGATAATCTCATCCAAGGTAGCACCAAACAAGCGATACCCCTGAAAAGGGAGATCAGTCAAGGCTTTTTTGGAAGCCTGATCCGCCGACCAGCACTTCAACCATAGCATGCGCCGGAAGACCACCGCCGAGAACGACACACGCCTAAGCAATGGAGCAGCATCCAGCGCGGCGTCACAAACAAACTGTAGCCCCTGCACCATCTGGTCCAGCAACTCTGCCACGGCAGGGGGGAGACTTCTCCCTTCCAGGTCACGGCGTAACAACTTGGCCCATTCCGTCAATGTTTGCGAAACCAGAGCAATAGTAAACACTGGTCTGAAGGCCGACCCCGCCAGGGAGAATATAGAGCGGGACACAGATTCTGCCCTACGATCAACCGGATCCCTAAAGGACGGGGGAATCCTCTAATGGGATAACAGTAGCCTTATTTAGCCTGGAGACTGGCGGATCCACCGAAGGCAGCACCGTCTATTTCTTAAGGAGGGACTCTTCAAACGGGTAGCGTATAGCAATCCGTTTGGGCATCCCAGGGGGTCGTTTCGGACGGACCCACTCCTTCTTAATGATATCGTCAAAGCATTTGGGAAAAGGAAACACCTTCGCCACCTTGGAGGGCTTGCGAGTGCCAAAGGCATCTTCCGTATCAGTCGCATCCGCAGGTGCAACCTCCAGCTTTAGGGTCTCCCGGACAGACCCAATAAGTGCGTCCACCAGTGCCTTGTCTTGCGCTATAGCGGAGGCAGAAAGGTCATCCTCACTATCAGAGGAGACGGGGCGCGAGACAGCAGCCCCAGAGGAGGGACCCGCATCAGCAGCGACTGGCTCAGAATCTGAGGCATCAGACGAGACAGGGGTAGGCGGGGGTCGCTTTTTAGCCCCCTGTCCCTCACAGGCCACCTCCACCCGGGACACAAACGACTCCAGGACCGCTGGAAGTGCATTAATGGTGAGCTGGGGACCGGAGGGCCCTGCGGCCACCTCGAGGGGGATCAGGTGGGGACACGTGCAGCAGGGTCCATGGTACACCAGGGGAACCCGTCGGCAAATTATGACAAAAATGTATAATTTTTTTTTTTTTTATGTCACCCAGCGCTACAGCGCCCCCCAGTGGCCAGGAAGCGTGCCTAGAGACCCCCACAGAGAGAGAGACCCCAAAAAGGCTCACCACACGATGCACTAGAGTTCAAAAGGACTGCTCTCAGCGCTGTGGAGCGATCTTCCCGGGTCTAGGGAGGGGCTCCACCACCTCACACGCCTCCAGCAACTCCCACTGCAGCCCAGCTCTGCAGAACAATGAGCTGGGTGTACCAAGATGGCCGCCGCCATGAACTACATGAGGGGCTACAAGAAAATGGCGGCCCCACGCGCTGCGGCTGGAAGGGGGGTCTCCGGGGGCCCCCACCAACACCAACAGGCGATCGATCGGCAGGTAGGCCCTGGGGAGCCAGGGAAGCAGCCCCCCCCCCGCACAACAGCCGTCCGCACCGTCGGGACCCCCCACCCCCGCCCCCTTAGTGGCCTGCACGCACTGCCAGCCACCCCACACACACACTAACCCAGAGGGACAGAGGGGAACCCAGAGCAATGGGGGTCCGACCGTCCCAGGGAGGGGCCCGTGTTCACCCCAGAGTCAGCCATGAGGGAAAGGGGGGAAACGTACTCACCATACCGAAACAAAGCGGGCGCCACTCCAGACAGAACCCCTCGCCGCCCAGTGGGGGGGGGGGATGTCGGCTCAAAGAGACGCTGCAACTCGGTCGCCGACCGGTCGTATGCGACTCGGCGGGACGTTTAACCCGCGGGCCAGTCCCCGTCCAGCGGGACTACGTCGCGGCCGACCCAGCGCGGAGCTTAGGCCTGCACGCGCTCGTAGGTCGGCTGGGGTGACCACTGGATCTCAGCATCCAGCCCGTCGCCCAGATCCGGCATAATTGCTTGTAGATCTCACAGGAACAATTCGGAGAAAAAAAGCTAGCTAAAAAAGATTAATCTAAAAAAAAAAAAAACTTGCCAGGACCAGAGAACCCAGCAAGGAACCTAGGTCCTTACTCCTGACTAGGCAGAATAAAAAATTGACATCCTATAGCAGGGAGAGAGAGGGTATACCCCCTGGGACTGCCCATAGGTATAGCCAGAACTTTTTTTCTGCCTAGTGTCCTACTCCTGTAGGGGGCAGTAATACCCTACTGATATCAAGAGATGGAATCTGCGTCTGTCAATGAGCGACAGAGAAATATTTCTTGCAATACAGAACTACTTTTAATGTAAAACAATTTTTTGGAGAGGCTGACTAGATACAGCATGCTAGTCAGTACAATTAACTGTTCTACTGTACAGTTTGGTATATTTACCTTTGGTTGGGTACAGAGAAAAGCTACATTTTATCATCTAGGCTGTGCAGGGCCATATCGACCACAGACTACTATACAATGCTAACTAAGCTGTGTAAGAAGTATGTATATATTTGCCTATTTTCATTCTGCTCTGGTCCGTTGACGTTCTCTTCTCTGTCCACCAACAGCGGCTGCAAGGGAGAGGAAAGAGCGTTCCAACAGCTAGTAAAGCCTGGAGTGGTGATGTCACCCATATACTTGAATGGTCTATGTGCTGTCATTCTCCCTCTTCTCCCCTGAAGCAATGCTGTCTGAAACGGGAGCCGCCAAACGTGAATTAATTGGGAGTGACCTGCAAATATATACATCTTTCTTACACAGATTATTTAACCTAGCTGTTAGTAGGGGGGTAGGGGACAGTTTTAAGGTTTTTTTTTAAGTTTAAACCTGGATTCTACTTTAAAGCAGCTCCCAGATAGATCAGACTGAAACTCTGTCTCTACACCCCACTCTGAACTGTAATTTTATTAGCAAATTTTTCATATATTGTGATACACGTATGCATATTAACGGGCTGGGGGTAATGTATTATTTAGACAGTTTAGGCGGTAGTAAAAACTACAGTGCTCGCTTAACCTGCAGTGAAAACATTTGCATGCACCGAGAACTGCTTTTCCACACCTTTGTGTTCCCTTGTTACTTATTATTGAAGCTCTATTTTATTTCAGGATTTTATTTCTCTTCCTCCAATCAGGTCATAACTTCAGAGCTCGATTCCTTAGTTGTAGTTGTAGGCCGTGATTGCGCTCAGAAGTTCTGATCACATGTGATCCGATAAGCAGGTGGATGGTGCTGATCCAGTGCTGATGTCACTCTGGGGCAGGAGGGGAACTAATAAAATCCTAAAATAAAGATAAGTAACAGTTTTTATATATTTTTTATCTTCTCATCTGCATGTTTTGTGTGTTTTATTGAGTAGTTTAATCTTTGTGTAGGGTTATTTTTTTAGAGATGCAAAATTTGCTTTTATTTTTTTGAGCATAAAGCAGAACTCCAGACAAACGCATAAATACTTTAAATGCTTATATGTGAAATTCTAGAGTATTTGTAATTCTTGTCATGTAATCTTTTATACTTAATTCTACACACTATTAATAGCCCACTGGATAGTTTCTAGGTTGACATCACTGTTTCCTTTTTACAGATCAATGTGTCCATTACCCGCTCATTGGACTGTGAATGAGAATCATCACCCCACTTAGCTTCTCCTTTTCTGCTCCCTTTCTCATGTAAGCTGTGTCTGAACCTCCCCTTCCAGTTCTCATTACCTGACAACATTCTAGATTGTTAGCACTGGGCAGTGCAATATACTGGTTTAGTACATAACTGCTCACTGTCAATTTAATATTTGCAATATATAAGATTGTGAGGTGCATAAAATGGACTTCAGAGATTATATTTGCAAAAGTTAAAACGCACATAGTTATAACATAACTGGGGCAAAATTGTTTTTAAAATTCAGTTGGAGCTCTGGTTTTTAAATGTTTAATATTACGAATAATCTTACATTATGATTCACTTTAATAGCTTTGAAGGCAGTATTTTATTTATTTTTAACACATAAGGAATTGATCTCAACAGTAATTTAACACCCCAAACATACAAAGGAGTTAATCAGGTTGAAGTGCTTTTAGGAAGAAGTGCCTCTAAGGTTTAAATTTAAGGATGGACAAATTGACTTCCGCAGTAGGACAAAACCATCCAATATATTACAGGCAGTTCATTTTCTTTAGAAAGCAGCCACAGCCCAAGTATAAAAGCCTGTCCGATGGTAGCAGCTAAAAAGTCGGATCCATGCTCGCACTCAATATTGAGTCGGAGCTGTTATTTTCCCATTAGTAAGGAATGAGTTTGATGATTGCAGAGCTGTTGGTCAGACTCGGGCCATGTTGTCTCTGCATAGAGACTACTGGTTCTCCACATAGAGCAAGGGTCCTACTGTCCTACAGCTGCTGGGTTCAAAGAGGTTCAGTCTGTGGCTTATTTAGAAGCAAAAGGGGCTTTAAGCCATTAAGCACCTTGTGTTTTGATCCACATAGAATGTATTAAACTAATTTAAACTGAAAATTCCTTTTTAATTTTAGCTAATAATGTTCTAGGCACATTTTTTCTTTTCATCGCTTTTTAATTTTCAGCCTGGGTGAAAGCTTGTAACATCACTTTTACCTGTTATGAAAGAAATAAGGGGGCTGACACTCCTCATCTGCTAAGACTACTACCAGTTTATCTTTGGCTTCATCACTATCCCAGTTTGACCTGAAAATTGGGTCAGAATCCTGATCCTACATTATTTTTGTTTGAGTCCTGAAGTTTTGAAGCCATTTGATGACCATGATATGTCATTCAACTAGCATGTTTAGAAGAATAAGTCAGCAGTGGCTGCTCCATATTCTTTTAGTATAGTGTAGGTTTACTTTTTAGGAGGACTAGCTGGTATCCTGTTCAAAGCTCCATAGCATTAGGATCCTTTCACAGGAACGATCCGATCAGATCCACCTGTAAGTTTTTCAGGCGGACCTGATCAGATGCTCCATGCATCCCTATGGGGCAGTGGATGTCAGCGGAGACATCTCCGCTGACACCCGCTGCTATCTGCTTCCGATCCTATCCGTGAAATCCGGACGGATGGAAACCCTATTTTCCATCCGTCCATTGGATCAGTTGAGAACGGACAGGCTGTCCGTTCTCATCTGATTCCCCCATAGAGGACAGCGTGGATCTGACAGCTCCGTCTCTGCACACAGAGCGGAGACGTAGCGGTCATCCGCCTGCTCAGCGGGGATCTGCGGCTCAATCCCCCGCTGAACATAACGGACTCCGTCGGTGGATGCGGGCCGTGTGAAAGGACCCTTACTTTTTGTTGGTCCTATTCATAATCCCTCTTAGTATAAAAATTATGGGTTTTGATCCAGATGGGGTTCTCGCCATTTATCAGTTTGTCTTGTTTGTTGTTTGTCACCTGCTGTTATACTAGCATACAAATTGCAGTTGTGACCTATACTATTATCTTATTAAAATTTTTATGCGACTCCCAAGCCAACCAAGTTTCGGAACCTCTAGTACAGCACGTGTGAAACTTTATCTCCCCATGAAGTACTAAAAGTATATTTCTAAAGCCGGGAACAAAAATTTAATTGATTGCAACCTACCAGTTCTTTATAAGTGGTGACTGCATTTAAGTGACTACTTTTTTAAAGGTGAAGCTAAGGGAGAGGGGAGCCCATACTGTTTTTTTTTTTAAATAAAAGCACAGCTGTACTTTTATATATCACGTTTTCTTATTATTTGCGTACGTGTAATAGAATAGGTGTCTCCAAACTGTGGCTTGAGGGCTAGATGTGGCCCCTTGCTAGCCTTTATCTGACCCTTGGGGCACTATTCCTTCCAGTGATATGAGACACTATTCCTCCCACTGACACCTACTATGGGGCACTATTTCTTCCATTGATATATTGAAGAAAGGGGAGGGGCGTTTATAAAGACATCACAACTTTGGAAGGTATACTTCCAAAGAGAATATAGAGACACCAGTAAAATAAAAAGTAAACGACTTTATTATAACTCCACTAAAATATACAGGTTAAAAAACCTTAAAATTTGAGTGATTTCATTATATCATCTTCTAAAATCTTTTGCCATTTATACCACATAGCCTCAAACAGGACTTGGCAAAAAGATGAATATGTAAGAGTTTTACCGGAACCCCCGACTTTCTCAGGACCTTGGAAGGTAGACACTAACATTAAATAATAGTCATATGGTACATAGGGAGAGAGTGTCCGTGTATCGAACATCAAATTGTATATATTTTAGTGGTGTTGTAATAAAGTTGTATATTTTTAATTCTACTGGTATTTCTGTATTACATACTTGGAGGTAAACTTTAAGGCCCAATATATTTCCCTTTTTTTGTTATACCAGTGATGGTGTACAATCACTCCCACTAATACCAGTGGTGGGGCACTATTCCTCCTCCTGCTGACCACCAACCCTCTGGCCAGGTTTATTCTAACTGATGCTGGGCGCTGGACATTTTTTACATCCACTGGCCTCAATCTTGCCCCCCTAAAGTCTGAAGAACAGTAAACTGGCCCTTTTGTATGAAAAGTTTGGAGTCTCCTGTTAGAATATGTGGTTGGTCCTCTAATCAGATTAAATATAGTGGAAGCCTTTAACAAACATTAGTATGGGCCCACAATTAGGTTGTTTTTAAGGCATGTATATTGACACAAAAAAAACCAACTGTTTTTGAGATGAAGCAGTGCCATGCAAGTGCACTGTATATAAATGCCATGCACAGTGTGCCTTCATACTTTTAAACACCCCCTTCTCTACAGTATATTTCTTTGTATGTAAAGCATAGGAGGTGCTAAAGACTTAAAACTTAATATCTAAAAGAAGACATTAATGGTTATATTTAAAAAAAAAAAAAGCATCAAATGCTCTAAGGCTATATTTTTTGTAGAATTTGTGGCTGGGTAAAATATAGGCCGCAAGATGATGCTGAGCAGCTTACATTTTTCCTATGATAGTCAGCGCCAACTATGGCACCAACCCCAATTCACACATTCTCGATCTGCAAAAAATACAGCCTTTTGACTTAACATCCTTTTTTAACTTATCCTTCACCCACCAAACAAATTTATATGCAGCTTTGATGGACAAATAGTTGTGCAAATGTTTTAACACTCCCCACTTAAAGTGTTAATATTGTTTTTTAATGCTGTTCACTGATTTTTTTTTTTTTTTTGCCTTTTATGAGTCCTAAACATCACTGTAGTGTCTGTTCTTGGCATACAGAGTTGTAAAGGAGATATTCCACATTTTTACTTGTTTTTCCTTTATATCCTATGCAGATTTGTACATGCTCCCTTCGAAAACAGGGATTCTTAACCTTTTTACGATTTCAGACCCCCAATGGATTGACCAATATGTCCCCATACCCCCTTCATCTGACTGTTGAAATCATCATCATCACCGGTTCTATTAGGTACTAGTATGACTTCAATAGATGTCATTAGCTTAGTTTTATTTAACGTATGGATAGCTAGTAACAGAAAAGCCAAAGGCAAGTCATAGGTATTTTATCATACTAAAAAGAGAGCGCATAAAAACAGCAGCTATCTAGCTAAATATAGCTACATTGGTCTTTTTTTTTTTTTTGCATTTTTGTAACACACAGAATTGAGGTCCAGTTACTGATAATGTTAATCAAATGTCACCTGACACATAAAGTTAATTTCTACACTCTGATTTTAGGTTTAATAATGCAAGGAATCCTGATTCACGGAAAAACCAAACCTTCCATTGCCCCTATCACTAGGCAAGGCAAGCTGCCATCAACACATACAAAAGCTGCTTTATATTCAGCCCAACCTTGCAAAATTAGCTTTCTTTGGTCATCTTTTAAATCCATAAGAAACCCTCTTTCCTGAATCCAGAGTTCCAGCCCTATAGCCCCAAGGAGCATGGATTGTCACCAGTTATCTGGGGGCCAGTTCACACTAGGCAGCGCATTGCTGTAAGATTCACATGCAGTGCGTTTCAAGCTCATTTATTTTGAATGGTTTCAAATCACACTGCACTGCACCAAAAGTAGTGCATGCACTGATTTTGGAAATGCACTGCAACCGGATTGCATTGGTACTTGTGTACCATGCCATCGGTGCAGGGAAACCTACTGTGTTTGGGGCGTCGTTATATTGACACCCGCTGCTGATCGCAACTGTTTTGAATGCGATGCTGGGCTGTGTGAACAGGCCTAAAAGATGATTAGTAAATCATAGAATGTGATGAGGGTCTATGACTGCTAAGGTGGGCTCAGTGAAGTGTTTTTTTTTTTTTTTTTTTTTTTTATACAGACCTCTTTTGTAAACTTTCATTTAAATTGTATCTAATCCCAAAAGGAAAAATTCTATATTTTGCAGCTTACCAGTCAGTCCTTGGATGTGGTGGCTGCATTCTTTTTCTTTTTTTTTTTTTTTTTAAGGTTAACATGTTCAAGTACAGAAAGTACCTGTTGATCTCTACCAGTGTCCTTGAGACTTCCTGTAAGCTGAAAAGAAAGCACAATCAACACCATCTTTGTGTAAAGTACTGATTCCATCAATCCACCATTTAATCGAGATATGCAGACATGTTTGAAGTCCAGCATAAGTGACAACAAAAAATACAATAGAGAAATGAGTGTAAACTTAAAGGGACACTTGTTTTACTAACAGGTTGACCTGGTGAAAATAAAGGAAAAACAGTCTTGAAAAAATAAAAGAATGCAGCTACCACATCTTGCGACTCTTTCAGACTGGCAGACCCCACCACCGGATCCGCCTGCACTTGTGTCCGCTTACAACTGCTGCTCCATAAAGGGCAATGGATGGTCCAATCAGGTCTGCCAAAAAAACTGATAGGCGGATCTTATCGGTCTGCCTGTGTAAAAGGGGCCTAAGGAGCTGTAGGCTGCAGTATGCTTTTATACATTACTTACATTTTTGGTTTTCATACACTTTAAGGAAAGTTTATTGGGTAAGTAGGGCACAGACACTAGAGTACTGTTAGTCTGGAGGCTTCATATAAAATAGATTAATCCCTGTACATAAACACTCCCAGTCTATACACAGAAACAAAAAAACAAACAGAAAAAATTTTAACAATCATTGATAATTGTCCTTAGCTGATCACATTCACACATTTTATTTATATATATATAATTAAATGCTGGAGTTGTTTCCTTTTTGATTTGAACAATAAACCATATCGTTTGGTATCTTGGTTATATTATGAAAAACCACCATTGTATGTTAACACCTAAAGCTGAATTCCAGAAATTCAGCTCCTTTTTAAAAAGTGAAGGCACACGGAGTTAAGACCAAGGAGGCGCATGACATCTCCTGGACTTCTCTCTATTTATATCTGACAGGTTTATAGTACTCCTGTAAGATTGGCTATCGATGTATTTCCAGGAGCCTGACGCTGATCTTTCTGATCGCTGCATCTGCAACAGTAGAGTCATTGCAGCTGCTATACCCGCCCCTCCCCTCTTCTTTTACAGTCACAGAAGCCTTAGTATTATGTGAACACATTCACAAAATATAAAGGCTTCTGTGAATGGGCAGCAGAGGGGAGGATCAGGCATAGCTGCTCTGTGTACTACTCTTTTCTCAGATCCTAGAGTGTCTGTCAGACAGAGCAATAAACCTGTCAAATGTAGGTAGAGGGAAGTCCAGGGAATGTCATTCACCTAGGGGGACTCGTAGTGTGCCTTCACATTTTACAAAGTGTCTGAATTCCTGGAATTCAGCTTTAATCCAGTATGTTTGAACAGGCAAATCGGTACCATGCTTTTTATGTAATTTTTCATTATGACCTCCAGTAATATGTACTCCTTACTGGCCAACCTAGCCAATACAAATGTATTTTTCATTAATAACATAAGTTTACATGAGGTGTGGTTTTGAGGTCTGGTTCTGATCTGATTGTTTGTCTTCAGCCTTGTTCGTATCAGGAGTGAGGGGAAGCAGGGAAGGGAGGACATGTGCTGCTGGTAACAAGATATTGGACTTTTATGTTCTTAAGGTAAGCAGGGTACGATTTCCCATAGTCTTTAGAGAATTTTAATGTACCTTTTACATAAACAGACTTAAAGTGCATCTCTAGATAAAACCTTTTTTAGTTTTGGATAGAGTGGGGGAGGGTTAGACCTTCTGGCAAGTTTTTTTTTATTGCTGTCTCACTGCCCATTGGGGAGGTTTATTGCTCTGTTTGGAATGATGACCATTGTCATTGAGATAGAAAGTAAGAGGGGATCCAAAATTTTCAAACTGTTCCTAAAACAGGAGTTTAGGGGAAATCTTTCGATAACATCCATTCCTTTTGTGAGATTCCTATCAGTTTCCCGTTTCTCAGGATCTGTAAGTAAAAGGGAAGCTTCTCCATATGTACCCAGACAGCAAAATGATAACCTGGCAAGGGTTTTAGCCCTTCCCTATTCTCCAGAACTTAAGTTTTGGCTTGTTTTATTTTCAAAATGGTATTACTTTACATTAACAACAGATCTCCGCAAATTATTTTCTTCGCAATACAGTCTCTGTAAATTTTGATTTGAAAGTATTATAGGTATAATAAAAAGTTTCTCCTAATTATTTTGCCTTTTCACTGTATCATGGCATAAATGTTACTCTGTAACAAAATTAAAAGCATATTGCAGGCTCAGGAAAGGGATGGTGGGCACTGAGGATGACCTCCAAAATAGTATTTCTTAAGTAAACCTGTACAATGCTGTAAAACAGCCTACGTGAGTCGGACGTTAGTCCCTAGTCATATTGCATGCATAGTCCCAAAAGCAAGTTAACTACTGGACATGAAAAATTACTACTAAAACGGTTTACCAGTGGACGTGTATGTTTTTTGGAAGGACTGTCACCTTATTTGTCAGCCTCAATCCTAAAACCCATGTCAAACTATTTTCCTCCTTCAGTTTTTTTTGTGTGTATACTTACATTGTCCGTGTTCAGATTAGTTTTCCAAAAAAAGGGGGGAGGGGGATTTTGCATGTTGGGAACTGCTTCCTTGATTTTAATCCCTCTTCATTTTACCTTCTTGTTTGAAAATGACTGTCAATTTGAGGAAAATTCCTGAAGATCGTCTAGGATTTCCTTGGCGGCTTTCTTAAAGTTTTTTCAGAATACAGATAATCAGATTGGGATTTCAAGACACAATTACATGGAAGGATGTGAAGATTTGTATTTGAAGGGATGCGCAAGATTATTGACCATGTCTGTTTGAGCTGAAATAAAGATCAAGACGCATATAATGTTAAACTGAAGTAAAAAAACCTTTATTGGCTATACTCGAGTAGCCACACACCACAGCCTTTAAAGCGGTTGTAAACCCAGGAAAAAAAAAACAAACCCTGCAAGACAAAGGCATAATGAGCTAGTATGCATCGCATACTAGCTCATTATGAATTACTTACCTTAGAACAAAGCCCCGTCACGGACCCCCGGACACCGCTGCGGGCGCTGACATGATCCCACGCGTCTCTTCCGGGTTCGGCGGCTCCGGCGCTGTGATTGGCTGGAGCCGCGATGACGTCACTCCCGCGCATGCGCACGGGAGCAATTTTCCGGCAAGCTGCCGGCAAGGGAAGCTGAAGGTCCGCCGGACCTTCAGAGCGCATGCGCCGCTCGTGCGAGCGACTGCATGCACTGCAAATATCTCCTAAACCGTGCTGGTTTAGGAGATATTAATTGTACCTACAGGTAAGCCTTATCATAGGCTTACCTGTAGTTAAAAGTTAAAAAAATCGTGATACTACCACTTTAAAGCACATTGCAATATTATAATGTAAGCATGTATCATGGTTGATTTTCTTGAAACAAAATAAGGGGTTCTGTCATAAGACTTAATGTCAAGCCATAATGCAGTTTTTAAATAACCAAAATGTGGCATTATGATGGAAATTCACCAAAACGATTTTCTCACAGCCTTCACACCAAATTTTTTTACTTGTGGCTGAAAGCTATTAGTTCTGGTGTTAAGGAAAAACATTATATATGCATTTTTTTAGCTTTTGCACCAGTGGATTTGAAACATTTTTTAAAATCCTTATCACGTTCTTGAGAGCTATTTCATTTTGTCTACTTGCAGATTTATTTTCACACTTGTACTTCATTTTATCATCTAAAGTTTTGAATCTTAACCGTGCTAGCATGCACAGTATATTATACTTGCTTGCGGGCATATGTGGGTTCACTTTAAAAAATGCACTGTACAAGAACTAAAGTCTGCTATACTGTACGTCCTTCCCCTCCATTGATGTGCTGTCCTCGAGCACTCTCGCTGCTGGTATCTTGTGGTCCTATTGTGGGTCCGGCTTTTCTAATAGGTGGGCCCAGGATGACGTAACTCCCTTGCATGCACACAGGAATGAATTCATCTTGCTACCAAGACATGCTGAAGATGTACACTGGTGTTGCCTTGCACAGTTTTATCCCACTCTTCTCCAGGATCCAAATATACTTGGCTGTTTTCTGGATTATCATTACATGAAGATGAGATTTTAAAACATGTTGAAGATTGTATGTAAAAGGTTTAAGTGATCACAACCACTTCTGTTATGAGCATTCTTGTACTCGAAGGAATAGGTACTGAGAACTGGTTTACAAAGTTTCTATTAATGTTTCATCATTAGTCTTTTGCCTAGCAGCTAAAGGGTCGCTGGTTCGAATCCAGACCACAACGCTACCTGCCTGGAGTTTGCATGTTCTCCCTGTGCTTGCGTGGGTTTCCTCCAGGTACTCCGGTTTCTTCCCACACCCCAAAGACATGCTGCTAATTTAATTGGTTCCTCTCTGAAAAAAATAAATAAATTGGCCCTAGTATGTGTATGTATGAATGTGAGTTAGGGACCTTAGATTGTAAGCTCCTTCAGGGCAGGGACTGATGTGAATGTACAATGTATATGTAAAGCGCTGCGTAAATTAACGGCGCTAAATAAGTACCTAAAATAAATAAAATAGTTCAACTTTTTTCTTTGTTACTTTGGAGTCATTGGTTCAATAAAGAGGTTTGATTTCCAGTCTGTTTCAGAGTGTTTTGTTAATATTTTTTATTACTTAAGCAGTATCATGTCTTAATGCATTAAACCAGAAGTATGCTCTACATAGGGTTACTAGAAAAATAGTTTTCCTTTGTATGTGTAATTGTGAAAAAGGGACATCATTTGTACTTCATGTACATCAAAAGAGGCTGCATTCGAATAATAGTTGCCTTACTATCTTTATTTTACAGTATTGGATACAGAAAATGATTCATAGACCATGGGGCCATGGGTTATATGCTGCCACCTTCAGGTGACTGGGTCTGCCCCATAGTGAATCCATGTAACCATGTGTACACTGGGAAACTCAACTTTTTGCTAGTGTCCTTAGGTCATGGGATACCACCTGTCCTTGGAGAAGATATTTTTCACTACTTTCAGAAGAACTCTTAACCTCTTTCGGCTGACACCTCTGTCAACACCTAACTGCTTAATGCCTTCAGGGCTCGTTGGCAGTTTCTGGATTGATAACTTTGCTTTACACTTTGTGAACCGAAGCTGGACCTTGCGGTAGGGGGGCTGGGTTGTAATGTTTACTTTGGACACTAGGTCCTGCATTTGGCACTCACCTTAGTACAAGGTGCAATAAGTGAGTCACAGGGTGCTATAAAGGTCCAGCGTTGTGGACCATTTCTATGGCACCTAGAGACTGAAAACCCCTCTAAGGTTAGGCACCCTTTTTGATGGAAGAAGTTTGGACCCTCAATGGGGCCAGTGATGTGGACAAGAGCAGTCTGTCTCTCCCTGTACCCTTAGACATTCTGTTTCCTGGTACATACCTTGATAGCTCAGCAGTGTACATGACATCCTCCTCTTTCAAGACATACCACAGTGCCATGTACACAAGGTTTCATTTTGTCACTTTCGGCCACCTAGGAAATGCCATAACGTTTACCTATACAAATTATGCAGCCTGTTTCTACCCCCTTCCAGAAGTTCCTCTCGGACTACTGATATAATGCTTTTAAGACTCTGAATTGTTCATTTTTGGCTGCCATATTCTGCCAAGACACAGCTGTTGTAACTCAGTGCACTCTCCTGATCTGTGTCCTATCTTTGAGTACTCCATGTGGGAAGACCCTCATCTGGCAGTGAAACATTGGAGGTACTTGGGAGAGCAAAAATTGGGCACAAACAATGGCAAGTCTGAGGGAGCCTTTACTTTTTGAGAGGAACTAAGTTTCCTCAGGGCTGGTGCAAAGTCTACCACTGACACCACTAAAGCACCGTGATTCAAGCTCCTTTACAAACATGCACCAATGTGACCTGTTTTTTTTGGGCAGAATTTTTCTACTATGCTCGTTTCCAGAAGTTTTGCCACTTCTGGAATCTGGGGGGACTACAAGATGCAACCGCTCCTCTTCCCCTTTACCCCCTTACTATTCTCATGGGATAAAACTGGAATTTCCAGTGTCGTGTGCTGGGGTAGATACTGAACAGGATTAGAAAATTCGGGTAGAGATGCTTCAATCTTTTTCACCACCACCATTCTGGAACTTTTCACCTAGTCTCTCCATTGGCTATCTACTGTGGTCTTAATTAAGGCAGTACTTACTACTCTGCATAGATGCTTCTAATGCTGCTCAGCACCAACATACTCAAAAATGCACAAAAAGAGGGCTTTTGTTAGAGATTTTCTATTCTTGACTATGCAAGTTGTGCCTTATATTTTGATTGGCCAAACATAGGTTATTTTCCCCCCTCCTGACAACTTCAAAGCCTTGTATCCTGTGGAGCTGAAACTTAACCAAAGATAGGCTGTCCCTACTGTGGCCCCCTGTCATTCTTGCACTGAATCAATCTACCATTTCTATTGAAAGTACCCCCTCTACCCTTGAAAGTACGATAACTTTAAAAGCACTTGGAGACTTTTCAAAGTACCTCCTTTTCTATTAACCTCCTTTTCTATTAACAAAACTAAAATGAGCTGGATTAATTATACTGAACCACCTTCTACTATAGATTATTTTTTTCTCCAAAAAATGCAACTCTTGTCTTCGGTCTCTTTTGTGTAGACGCCTCCAAGAATGTTATCCATCATATTTCCAGAATGTCTTTACTTTCTGTAAATATGCAGAATTTTATGGGTCAAAGCCTGGGAAACTAATCTGGCATGAGAAAAATGCCATCTCTTTGGTAATGCCGTTAATGAATACATTGGGGATGACTTCTGGTAGGAGGGGTTTTAGACCCCATTATCCAAGATTACAATTACCTCTGAAATGGATCTCCCCTCTACCTCCCTCTCATGCACCATCGGCAAATATGGGGGGGGGGGGGCTGCATTTCTTATTTTTTTTACCAAATATTAAATAAATGGGGGGGGGAGGCAACCATATTCTGCTGGCAGAGGGGTGGATAGGAGGGAAGTGGCCAGGAAACATTTTGTAGACTTTGGCCAACGGCTTTCTATACTGGTCTTGAATCTGTTTGACTGCTACTA
Organism: Pelophylax lessonae; assembly: GCF_965119305.1. NCBI lineage: Eukaryota > Metazoa > Chordata > Amphibia > Anura > Ranidae > Pelophylax > Pelophylax lessonae. Next base: position 101,351,951 of record NC_138769.1, read on the forward strand.
TTCTTGATATTCCTTTTTAGCAGAGCCTAGCTCCTTGCAAGGTTTTGTTCCCATGATTTTTACCTCTGTGTCAAGGTACATTCTTAACACCTTCTTTCACGGTAACATTTGGATTCAGTCCGATAATACGTTATAGAATTTTCCTAGCCTCTTTATGTGCTACTTGCTTGCTCTTCCTTTGATTCCTTTCACTTTCATTTTGGTTGTCCAAACAACCAGGGTGCAGTCATTGTGCTTAAGGCTGGCCATACACTATACAATTTTCTTATTCAATTTCCTTTAGATTTACCTTAAACTATGTAGTGCAAGGGCATGCCTGATTGAATACAAATTGAAAGTGTTTAGGTTTGACCCTATATTACATGGTTTTGGTCAATCTAAAGGAAAGTTGAACAAGAAAATTGTATAGTGTATGGCCAGCCTAAGTCCCTGGTTAATATACCCATAGGCTATTTCCCATACCTAGAGTGCCTACTACTCCATTGTACCAGGACCTGTCCTCCCTGGTATCAGCCTTTAAGACCCTGTCTCAGGCATTGTAGTACTCTTCACTATGTTTTCCGCAGTTGCAGATTTCCAGTTTGCCCCTCAAGTAAAAGCAACTATCCTTCCAACTATCCTACCAACTAAGACTTCCCTGCCTTAGCCCTTGACCTTAGTTTTGGACAATTTATTACCAACCTACGTTGGGCAGGTTGCCAACCCCCTGTTCCCCAAGGTTCTTTGGCGGTCACCTTTCCTCTACATCTGCAGTTTATAGCAGTTTGAACACTTATCGGCCTGGATCAACTTCTCCATTTGCTTTCCACTAATTCCCAATACCTCTAGTTCCTGGATTATTATACAGGATTTATGTAGCGCCAACAGTTTTGCGAAGAGCTTTACAATGTACAGGTGGATCTCGCTACATTGGCGGAGAGAATTTCTCTTTAAAATTGGTAATATCCTCCTTCTCAGTGGTTCCTTGCTAAGGTGTTTCCATCTAGTCATCTAAAAGAAGTTGCTTTTAGGGCTTCAAGATTAAAGGAAATTTGTGTTTTCAGTGAGCACGTATTTGTGTTCCAGTGTTCACCTTTACTTTATGTATTAAGATTAATTGCAGGGGAGACATTTGGGGGTCTAACTCCCAGTGTCTTGAAAATACACCTTTATAATGCTATCATATAGAAGACTTGTAAGCCCCCTTTATGGTAGGTATACAAGCATGTACAAATTAAAATAATAAAACCTATTAAAACGAATTACAAAAAAAACCCAAAGAGTAAAGGAATTTCCTGCGTGTAAGCACATATGTAAAATAAGCACACCCAACCAACATGCATGTACATAAACATCAGTTGTGCAACACATATTGGGCATTGCTACACTCATTTCATGAGCTGTAAAGGTTTTTTAATGTCCCTTATGTAAATTCTTTAATATCATGGTTGCTGTTTCGCAGGTGCATGCTATTTTAAGTCCTGACTTATTTGCGATCTATTCACACACCAGAATCTCATCTTCTATAGCTAACAAAAAAAAAATAGGGATTATATATTGTGTGTGTGTGTGTGTGTGTGTGTGTATATATAGTGTTTGTGTACACTAAAATGATATAGTGTGTGTGTGCGTGTGTATAGTGTTTGTGTACACTAAAACGAAGTTTAATGTATTTTTTTTACTGAACATACTGGCTTTATAAACCATTGAGCAAATATCGTGTAGCATAGAAACCTGAAAATACCATCTTTTTGTTCTACAGATTTATTGCTTTCAAAAAAAAAATGTTTTGGGAGAAGTATTCTTAAGGCCAAAAATTGTTTTGGGAGAAGTATTCTTAAGGCCAAAAATTCATTTGTGTGTGTGAAAATATTTGAAAAAAATGGTCTGGCAGTTAAAAGGTTTAATAAACATGGGGGAAATGTGCATGTATTACAGAATTGTACTACTTTTTTTTTTTTTTTTTGCCCTGACATACAACTTTTTTCCGCCAAATAGTTGATTCTGCTATATATAATTCTTTAATTGTACAGACTACTACCTCATAACAACACCTCCATGTTGGCCTATTCTTTTGCAAAGCTGGATGCCACGTAGCACACAGCCCCACACAACACTATACTATTTTTCGTTTGAGTGCTGTTAGGCTGAATTACAGTGCCTTGAAAGTTTTCATACCCCTTAAAATTTTGCATATTTTGTCATGTTACAACTAAAAACGTAAATGTATTTTAGATTTCAATATTTTTATCTAAGTTATAAGACAATGTCAAATAAGGCACAATCTTTGAACAATGGAGCAAACAGATGTTAAACTGAACACAAATACAGGCATGTTTTTCCCTCAAAATATTTGTAGACCAAAGACCTCCTAATGTTAAACCGGGAGATCTCCGCATTAAATAATCTAGGTAGGAATACCAGTGGTGATAAAACTGTATAGTAAGATAGAAAATATTACCAATAGGGTCAAGGAATACATGTCCAATCCACTAGGAACTGACTACGTGATATCCCATCTAGCCATATTGATATGTGATACTGGTAATGGAAAAAAGATAGGGGGCAGGGAACAGGAGAGAGAAAGAGGAAAGAAAAAGGTGGGGGGTTGGGGAATTGGGAGGGGAGGAGAAGGAAAAAGACTAGTAAGGGGAATTACCCGTGTTTATTCCTATGAGTATCATCAGCAAAGAACTATATGTTCTATCAGAACATATAAGGGAGCTTAGTCAGGTCAGTAAGAGTGGCGTATACCGTAGATACCCGCCCCCATAGGAGGCCTTTCGTTTGACAAGATAATCCAAAATTTGTAAGTGTAAGGGGTCCCTCTAGCAAATGAAGTTTAGATCTTACAAAAGCGATAAGCTAATTGTACTGAAACATTTCATTAGAGGGCATTTTAAATGTATCCCTAAAAGATTTCAAGGAGTATGGTTGATGCCCATTGAAGTAGTCACCTATCCTTAAAAGCCCATTGTTAAGCCACCATAGGAATGGAATCCGAGTCAGTCTGGGGGAAAACCCAGGGTTGCAGAACAAGGGGGCCAGCGGGGTATGTGGAGTTGACAGGTTTTCAATGTTTTACTCCATCCCAAACCGCTAGTAAATGAGATGGGCTAGGACACAAAATAGGGGGGAGAAGATGGCTAGGACACAAAATAGGGGGGGGGGGGGCGAAGACGGCTAGGAAGTCACATTAGAGTACCAATGGCAAAAGGGTGGCACGAGAGCTTCAATAGAGACCTAGAGGGGTGTAGATCCCCTAGCCGTTGTGTAGGAAAGCTGAGTTATTTGAGCAGCTTTATAGTAAACATCATAAATGTATTTTATTGTGATTTTATCTGATCAAAACAAAGTGGCATCTAATTGTGAAGTGGAAGGAAAATGATAAATGGTTTTCCAAATATTTTACAAATATCTGAATAGTGTGACGTGCATTTGTATTCAGCTCCCTTTACTCTGATACCTCTAAATAAAATCTAGAGGAACCAATTGCATTCAGAAGTCACCTAATTTAGTAAATAGTCCATCTGTGTGTAATTTAATCTCAGTATAAATACAGCTGTTATGTGAAGCCCTCAGAGGTTTGTTGGAGAACCTTAGTGAACAAACAGCATCATGAAGGCCAAGGAACATACCAGACAGGTCTGGGATAAAGTTGTGGAGAAGTTTAAAGCAGAGAGAGGTTATAAAAAATATCCCAAGCTCTGAACATCTCATGGAGTACTGTTCATTCCATCATCCGAAAATGGAAAGAGTATGGCAACACTGTAAACCTTCCAAGACATGGCCATTCACCTTAACTGACAGGCTGGGCAAGGAGAGCATTAAAGAGGTTGTAAACCCCCCTCTGTAAGTTGTACCTATAGGTAAGCCTATAATAAGGGTGGGGAGCTGAAGAAGGTATAAAACCATGACTGAGTGGAAAAGACATAAACAACGCCTAGTATTAAAATGCCAGTAAATTAGCATAGAGTGAGGTCAACTTAAAGTGAATGAAGCAAGTCCATATTTTAATAACATCTGTAAGTCAATCCCGAGAGGTGTAGCTCAACTCCTCTATTTCCAGCCTTCCAAACCATTCCTACATAGATGGAACTACCTGTTGCCTCCAATGCATGGGAATGCACATTCTAGCTGCCTAAACCTTTTATAGTTCACTTTTATTCACTAGAAAAAATTGAATATTTATGTAGTTGTTTCAACCCATTCATGACCAGATGCCTAGATGTTTATGCTAAGTTTTGCAATGTCAACATGTGTTGGGTAACTTGGCAATAACCATATGATTATTATTGAAAATAAAAACCCTGCTTTTGCTTTTTTTTTTTATTATTGGATGACAAAGCCACAAAATTGGGGAAAAAAATGTCCTGTTTGTTATTTTTATAGTGACACTATCTGTTAGTTGCACTATTAATTACATTGCACTGCGGGTGAATACTGCGCCCTAAGGAGGCAGTGTTCATCTGCAGGCTTAAGGCTTTCATTTTTATCATAGATCATAGCGGATATAGCGAGCACATGATTGGGAGCCATTCTGGTTTTTAATCATCAGTTGGGCCACTGGCGGTAGGCATTGAAAGCCTGAAGCCATGCAAACTGTCAGCTACTAGCTCTCATAGGGGAGAACATTTAATAATGTGTCCGGCCAGTCATTTCTGGAGACATTAATTTAAAGATTGCAGACTGGAGGGGTTAAGCAACAATCCTGTTTTCATAAAGTAGCACCATTGTTTGATTTATAAAATCTTTTTTTTTTTTAACTTGTAATTGAATTGCAGCTAATATCACTAGCACTCACGTATTATATATATTTAAATGACTTTTGCAGAATAAAATTCAATGTATTTCCCCCACCTTTGTTTTTATTTTAGCCAGTGGACATTACTGCGGCAATGAACGAGCGTGCCATGGCCCAAACTCGACTCACGGGGAATCCATTTGACCTTGAAGCACTACTTATGCTTAACCGTGCACAGGAGCAGGTTAGTTATACTAAGCTTTGTGCTTTATTTTAAAACCTGATTATTCAGTTGTGCATGTAAAGTTGTGGATGACTTCATAATGGTTTCCTGTAACCGTTTAGACTCCGGTTGTAATATTTTGCCCCGCTTGTGTTTGCCTCCAGCCATCATTGCAAAGCAGTGACAGAGGTATCAGTCTTTTGCTGTTTCCCCAGTCAAATGAGTGTTCATTATTTGGAATCCACTAGGGAGTGTGATGTAGTAGCTGCAGCAGATGTGAAGTCTGCTGGAGGTATCTCACCATGGAGGCCCTGGGAGAAGTAAGATGACAGCACTGAATTTAAAGATAAACTCCACTAATTTATAAAAATAAAAAACCTCAAATTAAGTAGTTTTGTATTCCTTAATACATCAATAAATATATTTTTTTTAAATTTCAGGTTGTGTGGGTACCTATATTTGACTTGATATCAGCCTCTACTGTACTACAGAGCTCAAACTGTCAGAGGGTGAAGCAGCACAGGGAGCGAGTCAGTTGTGCTCTCTGCTAAAAAAGGAGCATGCAGATAGTGAAGAGTGGCAGAGAGGGGAGCTTATCGATGCGCTGTTTCTCCTTTAACTGTTCAGTCACAGGCTGGGGAGGGACAAATCCTGCATGTGTTGCTTAAACAGGCGATCCAGCCTCGTTCAGAAAAAATAGTCAGCTGCTACAAATACTGTAGCTGCTGACTTTTAATATTAGGACACTTAACTGCCCAGGGATCCCGTGATGTCAGCACCCCAGCTGATTTCTACATCCGCTTGAGGGTGCTGCTGCCGCCGCCATTGCTTTTAAGGGAAACTGGCAGTGAAGCCTTGCTGCTTCACACCTGGCTCCCTACTGTGCATGAGCAAAGTGTGCTGCGCTTTCTAAATGGCCCAGTGGTGGGGGAAAGAGGAGGGCAAACTCTATAGTGATCTCGCTTGTGGTGAGATCTCCCAGAAGTGGGGCTGGTTACCTGTCAAAAACAGATAGACGGAGCTTCCACTTTTTGTGAAGCTCTGCTTTAACCCCTTGGCACCAGCCGCACTCAAATATGCGGCTTCTCTGTCCTGAGAGGCTGCATATTTGCGGTCAGTATCGCTGTGCCGAGAGCGCGCTCCCGGGCACAGTAACCGGGGCCTGACTGAGAGCTTTTGAATCATGTGACCCCCAATCACAGCAGTCACATGATCTTTAACCCCACCTCCCGGCATCCTAAACCTCTTAAAAGGCTGGGAGGCGCCAACACAAAGAGGTTAAAGTGGCTGTAAACCCTTAGTGGAGGAACTATCCTGGCGTGATACAGAGATGAAACAAATCCTCCTACATAAGTTGTATCTGTTATCTGCAGTCTTCTCTTCATTGGTTCAAAGTGCTGAACCTATAAGCTTGTCTGAGCGTTTTGAAAAAAACGGGTTGGTGAGCTGAAGTACACTCTGCAGAGCTCCGTGAGAAGAGCTCTGAGAGCTGATTGGAGGGAAGAGATATGCCCCCTCCACACAGCTCACTGGAACAGAGTGGATTCTGTCAATCCGCTGGAGATCCTTCCCCTGTCACCTTTTTTTTTGGTGTCAGTAAAACTTGTCAGAAGTGGTTCCTGCTGATAGCACATGAGCAAAGCAGCATACAGAAATTACTTAGTGCTCTTAATTGAGACAAGTACACACTATAGAGGAATATGCATTGTTTATATTTCATGTCTGAGGTATACAACTACTTTAAGGCTGGTACACAGGGGTTGAATATTGGCCAGTTCAACAGAAGCCAGCCAACTTTCAGCCAGTGTGTACAGCAGCCTGTCCATCAGAAGCTGGTTTAATGACTGGCTTCTGTCGAACAAACATGCTGGAAAACCATCATCCAATCAGTCAGGACACAATAGCTCAACTGGGGAGATCACCGCACTAACATCACTTAATACAGTGACATTTCAGTTTTTTTGGGTTTTTTGTTCATTCAGCCCGCTGGGTTGAACAAAAAAACTTTGCGTGTGTACCTAGCTTTAAAGTGACATTAACCACTTCCAGACAGCCCGTCGCAGTTATACGTTGCTACTTTGACAATAAATACCGGGTGTTATGGCAGCAGATAGCTGCCCTAACCCTGTTTTTTTTTCTTTTTACTGGGTGGGCGCTCCTCTTTTTCTAATAAAAATGGTCCCAGCGGCAGATTCGCCGCTGGATCACTTTTATGGGCGGTGGGAGAGGTCCCCCCTCCTGCCGCTTCCTGGTCGTTTTCCCCGCTTACCAAAGCCGTCGGTAGCGGGGAAAACGATCCGGTCCTCTCCCCTTCTAGGCAGAAAGTCATGTGTGGGCAAGCTGGCCCCAACTTGACTCTATGGCCTTGTAGGACCAGAGCGACATCATACGTTGCTTCCTCCCAATGGCCTTAAAGGGGCCCATTTTTTTCCATGATGGAAAAAAAATGACTTTTTTTTTTTTTTGTGCTTTTTAGTGTAGATGTGAGATCGCTTTTTGCCTGATATGCAGATTAACCAATAACACACATTTGAAAACTTCTACACTACCGTTCAAAAGTTTGGGGTCACTTAGAAATGTCCTTATTTTTGAAAGAAAAGCACTGTTTTTTTTTTTTTCAATGAAGATAACGTTAAATTAATTAGAAGTACAGTCTAGACATTGTTAATGTGGTAAATTACTATTCTAGCCAGAAACGGCTGATTTTAAATGGAATATCTACATAGGTGTACATAGGCCCATTTCCAGCAACCATCACTTCTGTGTTCTAATTAGTGATCGACCGCTATCGTCTTTTTTTTTTTAATGCTGATACCGATATTTTGGTCATTGGATATCCTTATCGGCCGATATCTGTCGATATTTTCGGACATGTAAAAAAAAAAAATTTTTTTTTCTAAAGGTACTCTTGTGGAGGGATCTGGGGGTCTAAAAGACCTCAAACCCCTTCTCTGCACCGAAAAGCATTCAAAACGCCAAGTTTGGCTGCTTTGAATGCTGTCAGTTTTTTTTAATTCAGCGCCGAGTACCCGGAAGTGATGTCATGACATCACTTCCGGGTTTTTTAAATGGAGACGCAGTACACCGGGTCTTCTCTTCAGCAGCGGTGGCAGTGGAGGTAGGATGCCCGGGTCTCCCAGTGGGACGAGAGACCCGGGTGAGCTACGCAAGGTGGCGGGAGGTGGAGGGACATCCCCTCCCGCTCCTTGTAATGACAGCCGAGCGGCTTCTCAGCCACATCGGTTGTCATTACAAGTCAGCCGACCATTGGCTATGGACACTGGTACCAGGGTGATGCCTCTAGCTGCAGGCATCACCCCGGTACAAGCACTTTCCCTAAATATCGGCAATATTGGTAAATCCAAAGGCCAATTCCGATATATCTGGCAAAGTGCATATCGGCCCCCGATATATCGGTGTTGCCGATAATCGGTCTATCCGTAGTTTTAATGGTACATTGGATTACAAAACCCTTGTGCAATTATGTTAGCACAGCTGAAAACTGTTGTGCTGATTAGAGAAGCTATAAAACTGGCCTTCCTTTTAGCTAGTTGAGTATCTGGAGCATCAGCTATGTGGTGTTGGTTATACTCTCAAAATGGCCAGAAAAAGAGAACTTTCTTCTAAAACTCAACAGTCTATTCTTGCTTTGAGAAATGAAGGCTATTCCATGCGAAAAATTGCCAAGACACTGAAGATTTCCTACAACGGTGTGTACTACTCCCTTCAGAGAACAGCACAAATGGGCTCTAACCAGAATAGAAAGCAAAGTGGGAAGCCACAACTAAGCAAGAGGACAAGTACATTGGAGTCTCTAGTTTGAGAAATAGACGCCTTACAGGTCCTCAACTGGCAGCTTAATTTAAATGGTACCCGCAAAACGCCAGTCTCAACATCCACAGTGAAGAGGTGACTCCGGATGCTGGCCTTCAAGGCAGAGTGGCAAAGACAAAGCCATATCTGAGACTGGCCAATGAAAGGAAAAGATTAAGATGAGCAAAAGAACACAGACATTGGACAGAGGAAGATTGGAAAAAAGTGTTATGGACAGACAAATCTAAGTTTGAGGTGTTTGGATCACACAGAAGAACATTTGTGAGACCCATAACAAGCAAACGGATACTGGAGGAGTGCCTGACGCTATCTGTCAAGCATGGTGGAGGTAATGTGATTGTCTGGAGCTTCTTTGGTACTGGTAAAGTGGGAGATTTGTACAAGGTAAAAGGGATTTTGAAAAGGGAAGGCTATCACTCCATTTTGCAACGCCATGCCATACCATGTGGACAGCGCTTAATTGGAGCCAGTTTCCTCCTCCAACAGGACAATGATCCAAAGCACACCTCCAAACTATGCAAGAACTATATAGGGAAGAAGCAGTCAGCTGGAATTCTGTCTGTAATGGAGTGGCCAGCACAGTCCCCAGATCTCAACTCTATTGAGCTGTTGTGGGAGCAGCTTGACTGTATGGTACGTAAGAAGTGCCCATCAAGCCGATTCAACTTGTGGGAGGTGCTTCAGGAAGCGTGGGGTGAAATTTCTTCAGATTACCCCAACAAATTGACAGTTAGAATGCCAAAGGTCTGCTAGGCTGTAATTGCTGCAAATGAAGAATTCTTTGATGAAAGCAAAGTTTGAAGGATAGAATTATTATTTCAAATAAAAATCATTATTTCTAACACCGTCAATGTCTTGACTATATTTTCTATTAATTTTGCAACTCATTTGGTGAATAAAAGTGTACGTTTTCATGGAAAACATGACATTGTCTGGGTGACCCCAAACTTTTGAACGGTAGTGTATGTAGTGATAGTGCTCTAATTAATAAATATATATTTTAAAGAATCCGCAGTCCCTTTAATTAAAAAAGTGATGTCCCTGGTCAGACAGGGCGTTCTGGGAAAAACAAAAGAGTGGGGGAACACACTGGGGGCGTGGCCTGGTCAGAGTCCAGGCTGAGGTTGCCACTCTCCTATTGATCTTAGGGACCTTGCGGATGTGCGGCTGCAGGGATCCGCAGGGATCCTTTCATTTCGTACTAGCCAAAGCAGGAGCTGGGACAAGCCCCATCCAGCGCCAGCACTCTGTGGCAGATGCTTCAGAATTTACACATACCCTGTTTCAACAGAGCCTGAGCAGCACACTAAACTGCGGGTCAGTCACCCTGTGAAAATAGCTGATCTGGCTTGAATCAGGAAAAAAAGTCTTGCTTTTGTGATTCAGTGGTACTTGTGCATGATCTCCTTATGTAAACTGATGGTATTCAGCTTAATGGAAGTTCCAGACACACAATATGTGGCAATGGGAATTTGATAATAGGTAATACAATGAATTGTTTTAATTCCATAATTTAAAATCCTCGTCCTGTTTTTATTTCAGTATAAGATTTTTATCATGCTTCTTCCTTGCCATAGATCGATGCGTGGGCTCAGTCTACTTCCCTTCCTGGGCAGTTTACAGGAAGCACCGGAGCCCAGGTGCTGTCTGCTGATGAAATTAGTAACAGTGGCCCACAAGCGTGGCTTAAAAAGGTATGCAGTAGGCAAGCAGTGATGCCTAGACTATGTACATGCTCTTGAAGTTTTTAGAAAATGGCATATTAATTGTCAGTGCTTGTTTTTATTACGCTGTATATAATTAGATGTATAAAGCATAGCACTGGAGAAAATCCTCTTCACAAACTACCACAAACTGAAACCTAAACTGTACTGAAACTAAAACTTGTAGTATTTCATTTGGTTAAAGTGGACACACATTCCCGTGTAGTAGAATGTATGTGTCTAGTTAATGTGTGTGTTTATAGATGTATGTTCATTCTAATGAACTGGTAATGTGACACCAGCCCATATTTCATTTTGAGGTGGTTTGTGAGATTGGTCCTTAAAACCTAACCTTTTCCCTCTGGCTGAATGAACTTTTGTGTTTCCCAAAACTGGTCTGTTTCACTGTTCCTTTCACTGTCAAAGTGGTTCACATGATAAGAGTCAGAAATTGTCGTCATGGGAAGTCAGTGGGGAGTTTGATTTGGTGCATTCCAGGGTTTTCCCTGTTTCTGAAAATGAAAAGCCCACTTCCATCTACATCTTTAGCAGTTGTTGATAATCCATAGTTGAGCCATTTCCAGTTTGGTTATTTGTGTAGTCCTGTGAAAAGGTGATATCAATAGCTATGCCCTGTTATGATTTTCTTATTCAAGGGCATGCAAGAGGCTGTAGTGATATGCAAAAAGCAGTAACCACTAGCAATCAGATTTCTTACTGTAGCCAGTTAAAGGTGATTTCATCATTGTTACTGCATTTTGTTTATCATTATCTCACTTTTGCTTGTTAATTGAATAAGCTTATTAGTATGAGCAGCAACGGATGGTATGTAGAGCAGTGGAGAAGTCATCAGCCAAGAAAGAAGATGAGTACCCAGGAAGCAGAGACGTCTTGAGACTGCAGAAGGATTGAGCACAAGGGACGTCAAGAATGATCTGTACTTGGTTGGATGTATCGTGCCGCTGCCATTGACGTTGCAAGAGTACCTGTCCCCTCCTGCTGCTACCACATTGGCTCTCCCCTCTGCCTACCAGATGTTGCTGCTGTCTTTAAATATTTGTTTATGGGGATCATGTTTTTAATGTATCAGATGAAACAAATTCTCCCTTTATCTGTCTCCTACTGCAGTGCAAGTGTAAACAGCCAAATCTCAGAATCCTTAACCCAGCCATAGACAGTTCCTGCTGAACCGGCCAAGATTCGAACCATGTATGGGCAGGCTGAATGTTCCCAAGTTGATCAGTACAACCAGCCTGTCAGATTTTACATGTGATTATTGCTAGAGGCTGTCATAGCTGCCAGCAATAATCACTGTGTTCTCCCGGTGTGGAAGGCTTCCCTTCCCCAACCCACGGTGGCAGGAAAACAATTTGCTCTATCTATAGCCGGACTTAGTAATCAATCGGAACTGTTTTTAATTCAGGCGTATTTTTATTTTCATTCTATTTTTTTTCATAGTTTTGGTTTCCTATGTCTTCAGATTCTGGAGTATTGACTGTGTAAGTACTGTACCAAATATAAGTTGCCCTTTTTAGTGTGTAAAACTGCCTGATCATTTCACTCTTTATGAAATGATTAGTCACTGTTCTGACCCTTATCACGTCAACCCCAAATTACTTCTGCCCATAGCAGTGCAATTGTATTCTGACTTGTATTTTGCAATATGTTCTCCGCTTTGGTGGGCACAGTAAAACAGACCTTGATGCTGAAAATTCTATCATTACAAAGCAGGTTCTAAAGCGGGATCGGACCCTGGTGTGACAATGGCTGGGGTCTGTGTCACTCTCAGCCCTTCTTTTATGAAACTGTTCCCGGCATTGAGAGGGGCGAATGGAACCCATACGTAAGTAAGTAAAACCAAAACAAAAAACCCTGGGTGTTTAAAGCGAGGAGATCCAGCGTGGACAGTGTCTTCTACGTGATCTGGTTCAGCCCCATCATGACTCATGACTGGGTGTGACAGGTCAGAGACCAGTCTCCATACAAGCCATGTTCTGTTTACTGTTTGGTGGTTGAATTACGCTTATTGTTTCACAGTTGCAGATTAACCTGATTGTGCATTGTTAAAGTGACACAGGGCTGCTAGATATCTCACTAACAAGAGGTGGGGGGTTCTCTTTACTGTGCCAAAATATGTTTCTTGCTTCAGTCCAGGATGACAGACTAGAATTTGCCCAGTGTTCAGGTTTCAGGATGACGGTAGGACAGCTCTTTGCATGGGTAAGCATGGGGTTACCAGAGAGGGGATGGTTCACAGTCACCTGTGAACTTTCACCGCTCTATATGGAAACTTGTTGCAGGGTCAGATCCTTGTAGCTGCCTTGTGTCCACGGTCACTGCCTGCTCTACTATCACAACACTGCAGCCAAAGATTCATTAGGTAGGTAAGAATTTAACAAGTTTTTCTTTTTCCTTTTCCTTTTCTAAAACTTTGATATGCTATGCACTTTTTATTTATCTGTCATTCACAGAAGTATGTTAAAATGTAACTTTCCTCTTGTGTGGCAGACTGGTGTCAGAACCATTACTGATCAGTAGAGGACGTTGTAAAAGACAATTAAAAAACATGGCTTCGCTTTGTGCATATTCTGCATGGAGAGCTGTAGTCCTCTGTTATGTTTCTGGTATCTAGTAAATATGAATTGTGTAGTCACTTATCAGGGGGTTTGGAAGCCTGCCTTGGAAAACAGTAAGAAATTGTACATTTTACCACCTTATTTTTAAAGTTATAGTAACATTTTGGTTCGCCCCTTTTCTGTCTCATCTGTCTGCCTTCTAGGATCAGTTTCTAAAGGCAGCACCGGTTACTGGTGGAAGAGGAGCCCTACTCATGAGGAAGATGGGATGGAAGGAAGGAGAAGGACTTGGAAGAAATAATGAAGGAAATGTTAATCCTATTCTTGTTGACTTTAAGACTGATCGTAAGGGTAAATGTCATTTTAAACATGTCAAGAAAATAAATGCCTTAAAAAGAAGAAAATATCCTCACTTATAACAGTGATTATCGCTGGCCCATACCTTTGTTGTGCCATGATTAGGATGGTGCAGAAAGGAACAGGCCAATTATAGACACTGCTGGGAAGTGTGGGTATTGACGTATTAGAAATCCTTGTGATCTGTGCCTCCTTTAGGCAATTAATAAAATAACACATTTTTTAAATAGAAATTTAAAGGAAAACATTGCTGGTTATAGATTGCAATGGAATGGTGGCTGGTAATACCATAAAGCAGGGATCCTCAAACTACGGCCCTCCCAGCTGTTACGGAACTACACATCCCGTGAGGCATTGTAAAACTCGGACATTCACAGACATGAATAGGCATGATGGGAATTGTAGTTCCTGAACAACTGGAGGGCCATAGTTTGAAGACCCCCTGCCGTTAAGTTTATGTCCCAACAAAATTAAAAACAAGGGGTCACTCTTCACGTCTGGAGGAAACCAGATTTAATCTCCAAATAGGGAAAGGCTTCTTCACAGTAAAGCCTAGCACACATGGGCTGAATGTCAGACAGCAAAGGCTGGTTCAGTAGAAAGCAGCCAACATTCGACCTGTACATACTGCAGTCAGTCCAACAGAAGCCGGCCATCCGGGGGGGGGGGGGGGGGGCAATGGCGGCGCTTGGGTCAGAACACAATAGAACAGCAGGGGAGATTGCTGTACTAACATCAGATAGTTGGTACAGCGGCTCCTTCTGAGCTGTCAGTTTATTGTTTTTGTGTTAAGCCCTGCTTGTTTGAACAAAAAAACTGCTAACCACGCTTAAGAGCTGTGAAAATGTGGAATAGACTCCCTAAAGAGCTGGTTCTTGCCAGCTCAAGCGATTGTTTTAAAAAAGGGCTGGGATTTTTCCTAAATGCACATAATCTAAGTGGATACTAATAATTTCATAGGTAAAGTTGATCCAGGGAATATCCTATTGCCTCTCGGGGGATCAGGAAGAATTTTTTCTCCCTCCTGGAGCAAATTGGATCATGCTTTTATTGGGGGTTTTTTGCCTTCCTTTGGATCAACTGGGTATAGGATTGTGCATATGGAGGTTTTCTATTTGTGTGTGCGTGTGTTTTTTTTTGTTCAGTTTTTTTTCCTGTGTTGGTTGCACCTGATGGACTTTTTTCAGAGGCCTCCATTCAGTGGGATTGAATCCTGAGCTGTATTTTTTTCAAACACCTAGGGGAAAGGTAAAAATGAAGACAAATTTAGCCTGGTATTGGACTTTAAAGTGCTGCAAGTACAGGAAAATACCTGTTAATCAAAAATCGAGCCTGTTCTGTACTGAAATCTGGAGTGTTTCAACCCTGCCTGAGTTTTTTCTTTATGGACTACAAAACTCCTAGCCCTCTTCTCATCTCCATAACTTTAAAGTGGACTTGTTCTGCAGTCTAGCAGGGAACATCTCAGGAGAGGGGGAAGAGTACACAGGTAAATTTAGAAGCTTACTGGATTGTTTGCAGGATTTTTGAATATTTTTCTGCGTTTGTAGCATCTTTAAAGAGGCAAAAAATGGGGAAATGTGCATGCATTGGATAGGAGTACTAATTATGTTTATCTTTTATTTTTTTGCTCAGACATACACTTTATGATAAAGAATGTTTTGTAGCCATTACATTTTTAAAACAAGGCAGGCTTTTCTGTAATGGGTTGGGTGCCGAGTATTCCAGACTGTTTTTCATTGCAAGTAGAGTAATCCTAACTTTATTTTTTAACATTACCCGAGAATGACATTAAGTGTTTCCCATTCTAGGATTAGTGGCAGATGGGGAAAAAGCATCCAACAAGCTGACCATGCCTGTTATTAAGGATCTATCTGGTGAGTTCTGTGCATGTAATTTAATTGTTACAAATCAGATAGCTTTCTAAACATGTTATATGACGGTTGCTGGATCTGGCTGCTTTTGGCCATATTGAGTCAAAAAATTATTTATATGGGTGTCAGAATACAATCGTACTTGGAAAGAACAATTATGCTGTTCTTTTCTGCACTGGCCGAATCCCTTTATTTAAAATATTGTATGCCCTACCAAGCCCTTTTCTGTTTCAGTACGTTTATTAAATGTTTCAAAGGAGCACACAAATCATAAGCAAACTGCAATAGTAAAAAGTAAGTAATAAAGTCCCACAACGGAAGTGGAATACAGCTAAATACCAAAGATAAAGATATCTAAATGTTACGCCAAGACATCTTCAAAATTGACAAGGTATAAAGTGGAAGAGTATGATCTTATTGAGGCTACAAACTTCCCTTCCAAGGCATACAACAATCCCACGCAGGAGACTCAAAAGCAGATAGCATCTCAACATTCTCACAACCCCCTGGCCAGCCAACGCAGATCATGGATACACATAAATGCTCCATAGCAGAGAATTAGCTTAGTAGCTAAATAGATTCAAGAAAGAAAAGAGGAAAAAAAGAACCAGAACATAGATTCGAAAGCCCACTTTCTCTTACGTCCTCTGACAGTCGCTGCCCACTCATACAGTCTTCACTTATGGGTATTGTCCTTATCCATAGGGGTAAACTAGGCTAAAGATTTTTGTTAAAATCCTACATAAAAGCATTTGCATGTACACACCCACAGGGGGCTGTCACTCTGGACCATACCCTCATGCTAGCAGCATTCCCAACTCAGTTTGTCTTTTGCCTAGATAAGGGGTAGACAGGCTTTCCCTGGCTGGGGCTGCGGTCTCAGCATCTCTACTTTTCTTAATTCATTTTATTTCTGAAAAAGTGTTTTTCTCTTTCTCATGATAGAATTTTATTTGTTCCTGCGCTTAGTAAGAGGACTACAGCGTTTGCGGAGCTGGGAATCGGACTGGTTGTCCTGGTGTGTCAGGAAAGAGAACCTTATGGAATCCCAGCCTGCCATCGAGCGTTTAGCAGGCTATGCGTACGCCCAGGCCTCGCAAACGACCTGTCCCTGTCCTCAGGGACAAATGCCCGCGCATGTGACTACTTCGCTAGGATGGCGCTACTGCCGTGGGAGGCTTCCCGTCTCACGGCGGTACCCACGCTACCGCTGTTCGGTGAGTAACCCCTCTATGTGGGGAGTGTCTGTGGGGCCTCTGTGTTGGGGATGTCAGTTTGCCTGTGATGTCTGTATTATTCCCCTCATGTCTGTCAGTGTCCTTCCCGGTCTCTCCCTGTCCCTGTGGGCACTATTGTGGTTATGCCGTGCTGTGGTCCCTCTCCCAGACGTGTGCCTTTTTGTGTACTTTTTGGGGGTGCCAGACATGTGCGTGTGGCCCGCTGCGAAAAATCGTGGGGCCGCCATTTTTAGTGTGGGCGCACTATTCAGCTTCATTATGGGCTCTGCGCTCCTCCCTGCAGCAATTTCGGGCCCTTCCGGATCTTGGATGTGGCAAGGTCCTTCCAATACATGGGCTCGGCGGCTATTTTCCCAAAGCCTCCCAACTACATTACATTACATGGGCAGCCATTTTCCCTTAGTCCGTGTCCTCTAGCTGATGACATCATTTCCTTTCCTCAGACCGCAGATCGTTCCAGCAAAGCTTGGAGGGTTGTATATATGCACTTCTGGGGGTCTTTTAGCCTTTCTTGGGTAATTTTTTCGTGCTGGCAGTCACTTTCCTGTTGTTTGCTTGTGACAATATTTAATTTCTGCTGCGGTACCTCGCGGTGCGATCCGCATCGGTTCCTATTTAAAGGGCCAAGGCTTTCCAAATTACCAGGATTGCTAATTCCCCCCCCCCCCCCCCCCCCAGCTCTGGTGGAGGATTCAGGCACGCCTGGGTCCTCTTGAGCAGAGCTCCCTTAGCGCTGCACTTGCGGCTTTAGCATTAAAGGGGGATCTGCTGATGTCTGAATGGTCTTTTAGAAAAAGGTCCAGACCTTCACCTTCTTCTGATTCAGATTCTGATATGGTTGTCCCCATCAGTGTACCCCTGAGGGGTCTCAGTTCTCTGTCGGAGGGGGAGGGGGAAGTTTCCCCCGCCAGGGCTGCCAGAAATCTCACTGCTATGGCTGCGCTCATTAGTTCTGTCAATTAAGCGCTGCATCTGTAGGATGAGCCCCACCAGCAGGGTATGCGGTCATCCTTTGGGACCCGCAGAACCCGGATATCGGTTCAGGTTTTTTTCCTGTCACGCCGCATTTCATGCACGGTATAGTAATAATAAACAAGGGCGCAATCTAAAGCGCAACTTTGTGTTACCTAGGCGGTTTGAGTACAGTTGTTCCTTTGCGTCTCCCACGGATTTGCGTGGGCCGGTGGCCCCTAAGGGGACCACACTGTGTCCAGGTTGAATAAGGCCACTCTAATGCCCGCGGAGGATTCTCCGGTGTTTAAGGACCCGGTGGACAGAAGGGTGGAGTCTATTACCTATATGGTGGCGGGTTCCTTGCTGAAACCCGTGTTCGCTTCAGTTGTGGTCTCTCAGGCTGTGCTGGAGTGGGTTAAAGTTATTCAACGCACCATGCATGCGGATTCTGCTCCCCCTGCTACGATGGCCATGATAGAACGGGTATCTAGCTTTACTATACCTGTGTGACACGGCCTTGGATGGGGCCCCTCTGTCTGCATGCGCGGTGCACATCTGTCGCATTGTGTGGTTAAAAAGCTGGTTGGCTGACCAGTCTCCCAAAAAGACATCCCTTATGCGGGGGACATACTTTTTGGGGAATCCCTGGATGTGTTGGTTAAGGGGGTGACTGGGGGTAAGAGCACTCTTCTACCCCAAGTGGCCACAGAAAAGAAAAAAAAAATGTCTCCGCGGTAAGCGGGGCCCTTCCCTTAAAACCAAACAGGGGTCTTTTCGTGCCTTTAGGGCACAAGACAAGGGCAAGACCCGAGTGGTCTGAAGAAGCCCTGGGCGGGCAAGCCGAAAGCCGCCCACCCTAAAGCGCTGTCCCAGTCCGCCCCCGCCTGAAGGGGCGCCCTCACCCGCTTCAGGGGTGGGGGGACGTCTGCGCTGTTTCCCACACCTTGGCTGTCCAAGGTTCCAGACAGGTGGGTCCAGGAACTCGCCCGATCAGGGTACAAGATCGAATTTCGATCACGCCCGACAGACAGATTCTTCCCCTCAAATCTTCATTTAACCCCGGATCGTCTCCTCAATCTCCACCGGGCGGTGCAGGATCTGCTCGCCCAGGGGGTGATTGTCCTGGTGCCTCATCGGGACAGATGTCTGGGTTTTTACTCGAATCTGTTCACGGTGCCCGTAAAGGAGGGCAAGGTCCGATTCTGGACTTAAAGTTTCTGAACCGCTTCGTGTGAGTTATGAAATTCCGCATGGAATCTATTCGATCGGTGGTGGCCTCTCTTAGTCCGGGAGGTTTCCTGGCGTCCATCAACCTCAAGGATGCGTATTTACACATCCCCATTTACGAGGATCATCAGAGGTACCTCAGATTCGCGATTGCGGAGGAGCACTATCAGTTCGTGGCGTTGCCTTTTGGTCTTGCTTCGGCTCCAAGGGTGTTTACCAAAGTCTTGGCTCCTGTCCTGGCCCTGTTGCGGGTGCAGGGGATTGCAATCCTGGGATATCTGGACGATTTCCTGTTAAGGTCGCGTTCCAGTGCGACCTTGGTACACAATCTGGCTACCACGGTTCGGATACTCCAGGAGTTTGGGTGGACCATCAACTTCCAGAAGTCAACGTTGTCCCATTCTGTCCGGTTCCCCTACCTGGGGATGGTTCTGGACTCTGCTCAAGCAAAGTCTTCGTGCCGGAGGTATAACTCCAGACTCTACAGAGAGAGGTCAGGTCCCTCAGGGACAACGTTCCTCGTCACTCAGGTCCTGCATGCGGGTCCTGGGGTTGAGGGTGTCAGCCTTTGAGGCAATACCATTTGCACGATTCCACACGCGATCTCTGCATGCGGAGATTCTGGCCTGGTGGGACAGACATCCTCATTCCTTGGAAAGGTACTGAGAGCGATCAAACTATGTTTCTCTTACGTCCTCCGACAGTCACCGCCTCTTCATATTCGTCACAATGGGGTAATTGACCTTTGCTCCGTAGGAGTAGCTAGGCAACAGAATATGTCAATATTAAATCTTTTAACATATCCCACCCCCAGGGGGTGGTCCCCTCAGTCAATACCCTCCTACTTCCTGTATCCATACCTCAGTTTCATTGTCTAGCTTTCAGGAGTTAGCTGGCTGTTTCTGTGCTGGGGCATTTTGTCTCAGCCTTTATCTTCTTTTTGATTTTATTTGAGTTTTTTTCTCTCTCTTTACTTAGCTGTTACTTTTGTCAGCATTAGTTAGTTCTAATGATGAAGAGGATCGTGCGGGCTGGGTCTCGGGCTGGCCCCCCTGGTCGCAGGTTGTGGGCCAGTGGCTTCCCAGCCTGCCATTGAGCGTTCAGTCAGGTATTTTTCCTGGCATATGTGAACGATCCATCCCTGTTCGCTGCAGGGATGCTGTGGTGAGGTGGCTACCTCACTGGACGTCATGTGGTTTCGCACCGCAGTTCTACTGCGTCCTGGCTGCGACTCTCCCTGTCCCATGTGCAGTGGCTTGATCGCTTGTGCGGGTTCCCCACGCCATTCAGAAGGTAAGTGTACTCTGTGTGGGGACCTGTCTGTTTAGTGGGTGTCAGTCTGGGACTGTGTAACCCTGCATGTCTGTTCACACTATTGGGCTCCCTGTCTGGTTTGATGCTGCTGTGGACTGCAAGGAGGGGGGCTGTTATACACTGTTCTGTGTTACAAACTGTGTGATTCTCTGTGTGACATGCTGTATGTTGTAGGGCATGCTGTGGGACATGTTTTGTGAAACATGCGGCCGCTGCTGCGTTCCGCCATTTTATTAATAGCTGCAGGCATATGAGGGCCATTTCTATGTGCTGGGAGCGGCGTTTTTGGCGCCAAGCGCCGCCATTTTGGCGGCGATCGCTCGGGCCACATGTCAGCGCTGCATGCTCTGCCTTTGCAAGTCCCTCACCGGCGGCCATGTTTGTGGAGCCTTCCATAGGCTTTGTAGGAGCGGTCTGTGTTACATCACTTCCTTTCCCTGAGAACAGCGATCGGTGCAGCAGCTTGAGTGGTCTCTCCAGGTTTTATTTTCCTTATTCTTGTATTCCTTGCCTAAGTTTTTGTGATTCTCCCTGTGGGGGTCGGTGTGTGCTGTGTGTGCGGTGGGCTCCGCTCGCCGCGTTCTTAAAGAGGCAGTACTCCTTTTTTTCCTACACACTTTTGGGGGCATGGATTCTCAGGAAAGCAAATTTCCTCCCACTTTAGTGGGGGGCCAAGGGACTGCTGCTGCTCCCCCCGCGGGGGGTGATTTGGCTACTGTCGTGGCTAACCTAGCTGCTCAGGTGCAGAGGCTTGTGGCTGCTCAATCCACAAAACGGCCCAGAGTTTCAATTTCCTCTGATTCAGAGGGCGATGGTGATGGGGCTGCTATGGCTGGGGTCACCTTATCGGGATCCCGCTCGTCCCTGGACCTTGTGGGGTCTGAAGGGGAGGCAGAAGTTGAAGGGGTTGATAATTCCCCCCCCTGGCTCGTCTGAAGAGCTTGCACTCATGGATGAATTGGTTGCTTCTATCAAACAAACCCTGCATTTTCAGGATGAACCATGTCCTCCTGCCGTCCTGGCCTCTTATGGGACGCAGCGAAGACGCAAATCTTAGCAGGTTTTTCCTTGCACTGAGGATTTTCAGCGCGCTGTTAGTGAACAATGGCGCAATATACGGAAGCCTTTTGCTGTGCCAAGTAGGTTCAAGCTACGTTATCCTTTCACACCCGCTACTGATGAACGTTGGTGTGTGCCACCTCCGGTGGATCACGCGGTGGCAGTTTTGAATAAATCTACTGCGATTCCGGCGGAGGATACCCCGGTGTTCCGGGATGCCACGGACAGGAGGCTGGAGTCTCTTGCACGCCATACTTACTCGGTTACCGGTTCCATGCTGAAAGCTATTTTTGCTTCACTTATGGCAGCTCAGGCTGTCGCGGATTGGACGCAGGTGCTCAGGCGTGTCCTGGTGGCTGACTCTGCCCCTCCGGCGACGTTGGCTATGGTGGATCAAATCCATCAGGGTGTCATGTATTTGTGTGATGCGGACTTCGATATAGTCCCGTTGGCTGCACGTGTGCACAGCGTGGAGTTGTTGACACGCCGCCTGATTTGGCTGAAATGTTGGTCTGTGGACCAAGCTTCTCATAAAACTTTAGCTAATCTACCCTATACGGGATCTCGCCTTTTTGGCGAACCCTTGGATACGCTGATGAAGGGGATCACGGGGGGTAAGAGCATGCTCTTGCCCCAATCCCACATGGCTAAAGTTGCTCATGGTAAGAAGCATGCTTCTTTTAGACCCTCTCAGGGGTCCTTTCGTGCTTTTCGGTCACACTATGAGGGCAAACCCTTGAAAGGTCAAGGCTCCCAAAGGAAGCCGTGGACAGGTAAGCAGAGATCGGGTTTCTCTCCCGGCCGGCGTGCAGATTTTTTCCCTCAAATCTTCAACTGTCTCCGGAGCGTTTGCGGGATCTGCACCTGGCGGTGCGGGACCTGCGGGCTCAGGGAGTGGTGGTTCCGGTGCCTCATCGGGACAGATTTCGGGGGTTCTATTCAAATCTGTTCAATGAAGGAGGGCAAGGTACGTCCAATTCTGGACTTAAAAGCTCTGGACCGCTTTGTGCAGGTTCGCAAGTTCCCAATAGAATCCCTGCGGTCGGTGGTGGCTGCCCTGGTTCCGGGGGAATTTCTGGCCTCCATCGATTTGAAGGATGCGTACCTTCACATCCCCTTTTTCGAGGGTCACCAGAGGTACCTTCGATTCGCCATTGCGGAGGATCATTGCCAGTTCGTGGCGTTACCCTTTGGTCTCGCTTCGGCTCCGCGGGTGTTCACCAAGGTGCTTGCACCGGTTCTGGCTTTGTTGAGAGCCCAGGGCATCTCTGTCCTGGGGTATCTGGACGACATTCTGGTTCGGTCTGCGACCAGTCAGGGTCTGGTGGAGGACCTGTCCGTCACGATGCAAACTCTACAGGAGTTTGGTTGGACGATAAACTTTCCAAAATCGACGTTGTGCCCGTCGGTTCGTCTTCCCTACCTGGGAATGATCCTGGACTCGGTCCAGGCGAAGGTCTTCCTACCGGACGATAAGCTCAGGACACTTCAGGAAGAGGTCAGGTCCCTCAGGGACAATCAGTGCTCGTCCCTCCGGACGTGTATGAGGTGTTTGGGATTGATGGTCTCGGCTTTCGAGGCGATTCCCTTCGCCCAATTTCACACGCGGGGTCTCCAAGCGGAGATCCTGTCCAGGTGGGACGGGCGACCGCAATCTCTGGATCTCCAGATTTCGTTGAGTCATCGTACCAGAAGGGATCTTCTGTGGTGGCTACAGTCCCCGGCGGTGTCGGGGGGCAAGTCTTTTCGTCCATTCTCATGGACGGTGATCACCACGGATTCCAGCCTGTTGGGCTGGGGTGGTGTTCTGGGCGTTCTGTCTGCCTAGGGAACTTGGTCGGAGGAGGAATCCTCCCTTCCGATCAACATTCTGGAATTGCGAGCGATAAATCTCTGCCTTCGACGTTGGACGGACAGGCTGCAGGGCCGTCTGGTTCGGGTGCAGACAGACAATGCCACGGCAGTGGCCTACATCAACCACCACGGGGGCACCAGGAGTGCCCGAGCGGCTCGGGAGGTGGCCGACATTCTGTCTTGGGCCGAGACGCACGTCCCGGCGATAACGGCGGTTCACATTCCCGGGGTGGAGAACTGGCAGGTGGATTATCTGAGTCCCCAGACCTTGGACCAGGGAGAATGGTCCCTCCACCCGGATGTCTTCCAGATGTGCGCAAAGTGGGGTCTTCCGGAGGTAGACCTGTTCGCGTCTCGTCTGAACAACAAGGTGGAAAGGTTCGTGGCAAGGACGCGCGATCCTCGGGCAGACGCGTTGGTAACTCCGTGGCATCAGTGTCGGCTGATGTATGCATTTCCACCGATTCAACTGCTGTCCAGGTTCCTTCGCAGGTTGACCTCGGAACCGCACACGGTGATTCTAGTGGCACTGGACTGGCCTCGCCGGTCTTGGTACGCAGACCTCGTGAATCTGGCGGTCGACGCTCCGTGGCGTCTGCCTCTTCGAGAAGATCTTCTGTCTCAAGGACCGATTTTTTTATCCTGCTTTACAGTCGCTGGCTTTGACGGCCTGGCTGTTGAAACCGAGGTCCTGAAGGATAGGGGTCTATCCCCTGAGGTCATTCACACTTTGATCAACGCGAGGAAGTCTTCCTCGGGGAAAGTCTACTACCGTACTTGGAAGGCCTATTTTGTCTGGTGTGAGTCCAGGGGGTATGCCCCTCGCTCATACTCGGTGTCTAGGGTGTTGTCTTTCCTTCAAACGGGTGTGGACCAGCGTTTAGCGTTGGCTACAATCAAGGGCCAGGTTTCTGCGCTGGCCGTTCTTTTTCTACGCCCTGTGGCGTCTAACCCCTTGGTTAGCACTTTTGTTCAAGGGGTGCGACACCTGGTCCCTCCTAGGAGGGAACCTTTGCCTCCATGGGACTTGAACCTTGTTCTGTCCGTATTGCAACACGCTCCTTTTGAACAGATCAGGAAGATCTCGTTGTCTATGTTGTCCAAGAAGGTCGCGTTTTTGGTGGCGATCACTTCGGCTCGCAGGGTGTCGGAGCTGGCAGCTTTGTCCTGCAGATCTCCGTGTTTGGTCATTCACTTGGATGAGGTGGTCTTGCGACCTAACCCTTCTTTTCTTCCGAAGAGGATCTCGGAATTTCACCTCAATGAGGACATTGTCTTGCCTTCGCTCTGCGCAAAGCCTAAACATCCGAAGGAGGTAGATTTGCACTCCTTGGCTGCTGTTCGGGCGATCAGGGTTTTGCCTGAAATCGACAGAATCTTTTCGCAAGTCGGATTCTTTTTGTCCTTCCAGAGGGACCTCGGAAGGGCATGGTGGCGTCGGCTTCTACCATTGCCAAATGGATCAGACAGACCATTGAACAGGCCTATGCTCTGAAGGGGAAATCTCCCCCCATGCCTTTGAAGGCGCACTCTACCAGATCTCTGAGTACGTCTTGGGCCTGTCATCATCGGTCTTCTGTGGCCCAGGTGTGTAAGGCGGCGACTTGGTCGTCCGTTCGCACCTTCTCGAAATTCTACAAGGTGGATGTTCAGGCATCGGCAGATGCTTCCTTTGGCCGCAAGGTTCTTAGTGCGGTGGTACCTTAGGGTCCCTTGTTTTTGGGCCCTTGGCTGTTTGGGATGTCGTTTATCCCTAGGTTATTTGTTTTTTCCTGGGTTGTTGCTCCTGTTGAGCAAGTTTTTTTCATGCTACCCAGCTGGGTTCCTTCCTTTGGTAAGGTTCCTTTCTTTCTGCTGTGGAGACTGCGTTGCCTTAGGCGCGGCTGTGTTTCCCACCCCTCATGTTTGTACTGCTTTGGGACGTCCCCATTGTGACGAATATGAAGAGGCGGCGACTGTCGGACGTAAGAGAAAACTGAATTTTTGTAAAATCTTACCTGTAAAATTCCTTTCTCTGAGTCCTCCGACAGTCGCCGCCCCCGCCCCTCTTTTGGGGTTTGGTTATATACTCTACTGCTATTCTACTGAAACTGAGGTATGGATACAGGAAGTAGGAGGGTATTGACTGAGGGGACCACCCCCTGGGGGTGGGATATGTTAAAAGCTTTAATATTGACATATTCTGTTGCCTAGCTACTCCTACGGAGCAAAGGTCAATCACCCCATTGTGACGAATATGAAGAGGCGGCAACTGTCGGAGGACTCAGAGAAAGGAATTTTACAGGTAAGATTTTACAAAAATTCCGTTTTGTTGCATTGGTCGGGTCGTCTGCAGGACCGCCCTGTGCGTGTGCAGACGGACAATGCCACTGCGGTGGCGTACATCAATCACCTAGGGGGCACCAGGTGTGCCCGGGCGGCCAAGGCAGAGGCCGAGATTCTGTCATGGGCCGAGACGCGGGTCTCGGCACTTTCGGCAGTTCACATTCCTGGTGTGGAGAACTGGCAAGCCGCCTATCTGAGCCGCCAGACCCTGGACCAAGGGGAATGGTCCCTACACCCGGAGGTGTTTCAGATGATGTGTGCACGATGGGGATCCCGGACGTGGATCTGTTTGTGTGTCGTCTCAACAATGAGGTGAAAAGGTTCGTGGCCAGAACTCGCGGTCCTCTGGCAGACGCCTCAGACGCGCTGGTGGTGGATTCAGTATCGTCTGATCTATACCTTTCCTCCGATTCAATTGTTGTCCCGGTTCCTTCGCAGGTTGGCCTCGGAACCAAAGCTGGTGATCCTAGTGGCTCAAGACTGGCCGCGCCGGTCCTGGTACGCGGACGTCATGCAACTGGTCGTCGTCTCCTTGGCGGCTCCCCTTACGAGACGATCTGCTGTCGCAGGGGCCCATCTTTCATCCGGCTTTACAGTCGCTGGCTTTGACGGCGTGGCTGTTATAAGCCAGGTCTTGAGAGATCGAGGTCTCTCGTCAGCGGTCATTCCTACCCTCCTCAAGGCTAGGAAGGCCTCTTCTGGTAAGATTTCTTATCGTACCTGGAAGGCTTACTTTGCCTGGTGTGAATCTCAGGGTTTTCATCCTCGCTCCTTTTCGGTGGCGAGTGTGTTAGCCTTCCTGCAATCTGGTGTGGATCAGCGTTTGGCGCTGACAACTATTAAGGGTCAGATATCCGCACTGGCTATTCTTTTCCAGCGCCCTCTGGCATCAATTTCCTTAAACCGCGCTTTTGTTCAAGGTGTGCGTCATCTGGCTCCCCCTAGGAGGGCGCCATTAGCTCCTTGGGGCGTGAATCTGGTCCTGTCCTGTTTTTACGACGTCCTCCCTTTGAAAATATCCGGGAGATTTCTCTGCTGGCTCTGTCACGTAAAGTTGCCTTTTTAGTGGCTATCACATCTGCTCGCAGAGTGTCGGAGTTGGCGGCCTTGTCCTGCCGCTCTCCCTACCTGGTTGTCTATTAGGACAAGGTGGTCTTGCGACCTCAACAATCCTCCCTGCCGAAGGTGGTTTCTGATTTCCATCTCACTGACTATATTGTTTTGCCTTCGCTGTGTGCGAAGCCTAAGCACCCTAAGGAGTTTGCCTTGCATTCCTTGGATGTTGTCTTGGCGATCAGGGTCTACCTGTCGTCTACTGAATCCTTCAGAAAGTCGGATTCTCTCTTTGTCCTTCATCAGGGTCCTCGGAAGGGTACGGCTGCTTCTGCGGCAACCAATTCTAAATGGATCAGACAGCCGATTGTACAGACCTATTCGCTTAGGGAACAGGTTTACGCCTTTCCCTGTCACGGCACACTCTACCAGGGCGTCTTGGGCTTTTCGCCATCAGGCGTCTGTAGCCCAGGTGTGCTAAGCGGCGACTTGGTCGTCTGTGCATACCTTTACAAAATTTTTACAAACTTGATGTTTTGGCATGAGCCGATGGCTCCTTTGGCCGCAAAGTTCTGAGTGCGGCTGTGCTTTAGGGGACGTGACAGTTTTGCGTCTGTCCCCTCTTGTTGGGGGATTCACCCCTTGTTTTTTTTTTTTTTGCTTTCCTGGGTTTTGTTGGCTCATGTTGAGCTTCCTGTTACTCAGTGTTTTGCCTTTATCTTGAAGAGAAGGTTCTTTTCTCTGACCTGGGTTGCGTTACCTTTGTGGCGGTCGCGTTTCCCACCCCTCAAGTCTACACTGCTTTGGGACGTCCCATAAGTGAAGACTGTATGAGTGGGCGGCGACTGTCAGAGAACGTAAGAGAAAACAGAATTTTTGTAAGAACTTACCGTAAAATTCTTTTCTCTGAGTCCTCTGACAGGCGCTGCCCCCGCCCCTCTTTTGGGGTTGTTGGATCTATATACTGCTTGCTACCAAACTGAGTTGGGAATGCTGCTAGCATGAGGGTATGGTCCAGAGTGACAGCCCCCTGTGGGTGTGTACATGCAAATGCTTTTATGTATGATTTTAACAAAAATCTTTTGCCTAGTTTACCCCTATGGATAAGGACAATACCCATAAGTGAAGACTGTATGAGTGGGAGGCGACTGTCGGAGGACTCGGAGAAAATAATTTTACGGTAAGTTATTACAAAAATTCTGTTTTTCCATTCTGGATACCTCATCAACCGGAGGTTGGAGGTATTTGATCAAGGGATCCCAAACACAGTCAAACCTAGAAGATGTACCTTTCAATATGCTGACCAGCTTTTCATTAAGCATGATCCACTTCTGCTTGCTTTTCATTATAGCAAGGTCTACTATAGGTTTCTTTCAGGCGATCACTATAGCAACTTTTGCCGCAGGAAACAAAATAAATGAGGGTCTGAGTGTGTTTGGGAATATCTGAAACTGGCTCATTAGGGAGAGCCACTCTGCAGTTTTTCCACTAGAATTCACCATAGTCATAGTGTAAATGAGAGTGTGAACTTTCACCCAAAATTTACAATACTTAGGACTAGGGATGCACCGAAATTTCGGCCACCGATATTTTCGGCCGAAAATGAGACTATTCCATTTCGGCCGATAAGGGGTTAAATATGCCGAAAATGTATGGCCGCTGATCTGTTTAAAAAGCCATTCATTTCCCTGTCATTTGTGCTCTCCGCTACGATCCTACGATCCGATGCCGGGCGGGCGCTTCATTGTGATTTACAGTGACATCCCGGGGGAGAGGGACCCAGAATGCACAGTGTAGGAGGATCTCATCCTCCTCCGTGCCAATCGCTGCATCACTCCACCCACCTCCTCCCTTCCCTGTTCGCTGAGGAGGAAGGTAATGTCGATGTGTGCTGTAAGAAAAAAGAAAAGTTTCTCCCCTTTTCTCCTGCATCCTGTGTCGGAAGTCAGAACGGATTAAATTTATAATCACAGCCTAGTGCTCAACCCCTTCTAACTGCAGCACGCGAGGCAGTCAGAGTCAGTCAGTCAGTGTCAGTCAGTCAGTGAGTAAGTGTCAGTCAGTGAGTAAGTGTCAGTGAGTCAGTGAGAGTCAGTCAGTGAGTGTCAGTCAGTCAGTCAGTGAGAGTCAGTCAGTCAGTCAGTGAGTGTCAGTCAGTCAGTGAGTGTCAGTCAGTCAGTCAGTGAGTGTCAGTCAGTCAGTCAGTGAGTGTCAGTCAGTCAGTCAGTGAGTGTCAGTCAGTGAGTGTCAGTTAGTCAGTGAGTGTCAATCAGTTAGTCAGTGAGTGTCAGTCAGTTAGTCAGTGAGTGTCAGTCAGTGAGTGTCAGTCAGTCAGTCAGTGAGTGTCAGTCAGTCAGTCAGTGAGTGTCAGTCAGTCAGTGAGTGTCAGTCAGTCAGTCAGTGAGTGTCAGTCAGTCAGTCAGTGAGTGTCAGTCAGTCAGTCAGTGAGTGTCAGTCAGTCAGTCAGTGAGTGTCAGTTAGTCAGTGAGTGTCAGTCAGTTAGTCAGTGAGTGTCAGTCAGTTAGTCAGTGAGTGTCAGTCAGTGAGTGTCAGTGAGTGTCAGTCAGTGAGTGTCAGTCAGTGAGTGTCAGTTAGTCAGTCAGTTAGTCAGTGAGTTTCAGTCAGTCAGTGTCAGTCAGTTAGTCAGTTAGTGTCAGTCAGTCAGTGAGTGTCAGTCAGTCAGTCAGTGATATTGATAGAAAGAACTTATTTAAAATCATTTGGGGAAAAAAAGTCATGTTTCGGTTTTCGGCCAAGGGCATCCACACTCGCTCTAGCTTGGGGGAATTCATAATAAGGAGCGCCCTGTATAGTGTAGAAAGGGGTTTTGCAAAGTCACCCTGTGCGAGTAGTTTCTTGATCGGGTCGGCTTGGAGGAGGGGCAGCTGAGGAAATTGAGCCCTGACTGTGTGACACAACTGGCAATAGCGAAATTGTATCCACAGTGGTAAATTAAATTGCCAAGTGAGCTGCCCAAAAGACAGAAGAGTCCCTGAAGGCATAATATCCTCCAGGGTTTTGAGTCCCTCACATGCCCACAAGGTGAGGATCAGGGATAGTGCGAAGTTGGGGGAGGGAAGAGTTGCCCCAAAGGGCTTTGAGTCCTTTGTAAATCAAGTTTCGGAGGTCAGCTAAGGAGCCTCCAAACAAACAGCAGCATTCGATCAGGGGCCTAGAAACAACCAGTATACAGAAACCATCATCGATGCCCAGTAATAGACCTTGAAGTTTGGCAGTGCCAATCCACCCAAACTAGTGGGCAGCCACAAGGTGGATTTGGCAAGCTTGGGTAGCACACCATTTCATATAAAGGAGCTCACACATGTATCAACCTCACGAAAGAAGGAAACAGGTACCCAAATAGGACCGTTCCGAAAGATGTAGTTAAAGTTGGGTAAGAGCACCAGTTTAATAAGGGTAATACGGCTAAGATGGTTAAGCGGAAGCCCACCCTAAGAAGAACAGCATGATTTAAGAGCGGACCGCAATAAGACAAGATTACGGTAAAAAAAGAAAAGAGAGGTCATCGGACACGTGGACTCCCGGGTATTTTAACTCGGTCAGCCAACACAACATAGAGGGACTGGCAAAAATAACAGCTTGCTGGTCCAGGGGAAAAATTAAGGACTTAGACCAATTGATTTTAATGCCAAAAAAGGATCTGAAGGGGTTAAATATACGTAACGCAGCCGATGGGCAGGGGCCTGCATCATTAAGGTATAATAAAGCTTCTTCCGCATATAAAGAAATATTTTCCTTCAACTTCCCTATTGGCAGGTCCTGAACCTCAGGAGACCCCCTAAATAAAATGGCCAGCGGTTCCAAGGCCAGGGCAGACAAACTAGGACAAAGTGGACAACCTTGATGCGTGCCACGGTATAGAGGCATGGACCTGTGCTCTAGGAGCACGATACAGCAATCCAAGCCAATGGAGAAATTTTAGCCCAAACCCAGAACCTCAAACAGGTAAACTTACTCGACCGAGTCAAACGCCTTTTCAGCGTCCAAGGAGGCGATAACTCTGCTACCCAAGTTGTCATATGGAATTGAGAGACTAGGAAATAGACGTTTGATATTTGTCAGTGCACTTGCCTGGAATGCACCCTGCGTGATCAACATCAATCAAGTCATCAATCACCATGGAGAGTGGTGTTGTAAGAAAAATTTTGGCATCGACATTTAATAAAGAATTGGGGCGATAGAATGCGCAGTACTGTGAATCTTTGCCAGGCTTAGGCACCAACTCAATGACCGCCTCTTCCACCATGTGAGGTAAGGAAGATGGGGACAAGAACTCCTTAAAAAGAGCAGTAAGTTTTTAGGAGCAAGAACTTCTTGAAATTGTGAAAATTTAGACGGTAGTCGTCAATCCTAGGGGTTTTTCCACTTTGTAACCCCGCCCAATGACCCCCCTGGATCTTCTCTAAAGTCACATCCACGTCCAGTCTGTCCCTATCTGAGTCAGCCAGGGTAGGAAAGGAAATCGTATCAAGGAAGGCAGCAAGAGTAGAGTGAAGCAAACAAGCATGAGAAGTGTTCATGTCCTGAAAGAATTCCAGAATACGAGCATTAATACGATCGGATGAGGAAACAAACTACCCCTTCCATCGCTAATACAACCAATGTTCGTCGTCAAAGTCTGACTCTTGGCCAACCATGCAAGAGTTTCCCATTTTTGTCCCCATAGTCAAATACCCTCTGGGCAGAGAAGAGCAAGGCCTTCTTAGTCTGGTCCACAATCTCAAGTGACACCTGCCGCAAGACCTGACGCCGCGCACAGTAGTGATCATGGCCAGGCTGTCTAGTATATTCTGCCTCTAAAGTAGTCGCCTCCTCTTTCAAAGCCTCGAGTTTTAGCTGCCTCCTTTTATGGAGCAGAGATGCAAGAGATTTGAGAATGTACAAGATGGATTGTGGGGATGGAGCCTGTCCAGGCCAGGGCAAGGGACCATGTTGTAGTCACCTAGAAGTAAAAACAAATTCTGCCTCAAATGGAACTACCAATTGTGTCAGGGTTCAGGACTGGAATAGAGGCCGGGGGAGGGAGATATAGCCCAACAAGCACCATCTGTTTATCATACATATCTGCATGTAAAAGAACATAGCGGCCCTCCGGGTCAGTGCGAACATCATGAACCTGTATTGGTAAGGATTTCCTGATGGGGACACTGACCCCATGGGCATAGGGGAGTAAATAGCATGATAATGTAATCCCACCCAATGCTTTTTCAAACCAAGGGTCCTAGACCCCTGAAGATGTGTCTTCTGGAGTATACAAACGTGGGGCGTAAACTTCTGCTTCACTGCAGAATACAAGCCCCAGGCCTTCCAGGACACTATAGTAATGTGAGACATAGTGAATTTGAAAACCTCATTACACCAAGTAAAGACACACATCGTGGATCCCCAGGGAGAACCATATCAAGCGGCCAGTAGAGCCAAAGGGAGTCAAACATCACAGCAATAACGATTGAGCAAATCCAAAACATAGGTAGTATGGCATTAGCAGAAACCTTTAAAAAAAGCATTTCCTGAAAACTTAACAAAAACCCTACATAAATTAAACCAATGAACCCCCACCCAATAGGGCTGAGGCCGCACAACCCACCCCCCTCCCTGCATATCCAACCTCAACACTGAAATGCATCAAACTCTGGAACAAAAGAATACCCAACAGTCAATAGTGGGGAGGCGTAAGCCCAAAGCGTTCAGCCCTGAACAAGGCTGCCCATGTAGTCCAGAGATGCAAGGCCAAGCCATATGGCAGCTGGGTAAATGGAAAGTCCAGAGCTAATATAGGAGGGACCAGTGATTGCCGAAGTAGCACCATACAGGAGATGAGATAAAGGCTCCCTCGTAATATGGAAGTAATATTGAGTAATATGGAGTCACAGCTAGGGAAAAAAAACGGGAAGTAATTGTTCATCAACAGGGTAATGCAAACTGCTAAGTCATAAGGAACATGTCACCGTGAATACTCCGGAAGTTTTCTTGGTGATCCAGGGGCACAGACTTGAAGGTAGTAATAAAAGAGTAAGGCACAATTGGTGCATAGTAGTGGTAAAGAGCAAGGCAGAGAGACTCCTCACAGAAGGGGCAAGAAGACATCAACACTGTAGGTCATAAACAGGAGCCAACTAGGCAAAATTCAGCAGCAATAGCAGCAAATAGGCACGTAACAAAACCTATTCAGCGATGAGGAGGGAGCGATTCAACCCAGGCAGAGGCCTTGCAAGGGAAGGTGAAGAACCTGACTGTCCCCCTATATTGGACCCGCAAACAAGCCATGAAAGACACTGTAGCGGACACCTTTCTTCCTCGATGCCACTTTCACCTGGTCAAAAGCTTCTGCGTCTCGATGGAATAATCCAGGAAAATTAGCAGCTTACTATTTTGGAAGCACAGTTCCCCTTGCAGACAGGCAGCACCTAGAACCTCGTCGTGATCACGAATGTTGAACAATCTCAAAATAAAGGTACAGGGCAGAGTTCCAGATTGTCCGGATTTAGGGGGTATGCGCTGTGCTCTCTCCACAGTATAATACGGTGAAAATTGGGCCGCAGGCAGCAGGTCTCAGGGCAAACCTTCCACAAAGACCGCTGGGTTGCCACCCTCAGGCTCCCTCCGTTAGCCCCACTATTCTGAGGTTATTTCTACGGTTTCTTTTCTCCATGTCCTGTAATGCCCTAACTTTTGTTTGGAGCGAGCTGTGTTGTGTTCTGAATTGTTCATATTCCCATCGCACATCTGTTGTGGGTGCTGCAGTGATCACCAGCTGGACACTGGATCTCTGCTCACTATTAACACTTTATCACATGCCTGACGAAGTGGTCCTGCGTGACTTCGAAATGTTGCAATTATCCTGATGTGATCCTTTTGCAATAAAAAGTTTCTTCGGACTGCTGTGGAAGATCCATGGTGTGCTGGCGATTATGTATGTTTATCTGTGCTGTGTTCTGCCACAGAGTCCTCAGCCTGTCATAGCCTCTGTTCAACCCCAGATAGCCGGGTACAGATTTTATCCATATCCTGCCGCAATAGACCCACGTACAGCTGTACTTTATATTTGTTATGTTGACATTTGCATAGCATAACTTTAAAAAAATTTAAAATAAATAAAAATTGCTGCTTAGGCAGGCCATACATTATACATTTTTTGTAAAATGCGGATTCCCCCATCCCTCTGGAATGACCCCCCACTATACTATTGTATTTTTACGGCGGGACACAGAACACCGTGGTCAGTGTTGCCAGCTATATCTGTTCAGAAACAAAATGACAGGGTGGCTGTACAGAAGTGAATCATTAAATCAACTGTACAACTAGGGTGCCCATGCATGGACATTTTCAGTTGCATAAAACCACTTTGCTTTCTCTATGTAATGCTAACGATTTGGCTGAGGAATGCTCCTTACCATAATTAACCCTGTCTGTACTGCGTTGTGCTGGCAGATCTTTAATAATCCGTTATCTTGATGTGCACAATGTCTGTCCTAAACATGGCTAAACTGCCTGAGATTCGATCCATGTATGTGCAGGCTGATTAGTCGATCCATCCATCGGCTTGTGTGCAACCAACCTTTCAGATTTTTCCACGGCGGCTACAACTGCTAGCATTAATCATTGTCCCCTGCCAGCAAAACACATTAGCACTAGGAAAATCGAGCGATTTTTCTTTTCTTTGATGGGAGAAAAGAAAATCAAATCTATGGGCTGAACGGAAAAAAGGTAATAGTGCTAAAAGCAGGCTTTTGTGGAGTGTTTTTAATGCTCCACAAATGCCTACACAAATGATACTATGGGCAGCACCTATTCAAGTCTATTGTAACACTCCGTAAATGCACTGGCAGGCGTTTGCAGTTAAAATTTTTGATTACTTACCGCAGCGTGACGAATAGACGTTGTTCTGGACACATTGGAAGCCTCGGAAGCCTCAATCTGGTTCTGCTGCTTATAAACCAGGGTCTAAGAATCTCCAGCAGTGCACTAAAGGATGTGAATTTTATGTGGGCATAGTCCTATAACTTCTGAGGGTAGATGTGTAAATCGTGATACAGGGCATGAAAGTGCCCCTTAAGAATATCTCTGAGAGACAATTGAATGTACACAACAATGCCTTGATGCCCTTCTCTTCCTTTGCTCAGCCAATTGCTCATATATTGGTATCATTTGCAGGATGCCAACCAAACATTAGATAAAGCTTAGTAAAGGAATCTATGCTGCTGCCTTTCCTTCTAATGCAGTATGCACAGGAAACATTCACCATGACCAGGCACACCTCAATTTGTTTATTATTAATGTCCCTTCCCTTTAAAAAAAATATATATGTGTGTGTTTGTGGAGCGGTTTTAACGCACATCAAACTTGTCAAAATCCCACATGGATGTTTTGGGAGCTTTTTTAACTTGTAAAAATGCCAGTCTAAAGCGCATGTATAAAGCCCATACTAATGTACATTAACTCTGTAGGCGTGTTTGTTAAGAGTTAGAAATTTAGTCAAATGTGAACAAGCCCTTAGGCCGGCCATACACAGAGCAAATTTCTTTTCTGCAACCAGGGGTCTTGATTCACCCAGCAACGCAGTCAGTGTTGATGCCAGGGCCAAACATCACTGAGCTCTGCCCAACACCAACAGCAGCATCTGTGGAGTTGCAAGAAACTTCTCCAGCTGAAGTGCTGACAACTGGACAGAGGCCCCAGGATTTCTGCCCCACATCCACGGCAGTTCTGGAGGCCCTGGTTGGGAAAATGGTGGTCACTTCCCAGCAGCAGATCAGGATCCAGGGGGAGAAGGGAGAGGAGGTGATTGTCCTCCCTAGTAGGGAATCAGGAGCGAAGGAAGTCCTCGCTCAACAGCTGGAGACTGGGAAATGTAACAACCAGCCCATCGCCCCAGCGAGAGATCCACAGTCTAGGAGTGGAGGAAGCTGGCCTCCCTCCCCAACAGTTAGCCCAGAGTGGATTATGTGGAGTCCCCAGCTAAAGTGCTGGCAACAGGGCAGAGTGCTACCAACCTCTGCTCATCACCGGCAACAACTGCGGAGTTCCAGGGAGCCGGGATAGTTGGCCCCTCTCCCCAGCGACAAGCTGATTAAGTGAAGCTTCTACACCCAGCTGAAGCGCTGGCAGCCGGACAGAGAGTCGACGACCTCTGCACAACGCCTATTGATGACAACCATTTCCTGCGGCCAAGAATGGAAATCTGAAATGTGAGTTCACTGTGCCCTCAACTAACAAAAGGTGGTTTTCCTGTGCTAGTGGATGGGGCTACGGTCTCCACTTGTATACCCCAGCGATGCTGGGCAGTTGGCCCAGATCCCCAACAGCTTGACAATGCCCAGCTTCTCTCGGGTGGCTGAAAGGACTTTAGAGAGACTTGCGAGAGAAGGGCCAATCTACACTTCTCCCCAGCAGCGGGTATGTTCTATGAGAGAGGCAGATGTTGGCTGGGTAAGTAATGTTCTTTTTGAGAAAATTTGTTTGGGGTACTGTGTGGATACGGGCAGGCATTGGGGGACTGGAACTACGGACCAACTCTGAAGTCAACTCGTCTGCGGTTTCCTCCTGTTAGTCTCCTTCTGAAAGGTGAAGATGTACAGATATTTGCCAAAATAGAAGCAAAAAGACTAAAACCATTGTTGCCAAGATGGATCTGCGACGGGAGTCACTTTGGTTGGTGGGCCCGTGGAACCCAGCTTACCTTGGAGAGGTTGGGAAATCCATGTCTCACCTCCCGGGTCCCTCTTATGTGTAAGTCACCCTGTGTCTATTAGGGGCACAGGGTATCTGAGAAAATGGACAACTACTTAATGGACACTGAGAATAGGGTTTGGATTACTTCAAATAATATTTATCCACAATATCCCTCAAGAAATCTGATACATTAATTCCACTGTATCAGAATGATGGAACGTTTTATTAGCTTTGCTGCATAGACTGTTGTAGCTAGGACCTGGACAGTCTGCTACTGGGATCTCCTGCTATTGTCTGTCTAATAAGGTGTTCTGTGTTTATACTTCGGATAATGTGTATTGTACTTTGACCTGGAATGAGATCCCTGGTTGTCCAGGTGGTTAGTTTAATTAACTTAATGTTTAGGTATGGTAATTATATTCCTGTGTGCAGATTGTATTGTTAGGGTAATATGATTAAGAGGGAGATGTCCTCCTTTCGGGTATGAATGCTGTGTGAGTTTATTCAATAAAGAATTCCAGATTTGCAACTAAAACGAGTTCTGCCTAGTTTTGGTTGCAATAGGTGGCCATAATATCTGATATCTTTGCTCAAGACTGGAGGAAGCGGTATACTAATGGAAGCACTCAAGCACAGTGTGGGTCGGTTACAGGATCCATAATGATCGGGTAGGATTTGTGACAGGACGGGAGAGGAGCGATAACTGCCTTTAGTCATTATTCTCGATACATGAAGCGAAAAAGAGGCCCCGGTCGTACTCCTGTCGATAGATGCTGAAAATGCATTTGACTGGGTAGACTGGGGTTTCATGTTGGAAATCGCAGCCAGCAGGGGTTCCAAAGCTATTATAAACGGCATTTAGTCATTGGCAACAGGATGATGCAGTGCATCTCTGCATTTTACCATCATCCAGTGGCAAAAATTTGAGTAAATGCCAGTTTTTTTCCCCCCTTCCTCCGAATTATTTAATGGCACTAGGCAAGGTTGCGCCCTCTCCCCAATGCCATTTATAATAGCTTTGGCACCCCTGCTGGTTGCGATTCAAAAAACGCAGACAATAGAGGTGAGGGAATAGGGGACAAGTAGTATAAGGTAGCCACGTACGCAGATGATGTGCTATTCTACATTTCTAACCCCAGGATAACATTACCAATTGTGCTGGAAGAATTGGGCCGATATGGGAAGAGGTCAAATTTTAAAATCAACATAGCTAAGTCGGAGATATTGAATAGAACAACCCCAAAGAAAGAACAGCGGGCAATACAACCTAAATTCCCCTTTATATGGTGTAGAGAGGAACTGGGATACCTTGGAGTAAAGCGCACTGCTTCTCTAACAACTCTGTATAGGGCCAGTTACATCCCAATGCTCAACAAGATTAAGGATCAGTTGAATTTCCTGAGACCTAGACCCCTCTCTTGGCTATGTAAATGCGTTAAAAATCATTATTCTGCCTAAGCTAACATAAATATTTTTAACCACTTAAGCCCCGGAAGATTTTACCCCCATTCCGACCAGGGGGTATTTTGCGATTCGGCACTGCGTGAATTTAACGCACAATTGCGCGGTCGTGCGACGCTGTACCTAAACGAATTTGACGTCCTTTTTTTCCCACAAACAGAGCTTTCTTTTGGTGGTATTTGATCACCTGTGCGATTTTTTGATCACGCGCTATAAACAAAAAAAGAGCGTCAATTTTGCAAAAATAGCAATATTTTTCACATTTTTTTATATGAAATTCCCCCAAAAAAAAATGTAAAAATCAAAATTTTTAAAAATTTTCGGCCAATTTATTTTATGCTACCTATGTTTGGTAAAAAAAATCGCAAAAAGCGTATTTTGATTGGTTTGCGCAAAAGTTATCGCGTTTACTAACAAAGGGAAAGATTTTTGTCATTTTTGTTGTTTTTTTTTTTAACGCGTAATGGCGGCGATCTGCAATTTTTTTTGCGGTACTGCGACATTGCGGCGGACAGATCGGACCCTTGACTGACATTTTTGACACTTTTGGGGTTACCAGTGACATTTCTACAGTAATCAGTGCTATAT
The DNA here is from genome assembly GCF_965119305.1 of Pelophylax lessonae. Taxonomy (NCBI): domain Eukaryota; kingdom Metazoa; phylum Chordata; class Amphibia; order Anura; family Ranidae; genus Pelophylax; species Pelophylax lessonae. Next base: position 101,390,007 of record NC_138769.1, read on the forward strand.
ATATGCACTGTTACTGTAAAAATACACTGGTAGTGAAGGGGTTAACTTTATTTGGAAGGGAGGGGCTGTGTGTGTCCCTAGGGGCGTGGTTTCTACTGTGATTGGCTGTGGCTCTAGCTGTAAAGACACTGATCAACGGATCTACATACCAGATCCGTTTTATCAGTGTCTTTGCAGCGAAGAGAATGACAGGCAGTTTGTTTACACAAGCTGCCTGACATTCTCCCTCTCCCCCGCCGATCGCCGAGTGACCGGCGGACATCGGGTCCGCTGGTCACACGCGCGGGGGGGTCCGTGACCACGCGGGAGCGGGAGCGCGCCCCGGGGGGCGCGCGCTCGCTCCCTAGACCCTCACAAGCAAGCAACGTAGCCCTACGTTAGTTTGCCTGTGAGGGGCTGACCGCCGACGTAGATAGTCGTGCGGCGGTCGGCAAGTGGTTAAACTATTCCTATCACCTTATATTAGGAATATTTTAGGAAATTAAGATCTGTTGTATTAAATTATGTATGGGCACATAAATGTCCTAGAAACTCCAATGCCATGTTGGCAAAGGAGAAAAAGGCCAGGGGGTTATCTACACCTGATTTTAAAAAGTATTACCAGGCAAATGCTACTGCATGAATAGCGGACTGGATGCACAATAAGGAAGCTAAAAGCTGGGTGGAGATTGAACTGGCACAGAGTAGGGTTGATTTAGATAAGATGGTATGGATTCCACGGCGATAATGGGAATTTGCTAAAGACGCATCCACTGACTAGGAACATGTTTAGGGTATGGGATGGTCTGTGTAGACTGCTAATGCACCTTTAATTTCATTAATAGATGCCACCAGATAAATGGAGGTATACACAATTACAGCACGTTACACATTCACTCCCACAACCATTGCAGGGGAAAGCCAATTTAAGGTCAGTGGAGAAACTGTTTAGTTCCCCTTTGTGCATAAAGAAAAGCGTATCTAAAGTATATAAAACGCTGGTAAATGAGGCAGAACCTGAATACCCACCATGCTTAGGGAAATGGGAGCAGGAATTAGGAGTGATTGGAGATGATGAAAGTAGGAATAAGGTCTTGGGATTAGCTTGTTTCTCAAGAATTGACGCAAAGACAGCTCTTTGCCAGGTGGTATGTACTCCGCAGAGGGTGCGGAGGTTCTGAGCTGACGTCCCCCCAACACGTTGGAGAGGGTGTAACGCTCCGGGGACCTTTGCACACTTGTGGTGGGAATGCATAAAAATAGTCTTATTGGGAAGGGATCATCAAGGCAATTCATCAAATCACAGGAGAACATATACAGGTAGAACCCTGGAAAAGCTTGTTCCACGGCACAAAAAAAAAACGGTATCCCAATACAAGAATACTCTATTGCTGCATTTATTAAATGCAGTTAATAGTTTGATGCCGAGATTTTGTCGAAAGCCAGAGGTCCCAAGTATGAGAGAATGGGTCGATTGGTTGATGTCCATTTAAGAAACAATGCATACAGTAGAGGACTCCCTTGGGAAATGGTAAACTATGTGGGGGAAGTTGTTGGAGTTTAAAAAAATCTACAGGGTATATGGATATGTTGGATGTCTTAGGTCGCCGACAGATGTTGGTTTATTTAGACACCCGATTTCTGGATCTAAGAGGAGTGGCTACGACCTTAGATCAGATATGAAAGAGAAAGTTGGACCTTTGGAAGGGTGGAGCTTTAGGAGGAGGATAATTGTTTGTTTTTTTTTTTTTTTTAGGAAGAGGGTAGGGTTTCATAATTGCGTGAAATATCATGTAATGATGATTATTTTGTGTAGGTGTTTTTCTGTGTTTTTAAACAATATTATAACTAAAAAGAATATTTAAAAAAAAAAAAAAGCATCATGTATGGCGGACCTTGGTTTCCTTTTCTCCAAGCCCCCTTTTTTTGTCACCTGCTAAACACAGGACTGTGAACACATCCTACTCTCCATCTCTATTGCATTGTGGGGAAAGAGGAGGTTACAGAATATACCTTGGAGGGCAGATAATGTTTGATCAGTTAAATTCACAAGAAGTTACAAACACATTGTATTTCTGGCAAGATAAACAGATATTTTCTTGTTAAAAATGAAATCTAAAGCAAACCATGCATCTAAGGAGAGTGGTAAGCTGCAATGTATTAGTTTTGTTCTTCGGTTTAATCAGGATTCAGTGCCCTGTGTTGTTCGAACAGAATAGTCCGCTCTACTGTTTACAGATTGCTTTTCGGTTAATATAAAAAAATTACCCAATCCAATGCTGTGATACAGTTCAGGGCCTTTAGCACTTTTATGCCCATAGAACTTTTGTTTGCTAAAGCTGTAGTTATACCCTTGTGCCATTTTAAACATTTTAGTTGTGATAAACTGTGTGTATTTTTTTCAGGAAAACATCCCATCTCTGTTCTGATGGAGCTTTGCAACAAGAAGAAATGGTCTCCACCGGACTTCACGCTTGTGGATGATACAGGCCCGGACCACCGCAAACGTTTCCTTTTTAAGGTAAGAATTTATTTTCAGGGCAGATTGAATTCATAGCTTCAGCCCTATTGTAAATGAACAGTAGTGGGTTTTTTTGCCCTTTTTATCTACAAGTAATTCAAGCCCTTATATTCAGAGGAATTCTCTTATATTGCAGCTTGGTATTAATTTTTCCTCTGTTGACCCTCCGCAGAGAAAATTTACGTCTACTCTTCTTGTGTTGGCAGGATTTGTAGACACCACAAGGCTTTCACGTTCAAAAAATGTTGCTTCCTAAACCTTTTTTAGATTTGAGCAATGTTCCAAACCCATGCAGACCACCACTTTTAGCATTTAGAGCACCCCTCTGTGCTATCCGAATAATCTTTGACAGTGGTCTCCAAACTGCGGCCCTTTGCTTGCTTTTATCCGTCCCTTGTGGTGCTATTTTATTTATTGACACCACTGAAGTGCACAATTCCTACCAATGACCTCAACGATGGGGCACAATTCCTCCCACTGTCACCAATGATGGGGGATTGTTTATTCCCACTCATGCTGTGACATTTTTTGCTCCCGATGGCCACAGTCTTGCCCTCCCTAATCTGGAGGACCGTAAACTGGCCCTTTATTTAGAATGTTTGAACACCCCCTGCTCTACGACATTGATGACGCTTCCTTATATTTAGTTGTAAATGGCCTTGTCTTTACCCCGATAATGTCAGTTTTTCCTCCACTCACTTCATCATCTCCCACTATCCTGCACACCTCTAAGTTGTGCAGGTTCCTGTTGTACACAATCTCCAAAATGCACATCTTACTAATTTACCTGACCCAAAAAAAAAAAAAACAATGCTAGTATACACCCTTCTGATTTCTTGCCTTGGCTTAATGAGGCAGAAAAAACTTGATTGGAGGGGAGGATAGCTGCATAGTTTTCAGGTCATGTGAGTGAGTGGGCTCCCGTTCACACCAGATATAACCATTTTGTATTTTACTTTGTCTTTGCGCACAACAATTATCACTCCCTGATCTACACACATTCATTCTTTCCTGGAACTGTCCCATTTTATATGTTCTTCTTTTTTTATGCAAGCACATATATAAAACCCAAACGCGTTGCAATTAACTTCAGTACAGTCTTGGAAATAAGTCCAGTGTTGTGTCTATTCATTTACTGCAGCAATACTGATTAGAGCAATTAGAAGCCGCTAATTAACTCTTTAGCAGAATTTTGCTGTGTAAACCTAAATTCCAGGAAAACTGCTGCTTTAAAAATTAGGGCCCTAAAGCCAGCCATAGACTATTAGAATCTCGGCTGGTTCAGCAGGGACTGGCCAAGATTCGAACCATATATGGGCAGGCTGAATGTACCCAGTTTGATCGAGCATATCACCAGCTTGTCAGATTTTTCATGCAATTATTGCGATAATTGCTGTGTGTTTCCCCAGCTAGCCTGGCTCCGTGGGAGTGATTTTCTTACCTGGCACCCGTGGTTGTAGGAAAGAAAATCGCTCCATCTATGGCCAGTGTTGGCCTATTTTGTGTCTGTGGATAGCCTATCTTAATGCAGTATTAAACTTAAAAGCAAACCTTCATTATATTGCAGCTTAATCTTTCTTAAATGTGGTGGCTGTTTTAGTTTTTTTTTTTTTTTTTTAGGCTTTCTTTCCTTTATTTTTACCTGGTGATCCTAAAAGTAAGTCTGTTGTTTTTCAACTAAACAAGCTATCCTACAGATGTGGCAGTTAGAGGGACGAGACAAACCATTTACCACTGACAGGGTGCTTATGATCAACTTTTGCAAATATAAAAGCGGTGCTGTAAAAAGTTATAATGATAATAAAATCAACTAGTGACAAATAGGAGCATGAGTTATGAACAATAAATCTAATCGTAAATAAATGTTACTCATATAGTGACCTATAAATGTGAATATGTCAAAGAATGGCATACAGTGTACCACTACATAGAATGCCTGCTTACTAGATAGACCCAAAAGGGTCATACACGCTAGAGGTAAGTAGGTGATGATGGACCAGCAACTCACTCCAATGAACCCAGAACTTCTATAGAAGAACCTCCACTTGGCGACAGATGTATCCCATAGAAATAAATAAACTGCCATAGTGTAATATTGTAAGGGAAATGTATTTTTTTTTTTTTTTTTTTAATTAATAAGGTCTTTATTGTAAAAAAAAAAAAGAATTAAATGCAAATACAAAGAAATATACAAGCGTACATTTGGAGAATGTAATGAGAATAGAGCTGGGTGAACACGAAAAAAATGAGCAAATACAACAAACAGTTACTGCGATGGAAAGAACTGTCTAATACAGCAAAAGCATATGACCGACATGGGGACACTCTATAGAGTCCTTGACCAGCAGCAGCCACAGCACCACTCACAGGAAGAGGGGAAACCACACACCAAGTAGTGTGTAGTCTAGATACAGGTCTCCGGGGGCCTGAACCCACGTGTCCCAGATCTTTTTGTACTTGGTTGGGCATCCCCTATGGGTATATACCAGTTTTTTATAGGGTAGGGTTGTATTGACCTCTCGGATCCAGTCCCGGAATGAAGGAGGAGTGTCCCTCATCCAACGTCGAGCAACACATTTTCTGGCAAGAAACAATGTCTCATGTAAAAACAGGGTGGTGTATTTATCTGTACTGACATCAGGGGGTATCCCTAATAAGCAAAATTTCAGAGATAATGTCAAAGGGGAACCCATGGTGTCATGGAGAAACCTGACCACCTGTCCCCAGAAGCCCTGGACCTCCGGGCAGTTCCAGAGAAGATGGTAAAAGGTGCCTCGTTCCTGCTGACACATGGGACACTGCCCGGAGGCCTCACCACGATACTTTGCCGTCATTATTGGTGTTAGGTAGGCCCAGTGAAGGACAAACAATTGAGTTAGTCGACCCAAAAGTTTCGGGGAGACCAATTTACAATTGTCTAGAGCTTCTTCCCATTCCTCATCCTCTATGGTCCCAACATCCCCCTCCCATTTAGTTTTAACAGCATAGGCCAAGACTGTAGAAGCCGGTAAAAGAAGTGCGTTATACATATGAGAAATGAGTTGTTTAGATTCAGAACCCATCACCACCTCCAAGACCGGGGCCAAGTCGAGCACAGGTCGGGGGAATTGAGCGGCGAAAGCGTGTCTAATCTGAAGGTATCTGAAAAACATATGGTTGGGAAGGTCATACTGTCTTTTCAGGGGAAAGTTATTTAAAAGAAAAATATTGCACTTACATCAAGTAAAAAGCAACAAACATGTAAACACGGCTGGCTAAAACGCTACACTCGTCCTTCCAGGATCCTCACAGCAATCGGTGACGTCAGCATGTCGCGAACCCTGTTTTTTTAATAATATACTTTTATTTTGTTCAAATATTTTTATTAAGCATATTTCCGGATACATAACCTAAATGAGAGGATATGCTTCATCTCAGGAAAATTCTGATAACCCGTTAACATATGACAATGCAAACAAAATACAAGGAAGCTAAATCTAACCAGGTAGCACTTTTCCTTTTAAAACAAACTTTACTGAAAATTGCAACAGTGCATTACAAATCACAAAGAACAACGCCAAAAGGCCATGGTACATACAAAACAGAAGTAAAAGTATCCGCGTTCAAAAGGGGGATGATTACAAACCACTTGATAACCGAGGAGGTTTAACCGGTAACATGGCCTGGGCAAAAAAACATTGTGGCGAGTCTGCCGCATGGGAGACAACAAAAATAGAAATGAAAGTCAGCACCTAAGGAGACACTCATAGCAATGTAATTAGGAGGGAGGTCTAATCGGAACACGTAGAAGCTGTTTCCAGCCATCTACACCACACTTTCTCGTATTTGGCAGTGCAACCCCTGTGGCGATAAATCAGTTTTTTTATACAGTAGGGTAGAATTCACGTCTGCTCTCCATGCCTGAAAAGAGGGAGGTTGGGGCCTAATCCATGTCCGGGCGATCAACTTGCGGGCACAGAATGTTTTGTGTAGGAAGGTAGTGAGGAATTTATCTATGTCGGAGTCAGGGAACAAGCCCAAGAGACATACCTTTGGGTCCAGCTGTAGCGGGGAGCCCGTGTGATCATGTAGGAATTTGATAATCTGGAGCCAGAAGGGTTGAACCAGTGGGCAGGACCAGATAAGGTGATAGAAGGCGCCTATGTGTGCATGGCATCTAGGACAGTGCGGACTAAAATCAGGGCGATAGTGTGCGATGCGAGCCGGTGTTAAATATGCTTTGTGAAGTATATAGAGTTGGGTCAATCTATCGGGAAGCCTAGGGGATGATTGGCGTGGGCATTCAAGGATAGAGTCCCAGTCCGTTTCTTCTAGGGGGCCCAGGTCCTCCACCTATCGATCTTTGGCCCTGTCAGACACCGCATCAGTAGCTTTACAACGGAGCTCCAAGTAGAGTGCAGAGATCAGCTTGGTTGGGTTATACCCGAGTATGATGTCGAGGACTGGGGGTTTAGTTAAAGTCGGGATAGCAGCAGGGAACTGGGCCTGAATTGCATGTCGCAATTGAATATATCTAAAGAACAGGGAGGGCAGGAGGTCAAAGTCAGTCTTTAATGCTTGAAACGAGCAAATCCCGGTGGCGCATAGAACATGAGACAAGTACAGGACGCCCCGGCTCGCCCAGAGCCCAGCGCCCGAGAGGGTGGATAATTCGCAGAGGTGCAAGTTTTGCCAGAGGGGGGTATGGGTATGAGTAGGTTCAAGTTCTAGCTTTCGAAGGGCCAATGCCCAAATACGGCGGTGGTGGAAAAGGATAGAGTCGCGAGGGGGCCAGGGGATCCCGCACCCGAAAAAGCACCTGTTGCGGGGCGTGAGTGGGAATGTCCGCCTCCCGGCAGACTAGGAACTGATATCTGGGGGCCTCTGAAGCACATAGGTAGTAGAAGTGCGAGAGCTGGGCAGCCAGGTAATAGGAATGGACATCAGGCAGAGCCACCCCGCCCTGTGTGGTAGGGTTTTTAAGGATCGCCCATGACAGCTTATGTCGACCCGAGCCCCATACGAACGTGTTAAGGATGGTATCGAGGACCTTGAAGAATTTAAGGGGTACTAACGTAGGAGCGTGCCATAGCACATACAGGAGTTTAGGAAGCAACATCATTTTCACTAGGTTAACCCTACCCATGACACCAAGGGGTAACCGAGCCCATGCTTGCGTGCGCGGTTTCACTAGGGGTTCAACATTGTCAGGTATGTAATCTTTAGGCGTATTGGTAACAAGAACACCCAGGTACTTAATCTTGGACACTCTAGTCAGGGGCAGGGAAGCCGAGTCAGCCGTGGGGGGGGGGGGAAGGAATCAAGGGGCAGAATTTGCGACTTAGACCAATTGATCCACAACCCAGAGTGTCTGCCAAAGCTGTCAATGGTATGCAGAGCATTGTGCAGGGAGGGGCCCGTGTCCGCAAGGTATAGCAGCATATAATCTGCGTACAAACTGACAGTGTCCTTGATAGTCCCCAGGCTCAATCCTCGGACACCATTGTGCGTCCTAAGGAGGATGGCCAGGGGTTCAACAGCAAGGGCGTAGAGTAGCGGGGAGAGGAGGCGCCATTGTCGAGTGCCGCCTCCCAGGGGGAAGGGGATCAGACACCCACCCATTACAGTACAGGAGTCTAACCCAGGTTATAAAGGAGGGCCCAAAGCCAAAACTCACCATACACTCCCAAAGATAGTCCCACTCCACCGAATCGAAAGCCTTGGCGGCGTTTAAGGAAACAACCGCTCTAGTACCCACTTGCTCATTACAGGCTTGGATGTTCATGTACAGTTTACGGATGTTCATGGCCATATTCTAGCCCGGCATGAAGCCAGTCTGATCTGCATGGGTGAGAGACAGAATGACTTCAATAAGGCGCATAGCGAGGATTTTGGCCAAAATTTTGATATCAGCCTGTAGGAGTGAGATAGGGCGATACGATTCGGGGAAGTGGGGGTCCTTGTCAGGTTTAGGGATGACAATGATCATGGCCTCACGCATAGAGTCAGGGAGGGTGTTGGTATCATAAGCATGTTTGTATACTGTGAGTAGTTCAGGTGTCAGTTCCTCCGTGTAAGCGGTATAGAAGTCTAGCGGTAACCCGTCAGAGCCAGGGGCCTTGGCAGGGGCGAGGGAGGCAATCGCGGAAGCTATCTCGTCCTCAGAGAGGGGAGCGTCCAGGGCGGCTCGCTGGGAATCCAACAACTGTGGGAACAAGATGGGTTGTAGGAAAGTCCGGGTCTCAGAGGTAGAGTTAGTTTTCTGGGAAGCGTATAGCGTGGCTTAGACGGAGCAGAATTGCGCAGCCACCATTGAGGGGTCTGAAACATCGTCGCCCGTAGAATCAGTTAGGGTCACTACAACCGGGGGTCTAGAGTCCTGATGGGCCAGATATGCTAGGAGCTTGCCAGCTCTTTAGCCCTGTTCAAACACACGTTGGTTATAGAAGAAGAATTTCTGTCTAGCTTTTTCAAAATGAAGTTGATCGACCGCACGAGTGAGGGATTTAAGTGTCGAGAGATTGGAGGGAGAGGGATCCAGAACATGAGTCAGTAGCCGACGCCAGTTGGGAGACTGACTGTTGGAGGATAGCCCTAGAGGATGATTATATGCGATTAATTCGGTGGGAGAGGACAGAGCAGACATGTAGCTTAAACATCTCCCAAACAGAGGCCGCACTCGCAGGGCCCCGGTTAGTGGTGAAGAAGAACCCCCACTCCCGTGGGAGGTCCCCCTGCTCCACCAGAACTTTCAGCCAAAATGGATGGAGTCGCCATGGGCGGGTCACCACCTGGGGGGAAAGGGACAGTGTCACCCAGCATGGGGCGTGATCTGAAAGGGACCTGGGTTCAAATCCCGAACCCACTAACTTGGGCAGGAGGGAGGCAGAGAGTAGTATTAGGTCTATGCGCGACATGGTCGAGTGTGTTGCAGAGAAACAGGAGTAGGCTCTAGTGTGGGGGTGTTGATATCGCCATGCATCCACCAGTGCAAATTCTGCGAACAAGCGGCCAAGTCTGGTGGTATCAGGCAGGGAGAGAGAGGCGGGTACATGCATACCAGTGTTAATTTTGTCTACTAAAACCGACTAAAACGTTTTCGTTGACTAAATTAACACAATTTTAGTAGACTAAAATACGACTAAAACTAAAATGGCATTTTAGTCTTAAGACTAAAATACGACTAAAACTAAAATGGCATTTTAATCAAAAGACTATAACTAAAACGAAATCGAAATTTGCAGCCAAAATTAACACTGGTGCATGCTCAAAGCTTAATACCATAAATAATAACATATTAGATTTTTCACTCCAGGACCAGCAGTAGTATATAATAAGTTTGGAAATTGTAGAGAAATGCTTAAATAATGCATTACAAATTACAATTGAACTACACCCATTCGATTATAGATGACTAAAATGAGTTTTAGTCGACTAAAAAGCAGGACGTTTTAGTCAACTAAAATGTACTGGAGTTTTAGTCGACTAAATACGACTAAAACTAAAACACTTGCAGAAGACTAAAATGGGACTAAAACTAAAATGCCATTTTAGTCCTAAGACTAAGACTAAAACTAAATTGAAATTTGCTGCCAAAATTAAATCTGATGCATACGGTCCAGGGAAGGGTTGAGGACCATATTGAAGTCCCCATTAGCCAAGCATCTCACATTCGCAAAGAGAAACGTCTCCAACATAAGTGACTTATACTTTTACAAGGCTTCAGCAAATTTGCAAACCTCACCCACTCAGTCGAATAAAATGGGATTTTTGACTTACTGTAAAATCCATTTCTCTGATGTTCATTGACGGACACAGCTCCTGATCTACTTAACCATTGGGTTATACTGCCCTTTACTGGAGTAGGACTCTAGGCAGAAAAAAAAAGTCTAGCTACACCTATGGGCAGCCCAGGGGATATACTCCCTCTCTCTGCTATAGGTACACAGTTTTGTTACAAGCAGTGTCAGAAGAATTACAATGCCACAAAGGGGTGGGTGTGTGTCCGTCAATGAACATCAGAGAAATGGATTTTACGGTTTACCATTTTCTCTTTCGTTCAATGACTGAGACAGCTCCTGACCTTCTTAACCATTGGGCCGTCCCAAAGCAGTGTTAAACATGAGGGGTGGAAACAGCGAAACAAATTCCCAAGGCTAACTATAGCCAACCAGGTACACAAAAGCTCAACCAAACCTACTGGAGGTCCCCCTCAAAGAGGACCAGGTGCTATAAACAGCAGCCTGCAAAACCTTTGCGGCCAAAGGAAGCATCCGCAGATGTCAACACATCCACATTAAAGAACTTTGTAAAAGTGTGCACCGACGACCAGGTGGCCGTCTTGCAAACCTGCATCACTGACGCCTGATGACGAAAGACCCAGGAGGCACTGAACCCGCGAGTAGAGTGTGCCTTGACAGGGAAAGGAGGACCCTGACCCTTGATGGAATAGGCCTGAATCACTGTCTGTCTGATCCATCTGGAAATGGCCGCAGAGGAAGCGGACAACCCTTTCCGAGGCCAACTATTAAGCAGAAATAGTGAGTCTGACTTCCTAAAAGACTCCTTAGCTGCCAGGTACACCCTAATTGACTGAACCACACCCAAGGCATGCAAAACAATTTTCTTTGGATGTTTTGGCCAGAGGAACAGGAAAGGCAACACAATGTCGTCATTCAAATGAAAATCAGAGACAACCTTTGAAAGGAATGACGGACAGGGACGAAGAACCACCTTATCTCTGTAAACCACTACATAACGCTGCCAATTCCGACGCACGCAGATGATAGCCATTAAGAAGGCCACCTTTTGGGACAGCGTAAGCAGGGGAATCTCCCGAAGATTCTCAAAAGGAGGTTTCTGAAGGACTGAGAGCACCAAATTGACGTCCCAAGGTGGCAACGGAGACCGCACTGGAGGGGCCAATTGCCGAACTCCTTGGAGAAAAGTACACACCAGGGATTATGTGACCAAGGACAGTTTAAAGAAGACCGCTAAGGCCGACACCTGACCCTTGATGGTACTAATGGCCCGTTTCTGCTCAACCCCCCGTTGAAGGAAGGTCAAGATCCGAGCCACCGAGAAAGCGTGAGGATGACCCCCAAGAGACTCACACCATGCAATGTATGACTTCCACGGCTAACACCCTCACAAAGATGCAAAATCACTAACCCCATCACCAAACACAGTTTGTCTATATGAGATAGACTAAAACTTTGCTTCCACTTACGATCCCCCCCGCAATCCTCTACTATCGTTTAGTCACAATCCCTCCTTTTATCCAGCCTGGTCATCCCCATCTTCATTCTCAGCCTGGTCCCAAGAAGGCCTACTACTACTTTTATGCCTAAATAAATAATTTACAAAAAAAAAAAACATGTTTTTATCAGTTTAGGCCAATTTGTATTCTGCTACATATTTTTGGTAACCAAAATCCCAAAAAGCATATTTTAATTTGGTTTGCGCGTTTACAAACTACGGGATAGTTTTCTCTTGCGTCCTCTGACAGTCGCCGCCCACTCATACAGTCTTCACTACTGGTATTGGTCTTATCCACAGGAGTAAGCTAGGCAGAAGATTTTGTTAGAAAACATTCACAAAACCTTGTATAGACACACCTACAGGGGGCTGTCCCTCTGGTTCAGTACCCCCCTGCTAGCAGCATTCCCAATTCAGTTTGGCTTTTGCCTAGTTAGGAGTAGGCAGGCTTCCCTTGGCTGGGGCTGCAGTTCTCAGCCTTTCTTCTTCCTCTTATTTTTTATTTCTGAAAAAGTGATTTTCTTTACACTGATAGCTTTTTATTTGTTCATGCGCTTAGTCAGACTTCGGAAGACTACAGCGTTTGCGGAGCTGGGAATCGCACTGGTTATCCTAGAGCCTTACGGAATCCCAGCCTGCCATCGAGCATTAGCAGGCTAAGCGTACACCCAGGCCTCGCAAACGACCTGTCCCTGTCCTCAGGGACATGCCTTGCGAAGTGGCTACTTCGCTGGGACGTCTCAACTGCGGTACGCCGCGTGTTGCTAGCGTCCTGTTCGGCTGACAGCACCCCCACCCAGAGTGGGAGGCTTCCTGTCAGAGCGGTACCCACATTTTCGCTGGACCGGTGAGTACCATGCTACCCCTCTGTCTATGGCATTATCTGTCGGGGGGGTGTATGTGGGGCCTCTGTTATGGGGATGGCAGTCTATGTGGAGTCTGTGATATCCCCCTCATGTCTGTCAGTACGGTTCCCGTGTGTCCCTTCCCGGTCCCTGCGGGGGCGCTATAGCGGTTCTGCCGCGGTGTGGGGGTCCCTGTGGTGCTTGGGCAACGTTTTGGGGGTACAGACATGCTTGTGGGGGCCGCAATCGGTGTAAAACCGCGGGGCCTCCATTTCAGGTGTGGGCAGGCTGTTGGCCTCATTGTGAGGGTAGCAGCCATTTTCTGTAATGCTTTGTAATTTAACACATCTTTAGTGTGGGCTATGTGTTTCCTCATGTGCTCAGCGGCCATTTTCTCAGAGCCTCCCCCATAGACTTACATTGGCAACCATTTTCTTGTGTTCTGCCTCTAGTGGCGTGACATCATTTCCTTTCTCCTGGCACACAGATCGAGCTGGCAGCGTTGGTACAGTATAGCACTTTTTTCTGGGGGATTTTCTGCTGTTTTTTCTGGTTTATATCTCTGCTGGCAGTTATTACTTTTCAGTGCTTAGTAGCACAGGCTAGTTATTCATTGCGGTGCAATGCAGTGGGAACCACAGTTATCACCGATTTTAAAGGGCCAGCGCCATTTAATCTCGAACTGTTCTGATGGAGTCCCAGGATAGCAATTTCCCCCAGCTCTGGTGGAGGGTTCAGGTACTCCTGAATCCTCTGCAATAGTCTCACTTACTGCTGCACTTACGACTTTAGCGTCCAAAGTGGATCTGTTGATGTCTGAGCGGGCTTCTAAGAAAAGGCCCAGGATTTCTCGGTCTTCTGATTCAGAGCCAGATATGGCTGCCACGGACAGTGTACCCCCTGAGGGGGGTCTCAGCCCTCTGTCGGATGGGGAGGAGGTGGAGGATTCCCCCTCCGGGTCAGCAAGAGAACGCACTGCAATGTCTGCGCTCATTAGCTCTGTTAAAGACCCGCTACATTTAGAAGACTAGCCCCACCTGCCGGGTAAGCAGTCTTCCTTTGGGACCTGCTAAGCCCAGAAGTCGGTTCAGGTGTTTCCCTGTCCTGCTGAGTTTCACGAAACAGTGAATGAACAATGGCGCAATTTAAAATGCAATTTTGTGTTGCCTAAGCGGTTTCAGTACCGCTATCCCTTTGCGTCTCCGGTGGATTCGCGCTGGACTGTGGCCCCTAAGGTGGACCACACTGTGTCCAGGTTAAATAAAGCCACTTTGATGCCAGCGGAGGATTCGCCGATGTTTAAAGACCCGGTGGATAGGTGGGTGGAGTCTCTTACCAGCCATTCCTATCTGGTAGCAGGTTCCTTGATGAAACCCCTGTTCGCCTCAGTAATGGTCTCTCAGGCTGTGGTGCAGTGGACTAAGGTGCTAAGATGCATCCTTGTGGCTGATTCCGCCCCTCCTGCTACTCTGGAGATGGTGGACCAAATTATTCAGGCTGTTTTATACCTGTGTGACGTGGCCTTGGATGAGGCCCCTTTAGTCTCACGCTTATCTGCAGTCGCAGTGACAATCCGTCGCATCGTTTGGTTGAAAAGCTGGTCGGCCGACCAGACTTCCAAGAAGACGGTGTCTGGCATCCCTTATGCTGGGAATCGCCTTTTTGGGAACTCCCTGGACGAATTGGTGAAGGGGGTCACTGGAGATAAAAGCACGCTGCTGCCCCAGGTGTCCAGGGGCAAGTCTTTCCGCGGTAAGCTGGGCCCTTCCTTTAAACCTAACCAGGGGTCCTTTCGTGCCTTCAAGGCACAAGACGAGGGAAAATCCTTCAAGGCCTCTGATGGCCAGAAGAAGCCTTGGGCGGGAAAATGAAAAGCCGCCCACTCTGGCATGGCGGCCCAGCCCGCCTCGACCAGAAGGGGCTCCCTCACCCGTCTCGGGGTGGGGGGACGTCTGCGCTGTTTTCCCGAGCCCTTGCTGGCCAAGATTCAGGACAGATGGGTTCAGGAACTCATTCGGTCAGGGTACAAGATCGAATTTCGATCACGCCGAACAGACAGATTTTTTCCCTCAAATCTTCATTTGACCCCAGATTGTTTCCAAGATCTCCAATGGGCGGTTTAGGATCTATTTGCCCAGGGTGTGATCGTCCCGGTGCCACATCGGGACAAGTTTCGGGGTTTTTACTTGAATCTGTTCACGGTGCCCAGAAAGGAGGGCAAGGTGCGTCCAATTCTGGACTTCGTTTCTGAACCGCTTCATGCGAGTTCAAAGATTCTGCATGGAGTACCTCGGATCGGTGGTGGCCTCCCTGAGTCCGAGAGATTTCCTGGCTTCCATCGACCTCAAGGATGCGTATTTACACATCCCCATTTACGAAGGTCATCAGAGGTACCTCTGATTCGCAATCACGGAGGAGCACTATCAGTTTGTGGCGTTACCTTTCAGTCTCGCTTCGGCTCCAAGGGTGTTTACCAAAGTGTTGGCTCCGTTCCTGGCCCTGTCGTGGGCGCAGGGGATTGCAATCCTTGGGTATCTGGACGATCTCCTATTAAGGTCGAGCTCCAGTGCCACTCTGTTGCGCGATCTGTCAACCACGGTTCAGATGCTTCAGGAGTTCAGGTGGACCATCAATTTTCAGAAGTCGCCTTTGTCTCCCTTACCTGGGGATGGTTCTGGACTCCGCCCAGGCAAAAGTCTTTCTGCCAGAGGACAAACTCCGGACTCTACAGAACGAGGTCAGGTCCCTCAGGGACAACGAGTCCTCATCGCTCAGGACCTGCATGCTGTCCCTGGGTTTGATGGTGTCCGCCTTCGAGGCGATACCATTTACACAGTTCCACACACGATCTCTGCAAGCGGAGATTCTGGTCAGGTGGGACAGACGTACTCATTCTTAGGAAAGGAGGATCTCGTTGAGCCACCATGTCAGAGCGGATCTTCTGTGGTGGCTCCAGTCTCCTGCTCTGACGGAGGGGAAATCCTTCCGGGCCGTTGTCATGGACGGTGGTCACCACGGACGCCAGCCTGTCGGGCTTGGGTGGCGTTCTGGGTAATTTGTCTGCCCAGGGCACTTGGTCGGAGGGGGAATCCTTCCTGTCGATAAATATCTTGGAACTGCGAGCCATCAGACTGTTTGTTCCATTGGTCGGATCGTCTTTGGGGCCGCCCTGTGCGTGTGCAGACGGACAACGCAACTGCGGTGGCTTACATAAATCACTAAGGGGGCGCCAGGAGTGCCGGGGCGGCCAAGGAAGTGGCCGAGGCACAGGTCCTGGCGATTTCGGCAGTAAACCTTCCAGGTGTGGAGAACTGGCAGGCCGAATATCTGAGCAGTCAGACCCTGGACCAGGGGGAATGGTCCCTACACCCGGAGGCGTTTCAGATTCTGTGTGCACAGTGGGCATCCCCGGATGTGGATCTGTTAGCGTCACGGCTAAACAACAAGGTGGGAAGGTTCGTGGCAAGAACGCGCGACCCTCTGATTTATGCCTCCCCCCGATTCAATTGCTGTCCAGGTTCCTTTGCAGGTTGGCCTCGGAACCGAGGTTGGTGATTCTAGTGGCCCCAGACCGGCCGCGCCGGTCTTGGTACGCGACATCGTACAACTGGTCGTCGAGGCTCCCATTACGGGACGATCTGCTGTCTCAGGGGCGGCTCTTCCATCCTGCTTTACAATCGATGGCTTTAACGGCGTGGCTGTTGAAAGCCAGGTCTTGAGAGATCAGGGTCTCTCGTCGGCGGTCATTCCTACCTTACTCAAGGCTAGGAAGGCCTCGTCCGGTAAGATTTATTATCATACCTGGAAGGCTTGTTTCGCCTGGTGTGAATCGCAGGGTTTCCATCCTCGCTCCTTTTCGGTGGCGAGGGTGTTAGCCTTCCTGCAATCTGGTGTGGACCAGCGTCTTGCGCTGACCACTATTAAGGATCAATTATCTGCGCTGGCCATTGTCTTACAGTGCCCCTTGGCGTCACATTCCTTAATCCGCACCTTTATTCAAGGGGTGCGTCATCTGGCTCCCCCTAGGAGGGCACCCTTGCCTCCTTGGGACTTGAATTTGTTTCTGTCCGTTTTGCAACCTCCTCACTTTGAGAACATCCGGGAGATTCCTCTGCCTGCGTTGTCACGGAAAGTCGCCTTTCTGGTGGCGATCACATCTGCTCGCAGAGTGTCGGAGTTGGCGGCCCTGTCTTGCCGCTCCCCCTACTTGGTTGTTCATAAGGATGAGGTGGTCTTGCGACCTCATCAATCTTTCCTTCCAAAGGTGGTGTCTGTCCTCATTGAGATGAAAATCATTGTCTTGCCTTCGCTGTGTGCGAAACCTACGCATCCTAAGGATGCCTTGCATTCCTTGGATGTAGTCCAGGTGATCAGGGTTTACCTGTCATCTACTGAATCCTTCATAAAGTCGGATTCTCTTTTTGTCCTTTCAGAGGGTCCTCGGAAGGGTATGGCTGCGTCTGCGGCAACCATTTCTAAATGGATCAGACAGACGATTGTACAGGTTTATTCGCTTAGGGAACGGGTTCCGCCCTTCCTTGTCACGGCACACTCTACCAGAGCAGTCAGTGCGTCTTGGGCCTTCCGCCATCAGGTGTCCCAGGTGTGCAAAGCGGCGACCTGGTCGTCCGTGCACACCTTTACAAAATTTTACAAACATGATGTTTTGGCATCGGCAGATGCCTCCTTTGGCCGCAAAGTTCTGAGTGCGGCAGTGCCTTAGGGGAGACATGGTGTTTTTTTTAGCCTGTCCCCTCCTGTTAGGGTTTTTTTCCCCCTTGGTTATTTTGCCTTCCTGGGTTTGTTCGCTCCTGTTGAGCTTTCCTGTTGCCCAGTGTTTTACCTTTCTGGTTCAGATAAGGTTCTTTTCTCTGAACTGGGTGCTGCGTTGCCTTTTAGACGGTTACATTTCCCACCCCTCACATCTACACTGCTTTGGGACATCCCAGTAGTGAAGACTGTATGAGTGGGCGGCGACTGTCAGAGGACGTAAGAGAAAATAGAAATTTTGTAAGAACTTACCGTAAAATTCTTTTCTGAGTCCTCTGACAGTCACCGCCCCCCACCCCTCTTTTGGGGTTCATGGACCTATATATTGCTTGCTACCAAATTGAATTGGTAATGCTGCTAGCAGGGGGGTATTGGACAAGAGGGACAGCCCCATGTAGGTTTGTCTATACAAGGTTTTGTGAATGTTTTCTAACAAAATCGTCTGCCTAGCCTACTCCTGTGGATAAGACTAATACCAGTAGTGAAGACTGTATGAGTGGGCGGCGACTGTCAGAGGATTCAAAGAAAATAATTTTAAGGTAAGTTCTTACAAAAATTCAATTTTTTTGGACTTATTTATTTATTTTCATTAGTAATGACGGCGATCAGCGATTTTTGGCACATTGCGGTGGACAGATTGGACCCCTAACTGACATTTTTGACACTTTTATGGGGACCAGAGACATAAATTTAGTGATCAGTGCTAAGAGTGCACTCTTACTGTATAAATGACACTGGCAGGGAAGGGATTAACACTGGATCTGATTAAAGGGGTTAATGTATGCCTAACTGTGCTTACTCACTGTGGGGGGGGGGGGGGGGGAATAGGCTCTGTGACAGGCACAGAGAGCCGCCCTGGCAGAGTAATTCTGCGTGGGGCGACCGGCAAGTGGTTAATGAGAATGTGATCTATACGAGAAAATGTTTGTGGGGATGGGAGTAGTGGGGTGTATTGGCGTCTAGCTGGGTTCTGTTCTCTCCATTAATGTAATAGAGAATATTGGTTCAGGAGTTGTTAAAAAAAAAAAAAAAAAAAGTCGTTGTGCATTAGGGTGGAGTAAGATATTTGTTTAAGAATGGGTGAAGTGCCTGGTTAGAATCGCCACACAGTATGAGCATTCCTAGTTTATGCGAGGCCACTACGGTTAGTAGGTGAGAGAGAAAAGAGACCGGGTTTTTGTTGGGAGCATAATAGGAAATAATGGTAACTTCAATATCAAGTATGAGGTAGCGACCTTCTGGGTCTCTGATCTCTGCCAGGGGTTTAAATGGTGTGGTACAATGAAATGCAATGAGGGCCCCTCTTTTTTTTGTGGGAGCAGAGGCTGTGTGCGCCTGAGGATATTGACGACCAAAGAATTTATATGTTGAGGTAGTTGTGAAGTGCGTCTCCTGTAAGCACACCACTTGAGCAGAGAGAGCTGAGAATGAGGGAAAGGCTTTGTTACGCTTAGCTGGGGAATAAAGGCCCTGAACATTGAGTGTCAGTATGTTGAGTGAGGTCGTTACAAGAAGCTAAAGGGGTCAGGTCTTGATTCCGTAATGAATTTGAGGTTAGGTAGGGTCCTCTCCAAGGGGGAGGAGGAAAGAGAAGAGCAAGGGTGGTGGGGGAGGGTTAGAAAAAGGAGGCGATAAGCTTTACTGGGGTATTGTAGTGTCATAAGTGGAGGTCTAAGGGTGTAGGGGTTCCTACACTAACTTAGGACCCGAAAGAATGAGGTAGGTCCAAGGAGTACCTAGTATCGATGATAAAATTGACAAGCAGAGAGGATTTGAGATAAGGTACTTGAGGATTTGGTGAGGATGCAGTGGAAAGTCTCCAGGACTATAACAGCCTAAAAAGTATGTAGTCTAAAACTGGCTGCTGACAGGGGATCTTTGTATGGTATTCGATAATATGCTTTGCCCTAAGGGGCATAGTTGGCTATATCATTAATGTATAATGAGCTATGACTGTTAAGATACCCCACTGTGAGCAGGTTTTAGACATATCCAGGTAGTTTATAGGGGTAACTGTGCTTGGGCAGGAGTGGTAATAAGTTCAGTTTAGTAGTGGTAAAGTAAAGATCAACCAAGAAAACATAGGTGTCTAACCAAACACTTTAGACATCTGAGGCAACATAAAAAAGCCTGGGTCTTCTCAAACTGTTTGGCCAATGAGGAGAGTAGACTATATGTAGAGGACGAAATGGGACTTGGGGGTCAAGGGCTAAGGATGCTCTGTTGGTGGGAAAAGCTAGAATTTTTTAGTGGAGAAGGTGTAGGTAGTTTCCCTGTGGGTGGGGAGATGTACAGATTATCGTGAGGCCTTGAGATTCTTTGGTTTTAAAGCCACAGTGCAAACAAGTTAACGGTTACAAGTAAGGGATGGAAGGGTTAGGAAGGGAAGGGTGAGTGAAGGGTGGGGGGTTGTAGGTGGGATGGAGGTGATTAGGGAAAAAGATTTGTATGACTAGAGCCAGCAGCCTTTAGAGTTAGTAACTGCAAAAGCTGCAGAGTATGCTCCAAACAATACCATGTGAGGAACAGCGTACGGATATGAATATTGTTCAGGGGTGTCATTCAATGTATTTGCCAGGAGGGGAAATTGGCAAGGGCAAAGACTTAAATAAGGGGGAAACATCCCCAATTACCAGGGTAGAAATGTCAGTCCATGGAGTCGTGTTCTTTTGGGGCTGGGTCCGGGGAGATGTAGCATCCACGTTTTCTGGTATTGGATGTGGCCTGATGGTTTAGAGAGTTAACTTCTTAGGGGAGTTGGAGGCTGCTCTCCTTTCGGGTTCCTTCAGCAACTGGTTCAGTTGGTGAGAGGTGGAGATCTTGGAGAGTGGATTGGAGATCTTCTGCAGACTTTGATTGGTTTGAAGTTCCTTTGTATGAGATGCAAAGGGTATAATACCAGCGATAAGTGATGCGGCAAAAAGGGTGATGGGGTAAATCTGTAAAAAGGGCTTCATGGCTTTCTGAACGGTCCACCTGTGTGAAAGGGGCCTTAAGCTGGATACACACTATCCAACTTTTGTGGTTAGATTTCCTTCAGATTTACCTTTTCTATGTAGTGCAAGGGCCTGCTAGATTGCATACAAATTGAAAGTGTTTAGGTTTGACCTTTATAGTATATGGTTTTGGTAAGTCTAAAGGAAAAAGTCTTCAGAAAATCTTATAGTGTGTATGGCCCATTACACTGGCACGTCATGCTCGGTCAGCTTCGCGCATGCGCCATCGATCAACTTTTATTTATGTAAAACTTTTATCTCAAAAGAAAAAAAAAAGTTTTTGTAACTGCTTTATAAAGTGTTAGCTGGAGCTGCAGTTTATTAGTTTATTTAAATCTGCTAGCACATATAACATTCCCCTCCCCCAGACTGAAAATGCTGCTATCCAAAAGTCCCTCCATTGCTGTATGTTAGTGTGGAGACTCTTAACATAGGAGGTGTGTTACTGACCAGGTCACCAGGTGAAAACATGGAAAAAGCCTTATAAAGAAAACAAATGCAGCCACCACACTTTGATTGGTAAGCTGCAATATTTTACACTTTTGGTTTTAGGTAAAGACCACTTTAAGTATCTTTATTATGTCTGTGACCTCCAAGCCTACTGGCTAGCCACTGTCATCAGTAAGATATTTGCACGAGGTTGTACCTATAAAACTTGTCTTTACTCATCTCCCGCTTTTAAAATAGGAAAAAAGAAAAACATGAAACTTAGTGCTGTACAGGAAGTCATAGGTCATACTTTGTATTACGCCTCTCTCAAAATGTTTCTCACTATATATGATTTTCAGTGTAGTGAGGAAAAAACTTGTGTGATTTACTATCCTCTTTACTTCTCTCTGTGCAGGTAACAGTCAATGGAGTCACATGTCAGCCGAGCCAACCTAGCGTCACCAAGAAACTTGCCAAAGCTACAGCTGCTGCTGCGGCCCTTCAGGCACTGGGGGCTTTACCAAAGGAAAGCATAACCTCAACCACCAACTTCTGCAGTGCCTCCAATAGCACACTGTAGGTCCGTCACACAATGATGCCTCCTTCCTAAGCCATTTTATCGAGAGGACACATTGTCATAAAGCATCATCCTGATGAGTTAGAATACAAAACTCCAGATGACTTATATTTGTTTTGTTTTTTTAATTTTTTTTTTCTGTTATTTGCATGATAGTGTTTTGTAATTTGGAGGTAATTGAGTCTGTGGCTTTTGTAGATGAAAGCTTGTTTGTAAATTTCCAGCTGCTTTGTGGTTTATCAAGACTGTTGTCCTACTTTGTACCCTTGTTTGTATCATTGACTGAATGTCTTTGTCTGTAATGTCAGGTGGCATCATTTATCCGGTAAGTTTTTCTTCTTTTAGCTTTAAGACTTATGAATTGAGTTGTGAAATTATTGATGCGCAGATGTCAAACTCTGGGTGCATTATGTTTTGGAAATAGTTGCTATAATGCTGCATTGGAGGTCTGGATATCAGTGTGCAAAGGCGGTGCTATCATTAAGACCTGGAGCCTGGAAGTCACAAATTAGTACTGACCATTTGTTTGGCAATAACTGCTCTCCCCTTAACAGGTAAGATTATTAGGATTTGAAGGAAATAACATCTCGCTCCAGTGTTGCACTTATACAAGTTAATTTATCTAGGTTAGGAATGTTTGTGTAGCTGCATCCAATAATCACCGATTCCTTTCTGTCAAAGTTAGTCTATATGCCCAATGCAGCAGTCTTGTTGCCATTTTGTGCGGAGATCAGGCTCTGAATCTTGCCCATCACTGATGCTGACTTACTGACAAAGGCCTTCATTTATCCTTGTTATTTGTTTCGTGCCTGTTTTTCTCCTAATTTTTTTAATCTTGTAGCTTCATTGATGGAGCTTATTTATCTTGGCCCCAACAGTGGCCTGTAATTCAGTGTGACTAAATTGTAAATATGTCTCAATAAAGATCTGGTACCAATAACAATGTCTTGTGACTCATTCATCTAGAGTTTTTTTTTTTTTTTTTTTTTTTGTGCCCTGAATCTTTTAGAGAGAATAACCCAACACATTTTTGTAAATGTGGTCCCTATGTGTGCTCTGGCCCTGGGAATGGTTGGTTCTTATTCAGAATGAAAAGATAACTGGTCTAGTAGAAAAGTACACACTACACAATTACACTGTAAAAATGTTGATCTTAAGAAATTATTACAAGTCATGGGAAAAGTGCATACCCGGACTAACAACTTTGAATCTATCAAAGTTTAAATGAGACAGCATGCATCTTTCACAGTCATTCTAACTATTGAGAACAATTTATTGAACACAATATATACAGCATGTAAATGCAGCTATAGAATATGTGTGTTTGTATATATACACGCACAGACACACACAGTATATAAAAGAATCACCCCCTTTAAAATAATTACATTTTGTTGCTTAGCAGCCTGAAATGAAGACAAACAGTATTTGTTTTATCCTGCTGTATCTACTAAGTGCAACTTATAACATCCAAGTGAAAGATAAAACACCAACATGTCAGAGAAAAATTACAAAAATTCAACAGAATTACTGAGTTGGAAAAAGGATCGCCCCCTTGGGTCAGTATTTTGTTGAACCACCTTTTGCTTTTATTACAGCCTTTAGTCTGTTGGGATATGTGTCCTACTAACTTTGCACATCTAGACTTTGCAATATTTGCCCACTCTTCTTTGAACAACTGCTCAAGTTCAGGTAAATTTGATGGTGACCGTTTGTGGACTGCAGTCTTAAAGTCATTCCACAGATTTTCAATGAGTTTTAAGTCTGGGCTCTGACTAGGCCATGCAAGGACATCATTCACCCTTTTCTCCAACTACTGTGTGGTCATTTTTGCTGTTTGCTTTGGGACATTGTCATGTTGGAAGGTAAACCACCTTCCCATTTACAGCAGAATTTCCTCAAGCATTTGATGGTATTTTGCCCTATCCCTTTTCCCTTCTGTCCTGACAAGTGTTCCAGTCCCTGCTGCAGAGAAACACTCCCATGACAAGCATATTACCACCTCCATGCTTTTCTGTAGGAATTGCGTTATTTGGATGGTGATCTGTATTAATTTCCGCCAGACATAACGTTTGGTGTTGAGGCCAAATAATTCAATTTTAGTCTTGTGTACCTGTCCAGAATTTTATGCTGGTACAGGTATACAGGCTATCTCTGGGCTACAAACATCCGACTTACAAATGACTCCTACTTACAAACGGAGAGAGACAACAGGAAGTGAGGAGAAATCTATCCCTAGGAAGAGAAATTCACTCCTGTAAGAGTTCTCATGGGGAAAAAGGTGTCTCCACTGAAGATTTATCACCAATCCTTGTTTCCAAAACAACCCAAAATTTTCAAAATATAGTTGTCATAGGGACATAAAGTGAGGTGAAATCTTCTAAACAGGGGTACCGACAGCAAAACAAATGGTACAGGGGTGTTAACCCTTCCCTGTGCTATCCAAAAAACTTAAGTATTCTTTTGACTGGGGCTAAACTTAAAAAAATATACCTGTTCTGACTTACAAACAAATTTGACCTGAGAACAAACCTACAGTCCCCATCTTTTTTGTAACCCGGGGACCACCTGTATAGATGACATATTTATGGTGTGGAATTCTAGTGAGACAGCTCTACAAGAATTTATGGATTATTTGGCAACCAATGTATTTAATTTAAAATGTACCATGCAGAGCGATCCCAAAAGTATATCCTTTCTTGATATCAACCTATGCAAACTGGAAGATGGTTCATTGGGGACATCCCTGTTTAGAAAGGAAACACTAAACTTGATGTGTCTAGTGCTCACCCCCAGCCCCTGATCAGGAGCATACCATATTCACAATACCTAAGAATCAAACCAAATTGCGCCAATTTGGATCAATTTGAAAAAGAGGCAAAGCTATTGAGATCTAGGTTGCTCCTGAGATTATATACCAAAACCACACTGAAAAAAAAGCATATAATAAGGCATAAAACAATCGCAATAAAACAATCGGCGTAAACAGGCAAGAGATTGAAGTAGGAACAAACAATTGCAGGCTGAACACTACAGATAAATCACTATTATTCAAAGTAACCATAAAATGTAAAAGTGCAGCGCAATGGTAAAAATGTTAAAGTCCCAAGAGATCCGAGAAGTGCACGTGGGAATGGAAATCAAACAGGAACCCTCCACCGGTGTGATATCAAACGCGCTCACCTTATATTAATCAAAAAAGCGCCTGGGTTGAAGGTATCCAGATACCAGAAAGACTCCCACACTCCCTATCCAGGAAACTCCTCACAGTAAGATCTCCTGCAGCAAAACTCCAGACGGCCTGACAAGGGATCTCCCCACAGGATATACACTCCGGCAATAACCATTAAACATGAAAGAAACAGGGGCAGGATCGAAGTGCTCACTGTTAAAATCTTTATTACACAGTGCATAGAGTAACACTCACATATAAATGATGATTTCAGGCATGTAGATATACATCGGCTGGCTCGAGCAGTGCAAACACACTTGTTGCGGCTTCTGGCTTCAGCAATACTGAGGATAGCAGCGGGTGACGGGTATATCCTGTGCCCTTGTCAGGCCGCCTGGAGTTTTGCTGCAGGAGATCTTACTGTGAGGAGTTTCCTGGATAGGGAGTGTCGGAGTCTTTCTAATCAGATACCTTCAACCCAGGCGCTTTTTTGATTGATATAAGGTGAGCGCGATGGATATCACACCGGTGGAGGGTTCCTGTTTGATTTCCATTCCCACGTCCACTTTTCGGATCTCTTGGGACTTCAACATTATTTTTTACCATTGCCCTGCACTTTTACATTTTTTTATATAATAAGGCATGCCAAAAGGATAGAAATGAGATGCTGTTTGGCAACAAAATTAAAAACCAACTCGATATAGTAAGAATTGTTACCACATATTCTAGTCATCATCACCTGGTAGAGGAGGCCATAGCAAAACACTGGCACCTTTTACCCGGCGACCCCATATTTTTCACATTAAGGAATATCCCCAACTTATAGGAAGGTCAGGTCACTCAGAGATCGTTTAGTCCAGAGCTATTTTTTTATTTTTTTAGGAAAATTCACCTTTGTTGGATACCAAAAAAGGAATGTAGAGATGTGGGAGGTGTGAGTACTGCAAATGGATTTTTGGAGGGACCCTCATTTATATTGCCAAATGGATGCACGCACACTATAGGACATTATGTCGACTGCCAAACGCAAGGCATCTACATCATGTTCTGCAGGTGCGGGGCATTCTGTGTTGAAAAAACAATCAGAAATTTCCAGAAAAGGATGTATGATCATATCTATTATATTAGAAAGAACCCCTATACACACCTATAGGGAGACATGTCGCCCTCAAACATAGATATGATACGAAAATGATAGACATGATAGAAAAAGTGCTGTACCCCTTGAGACATGATATGCTTGTTTGAGCCTCAGTTGTTGTGGTGATACACAGCTGCAGTCGGTGTTGGCAATACTATCTTGTGGCATCTAACAGCCATCTAGTCCCACAGGCTCCCATGCATGGTTAATATGTGGGGGCAAGGAGGCACTATTATGTGCTCCTCTGTCTGACCAATCAGGTGGTGTTGAGGTGGTAGGAGTTATGGGAGCTTGCGTGGGATGCTTTGTATTGTCTCATTTCTATTTCTGTGGTGGTTCTTTGGCCGCTCTGGCCCTGTGGCGGGTTTGTACCTGGTGGGGGCTACTGCCAGGCCCCCCCCCCTCCTGCCTGGATCTGTCCTTGAGGCTTGGTCTCCCAATCCTGGATTCCTGTATGCCTCGTGGTGCAGCCATTTTGTTGTAACCTGTGTGTTTTATACACGGCGGCCATGTTTGTGTAGTCCGCCGGCCATTTTGCTCAGGTTTGCCACTGAAAATGGTGGCGATTTCGGCAGTGGGAGCCCCCCTGGTGCTGACTCCTGGATCGTTTACTTCCTGATCGCCGCATGTGTATTGCAGATTATCCTGGTGGCTGCAGGTGCTTGTCTCTGCGGGTGGTGAGTCTGGTGGGGTCCTCTCCCTCTCTGCTGAGGATCGCTTGGTGCTTTGTGCCTGGCAGCTGGGTGGGGCTGCCAGCGTGGTGGGGGATGTCCCTTAGCAGTGTTTTATACTTTTTTGTGGGGTCCCCCTGGTGACTCATGGAGTCTTTGGAGCACATTTCCCCACCTGATCCCCTTTCTGGGGCAGCGGGTCCCTCCAGGTCCCAACCATCTATCCATGCACTGACGGCAGCCCTGTAGTCCCTTGTATCCCAGGTGGAGGTGGCTTGTGGGTGACAGGCTAGCAAAAAGCACCCCTTGCTTTCCCCTACCTCATCTGTCTAATCAGATCCTAAATCTGATTCGGTGGACGTGGGTCATCCTGCTGGGTCTGCAACCACGTACATGGAATCCTCTGATAGTGAGGATGATTCCTCCACATTTGCAATGGTGCATAAAAAGGCGCTGGTGGATGCACTGATTGTATCTGTGCATGAGACCCTGAAGATGGAGGACGCAGCTGAAGCTGCAACGGAGGTGCAGCTACCCTTTGGCACTCACAAGCCATCCAGAGCGGCAAAGGAGTTTCCTTTCCCTGCCTATTTTGACAGAATTGTTGCTAAAGAGTGGGGACAACGAAAGCATCCCTGTGGGGTCCTTAAGCGCTTTACTAGGTGTTACCCCTATGAGGAGTCCCTTCTTAAGAAGTGGACTGTTCCATCGGTGGTGGACCTTCCGGTTTCCATATTAAACAAGGCAACCATGATTCCGGTTGAAGAGTCCCCGGCTTTTAAGGATCCGGCTGACCGGAAGGCGGAGGCTGTGGCCCACACTATGTACACTCTGGCTGGTTTGGCAATGAGGCCGGTATTCACCATTGCCCTAGTGTCGCAAACTCTGACTAAGCGGGCTAAGCTCTTACGCCGTGACCTGGAGGGGGAACAGCTCCCCCCTGCCTTTACCGAGCTTGCAGACCAGCTTTTCCCGGGACTGCAGTTTATCTGTGATGCCTCTTTGGATGTGCCTCCCCTGATGGCTCTGCTCTGTTTTGGCAGTGGTCCTTCAGGGGGTGTCTTTTGCCTCAAATGCTGGTCTGCGGATCAGATTTTGAAAAAGGCCTTGACTGATTTTCCTTTCCAAGAAAGCTGCTGGAGCTATCCTGGATGATGACATTAAAGGTCTCACATAAGGGAAGGGTACTTTTCTTCCGCAAGGAACCTCGTCGGAGACATCGGCCTTCCTTCTCAGCTCATAAGGTTTTTTTGTCCCTCAGGGTCGACTGACAAGGGCTGGAAGTGTTTTAGGGCCTCTTCAGGGGGATCCAAACAAACCTGGTCTGTCAAGTCAAGACCGGGCTTCTCCAGACCCGTGGACAAGGCTCCTTCCATATCGGGGGTGGGGGAAGTCTTCGCTGGTTTCCAAACCCGTGGACTTCCCTAGTGCAAAACAAGTGGGGTCCACAGTCATTCGGCCTGGCTACAAGAGCGAAACCCGGCAAGGTTTTTTCCTTCCAACTTGCACCTGTCCCCAGATCGCTTACAGGGCCTGTTTAGGGGCATTTTTCCTGGTTCCGACTTCGGAACGTTTCCAGGGTTTTTACTCAAACCTGTCCATAGTCCCCAGGAAGGAAGGCAAAGTGTGTCCATTCCTAAACCTCAAGGGGCTAAACTGCCTTGTGCGGGTACAGAAGTTCACAATAGAGTCCATTCGAACGGTGGTGGCTGTAACGGAACAGGACACCCCTGACTGGGTAGCTCCGTTGACAGATGCTCCTAGTGCTTTCCGAGCGCCCCAAGCACTCCACCAGACACCGTAACCACTTCAGACCCCACGAACCGCCGCAGCTTGGTTAGGGTCTCGCCGTCTCTTACCCACCCTGGACCTACGACAAGGCTCCAGGTTCCCGTGGGTGAACCTCTTTCCCCAGAGAGTGCAGCAGAACAAGCTCTTACACAAGCTCTTACAAGAGCTTAGTGATTATCTAAGGGAGTATGGAAGACCATAGCAATCCCTTGTAGCATATTCCCCCAATAAGAGACAGGACTCTAGATTGAGGGTGTAGTAACTCTAGAACAACTTTATTGAACAAGAAACAGACTTGTATACAGTTTTCACCCACAAGGTTACCGCCCAGGTGGACCTTGTTGAAGACTGGACGTGACATTCACAATCCAATAGGAACAGGGTTTTACACTCCCATACAGTGTACACAATCCCTCCCCTCTGGCTGATTACAGTAGCATATGCAGATGAAAGTGTATACAGGAACTAAACTAATTTTCTAGCCATCTGGACAGAACAATTTGAGGTCATTTAACATTTAACAATTATAAGGAAAGGAAGAATCCGTGCAAGATATCTAAAATTGGTGGACCATAAAACACTGATGAATAGGTAAAAACATATAGCTGATGGATAAAAAACAATAATACTCTTCTATACAAAATAATGTGTAAAGTGCCAAGGTGATAAATCAAGTGCTCTTGTGCTGAATGGAAATAAAGACATTTTTAAAAGTGATCCTAAATCGCAATGAAAAATAAAAAGTGGTGGTGAAATAAAGTGATCAATATAATTTAAAAAAATATATCAAAAGAATGAGATACAGCTTTTAAATTGCTGTGAAGTGAGGAGGTGAACAACTGCAACACCAGGTTGCACAGTGGTAATCTAAATAACTGAGTAGAGTACAAGTGGAGATATCAAAAAGATATGTGACAGTGCATTAAAAGTGCCTAATAATATCAAATAAAGCTGAATAAACACGGTGTAGAACATTAATGAATAAAATTTGCATTAAAAGTCGCAAAGTCCCAAAAAGGTGCAAACAGTGCAAAAAAAGCCAGAATTGGCGATGATGACAGAAGTAACTGCGATGTTCCTAGGATATCAGTGTGTATTCCTCCGGGACTGGTTCAGCTTCTCACCACCGATCATCCAGCTCCGGCTCCTCGATCTCCCGCTGGTGTGAGTTTCGGAGAGGGGCGGGGCCAGTCAGTCTGGAGCGCATAGAGGAGAGATCGGAGCCGTGTGCTGGAGATCGTGGAGCCGGAGCTGGATGATCGGCGGTGAGAAGCTGAACCAGTCCCGGAGGAATACACACTGATATCCTAGGAACATCGCAGTTACTTCCGTCCACTTAATGTCAGTATAGAAGAAATCTGATCTATCCATGTGATATATCCACAGGGGCGTAACTACAGGGGTTGCAGGGGTTGCAATCGCTACCGGGCCCCATGCTCCAGGGGGCCCGGTAGCAAACCAGTGGGTGAACTTCCAGGATTGCAAAGGTCACACTTGCAACCGGACCCTGGCATTGCACCACTGTGGGGAGGCCCCAAGATTGCAGGAAGGGGGCCCACTGCAGAACTTGTGAAAGAATCCTGCTGCGGGACCGTAATAAAAGGCCATGCAACGAGTGTAAAGAGCCCCAGGATATAGGGAAGAGCCCTGGGCTTGAAGGTAAGGGCCCCGGCCAGGGGTCTGGGGGGCCCTTCATGGTTTCTTGCATCAGGGCCCTGAAGGTTCTAGTTACGCCTCTGTATATCCATATATATGAGGATTGCAGGGTGAGTACCTAAGCCTCCCAGCAGATTGGAGATTGTTCCAGAGGATCTATAGGGTGATCTATTATACCCAAAACGCTCTATTGAGTGTTAATGGAGGTGAGCGGCCATTACACTTGATTGTGGATTCCAAGCTCTCGAAAGATCGCACCGGGTTGTCACCGGAAGTGTCCTGTGTCACTTTATCACTTATGAACTGTTTCATCATCGCCAATTCTGGCTTTTTTTGCACTGTTTGCACCTTTTTGGGACTTTGCGACTTTTAATGCAAATTGTATTCATTAATGTTCTACACAGTACGGCGCGCGTCGCCCTCTACTGACGGGGTTGACGACACACATTTAAGCAGCGGCAGTGCACTGTTATGGCGCAGACGATGGAGGCTGGACACGTAGACCAGGAGAGGTAATGGCGTTCACCACGCTGTACTTGTATTGCTTTGGGACCCAGCACATGGTGTCACAGACTACGGACCCCTGTTTTATCCATCTTGTATATGTCTGAGTCTTTGGGTGACCATGTGGGTGTGAGCCTTCTGCTACTGAGGAACATTGGCCGGGTTTGTGTCAAGCACCTCTTGTATATCTTATATCAACTATACATATACCTCCACAGATATCCAGGGGATCACTTGGAGACCCGAACTCAACGGGACAATTCCCTTATGGATATCCTATCGCTCCCTATGTTCAAAATTCCTCCATATCCATCGTCTGACCAGTGTGCTACCTGCTAGCCTTTATCTTGGTAGGTATTGAGACATTTATATACTGCTATTATTTTCAACAACCACCATAAAGTTCTTTTTTAACCCATGACAATAACATATGGCTAATGATAGCTATTTAATGGGTGGATAAATGTCTATCTTAAACATTTTATCTGGTTTATGTATGGAATACGTACTAGTATCCACTGGCACTTATTGCATTGATTCACTAGTATGGAATATACTCTCTACCATTTTAGGCAAAGCTGCCTTCTACATGTGATCGTCCATGCCCGCCTGGGGGACGTTAGTTGGCACCCAGCACGTGTACCTTGGATGTTTGTGTTACATCAGTCTCATCACCTGGGAATATCGCATGCGCTCCGGCCTGCATGTCAGTGTAAACAAACTTTCCTGTTATGTATGTAAGTAATCGTGGTAACTATGATCGAATATATGACGTGCAAGTGTCAGAAGGTGGAGGGGCCATGGCCCAACACTCCATTCTTGACACATACCGATATTCGCAACAACTCAATTATATGATATTAAAGTACGTACTATATAACTATGATGCTAATGTTATTTTTTCCTGTTACCTCTCTAGTTGGTCACTGTTAATTCCTTATACCCCTGAGGAAGCGGTTCACACCGCGAAACATGTCGGGTAGTGGAAGTCGGATACACTAGAGGTTTGCATATCGGCTAGGGTGGCCCAGGCCGGCAGCAACCTCTTGGGGAGTCGACCCACTCAAATAAGGCTGTGACTACATGTTGATACTGTGATGTTCGCCATCATGGCACAATTTTATAATATATTTTATTTTTTGTCTGTCATCATGTCTGTTTGATATACGATCATGTATCCCACTGTTGGGATTATTTGTACACAATAAAGCTATATTTTTAAGAAAACAATAGATCACACAATCTCCTGTGTCATATTGGTTATGTTAAAACGTTACCTTTAAAATCCCAACCTATGCCCCAACATTCGATACTTCCGTGTATTCAATTAGGGATGTGGTACCTCATGATACAACTTTTAAAGAAATATTGCTAGAGATGAAGTAGGAAGCACCACATCCCTTTAATTAAAGTAACTACAATGAGGGGGGGCGAAGTGGGACTTTAACGGTGCAAAATGATGGAGAAAAATCTGAATTCTCAAATTGTACATTTTATTACACATAGGAAGTGAGGACAAGACAATACATCAATATAAAATGATAAAATCAAGAAAATGCACTCGAAAGTATCAACTCTACATGTTTCGCCATCTTCATAATAGCTTCTTCAGGAGTTTTCATAGATATTTCTCGAGAGTGAACATTTCTAGATAACAGAAGGAAAAACATAAAAGACATGGCATGTTTATGTACATAGGGCATATCTCAATGGTCCTAAAATTGGATGCCCATATGATTTACATATTTGAAAAACAGTAATACAAGGAAAAAGTACCTTAAAATAACCTGAACCCTTTCTTATGCCGGAGGTGGAGGCAACACAAGTGACGCCACCAAAGCGAGCACAGAGGGGGAGGGGAACCGAGACATCCAACCTCTTAAAGTTGACCCATAGAGAGGGTGACAGCCAAGCTAGGAATAATGGGTAGGGATAGTAAGAGACCAAAGCATGGAAATGCAATTCAACCAGAGATTGCTATATATCCAATTATGTAAGACTAAATATCTGGTTGAAGGATTGCTAGTATATTCACCTGATTATGATGAATGTGCACTTAATTCACTGAGTACCCCAATGTCAAAACAAGGGGCAGGGAGGGAAAAATAGTGTTCCCTTGATATCCCCAAATGGGAGGTATCCCTTAAAGAAAAAATGAAGTTTGTTGATTAAATAGCAATGACAAACGCAATATAAGTCTGTCAAGTTTAAGGGTATACATACTTACCCTAAGTTAGCAAACTGGGCACATGAATTGTCATGCAGTATTCATAAGTACACCGCCATTGTAATTGGACAGATTTTCCAAAAGTGCGCTCAAATAAAGGAGACTGCACGGAAGGAAAAAGAAAAGAGAGGCACAGAAGGGCATGGTTAGCATCTAATATATCAAAAATATGGAAAGAAGTAAGGTTCGAAAGATTTCATTTACCGAAAGTGGTCTCGAAGTTCATATGTCGTTCCCCGGTGGTCTAGTGTAATACTGACCGTGCTGCGCCGGCATTTATACACCCTCTCCACTCCCTCGGCGTCTGACGTCACCGAGGGAGTGAGAGCGAGGTACGCCCAGTGGTCCAATGGAGACCGAAGAGGAAGTGCGTCATTAAGACGCGACCGCATCACATGGTTCCGCCGGAACCGGAAGGTCAGGGATAACAACATCCGGTCCGGACATAATGTATGCAGAGGAGGTAACGGATCACAGTAGACAATCTGAAATGGATCCTAAATAGAACTAACAGTATTATAGGGAGGCAGGATTTAAACAAATACCTACAATACCTATATAATGGGGAAAATCTGAGGACACAATAGGTCACAAAGAAAAAGATTGACCCAATTGATGAATAAATCGATATTGTGATAAAAATGAGAGCTAGAGAAAAAGAATTTTGAGAGGCTCCATTGAAGAACACCTGGGAGTTTGAAGGCGGTGCTGCTACTAACCAGGCTGGACCAATTTACCTGGAAAATAAATGTAGGGCACCGCGGGTGCCCATATGGGCAACAAGAACAGAGGCTGGAAACTAGGCTCGGATCCAATATCCCCCAATATGCTCACCTGAGGGTCTGCCACTCCTAGTCACATCCACCTGACGGCAAGGGTCAGGAATAATACCCAATGGGCAAATCACAAAATATCTTGTTCTTTAAGGGGTAGATATACTACATCTGAAAAATAAACATATGATTGCTGTGAAGCCATTTTAACAAGGTGTGTACATATGCCAATATATCAAAGGCATCAAGACAAGAAGGACTTTGTAGCAAAGGTTCAAAATCCAAAGTGCTGGCCAGCACCAGAAATACTGTGCTAGACACGCAATAAATACAATTGACATTGCCTAGCCAAGAAAGGGCTTGAAACTAATGGATTCATTTATGCCAGGATACTGAGTAGCTGATAAATTAAATATCCACTTGGTTTCACGTTGCAATAAATTTCTATCTACACTTCCACCTCGTTCATTGAGTGGGATGTGTTCCAAAGCAAAGAAGGTCATCATCCTATCGTCGAAGCCATGGTATAAACCCATATGTCGACTAATGGGACTTTCGAACTTTTTGTTCTTGACAAGTTTAACATGGTCATGAATTCGATTGAAAAAGGGCCTTTTTGTTTTGCCTATATAAAAGGCTTTACAACTGCAATGCATTATATAGACAATTCCTACTGTTTGACAGTTTGCATAAAAATTCGGTCTATATAATTTTCCATTAGGAAGGATAATTTCACTCAAATTAGGCAGATATTTGCAGAAGTTGCATTTTCTGCAGGAATATGTGCCTGTAGGTGTTGTTTTTTTGCATTTGATTGAAGGAGCATAATGACTATGAACCAATTGATCCCTTAACGAGCGAGACCTTTTGAAAGTTATCTGGGGGCGGGCATCAATAAATCTAGATACCTTTTCATCTGCCTCTAAGAGATACCAAAACTTCTTGAGAATTGACCGTACTTGGTCATGTTGACCAGAGTATCGTGTAATTAAACGTACCCCATTAGTGTTGGTTTTATTCTTTTTCTTTTTGCCAAAAATCAAATCAGTCCTGTTCCATTTTTTTGCTCTATGATAAGATTTTTTTCAAACATGCCCTACTGTAACCTCTACCTAGAAGTCTCTTCTGTAAATTTTTGGCTTCTCTCTCGAAATCTTCAGATTTTGTGCAATTACGCCGTCATCTTAGGTACTGGCTATATGGTATACTGAATACCAGAGGTTGGGGGTGGGAGCTATCTGCCCTCAGTATAGTATTGCCTGCAGTGGTTTTACGAAAGAGGGTGGAACCCAAAATGCCATCTTCATATACATAAATGGAAATATCCAAGAAGTCCAGGGACTTTTGGCTATAGGTATAGGTGAATTTGAGATTGAAGTCATTGACTTTCAACACCTCAAAAAATCTCAACAACATGTTTAGAGAGCCTGTCCAAATCATAAAAATGTCAGCAATAAATCTTCTCCATAGGAGTATACAAGATAAAAAAGACTCCAGGTCGTCCCTGGAGAAAAAATCACGCTCCCATCCCCCCAGGTGCAGGTTGGCATAAGAGGGGGCACACTTGGTCCCCATAGCCACCCCCTGCACCTGGAGGTAATGGGAACCAGTAAACAGAAAGACATTATTGGACAGAATAAATCTAAGGAGTGAGATGACAAAGGCATTATATTCCACTGAAGAACCTCCTCTCTCTGATAGCCCTCCACAACTCTAACCCCACAATGCAAACTGTCAAACAGTAGGAATTGTCTATATAATGCATTGCAGTTGTAAAGCCTTTTATATAGGCAAAACAAAAAGGCCCTTTTTCAATCGAATTCGTGACCATGTTAAACTTGTCAAGAACAAAAAGTTTGAAAGTCCCATTAGTCGACATATGGGTTTATACCATGGCTTCGACGATAGGATGATGACCTTCTTTGCTTTGGAACACATCCCACTCAATGAACGAGGTGGAAGTGTAGATAGAAATTTATTGCAACGTGAAACCAAGTGGATATTTAATTTATCAGCTACTCAGTATCCTGGCATAAATGAATCCATTAGTTTCAAGCCCTTTCTTGGCTAGGCAATGTCAATTGTATTTATTGCGGGTCTAGCACAGTATTTCTGGTGCTGGCCAGCACTTTGGATTTTGAACCTTTGCTACAAAGTCCTTCTTGTCTTGATGCCTTTGATATATTGGCATATGTACACACCTTGTTAAAATGGCTTCACAGCAATCATATGTTTATTTTTCAGATGTAGTATATCTACCCCTTAAAGAACAAGATATTTTGTGATTTGCCCATTGGGTATTATTCCTGACCCTTGCCGTCAGGTGGATGTGACTAGGAGTGGCAGACCCTCAGGTGAGCATATTGGGGGATATTGGATCCGAGCCTAGTTTCCAGCCTCTGTTCTTGTTGCCCATATGGGCACCCGCGGTGCCCTACATTTATTTTCCAGGTAAATTGGTCCAGCCTGGTTAGTAGCAGCACCGCCTTCAAACTCCCAGGTGTTCTTCAATGGAGCCTCTCAAAATTCTTTTTCTCTAGCTCTCATTTTTATCACAATATCGATTTATTCATCAATTGGGTCAATCTTTTTCTTTGTGACCTATTGTGTCCTCAGATTTTCCCCATTATATAGGCATTGTAGGTATTTGTTTAAATCCTGCCTCCCTAGAATACTGTTAGTTCTATTTAGGATCCATTTCAGACTGTCTACTGTGATCCGTTACCTCCTCTGCATACATTATGTCCGGACCGGATGTTGTTATCCCTGACCTTCCGGTTCCGGCGGAACCATGTGATGCGGTCGCGTCTTAATGACGCACTTCCTCTTCGGTCTCCATTGGACCACTGGGCGTACCTCGCTCTCACTCCCTCGGTGACGTCAGACGCCGAGGGAGTGGAGAGGGTGTATAAATGCCGGCGCAGCACGGTCAGTATTACACTAGACCACCGGGGAACGACATATGAACTTTGAGACCACTTGCGGTAAATGAAATCTTTCAAACCTTACTTCTTTCCATATTTTTGATATATTAGATGCTAACCATGCCCTTCTGTGCCTCTCTTTTCTTTTTCCTTCCATGCAGTCTCCTTTATTTGAGCGCACTTTTGGAAAATCTGTCCAATTACAATGGCGGTGTACTTATGAATACTGCATGACAATTCATGTGCCCAGTTTGCTAACTTAGGGTAAGTATGTATACCCTTAAACTTGACAGACTTATATTGCGTTTGTCATTGCTATTTAATCAACAAACTTCATTTTTTCTTTAAGGGATACCTCCCATTTGGGGATATCAAGGGAACACTATTTTTCCCTCCCTGCCCCTTGTTTTGACATTGGGGTACTCAGTGAATTAAGTGCACATTCATCATAATCAGGTGAATATACTAGCAATCCTTCAACCAGATATTTAGTCTTACATAATTGGATATATAGCAATCTCTGGTTGAATTGCATTTCCATGCTTTGGTCTCTTACTATCCCTACCCATTATTCCTAGCTTGGCTGTCACCCTCTCTATGGGTCAACTTTAAGAGGTTGGATGTCTCGGTTCCCCTCCCCCTCTGTGCTCGCTTTGGTGGCGTCACTTGTGTTGCCTCCACCTCCGGCATAAGAAAGGGTTCAGGTTATTTTAAGGTACTTTTTCCTTGTATTACTGTTTTTCAAATATGTAAATCATTTGGGCATCCAATTTTAGGACCATTGAGATATGCCCTATGTACATAAACATGCCATGTCTTTTATGTTTTTCCTTCTGTTATCTAGAAATGTTCACTCTCGAGAAATATCTATGAAAACTCCTGAAGAAGCTATTATGAAGATGGCGAAACATGTAGAGTTGATATTTTCGAGTGCATTTTCTTGATTTTATCATTTTATATTGATGTATTGTCTTGTCCTCACTTCCTATGTGTAATAAAATGTACAATTTTTGAGAATTCAGATTTTTCTCCATCATTTTGCACCGTTAAAGTCCCACTTCGCCCTCCCTCATTGTAGTTACTCATGATACAACTCCCTATTCTAATGAGCTAATTTTGCTCTACACTGTGTTTATTCAGCTTTATTTGAGATTATTAGGCACTTTTAGTGCACTGTCGCATATCTTTTTGATATCTCCACTTGTACTCTATTCAGTTATTTAGATTACCACTGTGCAACCTGGTGTTGCAGTTGTTCACTTCACAGCAATTTGAAAGCTGTATCTCCTCATTCTTCTTTTGATATATTTCTTTCAATTATATTGATCACTTTATTTCACCCCCACTTTTTATTTGTCATTGTGATTTAGGATCATCACTTTTAAAAATGTCTTTATTTCCATTCAGCACAAGAGCCACTTCATTTATCACCTTGGCACTTTACACATTATTTTGTATAGAAGAGTATTATTGTTTTTTATCCATCAGTTATAGGTTTTTACCTATTCATCAGTGTTTTTTGGTCCACCAATTTTAGACCTCTTGCGCTGATTCTTCCTTTCCTTATAATCGTTTTAGTATGTGGTGACACTACTGAATTATCCGCAGATTTCTGGTGTTCCATTACATTACTATTTCTCCTTTTCATTTCCATACTTCTTCACCTATTGGTAGCACATAGGTCCATTACTTTCAATAACATTTAACAATGGAACAGACAGGTAAACTTGAACGCAATACACATTCCCTCCCAATACACAAACAATAGGGAAGTCTGCGAATGACAGTCTTTGTGTCTCTCTCACAGCCAATCATGGAATACACTGTGTAAGGTGGTATTACATTTTCATATTTCTATATGAAGATTTTGCTGACAAATATTGAAGCAATCCAAACCAATACTTATCTGTCTTTCACTCATAGTGACGGTTAGTACCGTCACAGTGGCATCCCTGAATCAGAGGGATTTCCTCGCCGCTATCAATATTAAGGATGCCTACCTTCACATTCCAATATGTGCCAGTCACCAGCGTTTTCTCAGCTTTGCTGTGGGGGAGGAGCATTATCAGTTTGTGGCGTTACCCAAAATGGTTTGCCACTTGCCAGCAGGTGGTGCTGTGGAGCAGAGCGCGGGATCAGAGGCTGTCAGGGCGTGCAGGAGAGAGGAGTGTGTGTGGAGTGTGTGCGTGACCGACCGCGTGTGAGTAACCCCCCCCAGGAGAGCAGCGGCGGGGAGCGGCGCTCGAACCCCGACCCCCCCCCCCCCCCAGAAGCGAGCGGGTCGGTAACCCCCCCCCCCTCTCTTGTTGCGGGTGGCGAGCGGAACAGTAACCCCCCCCCCCTTTTGCGGCGGGCGGCGAGTGGTGCGGACCCCCCCCCCCCAGACAGAGAGGGAGCAGAGGAGACTAGCGAGCAAAGGCTGACCGGGAAGTGACAGAGGGAGGCGGGTGCAGAGCGGAGACTGACCGTCTGAGGGAAAGAAAAAAAAAACAGCCAGGAACTGCCAGAGACAGACTTAAAGGGACATACACTAGGTGACTGAGATTGTACACTGACTGAGGGTGTAGTGTAGTACCTGAGTATCTGTGAGTACCTGAGTACCTGTGAGTACCTGAGTATCTGTGAGTACCTGAGTATCTGGGAGTACCTGAGTATCTGGGAGTACCTGAGTATCTGGGAGTACCTGTGAGTACCTGAGTATCTGTGAGTACCTGAGTATCTGTGAGTACCTGAGTATCTGGGAGTACCTGAGTATCTGGGAGTACCTGAGTATCTGTGAGTACCTGAGTATCTGTGAGTACCTGTGAGTACCTGAGTATCTGTGAGTACCTGAGTATCTGTGAGTACCAGAGTATCTGTGAGTACCTGTGAGTACCTGAGTATCTGGGAGTACCTGAGTATCTGGGAGTACCTGAGTATCTGGGAGTACCTGTGAGTACCTGAGTATCTGTGAGTACCTGTGAGTACCTGAGTATCTGTGAGTACCTGAGTATCTGTGAGTACCTGAGTATCTGTGAGTACCTGAGTACCTGTGAGTACCTGAG
Source organism: Pelophylax lessonae (assembly GCF_965119305.1). Classification (NCBI taxonomy): domain Eukaryota; kingdom Metazoa; phylum Chordata; class Amphibia; order Anura; family Ranidae; genus Pelophylax; species Pelophylax lessonae. The sequence continues at coordinate 101,429,264 of NC_138769.1, forward strand.
TATCTGGGAGTACCTGAGTATCTGGGAGTACCTGAGTATCTGGGAGTACCTGTTGCTACCTGAGTGTCTGGGAGTACCTATCACTACCTGAGTGCTGTGCGTCTGACCGGGCTGTGCGACTCAGGGTTGTGCGTCTGACCGGGCTGTGCGACTCAGTGTTGTGCGTCTGACCGGGCTGTGCGACTCAGTGTTGTGCGTCTGACCGGGCTGTGCGACTCAGTGTTGTGCGTCTGACCGGGCTGTGCGACTCAGTGTTGTGCGTCTGACCGGGCTGTGCGACTCAGTGTTGTGCGTCGGACCGGGCTGTGCGACTCAGTGTTGTGCGTCTGACCGGGCTGTGCGACTCAGTGTTGTGCGTCTGACCGGGCTGTGCGACTCAGTGTTGTGCGTCTGACCGGGCTGTGCGACTGTGTTGTGCGTCTGACCAGGCTGTGCGACTCGGTGTTGTGCGTCTGACCGGGCTGTGCGACTCGGTGTTGTGCGTCTGACCGGGCTGTGCGACTCGGTGTTGTGCGTCTGACCGGGCTGTGCGACTCGGTGTTGTGCGTCTGACCGGGCTGTGCGACTCGGTGTTGTGCGTCTGACCGGGCTGTGCGACTCGGTGTTGTGCGTCTGACCGGGCTGTGCGACTCGGTGTTGTGCGTCTGACCGGGCTGTGCGACTCGGTGTTGTGCGTCTGACCGGGCTGTGCGACTCGGTGTTGTGCGTCTGACCGGGCTGTGCGACTCGGTGTTGTGCGTCTGACCGGGCTGTGCGACTCGGTGTTGTGCGTCTGACCGGGCTGTGCGACTCAGTGTTGTGCGTCTGACCGGGCTGTGCGACTGAATGTTGTGCGTCTGACCGCGCTGTGCGACTTAGTGTTGTGCGTCTGACCGGGCTGTGCGACTCAGCGTTGTGCGTCTGACCGGGCTGTGAGATTGTGAGTGTTGGGTGACTGACCGGTGTCAAGTGAGTGGAGCGGAATACCAGAGGGTGAGAAGGTAGCGTTAGGAAGCCAGGAAATAGCCACATAGGATAGACTTAAATCGCTGAATCCCCATTAGATTAGATTAGTAGGTACAATGCCCGGCGGGTGTGGAGATGCGACTCGGTGTACATCTTGTGATATGTATGCGTTCCTCGGTCATGCGATCGAGGGCGAATACAAATGCGCAAAATGTGAGCATGTTGCTTCCCTGGAAGCTCAGTTCCTGAATCTAGGGAAGCAGCTGGCAACACTGAGACGAATGTCCATACCGGAGGAGAGCCAGGATTGTACCAATCAGGTGCAGACAGGGGCCTGCACAGAGGTGGGTGGAGTATCGGAGGTGCAGGCATCAGAGCAGAGTAGAGGGGTGACAGTTAGGAGGGGTAGAAGGGGACAAGTCAAGAAGGCTGATCCTGGGCTGGAGCACCCCAATAGATACGCCCCGTTGTGTGATGTTGGGGAAACCAGTCAGGGACCAGCATTGCTGGAGCAGAGCGACACCCCTAGCTGCCAGGGGAAGAACTCCTCCAGTGAGGCCGGGAGAAAGGGAAAGGAAAGACAGGTGTTGGTGGTAGGGGACTCAATTATTAGAAGGACAGACAGTGTAATCTGTGACAAAGACCGTGTGCGCCGAACAGTCTGTTGTTTGCCGGGCGCTCGGGTTCGGCACATCGCGGATCGGGTGAACAGATTATTGGGTGGGGCTGGGGAAGACCCAGCTGTCATGGTACACGTGGGTACCAATGACATAGGCAGAGGAAGACGGAGAGTCCTAAACGATTTCAGGGACTTAGGCGCTAAGTTGAGGACTAGGACCTCCAAGGTAGTATTTTCCGAAATACTACCTGTACCTCGAGCCACACCAGAGAGGCAGCGGGAGATTAGGGAAGTTAACGAGTGGCTGAGGAGCTGGTGTAGTAAGGAGGGTTTCGGGTTCCTGGAGAACTGGGCCGACTTCTCAGTCGGTCACCGGCTCTTTGGTAGGGACGGATTGCACCTAAATGGGGTGGGTGCAGCCGTACTGGGTGAGAGGATGGCCAAAAAGTTAGAGGGGCTTTTAAACTAGGGAATGGGGGGGAGGGTACAGATGTAGAATTAGCCAGTGGAAAGCAAGTTTCAGAGGGCAGAAATGGGGGCATTAGCGGTAGGGTGTTCGGAGCCCCTATACCCAGGGTGGGTACGGGGAAAAATCAAGAGAGCAGCCTAAAAACATCAAAATTACGAGGCTTATATGCCAATGCCAGAAGCCTGGCCAACAAGATGGGAGAGCTGGAGCTGCTGATGTTTGAGGAGGACTTAGATTTTGTGGGGATAACTGAGACTTGGTTTGACAGCTCTCATGACTGGATGGCGACCATTCAGGGGTATTCCCTTTATCGCAGAGATAGAGAGGGTAAAAAAGGGGGAGGGGTATGTTTGTATATTAAGAACAGTATACAGGTAAATATGAGGGATGATATTAATAATGGAGCTATGGACGAGGCAGAATCCCTATGGGTAGAGCTTCAAAGGAAAGGCACGGTGGGGAAGGTAATATTGGGCGTATGCTATAGGCCCCCAAACCAGAGGGAGGAGGGTGAGGTGGACCTCATGTTACAGATAGGATTGGCAGCAAGGATGGGAAATGTCATTATAATGGGGGACTTTAATTATCCTGATATAGACTGGGCAGAAGGAACCGCGCATTCAGCCAAGGCTCGGCAGTTCCTAAATGTTTTGCAGGACAATTTCATGGGTCAGATGGTGAATGCACCGACAAGAAACAATGCGGTACTAGACCTACTGATTACCAACAATACAGACCTTCTCACGGATATAGAAATACGGGACAACTTAGGGAACAGTGACCATAGGTCAATTGGTTTCAGTATTAATTACAGTAATAGGAAACACAAGGGTAATATAAGGACACTGAATTTCAAAAGAGCCAATTTCCCTAAACTGCGCTCGCTGCTAGAAAATATCAAATGGGATAGAACCCTGGGAACAAAGAACACGGAGGAAAAATGGGAGTGCTTCAAGAGCATACTTAACAAGGGGGTGGGCCAGTGCATTCCACAGGGAAATAAATTTAAAAGAGCAAAACTAAACCCTGGGTGGCTAAACTCCAACATAAAAATGTATATTAGAGCTAAAGAAAAGGCCTTCAAAAAATACAAGACTGAGGGGTCATTGGCAGCATTTAAGCACTACAAAGAGTGTAATAAGAAATGTAAAGATGAAATCAGGGCGGCTAAAATAGAACACGAGAGACATATAGCGGAGGAGAGTAAAAAGAACCCCAAGAAGTTCTTTAAGTATATAAACAGTAAGAAAGCGAGGCCAGAACACATTGGCCCCATAAAAGATGATAAAGGAAAAATGGCCACTGAGGACAGAGAAAAGGCGGAAGTGTTAAATAATTTCTTTTCTTCAGTCTTCACAAAGGAATCGGGGGGCTACACGAACCCCGCTTGTAAGGCCGAACTAAATAATACACCTCAGGAAGTGCCGCCATGGCTAACAGATGATAGACTTAGAGCTAAACTAGAGAAACTTAACATAAATAAATCCTCGGGACCGGATGGCTTGCACCCAAGGGTTCTTAATGAGCTCAGCCAGGTGATTGCCAGACCATTATTCTTGATCTTTAAGGATAGTTTACAGACAGGTATGGTGCCAGCTGATTGGAAAAAAGCCAACGTGGTACCAATATTTAAAAAGGGGCCGAGATATATCCCGGGTAACTATAGGCCGGTCAGCCTAACATCAGTAGTCTGCAAAATTTTGGAGGGGATGATAAGGGACCACATACAAGACTTTAGTAATGAAAACGGTATTATAAGTAGTAATCAGCATGGATTCATGAAAAATCGTTCATGCCAAACCAATCTATTAACCTTCTACGATGAAGTGAGCTGCCACTTAGATAAAGGTAAGCCTGTGGATGTGGTGTATCTGGACTTTGCAAAGGCCTTTGACACCGTTCCCCACAAACGCTTACTGTACAAACTAAGGAAGGTAGGTATGGACCATAAGGTGAGTACCTGGATAGAGAACTGGCTCCAGGGGAGAGTCCAGAGGGTGGTGATTAATGGGGAGTACTCTGATTGGGCGGTGTGGAAAGTGGGGTCCCCCAGGGTTCTGTCCTGGGACCAATCCTGTTTAATTTATTCATAAATGATCTAGAGGAGGGGATATCTAGTACAATCTCAGTATTTGCAGATGATACTAAATTAGGCATGCCAATATCTTCTATGCAGGATGTGGAAATCTTGCAAGCAGACCTGAACAAAATAACGGGGTGGGCAACTACATGGCAGATGAGATTTAATGTAGAAAAATGTAAAGTAATGCACTTGGGGGCCAGAAACCAGAAAGCAAGCTACTCACTAGGGGGGGAACCTCTGGGTGAGTCTAGGATGGAAAGGGACCTGGGGGTACTGGTAGACAACAGGCTTGGAAGTGGCATGCAATGCCAAGCCGCTGCAAGCAAAGCCAACAGAATACTGGGTTGTATAAAAAAGGGGATTCACTCCAGAAATAAAGAGATTATTCTTCCACTCTACAAGACTCTGGTCCGGCCACATCTGGAGTATGCTGTCCAGTTCTGGGCACCGGTCCTCAGGAAGGATGTGCTGGAACTGGAGAAAGTCCAGAGAAGGGCAACAAAAATAATTAGGGGAATGGAGGACATCAGCTATGAGGAAAGACTACAAGCACTGAACTTATTCTCTCTGGAGAAGAGACGATTGAGGGGGGATATGATATCAATGTACAAATACTGTACTGGCGACCCTAGCATAAGGAACAAACTATTCAGAGAAAGGAGATACAATAAGACACGTGGCCACTCACTAAAACTTGAGGAAAGGCGGTTTAACCTTAAAGTGCGTAAGGGGTTCTTCACTGTAAGAGCGGTAAGGATGTGGAATTCTCTTCCGCAAGCAGTCGTATCAGTGGGGAGCATTGATAGTTTCAAAAAACTATTGGATGGACACCTTAAAGACCACAACATACAGGGGTATACAATGTACGGTTAAAAGCAAACACACACACACATCATAGGTTGAACTGGATGGACTTGTGTCTTTTTTCAGCCTCACTAACTATGTAACTGTAACCCTTTGGTCTCGCTGCTTCTTGGGTCTTCACAAAAGAGTTAGCCCCGATGCTAGCCTTGCTATGCCAACAGGGGATCGTGGTACTGGGCTACTTGGACGATTTCCTTCTGCGAGAGGAGTCTCCCTCTGCTCTGAGGGAAAACCTAGAGATCACAATACGGACTCTGTGGGAATTCAGCTGGATTCGGAATTTTCAGAAGCCTGCTCTGGTTCCGTCCACAAGGCTGGACTACCTGAGCCTGACTCTGGACTGGGCCTTAGCCAGAGTGGTCCTTCTTCTGGACAAACTCCAGAAATTACAGGCTGCATTTTGTCTCCTGCTGTCCAACAGATGGTCGCTCCTTCGGACTAGCAGGTGGCGGTTCGGTTTGCACAGTTCCATACGAGGTCCCTGCAAAGGGAGATTCCGAGCAAATGGGGCAAAACTCCCCAGTCTCTGGAATATCAGATCCGACTGAGTCGGGGAATGAGGGAATCCTTGATATGGTGGCTTCGGTCTCCGGCGCTTCGGTTGGGAAAATCCTTCCTCCCTTTGTATTGGACAGTAGTCACCACCATTGCCAGCCTGTCCGGCTGGGGAGGCATCCTCGGCAAGCATTCTGCTCAGGGAATCTGGATGCTGGAAACGTTCAGACTACCAATCAATGTCTTGGAACTCTGAGCGATCAGAATGTGTCTGGATCATTGGATGAATCATCTTCAGGGTTGTCCAGTGCGCATTTAATCCGACAATGCCACGGCCGTGGCTTATGTAGATCATCAAGGGGGCACAACACGTGTCCTGGCGGCTCTGGAGGTAGCGTACACAATCGTCGGGTGGAGAATTGGCAGATTATCTCAGTCGGCAATTGTTGGACCACCAGGAGTGATCCCTTCATCCGGAGGTGTTTCATCAGCTGTGTCTCTGGTGGGCACTCCTGAGGTGGATCTGTTGGCGTCTCAGCTCAACAGAAAGGTGCAGAGGTTGAAGCCATAGACGCGCTGTTGGCCCTATGGGGTCAGTATCTGCGGATAAACGGCTTCCCTCCTTTTAAGCTTCTGCCCAGACTTCTACGCAGGATTGAGGCAGTAGGGATTTCGGTCATCTTAGTGGCTCTGGACTGGCTTCTTTGGGCTTGGTACGCCGCTGGTGCAACTGGTCGCCGACTTTCCTTGGAAGTTTCCTCTCAGGGAGGATCTTCTGTCCCAAGGACCGATTTTTCCATCCTGCTTTACAGTCGCTGGCTTTGATGGCTTGGCTGAAGGGTAGGGGTTTATCTGAGTTGGTGATTTTCTACCCTTTTGAAAGCTAGGAAATCTACTTCTAGGAAGATCTACCATCGTGCGTGGTGTGAGTCTCTTGGGGTTCCTCATCGCTCCTTCTCAGTGGCTTGAATCTTAACCTTCCTTCACTGGGGAGTTAAACAGAAATTGGCCTTGAGTAGCATCAAGGGCCAGGTGTCGGCTTTTGCGGCCTTCTTCCAACGACCTTTGGCCACACACTCCTTGGTGCGTACCTTTCTTCAGGGTGTCCATTTGGTTCCTTCAGTGCGGGCTCCGTTACCGCCTTGGGATCTTAGTTTGGTGCTTTCGGCTCTTCAGAAGCCTCCTTTTGAAAATATTCAAGAGATTCCCCTGCTTACCTTAGAAGGTGGACTTTTTATTGGCTATTACTTCTGCGTCCAGGATTTTGGGACTGGTGCCGTTATCCTGTCGTTCACCTTACCTGGTGATTCACAGGGATAAGGTGGTTCTTTGCCCCTGTCCCTCATTCCATCCAAAGGTTGTCTCTGATTTTCATTTGAATGAAGACATTGTGTTGCCTTTCCTTTGTCCGCTTCCTCTGCGACCATTTCCAGATGGATCAGATAGACGGTGGTTCAGGCCTATTCCATCAGGGGTCATGTCAAGGCGCATTCTACTAGGGCGCTTAGTGCCTCCTGGGCCTTCTGTCATCAGGGGTCAGTGATGCAGGTTTGCAAGGCGGCCACCTGGTGCACACTTACAAAGTTTTATAAAGTGGATGTGTTATCTGTGGATGCTTCCTTTGGCCGCAAGGTTTTGCAGGCTGCCGTTTAAGAGGACCTGATCCTCCGAGGGTGTATTTTTTTTTTCAGGTCGGTGCCGGTTGGTTGAGTCCCTGTTGCCTGGTTGGCTAATGTTTAGCCTTGGTAATTTTTTGGCTTGTTCCCATCCCTCATGTTTAACACTGCTTTGGGACGTCCCAATGGTTATGAATACCTGGAGTTGTATCCGTCAATGAACAAAAGAGAAAATGGGATTTTTGACTTGACGTAAAATCCATTTCTCTGATGTATAGCACCAACCCATCTGCGGAGTTATTATTCCCCTAACACTGCTTGTTACAAAACTGAGTGGCTATAGCAGAGAGCGGACGTATACCCACTGGGACTACCCATGGGTGTAGCCAGAATTTTTTTCTGCTTAGTATCCTACGCCTGTAGGGGTCAGTATAACCCAATGGTTATGAATACTGGGAGCTTTGTCAGTCAATGAACATCAGAGAAATAGATTTTACGATAAGTCAAAAATCCTATTTTTTATCTATATATTGTTGTCACCGTCCTCCTCTGGTACCAGTAAAGTCCACTAGGTTCTTGGCTATTATTTATGGATGAGGTACTCTTTTTAGCCAGTTCAGTTATATATTCAATTTTAGTCTCATCTGACCACAACACCTTTTTCCATGTGACCTCCGAATCTTCAAGTTGCATTTAGGTAAAGCTCAGTCAAGAAGGGCCACATGCAGTCATGAGCAGTGAATTTTTTCTGGCAACCCTCCCATACAAGCCACATTTGTGGAGAATTTGTGGTATTGCTGTCACATGCACACAATATCCACTCTGTCATAAATTCCTGCAATTGCTTCAGATTGCTGTAGGCCTCTTGGTAGCCTCTCTGGCCAGTTTCATCCTGGCCCTTTCATCCAGTTTGCAGCGACGTCTTGATCCAGGGAGGGTCTGTGTTGTGCCAAATACCTTCCACTTCTTAATAGACTTCACTGTGCTTCTAGGCATTGATAAAGCCTTTAAATTTGTTTTGTATGCATCTCCTGACTTGTGCCTGTCCACAACTTTATCTCTGTGGTCTTTTGACACTTTGCACTACCAGGGACAGAAATGCTCCAGGAAAGCTCTTTTCATGCTGAGCTAATCAAAATGATCACAGATGAAAGTCACTGGCATTATGTACTATTGAGAAGGTGATTAGTTACACCTGATTGAGTTTTCAAGTCATTCATTTTTAGGAGGGGGTGATACTTTTCCAACTCGGTGATTGTTTTTGAATTTTTTTTTTTCTCTGACCTGTTGTGTTATTTTTCACTTGGATATTATAAGTTGCATTGAGGGATTACTGCTGGATAAAACAAAACTGTCTTCACCTCAGGCTGCAACAAAATGGGATTATTTTAAAGAGGGTTATTATTTTCTATATCCACTGTATATTATATGTGTGTGTATGTATTTGTGTGTGTGTATGTATATATATATATATATATATATGAGACAAAGCTACATTTCAGAACTTTTTCCACCTTTAATGTGACTTCTAAAGCTGTACAACTCAGTTGATCAACAAACTGAAATCAAGTAAAAATAAAAAAAAAAATAAAATATGGTTGCATAAGTGTGCACACCCTTTAACTAATCCTTTGTTGAAGCACCTTTTGATTTTATTACAGCACTCAGTCTTTTTGGGTATAAGTCTATCAGCATGACACATCTTGACTTGGCAATATTTGCTCTCTCTTCTATGCAAAAACACTCCAAATTTGTCAGATTGCGAGGGCATCTCCTGTGAACAGTCCTTTTGAGACCAGCCTACAGATTTTCGGATTCAGGTCTGGGCTCTGGCTGGGCTATTCCAAAACTTGAATCTTCTGGTGAAGCCATTCCTTTGTTGAATTGGATGTATGCTTTGGGTTGTTGTCATACTGAAAGATGAAGTTTCTCTTCATGTTCAGCTTTCTAGCAGAAGCCTGAAGGTTTTGTGCCAATATTGACTGGTATTTGGAACTGTTCATAATTTCCTCTACCTTGACTAAGGCCCCGGTTCCAGCTGAAGAAAAACAGCCTGAAAGCATGATGCTGCCACCACCATGCTTCACTGTGGGTATGGTGTTCTTTTGGTGATGTGCGGTGTTGTTTTTGTGCCACACATATCTTTTGAAATGATAGCCAAAAAGTTTGGAAAATTTGGCCGGGTTTAGTACCACACAGCCAGTGCTTGCCAGATATTCCTGCAGCTCTTTTAATGTTGCTGTAGGCCTCTTCGCAGGCTCCCTGACTAGTTTTCTTCTCATCTATTCATCAATTTTGGAGGGAAGTCCAGTTCTTAGTAATGTCACTGTTGTCCCATATATTCTCCACTTGATGACTGTGTCCCATAGTGCATCTAATGCCTTGAAACATTTTTTGTACCCTTCTCCTGATTGATACCTTTTAGCAATGAGATCCATCTGATGCTTTGGAAGCTCTCTGTGGACCATGGCTTTTGCTGTAGGATGCGACTAAGAAAATGTCAGGAAAGACCTACTAGAACAGCTGAACTTTATTTGGAGTTAATCAGAGGCACTTTAAATGATGGCATGTGTGTACGGACTCCTATGAGTTTGAATGTGATTGCTTAATTCTAAACACAGCTACATCCCCAGTTATAAGAGGGTGTGCACATTTATGCAACCACATTATTTATTTTTATATTTTTACTCCCACCTGGGGTGGAAATTAATTGGGTTTGGAGCATATTAATTCGCTCGGTGCACTGAAAAATTTGCTGCACTTGTGTATATTAATACGCGTCAAGCGCCATAAAAAGTACAATATACAGCTCTTTTGTATAAAGAAATCCTAGCACTCTCATTATCCCGAGATACAGACTGTTTCAGTTTAGATGCTCCCAAGTTGTTCTTTGATAAACAATGGGCCTTGTTTATAGGGCAACAAAAGAACAGAGACAGGAAGTGATGGCTACACCATATCAGCCAATGACACACCTGTAGACATTCAAATGTACTATAGAAATGGGAGTGCATGTAAATGAACAAACTGAGCTGTGTACAGGAGTCTTCCTGCTGTTCTGTGACAATGGAACTAGGCATAGATTCTCATGAAAGCGGCCATGCCAGTAAATACGCATGCACTCTCGTCATAACCGTTTAGAGGGAATCCTATATAATATAGTTCATAAAAAAAACATATTTGATAGTGAATATGCTAACGGTCCAGTAAATGAGGCTATATCTGTAAAGGAAAATAGCAGCATTATTTCAGTCATGCGGATCAAGCATAATAAAAAGCTACCAGCCATTATTCCAGCAAAAAAGGCAGATATTTATGAGAACGATAATAATTCCCCATCCAAACCTATCTCCGCCAGTGAATACTGGGGCCCCCGGCTGGCTGATATACATTTGCATGGCAGAGTTCGCATGGCACTGTCATAGATCCGGAGCGGCGTTCACTCCAGCGGTAGCCACTCAGAGCGCTCGCCGTTCGGGAGATCAGGCGATTGGTATGCAGTCTCCATTTTTTTTTTTTTGTATAATCTTTATTTAACCGGTTGCCGACCGCCGCACGACTATATACTGCGGCGGTCAGCCCCGGCCAGGCAGAGTGACGTATCGGTACGTCACTCGCCTGTCACTGACTTGCGAGCCTATCGCGGGCGGGCGCGCGCCCGCCGAGGCGCGCGCCCGCCGCGGCTCGTTCACAGGCAAGTCAGTGCGTGTGACCGGCGGACTCGATGTCCGCCAGTCACACTGCGATCGCTCCTGTGAAGGGAGAAAGACAGAGCAGCTTGTGTAAACAAGCTGCCTGTCAGTTCTCCCTGTGTAAAAGTAAAGATCTGACCGTTCTACTATGTAGAACGGTTGATCTTTGCTTTTACACCAATAGGAATGTCCCTACACAGTAGAAAGCACGCCCCTAGGACACACTTAACCCCTCCCTGTCCAATAAAGTTAACCCCTTCCCTGCCAGTGTCATTTTTGCAGTAACAGTGCATATGTATAGCACTGATTACTGCAGTAATGTCACTGGTAACCCCAAAAGTGTCAAAAATGTCAGTCAAGGGTCCGATCTGTCCGCCGCAATGTCGCAGTACCGAAAAAAAAATCGCAGATCGCCGCCATTACGCGTTAAAAAAAAAAACACCAAAAATGACAAAAATCTTTCTCTTTGTTAGTAAACGCGATAACTTTTGCGCAAACCAATCAAAATACGCTTTTTGCGATTTTTTTTACCAAACATAGGTAGCATAAAACAAATTGGCCGAAAAATGTTAAAAAATTTTGATTTTTACTTTTTTTTTTGGGGAATTTCATATAAAAAAATGTGAAAAATATTGTTATTTTTGCAAAATTTACGCTCTTTTTTTGTTTATAGCGCGTGATCAAAAAATCGCACAGGTGATCAAATACCACCAAAAGAAAGCTCTGTTTGTGGGAAAAAAAGGACGTCAAATTCGTTTAGGTACAGCGTCGCACGACCGCGCAATTGTCCGTTAAAGTCACGCAGTAAAAAATCGCAAAAAAAACCCTGGTCCTTTAGCAGCCAAATCCTCCGGGGCTTAAGTGGTTAAGAGAATAAAAGGCATGTAACAACAAAACAGAGTATCACATGAAATAAGGGGGGGGGGGGAACAGTAATAACTACCATCGAGACAATAGGGCACCATTAAGCATCACAAAAAATTTGGCAGATGAAAGGGTCAAAGTATGTAGGTCAAGGTGGGACCAGCACCGCACTTGCGGGCTTCCCCAGCTGCGGCCACCCCCCACCCACCAACCCAGCCATAAGTCAAAACATGGAGCTAAACAGTGCTACAGGGCAGTTTAGGTGGGGAGAAGGGCGGCCCCCTCTTATCCAACACATGGTAGGGATGGGAAAGTGGAGGCCAGGGGTCGACCAAACTAGGGAAAGGAGGGGGAGAAGGGAAGAGGAGGTGCAAAGGAGGGTGGATCTAGAGGCAGAAGAAAAAGAAACATTGTTGTGTGATAGAGAGAAAAGCACAAGCTTCCGGGTCAGGAGTCTCTACGAATCAGAGGTAGTATAGTGCATCCATAACGCCCACTTAGCATAGAACTTGTCATAGCGGTCTTTACACCTAGCCATCCATTCCTCCGCCGCCATGATATCATTCACCATCCTCACCCAGGACGCGCGGGTTGGCACCGCCGATTGTTTCCAATAAATCGGCACCAAGCGGCGCGCCGCATTCAGGAGATGAGGTAGAACACTTTTCCTATAGTGGCTCAGAGGGATGGACGGGAGGTGAAGCAAGAAATGTTTCGGGTCATCCGGGACCTCTACGTCCAGAACCGCAGTTATCTGTGCCCGGATATCCAGCCAGAAGGGACGCAAGAGCGGGCAATCCCACCAAATATGCAGGTAGGAGCCCCGGCTCCCACAGCCCCGCCAACAGCGCTCAGACTGCCCCGGGTAGATCTGTGCGAGTCTCGAGGGGACCCGGTACCAACGGGTTAGCAGCTTATACCCATTTTCTTGCATTCTAGTGTCGACCGTGCTAGAGTGTGTCAGCTGGTACATGTGGTCCGACTGTTGGTCAGTAAAGGTGCACTGCAGGTCTCTCTCCCGCTCCCTGACAAATAGGGGCTTCGGGGCAGGGTCGCCCGACTGAATAAGTTGGTAAAGCAGCACAATAGAGTGAGGAATCGGGTCCTTGGATATACACAATTTTTCATAAGAGGTCATCTGAGTTGGAGAGCGTACCTCCCTCAAGATAGGGCGCAGGAAGTGAGTGAGTTGGTTGTACCTCCAGAAGTCCATAGGGAAACACCCGTAACGCTCTCTGAGCTCGGGCTGCAGTCTCCATTTAATGGATGGTTTCCACAAATAACAGTCTTTCCTCAATGCCAGTTAGACATATTTACTGTGCATAGCGAATACTGGTAAAGGGACACTGGGAGACATACTGGCAATTAAGAAAAAAAAAAAACAACACTTCTTGAAAAATGTTCAAACAAATATTAATAAACCCCCCCCCCCCATAAGAATTTGCTTTGTTTTTCAATTTAATTTTACAGTTTTTAGGCCACATTCAAGGTGGAAAAAGTTCTAAAAATTATTTTTCTCTTTTGTTAGACACAGCTTCATGTCTTTAGACCATTGGGCTTTATGTTGTCTCTCTTTAGAAGTAGGACTAGGCGAAAACCTTTTTGCTTATGCCCCTGGGGCCGTCTCAGAGAGTATACCATCACTTCCTGCTGTAGGACTCTAGTTTTTCTGCCTAGTCAGGAGTAAGGACCTGGCTCTCTACTGGGATCTGCGGTCCTGGCATTTTGTCCTATTTAAATTGAATTTTTTACTTTTTCTTTATTATTATTATTACTATTTGTTCTTGTGTGAACTACTATCAACTGTTCCTGTAGCAACTACAATTAACAGCCGGACTGGGCGACGCACTGGATATTCTAGATCCTTATGGCCTTCTCAGTCTGGCCTGTGAGCGCAACACAACTATTAGCTCCTCGCTAGGTTTGCCGCGACATAGCCCCGCTGGGCGGGAGCTGGCCGGCGAGTGAAACACCTTTCGAGGTCGCATAGCCCTGATCAGGACAACAGTCATAATCAGAGTCGCAGCATACCTCAGACCACAGCACCCCCATTCCAAGATGGTGCGGTGGACCGCTTGGAGTAGCGCCCTCCTGGTGACCATGGTATGGTGAGTAATGTTCCCCCTCCTTTCCTACGGCTATGTTGGGGTGGTCGCTGGCCCTCCCCGGGAAAGGTAGCCCCTCCTGTGTCCTTCCTCCCCCTCATTCTTTTCCCCCTTCTCCTTAGCAGGGTTTCCCTTGTGTAGGTGCCCTCAACTTCCCCCTCCCCTGGCCCTCTCGGGGTGGGCATGGGTGTTTTTTGGCTGGGGGGGCTTGTATGGTGCTGGGCCAAAGAAGTAATTGGGGACGCCGATACCGGTCCCCTTGTGGGGGTGTGTCCGTACCTGGAGTGCTGTAGGGGGGTCCCCTCCTGGGATCTCTGTGCTACCGTGGGGTCCAGGGTCCCGTGCAGCGCCGCATGGTGCCGCCATTTTGCTGTGGATTCTGTATTCTGGGCTTCGTGGCCATGTTTGTGTAGTCCAGAGGACATGTTTTTGGTTTCCCAAAAGAGTTTTAATCGTGGCCATTTTCCTGTAGTTTGACGCAGTGCTGAGGCTGCAGGAAATCTCTAGTGTCAGGTCAGCTGTTCCTCTTCCTAGCAGTTTGGCGCTCTCCAGCTCAGGAGGTGAGTCTCTGGGGTTACTCTATCCTTCCTCTGCTGTATGCAGTGCCGCGGGTGTGCTGATTCTTGTTGTGCCCCAGCGGTGCACAGGGGTTGGGGCCTCCCGGTTTTTTTTTTTACTTAACCGCTTTACCACCGCCCACAGTAATATTACTGCGGCAGAGTGGCTCGTTATCGACACTCCCCCTTCTGGGCGGTGCTTGCGCGCCGCCGGAGGCTCGCTCCCGCTGTTTTCATTCACAGCGGGAGTCGGGCCAGGGGAGGAGCAGCGGCGATCGCGGCTGCTCTGCCCCGATCGCCGGGGATCTAGTGTGGAGATCCGCCCGCCTGTGTAAACACAACCGGGCGGATCTCCATAGTGACAGGGAGTGACAGATCGGAGTGTTCAGCATAGCTGGACATCCGATCTGTCCATGACTCACTCAGTCACCTCCCCCCCTACACGTCAGTAAGCACCAGGCATACATTAACCCCTCCCTCTCCAATAAAATTAACCCCTTCCCTGCCAGTGTCATTTTTACAGTAACAGTGCATATATATAGCACTGATTACTGCAGTAATGTCACTGGTACCCCCAAAAGTGTCAAAAATGTCAGTCAAGGGTCCGATCTGTCCACCGCAATGTCGCAGTCCCGCAAAAAAAATCGCAGATCGCCGCCATTACGCGTTAAAAAAAAAAACACCAAAAATGACAGAAATCTTTCCCTTTGTTAGTAAACGCAATAACTTTTGCGCAAACCAATCAAAATACGCTTATTGCGATTTTTTTTACCAAACATAGGTAGCAGAAAACAAATTGGCCAAAAATTTTTTAAAAAATTGTTTTTTACATCTTTTTTGGGGGGAATTTCATATAAAAAAAATGTTAAAAATATTGTTATTTTTTCAAAATAAACGCTATTTTTTTGTTTATAGCGCAAAAAGTAAAAATCGCACAGGTGATCAAATACCACCAAAAGAAAGCTCTGTTTGTGGGAAAAAAAGGACGTAAATTTCGTTTGGGTACGGCGTCGCACGACCGCGCAATTGTCAGTTTAAGTCGCACAGCGCCGA
This sequence comes from Pelophylax lessonae, assembly GCF_965119305.1. Classification (NCBI taxonomy): domain Eukaryota; kingdom Metazoa; phylum Chordata; class Amphibia; order Anura; family Ranidae; genus Pelophylax; species Pelophylax lessonae. The sequence continues at coordinate 101,444,626 of NC_138769.1, forward strand.
ATCGCAAAAAGTGGCCTGGACGGAAGACAGCAAAATCCTCCGGTGGTAAAGTGGTTAAAAGAAAAAAAAATTCTGAGCAGCGCGGTTCTGATTAACCCTTTATGGTCACGGAGCCTATTGAGCGCGTTTCACCACCCGATCCACTCCTGAAAGCTGCGGGACCCTCTGGGTCTCAGTCTGCCCTGGCTGCCATGATGGCAGCCATGCAGTCGCTGGTAGCCAAAGTAGATATGGCCCTGAAAAGGAGCCCTGGCAAGAAGCCCCCCCCCCCCCCCGCTTTCACCTGTGTCCTCTGTCTCCTCAGAACCTCGGCGTAAGTGGGGTCCCTTCTTGTCACTAGTCAGTGTGGTTCCCCGAAACGCATGGTTGGAATACCTAAGCATTTTGCTAGGAGATATCCCTTTGAGGAGTCTCTTCATAAGAAACTAACGGTTCCACAGTCGGTGGATTCTCAGGTTTCCTAGCTAAATAAGGCCACACTTTTGCCAATGGAACATGCTCCGTCCTTTAAGGACCCCATGGACAAATGAGCTATGGCTGTGGTCCGGTACCTCTTCACCTTGGCTGGTTCAATTTTGAGACCGGCGTTTACTCTCACCTTGGTATCCCAGACTTTAACAAAATGGGCTAAGGTTTTGCACCTGGATTTGGAGAGGAGTCAAAACCCTTCTGATCCTTCGCCGCATGATCTGGTTGAAGTACTGGTCGGCTGATCAGGTTTCTAAAAAGGTGCTGACTGATCTTCCTTTTGTAGGTGACCGTATGTTCGGTGCTTCTATGGAATAGATTATTAAGGGCCTTACGGGAGGAAACTTCTGTTTCCGCAGACAAGACTTCCCTAGCCCGAAGGGGCACCCTCACCCGCGTCTGGGGTGGGGGGACGTCTTCGCTTTGTTCCGGATCTGTGAACTGATTTTGTTCGGTTACAAGATCGAGTTTTGGTCCTTGCCTTAGGCAAGGTTCTTTCCTTCCAACCTACACCTGTCTCCAGAGCAGCTACAGGGCCTCTACGGAGCAGTGCAGGACATGTTCGCACAAGGAGTTATTGTGCCAGTTCCAGCTTCTGAACATTTCCAAGGTTTTCATTCAAATCTATTCAAAAATAAATTCAAAGTGAAGTAGTGATGTGTAAAATCATATGATGATTAATCCACGTCTCCCAGTGGTAATGTGCTTACCAGATTATAAATAAATTAAGCAGGGAATCCACAACAGAAATCCTGATGACCTTGACCACAACAGGGGGATCGTTTGTTGAACTCCCAGAGAGTAACGTGTATGGTGTTCATAAATTAAAAGAAAAGAAAAAACGCCATAGCGTAAAACCACAAACAAAATGTGGATAAAAATTGTGATGTATTCACAAAAAAGGTGTAAATATGCCCAACGGTGAATAACACCACTTATTTACCACCACTAATTTACCACTTCTTTAGCACCACCCTGGTGGTGGCTACTATCAATAATTTAGGACTATATGAGCACTTTATTTGTATTCTGGTAAGGAGTACCTGCAAATGCCTGCTTCATCTATCGGTGCCTTTATTGGATATCAACTACTTTTGTGTTTTTCACCTGGTGATTTGGTAAGCTGCGCTGAGACTGGTGGAGGTGTATTACTATCAACTTTCCTGTCAGCTACTTACTGATGAGCACTATTTTTTCACTTGGTAAAAAGTATTTGCATGAGCTTGCTAAATAAGTGGTGTTATTCACCGTTTGGCATATTTACACCTTTTTTGTGAATACATCGCAATTTGTATCCACATTTTGTTTGTGGTTTTACGCTATGGCGGTTTTTCTTTTCTTTTAATTTATGAACACCATACACGTTACTCTCTGCGAGTTCAACAAACGATCCCCTGTTGTGGTCAAGGTCATCAGGATTTCTGTTGTGGATTCCCTGCTGAATTTATTTATAATTTGGTAAGCACATTACCACTGGGAGACGTGGATTAATCATCATATGATTTTACACATCACTACTTCACTTTGAATTTATTTTTGAATATATTTATGGACAATCCTTTGATACCATACTGAACTTTCAGCGTGACTTTTTTGTATATGTACTTTGGTTGGGTGTGGTCACACTTGAAGTTGCTGCTTTTTTCTTACTACCAGTACGGTTACTACACATTTTTTATTACTTTCATTCAAATCTGTTTACAAGTCCCAGGAAGGAAGGCAAGGTTTGTCCGATCTTGGATCCCAAGGCTCTGAACCACTGTGTGTGGGTTCAGAAGTTTTGGATGGAGTCCATCCGCACAGCAGTAGCTTTCCTTCATCAAGGAGATCTGCTGGCTTCCATCGATCTCAAGGACGCTTAGCTTCATATTCCAATATATGTCGGGCATCAGCGTTTTCTTCGTTTTGCCGTGGACGAGGTGCACTTTCAATTAGTGGCGTTACCCTTTGCTCTGGCCTCAGCTCTTTGGGTGTTCACAAAGGTTTTGGCCTTGGTACGGCAGAAGGGGATTGCGGTACTGGGTTACCTGGGCGATCTGCTTCTGCGTGCAGTCTTCCTCGGCTCTAAAAAGCCGACTTGGACGTTACAGTGCAAACTCTGCAGGAGTTAGGGTGGACACTGAATTTTCAGAAATCTGCATTGTCTCCGTCCACAAAGCTGGACTACATGGGTCTGACGCTGGGCGTCAGTCTGGGTATTTCTTCCTCAGACAAAATATCTGAAGCTACAGAATGCTGTTCGGCTCCTGTTGTCCAAACATCGATCATCACTCAGAACTTGCATGCAAGTGCTGGGTCTGATGGTCTCCACCTTCGAGGCGGTTCGGTTTGCGCAGTTTCGCACCAGACCCTTGCAAAGGGAGGTTCTGATCAAATGGAACAAGGATTCGCTGTCATTGGACAATCTGATCTTGAGTCGGGGTTCGAGGGAGTCTCTCCTATGGTGGCTCCACTCCCTGGCCCTTCTGGGAAAATCTTTTCTTCCCCTGTATTGGACTGTAATCACCACAGTTTTTTCAGATGAAGAGGAGTCTTGGGAGTGTGTACAATCAGACAATGCTACAGCTGTGGCATATGTCAATCATCAAGGGGGTACAAAGAGTGCCCTGGCGGCCTGGGAAGTGGCTGGCTCCTTGAGGTGGGCAGAATATGTTACTTTCCTCTCTGCTGTGCATGTTCGGGGTTAGAGAATTGGCAAGCGGACTGTCTCAGTCAGCAGACGTTAGATCCGGGAGAATGGTCTCTTTACCCGGAGGTATTTCATCAACTGTGTCTTCGGTGGGGGACCCCTTATGTGGACCTGCTGGCTTCCCGTCTCAACAGGAAGATGCAGAGGTTTGTGTCAAGGTCTCAGGATCCTCTGGCAGACGCCGCAGATGCTCTGGTGGCCTCTTGGGGTCAGTATCATCTGATTTACACCTTTCCTCCAATACAACTTCTGTCGAGACTGCCACGCAGAATCGAGGTAGAAGGAATTCCAGGCATTCTGGTGGCACCAGACTGGCCTCGCGGGTCTTGGTACGCAGGCCTGGTAAGGCTGGTATCAGACATCCCTTGGAAACTTCCTCTCAGGGAAGATCTTCTGTCTCAGGGACCAATCTTCCATCCTGCTTTACGGTCGCTGGCTTTAACGGCCTGGCTATTGAAAGCCAGGTGCTGAAGGACAGAGGACTCTGAGTCAGTGATTCCTACGCTGTTGAAAGCTAGGAAATCTACCTCCAGGAAGGTTTATCATCGAGTTTGGAAGCCATTCATTACTTGGTGTGAGTCGCGGGGGGTTTCTCCCCACTCCTTTTCTGTGTCTCGCCTGTTGGAGTTTCTACAATTAGGTGTAGATCATCGTTTGGCTCTGGGCACCATCAAGGGCCAGATTTTGGCCATCGCTATTTTTTTCCAAAGGCCGTTGGAGGAGAAGTCCTTGATTCACACTTTTGTTCAGGGAGTTCGCCATCTGGCTCCTCTGGTGTGATCCCTGGTACCTCTGTGGGATTCTCAATTTGGTACTATTTGTGCTTCAAAAGCTTTCTTTTTAAAATATTCCAGAACTTCCTCTGCTCACTTTCTCGCAGAAGGTGGCTTTCTTAGTAGCTATTACTTCCGCACGTCGCATGTCAGATTTGTCTGAGTTTTCCTGTCGGTCACCTTATTTGGTGATTCATAGAGACAAAGTGGTGTTGCGACCCTGTCAAGCGTTCCTTCCTTAGGTTGTCTCGGGGTTTAATTTACATGAAGACATTGTGTTACTGTCCCTATGTCCTAAGCTGAAACATCCTAAGGAAATTGCCTTACATTCCTTAGATGTTGTAGGGGTGATTTGGGTGTACCTGGCGGTGACTGAACCGATTAGAAAATCGGATTCTTTGTTTGTTCTTGCGGATGGACCTCATAAGGGGCAGGCTGCATCTCCTGCGACCATTTTCAAGTGGATCAGGCAGACGGTGGTGCAGGCCTACTCCATTAAGGGTCACATTCCTCTTTTCCCTGTTAAAGCGCATTCTATGAGAGTGCTTAGTGCCTCCTGGGCCTTCCGTCATCAGGCGTCAGTGGTTCAGGTGTGCAAGGCGGCTACATGGTCGTCTGTACACACATTCATAAAATTTTTTAAGGTGGATGTACTTGCACCTTCAGATGAGGTATTTGGCCGCAAAGTTTTGCAGGCCGCGGTTGCAGAGGCTTCCGCTTCTTGAGGGTGCAAATTTTTCCTGGTGGTGAGCTCCAGTTGTTGCTAGTTGAGCTCCTGTTATCTGGTTGGCTATGTTTATTAGCCTTGTTGGGAATTCTGCGTTTGCTGTGTTTTTTCCCACCCCTCATGTTGACACTGCTTTGGGATCCCAGTGGTCTGAAGACTTTAAGCTGTGTCCGTCAGTGAACGAAATAGAAAACTGAATTTTTGTCTTATCGTAAAATCCTTTTCTCGGAAGTTCACTGATGGACACAGCACCCGCTTCTCTTTAGGGTTGAGTTATAGTTTCAGGGTCTTGGCAATCTTCTTATAGCCTAGGCGATCTTTATGTAGAGCAACAATTTTTTTTCAGATCCTCAGTGTTCTTTGCCATGAGGTGCCATGTTGAACTTCCAGAGCGATAACACCAAATGTAACACACCTGCTCCCCATTCACACCTGACACCTTGTAACACTAACGAGAAAATGGCGATTGGGCCCAATTCGGACATTTTCACTTAGGGGTGTACTCATTTTTGTTAGCGGTTTAGACATGAATGGCTGTGTGTTGAGGTATTTTAAGGGGACAGCAAATTTACACTGTTATACAAGCTGTAAACTCACTACTTTACATTGTAGCAAAGTGTAATTTCTTCAGTGTTGTCACATGAAAAGATATTCTAAAATATTTACAAAAATGTGAGGGGTATACTCACTTTTGTGAGATACTGTATGTTCTTCTGACACTGCTTGTTACAAACTGGAGTCCTACAGCAGGAAGTGATGGTATACCCTCTGGGACTCCCTCAGGGGCGTAACCAAAAAGGTTTCTGCCTAGTCCTACTCCTAAAGAGAGCATAAAGCCCAATGGTCTGAAGACTTGAAGCTGTGTCCGTCAGTGAACCTCAGAGAAAAGGATTTTACAGTAAGACAAAAATCCAGTTATCCTTGTCTAATTTTTTTACATCACAGAAACTGACATTTTAACAGGGGTGTGTAGACTTTTTATATCCACTGTTTCTACAATATTAAATAGGGAGCAGCATGCTTGCTAATGCTAGAAAGCTCACCGTCTCTCTCCGCAGAAGCCTTGGCATTGTGTAGCCTGACTGTCCTCCATCTCACAATGCCTCTTTGGTTACAAAGATCTGCAAAACATTCTCTGTTCATGATAGAATGTACAGTCTGTGACGATTGGGTCATTCCTGATAGGATTTTCACCCACCCCCAAAATCTTTGCTGAATTCCATCCAGTGATAAAAGAGTTTTGCAAAGAAATAGGCTATTCCTGTGGTTGATCCTACCTTCTCTGCCCTAAACAAATCTCTCACTCTACTTACTGAAGATGTTCCTTCTTTCAAAGATTCTGCAGATAGAAAATTTTGGGCGCTCAAAAAAGCCTTTTTACTCTTGTAGGCCCAGCCCTGCAACCAGCACTCACTGCCATTTCAGTATGTCAAACTGCAGCTAAATCAATTAATTTCCTTCTCTACTTTTTGCCCTAGAACATGTCAAGACACAAATTTCTAGAATGCCTCTAATCTCCATTTACATGAGCAAAATCTTATGGCTAAAAGCTGGGACAGCTGAAAGTTCTTACAAAAGGCTTCTCAAACGTACACTGATCAGCCATAACATTATGATGAGCCACCTAATATTGAGTAGGTACCCCTATTGCTGCCAAAACAGCCCTGACCCATAGTAGCATCACCGCAGCATACCTTCAGAGGTCTAGTAATGTTATCTGGCACCAAGCCGTCCGTAGCAGATCCTTTAAGGCCTGAAAGTTGTGGGGTAGGGCCTCGCTTGATCAGATGTGTTTTTCTAGCACATCCCACAGATGCTCGATGGATTGAGATCTGGAGAATATGGAGGCCAAGTCAGCACCTCAAACTTGTTCTTGTGTTTCTCAAACCATTCTTGAACCATTTTTGCAGTGTGAAAGGGCACATCTTGCTGAAAGAGGCCACTGCCATCAGGGATAACTCTTTTCATGAAGGGGGGAGGGGGTGTATTTGGTTAGCAACAATGTTGCTGACCAAATGATCATGTGTGTGATATGTGTCAAAGTAACATCCACATGAATGGCAGGACCCAAGGTTTCCCAGCAGAACATTGCCCAAAGCCCCACACTGCCTCTGCTAGCTTGTCTTTCTCCGTAACTGCATCCTGGTACCATTTCTTCTCTAGGTAAGCGACACACACACCTGGAAATCCACATGATGTAAAAGAAAACATGACATCATACCAGACCACCTTCTTCCATTGCTCTGTGATCCAGTTCTGATGCTCACATGCCCATTGCAGGTGCTTTTGGCTGTAAACATGAGTCGGCTTGGGCAACATGACCAGTCTGCGGCTACGCAGCCCCTTACACTACAAACTGTGATGCCCATTTATTTCTGCTTTCAACACATCAACTTTATGGACAACATTTTTTTGTTTCAATAGATTTTTGAGTTTTACAAGATACAAACAAAAGGTAAAGAAACCCATTACAGTGCAACAAGCATCGAATAAACATCAATACACAGGATAAAAGTGTCATTTGTACTAGGACATCCTCATTTGTTACATTGCTGTTACAGAATAATGCATGGACAATGAAATGCAATATACCATTATATGATAAATACTAAGGCATTAGAAGACTGGCGAGGCCACGGCTGGGCCACCAACACTCCCCCTCCATCCGCACCCCAAAAGGGTACAAACTGTGCCGATCAAGGGAGAGCGCCAGCCCCTCACTCGAGCCCCTCCAAATCAAAATAAGTGTCGGAAAGGTAATAAACAATGTATTCATGTGTTTTTTCCGTTAAAGTCAGCCCACAATTTCCATCTACTATCGAAAGCCTTACATGAGCCTTGATTTATCGCTAGCAATCGCTCGAACAAGTGGTTGCGATTAATCACTATCTTGACATCAGATATGTTAGGTAGAGTTTGAGAACCCCAATGAATAAGTATGTTAAGACGTGCCGCCAGCATTATGTGACATACTATTTGTCGCATGTACGGAGGGAATTTATCTATTCCAAGATTAAGTAAAGCGAGACCCATAGAGGGAGTTCGTATGATTCCTGTTACTGATGAGAGCATTTGGAATATTAGTTTCCAGTAGCCCATTAAGCCGGGACAATCCCACATAATATGAGGTAGAGTGCCTACTTGACCACACTGTCTCCAGCATTGATCAGTATGGTGGGACGAAAATTTAGAAAGACGATATGGTGTGTAATGCCACCTATGAAGTAGTTTGAGAATTGTTTCTCTTACGTCCTCTGACAGTCGCCGCCCACTCATACAGTCTTCACTTATGGGTATTGACCTCTTATCCACAGGAGTAAGCTTGGCAAAAGATTTTGTTAAAAACACAAGACTTTGCATAGACACACCTACAGGGGGCTGTCCCTCTGGTCCAATACCCCCGGCTAGCCTCATTCCCAATTCAGTTTGTCTTTTGCCTAGATAGGAGTAGGCAGGCTTCCCTGTGCTGGGGCTACAGTCTCAGCCTTTTCTCTGTTTTATAACATTTTATTTTCTGCTAAGTGTGTTTTTTCTTTGCACTAATAGCTTTTTATTTGTTCCTCTGCTTAGTTAGTCAGACTTTGGAAGACTACAGCGTTGCGGAACTGGGAATCGGACTGGTTGTCCTGGTTTCCCAGGACAGAGAACCTTATGGAATCCCGGGCTGCCATCGAGCGTTTAGCAGGCTATGCGTACGCCCAGGCCTCGCAAATGACCTGTCCCTGTCCTCAGGGACAAAGCCCGCGAAGTGGCCACTTCGCTAGGATGTCTCTACTGTGGTACGCCGCATATAGCTAGCATCCTGTTCGGCTGACAGGAACCCCCACCCCAGGTGGGAGGCTTCCCGTCTCACGGCGGCACCCATGCTATCGCTGGTCGGTGAGTAACCCCTCTATTTGTGGTGTATTTGTGGGGCCTCTGTGTTGGGAATGGCAGTTTGTCTTTGATGTCTGTGTTATTCCCCTCATGTCTGTCAGTGTGCTTCCCGGTCTCTCCCTGTCCCTGAGGGCACTATAGCGGTATGCCGCGCTGTGGGGGGGTCGCGAGGGGTCCCTCTCCCCGATGTGTGCTTTTTGTGTACAAATTTGGGGTACCAGACATGTGCGTGTGGCCCGCTGCGAAAATTCGAAGGGCCGCCATTTTTGGTGTTGGCATGCATTTCAGCTTCATTTATGGGCTTCTGCACTCCTCCCTGCAGCAAATTTGTGCCTTTCGGCGCCATCTTGGAGGTGGCACGGTCCTCTTCACAATGTGCTCAGCGGCTATTTTCCTGTAGCCTCCTCATTATTTTACATGGGCAGCCATTTTCCCTTAGTCTGTGTCCTCTAGCTGATGACATCACTTCCTTTCCTCAGACTGCAGATCGTTCCAGCTAGCGTAGAGTCTGTATGTATGCACTTCTGGGGGTCTTTTCACTTCTCCTGGGTCGTTTTTCATGCTGGCAGTAACTTTCCTGTGGTTTGCTTGTAGCACTATTTCATTTCTATTGCAGAACCTCGCGGTGCCAGGGCTGCCAGAAATCGCGCTGCTATGGCTGCGCTCATTAGTTCTGTCAAAAATGCTGCATTTGGAGGATGAGCCCCACCAGCAGGGTACACGGTCATCCTTTGGGACCCGCAGAACCCAGAGATCGGTTCAGGTTTTTTTCCTGTCACGCCGACTTTCATGCAATGAACAATGGCGCAATCTGAAGCGCAACTTTGTGGTACCTAGGTGGTTGAGTACCGGTATCCCTTCACGTCTCTAACGGATTTGCACTGGATTGTGGCCCCTAAGGTGGACCACACGGTATCCAGATTACACAAGGCCACTCTGATGCCCATGGAGGCTTATCCGGTGCTTAGAGACCCGGCGGATAGGCGGGTGGAATCTCTTGCCCGCCACTCCTATGTGGTGGCAGGTTCCTTGCTGAAGCCCGTGTTCGCCTCAGTAATGGTCTCTGTGGTGGAGTGGACAAAGGTGCTCAGACGCACCCTTGTGGCTGATTCCGCCCCTCCTGCTACTTTGGAGATGGTGGATCACATTGTTCAGGCGGTTTTATGCCTGTGTGATGCGGCCTTGGATGAGGCCCCTTTAGCCTTACGCTTCTCTGCTGTTGCAGTGATTATCCGTCGCCTTGTGTGGCTGTAGAGCTGGTCGGCAACCAGACTTCCAGGAAGACAGTGTCTGACATCCCTTATGCAGGGAATCCCCTTTTTGGGGACTCCCTGGATGAGTTGGTGAATGGGGTCACTGGCGGTAAAAGCACTCTGCTGCCCCGTGTGTCCTAGGGTAAGTTTTTTCCGCGGTTAGTGGGGCCCTTCCTTTAACCCTAACCAGGGGTCCTTTCGTGCCTTTAAGGCACATGACAAGGGTGAATCCTTCAAGGCCTCTGGTGGCCAGAAGAAGCCTTGGGCGGGCAAGTCTATAGCCGCCCACTCTGGCACAGCGGCCCTGTCCGCCATTCAGGACAGATGGGTTTAGGAACTCAATCAGTCGGGGTGCAAGATCGAATTTTGATCGCGCCCAGCAGACTGATTCTTTCCCTCAAATCTTCATTGACCCCAGATCGTTTTCACGATCTTCAACGGGCGGTTCAGGATCTCCTCGCCCAGGGGATGATCGTCTCGGTGACACATCGGGACAGGTTTTCAGGGTTTTTTCATTGAATCTGTTTGCGGTGCCCTGAAAGGAGGGCAAGGTGCGTCCGATTCTGGACCTGAAGTTTCTAAACCGCTTGTGCGGGTTCAAAAATTCTGTATGGAATCCCTCTGATCGGTGGTGGCCTCTCTGAGCCCGGGAGATTCCTGGCTTTAATCGACCTCAAGGATGCGTTTCTACACATCCTTTTATTCGAGGGTCATCAGAGGCACCTCCGATTCGCAATCGTGGAAGAGCGCTATCAGTTCTTGGCGTTACCTTTCTGTCTCGCTTTGGCTCCAAGGGTGTTTACCAAAGCTTTGACTCCTGTTCTGGCCCTGTTGCGGGCGCAGGGGATCTCAATCCTTGGATATCTGGACAATCTCCTGTTAAAGTCGAGTTCCAGTTTAACTCTGTTGTGCGCTCTGTCAACCACGGTTCAGACGCTTCAGGAGTTCGGGTGGGCCATCAACTTTCAGAAGTCGACATTGCTCCCTTCTGTTCATCTCCCTTCTCTGGGAATGGTCCTGGACTCCGCCCATGCAAGAGTTTTTCCTGCCGGAGGACATGCTCCGGACTCTGCTGAACGAGGTCAGGTCCCTCAGGGACAACGAATCCTCATCACTCAGGACCTGCATGCCGTCCCTAGGATTGATGGTGTCAGCCTTGGAGGCGATGCCGTTTGCACGGTTCCACACGCGATCTCTGCAAGCGGAGATCCTAGCCAGGTGAGACAGGTATCCTCAGTCCTTGGACAGGAGGATATCTTTGAGTCACTGGGTCAGAGCGGACCTTCTGTGGTGGCTCCAGTCTCCGACTCTGCGGAAGGGGAATCCTTTCCGGCCGTTGTTATGAAAGTGCTCACCACGGACGCCAGCCTGTCGGGGTGGAGTGGCATTCTGGGTAAAATTGTCTGCCCAGGGCACTTGGTTGGAGGAGGAATCCTCCCTACCGATACTGTTATATTCTCTGTTTTGTGAGAGACACAGGACTCCGGTCTGGAACAACTGATGTTTATTCAGGACTCTCTGTACACTACAACATGCATTACAGGACAGCTCTGTATATCAATGCATCCCTTACATGTCTCTAAGATGGCCACTCTGCCCCTTGACCCTTGTCATCACTCCTGGGTGGAGCCAGCCTTAAAGAAACAGTACAGGTGAAACCCTTCAGGTATAACACCTTCCATCCATCCCTAAAAAAAAAAAAACAAAAAAAAAAAAAACAACAAAACGAGAACAGGCATAAAACAGTAACTAATAATTGTCCTATGCAGTCCTCCAACTCAGGAGATTTACATGGCTTCTTACGCGTCCGGATGTGAGAACAACTTCCAGGGACGCTACGGGGAGAAAAATAGCAGCCGATCACTTTCGGCGGGCCCGTCGATAGTCTCGTAACCGGTCTTGCAGCTGAAACCGGTCAGGATGGCGACAGCGTCATTGAGGACGGGCACCCAGCGACTCAGGGCCGGAGGAAGCAGGGCTGGCCGGAATGGTCACCGGCGGGGCCAAGAGGGGATCCCCTAGCTCAGAGGGTGAACAGACCTCTGGACCAGGGCTGGAGGGCTCTGTTGGAGCTGAGTTCAAAAGTTCAGAGTCCCCCCGAGCATCAGTCTCAATGCCTCCTGATCCGGTAGGAGCAGATCCTTGAGACACTGGAGGTGCAGCCGATGTCAGGGATTCGGGCAGCTGAGAACGAGGACGCAATTGGTCCGCAAGCCGTCTGCAAATGGAACCATCTTCCAGGCAGACCCTATACATTTTGGGTCCCAAAGTCTCTGCGTCGATAGCAGGAAGCCAACGAGTGTTGGAAGCGCCATAAGATCGAGCCCATACCTTTTGCTGTGCTGTAAACCGGGGAATCTCGTCGTGTTCGACCCTCTTGTCTTGGGACTGCCGTACATGTTCCTGGACCGTTTGAGGGCGGAGCATGTCCAAAACAGTCCATGGCTGCCGACCCAAAAGAAGTTCAGCTGGAGTTTTCCCAGTGGTTGCATGTGGTGTGGTTCTGTAAGCAGAAAGGAAGGAGTCCAGCTGCTGGGGTGACAGGGACTGTTGTTTACTTGTAGCCACAGTAGCTTTGAAATAGCGTTTGAAGGTCTGTACAAACCTTTCGGCTTGAGCATTTGTAGCCGGGTGGTAAGGTGCGGTCAACTTGTGTTTGATGTTGTGGGCAGTCAGGAAACTCTGAAACTCCTGGCTTGTGAATTGTGCACCGTTGTCTGTGACAATTTCTCTGGGGTATCCAAACCTAGCAGCGAGATGTAACAGTATGGAAATCGTCACCTTAGTCGTCGGCTGGGTAACAGGAATGACCTCAGGCCACTTTGAATGGGCATCAATAATGATCAAAAAGGTGTGTCCTCTGATCGGGCCTGCAAAGTCCAAGTGTAGGCGAAACCAGGGAACCGTGGGCCAAGTCCAGGGCTGGACGCACCCTCGAGAAGGGTCTCTTGCAGTTCGTGCACATCCAGCACACGCATTCACATATGTCGTGATATCTGAGTCTAGGTTTGGCCACCACACATAGCCTCGGGCCTTTTGTTTCATACGTGTGCCCCCCGGGATGACCAGTATGTAGCAAGTCCAGAATGTGTCTCCGGAGGGTCTGTAACGATCACTCGGTCTCCCCATAAAACACAGTTGCCAGCCACAGTTAATTCCAGACGCTTACAGAAGTAAAGTTCATAATCCTGTGTGATAGTTGCAGGCCAACCGTACCGTACCCAGGAGAATATTGTCTTAAGGGAGGTATCCCTGGCTGTAGGGCTGCTACCTCCCCAGAAGACAGAAAGGACAGGCTGGTGTAACGACAACTCTTGACTGGTGGAGAAGAGTCTGTTAATGTCCTTGTCAGACGGGACATGGCATCCGCATTAGCATTGGCATCATGGCTGCGATACTGGATTTTGTAGCTATATGCTCCCAAGAATAGGGCATAGCGTTGAAGACGGGCCGCAGTCGTCTGGGAGATGCCTTTGTCAGGGCTAAAGATCTGAAGGAGTGGTTTATGATCAGTCAGTATGGTGAATTCCCTACCATACAGGTAAAGATGAAACTTCTTAATTGCCCATATGAGCGCTAGAGCCTCTTTGTCAATGTGAGAGTAATTGCTTTCTGCTTTTGTCAAGGACCTGGAGGCGAATGCCACAGGTTTCTCTGACCCATCTGGTAAAACGTGAGATAGCACAGCCCCTAGACCATAGGGTGAGGCATCACAAGCCAAGGTGAGAGGCCTTTGGAGGTCATAATGCACGACCATGCGTGACGCCAACAGCTTTCGCTTAGAAACTTCAAAAGCACGTTGGCATGCAGCCGACCAGTTCCATCTGGAGTGTTTCTCCAAAAGCTTGTTCAACGGAAACAAAGTGTGTGCTAGATCTGGCAGGAATTTGTGGTAATAGTTCAGCAAGCCCAGGTATGATCGCAGCTGTTGGACGTTGGATGGGGCTGGAGCTTTTACTAAAGCATCAACTTTGGCTTCCGTGGTGTGTATACCCTCTGCATCCACAAGGTGGCCACAAAACTCCAATTTAGGTACCATGAATTGGCATTTCGCTAAGTTCACTTTTAGACCCTGCTCTTGGAGTCTTGCCAACACAAGTTCCACGTTACAGTTGTGTTCCTGGTCCGTCAGGCCTGTGATGAGCATGTCATCTAACAGGCACTGTGTGAAAGGAATGTCCGCCAAAATCTCATCCATTTTGCGTTGCCAAATGGCGGGGGCGGAGGCTACACCAAACACCATCCGATTGTATTCATACAGTCCCTTGTGAGTGTTGATGGCTAGAAACTTGCGGGACGAAGGGTGGACCTCAAACTGTAAATAAGCTTGCCTGAGATCAAGCTTGGTGAACTTTTGACCTCCTGCAAGAGAGGCAAAAATGTCATCTACTCTGGGTAGGGGATACTGGTCTATCTCCAGTTGAGAATTTAGTGCCATGCGGAAATCACCACAAATACGTAAGTCCCCATTCGCTTTCTTTACTGGTACAACTGGTGATGTCCACTCACTGTGCTCTACCTTTGAGATGACACCTTGTTCCTCCAGCCAGCCTAGTTCAGCTTCCACACCTGCTCGGAGTGCGAAAGGTACCGTCCGAGCTTTGAAGAACCTAGGCTGGGCGTTGGGTTTCAGCCTGAGTCTCACACAGTCATGCTTTATTTTCCCCAAATGGTTATCAAAGACTTGTGGGAATCGCTGTTTCAGGGATTCCACCCATCCCTCTTCATCCCCTGATGGGATGGTCACAGTGTTGCAGGGGTTAATGGCGATGTCTGGCATTCCAAAGTGAGCAATCCAGTCTCTCCCAAAGAGAGGGGGTGTCCCATGTTCTAGGATATATAATGGCATTCTCTTCATCTGACCCTTGTAGGATACCTGTACTTTCACGTACCCCAGTGGGTGGAGTATCTGCTTTGAGTATGTCTGCAGTTTGATTGGTGTTGGACGGACAGTTGTTCGGATCAGAAGTTCTCTCCATTGCTTCTGGGTGACATCCATCTTGAGTTTCTTTCCTTCCACAGTTACCTCTACAGTCATTGCTGAGGGTGCTGAATGCATATGATGTATGTCTAATCTGTGGAGCACTTCCTCATCCCCTGATTCCGATGACGATGTATATCTTCCCACCATATATGCCTTTGTCCTGGTGTTCAGAGGATGTTTTTTTTGCACCATCTTACTACGACAGACTTGTTTCAGATGGCCTGCCTTACCACAATTATGACAGAGCTGATCCTTAAACCGGCAGACTTTGTGATCATGGTCTGTATGGTCTGTATTCCCACAACGGTAGCAAGCTGACTCCTGGCTTGGTGAGGGTCTATATTTACAGTTAGCAGCAGTTGGCTTGACTGCTGTTCTGAAAACTTCCTCTTTAACCTCTTCCCTTCTGCTCTGGGGGTTCAATGCCTCTGTATCTTTCACAGCCATTTCCATCACTGAAGCTATCTCAATTGCCTTTGTAAGGGTAAGGTCTTTCTCTGTTAAGTCTCTTGGCTAGACTCACTATTTAGTCCCATGACAAACTTATCCCTCAGTGCAGTCGGTAAGTACTCCCCAAAAGAACAGACACGGGTCTTGGCGCTATCGGCAGTTCACATTCCGGGTATGGAACACTGGCAGGCCGACTATCGAAGTCGCCAGACCCCAGACCGGGGGGGAATGGTCCCTACGCCCGGAGGTGTTTCAGATGCTGTGTGTTCCTCTAAACAACAAGGTGGGAAGGCTCGTGGCGAGTACACTCGATCCTCTGGCAGCCGCCACGGATGCGCTGGTGGTGCCTTGGAATCAGTATTGCCTGATTTATGCCTTCCCCCCCGATTCAGTGGTTGTCACGGTTCCTTCTCAGGTTGGTCTCGGAACCAAGGTTGGTGGCCCGGGGGGGCCCGGACTGGCCGCGCCGGTCTTGATACGCGGACGCCATGCAAATGGTCGTCAAGCCTCCCTGGCGGCTCCCCTTACGAGACGATCTGTTGTCTCAGGGGCTGTTCTTCCATCCTGCTTTACAGTCGCTGTCCTTGACGGTGTGACTGTTAAAAGCCAGATCTTAAGAGATCGGGGTCTCTCGTCTGAGGTTACTCCTACCTTGCTTAGAGCTAGGAGGGCCTCGTCCGGTAAGTTTTCTAATCGTATCTGGAAGGCTTGCTTCGCCTGGTGCAAATCGCAGGGTTTCCATCCTCGCTACTTTTTGGTGGCAAGGGTGTTAGCCTTCCTGCAATCCGGTGTGGACCTACGTCTTGCACCGCCCACTGTTGAGGGTCAGTTATCTGCGCTGGCCATTCTCTCCAGCGCCCTTTGGCGTCAAATTCCTTGATCCACACCTTTATTCAAGGGGTTTGTCATTTGGCCCCCTCGGTGGGCGCCCTTAACCCCCTGGGACTTGAATTTGGTTCTGTTGTTTTACAACGTCCTCCCTTTGAGAACATCCGGGAGATTCCTCTGTTTGCACTGTCACGGAAAGTTGCCTTTCTGGTGGCGATCACATCTGCTTGCAGTGTGTCTGAGTTGGCGGTCTTACCTTGCCGCTCCCCCTACCTGGTGGTTCATAGGGATAAGGTGGTCTTGCGACCTCATCAGTCCTTCTTTCCGAAGGTGGTGTCTGATGTCCATCTCCATGAGGACATTGTTTTGCTTTCGCTGCGTGCGAATCCTACGCATCCTACGGAGTTTTGCCTTGCATTCCTTGGATGTTGTCAGGGCGATTAGGGTTACCTGTCGTCTACTGAATCCTTCCGAAGGTCGGATTCTCTTTTTTGTCCTTCCTGAGGGCCTCGGAAGGGTATGGCTGTGTCTGCGGCATCTGTTCCTGTCTGGTTCAGGCGGACGATTGTACAGGCTTATTCGCCTAGGGGTTGGGTTCTGCCCTTCCCTGTCACGGCGCACTCTTCTGAGCGGAGGGTGCATTTTGGGCCTTTCGACATCAGGCGTCAGTGTCCCGGATGTGCAATGCAGCGACCTGGTCGTCCCTGCACACCTTTACAGTAGGGATGCACCGAAATGAAAATTTTGGACCGAAACCGAAAATGCAGGATGCCCTTGGCCGAAAACCGAAACCGAAACCGAAAATGACTTTTTCCCCCAAAATTTTTTTTAAAATGGATAGAACAGGGGCATACACCAAAAACAGGCAGCGACGTACACCTGTAGCTGCCACCCTGTCACAGTATATGTACTGTGATGGGTTGGCAATAGGTTAATTTAATTACCAATGGTATTTGTATTATGCAGCATGAGGGGGTTAATGTATTGTCACTGCTGGTCACTCATCTATTAGTGACCGACCAGTGGCAGGTAATTAACCCCTTTGTGCTGCATTAGTGCAACCAGTGTTAATTAACACTGATACTGGTTGCACTAATGCAGCACAAAGGGGTTAATTACCTGCCTGGTCGGTCACTAATAGATGAGTGACCAGCAGTGACAATACATTAACCCCCTCATGCTGTATAATACTAATATCATTGGTAAGCTGCCTCAGCTCCCCCCCATCTCCCCCCACTCCCACTGCCTCAGCGTCCTCCTCCTCGGGTGTCCTGCATTCAAAAGTCCCGCCTCTAGCCGGCGGCACCGCCTCTCAATGACGTCCCTACTACGATCTGTGCATTATGAATGGACATACCAGGTCGGGGGGCGGGGCGAGCGGCCGCTATAGAGAGAACTAATGTGATCCTTCCCTGTCAGCTCAGCATGTCTATGTGTGAATGATAACAGAACTGAGCTGACACCGGGCGGGGGGGGGGGGGGCGGGCGGAGCGGCCGCTATTAGCTGTAACTATGTGAGAGCTTCTCTTCCTTGTCAGCGGAGATACATGCCTGTCAGTGAAGAGAAGCTCTCACATAGTCACAGCTAATAGCGGCCGCTCCGCCCGCCCCCCCCCCCCGCCCGGTGTCAGCTCAGTTCTGTTCTCATTCACACATAGATGTGCTGAGCTGACAGGAAGGATCACATTAGTTCTCTCTATAGCGGCCACTCGCCCCGCCCCCCGACCTGGTATGTCCATTCAGAGTGCACAGATTGTAGTAGGGACGTCACTGAGAGGCGGACGGCCGGCCAGAGGCAGGACTTTTAAAACCTGCCCTGCGCTGCGCCCTCCTCCTTCCCCATGGCGGCCATATTTTATTTTCGGCACTGTTCACCCATTATCGGCCGAAATGAGAGAGGCTCATTTTCGGCCGATAATTTCGGTGGCCGAAATTTCGGTGCATCCCTACTTTACAGAGTTTACTAACTTGATGTTTTCGGCATCGGCAGATGCCTCCTTTGGCAGCAAAGTTCTGAGTGCGGCAGTACTTCGGGGGAGACATGGCATTTTTAGCCTGTCCCCTCCTGTGGGGGTTTTTTCCCCCTTGGTTATTTTACCTTCCTGGGTTTGTTCGCTCCTGTTGAACTTTCCTGTTACCCAGTGGGTTACCTTTCTGGTTCAGATAAGATTATTTTATCTGACCTTGGGTGCTTAGTTTACCTTAAGACGGTTGCGTTTCCCACCCCCTCATGTCTACACTGCTTTGGGACATCCCATAAGTGAAGACTGTATGAGTGGGCGGCGACTGTCAGAGGACGTAAGAGAAAACTGGATTTTTGTAAAATCTTACCGTAAAATTCCTTTCTCTGAGTCCTCTGACTGTCGCCACCCCCACCCCTCTTTTGGGGTTCATGGACTATCTACTGCTTGCTACCAAACTGAATTGGGAATGAGGCTAGCCGGGGTATTGGACCAGAGGGACAGCCCCCTGTAGGTGTGTCTATGCTAAGTCTTGTGTTTTTAACAAAATCTTCTGCCTAGCTTACTCCTGTGGATAAGAGGTCAATACCCATAAGTGAAGACTGTATGAGTGGGCGGCGACTGTCAGAGGACTCAGAGAAAGGAATTTTACGGTAAGATTTTACAAAAATTCAGTTTTCCCAATGTCCAATACATTTGGAGAAACGGTAATTTGATTGAATAGCCCATTGACAATCTCCCAGTGAGTACGATGTATCTAGGTCTCTGTTCCATTTCTGGATCGCTAAGGATTGTTGGAATTCGGATTTATGTTGGAGAGTGTTATAAATGAGGGAGATTCATATTGGTGCTGTCAAAAAGGCCCATATTGCGGGAAAGATGTACAGAGAAGGTAGGGGGAGTTTTGATAGGTATTGGGATATATGGAAGCAAAGGAAGTGAAGTTTTGGAGGGAGGGAGAATCGTTGTTGCATATCTGACCATTTGCAGGGAACCCCTTCCAGGTAAAAGTCTGGTACCTGTGTAATTTTGTAGCTGAGTAGGGGTTTGGTATATAGAAAAGGCATTCTAGTCTCCAGGGATTGTATGGGAATAGGTGGGATAGCAACCGGAGATTCTTTTATTGCGCTTACCATAAGATGGCGCCAAGCTAGTATGGATGCTTCCATGGGTGGAGAGAGAGAAGAAAGACCTCTAGGAGGCGGTCCAGATAAAGAGGATGGATACAAGATCCAGAGTTCCAGATATTGTCATCTCCATATTCACCCAACGTGGTCTGTCGGTTGTTTGAAACCAATGGCTTAACTGGTCCAGAATAGCAGCTAGTCTATAATCGTTGAGATCGGGAAGTCCCATACCTCCTACTTTTTTATGCATGATAAGGGTTTTCCTTGCGCACCTAGGTTTTTTATGTAGCCATATAAACTGTGATAATGATTTTGTTAAAGCTGTGATAACAGAATTCTTGTAAGAACTTACCGTAAAATTCTTTTCTCTGAGTCCTCTGACAGTCGCCGCCCACTCATACAGTCTTCACTTATGGGTATTGTCCTTATCCATAAGGGTAAACTAGGCAAAAGATTTTTGTTAAAATCATACATAAAAGCATTTGCAAGTACACACCCACAGGGGGCTGTCACTCTGGACCATACCCTCATGCTAGCAGCATTCCC
Organism: Pelophylax lessonae; assembly: GCF_965119305.1. NCBI lineage: Eukaryota > Metazoa > Chordata > Amphibia > Anura > Ranidae > Pelophylax > Pelophylax lessonae. Next base: position 101,464,308 of record NC_138769.1, read on the forward strand.
AACTCAGTTTGGTAGCAAGCAGTATATAGATCCAACAGCCCCAAAAGAGGGGCGGGGGCAGCGACTGTCAGAGGACTCAGAGAAAAGAATTTTACAGTAAGTTCTTACAAAAATTCTGTTTTCTCTTACGTCCTCTGACAGTCGCCGCCCACTCATACAGTCTTCACTTATGGGACCTCCCAAAGCAGAGTAGACTTGAGGGGTGGGAAACGCGACCGCCACACAGGTAACGTAACCCAGGTCAGAGAAAATAACCTTATCTTCAAGATAAAGGCAAAACACTGGGTAACAGGAAGCTCAACATGAGCCAACAAAAAAAAACCCAGGAAAGCAAAAAAACCAAGGGGTGAATCCCCCGACAAGATGGGACACACGCAAAACTGTCACGTCCCCCTAAAGCACAGCCGCACTTTGCGGCCAAAGGAGGCATTGGCTGATGCCAAAACATCAAGTTTGTAAAAGCTTTGTAAAGGTATGCACAGACGACCAAGTCGCCGCTTAGCACACCTGGGACACCGACGCCTGATGGCGAAAAAAGCCCAAGACGCACTCACCGCCCAGGTAGAGTGTACTGTGACATGGAAAGGCGGAGCCTGTTCCCTAAGCGAATAGGCCAGTACAGTCGGCTGTCAGATCCATTTAGAATTGGTTGCCGCAGAAGCAGCCGTACCCTTCCGAGGACCCTCAGGGAGGACAAAGAGAGAATCCGACTTTCTGAAGGATTCAGTAGACGACAGGTAGACCCTGATCGCCCAGACAACATCCAAGGAATGCAAGGCAAACTCCTTAGGGTGCTTAGGCTTCGCACACAGCGAATGCAAAACAATATCATCACTGAGATGGAAATCAGAAACCACCTTAGGCAGGAAGGATTGAAGAGGTCGCAAGACCACCTTGTCCTAATGGACAACCAGGTAGGGAGAGCGGCAGGACAAGGCCGCCAACTCCGACACTCTGCGAGCAGATGTGATAGCCACTAAAAAGGCAACTTTAGGTGACAGAGCCAGCAGAGAAATCTCCCGGATATTTTCAAAGGGAGGACGTCGGAAAAACGGACAGGACCAGATTCAAGCCCCAAGGAGCTAATGGCGCCCTCCTAGGGGGAGCCAGATGACGCACACATTGAACAAAAGCGCAGATCAAGGAATTTGATGCCAGAGGGCGCTGGAAAAGAATAGCCAGTGCGGATATCTGACCCTTAATAGTGGTCAGCGCCAAACGCTGATCCACACCAGATGGCAGAAATGCTAACACCCTCGCCACCGAAAAGGAGCGAGGATGAAAACCCTGAGATTCACACCAGGCAAAGTAAGCCTTCCAGGTACGATAAGAAATCTTACCAGAAGAGGCCTTCCTAGCCTTGACGAGGGTAGGAATGACCGCCGACGAGAGACCTCAATCTCTCAAGACCTGGCTTATAACAGCCACACCGTCAAAGCCAGCGACTGTAAAGCCGGATTTAAGATTGGCCCCTGCGACAGCAGATCGGCTTGTAAAGGGAGCCGCCAAGGAGGCTCGACGATCAGTTGCATGACGTCCGCGTACCAAGACCAGCACGGCCAGTCTGGAGCCACTAGGATCACCAGCTTTGGTTCCGAGGCCAACCTGCGAAGGAACTGGGACAACAATTGAATCGGAGGAAAGGTATAGATCAGACGATACTGAAACTGCGGCACCACCAGCGCGTCCGAGGCGTCTGCCGGAGGATCGCGAGTTCTGGCCACGAACCTTTCCACCTCGTTGTTGAGACGAGACACAAACAGATCCACATCCGGGGATCCCCATCGTGCACACAGCATCTGAAACACCTCCGGGTGTAGGGACCATTCCCCTTGGTCCAGGGTCTAGCGGCTCAGATAGTCGGCTTGCCCATGACAGAATATCGGCCACTTCCTTGGCCGCCCCGGGCACTCCTGGTGCCCCCTAGGTGTTTGATGTATGCCACCGCAGTGGCATTGTCCATCTGCACACGCACAGGGCGGTCCTGCAGACGATCCAACCAATGCAACAAACATAGTTTGATCGCTCTCAGTACCTTTCCAAGGAATGAGGATGTCTGTCCCACCAGGCCAGAATCTCCGCATGCAGAGATCACGTGTGGAATTATGTAAATGGCATCGCCTGGAAGGCTGACACCATCAACCCCAGGACCCGCATGCAGGACCTGAGTGACGAGGAACGTTCTCCCTGAGGGACCTGACCTCGCTCTGTAGAGTCCGGAGTTATACCTCCGGCAGGAAGACTTTTGCTTGAGCAGAGTCCAGAACCATCCCCAGGTAGGGGAACCGGACAAAAGGGGACAATGTCGACTTCTGGAAGTTGATGGTCCACCCAAACCCCTGGAGTATCTGAACCGTGGTAGCAAGATCGCGTTCCAAGGTAGCACTGGAACTCGACCTTAACAGGAAATCGTCCAGATATCCCAGGATTGCAATCCCCTGCACCCGCAACAGGGCCAGGACAGGAGCCAAGACTTTGGTAAACACCCTTGGAGCCGAAGTGAGACCGAAAGGCAACGCCACGAACTGATAGTGCTCCTCCGCAATCGCGAATCGGAGGTACCTCTGATGATCCTCGTAAATGGGGATGTGTAAATATGCATCCTTGAGGTCGATGGACGCCAGGAAATCTCCCGGACTCAGAGAGGCCACCACCGATCGAATAGATTCCATGCAGAATTTCATAACTCGCACGAAGCGGTTCCGAAACTTTAAGTCCAGAATCGGACGTACCTTGCCCTCCTTTCCGGGCACCGTGAACAGATTCGAGTAAAAACCCCGACATCTGTCCCGATGAGGCACCGGGACAATCACCCCCTGGGCGAGCAGATCCTGCACCGTCCGATGGAGATCGAGGAGACGATCCGGGGGTTAAATGAAGATTTGAGGGGAAGAATCTGTCTGTCAGGCGTGACCGAAATTCGATCTTGTACCCTGATTGGGTGAGTTCCTGAACCGACCTGTCCAGAACCTTGGACAGCCAAGGTGCGGGAAACAGCGCAGACGCCCCCCCCCACCCCTGAAGCGGGTGAGGGCGCCCCTTCAGGCGGGGGCGGACTGGGACGGCGCATTAGGGCGGGCGGCATTTGGCTTGCCCGCCCAGGGCTTCTTCAGACCACTCGGGCCCTTGAAGGGTTTGCCCTTGTCTTGTGCCCTAAAGGCACGAAAGGACCCCTGGTTGGTTTTAAAGGAAGGGCCCCGCTTACCGCGGAAAAATAATTTTTTTTTTCTTCGGCCACTTGGGGTAGAAGAGTGCTCTTACCCCCAGTCACCCCCTTAACCAACACATACAGAGATACTCCAAAAAGTCGGTTCCCCGCATAAGGGATGTCAGACACCGTCTTTTTGGGAGACTGGTCAGTCGACCAGCTTTTTAACCACACAATGCGCCAGATGTGCACATTGCATGCAGATAAACATGAAACCAGAGGGGCCCCATCCAAGGCCGTGTCACACAGGTATAGAACAGCTTGATAACCCGGTCTATCATGGCCATCGTAGCAGGGGGAGCAAACACGGGTTTCAGCAAGGAACCCGCCAACATATAGCAGTGGCGGGTAATAGACTCCACCCTTCTGTACGCCGGGTCCCTAAACAGCGGAGAATCCTCCGCGGGCATTAGAGTGGCCTTATTCAACCTGGACACAATGTGGTCCCCTTAGGGGCCATAGGCCCGCGCGAATCCGTGGGAGACACGAAGGGATAACGGTACTCAAACCGCCTAGGTAACACAAAGTTGCGCTTAGATTGCGCCCTTGTTTATTCACCGTTGCATGAAATGCGGCGTCACAGGAAAAAACCTGAACCGATTTCTGGGTTCTGCGGGTCCCAAAGGATGACCGCGTACCCTGCTGGTGGGGCTCATCCTCCAAATGCAGCGTTTCATTGACAGAACTAATGAGCGCAGCCATAGCAGCACAATTTCTGGCAGCCCTGGCGGGGGAAACTTTCCCCTCCTCCACTTCCCCCTCCCCCTCCGACTTAGAGGACTGAGACCCCTCAAGGGTACACTGTCCGTGACAACCATATCAGAATCTGAATCAGAAGAAGGTGAAGGTCTGGACCTTTTTCTAAAAGACCGGTCAGACATCAGCAGATCCACCTTTAATGCTAAAGCCGCAAGTGCAGCGCTAAGGGAGCTCTGCTCAGAGGACCCAGGCGTACCTGAATCCTCCACCAGACCTGGGGGGGAATTGGCTGACCTGGGAATTTGGAAAGCGCTGGCCCTTTAAGTAGGAACCGATGCGGATCGCACCGCGAGGTACCGCAGCAGAAATGAAATATTGTCACAAGCAAACAACAGGAAAGTGACTGCCAGCACGAAAAAATGACCCAAGAAAGGCTAAAAGACCCCCAGAAGTGCATACATACAACCTCCACGCTTTGCTGGAACGATCTGCGGTCTGAGGAAAGGAAATGATGTCATCAGCTAGAGGACACAGACTAAGGGAAAATGGCTGCCCATGTAATCTAATGGAGCGGCTTCGGGAAAGCCCATGTTTTGGACATGCCACATCCAAAATTGCTGCAGGGAGGAGCGCAGAGCCCATAATGAAGCTGAACAGCACGCCCGCACTAAAAATGGCGGCCCCAGGATTTTTCGCAGCGGGCCGCACGCACATGTCTGGTACCCCCAAAAAGTACACAAAAGGCACACATCGGGCAGAGTGACCCCCCCACAGCGTGGCAGAACTGCAATAGTGCCCACAGGGACAGGGAGAGACCGGGAAGGACACTGACAGACATGAGGGGAATAATACAGGCATCACAGGTCATCCCCAACACAGAGGCCCCACAGACACCCCCCACATAGAGGGGTTACTCACCGACCAGCGATAGCGTGGGTGCCGCCGTGAGACGGGAAGCCTCCCACCCCGGGTGGGGGTACCGTCAGCCAACAGGACGCTAGCTACACACGGTGTACCGCAGTAGAGCCATCCTAGCGAAGTAGCCACATTCGTGGACATTCGTCCCTGAGGACAGGGACAGGTCGTTTGCGAGGCCTGGGAGTCTGACTAACTAAGCGCAGGAACAAATAAAATTCTATCATGAGAAAGAGAAAAACACTTTTTCAGAAATAAAATTAAATAAGAAAAGTAGAGAGGCTGAGACCGCAGCCCCAGCCAGGGAAAGCCTGTCTACCCCTTATCTAGGCAAAAGACAAACTGAGTTGGGAATGCTGCTAGCATGAGGGTATGGTCCAGAGTGACAGCCCCCTGTGGGTGTGTACATGCAAATGCTTTTATGTTTTTAACAAAAATCTTTTGCCTAGTTCACCCCTATGGATAAGGACAATACCCATAAGTGAAGACTGTATGAGTGGGCAGCGACTGTCAGAGGACATAAGAGAAATATTTTTTTTGGTATAGGAAGGGGGAGAACCCTAAAATAATACAATATTTGTGGGAGTACAGACATTTTAAAAGCTGCCATTCTGCCTACCCAGGAAATATTGGTCTTTGTCATGTTGTTCAATTGTGTTTGTATTTTATTTATTAGGGGTTCGTAATTAGTGCGAGCCATAAGACGCAATTGTGGGGTTAATATGATTCCTAAGTATGGAATACCATCTTTCGCCCACGTAAATGGGTAGGTTATCTGGAGCTTGGATCTATCCTGTGGATTTATTCCTAGGTCGAGGACGAGAGATTTGGAGTGGTTGATTTTATAGTATGATATAGAACTAAAGGAATTTAATATGCTGGATACCGCAGGCAAAGATATTTTTGGTTCGGTCAGAAGGAGGATCACGTCGTCAGCGAAAAGGCCGATTACATGGTTCTCATCCGGGACATGGAAAGGCGGAGCCTGTTCCCTAAGCGAATAGGCCAGTACAGTCGGCTGTCAGATCCATTTAGAATTGGTTGCCGCAGAAGCAGCCGTACCCTTCCGAGGACCCTCAGGGAGGACAAAGAGAGAATCCGACTTTCTGAAGGATTCAGTAGACGACAGGTAGACCCTGATCGCCCAGACAACATCCAAGGAATGCAAGGCAAACTCCTTAGGGTGCTTAGGCTTCGCACACAGCGAATGCAAAACAATATCATCACTGAGATGGAAATCAGAAACCACCTTAGGCAGGAAGGATTGAAGAGGTCGCAAGACCACCTTGTCCTAATGGACAACCAGGTAGGGAGAGCGGCAGGACAAGGCCGCCAACTCCGACACTCTGCGAGCAGATGTGATAGCCACTAAAAAGGCAACTTTAGGTGACAGAGCCAGCAGAGAAATCTCCCGGATATTTTCAAAGGGAGGACGTCGGAAAAACGGACAGGACCAGATTCAAGCCCCAAGGAGCTAATGGCGCCCTCCTAGGGGGAGCCAGATGACGCACACATTGAACAAAAGCGCAGATCAAGGAATTTGATGCCAGAGGGCGCTGGAAAAGAATAGCCAGTGCGGATATCTGACCCTTAATAGTGGTCAGCGCCAAACGCTGATCCACACCAGATGGCAGAAATGCTAACACCCTCGCCACCGAAAAGGAGCGAGGATGAAAACCCTGAGATTCACACCAGGCAAAGTAAGCCTTCCAGGTACGATAAGAAATCTTACCAGAAGAGGCCTTCCTAGCCTTGACGAGGGTAGGAATGACCGCCGACGAGAGACCTCAATCTCTCAAGACCTGGCTTATAACAGCCACACCGTCAAAGCCAGCGACTGTAAAGCCGGATTTAAGATTGGCCCCTGCGACAGCAGATCGGCTTGTAAAGGGAGCCGCCAAGGAGGCTCGACGATCAGTTGCATGACGTCCGCGTACCAAGACCAGCACGGCCAGTCTGGAGCCACTAGGATCACCAGCTTTGGTTCCGAGGCCAACCTGCGAAGGAACTGGGACAACAATTGAATCGGAGGAAAGGTATAGATCAGACGATACTGAAACTGCGGCACCACCAGCGCGTCCGAGGCGTCTGCCGGAGGATCGCGAGTTCTGGCCACGAACCTTTCCACCTCGTTGTTGAGACGAGACACAAACAGATCCACATCCGGGGATCCCCATCGTGCACACAGCATCTGAAACACCTCCGGGTGTAGGGACCATTCCCCTTGGTCCAGGGTCTAGCGGCTCAGATAGTCGGCTTGCCCATGACAGAATATCGGCCACTTCCTTGGCCGCCCCGGGCACTCCTGGTGCCCCCTAGGTGTTTGATGTATGCCACCGCAGTGGCATTGTCCATCTGCACACGCACAGGGCGGTCCTGCAGACGATCCAACCAATGCAACAAACATAGTTTGATCGCTCTCAGTACCTTTCCAAGGAATGAGGATGTCTGTCCCACCAGGCCAGAATCTCCGCATGCAGAGATCACGTGTGGAATTATGTAAATGGCATCGCCTGGAAGGCTGACACCATCAACCCCAGGACCCGCATGCAGGACCTGAGTGACGAGGAACGTTCTCCCTGAGGGACCTGACCTCGCTCTGTAGAGTCCGGAGTTATACCTCCGGCAGGAAGACTTTTGCTTGAGCAGAGTCCAGAACCATCCCCAGGTAGGGGAACCGGACAAAAGGGGACAATGTCGACTTCTGGAAGTTGATGGTCCACCCAAACCCCTGGAGTATCTGAACCGTGGTAGCAAGATCGCGTTCCAAGGTAGCACTGGAACTCGACCTTAACAGGAAATCGTCCAGATATCCCAGGATTGCAATCCCCTGCACCCGCAACAGGGCCAGGACAGGAGCCAAGACTTTGGTAAACACCCTTGGAGCCGAAGTGAGACCGAAAGGCAACGCCACGAACTGATAGTGCTCCTCCGCAATCGCGAATCGGAGGTACCTCTGATGATCCTCGTAAATGGGGATGTGTAAATATGCATCCTTGAGGTCGATGGACGCCAGGAAATCTCCCGGACTCAGAGAGGCCACCACCGATCGAATAGATTCCATGCAGAATTTCATAACTCGCACGAAGCGGTTCCGAAACTTTAAGTCCAGAATCGGACGTACCTTGCCCTCCTTTCCGGGCACCGTGAACAGATTCGAGTAAAAACCCCGACATCTGTCCCGATGAGGCACCGGGACAATCACCCCCTGGGCGAGCAGATCCTGCACCGTCCGATGGAGATCGAGGAGACGATCCGGGGGTTAAATGAAGATTTGAGGGGAAGAATCTGTCTGTCAGGCGTGACCGAAATTCGATCTTGTACCCTGATTGGGTGAGTTCCTGAACCGACCTGAAATGCGGCGTCACAGGAAAAAACCTGAACCGATTTCTGGGTTCTGCGGGTCCCAAAGGATGACCGCGTACCCTGCTGGTGGGGCTCATCCTCCAAATGCAGCGTTTCATTGACAGAACTAATGAGCGCAGCCATAGCAGCACAATTTCTGGCAGCCCTGGCGGGGGAAACTTTCCCCTCCTCCACTTCCCCCTCCCCCTCCGACTTAGAGGACTGAGACCCCTCAAGGGTACACTGTCCGTGACAACCATATCAGAATCTGAATCAGAAGAAGGTGAAGGTCTGGACCTTTTTCTAAAAGACCGGTCAGACATCAGCAGATCCACCTTTAATGCTAAAGCCGCAAGTGCAGCGCTAAGGGAGCTCTGCTCAGAGGACCCAGGCGTACCTGAATCCTCCACCAGACCTGGGGGGGAATTGGCTGACCTGGGAATTTGGAAAGCGCTGGCCCTTTAAGTAGGAACCGATGCGGATCGCACCGCGAGGTACCGCAGCAGAAATGAAATATTGTCACAAGCAAACAACAGGAAAGTGACTGCCAGCACGAAAAAATGACCCAAGAAAGGCTAAAAGACCCCCAGAAGTGCATACATACAACCTCCACGCTTTGCTGGAACGATCTGCGGTCTGAGGAAAGGAAATGATGTCATCAGCTAGAGGACACAGACTAAGGGAAAATGGCTGCCCATGTAATCTAATGGAGCGGCTTCGGGAAAGCCCATGTTTTGGACATGCCACATCCAAAATTGCTGCAGGGAGGAGCGCAGAGCCCATAATGAAGCTGAACAGCACGCCCGCACTAAAAATGGCGGCCCCAGGATTTTTCGCAGCGGGCCGCACGCACATGTCTGGTACCCCCAAAAAGTACACAAAAGGCACACATCGGGCAGAGTGACCCCCCCACAGCGTGGCAGAACTGCAATAGTGCCCACAGGGACAGGGAGAGACCGGGAAGGACACTGACAGACATGAGGGGAATAATACAGGCATCACAGGTCATCCCCAACACAGAGGCCCCACAGACACCCCCCACATAGAGGGGTTACTCACCGACCAGCGATAGCGTGGGTGCCGCCGTGAGACGGGAAGCCTCCCACCCCGGGTGGGGGTACCGTCAGCCAACAGGACGCTAGCTACACACGGTGTACCGCAGTAGAGCCATCCTAGCGAAGTAGCCACATTCGTGGACATTCGTCCCTGAGGACAGGGACAGGTCGTTTGCGAGGCCTGGGAGTCTGACTAACTAAGCGCAGGAACAAATAAAATTCTATCATGAGAAAGAGAAAAACACTTTTTCAGAAATAAAATTAAATAAGAAAAGTAGAGAGGCTGAGACCGCAGCCCCAGCCAGGGAAAGCCTGTCTACCCCTTATCTAGGCAAAAGACAAACTGAGTTGGGAATGCTGCTAGCATGAGGGTATGGTCCAGAGTGACAGCCCCCTGTGGGTGTGTACATGCAAATGCTTTTATGTTTTTAACAAAAATCTTTTGCCTAGTTCACCCCTATGGATAAGGACAATACCCATAAGTGAAGACTGTATGAGTGGGCAGCGACTGTCAGAGGACATAAGAGAAATATTTTTTTTGGTATAGGAAGGGGGAGAACCCTAAAATAATACAATATTTGTGGGAGTACAGACATTTTAAAAGCTGCCATTCTGCCTACCCAGGAAATATTGGTCTTTGTCATGTTGTTCAATTGTGTTTGTATTTTATTTATTAGGGGTTCGTAATTAGTGCGAGCCATAAGACGCAATTGTGGGGTTAATATGATTCCTAAGTATGGAATACCATCTTTCGCCCACGTAAATGGGTAGGTTATCTGGAGCTTGGATCTATCCTGTGGATTTATTCCTAGGTCGAGGACGAGAGATTTGGAGTGGTTGATTTTATAGTATGATATAGAACTAAAGGAATTTAATATGCTGGATACCGCAGGCAAAGATATTTTTGGTTCGGTCAGAAGGAGGATCACGTCGTCAGCGAAAAGGCCGATTACATGGTTCTCATCCCCAATCTGAAACCCCGGTCACAAGGGGGTGTTGACGTATAGATTGAGCAAGGGGCTCAATCATGAGATTGAATATGGTAGGTGAGAGTGGACACCCTTGACGGGTTCCGTTGGATATTTGAAAAGGCTTGGATAGGAGACCCGATGTGTACACCCTGGCAGATGGGCAAGAATGAAGGGCCATTATAGCAGATTCAATCCCCTCTCGAAACCCAAAATGAGATAAAACTGTAGCCCTATAACGCCATTCCACTCTATCGAACGCCTTCTCTGCATCAAGGGATAACAGCAGAGAAGGCATTCGGTGGACCTCAGCGAAATGGATCACATTCAGAATTTGTCGAGTCGCATCCGAGGGGTGCCTCCCCTTTACAAACCCTGTTGATCATTTTTGACTAGGAATGGCATAATGTCTGATAATCTAAGAGCGAGTATTTTTGCATAAATTTTAATATCTGAATTGAGAAGTGATATGGGACGAAAATTAGCCGGTTGGATCTTTCCCTGGTTTGGGAATAGTGACCACGTATGCCTGTAGCATCTCTTCGGGGAATGCAGAGGAGGCAACCTCTCGATCGAATACAGGGGATAAATGAGGAACAAGAAGTGTAGAGAAGGTCTTATAATACTCGTTAGGCAATCCATCTGGGCCAGGGGACTTGCCCTGTGGAAGAGACGCTGTGATCTATATATATATATATATATATATATCCTGCTCAGATATAGGGGAATTCAGGGACTGCAATTGAGATTCCGTTAGGGATGGAAGATTTACATTATTAAGGAAATCAATAATTTAAGATTCAGTAGGTTGGGCTATGGTGTTGTCATTTTTTAAGTTGTATAAGGCACCATAGTAATCAGCAAAGTGGTTCGCAATATCCGGGGGTTAAGAATTTTGTGTTTTTGTGTTTAGAGGAAGGGTGAATAAGATATGGTATTTTATTTTTTGTTCTATCAGATTTTAGGCGATTAGCCAAGTATTTACCAGCTCTATTGGCATTAGCGTATGTTTGAAGTTTCAACCGTCTAAGGTGCCAATCATATCTCTGCATCAGGTGAAGTCAGAGTTCCTCCCTGAGTTTTTGCAGAGCGTGTGATCGTTCAATAGATGGTGATGATTTATTTTGTTGTTCTGTGGTGTGAATGTCCCCCAAGAGTGAGTCAAGCCGGGAGTCATATCGTCTCTTCAGTCTGGCCCCCTTGTTGTATCAATATCCCTCTAACATTCCAAAGTATGAAAGCATCAGAAGTAGAGGGGGTATTGAAATGAAAAAATTCAGAAAGGTAAACGGATATGGTTTTAGCACATTCCGGGTCTTGCAATGTTTTGAGGTTGCACCGCCAGACCGGATTAGAGGCCTGCGATCCTATTCCATCAAATATTTTGATCAGTATAGGGGCATGGTCAGACCATGAAATATCAAAGATATGCGACTCTAACTAAGGTCTTTTGGAGTAACCATTTATCTGTGAGGAATATGTCAATTCGGGAGTAGGAGTTGTGTCTAGGGGAGTGGTATGTGTAGTCTCTTTCGTTGGAGTGATGGCAATGCCAGACATCAAATAGATCTTCTTTGTGAAGTAAGCCACTAAACTCTTAACGTCCCTTAGGAGAACCCCTAGAGGTATCCAAGAGTGGGCCAGGCACTGCATTAAAGTCTCTGCAGATGAGGAGTATTCCATAATTAACTTTTTGAATTTTTTTGAAAATTTATTTAGAAACCGTAGCTGGTGTACGTTAGGAGCATATAAGGACACAATAGCGTAGGGGTTGGAGTTGATGTTGCATGTTAATATGATAAATCTTCCATTGTCATCTAGGATTGAACTTTTGAGGTAAAAAACTGACTGTGTCTTTTACAGCAATTAGAACTCCCTTCGTCTTATTACTTGCGCAAGACAGGAACACATGAGGGAAATTGGGGTGTGAACATTTGGGACTCTTGGAGATTTCAAAGTGTGTCTCTTGGGCGCATAAGATGTCCACCTTGTGGGTGAGGGCTTCTTGCCACAATGAGCGACGTTTGGCGGGGAGATTTAGCCCTTTAACATTAATTGAGAGGCATGAGATAATCACGAAATCGGTGGAAAATGAGAGTATGTAGAGCTTGGAACGGACTTACGTGACCCAAAGAGCAGAGGTGTGGAGGAGTCCTGTCAGGGAATCCCTGTGAGACGTCTGGGGCGTGGCCATGCACAGGCTATTCCCAGAAGAATGACTAATGGGCGTGGTGCCAGACAGGCTATTTAAAGGAAGTTCATTCCTGTTTCCTGTGCTGACTGATCTTCAGCTGTTTCCTGTGACCTGATGATACCTGTATGCTTCCCTGTTGCTGACCTGGCTTGTTCTGAACTTGGACTTGGATTCTGCTTCTGCTTCTCTGCTAAACCTGACCCGGCTCTGTCCCTGACTTTGGCTCTGCTTACGATTTGGTACCCTGCTGCACCGCCTGTTGATGACCCTGGCTTTCCTACTACTCTGACTCTGTCTCTCAGAACTACCCGAGTGCTTGCCTGGCTATCTGCTGCACATGTTCCATACAGCATTGCATGTTCCAGTTTCCAGGATCCGGAAAAGCAGCCTATCCTGATCCATCAACAACCACAGGCACTCGTGTCCCTCCTGGCCTTTGACACCCTCTGTCTCACCTTCAGTGGGGTCTGGGCCGGAGATATAAGAGAGGCCGACCTCGTCAACTCAGACTCCTCCCAGGTACGTGACAGTATCAGTCAGCCAGCTATGGAGTCTGAAAGGGAGGTCTCTCCACTAGAGAACGTTTGCCGATCGATCTCTGCACTATCCCACATTGTACAAAGCCTGCAAGGAAAATTGGATTGCATCGAAGATCAATTATCAGCCTGCAAAAATGACTCTTCTCTGACGGAGCCCAGCACATCCTGTGCGGCGGATTTCCACCCGGAACCTCGGGTTCCCATTCCTGAACGTTTTTCTGGAAATCGAAGAAAATTTCGGACTTTTCGTAATTCTTGTGAACTATACTTTTCCCTGTTGCCTCGAACATTCTCTTCACAAGATACCAAGGTGGGGTTCATTATCTCGCTCCTTCAGGATGAGCCCCAATCCTGGGCTTTCCATCTTTGGGAACAACACGATCCAGCCTTGACAACCATGGACTCTTTTTTTTCTGCCATGTCCCAGCTATACGCAGATCCTTTTTGTCATCGGACTGCTGAATCAAAGCTTAGCAAGTTAAAGCAAGGCCTAAGGCCTGTGGAGGATTATGTGACAGATTTCCGTGTATGGAGTGCTGATACTCTGTGGAACCATTCGGCCCTCCATCATCAGTTCCGTCTTGGTTTGTCTGATGCCCTAAAGGATGAACTTGCCAGGGTGGGGGTACCAACGGCCTTAGAAGACCTGGTGAACCTTGTCATCCAGATTGACCGGAGGCTACGTGAGAGGCAAGCCGAAAGAACTAACAAGGCTCCTTTGGTCCGCCCGGAGTTTGGGGCTGATACTCCTCTCATTACCGTTAACCCCCCAGAGGTACCTCACTACCCTTCACGAAAGAGTTTCCAGAGATCCCCTCTGTCCACATCGGAACATCTTCGACGGTGTCGCTCCAATCTCTGCCTCTACTGTGGCGATGCCGGTCACCACATTCAGACTTGTCCTGTGAGGCCTTGCAGAACCTCCTCTAACTGGATTTCTATGATGCATCCACCCAGGACTAATCAAACACATCTCACCTTGCTTTGCCATCTGAAACTTCCTGAAAAGACTATCTCTGTTCCTGCTATTATAGACTCTGGGGCCTGTAGCTGTTTTGTGGATGTGACATTTGCAGCCCAACACAATCTACCTCTCTGTACCAAGAAACAAGGGTTTGTTGTTCACCTGGCTGATGGCTCTGGTATCAAGTCTGGTCCAGTGACACAAGAGACGGCTCCAATTTTCTGCTCTTCCTCCTCTGGTCATGAAGAATTCCTTTGCCTGGACGTTATAACATCACCCATGTTTCCTGTCATTCTTGGTATACCCTGGCTGAAGGCCCATAACCCTAGCATCAATTGGCTCACGGGTGAGATTTCCTTCTCTTCTCCCTACTACCGGGCACACTGTGTTCCTGAGGAGTCTCTTACTGCTACCTCTCTACTTGGTATCCACCCGGACCCCGAAGTCTTGAAACTGGTACCCACAGTTTACCACGAATACCTGGATGTTTTCAATAAAAAGAGCGCTGATTCTCTTCCTCCCCATCGTACATACGATTGCCCCATTGAACTGTTGCCAGGGGCTGAAATACCTTTTGGCCGGATCTACCCTCTCTCTGAGCTCGAATTAGAGACTCTCCGTAACTACATTAATGAAAGCCTGGAAAAAGGATTCATCCGACCCTCCACTTCACCCGCAGGAGCGGGCATATTCTTTGTTGAGAAAAAGGACCATACCCTTAGGCCCTGTGTGGATTATCGCGATCTCAATAAGATAACTGTCAAGAATCGTTATCCTCTTCCCCTAATTCCCGAACTTTTCCAGAGGTTACGAGGGGCACAGGTGTTCTCCAAACTTGATTTGAGGGGTGCCTACAACCTAGTCAGAATTCGTGAAGGAGACGAATGGAAAACCGCGTTTCGAACGCGCTTTGGGCATTTCGAATATCTGGTCATGCCATTCGGTCTTTGTAATGCCCCAGCCACATTCCAACATCTTGTTAATGATATATTTCGGGACTATCTTGATTTGTTTATCATCGTATACTTGGATGATATCCTTGTATTTTCCAGTTCTCTCGACCTACACAGAAACCATGTAAAGAAGGTACTGGACAGACTTCGCCAACTCCGTCTTTACGCAAAGGCGGAGAAATGTGAGTTTGAAAAACAGGTTATCCAATTTCTGGGACTCATTATCTCTGCGGATGGCATTGCTATGGACCCGCAAAAGGTATCTGCCGTACTGGAATGGCCTGCCCCCGAGGACAAGAAAGCAGTACAGCGCTTTGTGGGCTTCGCTAATTTTTACAGGAAGTTTATAAAGAACTTTTCTGGCATCATATCCCCCATCACACAGCTGACCAAACAGTTTACCCCATTCAAATGGACTCCAGAGGCTCAAGCCGCCTTTGAACTATTAAAGACTCTGTTTACTTCCGCTCCCATTTTAAAACACCCAGATACCGCTTTAGCCTATGTACTTGAAGTGGATGCCTCTGAAAATGCGGTCGGGGCTATACTATCCCAACGACAAGGAGCCAAGTCCCTACTCTACCCTATTGCCTTTTTCTCCAGAAAATTAAGCTCCTCTGAGAGGAACTATGACGTAGGAGATCGTGAACTGTTAGCCATAAAGGCTGCCCTGGAGGAATGGCGCTACCTACTGGAGGGGGCTGCACACCCTATACTTATTTTTACAGACCATAAGAACTTAGAATATTTAAGAACCGCGAAACGATTAAGACCTCGACAGGCAAGATGGGCACTTTTCTTCTCTCGATTTGTGTTCCATATAACTTTTCGTCCGGGCTCTAAGAATTGCAAACCTGATGCCCTTTCTCGCATGTTTGCTGAGCCAGCTCCACCTCCTGAACCTGACACCATCTTGCCAGCTAAGAATTTCCTACTCTTGCAAACAGACTTGATGTCACAGATCAAGGGGACAGTTGCAAACTCCCCACCTCCTCTGAACTTGCATCTCCAGCAGAGGGATGGACTTTATTTCCACAAGGAACAAATTTTTATTCCCGAACAACTGAGGGTCACCATTCTTAAGAAGTGTCATGATCATCTTCTGGCTGGACACTTTGGTATCCATAAAACCTCTGATTTGGTCTCCCGTTCCTTTTGGTGGCCAGATTGGTTAAAGGACTGTAAAAACTATGTCAGATCCTGCTCTGTGTGTCTCAGAAACAAGTCTGATCGGGCCAAGACCTGGGGCCTGTTGGAATCCCTCCCCGTACCTGAAAAACCATGGAGTATGATCTCAATGGACTTTATTGTGGAACTTCCTCCATCTGAAGGGTTTACAACTATCTTTGTCGTAGTTGATCGTCTTTCCAAGATGGCACACTTTATACCTCTGAAAGGAACTCCCTCTGCCTCCGAAACTGCCTCCACGTTTATCAAAGAAGTGGTGAGATTGCATGGCATTCCAGCCAGCATTGTCTCTGATCGTGGGGTGCAGTTCACTTCCAAGTTTTGGAAAGCTTTATGTGAAGCATTAAACATTGAACTTTGTTTGTCTTCTGCCTACCACCCACAAACAAACGGACAGACCGAGAGGACAAACCAAACTCTTGAACAATATTTAAGGTGCTTCTCTTCTTTTTCTCAAGACGACTGGGTGTTACTCCTCCCTTTAGCGGAATTTGCTTATAATAACTCCGTTCATTCCGCCACCAAGCAGTCTCCTTTCTATGCCAATTATGGATATCACCCCTCCTTCCTACCTGAGTTACCTATGGAATCTGCTGTACCAGCTGTACAAGAAAGACTAAATTTTCTTAATGCCAACAGTCAGCTTTTGCGGGAAACCATTTTGAAGGCACAGGCTGGTAATAAAAAATTTTTTGATAGAAGAAGGAGAGGGAATTTGAATTTAAAACCGGGGGATAAGGTCTGGCTATCTACAGCAAACCTGAGATTAAAGTGTCCCTCAAAAAAGCTTGGCCCAAGATACCTAGGTCCATTTTCTATCAGGAAGAAGATCAATTCTGTGGCATTCGAATTAATCTTACCAGGTAATCTGAAGATCCATCCCGTGTTCCACGTTTCTTTACTGAAGTCAGCAGTTCCCAACCCCTTTCCAGATCGTGGATCTGAAGTTCCTGCTCCCCTTTTTATCGAAGGTAATGAAGAATTTGAGGTGGAGTCTATTCTGGACTGTAGAAGAAGGGGTGGTCGGACACAGCTTCTTATCAAGTGGAAGGGCTATGGCCCTGAGGATAATTCCTGGGAACCTGCTTCAAACGTCCATGCTCCTCGATTGTTACGAGCCTACCTTCTACAACATCCGGAAAAACGGTCTATGTTGGGCATCCGGAGGCTGCCCTTAAGGGGGGGGCAATGTCAGGGAATCCCTGTGAGACGTCTGGGGCGTGGCCATGCACAGGCTATTCCCAGAAGAATGACTAATGGGCGTGGTGCCAGACAGGCTATTTAAAGGAAGTTCATTCCTGTTTCCTGTGCTGACTGATCTTCAGCTGTTTCCTGTGACCTGATGATACCTGTATGCTTCCCTGTTGCTGACCTGGCTTGTTCTGAACTTGGACTTGGATTCTGCTTCTGCTTCTCTGCTAAACCTGACCCGGCTCCGTCCCTGACTTTGGCTCTGCTTACGATTTGGTACCCTGCTGCACCGCCTGTTGATGACCCTGGATTTCCTACTACTCTGACTCTGTCTCTCAGAACTACCCGAGTGCTTGCCTGGCTATCTGCTGCACATGTTCCATACAGCATTGCATGTTCCAGTTTCCAGGATCTGGACAAGCAGCCTATCCTGATCCATCAACAACCACAGGCACTCGTGTCCCTCCTGGCCTTTGACACCCTCTGTCTCACCTTCAGTGGGGTCTGGGCCGGAGATATAAGAGAGGCCGACCTCGTCAACTCAGACTCCTCCCAGGTACATGACAAGTCCCATGTAGTGAATTGGATTGATAGGAGGCTTGTCAGTAAAAAGCAAACTGTAGTGGAGGAATGTCATCCAGGAGATTTCCATGGAGTTCTTTGTAGAGTATCCTGTGGCAAAAACAAGAGCCAAGACAAAACAAAAAAGTAAAAGCTAAAAAGAGGAACTATAAACAGTACCGGGGACATATAGAATGCCCTTAAATACATGGGGTATAGTGGAGGAACCACTGAGGACCGCCGAGATCATATGGAAGATCGAGAGGTAGACGAGGGACCAGCTTCGTGTCTCATTCTATGAGGAGGATGTCTGCGGGTCACCACTTGCCAATCGTATTGTGATGAACTTCGTTGGTGTTAAGGGTGATGGCCTGAAGGTAGAGAGGATTCAGGGACAATGTCCCATTGACGTAACAGAGAAATACCTTCTTCAATTGTGGAAATGGATACTGTTACACCATTGTGAGTAATGGACAAGGATGCCGGATATTTCCACTTGTGGGGAATCTGATGATTCCGTAGGGCTTTGGTAATGGAAGCCAAATTTTTGCGGCGTTGAAGGGTGTGGCGGGAAAGGTCTGGCAAAATCTGTATTGAAGTGTAGGCCGGAGGTCGCTGGTCTGGCTTGCGAAACTGTTCCAGAATTATTTCCTTAGATTTATAGTAGTGTAGCCGTAGGAGAATATCTCTGGGGATATCTTCGGCCAGAAAAGAGGGTTTGGGGATCCTGTGTACCCTGTCCACAGTAAGTTCTGATTCCGTTAGGGAAAGAGCAATTGCACAGAACATGTCATGAACATACTGAGGAAGCTGAGCCTGCAGAATCGTCTCAGGAACTCCTCTGAGTTTTAGGTTATTTCTGCGTGAACGATCTTCAAGATCCGCCAATTTGTCTTTAATCCAAAGAATAGCCTCAGACTGTGTGCAATGTGCATCAATTAATGTGTTATAAGAGGTAGAATATTCACCCATAGCCTGCTCAATTTGGTTCACCCTACCTCCCAATTCATAAACTTCTCTGCGACAGCGTGTAACAGAAGCCATAAGGTCATTGTGAATTGAGTCTCTCAGGGACATTAACATTTCTTTAAGGAGTACATCCGAGACCGGTTGGCCTGTGGTTGGGAACCCAGCTATTGGATCTATGGTAATGGCCACCTGCTGTTGCTGAGGTAAGGCCTCACTAACCTCCATGTCCCAGTTCCAGGTACCGACTTCATTTGAGTCCGTTCGTTGGCGGGACCTTGCGTGGCTCCAGGTGGATGGAGTATTGGTTCCTGAGGGTGGGCTATCATCGCTCCGTGGTCCAGGGGGCTTGTTAGCCCTGGAGGAAGCCGTTTGTAAGTGGCCTCGTAGCCCTGTATTTGCGGGCCGCCGCCATTTTGAGACCGGCGTTGAGGGGCCGCAGCATGGAAGGTAGGGAGCTTATGGGGTTGAGTTTGGCTACTTTTCCGCCTCTGCGGCATTCTGGGAGGAATCGGGGGTCTCCTCACCGTCTTCCAGGGATTTTATGTGGCTGGGTGCCCTCTGTGCTGCGGGTTGTCTCGACGGTCCGGCGAAGCTCTGTATCTATGCGGCCATTACAGAGCTGGGCGCCACGCCCCCTCTCATGGACAACATTTTTAATTGCTACCCAATATATCCCACACACTTTCAGGTACCATTGTAACAAGAAAATCAATGTTATTCACTTTATCTGTCTGTGTTTTTAATGTTCTGGCTTATCGTTGTATGCCTTTTCAAGGAAGATGTCTGTTTGAGACACTGGACCGATTCATCAAA
Organism: Pelophylax lessonae; assembly: GCF_965119305.1. Taxonomy (NCBI): domain Eukaryota; kingdom Metazoa; phylum Chordata; class Amphibia; order Anura; family Ranidae; genus Pelophylax; species Pelophylax lessonae. The sequence continues at coordinate 101,483,870 of NC_138769.1, forward strand.
AAAGTCAGGTGTGGGAAGCTTTTATTTTCACTGCAGAAGATTTTAAAACCACCTTCCTCAGGTGCTCCTAGTGCCTCAAAACGCAGATTATCTTTCCACTCTAACCAGGCTTCAACTTCAAAACCTAAGATTAGCCCTCCATTTCAGTGCAAGGCTTGGCCCACAAATGCCACTAAGCCTTCCCCAAAGCCCCCGTCACAATTAAGGGTTGCCCTCACTCTGAAGATTGGGGGGGGATTTCTGTTATAATTTGACTCCATCTGGGTCCCAGACCTATGGGTTCAATCAGTAGTTTCAGAGGAGGCAAAATGGTGTTCAAATCTACCCCTGGTTTTTGTTTCAAACCGACCAAAAACTGCCCAAAGGCAATTAGATTTGCAGAATGCCCTGACCCATCTCTTGTGCCAGTACCACTACAAGACAGGTTCAAAGGAGTTTACTCAAATCTGTTTACAGTACCAAACCTCAACTAGGGTATTCCTTTTATTTTGGAGTTATAATTCCTCAACAGATTCCCTCACATTATAAAACTTAACATGGAATCAAGTCAAATCTGAGACCAGGGCAATGCATGGCATCCATGGACATCCAAGATGCCTATCAGCATATTCCCATTTACGAACCTCAACAGGCAGTTTCTGCGCTTTGTAGTGGCAGACTATCACTTTCAGTTGCACGGCCCTTCGACCTATCCTCTACTCCTTGAGTGTTCACAAAAGTCTAGGCATCTCTGCTTGCCCTTCTCAGAACTCAGAGTATCAAAGTCACAGGCTATCTAGACAACCTTTTTCCGAAGGTCTCATCTCCCTGCCAACCATCACAAAATGTCCACAGGACAATTCAGATACCTGTGACTTGGGACTTGATTGTGGATAGACAAGAACAGGAGGAGGGGACTGGACTTTGGAGATGCAAAAAAAAAAAAATGGGGTTGGAGGGGCTATACTTTGGAGAGACCAGTGAGAGCTGGACTTTAGAGAGACTGAGAAGGTCTGGGCATGCGTGCTATTGTGCTTGATTTGACTAATGTTACCTAGGTCATTGTCTTTGTCAGATGACATCAAAGATTTGCAAAACAGGCACTGCTGCCCCTGACCCAGATGGTAACAAAAGCTCCTAGTCCACTGGCTGTCTGCTGGAGAGTGCACCAGTTGGCAGTATGCCCCCCAGACATTTTTTACCTCACCCCCATTTCAGACAGGCACAGGTGTCAAACTAGGGGCCCTCCAGCTGTTGCGGAACTACAAGTCCCATGAGGCATTGCAAGGCTGATACAAGCATGACTGCCACAGTTCTGCAACAGCTGGAGGGCTGCCAGTTTGACACCCCTGGGATGCTTGGTATATTGGCAGGCTGGGCAGTGTCATTGCATCTTGGGCATGTCTTCATGGTATGTGAAGAGAGGATGGAGAATATGAATACTGATTATTGAAACCCACTTATTCCACTCCAGAGCATTCTCTTCTAAATTATTTACATCATATAATGAATTATAAAAGAAGAAAACGGCAAAAATAATTTGGATTCTCTGAATTTCAGATCAACAAAAAACCCCACAACAAAGATGGTAAAACCAGTTTAACAAATGCGTTTTATTATGTACAAAAAGCAATTGAAAAAATAATTTAACAGTCCTGAATGTTCACAGTTCTTCCGCAATTTATTGATCCCAAGACCGCAAAGATACAAAAGCAAACTTCTCAATTCACCTGTGAAAGATAAAAATAATGTATGTCATGTCACTGTATTTCTTTAAAAATGTGTATTGCGTTATATATTGTACTTGCATACCAAGGAATTCGATTTTATGAAACAGCTCAGTGTCCCTGAAAGGGGCAAGTCCATGTACCACCAAGAGCCTGAGGACAGATGGATCATGCGTGGACATCCGCCAGTCCTCTGTATTCTATGGGTAACTTTTTGCCAGGGCATTAGAGGGTGTTCGGACATGCAGGCAAAAATATTAATAACGGGAAACTCCAGTCAAAAATGATTTTTTTCCTATGAGTATGTTAAAGATCTTTATCTTTGATATTCATTTTCTGGCTAGCTGCTTGTGTAGCTTAGAAAGTCTTATTTAGAACTAGACAATCAGCTTCTTCCTGTTCTTTACCAACAACGCTATCTCCCTTTATCTGAATTTGCTAATCTGTCTTTCACTTCCTGAAAAGGTTGTCGGGTCTTTCTTAGACAGGCATGCCTAGGCCTGCCCAGCCACGACCCTCCCCCATCCCTCCAATCTTTCCCATCCCTCCTATCCTTCTCAGAACATGATCTCCTGTCTTCATAGCCTTGTTTAGACAAGTAGCTTCTCCTGAGAGAGGGAGGGGTCACATGACCGACGCAATATATGAAAGAAGGTACAAAGGAACATTTTTGAAAGTTTAGGATACAGATGCATTTCTATTGCTCATTACATGTTAATAATGAGTTTTAGGCTCCGTTTCTACTAGTGCGACTTCTCATGCGACTTTGGTCACATAAAGTCGCATGACAAGTCACAGCCCATTGATTTCAACGGCACCCGCTCCCATCTATGCCCCTTTGAAAATCAGCTACTTTGAAAAGGTTCCTGCACTACTTTGATCCAGAGAGTGTAAAGTTGGATCAAAGCTGCACCGAAAGTCGCATTCTAAGGCTACGTTCACATCTTGGCCTTGCTATTTACAGGCGTTTTTAATGGGCATTTTTCCAGGCGTTTTACAGCCTGTAATCTGCCCAAAAAGAAGCTCATGTACTTTTTTGAGCGTTGGGCGTTTTGCTTAAAACGTCAAAACGCTCAGATGTGAACAGGGGCTATTGAAATGAATAGGATTTGTCTTGTTGGGCGTTTTTTGAGCTGATCCTAGAGCAGAAAAACTCCCCAAAAACGCCCCAAAACGCTTACATGTGAACGTAGCCTTAATCACACAACTTAAGAGTCGCACTAGTGGAAACTTAGCCACTAGGCTAGAGTGTGACTTTGGAGTGCAACTTTGAATTCAGCTTTAATCCAACTTTACACTCTATGGATTAAAGTTGCATCAAAAGTTTGCATCAAAGTAGTTGCAGGTACCTTTTGAAAGTCTGAGTAGAAGTGGAGGTTTGAGTAAGTGCTGACTTTAGTGCAAACGCGTTACCTTTTATGTTCCTGTCATACCTGTGATTTCAATAAAGTTACCAAGGAGTGCAGCAATATCGCAGACTTTTGCATGTCTCTGTACCTTTTCAAAGTCGCTGATTTTCAAAGTCACATAGATTGGAACTGGTGCCATTGAAATCAATGAGCTGTGACCTGTCATGCGACTTTGTGTGTCCAAAGTCGCATTACAAGTCACGCTAGTGAAAACAGAGCTTTAGTCTACAATTCCACTATTGCAATTTAGATTGCGACTTTGATCCAACTTTATACTTTCTGAATCAAAGTTGCATCAAAGTAGTGCAGGTACTTTTTCAAAGTCGCATAGATGGGAACGGGTGCCATTGAATTCAATCAGTTGTGAGTTGTCAAGCGACTGTGTCCAAAGTCGCATGACAAGTTGCACTAGTAAAAACGTAGACTTAGTGTGGTTGACTGTATTATGATCATTGTAGACTGCAAGCTGAGACCCCAAGCACTTCCAGCTACACTGACAGTCTCTCCCCCCCATGTCCAGCTTCCTTCTCCTATGGTAGTCTTCATTCAAAGCCCAGCACAGCTATACTGTATATGTGCCCCTCCTCCGTTTACTGTGTGAATTTCTTAATTTCCTCATGAATTTGGATGTACAATGCATCCTTACTGATAACAGAACACTGGGCGGGAACCAATGATCAGCTCCTCCCATTCTGTATACGCCCACTGGCTACACAGGCACAGTGCCCCTCCCTGGAAGTGATGTCACTAGCTTTCAGTAACCACACCCACTTGCTGCTCTTGGACTCAGCAAGAAGAGGAATTGAGGTCATGTGACAGCACTGAAAACTGCAAAATAAGGGAGAAAAACTGGGATTTTTTCATTTTGACACATAAGGCTGAACTCCGCTTACATTAATGATTACAGGGCAGAAGTTAGGGTAATAGGCTGTACGTCTGCATTAAAGTCTAAACCTAAAGTCTGGGATTTAAAAAATACCCTTGCAGTGGAGCTCGTTAAGTCTAAATGTCTAGGAGTAGAGGAATATGCTTTAATACTGTATTCCTTTGGCCCACGTTATATTCATGAACAATGCACGACTGCTGCTCCTGCATTGAACTTGATGGCATCAGCGTGCGAAAACCCAAAGGGCACTAGTCCCCCCCCCCCTCCCATCCTTTTCTCTTCTTACAGGTTGCCATTGGTTGCTACTTAACCACTTAAGCCCCGGAAGATTTTACCCCCTTCCTGACCAGGGCCTATTTTGCGATTCGGCACTGTGTGACTTTAACGGACAATTGCGCGGTCGTGCGACGCTGTACCCAAATGAATTTGACGTCCTTTTTTTTCCCACAAACAGAGCTTTCTTTTGGTGGTATTTGATTACCTGTGCGATTTTTTGATCATGCGCTATAAACAAAAAAAGAGCAACAATTTTGAAAAAATAACAATATTTTTCACATTTTTTTATATGAAATTCCCCCCCAAAAAAATGTAGAAATCAAAAATTTTTTTAATTTTTGGCCAATTTGTTTTCTGCTACCTATGTTTGGTAAAAAAAATCACAATAAGCGTATTTTGATTGGTTTGCGCAAAAGTTATTGCGTTTACTAACTAAGGGAAAGATTTTTGTTGTTTTTTTTTTTTTTTTTAACGAGTAATGGCGGCAATCTGCGATTTGTTTTTGCGGTACTGCGACATTGCGGCGGACAGATCGGACCCTTGACTGACATTTTTTGACACTTTTGGGGTTACCAGTGAAATTACTACAGTAATCAGTGCTATACATATGCACTGTTACTGTAAAAATGACACTGGGAGGGAAGGGGTTAACTTTATTGGAGAGGGAGGGGTTAAGTGTGTACCTAGGGGCGTGTTTCTTACTATCATTGGATGTGGCTGTGTGTGTAACAGCACAGATCAACGGTCCTACATAGCAGGACCGAGTGATCTGTGCTTTTACACAGGGGAGAATGACAGGCGGCTTTGTTTACATTAGCCGCCTGCCTGTCTCCCTCTCCACCCGACGATCGCGAGTGACCGGCGGACATCGGGTCCGCGGGTCACACGCGCCGGCTTCTTCGGGTATGAGCGGGGGCGGGAGCGCGCCTCCGGCGGTGCGCGCTCGCCCCCTATTTGCTCCCAGGCTAGTGATGTCATACGGCGGTCGGCAAGTGGTTAACCACTTCTAGCCCAGGCCTATTCAGGCACTCCTCTCCCACATGAAAAAAAATCATAATTTTTTTGTTGAAAATTACTCAGAACCCCCAAACATATATATATAAATATTTGTTTTTTAACAGAGACCCTAGGGAATAAAATGGCGGTCATTGCAATTTTCTATGTCACACGGTATTTTCGCAGCAATTTTTCAAACGCAATTTAAAAAAATAAACACTAAAGTTAGCTTGGACCTTAACTGGTTAAAGCAGAGCTCCACCCAAAAGGGGAAGCTCCGCTCGTTTGCACCCAGTCCCCTCCACTGCCACATTTGGCACTTTTTTGTGGGGAGGGGGGGGGGGGTACGTAGTTTTGACGAGTGCCCACTCCCGGGTGAGATCGGCGATCTATGACATTTCCGACCCTTCTTTCTCCCCCCGCTGCCTTCTGGGAGACACACAGGTCCCAGAAGACAGCAGGACGATTCATAAAGCTCAGTGCAACCCGCGCATGCGCAGTAGGAAACAGGCTGTGAAGCCGTAAGACTTATCTTACTACAGATGCCGGTGCCTGCACATGAAGCCAATTGAAGAATGAGGTTGGGGTGCTGACATCATAGGATCCCTGGACAGGTAAGTGTCTCTATATTAAAGTCAGCAGCTACAGTATTTGTAGCTGCTGACTTAATTCTTTCTGATGAAGCCTGGATCTCCTCTTTAAACTTTGAAAATAAAAGCTACAAGCTAAAAGAAAACAAAAACCAGCGCAAATCAATAACCAAAAAACAAATGAACTACAATAAAGAGCTGTGTGTTGTATAGTGTAAGAAACACCTATACCGTGAAAAGAAACAATGAAATCGCACTCTTACCTCATAAAATACATATCACCATAGTGAAAAAACAATAGTGAATAGGCAAATAAATAAATACATCTTCTTTTAAATTATAAAAAATACATTTAAATTATAAAAAATACATAAAAATTGGTAAATCCATATATAATCCCACACGTGAATAGCGTCCTCAGTGAGTATAGGAAAGGTTCCTCTCCACCAGCATGCAGACGCACTATACACTCAGCAGACTTAATTGACCCCTATTACAGAGAGTCAAATTGCGCATATGGAAAAATCCAAGATGTCATACATGAGGTCACAGGAATGATTTCAAACCGCTGCTGTTATCCATTCAATATACATATAAATAGCGTATTCAAAGCTCCAGTGTTGCCATATAGAGAGGGAGAGGAAGAAACACTCTCATGGTGCAGTATATCAAATCTTTTATTAAAAAAAAAAAAAAAAAAAAGGTTGTATTGCATTTACTTCAAATAAGACAGGGATCAGCATGTATTGTATAGGAATGGCCGGTTTGCGCTCCCACCTGACCGGAAATGACAAATCTCAAACACCACCCAATACCGTTTCATCAGTCTAAGTCTGATGTCCTCAGAGAAAGCTATTCACGTGTGGGATTATATATGGACTTCACAATTTTTATATATTTTTTATCATTTAAATGAAGATGTATTTTTGTTTATTCACTATGGTGATTTGTATTTTATGATGTAGGAGCGCGGTTTCTTTGTTTCTTTTCACAATAGCTTCAAACTGATTGGTTGCCATGCACAGCTGTTCCAGATTCTGGCTGCTCCAGTCTTAGTAAATTGTAAAATGTTACATGGTTACTAGAGATCATTTTTCCTGCGATAAACAGAGGTAAGGGTCACAGATTGCTTAGTGCACTGTGGTTAACTAAGGAAGTCTGTCTCGTTCAGTGGCTCCGTCCCCCCGTCAGTGCATCTGCACACACACCATGGAAATGACATGCATGCCCAAAGACATGTTTCTAGCTTTCATATTAGCAGTCTTTGCACGTGCACGACAGGATTGGCATGTACACTGATTCTGGGTACCTCTGTGCAACGCGCAGATGTGTCGCAGGTTTCTCTCGGTATCCAAGCCCTGCAGCATATCTGCACACGTGATTGCCTAGGAGAGAAAAGCAGAAATTGGTGAGAAAAAGCACAAAAAAGTACTTACAAAAGCGTCCATGGCTAACAGAGGGAGTTGGCAAAGGACGACAACTTCACAGGGTGACGGTTCGCTTTAAAGGGATTAATAGCGGTATGCATAGCGTGCCTCTGTGACATATGGGGCTGACAGTGGTGGAGATAAAAACTCCCTAGCAATGGAGGCTCAGAGAGGAGCCAAAGGGCTCTTGGGGGCAGGGGTCTAGAGTGCTCTGGGGGTTCTGATGGAGACAGGGGGGACTAAAGCCCCGTACACACGCACCGATTGTCGGCCGAACGATCGGCCGTCTTTTGTCCGGTGCTGTCCTGTCGGTTGAAAAGTGCTAAAGACTGCACACCAATTTTGTCAGCCAACAACAGCCGAAGTGATGTCATGTGATGGTTAACTTTCCGTGTGTTTTTTCTTCTCTGAGCATGCCCAGTCTAGCTAATCGGCTGTTTGTCGGCTGAATTCAGTACTGACTAAGGAACAATCGGCCGTTCTGGTGTTGGCCAACAAAAATGTTAAAGCCTGCACACCAGATTCTGTTCGGCCGAAAAGTCACAGTCGGTTGTCGGAAGCATCATACTAACAAGCCAACAATCGGCCGATCGGACGTTGGCCGAATATTTACGGCCGACAATCGCTAAGTGTGTACGGGCCTTTAGGGTTTTTGATAAAGGAGTTCTGACATTGGGATGCTCCCTCGCTCTCTGTCCACTTACAAGCTAAGCAGCCCATAGATAATTTGATTTTCTTTCTTTCCACCAAGTGGAAGGGAAGAAAATCACTCAATTTTACCATCAACACAGTGTCAGTGGGCAGGGAAGCCTTCTCGTTTGGCAGAACACAATGATTGCTGCTAGCAGCTATAGCCATCAGCAGCAAACATATGTGAAAAAAAATCAGACCGGTTGGTTGAACCCAAGTCGAACAATGGATCCATAGATGGAAAGAATGTCGGCCAGTCACTGCTGAACTGACTGAATTTTGATCCGGCTTCAGACCTCCTTCTCGGTACCTGCAAATGCCTGGGAATGAAGGCAGATTCCCTTTCTTCCCATCACTGGTCATTTGATATGTCAGAAAGAAGAGCAATTCACCCTCCCCAGCAGGCACCTTCCAGAATGGATTGTTTAGGTGCGTCCTCATATTAGATGAGCTTGTACAGAGATTGTGCCATCATATTGTATTATGTGTTGTCAGCTTAAGGTTAACCGCCTAAGGATCTCCTCATAGCACATTTACTGCTACAGGGCGGCCCTCCTGTGCAAAATCACACACATATATATATGTATACATATATATACAGTGGGTACGGAAAGTATTCAGACCCCCTTAAATTTTTCACTCTTTGTTATATTGCAGCCATTTGCTAAAATGTAAAGAAAAAGGGGTTCAAATGAGCCCCTTTTTCTAGATGGGATGGCGGCAGGCTTTTTGTAAAAAGTAAGCATCCTTTAGTCTTTACAATAGGTTACTAGGCAGATTTAGGTGGGCTAGCCAGTGTATGGTCAGAATAAGCCCCAATCACTGTGGGGCTTATTCTGTAGCTAGGAAGAATAACATTCAAACTGTTTTTTTCTTGTTTTTCTCCCGCCTTTGAGCCTGCCCAGGATCTATTTAAAGGGGGGCTCAGCTCCTGAAGCACCACTTACCTCAGGAAGAACGTCGTGTCAAGTTGAAAAGTTTTGTTCCCCTCCCTCCCCTCCCCTCGGCTGTCGCGGCCAGTTTATACTTGTTGGGTCATCTTTGCGTGGTGCAAGGAGGGACTTTTTTCTTGTGGTTTATCCCCTTTTATTGGGATGAGTATGTTTGGATAATTTGCTTTTTGATATTATAATTTGTTGGTAACCTGGATCTCAGTGATCGGGTTAAAGTTATTGAGTTTATGTTAACAAATTTTAATACAAGTATTAACCACTTGCCGACCGCCGCACGACTATCTACGTGGGCGGTCAGCCCCTCACAGGCAAAGTGACGTAGGTCTACGTCGCTCGCCTGTGAGGGTTTAGGGAGCGAGCGCGCGCCGCCGGAGGCGCGCTCCCGCTCCCGCGTGGTCACGGACCCCCCCGCGCGCGTGACCGGCGGACCCGATCGCCGCCGGCCACTCTGCGATCGGCGGGGGAGAGGGAGAAAGTCAGGCAGCTTGTGTAAACAAGCTGCCTGTCATTCTCCTCTCTGTATGAGAGCTGATCACATGGATCTACTATGTAGATCCATTGATCACTCTGCATACAGTTGAAGCCCCAGCCAATCACAGTTAGAAGCACGCCCCTAGGGACACACACAGCCCCTCCCTCTCAAATAAAGTTAACCCCTTCACTACCAGTGTATTTTTACAGTAACAGTGCATATATATAGCACTGATTACTGTAGAAATGTCACTGGTAACCCCAAAAGTGTCAAAAATGTCAGTCAAGGGTCCGATCTGTCCGCCGCATTGTCGCAGTACCGCAAAAAAAATCGCAGATCGCCGCCATTACGCGTTAAAAAAAAAAAACAACAAAAATCTTTCCCTTTGTTAGTAAACGCAATAACTTTTGCGCAAACCAATCAAAATACGCTTTTTGCGATTTTTTTTACCAAACATAGGTAGCATAAAACAAATTGGCCGAAAATATTAAAAAAATTTGATTTTTACATTTATTTTTGGGGGAATTTCATATAAAAAAAAGGGAAAAATATTGCTATTTTTGCAAAATTTACGCTCTTTTTTTGTTTATAGCGCGTGATCAAAAAATCGCACAGGTGATCAAATACCGCCAAAAGAAAGCTCTGTTTGTGGGAAAAAAAGGACGCCAAATTCGTTTAGGTACAGCGTCGCACGACCGCGCAATTGTCCGTTAAAGTCACGCAGTGCCGAATCGCAAAATACCCCCTGGTCAGGAAGGGGGTAAAATCTTCCGGGGCTTAAGTGGTTAAAACGGCCGCGGCCTTTATTTTTCCAAAATGGTGTTCTCAGTCTCTTTTATTTTAGTTTAAGTTATTGAAAGTATAGAATAAAGTCCTGCCTGCTATCCCATCATTTAAGTTCATTCTTCTTCCTCATGAATGTACACATAGCACCCCATACTGACAGAAAAACACAGAATTGTTGACACTGTTGCAGATTTATTAAAAAAAAAAAACTGAAATATCACATGGTCCTAAGTATTCAGACCCTTTGCTGTGACACTCATATATTTAACTCAGGTGCTTTCCATTTCTTCTGATCATCCTTGAGATGGTTCTACACCTTCATTTGAGTCCAGCTGTGTTTGATTATACTGATTGGACTTGATTAGGAAAGCCACACACCTGTCTATATAAGACCTTCCAGATCACAATGCATGTCAGAGCAAATGAGAATCATGAGGTCAAAGGAACTGCCTGAAGAGCTCAGAGACAGAATTGTGGCAAGGCACAGATCTGGCCAAGGTTACAAAAAGATTTCTGCTGCACTTAAGGTTCCTAAGAGCACAGTGGCCTCCATAATCCTCAAATGGAAGACGTTTGGGACGACCAGAACCCTTCCTAGAGCTGGCCGTATGGCCAAACTGAGCTATCGGGGGAGAAGAGCCTTGGTGAGAGAGGTAAAGAAGAACCCAAAGATCACTGTGGCTGAGCTCCAGAGATGCAGTCAGGAGATGGGAGAAAGTTGTAGAAAGTCAACCATCACTGCAGCCCTCCACCAGTCGGGGCTTTATGGCAGAGTGGCCCGACGGAAGCCTCTCCTCAGTGTAAGACACATGAAAACCCGCATGGAGTTTGCTAAAAAACACCTGAAGGACTCCAAGATGGTGAGAAATAAGATTCTCTGGTCTGATGAGACCAAAATAGAACTTTTTGGCCCTAATTCTAAGCGGTATGTGTGGAGAAAACCAGGCACTGCTCATCACCTGTCCAATACAGTCCCAACAGTGAAGCATGGTGGTGGCAGCATCATGCTGTGGGGGTGTTTTTCAGCTGCAGGGACAGGACGACTGGTTGTAATCGAGGGAAAGATAAATGCGTCCAAGTACAGGGATATCCTGGACAAAAACCTTCTCCAGAGTGCTCTGGACCTCAGACTGGGCAGAAGGTTTACCTTCCAACAAGACAATGACCCTAAGCACACAGCTAAAATAACGAAGGAGTGGCTTCACAACAACTCCGTGACTGTTCTTGAATGGCCCAGCCAGAACCTTAACTTAAACCCAATTGAGCATCTCTGGAGAGACCTAAAAATGGCTGTCCACCAATGTTTACCATCCAACCTGACAGAACTGGAGAGGATCTGCAAGGAGGAATGGCAGAGGATCCCCAAATCCAGGTGTGAAAGACTTGTTGCATCTTTCCCCAAAAAGACTCCTGGCTGTATTAGATCAAAAGGGGGCTTCTACTAAATACTGAGCAAAGGGTCTGAATACTTAGGACCATGTGATATTTCAGTTTTTCTTTTTTAATAAATCTGCAACAATGTCAACAATTCTGTGTTTTTCTGTCAGTATGGGGTGCTATGTGTACATTCATGAGGAAGAAGAATGAACTTAAATGATTTTAGCAAATGGCTGCAATATAACAAAGAGTGAAAAATTTAAGGGGGTCTGAATACTTTCCGTACCCACTATATATATATATGAATCTTCACTTCCGCCTAGGGGGCACGAGCCACCAGCAGCCTGCTTCTGCTGTGATTACCCACAGTAGAAGCCGATCAGTGGATGCCGGGCACTGGATACCTGTCATTTGTTAGGCAGAGAAATAGAACGGAGATCTGTCCATGTAAACAAGGCAGATCTCTGTTCTGACAGGGAATAAGGTAAGGATTTTGTGTTCCTGCAAAGCAGGGAAAACAAGTCCATCATTTCCCTGAGCAAAAGCAGTACACGTAGTACAGTAAAGCACTGGCTGGGCACACTGTTAGTCCTTTAATTGCCCTAGATGTTTAACCCCTTCCAAGCCAGTGTCAGTACAGTGACAGTGTATATTTTTATCACTGGTTCCCGCAAGGTGTCAGTGTCTGACTGTCCTCCGCAATATCGCAGTTGCGCTATAAGTCGCTGATCGCTGCCATTTCTAGTATGAAAAAAATAAATAAATTCCAGTGTATATATACACACAATAGTTTATAGATGCAAACCAATCAATATTCGCTTATTGGGATTTTTTTTAACAAAAATCTGTAGCAGAATACATATTGGCCTAAATTTTTGGAGAATTTTTTTTTATTGGATATATTTTATAGCAAAAAGTAAAAATTATTGTTTTGTTTCAAAATTTTCGGTCTTTTTTTGTTTATAGCGAAAAAAAAAACAAAAAAAAAACTCAGCGGTGATTAAATACCAGCAAAAGAAAGCTCTATTTGTGGGGAAAAAATTATGCAAATTTTTACTAGGGCACAGTGTTGTATGACAGTACAAATGTCAGTTAAAGTAATGCAGTGCCAAACGTCAAAAAAATGGCCTGGTCATGAAGAGGGGTAAAATCTTCCGGAGGTCAAGCGGTTATACATAAGTCTGATGATACAGCATTTCTAGCCCTGCCCCTCCAGTGGATACTTTATAGCCGTGATGGCGAACCTTGGCACCCCAGATGTTTTGGAACTACATTTCCTATTAAGATCATGCACTCTGCAGTGTAGTTCAGCATCATGGGAAATGTAGTTCCAAAATATTTGGGGTGCCAAGGTTCGCCATCACTGCTCAATAGGGACATATATAAAGGGTAAATTACAAATTTTGTGGAGTGTTAATACGTGTTATTTTGTGCATTTCGTTATTAACATGCATTGCATTAACACAGCAGATTGAAATTAATAGGTTGCCACCGCACCCTGACATGCCAAAAAGCAGATGTGATCCATTTTTTGTAATGCACTTCCATTGTGGCACACTGTAGATGCATTGCCTTAGTGCAGGGATTCCCAAACTACAGCCCTCCAGTTGTTCAGGAACTACAATTCCCATCATGCCTAGTCATGTATGTGAATGTCAGTGTTTTTCAATGCCTCATGGGATGTGTAGTTCTGCAGCAGCTGCAGGGCCGTAGTTTGGGAATCCCTAGTGCATTCTAGCTGCAGTGTTCTACCAACGGGGGAGCGGGGGAAGCTGCCCCCGCCGGGAGAAGACAGTAATTATTGCTATCGGCTATGCAAGCCGCTTGCATTAAATCGCATGTAAATTCCGGCAGGCTGCTGTACCCAAGTTGATCATTCGAGATTTAAGCCCTCTATGGCCAGCTTTAGGCACGACTGGGGGAGGCCAGGCAGAGTAAAGGCCTGCAGAGTGGCCCAATCCTTCTCTACTCCACTCAAGAGTAGAAAAAAAAATTATAAAATAATACTCCACTTCTCACCTCAATCTTCTTTTTTCTCAATCTCTTCTTTCTCTGTTTCCTCCGCTAAGTGTCGAAGTTTTTCCTCCCGTTCCCGCTTTAACTTTGCTTCAATTCTTTTCCTTTGGTAGATCTTGGCGCCAGCGAAGGCCAGACACAACAGCACGGATTTTGCTGCTAAAATGTACATCAACAATGGGAAATTCTCCAGTACCTGCCATAGGAAAACATATATTAGTGCATGGGTGTCCAATCTTTTGGCTTCTCTGGACCACATTGAGTGTAGAAAAATTATCTTGGGCCGCATATAAAATATATACTATTAGTTAAGATATATAAGTAATAAAACACTGCCGCACCCTTCCTGTGCCGCCACGCCCCCCCCCCACCCCCCAGCACTAATTTAACACAACTAGTGGATGATCCCCTCCAAGGCTGCCTCTGTGGCCATGCCCCCGACTCGACTTCCTACCTTCCTAGCAAAAAAAAATAAAAAATTGTCAGGGGGCAGTGGGCCGCATTGCCTGTAGTTCCGGGCCTTATGGACGAAGGTTGGACATGCCTGTATTAGTGGTTAAAAAAAATGGTAATCATAGTCCTGGTGACTGTTATCTCAATCCCAAAATGTGGGCTGTCACCAGTACAGGAATAGAAGAGAAATCCTCTAATACAGGGATCCTCAAACTACGACCCTCCAGCTGTTGCAGAACTACACATCCCATGAGGCATTGTAAAACTCTGACATTCACAGACATGACTAGGCATGATGGGAATTGTAGTTTCTGAACAGCTGGAGGGGCATAGTCTGCTCTAATAGTTCTGGGAACAACCAGGGACTTCATCACTTTGGAGGGATTTCCTCTCACTTCCTGTTTTGGCTATGGGAAACCCAATGGAAACACAGATGGTAAAAAAAAAAAGTTCCCCATGACTAAGCTCCGGGGGGGGGGGGGGGGGGGAAGGCGGAGTGAAACGCTTTGGGGGCGTGGCCTGGTTGGAGTCTACGCTGAGGTTGCCACTCCATCCATCTCCGTAGGATTCTGTAGATGTGCAGGATTCCAGGGGACACCCCTTTTCCTTTTGAAAAAAAAAAATAAATAATAATTGACAAGGATTATAACCCTCCCTTATGGTCTGGAGACCTCACTTGCAAAAAGATACTGATAAAATAGAACGAGTTCAGAGATGGGCAACAAAAATGGTGAAAAGTCTGAGGGATAAAACATAATAGAAGAGACTTCAGGAATGTAATATGTACAGTCTAGGGGAACAAAGGGAAAAGGGAGACATGATTGAAACCTTTAACTACTTTAGGTCCACCCTATAGCAGTTTTACTGCTACAGGGCAGCACCTGTGCGCTGAAACACATACAGTATCTCACAAAAGTGAGTACACCCCTCACATTTTTGTAAACATTTTATTATATCTTTTCTTGTGACAACACTGAAGAAATGACACTTTGCTACAATGTAAAGTAGTGAGTGTACAGCTTGTATAACAGTGTAAATTTGCTGTCCCCTCAAAATAACTCAACACACAGCCATTAATGTCTAAACTGCTGGCAACAAAAGTGAGTACACCCCTAAGTGAAAATGTCAAAATTGGGGTCAAAGTGACAATATTTTGTGTGGCCACCATTTTTTTCCAGCACTGCCTTAACCCTCTTGGGCATGGAGTTCACCAGAGCTTCACAGGTTGCCACTGGAGTCCTCTTCCACTCCTCCATGACGACATCACAGAGCTGGTGGATGTTAGAGACCTTGCGCTCCTCCACCTCCTCCACCATTCGTTTGAGGATGCCCCACAGATGCTCAATAGGGTTTAGGGCTGGAGACATGCTTGGCCAGTCCATCACCTTTACCCTAAGCTTCTTTAGCAAGGCAGTGGTCATCTTGAAGGTGTGTTTGGGGTCGTTATCATGTTGGAACACTGCCCTGCGGCCAAGTCTCTGAAGGGAGGGGGGATCATGCTCTGCTTCAGTATGTCACAGTACGTTGACATTCATGGTTCCCTTAATGAAGTGTAGCGCCTCGCCTCATTGCCACCACACACGCTTGACAGCATCTGAACCAAATAAGTTTATCTTGGTGTCATCAGACCACAGGACATGGTTCCAGTAATCCATGTCCTTCAGCAAACTGTTTGCGGGCTTTCTTGTGCATCATCTTTAGAAGAGGCTTCCTTCTGGGACGACAGCCATGCAGACCAATTTGATGCAGTGTGCAGCGTATAGTCTGAGCACTGACAGGCTGACCCCCCCATCCCTTCAACCTTTGCAGCAATGCAGACAACCTCTGAAAATTATGCTGAGCACATGCACTCAACTAGTTTGGTCGACCATGGCGAGGTCTGTTCTGAGTGGAACCTGACCTGTATGGTCTTGGCCACCATGCTGCAGCTCAGTTTCAGGGTCTTGGCAATATTCTTATAGCATAGGCCATCTTTATATAGAGCAACAATTATTTTTTTCAGATCCTCTGAGTTCTTTGCCATGAGGTGCCATGTTGAACTTTCAATGACTAGTATGAGAGAGCGAGAGCGATAACACCAAATTTAACATACCTGCTCCCCATTTACACCTGAGTCCTTGTAACACTAATGAGTCACATGACACCGGGGAGGGAAAATGGCTAATTGGGTCCAATTTGTACATTTTCACTTAGGGGTGTACTCACTTGTTGCCAGTGGTTTAGACATTAATGGCTGTGTGTTGAGTTGTTTAGAGGGGACAGCAAATTTACAGTTATACAAGCTGCACACTCACTACTCTGTAGCCAAATGTCATTTTTTCAGTGTTGTCGCATAAAAAGATATAATGAAATATTTACAAAAATGTGAGGGGTGTACTCACTTTTGTGAGATACTGTATGTATACATGATCCTGCTTTTCCGGGTAGGGGGGCACACCGCTGGTGGCTTGCTTCCGCTGTGATCACACACAGCGGGAGCCCAGTGGAGGGTAGTGCAGATTCAATCCCCATCGAGCAGAGAGGCTATACAAACAAGGCAGATCGCCGTTCTGACAGGAGGGGAAGGCATAGATTTGGTGTTCTGGCAGAGGAGGGACTAGGATTTATGTCTTCCCCTAGTAAAAGAACCTCCCACAGTATAGTAAAACACTGGCTAGGCACACAGTTAACCCTGAAGTTAACTCCTTCCCAGCCAGTGTCATTAGTACAATGACAGTGTACAGCCACATCAGTGCTCATCCGTGCCACATCCATGCCACATCAGTGCCACTACAGTGCTTATCAGTGCCCTACATTGCCTCACAAAGGTTTATTGGGTAGTCAGGAAATAAGATTAGTAATTTTATGTCCCTAGAGCACCTGATGGTGCTCCCTGCATGTTGGGTCTCTGTATGTGGCCAGGTCTCACACATGTGGTATCACCATACTCAGGAGGAGTAGCAGAATGTATTTTGGGGTGTCATTTTTGCTATGTACATGCTATGTGTTAGAAATATCTTATAACTGGACAACTTTGTGTAAAAAAAAAAAAAAGTGTTTTAATTTTCTGTCCACATTTTCCAAAAACTTGTGGAAAAAATGACATGTTCAAAAGACTCATAATGCCTTCTAGATTATGTGTTGGTGTGTTTGCTTTCCAAAATGGGGTCATTTTGTGGGCGTTTCTATTGTCCTGGTGCTCCAGGGCCTTCAAAAGTGTGATAGGTTGTCAGGAAATTATACTGTATGTGTCATATTTTGCTCCTAGAACGCCAGGAAGTGCGACTTGGATGTTGGGCCTCTGTATGTGGCCAGGCTGTGTAAAAGTCTCATACATGTGGTATCGACATACTCAGAAGGTGTAGCAGAATGTATTTTGGGATGTAGTTGCAAGTATGCCTATACAGTGTGTGAGAAATAACTTGGTAATATGACAATTTTGTGAGAAAAAAAAAAATCTTAATTTTGCAAAGAATTGTGGGAAAAATGTAATTTTCAAAAAACTCACCATACCTCTTACTAAATATCTTGGAATGTCAACTTTCCAAAAGGGGGGTCATTTGTACTTCCCTGCCTTGTTAGTGTCTCAAGAAATGAGATAGGCCGTCAGTACATCAGGTGTGATCAATTTTCAATGATAGGCACCCTAATTTGTAGACTCTATAACCCTCACAAAGACCAAATAATATACACCTATTTGGGTTATTTTTACCAAAGATATGTAGCAGTATAACCTTTGGCCAAAATTTAAGAAGAAAAATTACAAAATTTGCAAAATGTTATAACTGAAATGAAGAAAAAAGGTTTTCGGTCTTTTTTCATTTATAGGGCAAAAAATAAAAACCCAATGATAAATAAATACCACCAAGAGAAAGCTCTGTGTGGAAAAAAAAGACAATGATTTCATATGGGTACGGTGTTGCATGACTGAGTAATTGTCCTTCAAAATGTGAGAGCACTGAAAGCTGAAAATTGGTCTGGTTAGGAAGGGGGTATAAGTGCCCAGTGGGTAAGTGGTTAATGACGCAGTGCAACACATGATAGTACAGTACTGTGTGTTGTGGTGTGCTGCAATGCATGTGCATCAGAGCTGCTCTGCCTTATTGTACTACTGGGGGTGCTATGCAAAAAAATTAATGCCACTGCAACGTGCCAACACATGCTTGGGCTTGGGTATTCTCCGAACTCATCTCTAGCCAAACTCTGAACTTTCCCTGAACTGCGGGCCGGGTCATTGCCACCCTTTAGCTCACATTAACAAAGCTGTGGGGCAAGAATGCTGCAGCCTGCAGTTCATTGAAGTAAAAAAAAAAAAAAAATGGGTGTAAGCTTGGGGTTCGGCTAGAGACTTTACACTATATTGTCAATAGTATTGGGACGCCTACTTTTACACGCACGTGAACTTTATTCGATTACCCAGTCTTAGTCTGGAGGTTTCAATATTGAGTTGGCCCACCCTTTGCAGCTATAACAGCTTCAACTCTTCTGGGAAGGCTGTCCACAAGGTTTAGGAGTGTGTCTATGGGAATGTTTGTTAATTCTTCTAGAAGCTCATTTGTGAGGTCAGGCACTGATGTTGGAGAGAAGGCCTGGCTTGCAGTCTCCGCTCTAGTTTATCCCAAAGGTGTTCTATCGGGGTGAGGTCAGGACACTGTGCAGGCCAGTCAAGTTCTTCCATGTCTTTATGGACCTTTTTGGTCTGGTGTGCAGTCATGTTGGAACAGGAAGGGGTCATCCCCCCCAAACTGTTCCCACAAAGCTGGGAGCATGAAGTTGTCCAAAATGTCTTGGTATGATGACTCCTTAAGAGTTCCCTTCACTGGAACTAAGGGGCCAAACCCAACCCCTGATAAACAACCCCACACCATAATCTCCCACCACCAAATGATTTGGACCAGTGCCCAAAGCAAGGTCCATATAGACATGGATGAGTTTGGGGTGAAGGAACTTGACTGGCCTGCACAGATTCCTGACCTCAACCCCATAGAACACCTTTGGGATGAATTAGAGTGGAGACTGCGAGCCAGGCCTTCTCGTCCAACCTCACAAGTATACTTATGTAATGGTCAAACATTCCCATAGACGCTCTCCTAAACCTTGTGGACAGCCTTTCCAGAAGAGTTGAAGCTGTTATAGCTGCAAAGGGTGGGCCAACCCAATATTGATTGAATCCTACGGACTAAAGCCCCGTACACACGTGCAGATCGTCGGCTGAACGATCGGCCGTCTTTTGTCCCCGGGCTGTCGTGTCTGTTGAAAAGTGCAAAAGACTGCACAAGAATTTTGTCCCTTGACTACAGCCGACTGTAGAAGTGATGTCATGTGATGTTTTTTCTGTGTGTTTTTTCTTTTCTGAGCATACCCAGTCTTGCAAATCTGCTGTCTGTCGGCCGAATTCTGTATTGACTGGCGAACAATCGGCCGTTCTGGTGTCGGCATACAAAAATTTTAATGCTTGCACGACAGATTCTGTTCGGCCGAAAGTGCGCTGTCGGCTGTCGGAAGCATCATACTAACAAGCCGAAAATCGGCTGACAATCTGCACGTGTGTACGGGCCTTAAGACTGGGATGGCATTAAAGCTGATGTGCGTGTAAAGGCGGGTGTCCCAATACTTTTGACAATAAAGTGTAAGTTCAGAGAACGCCCAAGCTCATTTCTAGTTAACACGCATTACTACAACGCACAAGATTGCAGTAGCCCCCCCCCGCAAGGGTCTGCATTAAAGTAAACCTGTCATGAGAAAAACACAGGGGCTGCCATTGCTGATCTCTCTCGGAAAACCAGCTGTCTAATCTCCAACCTTTGGCTGCAGTTACTTCAGAAATCCTTCCCTGCACACAAAGGGGTGTGATAGCCAGGCAAAGAGCATTTCCAGGTGGAGAGGTCATCAGTGACCGACCCTGCTACTACTAATAATAAATGCTGCAGCTACATTATTCACTGCACAATTTTATAGAAAAAAAATGCCAACGAGAAATAAGACGCCAAATCCCGTCAGGAAGCCTGAGCTTTGTGAACCACGCGAAAGTCCAGGGCGTGGAACCCCTGTCAGGTTTTTATTGCTGTCTGTGTCCCCATTAGGGAGATTCACTCTCTCCATTTGTCCTGGTGATCATTACCAACGAAAAGGAAAATCCCAAATTTTGAGTTGTCCCCAAAACAGGAATAGAGGGGAAATCTTCCAATGGGGACACTAGTTCTGGTGACAACCGGGAATTCTCTTCCTTTAGAGGGTTTTCCTCTCACTTCCTGTTTTTGGCTATGGGACAGGAAGTGAAGAGAAATATCCTCAATGGGGAAAAAACTGACAGGGGTTCTAACCTTCCCAAAATGTTCTGCCTTTAGTTCCACTTTAAGTGCCGGTTCACATATATGCGATGCGGGAACCCTGCAAATCCACTGCGGGTTCCCGCATCGCATTCAAATCGCAGGCAGATCACACTGCAAATTGCTGGGTGGGGGGTGTCAATACAAAGGTAACGACACCCCCAGATCAGTTCACATATCGCAGTGCGAACTGTCAGTTGGGACATGAATCGGATCGCATACAGTAGGTGTGAACACCCATGTGATCCGATTCTGCTGCAGACCAAAAAAAGGGTCCTGTGCGAGATGTGTCCGAATCCGATGCGAATTCAGCCATCCAATCTGTATGGCTGAATTGGCACTGCACAGACATCGCATGTGATTTTCAGAGCAGTGCTCTCCGCATCACATGCGATTTCTGACATCGCACCAATGTGAACCGGGGCTCAGTGGTGTTTTTAAAGTTGGTCTGTGGCTCCCCTTTACATTTAAGCATGCTTTCAGTGTTACCTGGATGACCATATATAAAAAAGATATTTAAAAAATGTATTAACTACCGGTTTAAAATCTTCTAGGAGTGACATAGTTAAATGTTTTTTGTTTTTTTTTTCTTTGACCACTAGATTGTGATTTCATCCGTCTTTGTGTCTCCACTCAGCAGCCATTTTGCCTGAACTTTCTCCTACAAGCAAAATTGGTTCGATCTCCAGAAAAATGGCGGACACCCCGCAGCTCAGTGCACTGCACTGCGGACACATCAGTAAAAGGAATCTAGCAGCCTTTAACACGTGGTGTTTCTGCTCGGCAGGCTGCAGGATGGTGTCTTTGTATTCAGTATTACTTACCATGGAGAAGAAGGAGAAGATAGAGATCTGCTGATCCCTCATCATACACATGTGACAGTCCTGATCTTCTGATGTCAGGCACACATCAGGAGGGGGATCTGGGGGTTATTAGAGTTTAATGACCCCCCAATCTGCTGAATCTTCCTCACTATCATCTCCTCTATAAGAAGCCATGGCTGCCCCCATCATCTGATCTCTGAGCTCTCCATTCTCTGCTCTGATCTGTCCATGCTGAGCTCCAGTCTGCAGAGCGTCATTTGAGCGACATTGTCACCATCTCCACGATTTACCTTCATCTGTGGGACATTGTCACCGTTTCTACTATCTGCGCAATATTGTCACCGTCTCTACGATCTGCCGCCATCTGTGCGACATTGTCACCATCTCTGTGATCTGAAGTCATCTGTGCAACATTGTCACCGTCTCCGCGATCTGCCGTCATCTGTGCGATATTGTCACCGTCTCCGCGATCTGCCGTCATCTGTGCGATATTGTCACTGTCTCTAAGATCTGCTATCATCTGTGCGATATTGTCACCGTCTCTAAGATCTGCTATCATCTGTGCGATATTGTCACCGTCTCTACGATCTGTCGTCATCTGTGTGACATTGTCACCGTCTTTACATACTGCCATCATCTGTGCGAGATTGTCACCGTCCCAACGATCTGCTGCTGGCACTTACCTTCCAATTGAACTCCATCGTCGTAGATTGCCAGCACAGTGAGATCAGAACGGTTCCTCTACTGATCACACTTGTAGATGAGCCGTATCTTTATCCTCAGACTGGACCCGCCACTGGGAGGAGCCCAACACCTTCCGGAATGTTCAGGCCTGCTCCAAAGATTGACAGAGGACAGATGTGTGTCGTAGTCCCCGTCTAGTTTCTGGGGGTCTATAGATCTGTTAATGTCATAGAACCAGCTGGAACGACAGACCAAAATAGCATCAGATGTACGTTCCGTGTCCCCCTAACAGAAACCTCACTTACTGTATATGTCCTGAAGAGTGACCGACCCTGATTTGTCACATTCATTTATATTACACATTGCTATAGAACTACAAATGTAATATATATGAAGATTTGGAGGATTATTATTAGTTTGTGGCGTTACATTATAATTCATCGGCCTTTGTTGTCTTTCCAGGACTTTCCAAACTGATTTTCAAACCCATTTCCTGACCACAGAATGTTTGGGTGATGTAGACAGCAGAGGAATCTTTTTTTAAGGTGTTTTTTTTTTTTGTTTTTGTTACTCGTTGTGTAAAGATGTCCACAGACCATGAGATCCAGTTCTGGTTGCTGGTTCTGGGTTATGTGGTGAACAAAAAGAGAAAGCGTAGACGGGAGACGGTGAGGAATTACTGGGTGCACCCGCTGACCAGCCAGAGGTTCTCCAAGGGACAGTTTCACCTTCGTTATGGAGATCTGCGCACGTGTCCCAAGAGGTTCTTCAACTACTTCAAAATGTCCATCGGAACGTTCGATGAGCTGCTGGAGTACCTGAGACCGGCGCTCATACGGAGCGACACGCAGATGAGACTGGCCATATCCCCCGAGGAGCGGCTCTGCGTCACTATAAAGTATGTTGGTCGGGGTAGGAGGAATTCTTTTAGATGGGATGTATGACAATGCATATGATCAGGAACCAGAAAGTATAATCTAGAAAGCAGAAGGCTTGTTCCATAGAAACCGGGTAAAGCAACAGGTCCGCTGCCCTACTGACTGCGTCCGCTGCCCTACTGACTGCGTCCGCTGCCCTACTGACTGCGTCTGCTGCCCTACTGACTGCGTCCGCTGCCCTACTGACTGCGTCCGCTGCCCTACTGACTGCGTCCGCTGCCCTACTGACTGCGTCCGCTGCCCTACTGACTGCGTCCGCAGCCCTACTGACTGCGTCCGCCGCCCTACTGACTGCGTCCGCCGCCCTACTGACTGCGTCCGCCGCCCTACTGACTGCGTCCGCCGCCCTACTGACTGCGTCCGCCGCCCTACTGACTGCGTCCGCCGCCCTACTGACTGCGCCCGCCGCCCTACTGACTGCGCCCGCCGCCCTACTGACTGCGTCCGCCGCCCTACTGACTGCGTCCGCCGCCCTACTGACTGCGTCCGCCGCCCTACTGACTGCGTCCGCCGCCCTACTGACTGCGTCCGCCGCCCTACTGACTGCGTCCGCTGCCCTACTGACACCGTCCCCTGCCCTACTGACACCGTCCCCTGCCCTACTGACACCGTCCCCTGCCCTACTGACACCGTCCCCTGCCCTACTGACACCGTCCCCTGCCCTACTGACACCGTCCGCTGCCCTACTGACACCTTCCGCTGCGCTACTGACACCTTCCGCTGCGCTACTGACTCCTTCCGCTGCCCTACTGACACAGTCCCCTGCCCTACTGACACCGTCCCCTGCCCTACTGACTCCGTCCCCTGCCCTACTGACTCCGTCCCCTGCCCTACTGACTCCGTCCCCTGCCCTACTGACTCCGTCCGCTGCCCTACTGACTCCGTCCCCTGCCCTACTGACTCCGTCCGCTGCCCTACTGACTCCGTCCGCTGCCCTACTGACTCCGTCCGCTGCCCTACTGACACCGTCCGCTGCCCTACTGACACCGTCCGCTGCCCTACTGACACCGTCCGCTGCCCTACTGACACCGTCCGCTGCCCTACTGACACCGTCCGCTGCCCTACTGACACCTTCCGCTGCCCTACTGACACCTTCCGCTGCCCTACTGACACCTTCCGCTGCCCTACTGACACCTTCCGCTGCCCTACTGACACCTTCCGCTGCCCTACTGACACCTTCCGCTGCCCTACTGACTCTTTCCGCTGCCCTACTGACTCTTTCCGCTGCCCTACTGACTCTTTCCGCTGCCCTACTGACTCTTTCCGCTGCCCTACTGACTCTTTCCGCTGCCCTACTGACTCTTTCCGCTGCCCTACTGACTCTTTCCGCTGCCCTACTGACTCTTTCCGCTGCCCTACTGACTCTTTCCGCTGCCCTACTGACTCTTTCCGCTGCCCTACTGACTCTTTCCGCTGCCCTACTGACTCCGTCCGCTGCCCTACTGACTCCGTCCGCTGCCCTACTGACTCCGTCCGCTGCCCTACTGACACCGTCCGCTGCCCTACTGACACCGTCCGCTGCCTTACTGACTAACATTGTTCACTTTTAAGGTAGACTAAGTTATATTTTTACAGTGACATTTGTTTTACTATATTTTTCTAAGTTTTCCCTACCATTGCTTGTTAATTTCTTAAAAAAAAAAAAAAAAAGGTGCTGAACCCCGGTGATCTTTGATCTCTTTCATGTTGTTCCATTAGATCTCCACTTCTCAAAGGTTGCCTACTTCAGCTTTAAAGTAGAACTAAAGGCAAAACTTTTTCAGTTTTGCATTGAGTGGAGAGGGATTAGAACCCCTGCCAGTTTTTAATTGCTGTCTGTGCCCTCTTAAGGAGATTCACTCTCTATTTGGCCTGATTTACCTTATCGCTGAAAGTGAAAAGGAGTCCCCTAAATAAGGGTTGTCCCCAGAACCGGAATAGAGGGGAAACTTTCAAATGGGGACACTAATTCTTATGACAACCAGGGATTCCCTTACTTTGATGGTATTTCTTCTCCGTGTAATGACTATGGGATTAGGGTGTGAAGGAAAATCTCCCCATTAGGGAGACCAGGGTTATACCCGTCCCATACGCTATCCAAAATGGGAAAAAAAATTGTGCCTTTAGCTCTACCTAATTTCTCGTCTTCTCCAACATATACTATAGTAGCTATACACACATACACTACCAAAAGTATTGGGACGCCTGCCTTTACACAAACATAAACCTAATGGCATCCCAGTCTTAGTCCGTAGGGTTCAATATTGAGTTAGCCCAACCTTTGTAGCTATAACAGCTTCAACTCTTCTGGGAAGGCTGTCCACAAGGTTTAGGAGTGTGTCTATGGGAATGTTTGACCATTCTTCCAGAAGCGCATTTGTGAGGTCAGACACGGATGTTGAATGAGAAGACTCGCAGTCTCTGCTCTAATTTATCCCTTACGCCCCGTACATACGTAGCGATTGTTGGCCGTAAATATTCGGCCGCCGAACGATTGGCCGATTGTCGGCTTGTTAGTATGATGCTTCCGACAACCGACTCCAACTTTTCGGCCGAACAGAATCGGGTGTGCAGGCTATAAAATTTTTGTTGGCCGTCACCAGAACGGCCGATTGTTCGCCAGTCAGTACAGAATTCGGCCGACAAACAGCCGATTAGCAAGACTGGGCATGCTCAGAGAAGAAAAAACACACGGAAAGTTAACCATCACATGACATCACTTCTGCAGTCGGCTGTTGTTGGCCGACAAAATTCATGTGCAGTGTTTTGCAGTTTTCAGCCGACAGGACAGCACCGGACAAAAGACGGCCGATCGTTCGGCCGACATTCGGTACGTGTGTACGGGGCATTAGATGTTCTATCGGGTTGAGGTCAGGACTCTGTGCAGGCAGTCAAGTTCTTCCACCCCAAACTCGCTCATCCATGTCTTTATGGACCTTGCTTTGTGCACTGGTCCAAATCATTTGGTGGAGGGTGGGGGGGGGGGGGTATGGTGTAGGGTTGTCTTTCAGGTCTTGTCTTCCAGTAAAGAGAACACTTAAAGTGTCAGCATACCAAGACATTCTGGGCAATTTCATGCTCCCAACTTTGTGGGAACAGTTTGGGGATGATCCCTTCCTGTTCCAATATAACTGCGCACCAGTGCACAAAGCAAGGTCCATAAAGACATGGATGAGTGAGTTTGGGGTTGAGGAACTTGACTGGCCTGCACAGAGTCCTGACCTCAACCCGATAAAACACCTTTGGCATGAATTAGAGAAGCATCTGCGATCCAGGCCTTCTCATCCACATCAGTGCCTGACCTCATTGGAAGAATGGTCAAACATTCCCATAGACACACTCCTAGACCTTTTGGATAGCCTTCTCGGAAGAGGTGAAGCTGTTATAGCTGGAAAGGGTGGGTCAACTCAATATTGAACCCTACAGACTAAGACTGGGATGCTATTAATGTTTATGTGCGTGTAAAGGGAGGTGTCCCAATACTTTTGGTAATATAGTGTAGATTCCTCTCATTCCATCTGCAGGGTGAAAGAGAGAGTCAGTAGGTTCTCTCACCCATGGTAAACAGCATGGATGGATGAATCCCCACTGCCAGCCATTGTATCGTGGCCACTGCCTGATTACTCGAACAGTGACTGCATCTAATAGAATGCAGTCACTGTTTGGCCGATAATCCTCCATCTAGCTGTCGCGGTGATCACATGAATACCCCCGATCGCTCCCGAGCTTCCAGTAACTGTGCCCGGGAGCACGCAGGGTAGAACACAGCTGTATTTACACTAATGCACGCAAATATGCATCCGCTTGGCACCAAGCCTCACCTGCCAAGAGGCCACATATTTGCATGCCGCTGTCGCCAAGGGGTGAAATTGTCGTTTGTCGAGTTGGGTGGTGATTGCAGGGCCACCCATGGCTCGAATTCCTGCTGAATCAGCTGAAATATGAGCCATCATGACCTGCCTAATTTTTCCTTTGCTCCTCCTCTGTCCATTTAGGAGCAGGGAACCAAAAGAAGTACAGTACCTGGTACTTCTGGGTATGGAGGAGCATGTGACTCAGCTCTGAACACTTCCAAGTCCAGGGCTGTAAGATCTTGACCTGTGCGACCTGGTTGAGTACAGTCTGTACATGATAGGCATTAATAGTGTATAGGTGGCACTGAGGGTGTAAAGCCCCTTACACACGATCAGAATATCGTACAAAAAAAAATACCGCTTTCGAAGCGACCGTACTAATCAATAATCCGATCGTTAGTAGACAGCTTTCATCTGAACTTTTCCAAAGGGACAAGCATGAAAGATTTTTCTGGTACGATACCAGACTATGATTTTTGTTTTAATTAGTACAGTTTTTGTCTGAAAATACAATACACTACAACAATTTACATCACTTCTGATTTTTTTTTTTTTTCAGTTGTACGGGAATTGCCGTACTTTAGTAACTAGAGATGCACTGAGATTTCAGTGGCCAAAAAGTATCAGCTAAAAATGGCGTTTTCGGCATTTTGCCAATAAAGGAAAAAGGTGCCAGTAATGTTGTCAAAATGTACATGATTTTGCTGCCATTTTACCACAATTTTCCCGTGCTTATGGCGAGTTTTTCGTAGGTCATGTGATTCAAAAACATAACAGGTGCATTATTGATGTGTTTTTGGCGCAGTTTTTTTAACTGACCAAAAATGCGGCAAGCTGGATTTTTAACACCACAAAGGAAGTGCAACAGACCAGTGAGAAGACATAGAATTTAAAGGGATACATTTTGTTTAGCTTTTCTTGCGTTAAATATACCTATAATAGCTGACAAATTCATATTCAAGTTGAACATAATACAATTATAATAAATATATATATATATATATATATATATATATATATATATATATATATATATATTATAATTTTTTTATTTTTTTTTTAAAACTGTCATTTTTTGATTTTCGATTTTCAGCAAGTGCATCCTGAATTTTGGGTTTCAGCAACAACATTTCCATTCAGTGCACCTATATTAGTAACCCAAATAAATCGAAAATGGGAAAAAATTGGATTTTTTTGGTGCTCAGGAAAACCAGTTTGTATAAAAAAAAAAAAGTAACAAAGTTTTATTGAAACAATTGATTTAAAAACAGTTTTTCAACATATAAAAACAAAGCGCAATAGTCATACGATCCATGTACGCATGCAGTAACTCCCGCTCAGCATGTTTCACCAGCCTGAAGCTTCTTCAGGAGTCTTTTGTGAGTACAGCATTCAAAATTGCCATGAAATTAGTGAACATATTAGTCACAAAAATAACTACCATGAATGGAGGTAGATTCCCACATCAATATAACGCATTGATGAATAATGTCTCAAAAATGCATGTGACCTGATGGTTATCATTATGAGGACCTCTTACCTAACTGTGCAAATAGTATTGTATGGTGTATTGCATATCAGTAGGATGGTCAAACGGACATATCAGTGAAACCATACAGAGGGATACTAGATCCCCAGTAGGGACTATGCAGAAAAAAAGGGAACAATGAACTGTGAAAAAAAAAAAAAATGTATCCACTATATTACAAGTAAGGCCAGGAAATTGAAGAAATAACCCACCGGAATGCCAGTTCTAAACCAGACAAAGTAAAGCCAAGAGGACCAATAAAGGAGGGTTGCCAGAATATCGTGAAGCAGGTCAATTCTGAAGATATATCTTCTTGTCCGCTTGGCTTTACTTTTCTCTGAGTTATTCTTTCTCTAGGTTATTTTTACATGTATCCTAGTGGATAAATTTCTTTATTCACAGTTCATTGTTCCCCATTTTATGCAAAGACCCTACTGGGGATCTAGTATCCCTCCCTGCGGTTTCCATTTGACCATCCTCCTGATATGCAGTACACCATACAATACTATTTGCACAGGTAGGTAAGAGGGCCTCATAATGATAACCATCAGGTCACACGCATTTTTGGGAAATGAATAATCAATGTGTTGTAAATATTGATGTGGAAATTTACCTCCATTCATGGTAGATATTTTTGTGACTAATATGTTGTTCTCTGATTCTGGTTCTCTTCTCTCTGGCACTGATAGGCGGCAATGATGGGCACTGATAGGTGGCAATGAGAGGCATTGATAGGTGCCACTGATAGGCATTCCTGATGGGCACTGATTGGCATCTGTGGTGGACACAGATTGGCATCCCTGGTGGCCACTTGTGTTCACAGCTGATGGGTCTGCACTGATAATCAATGCACTGATTATCAGCGCAGACCCCCCCCCCCCCCTTCAGGGGAGCTGCTGATCGGCTCTAAAAGCAGATAACCGGTACTTCCTGGTTAGCGGTGTCCAAGCGGTGATTGGACACTGCTGATCACATGGTAAAGAGCCTATGTTATAGGCTCTCTACCAAGATTGCTTGCACCGTTTAGGATAGATTTACTTTTCTTGCAGCAGATGATGTCACCAGCGCATGCGCTCTGAAGGAACGGCCACCCGTGCCGTGAACGGCGGCTCCCACGTGCATGCGCTTGAGTGATGTCATCGCGCCTCCGACCAATTAGATGGCCGGAGGACGCGAACCAGGAAGTAGGAGGGCCGAAAATGTCGGCTGTGTCACTGCTGAGCGGGCAGCACTGCGGGGGCTTCATTCTAAGGTAAGTATTTCATAATTAGCTAGTATGCAATGCACACTAACTCATTATGCCTTTGTCTTACAGGTTTTTTTTTTTTTTCAGTTTACAACCTCTTTAAGATTGTGGGGGGGTCGATTTGAGATCACGATGTTTAACGATTATTCATGAGGCTCTCACCAGCACACACAAAAACTATGATTAAACAATACATATTAGGTATTGCCACGCACAACAGAGTGAGGGGAACAATTCTAGTGCCATTGTTTATAGATACTGTAACTCACACGGGCATCTAAAACGCTACATTTAGCCCCCGTTCACACTGGGGCGACCTGTCAGGCGACCTAGTCGCCTGACAGGTCGCCGTAGGTCTCCTTCCACAGAGAAGCTGTGGACCCGTTCTAATAGGAGCGACACAAGTCGCTCCGACTTAGAAAAAGGGTCCGGAGCTTCTTTGGGGCGACTCGGAGCGACCTGCATTGACTTCAATGTTATGAAGTCCATGCCGGCCGCTCCGAGGTCACGGTCCGAGCAGCGCGCCGCGATCTGTGAGGTCGCCCCCGGGAGTAGCGTCGCCCCAGTGTGAACGGGGCCTTAGATGCGGATAGCGTATCGTTTTGTTCACATCTAAGGGCAGCTCTATAGGAATCAATAGAGCTTTACAGTGTGCTGCATCTACAAACCTAAATATGTGTTTAGTGGTGCACAAAAAAAGAAGGACATAACTATATCTTAGGATGTACGTATCTTCAGATTTTACCATGTACGCCCATACATGCATAAAGTCCTTAGAAGAATTTTACATGTCAATACACGAGTACTTTAGGTGCATAATCTACGCAGGATCTTCTACAACAACCGAAATTCTGTTCAGAAAATATGCATTTGCCCATGTGAATGAAGCCTAAAGCAGACCAGGGGAAGTCTGCTCTTCCTCCTCCTACCCCCCCCCCCCCCTGCCATATTTGGAATATTTTATTTTGTGGGGGGAAGATGGGAGCCGATACCTGGTTTTGGCAGGTACCCAATCCCACTTCCGCTCAGATTGTGAAGCAGAAGTTCGCCCTTCCTCTTCTCCATGCCCTCAACCTTCTGGGACACGTCACAGTTCCCAGGAGGCTGCAGGACCCTATCACAGGATGCAGTGGGAAGCGGGCTCTGATGCTGCAATGCTGAAGCCGGGGACCTGAACACCGGTGAAGATCCGGCTCGGGTGAGGACGGCACTGGATCGCTGGTCAGGCGAGTGTATGTTTATTAACCACTTGCCTTGCAAGTGGTTTACCGAAGCTATCAGCCTGAAGATCCCTGGGATCATTTTTTGCAGCTGACAGCTGGCTTTTCACAAAAAAGCGGTCTGAGCAGCTCCCCCCCCCCCCCACTCCCGCTGCTTACCTTTTCCGCCGGTTCGCCCGAGAGACGATCTGATGGTGTGGACGCTGCTCCCATAGGTGATCATAGAGTAGATACTCTTTGATGGCCTTGAAAGACCAGAGCAACGTCATGTCACTTCCAGGCCAGGCTTAAAGTAAATATATACATATATATATATATATATATATATATATATATATATAATATTTTTTTTTTAAGCAAAAGATCTTTTGCTTTTAAAGGTAAAGAAGAGACTTGGGGTCTTTTTGACCCCAGATCTCTTCAATAAAGAGGTCCTGTTATCCTTATTTCTATTACAAGGGATGTTTACATTCTTTGTAATAGGAATAAAAGTGATTAAAAAAAATTAAGGGGATAGGGTAAAAACAAATTAAAATAAATATGAACTGTAACTCTAAACCGGTATCTTGAAATGGCGTTTATGGAGATTTTTAAGAACGGTAGTTTGTCGCCATTCCACGAGCGTGTGCAGTTTTAAAGCGTGACATGTTTGGTATCTACTTACTCAGTCTAACGTCATCTTTCACATTTTACAAAAAAATTGGGGTATATATATGTGTTGTTTTTTTTTTTTAAATTAATTAAAATGTATTTTTTCCAAAAATGTTGCATTTAAAAACCGCTGCTCAAATACCGTGTGACTTAAAAAAAAAATAGCAAAGATCACCATTTTATTCCCTCGGGTCTCTGCTAAAAAAAAAAAATGTATAATGTTTGGGGGTTCTAAGTAATTTTCTAGCAAAAAATACTGAACTTGTAAACCAAAAGTGCCAGAAAAAGCCTGGTCGGCAAGTGGTTAAAAGTCAGCAGCTACAGCTGTTTGTATCTGCTGGCTTTTAATATTTGGAAAACTGGCTGAAGCTCCTCTTTCAGTTGATGAGCTGTAAAGGTTATTTGTTGCCATTTTGCAGGCAGAGGCAATTTAAGGCCTCTTTCACACGGCGTTCCGTATGTCCGTATATCACCCCATCCGTTTGCGGGTGATATACGGACATAATGCATGTCAATGGGATTGCGCATGTCAGCGGATTACCATCCGCTGACATCCGATTTGCGTCTTTTCAGTTCTGTTCCGTTTTTTGAAACGGAACAGAACCCTATTTTTCTTCTGTTTAAAAAAACGGAAAGGGCGCAAAATCGGATGTCAGCGGTGTCATCCGCTGACACCCGCAATCCCATAGACATACATTATGTCCGTATATCATCCGCAAACGGGTGGGATGATATGCAGACATACGGACCGGATGACACAAGTGTCATCCGTGTCCGTAAAAAAAAAGTGAACGGACGAAAAAAACGGAACGCCCGTGTGAGAGGCCTTAAGTCTTGACAGAATATAGTATATTTTTACATGATTCAGTCCAATCATTTATATTTTTTTGACTATGACAAAAAAAATTGAATTCATTTTTTTAGTGGAAAAAAAAACTCAACTCTATAAACAGTTGCACTAATATTGTGCATCATCGAAAATTGCAGCTGCTATCATGTTATGCTATGGGTCCTCTGCTATCAGAAAATATGTTTTCTGTTTTTTGGTGTGCGTTTTTTTTTTTATGTAAGCATTTGTAAAAAAGCTCCAAAAGCTAAAAGGTTAAACATAAGCATGTCTAATCTTTGTTTATTGTCTGGTCCACTAACTGAATATGTTATCCTTTGACAGATACCTGTCCACCGGACAAAGTTTCACCTCCCTCCATTTCCGATTTCTGATTGGAAAAGCCACCATCCGGTTAATCGTTCGGGAGACCTGCAAAGCGATATGTGACACTCTGTTTAAGATCTTTATGCCAGAGCCAACCAAAGAGAAATGGATGGAGATAGCTGAAGACTTCTATGCCACTACCAGCTTCCCGAACTGTGTTGGAGCTCTCGATGCCAAAGACATTCGGATGAAAATGCCACCGAATAGCGGGAAGAGGCACTGGGATGCCAGGAAACATTCTTTTGTATTGCTGGCCTTGGTAGACAGTAAATACAGTTTTATCACCATAGATGTTGGTTCTTACGGAGCCACGGGCTGCTGTAGTATTTTTAAGAAGTCTACCTTGGGTCGCAAGCTGAAAGAGGGCAAATTGCAGTTGCCGGAATATAAACCTTTGCCCGGGCCAAGTAGTAATCCCATGCCATACGTCTTTGTTGCCGACGAGGCCTTTGGACTATCGGAGAATATCTTGAGACCCTTCCCTACAAGAAACATAACCCCAATCCGCAAAGTCTTCAACTACAGGCTGATCCGTGCAAGAAGGATGATAGATGGTGCCTTTGGGATCTTGGCCAACAAATGGCGGGTCTTCTATTCCCCCATTCAGTTAGAAGCCAACTTTGTCCAGGACATCATAAAGGCTGCTTGTGTTCTGCATAATGTGGTGCTTCTAAGAGACGGTTTTGTGTTTGAGCACATCCTTAATAACCCGTTACATGACGTGTCATGGAGCACCGTCCGAGGTCCTGCTAGCGGCATGCTGGTCCGAAATACCTTTGCCGACTATTTTGTATCCCCTCAAGGAGAAATACCTTTTCAGTATGAAAAAGTTTAAAACAAAAAGATGCAACTAGACTGACATAAAACATCACTAGACCAACAAATGTGAAATGCCCATTTTTAGACTTATGTTTGACTTATTACTTGTTGTTATGTACTTTGGCATTTAATTGGATGTTCTGGATAAGATTTAAAGCTGAACTCCAGGAATTATATCTTTTGCATACATTTATTGGTCCAGCTTTGCTGATATCCAGAGGGCCACTGGGAATGTTGTAAATCACTGTAGTAGTCCACGATACATACAGTTAGAGCCGTGCTCTTCTAGGTCCTGTGTGAGCGGCTTCCTTCTCTGCATAAAGAACCCAGGGGGTCACTTGCTAGGCACCTCTGCCATTCA
The DNA here is from genome assembly GCF_965119305.1 of Pelophylax lessonae. Lineage (NCBI taxonomy): Eukaryota > Metazoa > Chordata > Amphibia > Anura > Ranidae > Pelophylax > Pelophylax lessonae. Next base: position 101,517,532 of record NC_138769.1, read on the forward strand.
TAGTATGTGTATGCATTTTTTCAATGAATACAAGGCATTCTCTGATTGGATGCGGTGGAGTTTGTGAAATCACTGCCCCTTTTCTACAGCTCATCCAATCAGAGAACACCTTGTATTATTTTTTTTTTTAAATGACAGAGCAGCTGAGTAAGTGCCTCCTGTGGTCAGTGTGCAGAGTGGAAGCCACTGGCACAGAACCTGGACCAGCTGTCACCAACCAGTGGTCCGTGGACCACTGATGGTCCACAAGAAGTTTGGTGGTCCCCAGGGGTTCGGTCATACATCAACATTGTGGCGAATATATACCGTCCAATGTTGTTTCCAGTGTTGTTCTCAAAGCGTGCTGAAAATGCCTGTCAGTGCGCATTGCTATCCGATGCCTCCTCTATAGTTCCAACTCCTGTGAACTCAGAGGGAGGCACCGGGAATAGTGCAGAGAGCGGGAAGTGAAGGAGGGGACTTCCAATGGCAGTGCTGATCACAGACTATGGGGGGGGGAGCATGGAGCTTGAGCACATGACTGGATAAGAAGCTGAGATCCAATGATAAGTCTCTGTAAGGCAGCAGTGTGATGCAGAGGGTGGGGGGCAGAGAGTCAGGGTATTGTGTGTGTGTGTTTAAGGCAGCATAGCAATCCAGAAGGAGGGGGGAGGGACAGAGCATTGTGTGTAAAAGGCAGCAGTGTGATCCAGAGGGAGGGGGCAGAGCATTGAGTGTATAAGGAAACAGTGTAACCCAAAGGGAGAGGGCAAGAGAGCCGGGGGATTGTGTGTATAAGGCAGCAGTGTGATCCAGAGAGAGGGAGGGAGGCAGAGAGTCAGAGCATTGTGTGTATAAGGCAGCAGTGTAATCCAGAGGGAGAGGGGCAGAGAGTCAGAGCATTGTGTGTATAAAGCAGCAGTGTGATCCCGAGGGAGGGAGGCAGAGAGTCAGGGCATTGTGTGTATAAAGCAGCAGTGTGATCCTGAGGGAGGGAGGCAGAGAGTCAGGGCATTGTGTGTATAAAGCAGCAGTGTGATCCCGAGGGAGGGAGGCAGAGAGTCAGGGCATTGTGTGTATAAAGCAGCAGTGTGATCCCGAGGGAGGGAGGCAGAGAGTCAGAGCATTGAGTGTATAAGGCAACAATGTGATCCCGAGGGAGGGAGGCAGAGAGTCAGGGCATTGTGTGTATAAGGCAGCAGTGTGATCCCGAGGGAGGGAGGCAGAGAGTCAGAGCATTAAGTGTATAAGGTAACAGTGTGATCCAAAGGGAGAGGGCAGAGAGTCGGAGGATTGTGTGTATAAAGCAGCAGTGTGATCCAGAGGGAGGGGTGCAGAGTGTCAGAGCATTGTGTGTATAAGGCATGTAAAATTCATGCTATTGGTCCCCTGGATTCCAAATTGTGGGTTTAGTGGTCCGTGAGGTCTGAAAGGTTGGCGACCACTGACCTGAAAAATTGTGGCCCTCACTGTCTGTAGCGTGGATTACTATGGTGATTTACAGCTTCCTTCTGGGTATGAGATATGTATATTTACATTAAGCCAAGCTAGAGAATTGTAAGCATGCTAAAAATATTAGTCCTGGAGTTTAGCTTTTAAGACTTTTTTCAGTATTTTATTTTCCTCGAGCCATTAATGTCGAGAGCCAAAGGTGTAAGGTTTGTGTTTTTATCTGAAATCAATTGTGATCATTGAAGGATGTACTGCTACAGATTGTTCTTCATTTCCATGTGAATAAATGTTATCAATCCACATTATTTGAATTGTTTGTCCTGAGTTTCAAATGTATTTAGATATTCTGTGTTGGATTCACAATCCAGGTCCACAAAATCTTTCAATAGCAATTTGACTCTGTTAGACTGTCTCTGGAAGTATGATATAGCTGTAATATAGGAGTTGTAGAAGTTGCCGCTGCTTACTTTCCTTCTGAAAACCCTAGTTTACTGTCTGATGCTCAATCGCAGCCTTTGGTTTTCTATACTTACTGAGCAATAACAAGTATGCAAATTAGAAGTCCTGACTTCACATAGACTTTACTTGCTGCATGCTTGCTCATGGTCAGTGTTTCAGAAAGTACTGAACTTACATTCTTCTTGTACATTCTTTACATTCTTCTTTAGAATTTTTAAAGTTGGCCTGAACTCAAAAAGTGAAGACTTGAATTCCACCTTAACCACTTGCCGACCACCCGCCGCATATATACTACGGCAGGCTGGCTCGGCTGTGAGAATCAACGTACTGGTACGTCAGTTCGCGGGAGTGGTGCTGGGGGCCCTAGGCAGCTGGAAAGCCGATCCACGGAACTGGCGGCCGCAGGGCACCCGCCATCGCTCCCCACTGAGAGAGAAGGAAGGCAGCTGTTGTAAACACAGCTGACAGTTCTTCTCTCTGGAATGATCACAGAGCTCATGTGATCCTTCTATATAGGAACACAGGTCTCTATGGTCATTTCACAAGCCATGCCCCCCCAGTTATTTAGCACTCCCCTAGGCTCACAGTATTTTTTCCCAGAAAACTACTTAGAACCCCCAAACATTATATATATATATATATATATTTTAGCAAAGACTCTGGAGAATAAAGTGGCGGTCATTGCAATATTTTTTGTCACGCGGTATTTGCGCAGCGGTCACATTTCACTGCATTTAAAAAAAACGAAACAGTAAAGTTAGCCCATTTTTTGTATATTGTGAAAGATGATGTCACGCCGAGTAAATAGATACCCAACATGTTACGGTTTAAAAATGCGCACACCCGTGGAATGGCGACAAACTACAGTCAATAGAAATCTCAATGGGCGACTTTTTTAACAGTTACCAGTTTAGAGTTAGAGTGTAGCTCTTTTTTTTAAATTATTGCTCACGCTCTGGCGATCGCGGCGATACCTCACATGTGTGGTTTGAACAGTGATTTAATTTGCGGCTCGACTTCCATATACATTTTCTTTCGTGCGCGAGCTAACGTCGACGGGGGTGGCTAAATTTTATTTTTTTTTTTTTAATCCTATTTATTTTTTTTACTTTATCTCAGGTTTTAAGAAAAAAATGAAAAATCTGATCACTTTTATTGCTGTCACAAGCAATGCAAACTTCCCTTGTGACAGCAATATGCAGTGACAGGTACTCTTTATGGAGGGATCGAGGGTCTAAAAGACCCTAGACCCCTCCACTACACCTCCATGTATTCAAAACGTCAAACTGCATTTTTGAATACATTCGTTTTTTGAATCTGCCGCCTTTAGCAGCACAGTAACCCGGAAGTGACGTCATGGACGCCGCCTCCGGGTTACGTCATCGGAGACCCGATCGAAGCCGCTTCCGGCTTTGATCGGGACTCCATCCAGTCAGCGGATGTGCTGGCTGGTTGCTCGGGTCTCCCGGTGGGACGGGAGACCTGGGCAAAGCCGCGGGGGGGGGGGGACGTCCCCTCCCACTCGCCGGGGTAACGATCGAGCGGCTCCCGCATCGGTCGTTACCGCCGGAAAGCCGACCGCCGGCTCTAAACCACGGTACCAGGATGATGCCTCCAGCTAGAGGCATCACCCCGGTATAACACCGCAAAATTTGCAGACGTAAATATACGTTACTTTGCGGTAAGGGGTTAACCCATTTATCACCCCTAGGTTAACCCCTTCCGTGCCAGTGTCATTATTACAGTAACAGTCCATATTTTTAGCACTGATTACTGTAGTAATGTCACTGGTCCCCCCAAAAGTATCAAAAATGTAAATTAGGGGTCAGATCTGTCCGCCGCAATGTCGCAGATCGCCGGTATACTAGTAAAAAAAATAAAATAAATAAAAATGGCATAAATCTTTTCCCGTAGTTTGTAGACGTGATAACTTTTGTGCAAACCAATCAAATTACTTTTATTCCGATTTTTTTTTTTTTTTTACCAAAAATATGTAGCAGAATACAAATTTTTTTTTTTTAAATTGTCGCTCTTTTTTTGTTTATAGTGCAAAAAATAAAAATCGCACAGGTGATCAAATACCACGAAAATAAAGCTCTATTTGTGGGAAAAAAAGAACATGAATTTTATTTCGGTACAGTGTGGCACAACAGCGCAATTTTCTGTTAAACTCTCGCAATGCCGAATTGCAAAAAATAGCCTGGTCATTAAGGGGGCAAATCCTTCCAGTCCAGAACTGGGTAATGGCTATGCCAACATTAGTACTGGCAATTTTTGGCACTTATTCTGGCCATGCTGGCACTGGTACCTGATGGCAAAGCTACTGGATGGTACTGGGCATACGGGCAATGGTACCGGAAGGCACTGGTGCTGACAATGGTAACATACTGTATGGCGCTGGTACTGGATACACAGATACTGGATGGTAGAACCAGTGCCTGTACATCCAGATGGCTAGCACAGACAGTACTAGTGCCAGCCAGCCCAGCTCCAGCTTGGTGCTGGAAATGCTGGATATGGCTGGCACTAGTACAGGCTGTGCTGGCACTGTTACTGGATTTACAGGCACTGGTTCCGGATGGCACTGGCTGTGTTGAACTCTGGTTGTGACTGTCAGAGGAGCAGGATGGCAATGGTATTGTTTGTCATGGCACTGGTACCAGCTCTGGCAGGCACTGGATGAGGTACTGGCTGGCACTGGATGAGGCTCTAGCTGGCACTGGATGAGGCTTTGGCTGGCACTGGATGAGGTTCTGGCGGGCACTAGATGAGGTACTGGCGGGCACTGAATGAGGTACTGGATGAGGTACTGGCTGGAACTGGATGAGGTTCTGGCTGGCACTGGATGAGGCTTTGGCTGGCACTGGATGAGGTACTGGCGGGCACTGGATGAGGTACTGGCGGGCACTGAATGAGGTACTGGATGAGGTACTGGCTGGCACTGGATGAGGTTCTGGCTGGCACTGGATGAGGTTCTGGCTGGCACTGGATGAGGTTCTGGCTGGCACTGGATGAGGTACAGGCTGGCAGTGGATTAGGTGCTGGCTGGCACTGGTTGAGGTTCTGGCTGGCACTGGATGAAGTACTGGCTGGCACTGGATGAGGTTCTGGCTGGCACTGGATGAGGTACTGGCTGGCACTGGACGAGGTTCTGGCTGGCACTGGACGAGGTTCTGGCTGGCACTGGACGAGGTTCTGGCTGGCACTGGATGAGGTTCTGGCTGGCACTGGATGGGGCATTGGATGAGGTACTGGCCTGGCACTGGGTGAGGTTCTGGCTGGCACTGGATGAGGTTCTGGCTGGCACTGGATGGGGCATTGGATGAGGTTCTGGCTGGCACTGGATGAGGCACTGGCTGGCACTGGATGAGGCTCTGGCTGGCACTGGATGAGGTTCTGGCTGGCACTGGATGAGGTTCTGGCTGGCGTTGGATATTTCGGGTCTGTTCACGTCTATACAGGAGCGGTGTTAAGACGCCACATTTAGGGCATTCTATTTATCTCAATGATCCCCCCATGCCCATAAATCTCACCAGAGAAGTGGAAGCACCTTTTTTTATATCACATCTCACCATAATGTCATGCCTACAAATGGGCGATGCGTTTGTGTGCGTTCCTGCATCGCATAACTCAGATGACTTCTATACACAGCCAGAGTCAGGTAAACAATGGTGAATGTTCACAACCTGGCTAAGCCATGATACTGACAGATTTTCCATCCAATCAGGCCATACATCAGATCTGCCATGCCGCCTGGTGACAGGTCCGCTGCAGCAATGAACCCTCCAGCAGGTGGCGCTGCGCCCTGAGCCTGGGCACGTGACGTCATTGCAGTGTCAGAAGTCGATACATTGTATCGGGGAGAGGGGAGAGCGATGAGCGCCGCATCCGGTCCTCCTTCCCATCAGGAATAGTGACGTGTGTGCGGTCCATGTCCTGCTGCTAGTGACGTCATGGAGCAAGCCCTGCGGGAACTGGCGGCTCACCTAGGAGTGTGCTCTGAGGGCCCGGGGCCCCATGTGGACGCCAACGACTGGGATTTCCTGGATATCGATATGAAGGACATCGATCTGCGATCCCTGCCCAGCGCCGTCATCTGCTGCAACCTGGAGCCCAGCCTGTTCTATGATGGCCGCTGCAGGGTGAGTGACAGCGACATATCTGTATGGGGGAGGGGGGAGTGTGTGCTACATGGGGGAGGGGTGTGTACAGAGGAAAGGGGGTGTACTGTATATTGGGGGGGGGCGGCTGTATACTGGGAGGGGAGGCTGTGTACAGAGGCGAGGGGTGTACTGTATACTGGGGGGGGGGGGGCTGTATACAGAGGAGAGGGGTGTACTGTATACTGGGGGACTGTGTACAGAGGAGAGGGGGTGTACTGTATACTGGGGGGGTGTACTGTATATGAGGGGGGGGGGGTGCTGTGTACAGAGGAGAGGCGTGTACTGTATACTGGGGGGGGGCTGTATACTGGAGGGGGGGCAGTGTACAGAGGAGAGGGGTGTACTGTATACTGGGGGGGTGTACTGTATATGAGGGGGGGGGGGGTGCTGTGTACAGAGGAGAGGCGTGTACTGTATACTGGGGGGGCTGTATACTGGGAGGGGAGGCTGTGTACAGAGGCGAGGGGTGTACTGAGGGGGGGGGGGCAGTGTACAGAGGAGAGGGGTGTACTGTATACTGGGGGGGGGGCTGTATACAGAGGAGAGGGGTGTACTGTATACTGGGGGGCTGTGTACAGAGGAGAGGGGGTGTACTGTATACTGGGGGGCTGTGTACAGAGGAGAGGGGGTGTACTGTATACTGGGGGGTGTACTGTATATGAGGGGGGGGGTGCTGTGTACAGAGGAGAGGCGTGTACTGTATACTGGGGGGCTGTGTACAGAGGAGAGGGGGTGTACTGTATACTGGGGGGTGTACTGTATATGAGGGGGGGGGTGCTGTGTACAGAGGAGAGGCGTGTACTGTATACTGGGGGGGGGCTGTATACTGGAGGGGGGGCAGTGTACAGAGGAGAGGGGTGTACTGTATACTGGGGGGGTGTACTGTATATGAGGGGGGGGGGTGCTGTGTACAGAGGGGAGGCGTGTACTGTATACTGGGGGGGCTGTATACTGGGAGGGGAGGCTGTGTACAGAGGCGAGGGGTGTACTGAGGGGGGGGGGGGCAGTGTACAGAGGAGAGGGGTGTACTGTATACTGGGGGGGGGGCTGTATACAGAGGAGAGGGGTGTACTGTATACTGGGGGGCTGTGTACAGAGGAGAGGGGGTGTACTGTATACTGGGGGGCTGTGTACAGAGGAGAGGGGGTGTACTGTATACTGGGGGGTGTACTGTATATGAGGGGGGGGGGTGCTGTGTACAGAGGAGAGGCGTGTACTGTATACTGGGGGGGGGGCTGTATACTGGAGGGGGGCAGTGTACAGAGGAGAGGGGTGTACTGTATACTGGGGGGGGGGGGCTGTGTACAGAGGAGAGGGGTGTACTGTATACTGGGGGGGGGGGGCTATGTACAGAGGAGAGGGGTGTACTGTATACTGGGGGGGCTGTGTACAGAAGAGAGGGGGTGTACTGTATACTGGGGGGGGCAGTGTACAGAGGAGAGGGGTGTACTGTATACTGGGGGGGGGGCTGTGTACAGAGGAGAGGGGTATACTGTATATGGGGGGGGCTGTGTACAGAAGAGAGGGGTGTACTGTATACTGGGGGGGGGGGCAGTGTACAGAGGAGAGGGGTGTACTGTATACTGGGGGGGGTGCTGTGTACAGAGGAGAGGGGTATACTGTATATGGGGGGGGGCTGTGTACAGAGGAGAGGGGGTGTACTGTATATGGGGGGGCTGTGTACAGAAGAGAGGGGGTGTACTGTATACTGGGGGGGGGGGGGCAGTGTACAGAGGAGAGGGGTGTACTGTATACTGGGGGGGGGGGGCTGTGTAGAGAGGAGATTGGTGTACTGTATACTGGGGGGGGGGCAGTGTAGAGAGGAGAGGGGTGTACTGTATACTGGGGGGGGGGCAGTGTACAGAGGAGAGGGGTGTACTGTATACTGGGGGGGGCAGTGTACAGAGGAGAGGGGTGTACTGTATACTGGGGGACTGTGTACAGAGGAGAGGGGGTGTACTGTATATGAGGGGGGGGGGGTGCTGTGTACAGAGGAGAGGCGTGTACTGTATACTGGGGGGGGGCTGTATACTGGAAGGGGGGCAGTGTACAGAGGAGAGGGGTGTACTGTATACTGGGGGGGTGTACTGTATATGAGGGGGGGGGGTGCTGTGTACAGAGGAGAGGCGTGTACTGTATACTGGGGGGGCTGTATACTGGGAGGGGAGGCTGTGTACAGAGGCGAGGGGTGTACTGAGGGGGGGGGGCAGTGTACAGAGGAGAGGGGTGTACTGTATACTGGGGGGGGGGCTGTATACAGAGGAGAGGGGTGTACTGTATACTGGGGGGCTGTGTACAGAGGAGAGGGGGTGTACTGTATACTGGGGGGCTGTGTACAGAGGAGAGGGGGTGTACTGTATACTGGGGGGTGTACTGTATATGAGGGGGGGGGGTGCTGTGTACAGAGGAGAGGCGTGTACTGTATACTGGGGGGCTGTGTACAGAGGAGAGGGGGTGTACTGTATACTGGGGGGTGTACTGTATATGAGGGGGGGGTGCTGTGTACAGAGGAGAGGCGTGTACTGTATACTGGGGGGGGGCTGTATACTGGAGGGGGGGCAGTGTACAGAGGAGAGGGGTGTACTGTATACTGGGGGGGTGTACTGTATATGAGGGGGGGGGTGCTGTGTACAGAGGGGAGGCGTGTACTGTATACTGGGGGGGCTGTATACTGGGAGGGGAGGCTGTGTACAGAGGCGAGGGGTGTACTGAGGGGGGGGGGCAGTGTACAGAGGAGAGGGGTGTACTGTATACTGGGGGGGGGGCTGTATACAGAGGAGAGGGGTGTACTGTATACTGGGGGGCTGTGTACAGAGGAGAGGGGGTGTACTGTATACTGGGGGGCTGTGTACAGAGGAGAGGGGGTGTACTGTATACTGGGGGGTGTACTGTATATGAGGGGGGGGGGTGCTGTGTACAGAGGAGAGGCGTGTACTGTATACTGGGGGGGGGCTGTATACTGGAGGGGGGCAGTGTACAGAGGAGAGGGGTGTACTGTATACTGGGGGGGGGGGCTGTGTACAGAGGAGAGGGGTGTACTGTATACTGGGGGGGGGGGGGCTATGTACAGAGGAGAGGGGTGTACTGTATACTGGGGGGGCTGTGTACAGAAGAGAGGGGGTGTACTGTATACTGGGGGGGGCAGTGTACAGAGGAGAGGGGTGTACTGTATACTGGGGGGGGGGGGCTGTGTACAGAGGAGAGGGGTATACTGTATATGGGGGGGGCTGTGTACAGAAGAGAGGGGTGTACTGTATACTGGGGGGGGGGCAGTGTACAGAGGAGAGGGGTGTACTGTATACTGGGGGGGGTGCTGTGTACAGAGGAGAGGGGTATACTGTATATGGGGGGGGGGGCTGTGTACAGAGGAGAGGGGGTGTACTGTATATGGGGGGGCTGTGTACAGAAGAGAGGGGGTGTACTGTATACTGGGGGGGGGGGGCAGTGTACAGAGGAGAGGGGTGTACTGTATACTGGGGGGGGGGGGGGGCTGTGTAGAGAGGAGATTGGTGTACTGTATACTGGGGGGGGGCAGTGTAGAGAGGAGAGGGGTGTACTGTATACTGGGGGGGGGGGCAGTGTACAGAGGAGAGGGGTGTACTGTATACTGGGGGGGGCAGTGTACAGAGGAGAGGGGTTGTACTGTATACTGGGGGGGGGCTGTGTACAGAAAAGAGGGGGTGTGCTGTATACTGGGGGGGGCTGTGTACAGAGGAGAGGGGGTGTGCTGTATACTGGGGGGGGGGGCTGTGTACAGAGAAGAGGGGTTGTACTGTATACTGGGGGGGGGGGGCTTTGTACAGAGAAGAGGGGGTGTGCTGTATACTGGGGGTGAGGCGTGTACAGAGGAGAGGGGGTGTACTGGGGGGGGGGGCTGTGTACTGAAGAGAGGGTGTACTGTATACTGGGGGGTGGGGAGCAGTGTACAGAGGAGAGGGGGTGTACTGTTTACTGGGGGTGAGACGTGTACAGAGGAGAGGGGGTTAACTGTGTACTGGGGGGGGGCTGTGTACTGAGGAGAAGGGGTTAACTGTGTACTGGGGGGGGGGGGCTGTGTACAAAGGAGAGGGGCCATTGAACACCAGAATTGGCAGGTCCCCCACTGGCACTGTGTACTTTTCACAGATGAGAGCAGGTTCACCCTGAGCACATACATGTGATAGACATGAAAGGGTCTGGAGAAGCCATGGAGAACGTTAGAGCTGCCTGTAACATTGTTCAGCATGACTGGTTTGGTGGTGGGTCAGTGACGGTCTGGGGTGGCATATCCATGGAGGGAGGCACAGACCTCTACAGGCTAGACAATGGCACCCTGACTGCCATTAGGTATGAAATCCTTGGACCCATTGTCAGACCCTACGCTGGTGCAGTGGATCCTGGGTTCCTCCTGGTGCACAATAATGCCCAGCCTCATGTGATGAGAGTATGCAGCCAGTTCCTGGAGGATGAAGGAATTGATATCATTGAATGGCCCCCACACTGACCTAAATCCAATAGAAAACCTCTGGGACATTATATTTCAGTCCATCTGACCCTGTCAGGTTGCACCTCAGTCTGTTCAGAAGCTCAGTGATGCTCTGGTCCAGACCTGGGAGGAAATACCCAAGGACACCATCCCTCGTCCCATTAGCAGCATGCCCCAATGTTGCCAGGCATGCATAGAAGCACATAGGGGGCCATACAAACTACTGAGGACCATTTTGAGTTGCTGCAATGAAATTTCAGCAAAATAGACTACACCACTGTTTAATTTTTTCACTTTGATTATTGGGGTGTCTATGAATTCATCCCTCTGTAGGTTGATCATTTTCAGTTCCATCAAATGATGTGGCATTCTTTGGTTCCTAACACATTACCCAGTCCATAGCAGTATAGATATCCAGCATGATATTTCTCCCCATTGAGATCTGATGTTTTTTCAAAGTGTTCCTTTCATTTTTTTTGAGCAGTGTATATATATATATATATATATATATATATGTGTGTGTGTGTGTGTGTATATATGTATATATATATATATATATATATATATATATATATATATATATATATATATATATTTTAGCAGAGACCCTAGAGAATAAAATGGCAGTCGTTGCAATATTTTATGTCACACTGTATTTGCACAGCGGTCTTTCAAAAAAAAAAAAAAGATAACTAAACAGTAAAGTTAGCCTCATTTCTTTGTATAATGTAAAAGATGAAGTTTCGCCGAGAATCGTGATCTTTATTCTAAGCCAAAAAAATTGTGATTCTCATTTTATCCAGAATCGTGCAGCTCTAGGATACGCTAACATTTTTTTTTCTTTGTTTGCCTTTTTTTCCCCCACAAAAGTAGAGTTACCCTTTAGGGTCAGTTCACACCACATGCGGTCCAGTGCGCTTTTTTTTTTCTGCATCAAAAATGCATGGATAGTAGGGTATATGGTTTTCAATGTCAAACATGCTGCATTTTTTTTTTCTGCACTGTACTGGAACCCAGTAAAATGCATCGGAACACACATGTCCCTAAGTGAAGAAAAAAGAGGGGGAAAAATGCTTGAACGCATCAAAAAATGCGCATGCAAAAAAAAGCATCCAGAACGCATTTGGACTGCATTTCTTTGGTGTGAACTGGCCCTTAAAGTGGTATTAACCACTTGCCGACCGCCGCACGACTATCTACGGCGGCGGTCAGCCCCTCACAGGCAAAGTGACGTAGGGCTACGTCACTAGCTTGTGAGGGTCTAGGGAGCGAGCGCGCGCCGCCGGAGGCGCGCTCCCGCGTGGTCACGGACCCCCCCGCGCATGTGACCGGCGGACCCGATGTCCGCCGGCCACTCTGCGATCGGCGGGGGAGAGGGAGAAAGTCAGGCAGCTTGTGTAAACAAGCTGCCTGTCATTCTCCCCTCTGTATGAGAGCTGATCATATGGATCTACTATGTAGATCCGTTGATCACTCTGCATGCAGCTGAAGCCACAGCCAATCACAGTTAGAATCACGCCCCTAGGGACACACACAGCCCCTCCCTCTCAAATAAAGTTAACCCCTTCGCTACCAGTGTATTTTTACAGTAACAGTGCATATATATAGCACTGATTACTGTAGAAATGTCACTGGTAACCCCAAAAGTGTCAAAAATGTCAGTCAAGGGTCCGATCTGTCCGCCGCAATGTCGCAGTACCGCAAAAAAAAATCGCAGATCGCCGCCATTACGCGTTAAAAAAAAAAACAACAAAAATGACAAAAATCTTTCCCTTAGTTAGTAAACGCAATAACTTTTGCGCAAACCAATCAAAATACGCTTTTTGCAATTTTTTTTTTACCAAACATAGGTAGCATAAAACAAATTGGCCGAAAATGTTAAAAAATTTTGATTTTTACATTTTTTTTGGGGGGAATTTCATATAAAAAAAAAGGGAAAAATATTGCTATTTTTGCAAAATTTACGCTCTTTTTTTGTTTATAGCGCATGATCAAAAAATCGCACAGGTGATCAAATACCGCCAAAAGAAAGCTCTGTTTGTGGGAAAAAAAGGACGCCAAATTCGTTTAGGTACAGCGTCGCATGACCGCGCAATTGTCCGTTAAAGTCACGCAGTGCCGAATCGCAAAATACCCCCCTGGTCAGAAAGGGGGTAAAATCTTCCGGGGCTTAAGTGGTTAAAGCCGTAGTATACTCCTTTTTCATTTTTACCTACAGGTAAGCCTATAATAAGGCCTATAATAAGGTCTTACCTGTAGGTAAAATTAATATCTCCTATACCTGCACGGTTTAGGAGATATTCGCCCTGCATGCAGCCGCTGACACCAGCGGCGCATGCACTCTGAAGGTCTGGTGTATCTTGCCTAACCTTCAGAGCTCCTTGCTGGAAAGTGAACTCCCACGCGCATGCATGGGAGTGACGTCATCGCTGCTCTGGCCAATCACAGCGCCAGAGCCGCCGAACCCGGAAGAGACGCAGAGGGAACATGTCGGCTCCCTCAGCGGTGTCAGGGCGACCTTGTGGGGGCTTCGTTCTAAGGTAAGTATTTCTTAATGTTCTAGTATGCGATCCATACTAGCACATTATGCCATTGTCCTGCAGGGTTTTTTTTTTTTTTTTTTTTTTTACACGGGATACAACCGCTTTAAACTCGCATGACAGCCAGCTGTAATGTACACTGTGCTGTGCATGTGCAGCTCAGTGTGCATTTATGGCACCCCTCTGTGCCGTGATGCGACTCCTGTGTGCCTGCGCAGCAGTGATGTCATCGCAGCTGGAGAGATTGATCCGGGAAGGAAGTCTTGTGAAAGATGGAAGCGCCTGTGACCAGCGAGAACGGTGGCAGCTCAGTGCTGGAGGGCTTAGTTTGTCAGTTAGGTCTGTCATACTGTGATAATAAATGATAAGCATAAAAATATATTATGGCATAAACCACAGCTGAACTGTAGGCTAAACAAATATCGTCCATATCCGTTCATCATGTGTATTCTTCTTGACTCTTGGTGTGCTTCGTGTATTTCCCCCAGATCTGTGCAGTAATCCAGTGTGAGACTTTCCCTCTGTGCAGGAGCTTCCTGGGATAAAGACCGCTCGCTGCGGCTCTCTCTCCTTGTGCAGGGTGACTGGTCTTGTCTCCGCCCCTCCTGTAGTTTTCTGCAAGCAGGCTGTAGTGGGTGGGGCCTGCAGGGCTCCTCCCACAGCTCTGCTGTCTGCATTGGCTAGGTGCAGCACAATGACAATGTCACTACTTCTTTTACAAGGTAATATCTGGGCTTGCATAGGCATTTGGTGCTCAGAAAGTGATTTTCTATCCTTTTGCGGCTTCAAGGAATACATTTTAAGTGAGAGCTTGTGCCCAGAGTTTAGCTTTCAGTTATCTGCAGAGCAAAGTTTTTTTATACGGTACATAGTATACTGTCTGTCTTCTGTGTGCCTAAAAGCACATATAATGGAAGAGTCTCATTTTGTATTGTGTATCCCAAACCAGATATGTTTTTTGTAGTTTGGGATAGTGTGGTGGATTAGAATCCCTGCCAGGTTTTTACTGCTATTCAGGGTCCTGTTAGAGAGATTTTCCTTTTGCTTCCTCTCCTGCTGACAGCATTGTGACCAGATGGAAAATTAAGGACAAATCAGCAACCGGAACACGGAGAGAAATAAGAACACGGAGAGAAATAAGAACACGGACAGAAATAAAAATCTGACAGGGGTTCTAGCCTTTTCATTCACTAAAAATAACATCTGCATTGCTGTTAGAGCAGGGCTTGACAAATTTGCTTGAAATCTAGGAGCCATTTTTTTTTGCGCATGCCGAATGGCCGGCTTCTGTCAGACTGGCTGCCATACACACGGGCCCAATGGCAGCCAGTTTTTAATGATCTGGGTGATGTTGCCTGGCATTCGACCCGTGTGTACTTTGTTTACTTCTTCTGAGTGATATTAGAGGAACACACCAACCACTATGACCAATTCAGTGATTTTTAAGTGGTCATTGTGGTAGGAGACAGAAACGCTGCACATGCTGAGATATATGTACAATTATGTGCTGGGGGCAAGTTGCCCCCTTAGCACATGTGACTTACTGCTGGCTGGTACTGCTGCGGGTACTGCTGGCTGGTACTGCTGGCTGGTACTGCTGGCGGGTAGTGCTGACTGGTACTGCTGGCGGGTAGTGCTGACTGGTACTGCTGGCGGGTAGTGCTGACTGGTACTGCTGGCGGGTAGTGCTGACTGGTACTGCTGGCGGGTAGTGCTGACTGGTACTGCTGGCGGGTAGTGCTGACTGGTACTGCTGGCGGGTAGTGCTGACTGGTACTGCTGGCGGGTAGTGCTGGCGGGTAGTGCTGGCGGGTAGTGCTGGCGGGTAGTGCTGGCGGGTAGTGCTGGCTGGTACTGCTTTGGGTAGTGCTGGCTGGTAGTGCTGTCAGTGGTACTGCTGGCTGGTAGTGCTGTGGGTACTGCTGGCTGGTTGTGCTGATGGACGGAGCCGGAACTACACTGGAAGCATCGGCTCCGTTCTGTCACAGCTGACACAGACAGCTGGGACATCGTGAGGCACTTGCGGGTGTCCGCACCCCGTGGTAGACTTGGGACGTCTGACGACAAGACACCCGCCGCAGTGTAGCCTAGGTGCCAGGCCGCTCATTCTAGTGGCCAATGTGACCTGGCGCCCAGGGTTTGTCGAGCCCTGTGTTAGAGAGTTCTTCACCCTCCCTGTTGACAGGAAGTGAGGGGTAATCTCTCTAATGGAGCCCTGGATAGCAGTAACAATCTGACAGGGCTTCTAACACTTGCCCACTTTAACCAAAATTTAAAAAAAAAAAAAAATCAATTAGTTCTGGCATATGTACAAACCATTGCAGGATCATTTTATTTCCTGTGCGTCTGGTCTGGAGCAGAATATATTTTCACCCGTTCCCCCTGTGTACCCCTGAGATAGTCTTGGAATAGAGGCAGATAGTTGTCTTGTACTGTGGCATGCTGGGTATATTTATTGATAAGTGCATGTCAGGACAGTGTAACGGGTTGCCATGGCAACAGATGCTGGAAATGCTGCTTGCTGTAAATTGATAGGTGTGATGATGGTTAGGAGCGGAGAGAGCCCATTGTGTGTGAGAGCTCAGGAAGTGCAGACAGCGGATACAAGTTATCGCATGGCATGTCGATAGAATAGGAAACGGGGAGTATGAAATCTAAGATGTATCAATGTAGGTGCCAGCTCCAAACATACCTATATCCTTTACGATGGATACATATCAAATATTAGAGTGATAGACATATCAAATGATCAGGAGATATATAGCAAGATAAACAGATATCAAATATAATATAAATAGACAGATATCAAATATAATATGAATATATATCAAACGATCTATAGATATCATTATATACAGTATAAGATAAACAGAGATCAATTATTAGATAGATATCAATTATCAAACGATCAATAGATACCAAGTATAAGATAAATAGACAGATATATAATGTAAGACCGATAGATATCATAAGATAGATACAGTATCTCACAAAAGTGAGTACACCCCTCACATTTTTGTAAATATTTTATTCTATCTTTTCATGTGACAACACTGAAGAAATGACACTTTGCTACAATGTAAAGTAGTGTACAGCTTGTATAACAGTGTAAATTTGCTGTCCCCTCAAAATAACTCAACACACAGCCATTAATGTCTAAACCGCTGGCAACAAAAATTAGTACACCCCTAAGTGAAAATGTCCAAATTGGGCCCAAAGTGTCAATATTTTGTGTGGCCACCATTATTTTCCATCACTGCCTTAACCCTCTTGGGCATGGAGTTCTCCAGAGCTTCACAAGTTGCCACTGCAGTCCTCTTCCACTCCTCCATAACGACATCACGGAGCTGGTGGATGTTGGAGACCTTGAGCTCCTCCACCTTCCGTATGAGGATGCCCCATAGATGTTCAATAGGGTTTAGGTCTGGAGACATGCTTGGCCAGTCCATCACCTTTACCCTCAGCTTCTTTAGCAATACAGTAGTCATCTTGGAGGTGTGTTTGGGGTCGTTATCATGTTTGAATATTGCCCTGCGGCCCAGTCTCCGAAGGGAGGGGATCATGCTCTGCTTCAGTATGTCACAGTACATGTTGGCATTCATGGTTCCCTCAATAAATTGTAGCTCTCCAGTGCTGGCAGTGCCAGACCATGACACTCCCACCACCGTGATTGGCTGTAGGCAAGAAACACTTGTCTTTGTACTCCTCACCTCATTGCCACCACACACGCTTGACACCATCTGAACCAAATAAGTTTATCTTGGTCTCATCAGACCACAGGACATGGTTCCAGTAATCCATGTCCTTAGTCTGCTTGTCTTCAGCAAACTGTTTGCAGGCTTTCTTCTGCATCATCTTTAGAAGAGGTTCCTTCTGGGACGACAGCCATCCAGACCAATGTGATGCAGTGTGCGGCGTATGGTCGGAGCACTGACAGGCTGACCCCCCACCCCTTCAACCTCTGCAGCAATGCTGGCAGCACTCATACCTCTATTTCTCAAAGACAACCTCTGGATATGACGCTGAGCAGGCGCACTCAACTTTTTTGGTCAACCATGGCGAGGCCTGTTCTGAGTGGAACCTGTCCTGTTAAACTGTTGTATGGTCTTGGCCACTGTGCTGCAGCTCAGTTTCAGGGTCTTGGCAACCTTCTAATAGCCTAGACCATCTTTATATCTTTATGTAGAGCAATAATTATTTTTTTTCAGATCCTCAGAGAGTTCTTTGCCATGAGGTGCCATGTTGAACTTCCAGTGACCAGTATGAGAGAGTGAGAGCGATAACACCAATTTTAATACACCTGATCCCCATTCACACCTGGGACCTTGTAACACTAACGAGACACATGACACTGGGGAGCGAAAATGGCTACCTGGGCTCAATTTGGACATTTTCGCCTAGGGGTGTACTCACTTTTGTTGCCAGCGGTTTAGACATTAATGGCTGTGTATTGAGTTATTTTGAGGGGACAGCAAATTTACACTGTTATACAAGCTGTACACTCACTACTTTACATTGTAGCAAAGTGTCATTTCTTCAGTGTTGTCACATGAAAAGATATAATAAGATATTTACAAAAAATGTGAGGGGTGTACTCACTTTTGCGAGATACTGTATATAGAGATCAAATATTAGTTGGATATCAAAAGATATAGAAATATAGAGAGAGATCAAGAATTAGTTGCATAGATAGACAGACCGATATGAAATGATCAATACATAAACTATTGTCAAACATATTGGGACACCTGCCTTTACATGAACTTCAGCCCTGTAAGGTTTTTTCCCCCTTAATGACCCGGCCATTTTTTGCAATACGGCACTGCATTACTTTAACTGACAATTGCGCTGTCGTACGACACTGTACCCAAATAAAATGTCCTTTTTTTCCCCACAAAAAGAGTTTTCTTTTGGTGGTGTTTGATCACCTGTGCAGTTTTTATTTTTGTGCTATAAAAAAAAAGAAAAAAAAAAACAATTCTGGAAAAATCAATATTTTTTACTTTCTGCTATAAAACGCATCCAATAAAAAAAATGTAAAAAAATTTAATTTTTTTAAATATTTTAGGCCAATATGTGTTCTGCCATGTATTTTTGGTAAAAAAAAATCCCAATAAGTGTATATTGATTGGTTTGCGCAAAAGTTATCGCGTCTACAAACTAGGGGATAGATTTATGGCATTTTTATTTTTTTTTACTAGTAATAATGGCGATCAGCGATTTTTTATTTTTTTTTTTCCCCGTGACTGCGACATTACGGCAGAGAGATCGGACACCTAATTGACACTTTTGAGGGGACCCATGACGATACTACAGTAATCAGTGCTAAAAATATGCACTGTTACTGTACTAATGACACTGGCAGGGAAGGGGTTAACACCAGGGGTGATCAGGGGGTTAAGTGTGTCCCTAGGGAGTGCTTTCTAACTGTATGGGGGATAGAATCACTAGATGGAACATAGAGATCTGTATTCCTGAATAGAAGGATCACTGTGTTCTTCTGTGACAGAACAGGGATCTGCCTTGTTTACATCGGCAGACCGCCATTCGATCTCTATGGGGAGCGATCGCAGGCGGCCGCCGGACCTGCTGATTGGCTCCCCCTCTGGCCATACAGATATATGTGCGTTGGCTGGTCAGCAAGTGGGTAAAGTGATTGTAAAGTTTTTTTTTTTTTAAATAAAAATAACAAACATGTTCTACTTACCTCCTCTGTGCAGTTGGTTTTGCACAGCGCAGCGCCGATCCTCCTCTTCTCTGGTCCCTCTTCTGTGCTCCTGGCCCCTCCCTCCTGTTCAGTGCCCCCACAGCAAGCAGCTTGCTTATGGGGACACCCGAGCCGAGTCACAGCTCCCTGTGTCCATTCAGACACGGAGCGGCAGCCCGGCCCCCCTCTCTCCTGGTTGGCTGGCTGACTGACATTGACAGCAGAGGTAGCCAATGGTGGTGTGGCTGTGTCTTAGCCAATCAGGAGGGAGAGACACTCCTAGACATCGCTGGAGAGAGATGGGGCTCAGGTAAGTATTAGGGGGTGCTGGGGAGGCTGCTGCACGCAGAAGGTTTTTAATCTTAATGCATAGAATACATTAAAATAAAAACCTTCTGCCTTTACAACTCCTTTAACCACTTCCTGACCGCCCGCCGCCTTTTTACTGCGGCCCTCCTGCGCAAACTGACGTAGACCTACGTCGGTCGCACGCCTGCAGCTAGGGGGCCAGCCCGCGTCGCCAGGGGCGCTCTCCCTCCCCCCCACTCGGCAGCGGGGAAGCCGATGCACTGGCCAGGTGGCCGCCTGACACCCGCGATCGTTCCCCGCTGAGAGAGGACGGTTGGCTGTTGTAAACACAGCTGACTGTTCTTCTCCGTGGAATGATCATAGAGCCCCTGTGATCCTTCTATATAGGAACACAGGTCTCTATGGTCATTCCACAAGCCACGCCCCCCCACAGTTAGAATCACTCCCCTAGGCTCACATTTAACCCCTTGATCACCCACAATGTTAACCCCTTCCCTGCCAGTGACATTATTACAGTAACAGTGCATATTTTTAGCACTGATTACTGTAGTAGTGTCACTGGTCCCTCCAAAAGTGTCAAAAATGGCAGTTAGGGGTCCGATCTGTCACAGTCCCACTAGAAATCGCAGATCGCTGCCATTACTAGTAAAAAAAAAAAAAAAAACATACAATAAAAATGACATAAATCTTTCCCATAGTTAGTAGACTCAATAACTTTTGCGGAAATGCGCTTATTTTAAATTTTTTTTTTTACCATTGGTCTAAAATGTTAAAAAAATTAGATTTTTAAATTTTTTTTTTTTTGAGAATGTTATATAGCAGAAAGTGAAAAATGTTTTTATTTTTATTTTTTTTTCAGAATTGTTGCTCTTTTTTTGTTTATAGCGCAAAAAATATAAATTGCACAGGTGATCAAATACCACCAAAAGAAAGCTCTATTTGTGGGGAAAAAAGAACATCAATTTTTTTGGGTACAATATTGCACGACCACGCAATTTTCCGTTAAAGTAACGCAGTGCCGAATCGCAAAATATGGCCTGGTCATTAAATGGGAAAATCTTCCGGTCCAGAAGTGGTTAAGAATGATGCATAGTAAAAGTATAGAGATCTGACCACTAGAGGGTGCTAAGTGAACATTTTACAGTACTATAATACTTCCTGCGGCTCGTATTGGACTGCGGTGTTGGACTTGCTGCCTGATACCATTGCCTCTCTAGGTTTTTCACTCCTGTGTATTTTTTTTTCTTTTGTTATCTAAGCACATTGACTATCTTCTGGTCAATATTTTAAAGCCCAACTGAGCTTTCAGTTTAACCACTTCAGCTCCGGAAGGTTAACCCCCCCTTCATGACCAGACCATTTTTTGCAATACGCCATTGCGTTACTTTAACTGATAATTGCGCAGGCGTGCGACACTGTACCAACATGTATATTCTTCCCCCCCCCCACAAGTAGAGCTTAATTTTAGTGGTATTTGATCACCTCTGCGTTTTTTTATTTTTTGTGCTAAATAAATGGGTGACGATTTTGAAAAAAAAAAAAATATATATTTTTTACTTTCTGCTGTAAAACACATCCAATTAAAAAAAAAAAAAAAAAATTTCATCATTTTAGGCCAATATGCATTCTGCTACATGTTTTTGGTAAAAAAAAAATCCCAATATATGTATATTGATTGGTTTGTTTGCGCAAAAGCTATAGCTTCTACAATCTATGGGAATTTTTTTTTTTTAACTAGTAATCAGTGCGATTTAGCGACTTATAGCGGGACTGCGATATTGTGGCAGACAAATCGGACACCTTACTGCCACTTTTGACACTTTTTTGGGGACCATTGACACTAATACAGTGATCAGTGCTAAAAAATATGCTCTGTCACTGTACTAATGACACTGGCAGGGAAGGGGATAACATCGGGGGCGATCAAGGGATTTAATGTGTTCCTTGGGAGTGGTTACTAACTGTGGGGGATGTGCTTTGATTGGGGAAAGACAGAGATCCGTGTTCCTGCTTTGCAGGAACACAGGATCAGTACATTCCCCTTTCACTGAACAGCAGTGTGCCTTGTTCTGCCTTTTTGCCGAATGATTGGTGAGTCCTGCCGGCACAGAGCGGCCACCCTGCCACAGTATGTGCGCGGGACGGCTTCTAAGCGGTAAACTCTGCCATATATAAATACATTCCGGGTACATCCAAGCAGGCACAGCAGAGTTGCCGACTGCTTACAACTTTTTTTTTTATTTTTTTAAATTTTTTTCTGACTAAACAGACTATTTACTGTCACAGCACATTTTACTGACCACCTAAAATATGATACTAAACCAATCAATATTTAAACAAGATCAATCATATGTAAACATTTACATTACCCATATCAAGTTATCTGCCCAGTTTTTTTTTTTTTTATCTTTTTTTATTTATTTTATTTTTTTAATTTTTTTTACATTTAAAATAAAGGAGATTTAGGCCCCATTCACATACAAGCGACGCTACTTCGCACCGCGACCTCCTTTTTTTTACTACACTATAGCGTGGTTGACTCTTTTATGCTGATAGCAAAGGGTCATAAATTCTGTGGTGAGTGACAGCAGGTCACACTGATTTTACTGGCCTGTTGCCTAATTATTTGCAAATGTTCTTCCAGCTCTTCCTTGTTAGTACCACTTACTTTGCCAGCTTTTCCTTGCCCTGCCCCAACTTTTTGGAGACGAATTGTTGCCATCAAATTCAAAATGACCTTATTTTTTTCTTAAAATTGTTCATATTCCCAGTTGGTATGTTTTTTTTTCTTTTTTTATTGTGAATAAAATATGGGTTTATGGGAATGGGCAAAGTGTCAATGTCTGTCTATATATATATATATATATCTCGTGGTCTTCTTGCTCATGTCTCCAACATGACGATGAAAGAGAAGACCACCCAACAGCAAAATTGATAAAATATTTTTAGAAACACATAAACGGCTTTTGCTGCTGGTTGATGTTCCTTCTTTCTTTCCAAATCCATGGTTAATGTCGAGAGTGACAGCCTCCAGGAGTGTGTGGAGATCTTCATTATTGGTTTGGTGCTGTTTGCGATTCTTTTCCCCAAAGCTACCTTTTTGGCTTTTCCATTAATTTGGGGGTCAATTGAATCTGGTAAACTGCCATTTCTCTATTGGTGGGATCTCTCTGAACTTTCTTAGGAGTTGGATCTCTTCCTGCATGCCCTTTGGATTCTTTTGGTTCGTTTTGCCAATCGCCTTTGGACCAATCGCATATATATTTTCATTAAGGAATTTTCATTTGTATATGGAACTTCTCCACTTTTTATAAGATTTTCTGGACACTATTTTTTTTTTTTCATTTACATGTTTTTTTTCAAATTTTCACTTGTGGGGTGGGTACACATATATGTGTATGGACATATATGTAATTTATTGTTTATCTGATCTTCATTTAATCTTTTAGACTTGCGCAGCACTTTTTGTTTATATTAAAAAGATAATGAGTTCCTGCGAGCTACCTTTCAATACCAGATTTTTAAAATGCCGCAAACACTTCACTTCTCATAAAAAGTGTAAATACTCTAAAATATATAAAAAATGTGTTGCGCAGAATAAAAATCTATTAAATATGATAAATATCCTCAATAGATAAACTGGTGCATATACAAATACAATTGGATGAATCCCTAATGATCCTCCTCAATATAAAAGTCTGGTATATATAAATATGATAAATATAACATGTACAAGGTGAATAATATATACCAGACTTTTATATTGAGGAGGATCATTAGGAATTCATCCAATTGTATTTGTATATGCACCAGTTTATCTATTGAGGATATTTATCATATTTAATAGATTTTTATTCTGCGCAACACATTTTTTAGCGCCGGTTCACATTACCGCGACGCTACTTCGGGTGGCGACCTCCGAGGTCGCGGTGCGAGCAGCGCGCCGCGACCTCGGAGCGGCCGCCACGGACTTCATAACATTGAAGTCTATGGCGGTCGCCTCCTGGTCGCCCCAAAGAAGCTCCGGACCCTTTTTCTAGGTCGGAGCGACTTGTGTCGCTCCTATTAGAACGGGTCCGCAGCTTCCCTATGGGAGGCGACCTGCAGCGACCTGTGAGGCGACCAGGTCGCCTCACAGGTCGCCCTAGTGTGAACCGAGCCTTCTATATTTTTGTTTATATACCATAGTTTGTAGACGCTATAACTTTCATACAAACCAATTATTATACACTTATTGGGATTTTTTTTTTCTTTACCGAAGACACGTAGCAGAATACATCTTGGCCAAAATTTTATGAAGAAATTTTACTTTTTTGGATATATTTTGTAATAAAGTAGAAAATTATATATATTTTTTTCAAAATATTCAGGTCTTTTTTTTCGTTTTGTAGAATAAACAACCCAGTTGTGAACAAATATCGTCAAAAAAAGTTCTATTTGTGTAAAAAAAATGATATAACTTTTTAATTTGTGTGCAGTATTGCATGCAATTTCCAGTTAAAGTAGCACAGTGCTGAATAGTAAAAAATGCCCTGGCATGCAGGGGGTAAAACCTTCCGGAGGTCAAGTGGTTAAATGAGCTCAGAGGGTATAGCCTATATGCGAAGCGGTTGATATTATCTTTCTGGCCCATCTTTTGCCTCGATCATTCCCTGTGTTAGATAGCCGCATCCTTTACTACATGACATCTGATCGGAGTACTCACTACTGCAAGCACCACCCTCCCTTTTATATATATATATATATATATATATATATATATATATATATATATATATATATATATATATATATATATATATATATATATATATATAATACTCTAAAATATTAACAGTTTTCAAAATCACATTAATAAAATTACTTTTAAAAAGAAATGTAACAAAAACTCAACGTTTCATTCTAGGGATTCTCTCAAGGCATTAATGTCAGCTCCTACTTCTAAGTGCATTCGATAGCTGTGAGGTAAAATATCACTAAGCAGAGGAACCAACATTTCCGCCATTAAATATTAACATGGGGAAGGTTAATGGATATTTGACTTCTATCCCTTTCCTTCAATTTACTCATTTATGTTCTGCTTACAGTTTAAGTTTACCTTTAAAACGATTGAAGGAGATGCATTTTGGTCCCTAGTAAGTGGTTTTATGTAATTGAGATGCTCCATTGCTAAGCTGTGACCAGCTATGGGTTTTATAGAAATTGGCAGCCATTTACAGTGCTTTGAAAAAGTATTCATACCCCTTGAAATTGTCCACATTTTGTCATGTGATAGCCAAAAATGTAAATGTATTTTATCAGGATTTTTTGTGATCGACCAACACAATAATTGGGAAGTGGAAGGAAAATGATAAATGGTTTCCAAATTCTTTACAATTAAATATCTGAAAAGTGTGGCCTGCATTTGTATTTTTCCCCTTTACTCTAACTGTCCATTCACACTGGTCAGCCTGACAAGTGGTGCACCGTCGCTCCCATAGTGTAGTACAGGAGCCGTTCTAATAGGAGCGACACAAGTCGCTCCGACTTAGAAAAAGGGTCCTGTACTACTTCGGGGCGACCTGGAGGCGACTTGCATAGATATTCATGTTATGAAGTCCGTGCAAGTCGCGACGAAGTCGCGCTGCACGCCACTTCACAGGTCGCCCCCGAAGTCGGAGCGACCTAATGTGAACGGAGGCTAAAGCCCCGTACACACGTACCGACTGTCGGCCGTAAATATTCGGCCGACGACCGATCGGCTGATTGTAGGCTTGTTAGTATGATGCTTCCGACAGACAACAGCGCATTTTCGGCCGAACAGAATCTGTCGTGCAGGCATTAAAATTTTTTGTTGGCCAACACCAGAACGGCCGATTGTTCGCCAGTCAGTACAGATTTCGGCCGACAGACAGCAGATTAGCAAGACTGGGCATGCTCAGAGAAGAAAAAAGACAAGGAAAGTTAACCATCACATGACATCACTTCTGCAGTCGGCTGTTGTTGGCCGACAAAATTCGTGTGCAGTCTTTTGCAGTTTTCAACAGACATGACAGCCCTGGACAAAAGACGGCCGATCGTTCGGCCGACGATCGGTACGTGTGTACGGGGCTTTATACATCTAACAAAAATCTAGTGGAAGCAATTGCCTTCAGAAGTCATCTAATTAGTAAATGGAGTCCACCTGTGTGTAATTTAATCTCAGTATACATACAGCTGTTCTTTGAAGCCCTCAGAGGTTTGTTAGAGAACCTTAGTGAACAAACCGCATCATGAAGCACAATGAACACACCAAACAGGTCAGAGATAAAAGTTGTGGAGAAGTTTAAAGCAGGGTAAGATTATAAAAAAATATCCCAATCTTTGAACATCTCATGGAGCACTGTTCAATCCATCATCCGAAAATGGAAAGAGAATGGCACAACTGCAAACCTACCAAGACATGGCCGTCCACCTAAACTGACAGGCCGGGCAAGGAGAGCATTAATCAGAAAAGCAGCCAAGAAGCCCATGGTAACTCTGGAGGAACTGCAGAGATCCACAGCTCAGGAGGAAGAATCTGTCCACAGGACAACTATTAGTGGTGTACTCCACAAATCTGCCCTTTATGGAAGAGTGGCAGGAAGAAAGCCAAAAGCCCCGGGTCAGGGGAGGAAGGAGTCTGAGGGCCACACACCCTCCCCTAGATGTCAGGCCAAACCCCTGGACTCCCACCCTCCATCCTAGTGAGAGAAAAAAAACACACAGGTAAGTGAAAGGTGACAAAACATGATGGAGAAAAAAAATAAAGAAGTGGCTGTGCAATGTGCGGTAACAAAAACTGCCCCAGACTTAGCCAAAAGTCGCAGTGCAGAAAAAGTATTTGGTGCTGTGATCAGAGTTGTATAAAGTACTCGAAACCCATACTTGAGTAAAAGTACAAGTGCTCGATCAAAAAGTGACTTGAGTAGAAGTGGAAGTGCTCGATCAAAAAGTGACTTGAGTAGAAGTGGAAGTGCTCGATCAAAAAGTGACTTGAGTAGAAGTACTAAAGTATTCAACATTTTTTGTACTTAAGTATTGCAATTAGTTTTTTTTTAAATTTTGCTACTCAAGTACTGAAAGTAAAAGTACAAGTACTGTGTTATGTAGTAATTAAAGAAAGAAGTCAAAAGTTTGAACATCATATTGTTTTTTATTATTTCAAATGCAGCTTTTATTTATACATACAGTAGCATTTATTTTCGTATGCGCTGATAATACACATGTTTTGAGCTTCATGAAACTGGCCATCTACTGTTCTGGCAGTGGTAATTTTTATAATAGTAACGAGTAACTATGCAGCACAAAAAAAAAAATGTAGGAGTAGGAGAAAAAAATTCTACTCTAGGAAAGTACAGATACCGCCTTTCGGTACTTAAAGCGGAGTTCCAGCCTTTTCACTCACCTGTCCAACGGTCCAGCGATGCGGCCGCCCGAAGCCTCGATCCTCTTCCTTCTGGTCTCGGCGGCGCCGGCATCACTGCTGTGGGCACCCGGCTGTGACAGTTTGCGGCTTCACAGCCGGGTACCCACTGCGCATGCGCGAGTCGCGCTGCATGTCTTGATTGGCCGGCAATCTTCTGGGACCTCTGACATGTCCCAGAAGATTGCAGGGAGGGAGGGGGAGAGGAGAACTTCCGTTCAGGGCGCCGCGGCGCTCCGAGCGGAAGTGGGAGCGGGTACCTGTCAAAACTAGGTACCCGCTCCCCCCCCCAAAAAAAATGACATGCCAAATGTGGCATGTCAGGGGGTTAGAATACCTAAAGCGGAAGTTCCACTTTTGGGTGGAACTCCACTTTAAGTACAGTAGTGAAGTAGTCCTACTTAGTTACTATACATCTCTGGCTGTGACCATGTGCCGTTTCACACTGTAGGGTCCCACACCCAAGTGTTATTAAGGGCCCACCTAGGGCGACCACTCCCAGGGGGCACAGACACTGCAGACTCTCTGCCTTCCCAGCCCATGGCCAGACAAAGTAGATCTATTCAAACCTGGAGGAACTGGCCCATCCAGTTTTCCCGGGGGAATTACTCCAGTGCCCCAACAGCCAGTGGACACCTCGGTTTCTGTTCCAGCTGGTACTAACCTTCAGAGCCCTCATCACACCAGCAGGGGTACTAAAACACCAGACATTCCAGCTGCTGGAGGGCCAGAATGACAGAGTAGCACCCCTACTGGTCAGATACTGCACTTGATCTTAGCCAAAAGGCCACCTGATGCCCCAGGTGTAGCAAGATGGCGCCAGGTGGAACGGATTGAGTGGAAGTATCCTGCTTCCTCTCTGACATCACTTCAGGCGAGCACAATAATTGGGTAGACTGGACCTGCGTCACTTCCGGTCCAGGGTACGTCACTCCTGGTTTCGGAAGTTGCAGTATCTTGCGACTCTGGCTGAAGAGACCAGGAACATAGAGGGATCATTCCTTTAGTTTTTGTTAACCTTTTTTCATGTATTGCAGAGGTTTACAGTTGATATTTTTTTTTTTTGTCCAGCACTTACAGGAGATAGACCTCCTCACAGCACAGAGCTGTAGAGAACCTAAAGCCCTGTTGGCTTTATAAACTGGAAAAGGACTATATTTTATAATCCTAGCAAACTCGCTCACTACTGTAAATTTTAATGACAGTTTCCAAACAGCAGTTACGATCTTGTGAAACGTGACTTCATATAAGATTCCCATCATTAAACCGGAGAGGAGAGCAGGCGGAGATGACAAGCCATGGTGTGAAGTGGTTGGGAATGATATAAGTAATGGAAGGACACATCACCCTCTTTCCACATCTATTCTATAAATCCCCAGCTTGCCTCATACTGGCTAAAATTAGCAGATTTCATCAGGGAAATATAATAATTTGCCGTTTTGGAAATAGAGGCTCTGGAAAGATGACAGGAAACGCCTGAAAGATGACATTTCCAGGGATCGAAAGACCACTATGTAGGAAAACTAGAGTCCAGCTTCAGAGTCAAAGTGAATGTAGAAGACCACAATATGGAAAATATTGTATTCGGTACTTATATGGAGGCATTCACTGTAATGATAGCATTCACCTGAAGAATTCCTTGTTTTTTTAATCGCATGCCATTATATTATTATTATTGTACAGGATTTATATAGCGCCAACAGTTTGCGCAGCGCTTTACAATGTGAGGAAAGACAATACAGTTACAATACAGTTCAAAACAGGAGGAAGTAGAGGGCCCTGCTCGTTAGAGCTTACAATCTAGAAGGGAAGGTCAAGTGAAACAAAAGGATAAACTGTGGGGGATGGGTTGATGGAGAAAATGGAGGTACATTTGTTAGGTGTTGGTAGGATAGGCTTCTCTGAAAAGGAGGGTTTTCAGAGATCGTCTAAAAGCTAATAGAGTAGGAGATAATCGGACAGATAAGGGTAAGGAGTTCCATAGGATTGGAGAGGCTCTGGAAAAGTCCTGGAGACGAGAATGGGAGGAGGTGATGAGGGGGCTAGAGAGCAGGAGGTTTTCAGAGGAACGAAGAGAGCGATTAGGTTGGTATTTTGAGACTAGGCTGGTGATGTAGCTGGGGGCTAAGCTGTGGATTGCTTTGTAAGATGTTAGCATTTTGAATTTAATTTGTTGGGTGAGCGGAAGCCAGAGGAGGGCTTGACAGAGAGGAGCAGCGGACACTGAGCGATTGGTAAGATGGATGAGTCTGGCGGCAGCATTCATGATGGATTGAAGGGGCGATAGCCTGTGTAGAGGTAAGCCAATGAGAAGGGATTTGCAGTAGTCGAGGCGCGAGATGACCAGGGAGTGAACTAGGAGTTTTGTTGTGTCTTTGGTTAGAAAGGGGCGTATTTTGGAGATGTTGCGGAGGCTGAGACGGCAAGATTTGGACAGCGATTGGATGTGGGGTTTGAAGGAGCGTTCAGAGTCCAGGACAACACCGAAGACTTTCCTCCACCTTTTGAATGCAGACCAAGCTGTCCAGCAAAAGTGTAAATTACGGGGTTGAAATGAACCGTAATTCACTGTCAGGAGTGCTTACAATGGCCAGCTTTTTAATCGTATGGTTTAAACTTTTTTTTTTGTTTACTACTACTAAAAAATGTCCATGCTCTCCAATTGTCCTCCCCTGCTATGAGGTGTAAGACCGGATTCACCCCGTTGCAGTACGTTAATCTAGAAAAGGAATAGACAGGGCGCACCAGCCTTGCGCATTACCTTTAAAACAATTTTTTAAAAATGAAATGACATACACATTATACTCACAAAGCGAATGTAAAACACGAGCAGACATGTGCAATAGGACCACCAAGAATCTCCACTGAGCATCCTCTGTAGATGCAGGCTGTGGTAGGATGTGGACCTAAAAAAAAAACGCTTATGTGTTTCGGGGTGTCCCCCCTTCCTCAGAGCTTCAGGGCTTTCAGGGTCCCGCTGCAAGAAACCATGAAGAGCCCCCCCGACCCCTGGCCGGGGCCCTTCCCTTCAAGCCTGGGGCTCTTCCTACTGATCCTGGGGCCCTTTACTCTCATTGCGGGGTCCTTTATTACGGTCCCACAGTGGGCCCCCTTCCTGCCATCTTGTGGCAGTGGGCCCCCTTCCTGCCAGGGCCCGGTCACAAGTGTGACCTTTGCGATCCTGGAAGTTCACCCACTGGTGTCAGTAGTTTTTATTTTTTGGTATTTTAATTGTATTTTTTTTATCATTTTTATTAAATTTTTTTCTTTACAATGTCACTGACTATGACTCTGTCCATTCAGAGAAGGAAGAAGCTGGTAAGTTACATATTTACCGACCCCTTCCTGGTTCTCTATTGTGACACATCCCTGCAGCAGTCGGCAGGAGAGGGAAGAGAGCACAGTGGGGGGGGGGGGGGTCGGGTCAGCACAGTGGGGGGGGGGGGTCGGGTCAGCACAGTAGAGGGGGGGAAGGACCAGGGGAGCACACAGGGGCCCAGAGACAGCAGAACACAAGTGAACTGAATAGAAGGAGTGGCGAGGGCGGCATACAGAGGAACCAACCTCCTCCTGCAGCTACAGGAGGAAAAAGGAGGACAGTGGTTTCTCTACATGCTGCCCCCTCCTATCCAGGTGAACAGGGGAGCCCCACAGACCCCCTGGAGCATGGGGCCTGGTTGCAATTGCAACCCCTGTAGTTACGCCCCTGTCCTGTATTGCATTGTATTGTCTGCCCTCATGTTATAAAGCGCTGCACAAACTGTTGGCGCTATATAAATCCTGTATACTTTATAAATATATAAATCCCCCCCCCCCCCAGGGTTGT
Organism: Pelophylax lessonae; assembly: GCF_965119305.1. Lineage (NCBI taxonomy): Eukaryota > Metazoa > Chordata > Amphibia > Anura > Ranidae > Pelophylax > Pelophylax lessonae. Next base: position 101,547,855 of record NC_138769.1, read on the forward strand.
TCACCTTCCATGTTTCTCTGGTCTACTGGCCAGCTGTGTCTTTGCACTGACAATTCTTTTTCCACTTCCCCTAATCTGGAGTGAAGGTCGGGTCTCTGTGATGAACTTGGTGTTTATTTTTTCATCCAAGAGATTCATTGACCTCTCCCAATCTTCTGGACTCTGCCCAGGGTTTAAACTTTCAATCGCTTTACAATTTTTTTCCATCCTTAGCAGCCCATAAAACCAACAGACAAATGAGGATGAACAACCAACAGTCATTTGAAGAATGTCAGAGGGGGAGGAGGGGGGGACAGAAATCTAAGTATACGATATTACCAAAAGTATTGGGACGCCTGCCTTTACATGCACATGAACTTTAATGGCATCCCAGTCTTAGTCCATAGGGTTCAATATTGAGTTGGCCCACCCTTTGCAGCTATAACAGCTTCAACTCTTCTGGGAAGGCTGTCCACAAGGTTTAGGAGTGTCTATGGGAATGTTTGACCATTCTTGCAGAACTCTGTGAATGAATGAGATGGCCATGTAGGTGGAGTCCCACACAACTGCGCTATTTTAAAAATGTGACCGGGGGTGCAGGGAGAGGATCCGTGCCCGCTGTCCCAGGGGGAAGGGGAGTGTGGAAAACTTCTCCAAAGTAACATGTTACACCCTAAATACAGATGTAGCATGTTACACCCTAAATACAGATGTAGCATGTTACACCCTAAATACAGATGTAGCATGTTACACCCTAAATACAGATGTAGCATGTTACACCCTAAATACAGATGTAGCATGTTACACCCTAAATACAGATGTAGCATGTTACAAAAGGTGAACTTATCTTATAACAGTCTTTATGCGTACCTTAGATGATGCTGCTTGGTAAAAATGCCAGGACAGGAGGTCCGATTAACATTGGGGTCCTTCTCATGGTCTGAGGAGCACAGATCGTGGCTTCTATGTGAATGAAGACAGTAAACAATTGCAATGTTTATTCATAAATGCTTTTAAGTCCCGGTTCACGCTACCGCAACTGGTCAGGTGGCGACTGTTCAGCCTGACAAGTCGCGGTCCATTCTGTGCTACAGGAACCGTTCTAATAGGAGCGACACAAGTCGCTCCGACTGAGAAAATAGTTCCTGTACTGCTTCGGGGGGGACATCGGAGCGACTTGCATTGACTTCCATTATGTGAAGTCCGTGCAAGTCGTGCCGAAGTCGCGGTGCACACGACTTCACAAGTCGCCCCCGAAGTCGGATCGCCATAGTGTGAACCGACACTAAAGGAGATGTACAGCTAAAGCTCGTTTGGCTGCACATCTCCTACAGATCACAGGAGTGCAGTGCGTTCTGCACTCCTGTGACCCGTTTTCAGCAGAGAACGGGCTGAAGTCTGCTCCCTGCTGAAGGTCACAGAAGTCGGTCCAGGCACCGCGTCATCAAGAGAATGGAAGTCGGGATCCACCAGGTCCTGAACCGACACCCGGCTCAGCCTCACAGGGAGCAGCTAAGAGCCTGAGCCGGCCGATTCCCACCCCTCCACAGCCCAACGCTCCAGTGAGAGAGGAGGGGGCAGAGCAGAGAGCGGTGACTGACAGTCAGCAGCTCTCTGCTATGGGAGCTGTCAGAACTGAGCGATCGGAGGTGTTCGATTGCTCGGTTCTCAGTGCAGAGGCGCCAAGAAGCCATACTTCTCTTTTAACAATATCGTTGTTTTAAATCAAAGAAGTGTCCTTAGATCTGCATATAATGTCAGCCGCAGCAACCCCTGGCTTAAAAAAAAAAAATTACATTTTCCAGTAAAAAATATTCTTAACCCCGGTCTTAACCCTTAGATAACCCTAATTAACACCTTTCAATCACCTAGCTCTTTTAGCATTAGCTACAGTAACTAATTTTAAAATCGCGCTAGTCAAACTAGAAAAAAATTATTTACTTTTTTTTTGTATTTAACCACTTTACCACCGGAGGATTTTGCTGTCTTACGTCTGGGCCACTTTTTGCGATTCGGCACTGTGCGAATTTAACTGACAATTGCCTTACCCAAACGAAATTTACGGCTTTTTTCCCCACAAACGGAGCTTTCTTTTGGTGGCATTTGATCATCTCTGCGATTTTTACTTTTTGCGATATTATTTAAAAAATCTACAATTTTGAAAAAATAACTATTTTTCTACTTTTGACAGTTAAAAAATATCCAATATATTCAATTTTCGTCATATATTTAGGCCAAAATGTATTTAGCTACATGTCTTTGACAAAAAAATTCTCAATGAGCGTATTTTTAACCGCTTTAAGACCGGAAGATTTTACCCCATTCCTGACCAGGCCATTTTTTGCGATTCGGCACTGCGTTACTTTAATGGACAATTGCGCGGTCGTGCGACGCTGTACCCAAATTAAAGTCGCCCGTCATACAGGAAAGCGGACGGCACGGCGGGGACTCGTTCTAAGGTATTTCATAATGAGCTAGTATGCGATGCAAACTAGCTCATTATGTGTTTGTCTTTCAGGTTGCAAAAAGAAAAAAATAATTTTTTTGGGGTTTACAACCTCTTTAACTCCCTCCCATCCGCGCTACAGCCTATATACGGCTGCAGCGCGGACTTTTGAATTTTAAAAACGGCCTCCCAGAAAGACTCTCCCTGCGCGCTCCCGCGAGCGCGAATCGGGGAGAATCTGTGTCGGCCGGCCTGCTCATCTAGGCACTGATGAGCACTGACTGGCAGCACTATAGGCACTGAGTGTGGGCACTGATGGTGCTGCCCATCAGTGCTCATCAGTGCCGCTCATCAGTGCCATCCGCCAGTGCCCATCAGTGCCGCCCGTCAGTGCCGCCTCTCAGTGCCCAGCAGTGCCACCTCTCAGTGCCCAGCAGTGCCGCCTATCAGTGCTCATCAGTGCCGCCTATCAATGCCGCCTATCAGTGCTCATCAGTGCGGCATATTAGTGCCACCTCATCAGTGCCCATAAGTGCCACCTCATCAGTGCCCATAAGTGCCACCTCATCAGTGCCCATAAGTGCCACCTCATCAGAGCCTATCAGTGCCGCCTCATCAGCGCACATCAGTGAGGGAGAAAAATGTATTTTCAAAATTTACTCGCAGAAAATAAGAAAAATTTTTTTTTTCAAAATTTTCTGTCTTTATTCTTTTTTTTTGTAAAAAATAAAAAACCCAGAGGTGATTAAATACCACCAAAAGAAAGCTCTATTTGTGTGAAAAAAATGATACAAATTTCATATGGGTACAGTGTAGCATGACCGCGCAATTGTCAGTCAACGTGTGCGAGCGCTGAAAGCTGAAAATTGGCCTGGATGGGAAGGGTGTTTAAGTGCACAGTAGGCAAGTGGTTAAAGTGGTTAAAGTGGAGCTCTAGCCACCTGTGAAAAAAATAGTCAGCAGCTACAAAAATTGTAGCTGCTGACTTTTTAAAAAACAGCCACTCGCCTGTCCCATGGTCCAGCGATGCACTCAGACCAGCCGCCTTCATCCTCCGTCCTCCCTTGGCAGCGTTGGCATTTTCACTATGGGCACCCAGCTAATACAGCTTGCGGCTTCACAGCTTGGTGCCCACTGCACATGCCCAAGTCACGCTGCTCATCATGAGTGGGTGGATGCAGTTTTTGGGACCTGTCGGGGGTGTCGGAGGGAGGAAGGAGAACTTCCGTTGCAAAACGGCGCTCGGAATGTAAGTGGGGAGCAGGTACCTGTCAAAATTGGGTACCTCCCCCCCCCCCCCGCTCCTCAAAAGTGCCAGTCGTGCAAGAGGAGCGGGGGACAAGTCCTTAAAGCAGCACTTACCCTTTTGGGTGGAGCTCCACTTTAAGATATTAAGAAGATGAATAGTTGGTTTGATCATGGTATAGAAGGTGGAATTATACTGCTGATGGAAAGGTAGCATCATGAGGGTCCCCCTTTACCTTCTATTTTCCTCCACTCCACTGGCCAGCTGTGTCTTTGCGCTGACAATTCTTTTTCCACTTCCCCTAATCTAGAGTGAAGGTCGGGTCTCTGTGGTGAACTCGGTGTTTATTTTCCATCCAAGAGATTCACTCATTTCTCCCAATCTTCTGGACTTTGCCCAGGCCATGTTTTATACTCTCTATCAATTTTACAATTTTTTTCCATCCTTGACAGCCCATAAAAACAACACACAAAACAACCAACAGGCATGTGAAGAATGTATCGGGAAAAGAACATTAAAAATAAAGAAAGAAATATATTTAAAAAAAAAAAAAAAAAAGAATGCATGCAGCTGTGCATAAAAAAAACGCACAGTGGACACACTGGTGTGAATGGGCCCTAATTCTGAATGTTTATCCGCTTCGGCATCCTGGCATGAAAAAAGTTTTTTTTTATTTTTAATAATTGTTCCACCTTTTTAACTGTTAGCAATAATTAACTCCTTCCTGCTGTTCTGCTTTTAGCTATTAGTTTTTGCTTTTTCTCCCCTTCATATGCATTTTTTTTTTTTATGTATGTGTTATGTTCCATTAAAAACTCTTTTTGCTCCTACACTATACGCAATTATGCCTTCGACTGCAGCGCTACTTATTTATTACACGATGACGTTGAATATTATGACACTGCACATGCACTGATTGTCTTCCTCTATAGGTAATTAGCAACCTTGTCCTCACCGCCTCACTTCTGTCTAACCCATTCTGGATATCTAACCTCAATACTGCTATCTGGAAAGGAACTCCTTACTACTGCCTGTGCTCTCACTTTTTGCTGCAATAAAATGTATTAATCGTGAAGGCGTATTGCACAAAATCATAAATCCCTTTTTATTTGTAAATATCTTTGCCGCGCTTTGTACTAGATACTGAATTTTAGTGTCATTAAGCCCCGGTTCACACTGAGGCGACCTTTTTTTTTTCCCTATTTATTTTCCCTTTTATTTTTACACTGTCCCTTTTTAAAAAATGTTTTTTTGATCACGTTTATTCCTTTTACAAGGAATGTAAACATCCCTTGTAAGCCCCGGTTCACACTAGGGCGACCTCCCATAGGGAAGCTGTGGACCCGTTCTAATAGGAGCGACACAAGTCGCTCCGACTTAGAAAAAGGGTCCGGAGCTTCTTTGGGGCGACCAGGAGGCGACCGCCATAGACTTCAATGTTATGAAGTCCGTGGCGGCCGCTCCGAGGTCGCGGTGCGAAGTAGCGTCGCGCGTATGTGAACGGGGCCTAAATCTTAAAATTTAAAAAAAAAAAAAAAAAGCTACAGTAAAACTAGTTGTTTTAGCCACTTCCAGTCTTTTCTGGAACTTTTTGTTTCAATGTTTAAATTAGTATTTTTTGCTAGAAAATTACTTAGAACCCCCAAGCATATATCTAATTATATATATATATATATATATATATATATATATATATATATATATATATATATATATATATATATATAATATAATATAATTTTTTTTTTTTTTTTACTTTCTGCTATAAAACACATCCAATAAAACTATTAAAAAAACATTTGTTTTCATTTATTTAGGCCAATATGTATTTTGCCACATATTTTTGGTTAAAAAAAAAAAAGCCCAATAAGTGTATATTGATTGGTTTGCACAAAAGTTACAAATGTCTGCAAACTGGGGGAAAGATTTATGTCTTTTTTTTTTTTTTTTTTACTTGTAATGGCAGCGATCAGCAGTTTTTAGCGGGACTGCAAGATTGTGGTGGACAGAATCAGACACCTGACAGTTTTGAGGGGACCAGTGACATTACTACAGTAATCGGTGCTAAAAATATGCATTGTTCCTATACTAATGACACTGGCAGGGAAGGGGTTAACATCAAGGGCAATAAAAGGGTTAAGTGTGTCACTAGGGGGTGTTTTCTAACTGTGTGGGGGATGGACTCACTAAATGAACATAGAGATTGGTGTTCCTGAGTAGCAGGAACACAGGATCCCTGTTTTCATCTGACAGAACGGCGGTCTGCCTTGTTTACATAGGCAGACCGCCGTTCTGCCTCTATGGGGAACGATCGCAGGTGGTCGGCGGACATCGCATCTGCTGGACCCGCTGATTGGCTCCCCCTCTCACCAATTAGCGAGTGCCCCCACTGGCTATTACACGCAACGACTTACAGGTACGTCGTTTTGTGTAATAGAGCCGACCTGCTGCAGTAAAAGTGCGGCGGCTGGTCGGCAAGTGGTTGAAGTATAACTCAAGTCAAAACTTTTCTTTTAGTTTTGGATAGAGTGGCGAGGGGTTAGAACTCCTGTCAGTTTTTATTGCTGTCAGTGTCTCCGTTCCCCCTCTCTATTTGTCCTGTTTACCATTATCAATAAAAGTAAAAGAGAATCCCAAATTTTGGGTTGTCCCCAAACTAGTAATCAAGGGGAAATCCTCCAATGTGGACACTAGTTCTCATGACCTGAGGGGCCCAAGAGATTCACTAAATTTGCAGAGATTTACTCTCAATTTCTGTTTGGCTATAGGACAGGAAATGAAGATAAATCTCCCCAATGGGAAAAGATGGCAAAAATAAACCTTACAAGAGGTTATTATAACCCCTCCTTACTCCATCCAAAATGAGAAAAAAAATTTGTCTTTAGTTCCCCTTTAAAAATCTTCATAGGCGACGGTTTAACATTTTTTACAGGTTACCTCTTTAGAGTTACAGAGGAGGTCTTGTGCTAGAATTATTGCTCTCACTCAAACGATCGCAGTGATGCCTCACGTGGGGTTTAAACACTGTTTACATATGCGGCACACAGAATTTTTTATTTTTTTTCTTTATTTTACTTTTTATTTTTTCATTTTTACACGCACTCTTTATTTATTTATCACTTTTATTTCTATTACAAGGAATGTAAACACCTCTTTTAATAAAAAATAAGGATGACAGGTCCACTTTATTGAGAGATCTGGGGTCAACTGGAACTGGGTTGCAACGTCGGATGTCACTCCAGTCCTCCCAAGGCCATAGAGACGAGTGGCTGCCATCTTGGCCTCACTTGTCTTCCTGGGCAGGAAGCAGCCGCATCGGATCACTCCCGGGATTTACTAATGGGTCAGGTAAGCCCGGGAATGACTGGGGGGAGGGGGCACCTTTCCTTATGCATCTAAAAGTGATCCTGTGGTGAATCTGCCTGCGGGGCCATTTTCATCTTACAGAGAAGCGGCCATAGTAAAGAACGATACTGGGATTATGGCAGATAGTTGCTGCCATAACACCGGTATTTAATGTCAAAGTAAGGACGTATTTTTTTTTTTTGGGGGGTGCTTTTTTGAAGCTTTAATGAAGCTGTGTGTTGATTTTCTATTTCTTTTAAAGGGGTGCAGTAGAACACCGGCTCAGTAGTACCACTGTTCAGCAGATCCCCAGCTCATGAGTACCCTTGTTCAGAAGATCCTCAGCTTAGTACTAGAACCTAGATTAGTATTCTGGTTCAGCAGATTTCCTGCTCAGTAGTACCCCCAGCTTTGCAGATTCCCCCATTCAGTAGTAATCCGCCAGCTCTGCTGATCTCCCACCTGATAGTAATCCCCCAGCTCTGCTGATCCTCTGGTTTTCTGATCCCTCCTCTCTCTCTGTTACCCGCTCACCTCTCACTATATTGCTCCAATGCTGCTCACTTCATGTGACATCTAATAGTTTCACCTGCTCTGGTTCCCCAGCTCTGCTGATCCTCTGCCACTCAGTCCTCCCTCTCTGGTCCCCGCTCACCTTCTGCTATAGCGTTCCCATGTTGCACGCCATGTGTCACATCTGCTAGTTTCACCTGCTCTGATCCCGCAGCTCTGCTGATCCCCTGCCACTGAGTTTTCTCTCTCCAGGCCCCGCTCACCTTCTGCTATAGCGTTCCCATGTTGCACACCACGTGTCACATCTGCTAGTTTCACCTGCTCTAGTCCTCCAGCTCTGCTGATCCTCTGCCGCTGAGTTTTCTCTCTCTCCAGGCCCTGCTCACATTCTACTATAGCGTTCCCATGTTGCACACCATGTGTAACATCTGCTAGTTTCACCTGCTCTGGTCCCCCAGCTCTGCTGATCTTATGCCGCTGAGTTCTCTCTCTCTCCGGTCCCCGCTCACCTTCTGCTATAGCGTTCCCTTGTTGCATGCCACGTTTCTCCTGCTCTGGTCTCCCAGTTCTGCCGATCCTCTACCGCTGAGTTATCTCTCTCCAGTCCCTGCTCACCTTTTGCTATAACATTCCCATGTTGCACGCCACGTGTCACATCTGCAAGTTTCACTTGCTCTGGTCTCCCAGCTCTGCTGATCCTCTACCGCTGAGTTATCTCTCTCCAGTCCCTGCTCACCTTTTGCTATAGCGTTCCCATGTTATACGCCACGTGTCACATCTGCAAGTTTCACTTGCTCTGGTCCCCCAGCTTTGCTGATCTTCTGTCACTGAGTTCTCTCTCTCCAGTCCCCGCTCACCTTCTGCTATAGCGTTCCCATGTTGCACACCACATGTCACATCTGCTAGTTTCACCTGCTTTTCATTTTCAATGATAATGGTAAACAGGAAAAATGGAGAGGGTGAGTCTCCCTAACGGGGACACAGACAGCAATAAAAAAGCCGACAGGGGTTCTAATCCCTCTCTACGCTATCCAAAACTAAAAAAAAAAAAAAGTTTTGCCTTAAGTTATACTTTAAAAGAGAAGTTTGGGTTTATTTTTTTTTTTAATTTATACTTACCTAGGTGGAAGACGTTGCTTCGTTCCCCCGGCGCCTCTGCACTGAGAACCGAGGGATTGAACACCGCTGATCGCTCAGTTCTGACAGCTCTCCTCTCTGCCTCCTCCTCACTCATTGGAGCGCTGGGTGTCGGTCCAGGAACCTGGCGAATCCCGACTTCCATTGTTACGATGACGCGGTGCCTGGACTGACTTCTGTGACGTCAGTGGAGAGTTAACTTCAGCCCACTCTCTGCTAAAAACAGATCACAGGAGTATAGAAGGAATTGCAGTCCTGTGATCCATAGATGTACAATCAGACGTACTTTGGCTGTACATCTCCTTTAAGTACAACTCAAGCTTGTGTGTTCTGTGCACTGCAGTAATTCTGCCGGATGGATATAATAATGGCTCTGTCCATCGCCTGGGTCTGAGCGGTTTATACACAAAGCTTGCACATTCTTTACCATTAGTGCAGAACTCTGACACAGTAACTTCAGAAAACAGCCAAGTAACGCCGCTGTGTCTCTTGAGTCAGCAGGACGGATGTTCCATGCCTGTCCGTCCAACAATGCAGCCTTTTACTGCCCAACAACTACTTTGTTTAAAAATAGGAGCCGGGGGTGTCGCAGGGACCGACCGCATGGAAAATATTCTGCAAAGCCAGGAGGCCGGGTGAAAGCAGTATTTGGAGCTGTAGAAATGCTGATTATATACTGTGAGAGATGCAGACACGGTACAAAGGGGCAACTGAAGTATACTCCTACAGAGCATGTATACTGAGATTCCAATACAACATTTACTTTAAAGAGTAAAATCCACTTTTGTTAAGAGAACAAAAAAAACTTTCCCCTTCTGGGTGATCTTTGGACATTGCAGGGATTTTAACCACTTTTCCCCCCTTCCTGCCCAGGCCAATTTTCAGCTTTTAGCGCTGTTGCATTTTGAATGACAATTGCGCAGTCATGTAACACTATACCTAAACCAAATGTATGTCATTTTTTCCCACAAATAGAGCTTTCTTTTGGTGGTATTTGATCACCGCAAGGTTTTCTCATTTTTGCTAAACAAATAAAAAAAGACTGAAAAGTTTGAAAAAAAAAATGTTTTTTTGTTTGTTTTACAATTTTGTAAAAAAAGTTTTTTCCTGCACTGATGAGGCCGCACTGATAGGCACTGATGAGGAGGCACTGATGGGGTGGCACTAATATACGGCACTGATAGGCAGCACTGATGGGCACTGATATGTGGCACTGATAGGTAGCACTGATATGCAGCATTGGTGGGCACTGATAGGTGGCACTGGTGGGCACTGATAGGCAGCATTGATGGGCACTGATAGGCTGCACTGATAGGTTCCACTGATGGGCACTGATAGGTGGCACTAATCGGCACTGATGGGCGGCACTAATGGGCACTGATAGGCGGCACTGGTGGGCAATAATGGGCACTGGTGGGGGGCACTGATGGCAATGATGAGCACTGGTGGGCAGCACTGATGGGGAGGGCACTGGTGGGCAGCACTGATGGGGAGGGCACTGGCGGGCTCCCTGAGCCCTGGTTGCCATCCCTGGTGGCCGTGGTGGGCATCCCTGGGGTCATGGGTGGGCATCCCTGGGGTCATGGGTGGGCATCCCTGGGGGTTCTAGTGGCACCCCCCCTAAGGGTCTGCACTGGTAATCAATGCTCTGATTACCAGTGCAGACCCCCCCTGTCAGGAGAGCCGCAGATCGGCTTTCCTTTACTTGTGCCTGTCAGGCACGAACTAAGGAAAGCCGATCAATGGCTCTTCCTGTGTACTGTGTGACCAGCTGTGATTGGTTACAGCTGGTCACATGGTAAAGAGCCTACGTCAGTAGGCTCTTTACCAAGATCAGAGATGCGGTGTGTCAGAGTGACATGCCGCAGCACCGACCGCCGCGCCGTCGTATGACGTCCGGTCAGGATAATGCAACCACTTTCCCGCCGTCAATCTCCTATAGGGCGGGCGGGAAGTGGTTAACAAACATTGTTGTAGATTCCTTCTGAAGAAATAGCTGTTTGTCTGTGTCCATGTGCTGAGTGAATCTGTATGGGAGTGATTTTAGAATTATAGCTGCTGCACTGGCAGGGTTCTAATAAAGAAAGCGGCAAGGTCTGCATCCCTTTACATGTAATTACCTTGTGGGAGTATCTCACCAAAAATGACATTTTAGTTGCAGGGGATGTAAAAAAATCTGACTTGTAAATTGGTGGAAAAATCAGTGAGCCAAAATCAGTGAGCCAATCACACAATCAGAAAATTATTTCTGGGCGGAGTTCTGTGTACAGAACAGCTCCAGGTAGCCATATTGGAATTTACAGAAAATTACAGCAGCTGTAGATGGAAAAGGAAAGGTAATTTTTAATAACATTCAATTACAATATTGGTTGCGTAGTAATGGTGTATGTTATATTATTATTATTTTTTTTTTATTTGCTATTTTATTTTCTGACAAAAGTGGAGTTACCCTTTAACTGCTTCCATACCAAGCAAATTCCGGCATTCCTCTCCTCATAATTTTTTTTGCTAGAGAATTACTCTCAACCCCCAAACATTATATATATATATATATACATATATATATATACTTTTTTTTTTTTTTTAAGCAGAGACCCTAGGGAATAAAATGGTGGTCATTGCAATTTTTTTATGTCACACTGTATTTTCGAAGCAATTTTTCAATTAAGGAAAAAAACCCTTTCATGAAATAAAAAAATCAAAAAAACAAAGACGGTAACGTTAGCCCAATTTTATTTTGTATAATGTAAAAGATAATGTTACGCCAAGTAAATAGATACAAAATTGCGCACACTCGTGAAATGGCACCAAACTTTTATTATTTTCATTTTTTTGTTTTAACACTTTTTCACTTTTATTTTATTTTTTATCACTTTTATTCCTATTATAAGGAATGTAAACATCTCTTGAAATAGGAATAGGGCATAACAGGTCCTCTTTATGGAGAGATGTGGGGTCTGTAAGTCCCCAGATCTCGCCTCTACGCTGGAAAGCCTGAGAGAGAAAAAAATAAAAAAAGGATCTCTGGCTCTCCAGCCGAATACACAACTTTACATCTGCCAGGGCTGGAGGTGACGTCTTAACGTCACACCAGGCCTCTGAGAGTCAGAGAAAACCGGGCACCACTCAAACCTAAAGATGTATGAAAAAATGATATACATTTTGTTTGGGTACAGTGTTGCGTGACCGCGCCATTACGCAAAGTAGTGCAAGTGCTAAATAGCAAAAAATGGCCTGGTCATGAAGAGGGTAATGGCCCCGGTTCACATTTAACACGGCTTTGAAGTCGTGCGACTTCATCTGAACTCGCACAATTTCAAAGTCGCATTTCCGGCCAACTTTGGGGGCGACTTGAAGGACATCTGTGCGGGTTAATTTAAGAATTCTATTAAAGGCGCCCCTGAAGTCGCCAAAAGTAGTGCAGGAATTACTTTTAGAAATTGGTGCGGTGCCACACTGATTGGGACGATGCCATTGACAGCAATAGGCTGCGATTTGACCTGTCATATTGCATGTCAAATCGTGCCAATGTGAACGGGGGCTTAAAGTGTTACTAAACCCAGAAACCAGCATTTACTATATCTGCTCTCCTGCAGTACACAGAACATGGAAATGCAATTATTTTAGTAAATATAAACTGCTAAATACCTTTTCTCATCAGCAGTATATAGCAGTCTTGTGACTTCTATCAGTGTCTGGTTTAAGCTTGTAGGAGGAGTTTCCATTCTACTCTGACTGTCCTATGAGGCTGCAGCACCTCTGACCCTCTGTCTGGACAGTGCTGATTGGCCCTGTGCTGATCACATTAACCCTCCCAAGAAAAAAAAAAACTTTCTAGCAATACACACCAAACTGAGCATGTGCAGAGTCCCACAAGGCTCTGTACTATCAGCATATGGATTGGGGACAGTGGAAGAAGGGGAGGTTCAGAGAAGACAGGATCAAACTGCCTTTTTGCACAATGCAGGGGATTACCGCCTTAGGTTTCACAGTGAGTATAACAAGTATGCTTTACTGCATATACAGACTGATTTTACTGTTGTGGGTTTAGTAACAGTTTAAGTAGTTAACCACTTACCGACAGGCCGCCACAAATATACTACGGCAATGTGGCACTAATGCGTGAAATGACGTAAGCACCCCCTAGGGACACACTTAACTCTTTGATCACCCCTGATGGTAACCTCTTCCCTGCCAGTGTTATTAGTACAGTGACAGTGCATTTTGTTTAGCACTGATCACTTTATTAGTGTCACTGGTCCCCAAAAAGTGTCAGGTGTCAGATCTGTCTGCCGCAAGGTCGCAGTCCCGCTAAAAATCGCTGATCACAGCCATTACTAATAAAAAAAGAATATATATAAATAACCATTCCATAAAAATATTGCATCGTCTGTAGACGCTATAACGTTTGTGCAAACCAATCAGTATATGCTTATTGGGATTTTTTTTACCAAAAATATGTAGCAGAATACATATTGGCCTCAATTGTTAAAAACATTTTAAAAAATCAAATTTTTTTTCATTGGCTGTGTCTTATAGCAGAAAGTAAGAAATATTGATTTGTTTTCAAAATTGTCGTTCTTTTGTTGTTTATAGCGCAAAAATTAAAAACCGCAGAGGTGATCAAATACCACCAAAAGAAAGCTCTATTTGTGGGATAAAAAGGACATCAATTGTATTTGGGTACAGAGTCGCACAACCGCGCAATCGTCAGTTAAAGTAACGCAGTGCCGAATCAAAAAAAAAATGGCCTGGTCATTAACCACTTCCGGGCCGCCCACCACATATATACTGCGGCAGGGCAAAATCACGTACATGTACGTGATTTTGTGTCCGGGTTTTGCCCGCTGCTCCCGTTGTGGTTAGACAAAGCGGGAGCCAATCAGCGCGTCCGCCGGGAGCCTCTGATCGTTCCGTGGAATGACAGAACGGCGTTCTGCCTATGTAAACAAGGCGGACGGCTGTTCTGTCACAGAGGAAGAGAGAGATCTTGTGTTTCAGCTAAGATCTCTCTTTTCCTGAAGTACATCCAGTCCCCCACACAGTTAGAAAGCATTCCCTAGGCGCACACTTAACCCCTTGATCACCCCTATAGTTAACCCCTTCCTTGCCTGAGTCATTTATACAGTAGCAGTGCATTTGTTTTTAGCACTGATCACTGTATTGGTGTAATTTAGTGTCATATTTGTCTGCCACAATGTCCCGCTAAAAATCGCTGATCGCCGCCATTACTAGTGTAGCACTGCCCCCTAGAGGATTGTTCGGAATTCCCCGGGTTACCATTAGCAACTGCATGCAGAAACTTGACACTTTACTTTCCGGCTCGAAGTAGCGTTGCCCCTATGTGAACGGGGCCTTAATGTATCCCATAGTTTGTAAACGCGATAACTTTTGAGAAAATAAATATACACTTATTAGTATTTTTTTTGTTACCAAAAATAGGTAGCAGATTACATATCGGCCTAGATTGATGAGAAATTTTTTTTTTTTTTTTATTGGAAATGTTTAATAACAAAGTTAAATATATATATATAAAATTTATATAATTTTTTTTTTATTCAAAATCGTGGTTATTTTTTTGTTTATAGCGCAGAAAATTAAAACCACAGAGGTGATCAAATACCCCCAAAAGAAAGCTCTATTTGGGGGGGGAAAAAAAGACATCAATTTTATTTGGGTACAGTGTTGCATGACCGCGCAATTGTCAGTTAAATTAACGCAGTGCCGCATCGCAAAAAAATGGGCTGGTCATTAAGGGGGTAAAACCTTCCAGAGCTGAAATGGTTAAAGGGGTAAAACCTGGAGAAGTGGTTCATGTACTGCATGTGTTTTTGTTGCCCTGGCACACACTTTAAGACAAATTTCCAGCCTATTTCCATATACGCTTTCCAGCCATGGAAATATAAATAGATGGCTGAAGATGCTTGTTCCATTCAGGTCTAGTTTCCATTCTATTGAATGACACGGAACATTTTGTGCAGAGGGGTCCTTTTTCATTAAAGAAGAACTTAATGGCATTGCTTGCCTCTAAACTGACCACATAACAAAACTCCAGTGCATGCTTAGATTATATCTTTAGGGTTTCAGGACTAATTTCTCCAAATAAATGCCTTTATAAAATGCATTCTGCTGTCCGTAATCCATCGCCACCTGTCACCGAGCTGGGTCAGTCTTAGAAAAGCCACCCACTGCTGACAGCCATGAGAATGGGGTGGTGGATGACATCAAAACACCTTTTAGTGCTCTATGGAGGTGGTGTGACTGTTAAGTGGTGGCTGGAGTTACAAACCAATCAGAAGCCCCCGCTTCTGATTGCAGGTCAGTGAATGGCTGGGGATAGGAGCACCAGTATGAATAATAACCACTTAAGGACCAGGCCTATTTCTGACACCTGTTGTTTACAAGTTTAAAATCAGTATTTTTTGCTAGAAAAATGCTTAGAACCCCCCAAACATATATATATATATTTTTTTTTTTCTTTTTTAGCAGAGACCCTAGAGAATAAAATGAAGATCATTGCTATACTTTGTCACACCGAGTTTGCTCAGCGGTCTTACAAACGCAGTTTTTTGTGAAAGAATACACTTTTTTTTAACCACTTAAAGCGGAGTTCCGGGCACAAAAACGATATTTTTTTTTGTGCCCGTCCGCTAGTTCTGCATAACCTGAAAAGGTATTGGATAGTTAGGTTTTTTTTTTTTAAAACTCACCTTGTAATTGAAGATCGTAAATACTCACCTCAGGGTACTTCCTCCCTCAGCGCCGCGGCTCCGCTGTCACTTCCTGTCTCGCGATGATTCCTGGGAGCTGAACGTCATCGCTCCCAGGAATCAATGCGACGGCACCGGCCCCGCTCGTCACTTCCGGGCGACGCCGCATTCCCCTGCTAAACAGCTTCTGGGTATGCCCAGAAGCTGTTTAGGAATGCGGCGCCGCACCGGAAGTGACGAGAGGGGCCGGTGCAGGCGCATTCTGGGACAAGAAGACGCGGAAGAAGACACAGAAGAGGACCGTGCCAGCTTCAGCTGCCCACAAGAGAGATGGAAACGCTGTGGAAGAAATTTTATAAGTAAGCATTTCTTCTAAAAGGTAAGTGCGAACCGGGACAGATCAGAGGCTAGCCATTGTGGAATGTGCTAGCCCTGACTGTCCCGGGGGTATGTTTATTAAAAAATTACTTCTGTGCCCGGAACTCCGCTTTAAGCCCCGGAAGATTTTACCCCCTTCCTGACCAGGGCCTATTTTGCGATTCAGCACTGCGTGAGTTTAACGGACAATTGCGCGGTCGTGCGACCCTGTACCTAAACTAATTTGACATCCTGTTTCCCACAAACAGAGCTTTCTTTTGGTGGTATTTGATCACCTGTGCGATTTTTTTGATCATGCGCTATAAACAAAAAAAGAGCGTCAATTTTGCAAAAATAGCAATATTTTTCACATTTTTTTTATATGAAATTCCCCCAAAAAAAATGTAAAAATCTAAATTTTTTAAAATTTTCGGCCAATTTGTTTTATGCAACATATGTTTGGTAAAAAAAATCGCAAAAAGCGTATTTTGATTGGTTTACGCAAACGTTATTGCGTTTACTAACAAAGGGAAAGATTTTTGTCATTTTTGTTGTTTTTTTTTTTTTTAACGAGTAATGGCGGCATCTGTGATTTTTTTTTTTTTTTTTTTTTGCGGGACTTTGACATTGCGACGGACAGATCGGATCCTTGACTGACATTTTTGACACTTTTGGGGTTACCAGTGACATTACTGCAGTAATCAGTGCTATACATATGCACTGTTACTGTAAAAATGACACTGGTAGTGAAGGAGTTAACTGTATTGGAGAGGGAGGGGTTAAGTGTGTCCTAGGGGCGTTTTTCTAACTGTGATTGGCTGTGGCTACTAGTGTAAGAACAGAGATCAACGGTCCTACATAGTAGAACCGTCTGATCTCCATTCTTACACAGGGGAGAATGATGGGCGGCTTTGTTTACATTAGCCGCCTGCCTTTCTTCCGGTGTAACGGACGTTCGCGAGTGCCCGGCGGACATCGGGTTCGCCGGGCACACGCGCGGGGGGGGTTCGTGACCGCGTGGGAGCGCTCGCTCCCTAGAGCCTCACAGGCTAGCGACGTAGCCCTACGTCGCTTTGCCTGTGAGGGGCTGACTACCGATGTAAATAGTCGTGCGGCGGTCGGCAATCGGTTAATAAAAAAAATTTGAAAAAAAAGTAAAGTTTATTTATTTTTTTCTATAATGTTATGCTGAGTAAAAAGATACCCAACATGTCATGCTTCGAAATTGTTCACGCTCGTGGAATGGCGATAAACATTGGTACTTGAAAATTCTCCATAGGCGACTCTTTAATTTTTATTTTTTTTTACAGGTTACAAGTTTACAGGTACAAAGGAGGTCTAGGGCTAGAACTATTGCTCTTGCTGTAACAATCGCGGCGATACCTCACATGTGTAATTTGAACACTATTTACATATGTGGGCGCGACCTGGGTATGCGTTCGCTTCTTTGCACGAGCTTGGAGGGACGGGGTGCTTTCAGTTTTTTTTTCCCTATTTATTTTTTATTTTTACCCTGTCCCTTTTTAAAAAATGTTTTTTTGATCACGTTTATTCCTTTTACAAGGAATGTAAACATCCCTTGTAAGCCCCGGTTCACACTAGAGCGACCTGTGAGGCGACCTGGTCGCCTCACAGGTCGCCTCCCATAGGGAAGCTGCGGACCCGTTCTAATAGGAGAGACACAAGTCGCTCCGACCTAGAAAAAGGGTCCGGAGCTTCTTTGGGGCGACCAGGAGGCGACCGCCATAGACTTCAATGTTATGAAGTCCGTGGCGGCCGCTCCGAGGTCGCGGCGCGCTGCTCGCACCGCGATCTCGGAGGTCGCCCCGGGAAGTAGCGTCGCGGTAGTGTGAACCGGCGCTTATAGAAATAAGCAGGACAGGTCCTCTTTATTGTGAGATCTGGGGTCAAAAAGACCTCCGATCTCACATCTACCCTTAAAAACAAAAACAAAAAAAATTTCATTTATTTTCAGCAAGAAAGAAAATGGTTCACTCAACTTCCTGCATAGCACCTGAGAGGACCGGGGACCTTTTCCCCGCTACCAATTGGCTCCGATAAGCAGGGAAAATGACCAGGAAGCGGCGGGACGGGGGGACCTCTTCCGCCAACCATAAAAGTGATCCTAAGGCGAATCCGCCGCTGGGACCACTTTTGTGTGGTCTCTGATTGCCACCAGGACCGGAAGTGACATCCCTACAAGTGACGACTGCCCAACAGAGGCTGGGAATCAGTACACAACTAAAGCACATGGAGGCACTGGAGGGGAGGCATCCAATGTGCCAGGTGCTTTTTTCATCAGTAATGAGCAGTGCTGTTTCCTGGTCCCTAATAACATTATGGGGATCCGCCATTTTTAAAGCGGCTGATGCCTGTTGTTGGCTTGGTTCATGAAGTAAGAGGATATTCGAGGCAACAGTAGGATCAAAGGATACAAGGGTACAAATTTACAGTGCCTTGAAAAAGTATTCATACCCATTGAAATTTTCCACATTTTGTCATGCAACCAAAAATGTAATGTACAAAGTGGCACATAATTGTGAAGTGGAAGGAAAATTATAAATATTTTTTTAAAATGATTTTACAAATAAGTATGTGAAAAGTGTGGCGTGCATTTGTATTCAGTACTTTGTAGAACCACCTTTCACTGCAATTACAGCTGCAAGTCTTTTTGGGGATGTCTCTACTAGCTTTGCACATCTAGAGAGGGACATTTTTGCCCATTCTTTGCAAAATAGCTCAAGCTCTGTCAGATTGGATGGAGAGCGTCTGTGAACAGCAATTTTCAAGTCTTTCCACAGATTCTCAGTTGGATTTAGGTCTGGACTTTGACTGGGCCATTCTAACACATGAATATGCTTTGATCTAAACCATTCCATTGTAGCTCTGGCTGTATGTTTAGGGTCGTTGTTCTGCTGGAAGGTGAACCTCTGCCTCAGTCTCAAGTCTTTTGCAGACTCCTATATGTTTTCTTCTAAGATTGTCCTGTATTTGGCTCCATCCATCTTCCCATCAACTCTGACCAGCTTCATTGTCCCTGCTGAAGAAAAGCATTCCCACAACATGACGCTGCTACCACCATGTTTCACGGTGGGGATGGTGTGTTCAGGGTGATGTGCAGTTAGTTTTCTGCCACACATAGCGTTTTGCTTTTAGGCCAAATTAGTTCTATTTTGTTTTTTTCTGGCCAGAGTACCTTCTTCCACATGTTTGCTGTGTCCCCCACATGGCTTCTCACAACCTGCAATCGGGACTTTCATATGGCCTTTTTTTTTTAACAATGGCATTCTTCTTGCCTCTCTTCCATAAAGGGCAGATTTGTGGAGTACACTACTAATATTTGTCCGGTGGACAGATTCTCCCTCCTGAGCTGTGGATCTCTGCAGCTCCTCCGGAGTTACCATGGTCCTCTTGGCTGCTTCTCTGATTAATGCTCTCCTTGCCCGGCCTGTCAGTTTAGGTGGACGGCCATGTCTTGGTAGGTTTGCAGTTGTGCCATACTCTTTCCATTTTCGGATGATGGATTGAACAGCGCTTCATGAGATGTTCAAAGCTTGGGATATTTTTTTATAACCTAACTCTGCTTTAAACTTCTCCACAACTTTATTCCTGACCTGTCGGGTGTGTTCCCTGTCCTTCATGATGCTGTTTGTTCATTAAGGTTCTCTAATGCCTCATTTCTACTGAGCAGAACGGTTCGGGTTGGTACAGTTTGGAAGGGTTAGAATGGTCCGGTCTATTCAGGTGAGCGTTTCCACTGCAAGTTGGGCCACCAGGAGCCATGCGGGGTTTACACCAAATGAGGTGTTTGTTTCGCGCTTTCATTTGACGTGAGCATTGAAGTTTTCATGTCCGCCAATCAGTGGAATCTATCGTGTGACGCCAGTAGCTCCGCCCTAACCGTACCGTACCATTTCCTATGGCCCTACATCTGATGGAGGACCAGGAATGGTGCGGTTTGGTTCGGTTGTATGGGCCACTTTCATAATGGAAACACTCAAATTAGCGTACCGTACCGAACCGAACCGCTCAGTGGAAACGAGGCATTACACACCTCTGAGGGCTACACAGAACAGCTGTATTTATACCGAGATTAAATTACACACAGGTAGACTCTATTTACTAATTATGTGACTTCTGTAGGCAACTGATTCCACTAGATTTTAGTTAGGGGTATCAGAGTAAAGGGGGCTTAATACAAATGCATGCCACACTTTTCAGAAATATTCTTGGAAAACCATTTATCATTTTCCTTCCATGTCACAATTATGTGCCACTTTGTGTTGGTCTATCACATAACATCCCAATAAAATTTAATTTGCGTTTTTGGTTCTAACATGAGAAAATGTGGAAAATTTCAAGGGGTGTGAATACTTTCTCAAGGCACTGTACGTACATATGTGATCTAAGGATATGAAAGAACATATTGTTAATCCTATGTAGAGGACACTTTGCAAAGGCCACTTTGTCATTTTTTGGCTGGAGAGATACTTTAAAATTCCTTTTAACCACGTCCTGTTCGCCGCACGTATAAAGATGTCCTCGGACAGGCGCGGGGATATCGGGTATCCTGGTATCATTCTTTAAAGCGGGAGATTCTCTTTCTGGTAAAAGCCAACCTTTTCTGGGCTCTCCTGTCCCACTTGTGAGCCCAGGACCAATGCAGCCTGTCAGTTTAAGTTTCTTTACAAGCCGTTACCAGCTTGTAAAGCAGCCGATCATACCTTTCATGGTTTGATCGGCTGCTTTGAAGGGCAGAGGAGAGATCTGGGGTCTAATAGATCCAAGATCTCTCCATCAAGAGGACCTGCCATGGCTCATGCTACCACTAAGATGTTGCTCATTGCAATAAAGTTACATCAATTTTTTTTTTAACCACTTAAGCCCCGGAAGATTTTACCCCCTTCCTGACCAGGGGGTATTTTGCGATTCGGCACTGCGTTACTTTAACGGACAATTGCGCGGTCGTGCGACGCTGTACTTAAACGAATTTGACGTCCTTTTTTTTCCCACAAACTGAGCTTTCTTTTGGTGGTATTTGATCACCTGTGCGGTTTTTTTTTGATCATGCGCTATGAACAAAAAAAGAGCGTCAATTTTGCAAAAATAACAATATTTTTCAAATTTATTTATATGAAATTCCCAAAAAAAAAAAAAAAGTAAAAATCTAAATTTTTTTACTTTTTCGGCCAATTTGTTTTATGCTACATATGTTTGGTAAAAAAAATCGCAAAAAGCGTATTTTGATTGGTTTGCGCAAAAGTTATTGCGTTTACTAACAAAGGGAAAGATTTTTGTCATTTTTGTTGTTTTTTTTTTTAACGCGTAATGGCGGCGATCTGCGATTTTTTTTTTTGCGGTACTGCGACATTGGGGCGGACAGATCGGACCCTTGACTGACATTTTTGACACTTTTGGGGTTACCAGTGACATTACTACAGTAATCAGTGCTATACATATGCACTGTTACTGTAAAATGACACTGGTGGTGAAGGGGTTAGCTTTATTTGAGAGGGAGGGGCTGTGTGTGTCCCTAGGGGCGTGATTTTAACTGTGATTTGGCTGTGGCTTGAAGTGTAGGAACAATGATCAACGGTCCTACATAGTAGAACCGTATGATCAGTGTTTCTAAACAGGGGAGAATGACAGGCGGCTTTGTTTACACTAGCCGCCTGCCTTTCTCCCGCTGTCACGGACGATCGTGAGTGAGCGGCGGACATCGGGTCTGCCGCTCACACGCGCGGGGGGGTCCGTGACCGCGCCCGCTCCCCAGAGCCTCACAGGCTAGTGACGTACCGGTACGTCACTTTGCCTGTGAGTGG